>NC_089517.1:6738999-8179815 GCF_963924715.1 Thunnus thynnus
TCTCACTCTGAGACTTATCGGTCGTGCCATGTTGTCATTGTGGTGCATGCAACACTTTTTCCCTCATTAGGGTGCTTCTCTTTTATTTATTTATCAGACCAGTTACTTAGTGTTGCTCTTGTCTGGTGCGGTTACGGTCTGCCTCTCATTAGTGGGTCAGAGCGCCGTGACCCGTCAGCACGCACTCATCAGAGCGCCGTGTGCTCCGTCGCTGGACAGAGCTGCTGCAGCTCGCTTTGTGTCTTCTTCCAGTTACAGCTGTTTTTTTTATGCTTTTATAAAATGTTGGTGAATGATTGTCGGTTTATGTGCTTGAGAAATTTTTACCTGCAGCAGAGACAGGAAGCGATTTTAAAAGAGCGCCAGAACGCTGTTTTCATCATCATTATAGTGGATTTGTTTGCTACTTCATTTCATGTTGCTGTTCGGTTGAACTTTTATCCTTTTTGTTGGATAATTTTGATTTGATTTGACTTATTTTAGATGCATGATTATTTTATCGGAGCGAAGCCGACACCGACTTCTACTGCAGCTTTTATATTTTAGGTGCAAAAAAATGAGGATAAATAAAATATTTGGCTAAAATAATAAAATATGCTGCATGTTGGAGCTGATTATACACTTTAGAAAGGTTACACACTGAACAGGCGTTAATGTGAGAAGACGGATACCATGACAACCCCTGAATACTGATTATATGCCACGTAGTCTCTTTTTGTAAAAATAGATAGATATTACTGTAGATAGATTTATCTGATGGTAACGTAGACACAAGGCTGCAATCATCCAGCACTGGAATACAGTTAAAATTATCAAAGATAATCACGGTCCTCGTTGTAAAGGATTAAAAGTTTAAGATGACGGATCTTCAAGACAGTTTAAAAACATACAAAACAATCAAAAAACTGAATAAGATGGACTATTTAAGTGTTTCTTTATGAAGAGTTTGTCTGCTGTTGCTTCAGAGATCTGCATCAGTTTGTAAATATATATTTTTGTCAATGAAAACCTTAAATCTAAAAGGAATTAGTTGAGCTTCTGTTGCATAATTACGGCTTTCTCTGACTCAGTCTTGAATTAAAGTTAAGATCGGAGTTAAAATAAACAGAATCATGCGGTTATTAGAGGAGTTATCAGGTTTAATCGACAGACATCAGATAAGATACGCTGTAAACTCTTCACCTAGTCAGTCCTCCGTCCTGTCCTGTCATCGCGTTGCTCGGAAACGGAAGAGAAGGCGGCGTCTGAACCGAGTTGAACCTAGACGGCGGCCGACGGGCTGGGCGGCGGGCGGGGGGCGGGGGGGGGGGGGGGTCGAAACACTTAGAACAAGAGTTTATGTTACTTGAAGTGGTACACATGGAAAATCACGCAGATATATAAACATCATAAAGGAGACGTTTTTTTTTTAGACAAACGTTCGCTGCAGAGCTGAAAAGCAAAAATAAGTCGACCTGTTCTCACTTCGGGGGGAGCAGCAGCAGCAGCAGCAACATCTGGCAAACAAGTTATTTCTATTTTGTTTACTTCAACACTCCCACAGTTCTGTCTGGATAATGGTGTTCATGTAAACAGGATTATTTTTAGGGGGGGAGAGAGAGAGATGGTCAAATTATAGAATCGTATAAACAGCTAAATAGGACTCTTCACCCGGGTTGTTTGTAGTCTTCACATAGTTGTTTTGGGATTCCTCAGCTGTGAGTAAAGAGGAGGGGGGGGGGGGGGGGGGGCAGCGAGCGTGGGGTCCCCAGACGAGGTCACCTAGCGCTTTGTGTTTTAACGTCGGCCAAAATACTTCAACATGAATCAAGGTGAACACTCGGCAGACTCGCGCAAGGCTCGTTCTGGTTTTGAAGAAGCTCCTTTTAATTATTTTCTTTTTAGACGATCCAAATAGTAGATAATCCAAACGATTTCTCCTACTTATAATCACGACACAACGACCTCTCCAAGGCTCGACTTTAGCCTCAAATTACGATGCTTATTATGAGGTCTTTTGCTTTTATGATTGACATTGACAGGTTGTGTTTTTTTTTTGTTTTTTTTTTTGTTCTGCTGTGTGGCACCGTTTGACCCGTTAAGCAGCAGCAAGCAGCAAGCAGCAGCAAGAGAAACCTCACATAAAGCCTCTTTTGTAGGAAAATTGAGAAACGAGCAAAGTGGGGGGAAAAAAGGAAGGACTGGATCTGCCCTGACGTTAAAGAGGAAAATCCTAGAAAAAAAAAACAAAAACGTTTATAGTTTCTAAAAGCGGATCATCATCAGTCATCTGGAGAGAGTTAAGTTTTATTCAAGACTTCGAAGACTTAACAAGAAGAGATTGTGGATGTTTTGCCTTCAGGTTGTAGCTGTAAAGAAGTAGCTGTTTATTAGGTGTATTTAGTAAAAAAAAAAAAAAAGAGTGAAACAGCAGGAGCGAAAACACGATTTTTCTTCTTTGAGAAGCAGCGAAAGTGAAATAAATGGAGTTAAGGTGCAGAAAAGTGGTTAAAATTTTTATCAAAACTTGGAGCAAATAATCACAGTATTTATCTAAATATTTAGGATGATATTTTAGCTTTTTTTTCCCATTTTTTTTGTGTGTGTGTGGAGGTGAAGCCGCTGTAGGAAAGGGATGTGTCGAGGCTGTGGGGCCTCTCAGCAGATATGTGTTTGGATAAATACATTAGGCTGTTTCCTGGCTTCCACAGAGCCTGCAGTGTTTTACTCTTGTCATTCTTAAACTCAGACTGGGAACCCCGGGATCACACACACACACACACACACACACACACACACACGCTCGCTCGCTCTCTCTCCCATCAGCCCATCCCCCCGCTATGTTTAAGTGCTTATAGAATACGAGCTCTGTTCTGGGAAAGTAAAGGCTTGTTTAGATTTGAGAGATAATGATCCGACTTTGCTCGGGGTTCCTCTCTCGCTGCATCCAGAGTATTTGGACATAAATAAAGTTGTTGCTTCTCTTAAAGTAAAGAGAGAAAGGAGAAAAAACTCAAAGTAAAGGGGGTTGCCCGCCTTTTGAAATACAATCCTTGCTAATGTTTTTACCCCCCCACCACCACCACCACCACCACCACCATGTAGAAGGAATATTTAGATTTCTGTGATGGAGTACAGCAGCGCCTTTTGTGCGGCGTGGAAGGTATCGCTCTATGAACCACGTATGAAAACATGCATGTAGTGCACACACAGACACACATAGAGACAAGCTAATGCTTTGGAACGTGACCCTGAAGTCAAAGTGGGCTTTCTTCGGAGCATGGGACGTCTCTCTCTCTCTCTCTCTCTCTCTCTCTCTCTGTCTGTCTGTAAGTGAGCGACAGACTCGCTGCGGCCCTGTTTGTGTCTGGTTTATTTTTCTGCGCCGTCTGTTTTTTTTTTTTTTTTTTTTTTTCTTGCCTCACTCAGCCCCCTCGTTGTCGTCTCGTGAAATGAAATGCTCAGCAACTTGGAACATATGCTTCGAGTTGGGACACTAATGGCTTCGAATCCAATTTGAGCAGGATCTGGGCCAGACTTGAGGGAAGGCCCGAAATACAGACAGACAGACACAGACAGACTGTGGAAGGTAGAAGGACCGGAGATCGGAGGGGTGAGCGCTTAAATAGTCCGATAAAAGTTTTAAAATATCTAAAAAAAAAAGGTTATAACGTTCAACAAACACACAGTCGGACTATTTAACATCTCAGAGCTGCATTCAGAGAAAATTATCAGTTATGTTTTCTAAGAATTTTCCCTCCAGAATTAAACTCTCGCAGGGTTGCAACTATTATTTTCACATCATTCATCACTTCATCTCACAGTTATTTTTTTTTCCCAATTGATTGTTGAGTCTATAACGTGTCAGAAAATTGCAGTTCCTTCACAGTCCAAGGTGACATCTTCAAATTATCCGACCAAACAGTCCAAAACTCCCAAAATATTCAAATAAAGCACCAAATCCTCCACATTTAAGCAGCAGTGAATGCTTTCTCCTTCTCGCCTGATAAATAACTGAAATATTTAATAGATTATAAAAAAATCGTTGGCTATAAAATTCAGCAGTTTCTTTTAAATAGAGAAGAAAAAAAAAAACCGTCTGCGTGAATCAGCGGCAGCAAGAAAACTTCTCCAAATCCGAACTAATACAGAGTTAAATCGAGGACTCCGGATTATGCGGTGCAGGGATGATGACGTTTGCGGGTTGATCTTGATCGCAGATGTGTTGGCATTTCTCACTCGATGACTTAACTGGATTACACCATTAACGCCTTTAGAGTGTTAATTTATTTAATTCCCACTGGATGTGAACGCTTTGCAAGCCAGTGGAGGGAAAACAGACTTTCCCCCTTTTTGATGCAAGTCATCGATGGGGGGGACGAACATATTTGTGTCATTAGAGGTATATTCAACACTGTTTATGTTGATTTTACATACACAACAGGGGAATCATACTAATTTGTCCAAACCTTTAACCGTATAACGGCAAGACAGTAGAAAAGGCGGCCTTGTGTTTTCTTTTTGACACCATCAGTGAACCTCACCACAGTGTTTTTGTGATTATGAAGTGTGTTTGACTGTGTGCACCGGAGCAGACGTGCTGGGATTCTTCTTCATGGACTTATGATGGCGCCTTAAGAGGGCATCCTACACAGCAGCATGGTCCACCAAGTTTTTCCACCAAGAGTTTTTCCTAAATCATCTAAAACGGCTTTCTGCTGAGTTAAAAGCTGTCGGAGGATTTTCGAAACATTTGTGAATAAATGCCGTTTTATTCTGTCCTTTTTTTTTTTTTTTAGTTTCACAGACTTCCTGCTTTTGCTTCTAGATTTGTTTTTGTGTTTCAGGTTTTAAATCGGTCTAAGTTGTTTCCTTGAATCGTCTAAAACGGCTCTCTGCTGAGTTAAAAGCTGCATTTTCGTAACATTTGTGAATAAATGCTGTTTTATTGTGTCCTTTTTGCTGCTTTTGTGGTTAGATTTGTTTGTGTCTTTCAGGTTTTAAATTGGTTTTAGGCCCCGTTCACACTTGGCATTAAAATGCATCCGATCACAAGTAGACAGTTCTTAAGTACAAGTGTGAATGCAAACGAGACGCATTGAGATCCGATGGTTTGGACCACATTAGGAGGTGGTCTGGGCTGCGTATGGCCATATTGTTTTAGCTGTGTGACATCCTCTGCGTAAGCCAAAGCACGCACTCATTCATGCAGCAACGGTGTCATATGAAAGTGCAAAAGAACGAGAAGAACAACAGGTGAAATTAGGGATGCACGATATTATCGGCACATCATCGGTATCGGCCGATATATAAGCTCTAAAATGAAATATCGGCATTTGTTGCCTTCTCTGCCGCATAACTGTGCTTCCCTCCATGGACCGTTTCACCCTGACGGTCCTGGTGTTTCCTCCGCAGACTCCACTTTGTCAGACCAGCTCTAGCGGAGGCTAGCTGGCTGTGCTTCCCTCCGGCCGTGCTGCTGCTAACACTCCGCTAGCCTCTCAGCTAACGTTAGCCTGTGTGCCGAGATGTTTGCAAACTTCTATTTTTCATTTCTGGCAGACTGGGCGCAGGAAGTGTATCGTTGCCTCCCGCCGGTTAAAACAACAACGTGTTTGGTCTTTGCTAACGGAAACGATGTTTACTTGCATTTAGAGCAGGGAAGAGAGATCTGATCACAAGCGGTCACTGGAGACGCGTGTCAGTGCCGGGTGTGAACAGGACCTTAAATTCAATCACTAGTTTCATTGACAAGATGTTGAAAAGCTGCAAATCTGTCTTTGGAAAACCTTTAGATATCCTGAGTCCTGTTTTAAACACCCAGTGAAGAAACTACTGGCTCGAGATTCTCTTCTGTGGTTTGATGTGTTTTTGTCAACGTCGGGTTTTGTTTTAACTTTTCGGTTGCAGTGCCGATACAGTAGCTCAGTTTAGGTACCAATACTCTCAACAACATTTGTTATGTCTCCTTATTTTGAGGAATATAACTCTTTTTCTATGTTTTAACACAAATGTCTGATAAATATCACTAAGAATCTGACCGAGCTTTCATTACTTCAGTACTTTTTGATACTACTGATTTTGGTTGGTACTCAAAAATAATCAAAGTTAGATAACCATGCTTAGATGGGTTTGATTTAAGGGAATTAAAGAAGATGCAATTGACAAATATTAGCTGCATTGAACTAGAGTTGCAACGATTGGCAGATTCATCGATTAGTCTACCGACAATCAATGAATCATTAAGTCATTTTCTTAAATTAAAAAATGTCCGAATTATCTGGTTCCAGCCTCTCACTTGAATATAATACCATACAACTGACTGTTCACTGGTTTATTATGTCTTCTATGATAGTAAACCAAATATCTTTGGGTTATTGACTGTTGGCTAATCAAGACATTTGAGGACGCCGCCGTTTTCTGGCGTTTTATAGACCTGACGGCTTCATCAGGACAATAATCGTCAGGTTAATGAATAATGAAAATGATTGTTAGCTGCAGCTCCAGATCGGCTCGGGCCAAAGTCTGTGTGTGTGTGAAGTTTTGGTGAAAAGATTTTTAGGAAGACAAAAGAAAGGCATCTGGATATTAAAAACGCACAAACTCTGCGGAGTGAGGAGGCGTTTCCTTCCTGGAGTTCAGTTATTTTCTATTTTGGGACACTTCTGAGTGTACTGTCTCCTTTTAAAGCACGCCGTCAAGAGAAGAAGAAAAAGAGAAGTGAGGGTTCACGTCATCATGTGTTCATAGAGCCGTTTCTTCGGTGTGAATGAACTGGAAACATCACAGAAAGCAGAAGTGCTGTTGATATGGTTGCTTGCTCCAGAACAGTGTTTTTTAGCTGCGACTGATCCGAAAAAGCGAATCCGAAAGTATTTTCTCTGCTGTAATATATTACAAATACCTTCACATCTGTTAAACAGAGACGCTGCATCCTGAAAAGTTTGCAAGATTTTGGAAAACACAGTGTCAACACGTTGTTTCCCTTTTTTTCTTTTATTTACTCTACAAAGCACCGTTCACTCAAGACACCTGAGCTCGACGCATTAATTTCAACGCTCTGAAATGGAAATTCTTTAAAACCCCTCCTCCTCCCCTTTCCTCCCCTCTCCTCCCCCTCTCTACTTGTCCCACATGCCGAAAAAATATTCCACATTTAACAAACTCCTTCTCCTCCAGATGCCTCGTTAATTATTCCCACCCTCTGAATAATTGAGGAGCTCGTAAGTATGAATCATTTAATGCCGCCGCCTGCATCCACACACGTGGAGATCCTGACAGAAGCTGGTGGAGGAAGCGGCGCCGCGGCCTTCATAACACGCCTTTTAAAACACTGTCTTTTGGTTTTTATTAATGAACTCCTTGAGGATTTTTTCTTATTATAGTGGAATAGAGCCGCGTATAGTCGAGGAAATTATTTGGAATTACAGGTTGTTTTTTTTTTTTACAGGAGCGGAGGAGAGGGAATGTGTCCCCCTCGCTTTCAGAGCTGAAATCAACATTTTCATAAATGAGTTTGTGTATCAGAGAGGGAGAGAGAGGGAGAGAGAGAGAGGATGCTCCGCCGTCATGTGACAAGAGAGAGGAAGCAGGTCTAGGTGGCTCGGATGATAATTAAACAGGACGTTTCCATCTCTGTGTTGGTAATAGTAGCTTTACCGCTCATGTGATTCCATTTTTTTCTTTTGCATCTCTGTCCAAGAAGGGACTCTGTGTCTTCTCTTGTATTATTATGTTGCGGATAAACAAGCAGAAACCTTTTGAAGATGAAAAACGCCAACATATAATCGCTAATTTAATCGTGGGAAAATGTAGAAACCCCCACCCCCCCCCCCCCTTGTGCTGTCCTAAATTTACAGGTGAACACATCACAAGTGTCACAGTTGTTTCACCCTCCTCAAAGACATTAGTTGCAGCTAATAGATCTTTAGATAGAAACACAAACAAAAAGAGGGAAACTAAATGTTCCTCTCTTTCATGTCGGAGCAGTGTTTGCTTCATGTTTGGCCTTGAGTTTTTTTTTTTTGGTTTTTTTTTTGCGGTGTGAACCAGTTGTTTGGACGGTCGGAGCTCCGCTGTGTTTCCATTACTTCCACTTACTCTCTCATTTTGCCAAATTGGCATCCCAACTATAAATAACTTATTTGTCTTTGTTTAAAGAAACAGAGCTATTGAATTTCACATTTGGTCCCAAACATTTGTTTTCACTTTTGACTTTTTAAACTTGTTTCTCAAAAGTAGCAGCAGCTTACAAAAGTCTGGGTTTTTTTTTTTTTTGCAGTAATTGTTACAATACTGTTATTTTATTAGTTTGTGGTGCAGCTACAACCTGAAGGGTAAAACTGCATCTCCCCGAGTCTGTTCTTGTTTGCGGTCGTCTGGTTTGAATCCAAACTTTCTCCAGATGACAGATGATGATCCATTTTTAGGAACTAAAAACATGTTCAGGAGGATTTTCTGGGCTCATGTGTCTCTTTTTCTTTATAGTTTCGCTTATTGCCCTTTTAGTGTGACGGGGTTTTACTGCTGCTTCTCCACCTTTTTATGTTTGATTGAGTCAGTTGTGTTGTTCTTCCTTTGGTTCAGATCTTTGAATCGCTGCCCACATATTCAATGTTTTTTATTGATTCCAATAGATCAGATAGGTTAGAAAAACAACTAATCCAGGCTTTGAAGGCGGGATAAAGGCGGCAAAAAACCAAAATGGTGACTGAAGTGAGGTGTGGAAGTTATTGCAGGTCGACTAGAGCTGCAACAATTACTCGATTAATCATTTAGTTCGGTAGAAAATTAATCACTAGCATTTTTGATAATCGATTAACTGCTTTGAGTCATGTTTTTAAGCCAAAATTTTCTGGTTCCAGCCTCTCAAATGAGAATCTTTCCTGCTTTCTTTACATATTTGGCTTTTTATAGAGGAAACAACTAATTGTTTAATTGAGAAAATAATCTACAGATTAATTGATAATGAAAATAATGATTAGTTGCACCCTTACCGCTCCTCCTAGCCGCCTCTATTGTGTGGACTGAAAATGACGTCAATGAGACGGTTCTGTCAGACCCTACTGAGGGCAAAATAACCCCCCCCCCCCCTCATCCCAAACAGAAAACAGCTAACATGTACACAATGTCAGACTGGATAATGAAGTGTGATTATCTGGCTATTGATGTACCACAATCAGACTTTTATTTTGAAGTTGAAAAATGCCTCGGTAACCCAGAAATCTATGATTATTTATCAGTGGCACAGCCTCATGTTTAGCTCACCCTCTCTCTCTTTCTCTCTCTCTCTCTCTCTCGCCTTGCCAACCATTATTTTATTTTTCCCTCCCAAACAGTTTGTGGAGGAGCTGCAGTCAGTCAGGCTTCAGCCCTCCTGAGAACAAAGAAGCCAGTCCCATTTCGTTTGCCTTTTTGTTTCTGTCGGCCCGCCGCCGCTCGCCGGCAGGAGTGGAGGGGGCTTTTGTAACAGGAGAACCCTTGATTAAGTTCCCTCTCCACCCCTGACCTGCTGCTGGAGCCCGGCGGGACGATGATGATGGTGGTGGTAGTGGAGGAGGAGGAGGAGGAGGAGGGGGGGGGGGTTAAGTGACAGTTGACATTGGACAGGTCTGCTGTTTTTGAGATTGAAGCCCTTTTGATGTCTTTGAGATTTTGGCCTCTGAGCACCCCCCCCCCCTTCCCCCCCGGAGCCTGGCATCGCAGGGCACGATCTCCTGATGATGTCACTTCCCCCCCCTCGATATGAAATAGAGGTAAAGTGGCCCTGAGCCTGCAACTTCTCAACATGACAAGTCCGCTGCTTATGCAGTTTAAACGTGTGTGTAGTTTGCCTGTTGCTGGTAACCAGTGGAGGGTTTATAATGCAAACGACTCATTTCAACTTCTCTGTAAGGTTTAAATCAGTGAATGTATCTTACCTTCAGAAACAGGAAGTAATTTAATTATTATCAGAGAAACAGTGTCGATGTTGTTGTCGTGCTTTAGTTTCACAAAATGCGAACATTTTCTGTCATTTTCCATCTGTGAGGATTTTAATTGATCTTGCTGGAAAAAATAGCTGTTGGTGGAGGCTGTTAATGGAAGATTAATAGTTATTAATAATTAAACTTGCATCAGTGTTTCTTGTTTTTACTGATACAGCTGTGAATCCACCTTAACTGGAGCCAGCTGAGTGAACAATCCAAATAATATTGACGATTATTTGATTTGGGAGCTGCTATAATGTAAGATTTTAGTCATCACAGTACTTTGATATATATTATGATATAACTTATATTTTTGTAATTTTATTTTGAAAAATCCATTATAGTGATACAGTTTCCTGAACTTTCATTAAGTTTTAGCTGAGTAAAATTAAGAATAAATGCTACAACCAATTTCCTTTATTTTCTCCACATTACTAACGATCATTTGTCAAAATTATTTTCTTATGTGGGTAGCGCTGTCATTTCACTCTGAGAAACACAAGAAAATTGGCAAAGCTTTTATTTTGATATGGAGCAACCAATACTTTGTTTTCTGAAAAGCACCACCACAGTATTTTTTGGCTCTAGACACAGTCTCAGTCTACCTGGATATAAGCAGCATGTCTGAAAAGAGCAGCGAGTGATTGAATGCTAAGTTGATAAAACACGTCCGCTGAAAGATTGAAAAGTGGGAAACCTTTGCCGGACAAATTGCCTTAAAGTGAAGCTGTCGTGTTTTTGGCTGGACCACAACAGTAGCGGCCGGCCCTACACACACATCATCTGTCCGTCACTGAGTCACTGACTGATTGAGTGATAAAGCTACGCCATCGGTTGGCCGCCAAAGCTCCCAAAATGCATTTAGCACCAGTCGACAGCAAGCAGCAATTAAACTGTTGTAATTTTCGCTGTAAGACTGTTAATATGTCACTTTATTAAGTTTTAATATTTTTTCAAGTGAGAATAGTGTCACAGTTACCTACTGAAGGAGACTGTCATGTGACATTTACATGAGAAGAAGATCTGTGCGCCATCGTCAGCGTAACTTCCTGTCAGTTTCCACATGCTACATGAGTCTAGTGTCTTTTCAAAATAAAGCACGGTAAAGAATAGAAAAGCAATATAACAAATACATTTACGTATGCAAACTTTACACACATGAAACACACTGTATTTACTCATTTACACTGAGCATTAATGATTAATTTGATAGTTTCTGCATTAAAACTATTTTTTGGGTTGTGAGAAATTAAAATAATATATAAAACATATTAAAAAAAAGCTTAATTCCTTCTTACAACAGCACCATATAGTCTACACAACAACTACTGTATGAAAAGTGCCTTACAAATAAATAAATTTACATAAAAACAAACATCTTAAAAATGCAGCGTCCATGTCTGATGGTAACCAGGCGACGACGTACTAATTAAAAGCCTTCTGGTGTTTCATACGTAGCATTATACGAGGTTTTGACTTGTTGTTTTTTTTGTTGTGAGCTGTGTTGTCTGTCCAGGTGAAGACCGCTCCACTACTTTATTCTCTTCTAGTTGGTGTTTTGGCCCCCGGGGGGGGGGGGGGGGACGTCGCGTTATGCCCGTCTCCTTGCACTTCCTCCCATCAGCCCTGCAGCCGGGCGGACTGTCAACAGCACAATTAAGGGCTGTGCCGTAATGAAAGGGGCATTAGCAGAAGCAATTTATTTCCCAGCGCAGTGCCGGAAGGTTTCTCCGGTGCTGATATTCCAACACAGGCTTTGTGTGCTGTACTCTCGGCCATTATGGCAGCAGTAACAGGGAGGGATGAGGAGGACGCACCCTGGCTGTACAAATGGAGTAAAGGAGGGAGAGAGAGAGAGAGAGAGGAGGGGAGGGGGGGCATCAAGGCAAAGCACCGTCATATTTTCAAGGGCTGCCCCCTAATAGTCGATTAGTAGAGTCTTAGTTGACCAAGTTGTCATTGGTCGGTTAGTCGCAGGGGGGAAAAAAACTCCTCAAGACCCTCAAGACTAGGTCAAAACCTCGTATAAGGCTGGACTATGAACCGCTAGAGGGCTTTTGTTTTGAAATTAAGGATGCAGGAATAAGCGACACCCGGCTGAGGCGAGTGATGAAGTTACAAAACGTTATTAGACTGTGTCGAGCAGGAGATCATCCAAAGTGCGGGACGACCTGCAAACTCTACATGCAAATATCCGCCTATCATACGTCAACCTCAAACATGATTTATCATCTGAAACATGTAAGTAGCCGTTACGTTAGCCACCTAGCATCGTGTTACAAGTTCATAGGTTGTGTGATGTTACTATACTGTGTTGAAATAAATTAAACTAAATGTTCAGTCTGGTTATTCTGACACACTCAGAATCATTAATGGCGCTCAGTGGGATGCCCTATCTGATTATATGAAGAACTGTAGTTCTATCAATACATTCAAGGCCAAATTAAAAAATCAACTAAAGACGAACCAGCTGTGTGGGTGTGATGTGATGTGCTGTTGTGTGTAGCTTTGTATTTCGTATGGTGTGTTCTTTGTGGGGTTTTTTGTTTTGTTTTGTTTTGTTTTGAACTGTTTGTTGTTGTGCTGCTGTTGTTGTTGTATATTTTGATCGTAATGGACTACAGATGCAAATTAGCTTCAAGCTAACTCCGGCGCAGTGCATCATTTATGCTTTATACTGCACACGCTGTCCTGTTTTGAATAAATCAAATCAATCAAGTGTGGTATCACAAGTTCATAAGTTGTGTGATGTCACTATACTGTGTCGTGAAATAATAAATTAACTAAATGTTCAGTTGTTCTGACACATTCAGAATCATTACCGCTCCCGCCGTTAGCATAGTCGTTAACAGACGGCTCACTCCGTGCTTTATGCGCTTATGAAAATTTATATTTTAAAGGCTCATTATTATGGTTTTGTATTTCTCTGTTAGCTTATAATATTCTGTCTCAGCCCTGGAACTCAAACCATTTTCTGATGCCTCAAAAATATATTGAAATAATTAAATTAACATCATGACCATGTGACGACTAGTCGACTGATAGCTTGAACTAACAACTAGTCGACTAGAAATATCTCTGGTTGTTGCAGCCTGAATATTTCCTCTAAAATCAATCCTCATCTGAGTGTTTTTTGTTATCTGCTTGTTTTTTTTAATGTTTTCTCTCCTCTGGTGAATTCTCATCATCCTGTATCTGCATTCTGTCTGTGCTTTTGCCCCCTTTTTTCCTGTTGGGCTTTTTTTGTTTGCTTGTTCTCGTTTCCCACCTTTTGCCTCTTTCTCCTACCCCCCACAATCCCACCCCCCAATCCCCACCCCACCCTCCCCCCACACACACCATTATTCCTGTGTTCATTTTGTTCCTCTGAAGTTTATTGAATTAGTGCAGACAGCTGAAACGCAGAAGATAAGAGAGGCGCTCTCTCTCTGCTCCTCTCGGAGAAATGGTATTGCACCGTGGATGATTGAGCGGTGTGTTTGTGTGTGAGTCTATAGGAGGGGGGGGCAGTGGGGGGGTGGAGGGGGGAGGGGAACTGATTCAGAGGTTATAGACAGAGGAAATGGGGAGCATTGTGTTTTGATGTTTCTCCTGAAAGAGCGATAAAGACAGCGTGAGCTCAGTGGAAGACCTGTAACTATTTTGTCTCCGGTTCAGCTGTAATTATCTTTTAAAAAAGAAAAAAAAAAAATGCTGTTCTTTTAGCGCCATGCAACACACAAACATCACATTTTTCTCAGTCTCTGTTGTGAAGTTAGACGAGGATTTGATCAAACACGGGGGCCGATTTTTTTTAAAGTCTTTTTATCAGCTGCTGTGATTTTTTTTGTAGTTCTGATCATCAAAGCTGTCGTCTTTCTTTCAGCTCAGTTCAATAAGATAAATCTCAGTCAGAACGGAGCTAACTTTTTTTTTTAACTGATTGTCCATTTTTATAATATTTGCCCTTCACTATCTGTTCTAGGTCACAGTTCAGTTATTTTCACTCCAGTGGAAACAATAGAGCTGCAAAAACCTGCAAATCCTCACATTTGAGAAGCTGCAACCAGTGAATATCTTCTGCATGATTTTTTTTGAATATCAAAACAGTTGTTGATACTTTTTTTTTTCCAGCTAATTAAATTTGAGCATTAAACAGCATATTTTCAGTCGTAACATCATGCTCTACCAGAAGCAAATTAAATATTTACTGCGGAAATCAGAGACTTCCTTCTTCTTACAACGTGGCGTTCATGATCCTCCTTCAACCAGAAGTTTGTCTAATTCAGGAAGCGATATGCCACTGAGATGCTTGTTTTGCTCGTGATTTTAATTTTCCTGCAGCTCACATGCAATGCAACAGTAATCTGATTTTAATATTTGATAGTTAGTTTGTAGAGATAGTTTTAAACAAATGTGATCTAAGCTGGCGTTTACATCCATCCTGCATGCGGCGAGTGGATTTGTGCTTTTTTGTTATGGAGTTATAATCGGTGAAATGTATTTTTCTTGACAGTTTCAGACTTTGCTTTGTCTTTGATAGCCTGTGAACCAGTCAGAGTACAACAAGTCTTGATCCTGTTTATCATGTGTAGGCAGCTCAGCTTTAGTTGATTAGCAGTCTATTTCCACATTTCCCCTTTTGACCCCCTGGAGGGGTTTTAGGTGGCTTGCTTCACCGCTGACTGGTGGGCTTATTGGTGAGAAATCATTAGCGGGATGACTCCATTAACAATGAAGGAACAGGAAGGAGGAGCTGGAGGCAAATCCCTCGGCAGCAGGTGGCGGCAGGTATAAAATAGACGGAGACGCTGGCTGGATTGTGATTGACATTTGCTTCTGTCTGAGACAAGTGGGCAGCTTAGAGGTCGTTGACCCCGTTAACCCAAGCTGGATCGGAGGGAGGAGGGGGGCGACCAAAACTGAAATTAACGTCTCCCCGTCTGCATACTTTTGTGTACTTTTGGTTTGTTTTTCAATGAGTTCTGCTCCCTCAGTGTCAAGAAAGGGAAGTCTTAATCTTGAAATGGTTTTCCCTGTTTGGTTTGGAAGAACTTCAGCGTTGGACCTCACTAATGCTCTTGTGGCTGAATGGGATCAAATCCCTGCAGCCGAGATCCAAAATCTTGTGGAAAACCTTCCCAGAAGAGTCGAGTCTGTTTATAACAGCAGGTTAATGCCTATTGTTCTGGAATTGCATGTTTAACGGTTATTTTAACTGCTTATTTTTATTTTTATTTCATGGGGAAATTGCCCTTACAATTAGAACTGCAGGTAATTTATTGATTGATCTGCTGTTTGTCGTAAAAAAAAAGTGTGAAAAATGGCCCACAGTGATGTGTCCAATGTGCTCGATTTGTCCAAAACTAAAAGAGATTCAATTTACTGCCATAGATTACAAAGAAAAACAGCACATCATCACATTTGAGAAGCTTGGAGCCAGTGAATTTTTGGCTTTTTTTTTTGAAAAACGACTGAAACAATGAAGATCTGTTTTCTTTCTATCGACTACAAACTCAAAGAGTGCTTAAAGAAAGAGCACTCCTCTGCAGCTCTACTTATAATAATGATAATAATAATAATATATCCCACTACAAAGCTCTTAAAATGACCTACATTTTTACTAAAAAACATGAACGAAAAATGTTGCAGAGCCAGCCTCGGCACATCCCGAACGGCACTGATGAGCAGTAACGACAAAAGCTCAGAGAGTTGACGTAGTCGGTTGAGACCTGGCGACCTTTGGTGGCAGAACTACAAGCTCTGTAGGATTTTCAGCCTCACAGTTTGCTAGCTTCCTGGTTTTGCTTCCATGTTGTTCGGCCTACTGAATATGCACAGCGGTGTTCCCCCCGCCGCTCGGCCCGTAGACTTAACAATGTGATGACATCAGCTCAAGGAAGTTTTTACAACAATAAAACCTCCATGGATTAAAAATTCACAGTAGGAAGAGTCATAATTGACGTTGTTTGCAGTCCGAGCTGTCAACAGTTACAGTTACAGACGTCTCTTTTACAGAGTTGCTCTTTGGGGAAAATACTTTTTGGGGCTGCGGGGGGATTTTTCGCTGCAGTACCGTGAACGACCACCAGGAAAAATTGGCTGCAAGGCCGAGCGACGCAGCTCTTATAAAACATCCATGGACTAATGTCTCTGTTTTGTCTTTTAATCTTCCTTTGAAGCTAAATGTGATTGGTCAAACCCAACATATTCACTATCTTTTTTTAATAAATTAGAGGTATAAATAAAGTTATCTCTTTATAGTAATAACTGTCTTTAAGTGTGACTGATATTAAAGAGAAGATACGAGCTGCTTTGGCAGGAGAGTTTTTTTTTTTCTTTTGGCTGCGCAGCAAACAGCCGAGGTCTGTTTTGGACGTTGTGAAGACTTTGGGAAGGTTTTTCTGAAAAAAAAAAAAAAAAAAACTCGGGGAGGAAGCGTCGCAATCAATCACAGTGATTATGTGGCGTCCATAAAGAGCTCAGGGGGAGTCCGGAGAGCGACAGAAACGGCGACCCCTTCTTATCTGCCGCCAGTTAAGTGTCTACGTTTTTGAAGGAGCGGGCTCGGGCTGAACTTTGACCCCCCGTTTGCTTGTGTGTTTTTCCAAAAGGCCACGGAGCCAAGTGTGCTCAGTCAAATGAAATATCCTCCTACAGACATCAGAGAGCACTACTCCCACCCTCCCTCTGTGTGTGTCTCTCCTCCTCATTTTTTTTTTTTTTTTTTTTTACTCCTCTCACTGCTTCTGTCTCAACTATGTGACACATGTAAGTAATAACCGCATCTGTTTTCCAAAATTCAGTCGTTTTTTTTTTTGTTTTTTTTTCAGATCTCCTTTGTGTAGTTTTTCCAATCTGCTTGAATTTTAGGTCAAAGCACCTCAAACTTGTTAGTCTTATTGTAGCATTGATATCATAAGTGTACTATTTATGTGATTTATGGCAGCTACAGGGTTTTACTGCAGTCTCTCTTAACAGTCATTAAACGATATCGAAGTGTTTTTATTTAAAGTCTCTGTCAAATTTGACCAGTAACATTTAAATCTGCAGCATTATGTGATGTGAATAAATGACTTCAGATGCTTGAACAGTTTTTTTTGAGGGGGGAAAAACAGAACAAACAAAAGTGAAAAGCTTGATGTGAGAGAGAGAGAGAGAGAGAGAAAATCACTGGTTAAACGGTATCAACATGATCAAAACAAAAGCATGACAGCCAGAATGAAAGCTGGATCGTCTGGCTGGTGTCACCTCAAGAAAATACTGCGTTTTTATGATTTTTAAAGTGGATTAAATCTTTTTTTTTTACCTGAAATGGAGACAAATGATTAACAATTACAGTTTTATATTAAAAAATATCTTCTAACTCATTTTTTTAGCTGTAACGTTTCATCCGTAGGTGAGGATAAACGAATGCGTCGAGGTCTCTCCGTCGTAGGATCAGAGACGTTTATTCATCGAGCAGATATTCCTGCAGCCGCAGACCTCGGTTTTGTGTCAGCTCCAATGTCATGGCGGATTTGAGAGTGTGTGCTCCTGCCCTCCTCGAGCGCATTAGCATTTCTCCTCTCCCACCCCCCCTCCACCCCCTCTCCACCCCCCCCCCCCCCCCCCTCTACTCTTTTCCCTCCGCAGTCTTCCCTCTGATGTCACGTCGAAGCTCAGACATGTTAACACGAACCTTCATGCTAACACAGTTCAGTCTGTCACTGGAGAATATTCTTTTACCTGCTGCTGGAAGCGCAGGAAGACTTTTTCATTTTCACTGTCTCGTTTACAATAGATCAGAGGCCTCTGCTGCACTGCTGAACTCCTGAACTCCTGTATACATTACTAATGAACCTCTGGATTGTTATACAGTCATATGTTAACAGGAAAGACAGGGGCCCTCTTTTTGTGTGTGTGTGTGTGTGTGAGAGAGAGACAGACAGAGAGAGAGAGGGAGAGAGAGAGAGAGCAATGCAGTACTATCATGAAGGTTTCTTGGCCCAGACCTGCTCTAATTGATAGGGGCTGCTGGTATTTACTTACATTCTCAGGGTGGATTAAATCTCAAAGGAAAGGGGAGGAGATGGAGGTTGTTTTTCTCCCAGCTTTGTCTTAATATGCACGTTTGTGTGTGTGCATATATCTATATCTGTGTGTATATATATATATATATATATATATATATATGTATGTGAATGTGTGTGTGTGTGTGTGTGTTTTGTCATCCCATGTGGTTTTGCGTTTGTCCTTCCTCCATGACGAGAACTGTCGAATCCTGTAAAGCTGCATGACGTCCAGGCACCACAGAGCACCAAATCTAATCAGCAGCCACACAGCAATGTATGTGCTGCTCTGCTGGCTTAGGTTAATGCGTTTGCATGTTTGTGTGTGTGTGTGTGTGTGTGTGTGTGTGTGTGTGTGTGTGTGTATATAGGAGCACAAAGACTTATTTACTGCACAAAGTCAATAGTAAATATCATTATCTCTGTAGCTACTTTTTCATTTTGTTCAGTGTATTCAATGCGGAGTCCAGGCCTGCTCAGTTAACTCGAGACCCTCGTTCTGCTCTGGCGACTCTCCCAGCCGAGGCTGCGGAAGAGCTGTAAAGGAGGGACAAGACCGGTGACCAGCAAATATCGACCACCGATCGACCGCAGACTCCAAATCAGACACTATAAGCTACAGTATGCAAACTAGATTCTTCTAACTGAAGGCTACAAACATAAAGCTACGAGCTCTAGACCACAGACCTGCTACACATGGATGATTACGGACTAATGAGATTACAAATCCAGTCTACAAGCCATGCAACCAGTTGAATGGGAGCTGATCAGTTAAAAAATGACTGACTCTGTGATCTTAAAATTCACAGATACGATCTTTTAGATAACGAAACCGAAGGCTCTGTCAGGAGTTGTGTTTACAGTCTACAGTGTGATCAGATTTTGAGCAGCTTCCAGTTCATTCAGTTTTGCAGAAAGGCAGAAATGACAGACGAATGCTGCAGATGCAGGAAGGACAGAGCTGCTACAAACTGTGGCTACAGGTTATGTGACTATAGGTCACTGATCACAGATGGTGACTGCAAATAGCAGCCAGGCAACAGACAGTTGGCGTGTCCTAAATCCATACGACATACTAATTATAAGCAGGTCTTGAGCGTCTAATGTGTAGAGCTGCATTATCAATTAATCTGTTGATTATTTTCTGTATATATCATGTCCATCACTCTTTCCCAAAACCCAAAGTGACGTCCTCAATCGTCGTCTTTTGTCCGCTACAGTAAACAACTCAAGGATATTCAGTTTATGGTCTAAAGAAACCAGAGAATCAGAGAATTTTGACTCATTTTCTTTCAAAACAGTAAGTCAGTTATCATAATAGTGACTGACTAATAGATTAAATGATGAATCGTTGCAACAACGTGCCTAAATTAAGTATAATTAAACCAGACAATACAAAAAGTGTGGTGGATTTTTGAGTGCACAATCAATGGACAATATTCTCCCATGATCCAACGAACAAAGGAGATGAAGCACGTATTGTAAACTAGGGATGGACATTTGAAGAAATTTCGGGAAAATTAACAATCAATTATCGATTAATCTTTTTGTTTATGTATTAAAAATGGCAGAAAATACTAAAGAAAGCTTGTTTTTTCCTCCATGAAATCTTTAGACAGAAAACAAAAGGAAAATGATATGTGGTGCGCTGGGAAACGCAGCGGAGCGCTAGCTCCTCCGTGCTAACGCTGAGGTGACGGTAGGTTGTCATTAACTAGTGTCGGGTGTACATCGTTCAAGTTGTACGTTATTGGGGTCGTTGTTGTGTTGGAGGCGTTGTTTACAATCAGCTTTGTGGTTTTTTTTAGCTCGAAATGGTCCAAACTTCGCCCCGCTTGCTCTCTTCATGTTTAATTTCGTCTTAATTTCTACGGCGACTGTTGATTCATTTTCCCTTCTTGAATTTAAATTGCGCCCCCGGCTGGTTGCAGCACGTAGTGAAAGTCATTGCAACTTCAAGACACATACGTACATATCAATCATTGATTAATCATGCCCATCCTTATTGTAAACTATGACAATTAGACCGTAGTGTTTAGTTGGACGATATGAGATATACTATGAGACAGAAATGTATCTACCAGTAGAAATTTCTCTGTGTTTCTGCTGATGTATCTATCCATTTAATATTTTGGTTGTATAAAGTCTTTGTGGGTAATGTTGTAAAAATTTGGATCTACGTGATGTTTTTTGTTTTTTTAGGTATTTAATTCTCTGGTTTTGCCAAAAACTGGCATCCAGCTCTGGTTATTTTGTCTGTAAACAGTTTTCAATTGAATTTCCAGGAAAAATCTCAATATACAAAACTGGAAAATACAGACGGGTGACAAGCTGAAGGAAAAACATGAACACATGAGTGGAGAAACATGATGGATCCAGATGCTTCTATGCAAAGTACAAATAGTCAATGAACTGAATGTTAACGGGAGATTTTGGAGCGATGGTGAATGGTTTTCATCCTGTTCTGGAGGCTTTTCGTAGACTAAGACACTTTGACACCCATCAATATATCGGGGATAGCAGGTTTTATCCATATCGCCCCCCACCCCCCCCCCCCCTCGCTACTACAGACTGACCACACACCATGACTGCAGATGGTGGCTGGACTTCAGGCTACAGACTGCACACGTCGGGGCTACACGCTACAGACGGTGGCCAGCTTGTCTTCTTCTGTTGTTCTGCCATTAACGTGACCTTGCAGATGACATTTAAAAAAAAAAAAAAAAAAAAAACCAGAACAAACAACAGATTCCAGGCTGTTTTTGTGAAGATTTTTCCAATATTCTGCTCAATATGACTACAGAAACAGGGAAAAACAGCAAAATTGCTTCCCAAAATGCTTCCCTCCATCGCCTCCTCCCTCCCAATAAGATTTTCTTTTGTGCATAAGGGGGGGGGGGGGGGGTCTATTTCCTCCATCTCCGTTAATGACGTCTTCTCCAGGCAACCTTTTTTGATTTGCCTCTGTTTTTCTGTTTCCATGCCATGTTTGTGCACACATGCGAGTTAACCGGTGTGTGTGTGTGTGTGTGTGTGTGTGTGTGCATGCGTGTGCATTCTTGTCAGGTTGGAGATTGCGGCGTTGATTATGTGTCTGATGTTGTCGACAGAGTGACATCCCTTCTAATGAAATAATGGTCTAGCGGCGGAGTGTTGGAGGATTGCACATTGTAGACTTCAATTACAGACAAGATGATTTTTTTTGTCCTCTTTCCTTTCAGTCAGAAAAAGTACAGATTTTTCTTCCTTTTTAACAGACGTGCTTACATTGAACAAAAAGGTTGAATAAAAGGCTTTTTTTTTTTTTTTTTCCTAGCCAGACTTGGGTCTAAGTGTTTTTTTTTTCTTTAGATAATGGATAGAAAGGACATGGCATGCCTTAATTCACCATCTCTTTAGCCAATCTGATGCCACAAAACAGCCATTGCCCTCCTTGTGTGCACAACTCAACCCGAGCGCTGGTTGTTTTCCAACCCCGAACTACACATTTTTCACCGTTGTAATGTCTCTCCTTTTCTTTTCTTTGAGATGCTTTTTGCTCTGCTGCATGTATTATTCTGTAGACCGTGTAATTTATTTTGCAACAACAAATGATCTATTTAAGGTTCCAGTGTTCAGCCTGTGCCCCTTCTGTTATCTGGTATGAAATTAGCATACATTTCCTAAAAAAAGAAAAATATGCTTCTGTATGAATACACCTTTTTTTTTTAAAAATATCACAAAGCAGGGAGCAGGGTGCATTTTCTGAATTGTGACTTCTCTTACAAAGAGTTATGTTCAAAATTATAACTAAATAAAATCAAGGGCAGAAATCAATGGAAATGAGTGGGGGGGGGGGGGGATTGAACTGCTAGCGAAATCGGTAGTTTGGCCTTGCTGGTGAAAACACGGCACCTATTATTATGACTTTTTTTAAAGATGGGATTTTTTACTCGTCAAAAACTGTTTTCTCAAAGTGTTTTTGGCAATTTTCAAAGTCGATAGCGTGAAGCTGTGCAGTACGTGCCGACCGGATTATGAGAAAGCGACGGCAGCTACGGTGATAAAGACGGATACGGATAGTAAGAAAACCACCTGGACTGAAGATATCCATGAACCACGAAGGGTTAACACCTGCATCCTCGCAATTATCGGTTGTTTTCAAATGCAGCCTAGTAAAGAAATATACTGTAAAGCTTTTTCATGAGTCATTTAAAGGAGAACGCCGTTGTTTACAGTTTACAGCCTGTTTATTTCCGCCTACACACAATTGTATGCGGTTGCATAACATTTTCACATTATTAAATACTCAAAGATAACTAACTGCAGTTTGTAAGGCAGCAAGTTGGAGTCAATTCAACACAATAAAATCATCTTGCTCTGTCCATCAGCTCCTCCTCATCCAGTTCTCTCTCTCTCTGTCCGTCTTTTCAGGGTGGACCCCATTCCCTATGACACTCCCAAGCCAGCGGGACACACCAGGTTCGTGTGTGTGTCAGACACACACTCGCGTACAGATGGCATCCAGATGCCCTACGGCGACGTGCTGCTGCACATGGGCGACTTCACCGAGCTGGGCCTGCCCTCCGAAGTTAAGAAGTTCAACGACTGGCTAGGTACTAAGCCGCTTAACACACACATTCATCAGCATGCTGCTGGACGCACGCATCGTTTTCACACTCACACGCTGCTGACATGCACAGGTTTTCACGGATTGGGGGGTGAGGGGGAAGTAGGGGGCAAAGGCACAAGACATGTTGCACGCATAACCAGTAACTGGACCACACAATGACCCCCCCTCCCCCTCCCCCTCCCTCCCTCCTCCCCAACTGACCCCACAACTGCTGCGCTTAAGTGTCCAATTTAACCCCCCTGACCTAACACCCTGGCTCAGTTAACCTTTGACCTCTCCCTCTGGCCCCATGCTGTGGGTGTGAGCTCTGGGCTGTGTGTTTGTATGTGTGTGTATGTGTGTGTGTGTGTGTGTGTCTGTGTGGTTTCAGTCCCAGCAACCAGTTTCATCTCTGGACTGGTTTCTGTCCCTCTAATGTAGTCATGTTTCACACGTTTAAAAACACACACACACACATCGTCTTACAGTCCCACTCACCAAGTGCATAAATCAATAAGCGCCACTTACCTCACTGGTGTATACTTTTTTTTATTTTTAACACATTTGAATTCATCTGTGTATGTTTAATCTCTATATTTTTCTGCCTTTTGATCGGAGCAACTGAACCAGGTGACACAAAACAACCAAAACAAGGAGCACAATGTTTGAAGTTGTGTTCACATTGAACGCAAAGTAAAATTTAGAGGCAGTGCGACTGCATATAGATGAAATGGAAACACACAAATCGCACAAATTGAGGTGAAAAACACTTAAACTTCAAGGAGAATTCTGGCTTATTTTTGAGATTTATGACTCCAATTCATGAACATACGCAGACAAGAGGAAGACGGAGAGACGCTGAAGGAAATTATCAGAGAATTGGAGTTCCTGGTAAGTTGTGAGATCAGTCAGAGGCTTGGACTGTGACAAACACTCACAGACGCAACTCAAGGCTGTGAAAGAAAGAGAGGATGAGACTGAGTAGAAACAGGAAGTGGCTTGATGTTGAAAAGGCATAGAGTGAGTTGTTTAATAAGGGTTTAATACTTTTTCTGCTGGGAGGAAAGTATACATTCCTAGCAAAACTTTCTCATTTAACCAATGATGAAAACAAAGGTCATTCTCTTATCAGACTGAAAAGTGAATAATAGAGAGTGCCGAAAGTATAAAAGAAAACTGTAGAGCTTGATGTGGTTTTAGTGTTTCAGAGTCTGACGCTTTTGCTCCAAAGAAACCTTAATCTTAAAGTGGTACTCCTCTCAAAAATCTATGTTTTGAGTATCAAACACTCGCCCCCCCTGTAGAGATGAAAGGTAGCTGTCAAGGATTTGCTTCTCCAAAGATGACAGTAGCTGCAGTCAGACAGTCAGGATCCACGGTGGACCACAATGACCCAGCTTTCACAACTGGGAAGAAGTATCCTACGTGTTACTCAGCAGCAAAACTAACATGTTATATTACTCAATACTTTACTTTCGTTACTCGGTCGTCAGCTCCGTCATCTTTTGTATTTAACACACGTAGAAACAGAAAATGAGATGTTTGTGGTTTAACAAGCAGGCAGGAAACCGTTTGGAAGGACTTACTGAGGCTACACTAACGCTAGCTGTACCGTTAGCGTAGCCTCACCCTTACTGAGACTACGCTAACGGTACAACTAGCGTTAGCGTAGCCTCAATGACTGCACACAGCACTTCTCAGCTGCACAGTTCACACACCCTCCAATTCTGAACTTAACCTGCATCATGTGACTCCTGAATGTAGGGATACCTGTAGCTAACGTTAGCGAGCCAGCTAAACTACAACACAACTTTGGAATTACCACAAGTCGCATTTCTCCTCCTCCTCCTCTGTCAGCTGAATGCAGAGACCACACTGATATCAGCCCTCTATAAATTCCAGTAAGACAGTGAGCACACCCACTCCCCAGTGTAAAAGTAACAGGGTGTTACTGGGATTAGTAACTGTAATAATTGTTATCCCTTACACATTACAAACTAATGGCGTTACTGCCCAACACTGATGTTTAAATAGTTTTATTTTCACCAGAATACTCCTGAAACATCAGCTTCCATCTCAACCCTGATGAACAGTCCTGTCAAACTCGCAAACTGGCATCTTTTGATGATTTTTATCGTGTTAGAGCGCCGCCGTACCACAAAGTGAGATTAGTGGGTTAGCTGGCTGTCTTTGGGTTTAACTCAGATTATCCAATATCACAAAGCTGGCTCACTTCTAACCGCTCTTTGTTCTCACAGGATGCTGACACGGACAAAAAGTACACACAGTATTTTGCAAAAAGGAGACAAAGTAATAACAATAAGGGTTGAAACTATTATTATTTTCATTATGAATTAATAGGCAGATTATTTTCTCAATTCATCATTTGGTCAATAAACCATCAGAAGACATTGAAAAACAAATATTAAATCGCATGTGTGCTATTAAAAAGAGTCTTGAACCAGCATATTATGAAAACAACATTTTGGTCAGTTAACTACTGAACTAAGAAACAGCCTTAAAATACTTTTAACTTTTTAAATGTATCACTCAGGCTAAGTTGAGCTTTCTTCGTCACATGGGGCCCAGCTCTTCACTCCTCTCTGTTGTATGTAAACTTGAGTCCGTGTCCACACTAATGCGGATAAATTTAGAAACGCCATTAATATGCAGATAAATTTAGAGACGCCATTAATATGACAAACACCGTTCCATTCAGATTACTGTTATGGGATTGTTTTACAGTCCACACTGAGCTGGTTGTATCTCTACTCCTCTCTTTTATCTGGTTTGTTGCTGCAACTGCAGACTTTGCTGTCACATTTATCCACTTTGGAAAATGTTTTCAAGAAGTCAATGGTAGAAAAATGCCGGCTTGAATTGAATGGAGGACCAAAAACGGAGAGAAAAAGATGTTTTAAAAATGTTATCCACGTAGCTGACACGACAAGGGACAAGCATGGGGTGTGTGTGTGTGTGTGTGTGTGTGTGGAGGACCAAATCAAACCCACAATTCTGAAACTCAAAAACTTTGATTTAAAAAGTCTAAAATTTGAGCTTTTAAACTATGTTTTTAAAAGTGGGAAGTGTAAAATTTAAGTGCCTTTGAGAGCCGCAGTTGTTCTCTCTCTTTGCCAAGTTGATTCTTTAAAGTGCTGCCAGGTGCTGTGTCCATAATTCCCCTCAAACACACAATAAAACACATATACAAAGGGTGACCACACACACACACACACACACACACACATACACACATGCAGACACGCACACACATCCCATTTCTTACTCCTCTGTTTTCTACTATGTCGCTGCCAATACAGCACCTGGCACCGTCCGAAGACCTACTGGTCAGCTTTTCTATCAGACTGCTCCATCCATCAGCACAGACGGTTACATCAAGTGTGTGTGTGTGTGTGTGTGCTTTGTTAAGCTAGGTGGAAGAACAGTGATATCGGTCATAATGAGGAATCGATGCAGAGCAAAGTGGAAAATGACCCCTTGTAGTTTTGGAGCATCCTGCCCTCACACTCTGAAGGACGGACGAGGGGTGGAAGGAGTTGAAAATTATTGAGACATATTGGTGCCGTTTGTTGAAAAAGGAAAGGTTGTAATATGTGAATTTGTAATATATTTAGAAACTATTATCAGAATTAAAATGTAATTTCAGATTCTCAGAAGAAAAAGTCACAGTAGGAGAATAATAAATGTAGGGCTGTAGTCTGCTGGTCGATTAGTTGGTCGATATGCTCTCGTTCGACTAAATTCTCATTGGTCGAATAATCTCCGTGTTATTTTCATAAAGAGAAAAGTGCTACATCAACAGCTTTCCAGGATTAATCCATTATTTCCTGCGGCGGGAGGGACAGACTAACAAATTACCTGTGAAAACAACGGGGGTGTATTCAAAACACCCCTGTTGTTTTCATAACTTTGAACTCGCCCAACCTAACGGCGCCTGCCAGATCTAACTGTACTCAACGGTTATTGAGCGAACTGAACGTTTACTGAATCTGTGTTTCTCCATAATGACACAACGAAAACCCCCGCCAGGCCAAAAAAAAAAAGTTTTAATATTTGATAATATCGAAATCGATAGCGTTTGGGAGTCTTTGGGTAGCGCTGTTCCGGTACGTGAGTCAACGTCTGTGTCGTTGCCTGGGAAACTACTGGTAGCGTAGCTCCGTTAAGGAATACGTTTGCGTAGCGAGTGAGGAAAGAGAGAGAGGGGCGGAGAAGTGATGGTGGATGCGAGCGGAGCAGAGGAAAAGGTTAGTAGTAAGTTGTCAGTCTGGCAGTAAATGTACAGTACAGACTACAGTGTGTCGGTTAATAAATGCTAAAAAAGTCACGTCTGTCGCTTCCCCAAATGCTGGAGAAGTGAAGGTGCTTAGATCCAAAGTTAGCAACAATGGCTTAGCATAACCTGAATAGCTAAACAGAGAAATACAGAACAGAGATATGTTTAGTTGACCAAGATTTTCTTTGGTTGACTACAGCCCTAAATAAATGAGAATAAAGACGTAAATTCAGAAGCAGTAGCAGTACAGTCTTCAAATACTGCTCCAAATCCTATTAGAGATGTTATTTCTACATCTTCTATCTGCCGTTTTTTCATTTATTACTTGAATGAGAAAGTATGTCCAAACTTTTCACTGGTACTTTATACACAAAGTACCGTCTTGTGATCTATAAAAGTTGGTATTTCAAAAGTTTAGAAGCTTTTAAGATACTGAAAACATTTTTGATCGTGCTGTTGTTGTTGTTGGCGGCGGCGGGTTTTTTTTTTTTTTTTTGCAGTTTTGAAGGACAGACGGCTCTCAGCAGTCTGCAGGCGGAGGAAGCGGAGGCCGTTTGCGTTACAGCTTTTACATCGCTGGTCTTGGCTTTACATACAGAATAGACTCTAATAAAGGAGACACAAGTTAATGTGAAAGGTTTGATATTCCCTCCAAGGCCGGTTTTTGTCCCTGTTGACGCAGACGGAGAGAGTTGAAGAGAGGAGGGGGATTTAAGTCAGATGCAAAGGAAGTTTGAAAGACGGCAGCATGATTAAAGTCTGAAGTTAAAAAAAAGGCATTTTGGAGACATAATTAGTTTGATATTTTGATGTTTTTCCTGAATGAAAGATGAGTGTTGCAGTCCAGGGACAGACTGCTCAGACACTCTCAGAACTCAGAAATACTGGGATGTAGATGCAGTGTTTCAGGAAAGCAAACTTAAATACATACATACAGTACATACACACATAAATTAACATTAATTCTGTGAGTTACATGATGTCTTATCTTAATAGTTTTGAAACAGGACATTCAGTATTTCAAGGAGCTCCTGAAAAGTAAGTTTTATTTGTATAGCACTTTTTTTTAAAAGACAAAGTGCTTAACAAACACACACACGCAACATTAAAACAAATAGATTAACAAAATAAAACGCAAACTGAAATGAAACAAGACATGAGAACAGGAAGGGAGGTCTATAGAAAGGCTCGTCGATATAAATAAATGAGTTTTTAGGCACCGTTTAAAACAGATTGTGGTGAAGATGATTCCACAGAGTTGATGCTAAAGCTGCAAATGCACCTTTTGTTTTGCGGTTGGGGGATAGATAAAAGGCTGGGAGTTGAGGATCGAAGTGGTCGAGAAGTGGAACGACGAGCGAGGAGGTCAGAAATGTAGTTGGGGCGAAGTCGTGGAGTGCCTTAATACGTAATGGAGGGAAGCAAGAACAGGGACCTACGGCTGGTTCTGGTTAGAAATCTGGCTGCTACATTTTGGACTGACTGCAGTAAGTAAGGTGTGCCAAATTTAGCACAGTGCTACACTTGTTTCAATGTGAGACATCCACATTTAAGTAAAAACAGGTATCAGACTTGGTGTTGGCAGATGTGGAATATCACAGGAGTTGGATTGAGGCACAAAAACAACAACAACATTAATTGTTGAATACCTGGTGATGCAGAGAGTTGGTTACTGGTATTATTCCACTGTGACTTATGTGAAACTCTGGGATGGGGGTTTGGTAATGAAAGCTAGTTCCAGAAAGAACCAGGAAGCAAACTAAACCTTTCACTCAGCAGTTCCTTTTTGAGCTTCTGTCTACGTCACCCATGAAGCATCAGTGTATATGTATAGGATTTTTCAATATGGCGGACCAGAGTGATGGCTCAAAAGACAAAGCTTAACAAAAATGAGTAGTTTAACAGGACAAAGCATTTCCTGCAGCAGGTATATGAACGCTCATAGTCATAATGTTCAAGAATCAGTTCATTCTCGTACTAAAACAAGCACTAAAAAGATGTCAAACACAAGTATACAGGAGTAATCCTTCAACTCGAGCAGGACAAGATAGAGAATGTTTACATTTTAAAGTGTTCCCACAGGTGCTGGAAATCCTTGTAAAAGCTTCAATTTTAATGTGGGTTTTTCAAGGTAAAAAAAAAAAAGCTTGGATTTTGAATAAACTGCTTGAAATTGTTACTTTCATAGTAAACTGCTGCGTCAGTGACACATTTAGAAACTTGAAACTCTGTTGTGTTTTCTGTTTAATTGGTCTCCCTTCTGTAGAATGATCTCACTAAACATAATTTTTTGTAGTTTATAGTACGATAACGTCTGATTTAATGTGATGAAGAAGTGAAATAATCATTATTTATATATAATATATATATACCACAGCCTCAAGGTGCTGGTAAAGCTTGAAAATGCACCTTGAAAATGCTTGAAAAGTGCTTGAATTTGATTTAAGAAAAGGTGTAGAAGCTTTTCACCAGATGCAATAACAACATACAAAGCAGCCACATATGACAAACTGTTAACAGTATAGCCTCAACCTGCTAAAAATAAAAGAATTTATAAAACCTAAGCTGTATAACCAACAAAATCTAAACAGATTTTGTGGTGGTGGATCTAAAACGTCTGTAAATACAGCGCTGCGTCTGCACTCCTCCTCCGTCTGCTCCTCTCAGACTCGGGAGGAGGCAGCGGCTCGTCCGGGCCATCGACCGCTGTTTGGCCTGTTGGAGGAGATCATCGGAGATCGATGCAGAGGAACGAGCTTTCCTTGACCCAGCCTGTCTGATGGTAGAGCGCCGACTCTGATCTGTTGCTTTAAGCTGCTCCCAAAGGCCTCTGTAGCTGGAGTGTGTGTGTGTGTAAGTGTGTGTGTGTGTGTGTGTGTGCTCAGATGTGTAACAGAAGATGATAATGTGTTTAAGAATGAGAACTCATAGTTTTCTGTTTTCACATCACTGTAGATGGTTTGAAACAGTATTTTCAAACGTTTCATTTTCAGTTTGAGTAAATAGTTTTTTCTTTAGATTGACAGGTAATTTACAATATAGAAACAGACTGTTGTGATATTCCCCAAAATCACATCTTCATTCATTTTTTAAACAATCTTTTTACTGCTTTCTTGTCTCTCATCAAATTACTCAAGTAAAGAAATCATAAACTGCAAATGGCCTACTTCCCCTTAGCTGCTAGAAGCTCCACTTCGCAGTTAAGAAGCTGCTAATTGCTCCGCTATGTGCACCAGCCGGTTGCCAACTTTATCTGCCTGCTGCTTGGCGACGGGCAGGTAGAGCTTTGTGGCTGTAAACAGCTGCCAGCTGCAGCACAGAGCGGCGAGACTCAAACCCAAAAAGAGGGAAACAAAAAGATGAAAGACGCTAAAACGCTCTGTGGAACTGAGAGACGATGATTCTCTGTTAGTTTGACACATTGCACACGGTTGTCATTTGATCCATTATTAATATTAATTGACCATTAAAGAGAATAAGTTTACAGACATCCATCACTGAATGTCAGGAGCTTATTGAAATGATGTGACATTAAGTCTTGTAATCCTTAACACTTCGTTATGTATTACAAACTTGATCTATAACTGTGTGTCTGAGCAAGTCTGAAATATTTATAAACAATATTTGAGACGTCTGACACATCATTATATGTTCATTTTGGATGTTTTAAAGTGTTTCTTTGCTGGTCATGTTTTTGCAAGTTTGACAGTTAAACCAGAAACTTAATTTCAGATGCTTTTTTTTTTTTTTTTTTTTTTTACCTCTAGGTGTTTTTTTCGACATAATCTAAATATCAAGTGTAGGCATGTTTTACAAGCACACATCCACAGCTTCTGCACTAATTGGAAAACGTGTTAATTTGGTTCCACCGTTTTTTTTTTTTCCTCAAGTATTAATTTGTGGAGACGGGAGACTAGATGGGGGGAATGACAATTTAATTTTTCTTATACAGTCACCTCTTTTAATTTACATGGTGTCATGTAGAATATCCTGTTTATGCTGGTTAGAAAGACTATATTTTTAGTATTGAGCTGTGAAAAACACCCCTTAAATTAAATGTTTTTGGTTTTTTTGTCTTCTTAAATCTTAACACAAATTCAAATCCGTCTTCTTGTGAGATACGACAAAACACGTCTCTGCGCCCGCAGTTCTCGTTCTTCACACGGGGGTTGTTTTGATTTTTTCTTGCTCTCTTTCATACCCCAGTTTGTAGGGGAAGAATAAAAAAATAAAAAAATAAATAAATCTAGGTGTATCACTCCACATACCCTCTGTAAGATGTATCACGGTGGCAATAAAAAGCAGTAGAAATTCCCAATAGAGTAATGGAGATGGAGTTGTTTGATGGTAATTATGTTTTCTCCACCTTTTTTCCCCGCCTGGTGGTAGTGCAGAGAATGATTCGCTTTCGCTAGTGTGTGTGTTTGTGTGTATGTGTGTGTGTATAAATGGATGCGTGATCCAGTTAGAGTGCTGGGGGACTGAGAGAGACGGCGCTCTCATATAAGGTTAGACTGGAATTTATGATCCTGAGACGCGACAAGAGCTAATTTAGAGCAGCGGGAATGAAACTTATAGACCGGGGGAACCATGATTCTTTCATTTTCACTATTAGAGAACACACACACACACATGCACGCACACACTTTAGATGGATGTGGTGGATATTTTTTTTATCTGTATTGAACCTGCATATTTTGATTTTTTTATTCTGGTGTGTTTAGTTTCTATTAGTTTTTTTTCCCAATTGAGAACCTAACCAGTGCAAAATTGAGCAGTGCACTCGCATCTCTCTTTTCACTTACTGTCGCCAGTCAAAATCATGTAAAGTTTTATTGAGTTCTTTATTCAGCATTTTAATAATTTTGCCTTCTCGGCATGCATCATAACCTTCTGATAATACCGGCCAGAGCAGAGGAAGTGTTGCCCTCTTGTCTGTCGCTGTGGGGTCAAAGTCTACAGTTTATTCTATAAACTAATCCAGCTTGTAGACAAACATGGACGTCTCATTATAAACCTGCACAATAGGAGAGTGTCGTGTATGTAAAGGACTTCGCTTTTGGTGATTTGGTGACAGTTTTCCCCCAAAAATGTGTCCAGGAAATCCTGTAAAATCTGCTACATGTCATCTAGATGGCTTAACTTTAAGATTTCTATTGATTGATGCCCACTTTAATCAAATATGTCGACATATTTTTACCTGCATGTCACTAAAACTACATCACTGAGCTACTATCTTCATCTACTCTGACAATAAACTAAAGCAAAACCATGAAGTCACTAGGTTTTGATACATCTCCATGAAATCTGTCATATGTTGAAGATTTTTCATATTTAATATATTAAATCTGATCATAATGCAACAAATAATTGATTGCAAATTTGTGGATTTATAATTATAATTTAGTAAATTCTACAGAGTGATGCAGGACAGACCGTAATTACTACACAGCTCTGCACATTCATCATAAAGAGGTCGGACTGTGGTAGATTTTGTTTTTTTGTTTGTTTGTTTGTTAGTTTTTTTGCCCAAAGCTGATGTCGGAACCAATTTCAGACTAGTGTTTTTGAGAGCCGAGTAACATCCACATTCACACGGGCTTCCTTCATCTTTAGGAAGCGGTGATTGCTGACTGTGATCAATCCAAACATCAGTGCTTTCAGTCAATGAAACTGTGTTCAGCTCATAGCCGCGGGGATGTGTTTTCAGCAGGGGTGCCGCGTTCTCAGCAACTGCAACAACAACAACAACAACAACACCCCCCCCCCCAAAAAAAAAAAAAAAAAAATCACTCGAACAAAAACACATGATACAGCTGCACAGCACAGTATTGGCTTCATAAAATATCGTAAATCACATCTCGACAGCACTATGTGAGGTTATGTCAGCCAAACAATATGAAAGAAAGTATGAAGTAATGTCTGAAGATGTCATAGAGTCATCACTCATGACAATACTTCAAAAGGGGGGCTGCTGCTGCTGCTGCTGCTGCTGCAGGCTAAAAATAATGACATTTGAACTTAAGTATTTTGTTCAAATCTGGTCCAAACCTTCCTGTTGCAGCAGATCAACACAGACAAAATACTCTAGCAAACAATACAAAGCATCTGTAGGGAAAAAAGCTAATTCTGCACGCCAAAATTTTATATGTATACACATAAATATATCTCTGGTGACAGTAACCAGAAGAGATGGGGTGTAACTAGACAGTAAAATCTTGCAGCAATGCAAATACCTCAACTGCCTGGGTCAGGTTTGCTGCATCAGTTTCAACTATGGTTCAGTTTATGCTACACATAAATCAGCCTGCGGATTAGCCTATACAGCACCTACAGGCTAAAAAAAACAAAAAGACAGAAGGGAAGGAAGGAAGACTGGAACAGAATCAACAGGAGGCCCCCAAAAAAACAGACACCACGGGGGGAAAAGAGAAATACAGAGAGAGAATGGAAAGGTGATGAAGGCCAGACCCTCTCGTTGAGTGCTCAATCGGCCGGAATAAAGTAGTAAGTCAGTTTTGTGATGGCGAAAAAGGGAGCCAGGACAAATCACCCCGACAGAAGGGGGGAGCGAAAAGGGCACAGCAGCAAGTTGAAAGATGAGGGGATGAGAATTGTGATAGATGTTCTTCTCTATTTAGTTCAGGTTCACGTGCTTTTTTTTTTTCCAGCCGCCCAACGTCTGCAGAGATGGACGGTGGTCCTCTGGGGTCAAGCAGAGCCGTCAGATGTGGTTGTAACCTTCCCTGACTGTCTGAATGGAGAGTATTTTTCCCCTCCACTTATCTGAGGTTTTTTTTTTCCTGGTCCGTGGTCAGGGTTAGGAATACAGAGGAGCTACTGAGGGAATGATGAACGCTCCTTGTACAAAATTTTCAGGACAACCCGCTGTTGTGCGGAGCTGCACGATATGAACAGAATATGCAGTGTGTGTGAAGAATTTGTGTTTGAGTCTGGACGCTTTGATGAAATGCAGGTATGAGCCCTGGAAATGAAAAGATTGCTTGTTGTGTAATGTAATCAGAATCATTTAGACTTTATTTTAGATTGAATTTAACACCCAGATGATCTCAACAACAATGTTCCACATGTTCAGTGTACGCTCTGTCAAATATAGATTCAGTAAAAACTTTTATGAAGCAATTAATTTATATTCTGGGATAAGTCAGGCATTTACATAGCAGCTGCCTCAAAGTATAAGCCTGAATTTTCCATGACTGGCTGTTAGTTCACATCAATAATTGCATTTTTTTTTGGAAAGAACCTTTTTTTACGAGAAGCGGTCTTAAAAAACAGCATAACAAAAGAGGAAATAGGGCAAACATTTCTGCTTGATGTTTTAAATTAACGATAAATAATGCCGCTCTAACAGGAAGTTGTGAAAAGGACAGAAAATTGAAAAAAGTCAAACAACAGCCTCTTGAATTTTAGTTTAATTGGCCTCTTAGTGTTGTCCACCTCTGATACAAGAAACTTTTCTTTATAGATCACAGTGACAGAAGAACACTCTGCTCAAGTTGGAGCCTACAATGGTTTATGCAAATTTGATTGTGCAGATCTCAGAATTAGGCTTCAAGTAATATTGAAAGAACTTGATTGGAGAGTTTTAGTGCTGTCTAAATGGTTTTAATGGTTTCAGCAACTCTGAAAAATAAAATTATGAGGGAAATTTTTAGCTCAAAACTGTTGCACTTGGCCAGATTCATACCATGAAACATGTCGGCCTTTGCTTCAGTCAGCTTCTGCACAGAAATGTCATTAGCAGCTGTATACTGATCATCCACTGACATGGTGTTAGAGAATTCCTCTCTAACAAACCTCATGAGTATGAGAAGAAAAGTGGTACCTAACAGTGTTGAGAGACTAGATCCTTACACACGGACATATCAGTGTCCATCCACCCTCTCACCAGTTGTTCTGTTCTCTTCCAGGCGGCCTCCCGTACGAATTTAAGGTGGTAATCGCCGGGAACCACGAGCTGACCTTCGATAAGGACTTTATGGCAGAGCTGGTCAAGCAGGATTACTACCGATTCCCCTCGGTCTCCAAACTCAAACCAGAGGACTTTGACAATGTCCAGACGCTCCTCACAAACTGTGTGTACCTGCAGGACTCGGACGTCACCATAAAGGGATTCCGGATATACGGGGCGCCATGGTAAGAGACCAGAGACTGTTCTAACCTCCCCTCCCCCCCCTTTTTTTTTTCCTCAGAACTACTCTCACCACTTCTGCCTTTCATAAACCACCGAATCACATTTCTGTCTCGTCATGTTGTGGATCCCCCGAGGTGAAAGTGTGCTTTCCCTTCTGTCGGTGTCTGGCTGTTTTCCAGCTCTCCTCCCAGCAGTATCTCCGTAACACCGCTGTACGCTCTCAGCGAGGGGGCCTCTCTTAACATACAGGGTGCTATTCCCAGCTCGCACATTCCTTTATGAGCTCAGGACCTTCGCCTGCTCCCGGGGCTTACGTTACACCTGTGTTTTGACACGAGGTTAAGTGATACGCGTGGTACTGGGACACTCTGTCAATAGGCTCTCAGGTGTGGAAAGAACACGGGGAAGGAGGGGAAGGCTGGCGGGGGGGTGTGATTGGTTGAGGAATGGTGTAAGCAGCGTGTATTCAACAGACACAGGCGGGTGGGAGTGTTGTCAAAGTGAAAAGTGTTTGTGCAGAGAAAGTGTTTGTTGTCAGGATGAACTAGACCTATGTTGTATATGTTGTTGAGTTGTGTACTGACATTATCCCAAATGTTTCCAGCAATTTTCAAACCCAGAGAAATCTGTAATTTTAATCAAAGTAACGGTTTCATTCGGTTGCATGTCAATGGCGTTATACCTCCTCTACCAAAGAGTAAACATGCACAAGATGCATACGGCGGCGCTGTGTTTGTCCGCTACAACGGCGTCTACCAAAGAGTAACTTACACACATACAAGATAATACATCGGCGTTGTGGTTGTTCCACACAAACTGTTATAAATTGACTTTTATTCAGTTTTAAGCCACATTTTCATGATACATTTAGGTCGCTTTTAACTATATCTTTTAGCCGGAAGAAGGATTTTAGTCATTGTGGACGTCTGGATCTTAAGTCGTCAGAGAAATAAACTGGGCAAACATTAGCAGCAGCTCGGCTAACAGCTCCTCCAGGAAGTCCGGTGGTCACCAAACATTGTCAGAGAAATATTAATATTGTTTTTGGAGAGGAGGAGACCTCTGCGGATAATTCGGCTCCCGGGAGAAACCGACCGAACGTCTGGATCTAAAGTTATAAGAGAAATAAACCGAACAAGTGTTAGCAGCAGCTCAGCTAACAGCCCGTACCAGACGTCCGGTGGTCGCTGTACATTGTCGGAGAAACACTGATTTTTAGGTGAAACAGCTTTATTCAGTGTTTTTACTTGTAATCTCCGGGTCCGTTTGTTCTGGAGAGGAGGAGACCTCTGCGGGTAATTCAGCTCCCGGTAAAAACATCTGGAGTAATCCTATCCCAGTGAAGCTGGTTATTTAACAACGAAGACAACAACTCCCATGATCCCTTGCTACTTCACACCATCATCACACTCTGTCTTTTGTTATTGTTTTGCGGCTAGCGGCTGAAATTACATATTGTACGTTTAACTTCTTATTAAACCTCAAAAGTCAGGCATGACAGTGTTAAAACATTGTAACCTGTTTTCATGACTTAGTGTAAATTTCAAGCAACACATACGGTTGTATTTAAAAGAACTGTTGGGGAGAACGTGTTTCCCAGGAGTATTATTATAATTTTTTTTGTTTTGGTTTAAAAGCAATGCCAATATCCAGTATTTTTACACCTATATCACACAAAACCGCTATGCTTTTTTCTGTCTTGGAATGAAAAACAGATGAAAAACAGGTTGAGCTTTTCACACCTGCCTGTTTCACTTCAGGAGGCTACGATGCTTCTGTTCTGTCACTAATTAAAACTAACCTTACTGTCTTTTTTGAAGGGAAATGAATCTCGCAGGCAGGTGAAGCATAAAATGCACACACAGACCTGCACATAAGACACACAAAACATAATAAAAGACATAAAACAAGTGATATAAATGTATAAAACTGCTCAACATACCACATAAACTCACATTAGGTACAGTGCATAAAAGCGTAACATAAAACCTGGATTGCATTACATGCTGAAAATGATATCACCGTGGCATTTTGCATTACAGTAAGTAGGGAAGGAACAGTTAGTTTTCTCATGAATTAATATTAATAGTCCCTTTTTTTTCTTTCACTTAATGATTTAAGCCTGCTGTCATAGAGGTGCAAAGCGCAGTCAGTTGTTTAAATCTGGATAATGCTGCACACTCGAGGCCAGTCTCTCTACTCAAAGGTATTTATGGTGTTGCACTTGGTTGTAAAGAGAAAGTGATGGATGTCGTTGTGTGAAGAATGAAAAAAGAGAGCTTGTCTTCTCTCTCACCTCCACACACTGATAGTCGACTTCAGAAAGTTACAAGTTACTCTGGGTGGACGGGGTGCATTCCCATCAAGTGTTTTTTGGTGTTTTTCAGGCAGGTGAAATTACTTCATGGTCTTAACTTGATTACTTAACCATTCACATCGTTGACCTGGATGTTCACTTCTGTGGACGCTGCTCCGATAGTGAGTCACGTGAGAGCATCTGCTTCTCGGTGAAGTTGGGATGCATGAAATTAGCCCCAGTTTGCTCAGTCAGAGCTCAGACGGTCGTTAGTATTTAGGAAGGTCGCAAATCTTCGAATTCCAAGTTGTCTAAGACAGCAGCGTTAGAAAGACCTCTGTAGCCCCCCCCCCTCATCTCCGCTTGAGGCCGGCGGCTCAAGGCTACATTAGCCGCTACTAGCATAACACAGCTGAGTCTCTGACCAAACTGTTGTTGGTTAAGTGGCATTGTGGGTAATGTAGGCACTAGGGTCATACATCATGAGTATGACAGTGTTACAGGTGTGAATTGCTGAATATTTTAATATTGAGAAGCAGAGAAAAGCAACAACTCCTCACATTAGAGACGCTACAGTTAACACAATGATAGATCAGTGATTAAATTCAGATTTTGATTCTATTTATTCCCCTTTGATCAATTAACAAATCTATTAATTGACTGATTCATTAATTATTGCAGCATTAGTGTTTCTTTTTCCACATGCTTTTGTATATGTATTACTGGAATGCACGTTTTGTAAATAGCGGTGTCTTCTAATCCCATGTGGGATAAAACTACAGTATATATATAAACTAAACTAGTATAAGATGACAGAATTCCTCAAATATTCCTTAATCGTCACGTTTGTCATTGTCTCTTTGCTGCATTCACCTTTGCTAAATTTTCCACTAGTAATAGTGCTGTAGTTGTAGTTGCTGCTACAGTATTTGAACAGTCCTGCACTGCAGCTGTGTGTTGTGTGATGGTCGAAGCTGGAAGTGCCCCCCCTCCTCTACCCCCCCGTCCTGCTGTGACTCCCTCTGCTCTCTCTGCACAGTGGTTCTCACAAGTCTGCTGCAGACTTAAAATAACTATTTAGGTCACACCTTCATCCTTTAGCGGCTATAATTAGCAGGTTTGCAGCCTCGCTTCAGAAGCGGCCGAGGACATTGGCAAGGAGGAGGAAGGGGGCAGATCCTAGCATTCCTCAGACATCACAGCAGCAGGAAGCAGAGATTACCCTCTCTTTTTCCCCTCCATCCTTCCTCTTTTCCATCCTTCTGTTTGAAAGAGGAAGGATGCTGTCCCCCCCCCCTCCTCCCTGGTGGGTGTTTAGTATGAGGGCTGGTAAGTGTCTGTTGTGACAGCTGGGGGTCTCGTGAGAGGCAGAGTGGACAGCTTGGCCGCCCCCTCCTTTACCCCTCCTTGGCTTCCTCACCTCCTTCACACCCATATGCCACTGTGGCCTGAGGTCTGGCCTGCTTGTCCAGTGTGAGGTCTCACTTAGCCCTGCAGTGACCCTTCACTTCATCAACAGCTCACCAGCTCGCCGCCTGGGTGGCCGAGCGCCGACCGAGCTCTCAGCGGTTCTCTGCTGCAGGCCGGGACGCGACAGCATCACTCAGGAAATGTAGCGTGTAACTACCACCTGATAAACACTGCTGTAGCTGCAGTGGCCTGCCCTGCTGCTGCTGCTGCAAAAGCTGCTGCTGCAAAAGCTGCTGCTGTATATCGAAATAAATCTTACCCACCAGCTCTTTTCATCTTATCACTCACCTGTTTTCAGTAAAAACGGCTCAAGTTCTCCATTAAAAGAAAAAAATCCTATATTCTGGTCCAGTTTAATTCCTCATTCTGAAGAGCTACAGTGAAGATAATATCAGTACTAATTAATCTCTGTTTTTGAGTATTAAGTTATTGATGCATCAACAGAGGGTTTTTATGTTGTAGGTAGTATTGTAGCGTTACGTCTAACCATTTCTTACACTAGATGTGATTTTCTCATCATAGGTTTCCATTTAAAATTCAGTGTTTCCCCTGGGTTGACTGCTTTGGAGCATGTGGGGGCATATGAAAAACTCAAGACAGAGACTGCTGGTCCACCTTAAAAAGTCAGTCCACTTCAAGTTAGCCTGGTCAAGTTAAGCTAACGCGTTGTTGGTAACTTCGGGGCGAACACCCTTCAATAAATGAGTATTTTCTTTGTCTTGAGGAGCTGCAGCATTTATTAACGGACACACAGCCTGTATTGTACATTTACTGCCAGATTGACAATTTACTGCTAAACTTTTCCTCTGCTCCACTCGCGTTCACGTCATGTTTCTGTCGCTCGCGCAACTACACACGCACATTTACACACAGGTACACACACACGCACTGCTTTATTCCTTAACAGAGCTACGCTACTCTTGTACCTTTCACATAGATGTCCTTTGAAGAACGAAGAGAGGGAGGATGACAAAAAAAAATCCACAATAACGTAGGGTGTTATTGTGCTCGTACAGTGTGCGAGTGAAAATCATCAGTAGCCCGTTGATATTAATGATCGTGCACAGTCTGTACCTTAAAAATATACCTCAGTACAGTACTTAGGTTCATTTGCTTCATCCATCTCTGTGTATTTAGCAAGAATATTACAAATTTTTAGGGGCTTTACTTTTCCTTTCCCAAGATCGTGATTGAAATGTACAGTATTAATTTTGGAGGAAATGCGTCAATAATGGCTTTGAATTATGTGTAAATCATAAACATCTGAACATTTCTGAACTCATGTTATGTCCCACCACCATCCAGCTCATCCTGCCTGTTTCTTCTAAATGTTCTTGTTTCTTTTCTAAAAAGATTTTTCCTTTTTTTTTTTGGAATTCATGACGCCCTCTGCGTGTAACAAGAAAAAACAGATTGTTCCCTCTTTGAATGAAAATACTTCTCAGTGTACAGTCAGTCTCAGCACCACAACACAAAATACTGTATTTAGATAATCACCAGATCATGGGGAAAACACACACTTAGATGTTCTCTTCACAGCCCTCCCTCTGCTGTGTTCCACTGAAATCCACTGAAATGATAAATTATTTGTGTTTAGCATTAACTGCTGGATCAGTTAGTCAGATTTTTTTTTTTTTTACCAAAAGAGCAAGCAAGACTCAAAGTTTTGATATCTTAGAAATCCTCTGGAAGCAGCAGGTTTTTATCTGCACGAGACGGAAGGAAACATTCTGCTCCGACTGACTGATTAGGCAACATTACACCCTTCTCTTCATCGCTGCTTTGCACCATTTCCCTTAATATTTTTATCAATCCATCATTTAAACGTCTGTTTTAAAGGTCCTGTGGATAAAAAAATGACATTCTGCTGCAGCGCTTCTCAAACATAATCCGTTTGATAATTATCTGCTGCAGGTTGTCGGTTCAGCATGTGGCCGTTTACGGCAGAAAGGTTCGGATTTACCACCGAGGGGACAGTTGATGCAGCTCGTTCGGTGCAATAGGTATTTTCAGCACATCCTCGTCTGCTCTAGTCATTACTTTCCCCTCACACTTTTTCCCATGCAGATAGTTTCATCTTTTTATCTTCTAAAACTGAGGAAGTAAAGCCTGAGTTCTGAACTCAACCAAACCTTTTCACTTACTCAGCTTTTTTTGGTTACTTAAATATGTGTTCAGGTTGAATTTGTGCCAACAAGTTGCCTTAGTTAATTAATCTCACTAGAGTGTCTAAAAACTCAGTGGGATACCAAAAAGAAAAAAAAAAAAGCTTCAGCGTTGAGGAGAAAATTGCCCAGATGTTGGAAATCTGAACGTGCCTCAGGCTGTAGGTTTTCTGCTAAAAAATAATCATAGATGAGATTTAATGTGAATGATGGGAAGTAGTTTAGTTGTTCTCACCTTTATGACACAATTTCAGTAAAGTCAGGAAATACACGACCATCATAAGGCTCTTTACATTAATTCCCAAAACAAAAAAACTGTGCTCAGATAGCTTTTATTTTGAAATGTGAGTCGAGATGCAAAGGTGCAAGGAAATGCGATTTTTTTTTTTTTTTCATTCTGTAATTCGAACTACCTTCACTTCCAGATGAATTAAAATGTTGGATTCTTGAAAACTAAAAAAATAAATGTATCTACTGAAACATGAAGATAAAGTTTTATATGACAGCAGGGTCGTAGGAGGGACTGTTGATGATATTTGGTGCAGTTTCTACATTTACCTGCATGGTTACTATTAAAAATGCAATAATTAAGCTGTTGGAATTAACAGATGATAAGAAACATTAACAAAGACGCTGAATATACTTTATCATTTATGTGTGATTTAATGACTGTGAGGTTTCACTCTGTTAAAACTAATTTTCCCGCTCTTTAGCAAACAAACCGACTTTATAAGGCAACACTGAACATTTTAATATTTCGTATCGCTCTGCTCTAAACATTTAGAGTCAGTCTCTGTTCTGACCCTGTGCACTCTTTGCTTGGAAAAAACGAGGTGATGGAGTGAAAGCAGTGTACCGTGAAAGACACACAACACACACTGTTTAATGACAGATGCTTAACAGACCAAATACCTAAACCTCCCTCTCTCTCTCCCTGTACTCATACACTCCCACACACACACACCCACAAACACACACACACACACACACGCTGTGGAAAGATGTACAGGCTTCTGCACCTTGTCAATCAAACCTATTTTTAAGGGGAGTTGAAGGTCTCTTGAAACTGAACAGTTAACTTTTTCATGAACTCTTTCTGCTCCCGACAACAACATTTCCTCTGAACTCATTTAAAGTTTTTTTTTTAATTATTCTTTTAATGCAGTAGATTCATTTAAGTATTTTGCCCCTGTAAAAATTCTGGTTATTGCCCTTTTGTAAATGGTAAAAAGTTCCAGTTGATCAGTTATCAGATGGCGTTTTCTGTCAATGAAACACTTATAACACACAAGATCTGTTCTGAAATATTAGATCATTATAACCTTAAGACATATCGAGAGAAAACTAATCTGTGAATGTATCATTTATCAGCTGAAAATCTTAAATATTTACTGATTTACAAATGACCGTTTTTAATTTCCCAGAGTCAAACTTGACGTCTTCAGATGTCTTGTTTTTGTTTAGGGCTGCATCTAATGATTATTTTCATTATCCATTAATCTGCGGATTATTTTCTCCATTAGTTGATTAATCTTCGAGTCTTTTTGAAATGTTGGAAAATAGTGAAAAATGCCTGTTATGATTTCTTCAGTTGTGTTGTTTAGTCTGATCAAGACACAGTCACAGAAAAACTTTAAATCCTCACATTTAAGAAGCTGCAACCAGCAAAATTTTAGGCGTTTTTACTTGACTTACTGACTGCTGACTCATATCCTGTCGATTTTTACTAATTGCGGCTCTAATTGGAAACCGAATCCATTTGGATTTTTGGACAGTCGGTCAAAATAAACGAGCAGTTTTTGAAGACTAAGCTTGTGATCTGTGTCGGTCGTTATTTTATCGACTGAATCACTAATGTATGAGAGAATTAGGGGAATAATCTCATGATATTAGTCGCGGCACACACCCATACATACTCAGACATCAGTACAGAAGGAGTGACGGCAGGATGTTCACAGAAATGTGAGGAATCCTGCTGGTTTCGCAGGCTCTGATAAGATCTGCTGACTGATTCAGAGCCGAGAATTGTGTGTGTGTGCGTGCGTGTGTGTGTGTGTGTGTGTGTGTGTGTGTGTGTGTGTGTGTGTGTGTGTGTGTGTGTGTGTGTGTGTGTGTCTTTCTCTGTAGGGATTAACCCATTTTGTGATTCTGGACTTGACCACAACTTAACTCCCTGGTCGAAGGTCAAACTGTTGCTGCTCCCTCTGCTGCCTCCCTGATCCTCCCTGCCCTCCTCTGCCTCATCCACCGGGGAGGGGAGTCTCTACCCTCTCCTCCCTTCTACTCACTTCCTCTCCTGTCATCATTTTTTTTCCTCCTCCTCCTCTGCAACCTTTTCTTTCTTCTTCTTCTTCTTTTTTTCTTTTTTCTCCCAACCCATTGAACCGAAGACCTCCTTTTCTCTATTCGCTTATTTTGTTTCTTCTCCTCATCTCTTCTTCTTTCCCTCTTTTCCTCGCGTCACGTTATTTTTCTCCTCCCCTCATTTCCCGTCATTTCTTCTCTATTTATCCTCTACCTTCCATCTCATTTTCTCCCCCCCTCAGCCTCTCCTCTTCCTTCCCAGTACTTACTTTGGCTCCTATTAACCAATGAAACGGCAATCAATGTTTGGTTGGTTTATTCGATAGCAAATCAGTCTACTGGCTTGCCTTTGTGCGTGTGTGTGTGTGTGTGTGTGTGCTTGTGCGTGTGTGTGTGTGCCTCCCAGAGGCAGCAGATTAAATTCAACTGCCCTCATTTGACTCTCTGAAGCTCACCTCAGGGGAAACCCGGAGGGCCAAATGCAGATTTGTCATTTGCAGATTTTAGTTTTATTCATGTATTCATTTTTCACTGTAAAGGTCAGCCGTGTGTGTGTGTGTGTGTGTGTGTGTGTGTGTGTGAGAGAGAGAGAGAGAGAGAGAGAGAGAGAGAGAGAGAGAGAGAGAGAAAAGAGAGGAATAGTCAGTGGTTTGAATATTGGTGTGTTTAGCCACGGTTGTTTTCATTATGTGGAGGGCAGAGATGTTTGAGATTTGTTTTCCTGTGGACTTGCTTTACCTCTCTCTCTCTCTATCTGTCTACATTTTATAGCCAAAAGTATGTGTCTGTGTTTCCCACATGTTGAGAATTTACTTGTGGTGGTTGGTTGTAAACATGGTCAAAGTTCCAATACTTGACATTAACGTATGTATAAATGCTCCCTGCAAGTCAAAACCCAGGGCTTCAACCTGCTATAAATGCTCATGTGCTCTGTCTGTTCTGTAGCCTTGGTTGCTAAGGTCGTTGCTAAGGTTTTTCCATGTGTTGTTTGTGTTTTTCATATTCCGAATCAGATTTCAGTTCGAACATGTGCGGATGGATTTGATAAAAGTTGATATTTTTAGTAAAGAACGACAAAAACAAAGTCAAATCTTACTACTTTAGTGGATTGTTTATTTGGCCCCGGAGCAGCCAATCCTGACGCAGCTTCCTGGGGATAACCAATGAGAAGAGAGTGGGCTCATCAGGAGGGGGGGGGGCCTTAAAGAGACAGGAGCTAAAACAGCCTGTTTCAGACAGAGGCTGAACTGAGGGGCTGCATAAAGAGTGAATATAAGATAAAGAAGGAGTTTTTAACCATAAATTGTTAATATACCGCAAAGATATTCCAGTAGAGCCTCAGATTAAAAATATAGACCTGGAAATGTGCATAATATGTCTCCTTTAATGTTACAGCATGCCAAAGTGCTTTGCAAAGACAGAGAATAACATTAAAATAAAAAAACACAGACATAATTATGAGGATCAAAAGGAAATGAATAAATATGTCGAATAAAATAAATAAAATCAGAGAAAGTACAGCATTGCACATGGAACAAATAAATAATACAGTGTGACAAGTCATGTCTTCATGATGATTATTAAAAGGCAAAAGAAAAGAGATGTTTTTAAAAGCTCTTAAAACGATCAGAGGGAAACTATGCCACAGTGGAAACTAAGCAATCAATCCTGGGTTTTAAGTGGGAGTGTGGAACGAAGAGCAGCATTCGGTCAGCTGATCTGAGGGGGAAAGAGGAGTTCAGAGACATAAGCTGCCAATCAATTCAATGCTTTAAAAAACAAATAAAATATTACTATTACTATCAGGCAATAGTCGGATTCCAACGTTGTGACAGTGATATGAGGAACATCTTTTCCTGCTCAAAGCCAGGTCGTTAAATGAAACTGTTTTTAAAAAACTCGATGAGACTGCACAGAGCCGTGACCTCGACCTCATCCAACACATTTGGGATCAATTGGAACAGCGACTGCTCGCCAGGTCTTATCAGTGGCCAATCTCACTAATGCTCTTGTGGCTGAATGGGAGCAAATCCCCGCAACCAGGTTCCAAAAATCTTTGTAGAGTTTGTGTTAGCAACAGATAAACATCCATGATTTTGGAGAGACATGTTAAGATTTAATATAATGTTCAGGTGTCCAAATACTTTTGGATATGTAGTTTATGACCTGGAAAAAAAAAAAAAAACTTGTTAGCTCCGTCATTCTCCTTCACTCTCAGGAAGTGGCCTTTTGTTGAATGAATATCCTGGCGCTGTAAAATAAGGACCACCCTGACCCTTAAAACACACACACACACACACACACACACACATACACACACACACACACACACACAGAGAGTTACTGTCCTTCAGGGAAAATGCAGTTTCAACAGACAGTCTGTAGTCGCAGTATTGTTTTAATGAGCTGTTTTAACTGTATTAGAATATTTTCTAGAGAAACATAAACACTCAATAACAAGTCATGTCCTCATTATGAACAGCAGAATTAATTTTACATAAACAAAAAAATAGCCTGAAACCAAAAAGAAACAAACTCAAAACAGATTTTAAAAAGTTTCAGGAACAGTTTGGTTTAAATTTTAAATTTAATATGGACCTTAAGTGTGTCATAGTCATCCAGTCTGCAGCAGCAAGAAGGAGAGTTTGTGTAAAGTTTAACAAATATTCACAGAACTGATACAGACGTTGTTTCATGTCTTCTGTTTGTCTAAAAGTGTCTGAAATTTAATTAAAGATATTGATGACAACATAGATGTACAATCACAATTTTCTTTTTATGCTTCCTGCTTCCTGTGTGACAGGCGACGCCGGAGATTTATGTTTTCAGGTTGTCCGTCCCGTTCTTGTGAACGTGATTTCTCAAGAACGCCTCGAGGGAATTTCTTCAAATTTGGGCAAACATCCACTTGAACTCAAGGATGAACTGATTAGAATTTTGTGGTAAAAGGTCAAAATCACCGTGACCTCACAAAACACATTTTTGGCCATAATGTAAGAATTTATACGCTAATTATGACAAAGTTTCACACAAATGTCTCATAGGATGAAATGATGACGTGATGACATTTTATATCCAGAAGGTGAGATCACTGTGACCTCGTTATGTTCTGCAGAAACACTTTTTCTGGCCGTTATTCATAACACCATAACTCAGGAACAGAAGGAGAGATTGTGACCGTATTTCATATTTGGTCTGATACTGAATCAGTGACACTAATCTTGGGTTCAGACCTTGAAACTGTGGTGATTGTTTAGATCTTTTGTGCTGTCGGGTTGAAGACGTGTGTGAAGCATTTTAGAATTTGTAGCGTATTTGCAGCAGCGTCCACATCTGAAGCATCATTTACTGTCATGGCTATAACTTTGTGCTCTATCAGAATCAGTTTTATTGCCCAAGCATGTGAACACATACAAGGAAAAATACACTTAATACCTTTTTATTAAATTCCTGCAAAGTCTCCACCACAAATATTATGAGTCTGGACAGACATGGACGTAAAATGCAACTTGACTGGTTGGCGGAGGCAGACGACCGCAAGGCAGTATGTGTAGTTTTTATCTAAATGAATCTATTTCTTTCAAATTCAACTTTTTTTTTTATATAGTTTATAGAGCTCAAAGCAATCAGGATTATTTACATATATGGACAATTTATATCTCCATATTTAGAGCAGCATTATCTTTATCTGAGAGTTATGATGAGGGGTTTTTTTACAGTTTATTATACAGTAATCAGAAACATAATGTCTTTATGTATGACAGATTTTGGTCGTATTCACCTTGCTTGTATTTATTCAGACATGAGAGCTGTGAACCATGATATTTTCAACATTACAATCTGTGATAATACAAATAAAAAGACATTTAGGTCAAGTCCATTTTTATTTGTTTAGCCCAAATCACAAATATCTCTCTATCTAAATACCTTCTATTCTTAGACCCTCAATTCAGATTAGTAAAAACTCCCTAAAAAATCTTTTTAACAGGAGAAAAATAGAAGAAAAGCAGGAAAAGTAACAGATATGCAATAGAGCAGATAGTAAAATTACAGTATGGAGAAACAGGATGACAAAATTATAGATAAATTGATACTGTATGTAAAGAATATAAAGAATAATTAATGATTATCATTTAGCCTCTACCTCTAGACTAAACCTAATATTTAGCACTTGCTTCACTCACCTGTTACTTTAAACTTGCAATACATTCAGACCCCTGTGAGTTTATTTTAACTGTATATACATACGTAGCCACCTCTTTTCCAAACTATTGTATATATACCGTGCGGACAGCTCTATAACACGTGATTTTATTTTTTAAAATTTTGACATTAGGTTTTTGTTTTCATTCGTCCGTGTCGCTGAGATCTGACATTTGTGTCGGCTGCTTTTAGCTTAATCACCCCTAAGTCACCTCTTCGCCGGCGCCAGCCTCTGTCAGTTTGTGTTGGCCGCCTGCCCACCCACCACACACACACACACACACACACACACACACACACTATTTTCTCTGTCAGAGTGTGAGCACATGGCAGCGTTACCTCCGATGAGGCAATGGTTCCTGACAAATGTCCGTCACTGAAAAGTCAAGGGCTTTATGGCCGCTTTGCCCTCGTTTTTCCTTTTTTTTTTCTCTCTCTTTCTCTGCAGAGACATCGTTTCAGGAAACTTTCTGAACTTCTGAAATGTCACATTATGGTTTTAAAACCATGTAGCGAATGAAACAGTTTCTATTTTTTTTTTCTTTATTTGTTACTTCAGATAACTACACACTTGATTTTTGCATGAAAATTGTAACGTATCAAATTAGAGAAATTACTAGAAATTGCATTTTTCCTGTTTTTCCTGAACACAGCAGGAATGTTTGTTTTATTCATTAAAAAAGTTGGAAGTATTAGATGAATAATTGGCTTCCTGTTTATTATTTTTTCCTCCATTACTTCTGTGAAAGTGTATACACGCTCTCTCATTCATATAAACATGTGTTTGAGTTGTATGACTCATAGTTGGCGTGTTAGAATACAGCAGATTGTAATTTTTGCTCCAGAAAATGTGTAATTAACGTTTTAAAGACATTTTTTTTGTCTTTTATATCTCTTCAGTTCATCCCTACCTGACTACAGAAGGATGTAAAACAGATTTCCTTCTGATCAAAAGATGCCGACGGTGTTGTCAGTGATGGTTTGGATTAATTAATCTTTTCTAAAACTACTAGAAATAAACAAAAGCACAGTTAGAAACTTGTATTTCAAGTAACTGTCTTGAATACATCGGCTACAAATACCAATGGGGGAGTTATTATGGAGATATAAAAATATATTTACTTAATCCCTTGTGGAGGCATACATGCTGAAAATGTTTCCCTCTTTGCGTCTGAGGAAACATTCAAAACCTCGTCAGAAAAACACACAATAACTGGTTGTAAAGCTGCAACCTAGTTAGTTTTTCCTCAGCGGTTCTCCTGGAAAACTTTGTTTTCAGTCGCTTTAATTATAGCGATATTTCAGAAGTAATGAGATAATGATTTATTGATATTAAAAATGTGACACCTTTACTTAATGGAGCATGAAAATAGAAATCGTCAAGCATCTGTCAGTGGGTGCAGGATCGTGTTGGAAGTTTCAGCGTGCATGTGTGTAGTTGTTGTCGTTGGCCTTGCTTGGTGCACCCATGGGTGCTGGTGCAGCTGCAGGTGGTCGTCAGGTTACAGACAGGGTGGGGGGGTGGGGCGGGGGGGGGGGATCAGACTGCCTGGAGCCTCCTGCAGCTGGTGATGAAGGCTGCGGGGAGGGGAAGGGGGGGTGAGGGGGGGTTTGTTGGCGCTCTGTACTTGCAGGCCGTCCAGGTCCGCAGCTGTAGTGTGTGTGTGTGTGTGTGTGTGTGTGTGTGTGTGTGTGTGTGTGTGTGTGTGTAAGTGTTTCCCCGTGTGTGTGTCAGCTGAGTGAATGAGAGGGTTAAGTGATGGATTTGTCATCGCGCCCTCGCTCTCTGCAGTATGACGGCTCGCAGCGTTCCCTGCTAAATGACTCACCCTACACACACACACACACACACACACACACACACACACACACACACACACACACACACACAGGTCTGTTTCTCACATGGCTCTTATGCAACAAAAACATGAAAATGCATTCAAAAATGCAGCATACTAGAAAACCAACAAACTACGTTATCACAGACGTGTGTTTACACTAAATCTTTCACATGTCACTGACTCCTCTCGGTGCACCCCACCCCAAGGTGAGCCCCCAATATGTCAGAAGGAGACTGATGGGTCCTCGCCGTCGTTTAATAAAGCTCTCCTCCGTATCCTTGTGTGCATCAGTCACCAACCGGGCAGGCAGAGGAGGTTTGCCACACGACACAGCCGGCAGCTCCATCAAACACAAGCCGGACCTGGAAAAGGGCTGACACATTCAAAACCCACAACACCAGACTCACTGCAAAAAAAAAAGAAGTTTAATAAGGAATTTAGTCTGGTTTTCCAGTTCGAACATATTTAGTTATTGTAAAGCAGACAGGGGGAGATGTTTTTGTCACGTTTTCGTTGTTATCTTGATGTAAAACAGGTGATCCGCTGGCCGGTTTAACTCGAATCAAGCATCACTTAAAACACACCAGGCGGCTTCTCAAAAAGGTTGAATTACCTACTTAGGTGACAGAATTATTCACACATGTTCAAGAAGAAAGTGTAAAAAAAAAATTTACACAAAAGAAAAAGGAAATCTTCCAACAGGGAAAAATCATGTTTTCCTTCGCTTTGTTCCACTCTTCTTCTTCTTCTTCTTCTTCTTCTTCTTCTTCTTCTTCTTCTTCTTCTTCTTCTTCTTTTTCTTTTTTTTGTTGTTTCTGGTGCAAATCAAGTCATTTTAACAATTGTGTTGACATTTTCTTGACACTTGTAGCAGGATCCAAGGAAAGCAAGACCAGTCATTTAGTCTGGTATTGATCCAAACGTTTGGATGTATTGATTATTTTGGACTGAAGGGGTGCACTGTGTCTTCAGTTGTAGCCATTTGTCTTTTCTCATTGGAGAATCGTTTAATTTATATAAATACACTGGCGAAAATGATATGTAGAGCAAAGGTGTCCTTGATTTTAGCCTTTGTGGGTAATTTGACCTGCTGCTCTGTTTGTCTGTCAGCATTATCAAAGGATGATTTTTAATCTGTTTATGTCAGCAGCACAGTTCTCCTGTGAGGTTTCCCACCTGGAACGTGATGTAAGCCAAAAAAACTGAGCGCACAGAAGAATAAAAGTAATAATTTGAAATAACGGAGAGAGAGAGAGAGAGACAGCCGGCGGTCTGTTTCTGCTTTCTAGTTGTGTAGCAGACTGTTATCGCTGCTCTGAGGTCAGATCGGTGTTTGTCACTGACAGCGTGGACAGACTGTAGTTACAGTACACACACACATACACACACACACACAGGGCCTCTGGCTGGAAGGTAATTGTTCCTGTCGGTTTGCATGTCTGCACCCGTGTGTGCGAGAGCTCAGTCGATCCCGTCCGAGGTGTCGACAGGCTCGTCCCTTTGATGGCGACGCTGAGAGACAGACGAGGAACGCCGTCTCTCTTCTTCTACTTGTGTGACCAAACTTGTGGAAACTAATGGATATAAAATGTGCATGATTTTTTACCTGATGTTCCAGGCACTAAATTGTTGCACGTTTTGTGATAGAAATGTGTAGAAAACTGGCAGCTTATATGATTTGTCTGGCTCTTTTCACCTAATATGGTTTCCATCTTTTATCTGGAAGCCCCTTCGTTTTCTTCACAAGTGTGAGAAACACGCATCCATCTGTGGCAGTGACACACTTATAAAGGGAAACTTCAACCAGTGCTGTATCATTACAGTGTGGGTAGTAGATGCAAATGAGCAAAGTTTAACTTCCCTCCATGTCGCCTGCACCCAGAGCTCCCTGCTCATTTGTGTGGGTGACACGAAACACGTCTTTGGTGATCTGCGTTAGACTACAAACCACTCATTTTACTTTGAAATCAACCTTGTGTGTTTAGGCTAAATGTAATTGAGAACTTTTGCTTGTTTTGTTAAAATGACATATGAAATTTGTAGTTATTTGTTATATATTTCAGTGGTATCATTCAAGTAATCTCCAGATGTACAAAACTTTAATTCTTGTGTATTTTCTGTACTCATGTTGATACAAAAGCTCTACCAGCGAGGGGAGTTTCAAATTAACGTAAGACATAAACACATCATGTCCGATTATTATTGTATATTCAGTTTGTCAGTGTGTATTTGTACGTCCCTCTATGAGATGAACCACAGTAGGAAGAACAGCAGTAGAGGAGGGAGCGTGTAAACCCCCCCCCCCCAATCAACAACAGGAAACAAGCCCATAACACAAGGGTTTTTTCTGGCTGGGATCTGGATGTTGACATCTGACAACCAGCAGTTCCTCTTGTTCAGAAAGCCGAGCGGTACAAAATAAAGTCTGGAAACACTGCTGATGTAGCTGTAGTGTCTGTACACCGTTGACTCGCCCCCCCCCCCCCCCCCCCCCTTACCCCCCCCGCCTCTCCGCAGCCTGTGCAGTGTTTGACCTCCGGGGTCGACGTGCTGCTACAAGTCTGACCAGCAAAAAACAAGAGACCTCTGAATCTATGTGACGTCTGTTTACAAGCTCCGGTTCACTTGTACTTGACCAAATACATCAAGGGACTCTTTTACACTGTGGTTTAGACCTTTTTTTTTTTTGGTTGAGCATGATAAATGGCTTTCTTCAGCACAGTTGCTCCCTACCTACCTCAACACCGGCATCCTCGAGATATCTCCAAGAGAACACACCAAGGTCCGGTTCCACTTTGCTCTAAAAAGAACGGACATGTAAAGGTCAACAGCGTTCCTTTGTTCTGGTGAACAGAGAGGATCATTCATATGTGAGGTAGAGAGGGAAGCTCACTTCTCCACCTACATTTTTTTTTTTCTTGCTGTGACATATTTGGCCCCTCGCTGATGGCCTTGCATGTTCTCAGCAGCGTCCCCGCTCTTTCATCGCGCTGAAAGGGGCTCTGAAGTGCAAGTTTCCTATAGATGTTCTGCTACCGCTGTTTGAAAGCTTTTCTTCTCCCCTCCCCTCCCCTCCTCCCCCCCTTTCCACCTTTTCTCTTATGTCTCTATGCTTTCTCTCCCATGTCATTGAGTGGATAAATGTGCGGAGGCGTTTTTATCTCTCGAGAAGACAACTTGGAGAGAAGAGGTGGAGGGAGGATGTAGAGACTAGTTGGGTGGGGGTGGGTGGGTGGGGGGTAGCAGGTTAATGAGGGTGGAGGAGGGAGGTCTTTCAACCCGTTTCACAGCGGCTACCTGCATGTCAGTGGTTGTGTGTGGCGACCTTTGACCCCTGGGTTGGCAGGCTTCTGTGGCAGCGTCAGCTTTAATTAGTGAGCCACACGACTCGACACTCTGCAGAGCCTCTGATCCTCCGCTGCAGACACTCAGGGTCAGGCCGGACCAGGCAGAGGGGACGACAGATGCATGTAATGACACACACACACACACACATATATATACACACATATATACACATACACAGAGGGTGAGATCATGCAGTTCTCAAAGATGGGACCCCAAACATTTTACTTATTCTGTTTCCATTTAAGCTCATCAATTCTGATTCTTTTTCAAATCCTGCTGCAGTTGTCATTCCCTTCATATTATTTGAAAGCAAATAAAGACTTTCAACAGATTCAGGAGGCCGTGAACAGTTATTTAAAGTGAGATAGGAGACATTTGCAATTCTTGTCGGTAAAAAGGAAAACTAACAACTGGAATAAAACCACTAGAGCGCTAGAGAACTCAGGGGGCATCACAACTACAAGTGGGACTTTAAAAAAAATGTAAATATAAATAAAATGCTGCAGGAAATCTGATATCGTAGCATCACGGATTGATTGATGGACTTCCTCCCTCGCGTATGAAATACTGTTTTCCTGCAGTGTGTCTCGTTGAAGCCCGACTTCAGCCGTGAAAAGTCATTTTCATCAAATTGATAAGCAAGATGGAAAAAAAAACATGTTTATCAAAAACTTTGATTGTCGCAAATTAGGAACCAAATTGAAAAGGGATTCATGCCCGGAGCCTGCTGTCCACTGGACACAACCTCAGACTGATCAGCTGCTCCGCTGGAGCAGTCGGGGGTTAAGTACTTTGCTCAAGGGCACCTCAGCGATGATAACGAAGGAGGCGGAAACTCTTATCGTCGTCCTCACACATTCATCATAGATCAATTTGACTTCTCTGTTTACCAGCGTTGAGGTGAAGTGAAATAATTTTTCTTTCTGTTCCGTTCTGCTCAAAATGTTTTCTGCTCGTAGATGAATCACCGGACGTCAGAATCCCAACATGTCTGGCGTCTGCATTGCATTCTGGTCTGATGAAGCTGCTTTTGGTGTAGAAACGGTGGAATTGTCCCTGTGTGTGTTTGTTGAATAAATATAAATGTGCAGCTCTATAAAGAAGCCCTGCATCTTAAATTCTGAGGGACTGACTCTAAAATCTGAAGCTTACTGTTTTTATGGTTTTGGTTATGCACCTTAGTTCCAGTTGTATAAAAAATATATACCATGTAGGGCTGAGTGATGTGTTGAATTAATTGATGAACTTAATTTTGATGTGTAAAATGTCTAAATTATGAAAATCAAGTTCTTACAATAAGCATAAAAAGATTATGTTCAGTCAGAAAGTAACGTAGAGGGTAGCTAGTAGTTTACTGTCTTGAGTCACATAAATTGTGCTGTGATTAGTTAAACTACGTGCTGTTGCGTCTACAGGTGACTTCCTGTTTCTGGCTTTCTCATAGTGAAATTAGCAGATTGAAAATGACAAAACAAAAGTTGAGATTTTATTGTCCAGCCTTAATACCATGCAATGAGATTGAACCAAATGTTATTTGCAGTGTAACAATTTCTATAACTTCAAATAGCAGCCTTGGTTTTAATGTTGATTTATTTCATCTTTGGATATGAAATACATTTTGAGACCTTGGTCCTTTGGGTCTGATCTCTTCGGGGAGACACTAGAGGACTGTCTGCATGAACAGCCAGAGTCTAAACTTCTTCCCGTATGGAATCATTTCTGTTTTCCTCTGCGGTCCAGCTGCTGTACTTTTCCTGCGGCGGCTGTACAAGACGGCCTTCAAAGTGCGCTACGTTTTCAAGAGGATTAATTAGATAAAACAGAGTGTTTGCTCACTCCTTAAAGTGTTTGTGTTTTCTCTTGCAGGACTGTGTGGCTGTGTTTTTTTTTTGTTGTTTTTTTTCCCAAAGAGAATAATCAGTGGCATTAAGGAATAATGAAAGGATTGGTGGGTGGTTTGGAACATGTGGGACCAAGCTGCTGTTTGTGGCTGCAATGTGGATCCATGCAGTGTTGATTTACTGTGTGTGTGTGTGGGTGTGTGTTAAGCTTCCTTTTAGTCAAAGTGTCATGTTAGTATCGTAAATGTATTTCTTATTGTTTCCATGTTAACTTGTATAACAGTTGAGCTTTCTCTAAAATCTTTGTAAAGTCCCCTAATGAGTTTATTACATCGTGTTTGTCATCATATTGACCTCCAGCCTGCAACACTGTGACTTTGGTTTGTTCGCAGTAGAATTAGCCGTTAAGCCCGAACAGAGATCAGCTTCTTCTTTCCAGCGTTGCCTTACGAAGGTGAAATTGTCAAAACCGGTCTCACAGCAGCATTTTTGCAGCAGCTGCAGCTCTCACAGGTGGATGAAAAACACCTCTGAAGGGCGTAGTTTCTCTAAAACACAAACATTTCTTCCACACTACGCTATCTGTCCAGGAATTGGTTGAAAATAGAGCTTTTGATGTGCGTGTTTTGCGGCGGTTGTGAAAGTGAAAGTCCAAATGGGTGGGAAAAAAGACAAGGAACCACCACAACACTGCTGCAATCCTTTTAATTAAAGCAGGAAAAAGATTGTTGTCAAGCAAATGGACTGAGATGTGTGAGAGGGAGAATGAGCGAGGGATGAAAAGAAAGCCGGCGTGAGGAATACAGCGGGGGATTAAAGACAATGAGCGAGTGTTACAGACCCCTGGCCAGCTTGCTGCTGTAATGAACATTAGGGCTGCGGCATAAATTTAATGACCTGTGAAACAAACAGCGTGGCTGAGACCAGTGCCTCTGAATGCTAAGTGGCTCTATTATTAATACCAGCTCAGAGATGCCACTGTGTAAACACACACAGTCTCTTTCCCCCCGCGAGCCCCGTTAAACACAAGGCGGCCGTGCGCTGGCAGTGCACCAGCTCACCGCAGCTCTCTGAAACGGGGTCACGTCTCCCTTTGTACCTGCAGAATTAATGGCACATCGCCCGTCAACTGTATACCTGTGCTAACTAACGGGATATGAATAGCATCGCTGCTAATGGCTGTACAGGTTAGTCACCTTGATAATGAATAGCTTAGCGATGGGGCAGGTGAGCAAGCGGTAATAAATAGGTTCCATGCTGCTCACAATTTAACAGGTTAGTGAGCGTGAATGAATAGCAGAGTTCATCCTACACTGTTTGGTGCACAGCGTGTTTCTGAAGAACAGTGAGTCAACACACGCAGGCAATTTATGAAAGTTTGCTCGTTTTATCTCCGAATTTTAGTTTTATTTGTTAGTACAAGTAAAAATCAAACAAAAGGACATAAAAAATAACATGAAACGTAACGTGCAGGGAGAGAAGTAGCTCAAAAAGGACTTTCATTTCATTAATGTACCTCTACTTTGATAATATGAAAAAAGAAAAACACACTAAAATACCCACACAAAACTATAAACAAAGGTTTCTTTAAACACGTTCCAGAGGACTTTCTCATTTTAACCAAATGAGAAAAAAAGATTTCCATAAGTTAAAAGCCCCTTTATCTTATTAAAACTGACCTCTGATAGTAAAAATGGATTTTCAAAATAAGACGTGAAACGACCTGAAAGATTTCCATCTCTGAATTGTAACTTGTAATAATAAAATAATAAAAGTCCATGTTTGAAAAGCATTAAGTCATTAATGGTAGGAGGTTGAAGTATCTGAAATAAAGGAGCAGATGGGATACAAGGACTTGAATGTCTGGTTGGTCGTTTAAGGATAAAAATCCACTGACACAAGGGGAAAGGATCCAGATTACATTTCAGGTTTGTTAGGAATATATAGAGTTACCACATGGGTCACCACCATCATCTTAACCCTCTGACTTCATGACTCTGAATGGGACCCGGTGCCGTGGTTGCGTTTCTTTTTTTCTTTTTTTGGGGGGGGTGTTCACCCTGAAAACCTTTCCTTTTCATTTCCTCTTCCTAACACACCATATAGTTGTTCCTTGTGGCTGTTTTCAATTGCTTTACATCCCGCCCCAAACTTCCTGTTTAAAATCAAATTGGCAAAGCAAGACTGGAGATGCAGTCGTCATATGACTTTCATGCAGTTAAGGCGCCGGTATTCTCCACTGGAAGTGCTCGTCATGTGGTGGAACAGCTTCAGAAACTGACAATCCGACATTCTCGCCCTCTTCTCTCAGTTATTGTCCAGGTGTATGGAGGTGAGAAATATGGCAGGGTTTCAACTTTTCCCTTAAACCCTCTTACGCAAGTATTTCTGTCACTTTTCATGTGAACAACACAGTGCAACACTGTGAAAATGTGCAGTTTATCCACATATTTAAACATTCATTGCATCCCCCCTTCCTCTCTGTGACAGCCCGCTTTTCACTCGCCTTCGAGTGTGGCCGTTGGGAGCAGCTAGTTCTTCTCTAACATAACCTGGCCTTTAGGAAGCAGGTCTGCAGGTATGGGAGGGGAGGGGGGATGGAAGAAGAGCTCAGAGTCTGATTACGAGCAATGCAGGCTTAATCAAAAGATCGAGCACAGCGGGGAGCACAGGGGAGACTAGAGGAGCCCAGAGCTAGCCAGATGTCTGCGACACGAGGAGGGATACATGACATGAGGAAGCTGCTTGAGGCTATAAAATGCAATCACAATCCCCTGGAAGGGAGCCCGAGATGGCTCAGTAACCAACCGGGGGGAGTAAAGGTGATCTGTCAGTAGAAAGTCCCCTGTTCTCCCCTTGAACCCGACCTCAGGCTACCTGCTCGCTCAACAGAGAAGTTGCTAAAAAAACTCCAGGCTGCTCTTTCAGCAGGAAGGCAGCAGTGGGTTTCCATCATTATCAATGCCGTGGTCGTGGTTACGAAGAGGGGGGGATGGAGGGAGGGGGGGCGGCATGTATGTCTCTGACATCTGAATCTGCCCATCTGTTTGTTTTTTCTTTGTTGTGTTTGTCCCGCTGTATATGAATGTACGCTAGAAGATCCTGGGCCCAGCGGGACTCCCATCTTGTTTTCCGTCCCATGCTGTGTCTCACGCTACGAGGGGATAAATATTTGAAAAGCAGAGGAAGCGCTGTGTCCCTCGCCGCTGTGGCCCGAGGTGTGGCAGCCCCACATCAGCTGCACCTTTTTTTACCACGGTGACTTATTTTTTTTCTCTACCTAAACATAGATTTCAGCTCAAAGTGTATCTCGCTGCCCCGGCCATTATTCTCCGCAGAGCTTGGTGTGAAAGGTCACCACCCTAAGTGCTGGCACAGCTGAATCCAGCGCACGGTAAAAAGGCTCCGATGAATAAGTAATGCCATCAATGACAACAAGTCTGGACACGACAGTAGAGTTGTTAAGTGCTGGAAGGTTTTTGATAGAGAGAAAAGAGCTCCATTGAGTTTTCCTGCAAGTTTTAGAAGGAAGAGAACATTAATGATTTAAGACTGAAATGGAAAAAAAGATGAGGTAAAGGATTATTCAGACTGTTCAAGGTGTTATTTTTTTGCAGTTGGCATCCTCTAAAAGCAGCTGAGACTTCACACCTGGTCCCTTCTATGTGTTTCTGTAGGTGAGGATCATACTAAGACACATACGCTTCAGGTTCTGTGGATGGTCTTCATGGTCTGTGTTGGTCACCTTAGTTCCAGTTATGGACAATCTTGCTGCTACAGCATGCAGTGACATTTTAGAAAAACACTGCCAACTTTGGAGCAGCAGTTTGAGGAAACCATGCACCAAACCAGGCCCATAAAGAAATGGTCTCCCAGTTTGGTGTTGAAGAACTTGACTGTCCTGCACAGAGCTCTGACTGGAACACCAACTATTATCTCCCAACATCAGTCACCGATCTCACTGATGCTCTTGTGGCTGATTAGCCAAGGTCCAAAATCTGGTTGAAAGCCTGAAACCAGTAAAGTGGAGGCCAGTATAGCTCATGTTTTTGGAATGACATATTCAGGAGTTACATATGGGTGTGATGTAGTTTCCTCGAGGATCGCTTCTTCATGAGAAGAATAGTATGGGGGACCAGTTTAAATGGATCTTCATTATGTTTTGCATTGTCTTAAAGGGGACATAACATGCTTTTTGTGACTTTCTGTTATTTTTATACTGTTATGATGTCAGATGTCTGTTTCAGTCAGTGGCTGAACTGACAGGCTGCATAAAGAGCCAAATTAACTTGATGAGTTGGACGTTTATTCATCTCACGGCGACAAAATTGAACTTAAAAGTTCTGAAATTGTGATTGAATGTGATAAATAAACAGTCAACTCTTAAGTTGACCTGATTTATCTAGTCGTGGATATGAGTAACGATGACAGATAAGTGATAAAAGATGATATAAAAATGATGTATTTACTAATATTCATAAAGATATCACAGTGAAGGACGTCTAGAAAACGGTAGCATACCAGAGCACTCTGGAAAAAAGGACTGAACGTTCACCATGACTGTAATTGGTTTTCAAGATTTATTTTTTTTTTCCTCAGTGCTCTCCGCACACAAACACACCGTCACACACTTTTTTTTTTTGCTTCTCCCACTTTCGATCCCACCTCACCGTGTGGCCCGCGAGGGAGACGCGGATTGTCTGCGGCGAGCCATCAATCACCGCGGTAACGACAGCTCCATAAACAGAAGGGCAGCCTATCTACTGGTTTCTGCTCGGCTGTGATAGCATTCACACCGTCCTGCAGCACTTTTCCTTCCTTCCTGCTGACCTCTGCACAGCTTCTGTAGGCAAGGACGGGACTCTGCTTATCTCCACTCGCTGAATTTAGACCCCCCACCCCCCCGACGATGGTGGTGGTAGGAACACCCAGGTGTCAAGCAGGGATGTTGTGTCGTAAATAAAAAAAAGGTGGGCAAACTGTGACCTCCTTTCAGTGATCAGTGTCAGGCAAACAAGCAACAATAGACACAAAACTCGGTTGTATTTAGAAGTATTTAGAGGAATATGGTGGATTTATGAGATGATTTATTGGCCAGTTTGGTATCTGTAGGGCTGAAACTAACAATTATTAATGAATCTTGATAATTATTCCAAATAACATGTTGGAAAATAGTGAAATAAGATGATGGAACCCAACAATATTCAGTTTTTGATATAAAATACAGAAAAACAACAATCCTTACACTTTATAAAGCTGGAACCAGTGAATGGTTTGCATTTTTTTATTTACCCATTGAGGTTAGCAACCTGAACAATACCAAGAAGCAGATGACAATGTATGAAGACCTGAAGGACAGAGGAAGCTACAAAACAACTGTCAGTATTAAGAAGGACAAAGAAGGAATAAATTGTTAGTAAAGAAATCATTTATTACAGTAGCCTTGAATTCAGTCTGGGAAACGAAGTTCTTTAATTTAATTTCCTTCTGTAAGTTTCTGGAGCAGAAAACGTTTTCTCTCCCGTCTCTGTCTGTAGGCGAGCGAGGGACAGATGGCAGATATGTGTCTGAACTTAACTCATGAACTCAAAAAGATTAATAAAATATCAACATTGTTGGTTTTTTTTTTGTTGACTCACTGATCGCTGGGGTCGCTGCCGGGTTTAACCTTCCACGAAAAACAACCTGTGCTTCTTGGAACTCTTGTTAATATGCTTTGTGCCCCACAGGAAATGGATTTTCAAATTAACGTTTTTTTTCTTCTTAGGTTTGTATTTTATGGGTGCGTCTGTACAACTCCTGAGCTCCTTTTGTACATGCTGCCTTGTGTGTTTTGTTTTTGTCTGTGTTCCGGCTCTTTGTATACAAATCCATGAGACTAACAATGCCAGTTTGCGTGCTTTCCTGTGCCTATTGTCGCCACAGCGTTTCTGTGCCCTTGCTAACATCCACTCGTTGTAAGGTCGAGACAATAGCCGCAGACAGAGTGCCATATATCTGCACCGGTTTGACCCTGTGGCCCTTCCTGTTGCCTTAAACACCCCCTCCTCGCTCTCCCCCCCCTTGACCTTTGACCTCTGCAGCAAAGACCGGTCGGCCTGTCATGTCGGGACAAGGCAGGGTGTGCTCCCGGCCTTTTGACAGGACTCTGTGAAAACCTGCTGCTTTCTCTCTCATAATCCTCTGGAGGAGAGTAATTCCACCCTGCAGAACAAACAAATACCAATATAATCAAAGCTGTAATATGTCATGCAACAGCTCGCTGTACGCTCTGTTTCCTCTTCATCTGGCTGAGGAAAGTCAGCTAGAGTGATTAGAAACAAAGTCTTTTATAAAACCTAAGTTGCATGGATTTATATGCCAGCAGTTGTCTAACGATAATCTGATAATCTAAAGCTTTTTAGCGAGGCTGAAATCTGAAACGACTGACTTTTACTGTTCTCTGTGTAGGAACTTTTTTACAAAAAACAATGTTGTGTGTTAGTTCTTTTTCCTGTGAACTCTTAAGCATGAGAGTCCTCATCAGTAGCCATTATTTATTCACTATTTGTGGCATTGCATTGTGGGATACATGGAGTCAACTATAATGAAATCATTCTTAGGAGACAACTCCCTTCTCTTGACTGTGGACTCGTGTTAAAACATAGTGATGTCAAAAGTTAAAACTTCACTATGTCACGTTAAGTGCTCTCTAATGCAGACCTGACAGACAGCTGCACAGTCTAAATCAAGCAGGGGAAAGTTTAAACTCTTGCATCCGTAGCGAGACGTTAATTAACGAGGCGACATATCGGTCACAGACCTTCATCAGATGTCAAATTCACAATACGGAACGACAGTTTGTTTATTCTAGAGCCACAGGCTGCAACAACCAATTAAAAAAAAAGGAGTCAAATCACCAACACCTGATGAGAATCTGAAGTTATAAAGTCACAGTTATGCCCGTCTGTCTCTTTGTATACTTTGCATCAAGAGCTCCTTATAACAATATGCAAGTAGCTCAAGAAAAAAAAGATATGCCCTAAAGGGAGGTGTTGTAGTGATCTGTGTGCAAAAATATTTAAATTCAGGGAAGGAAGACTAACGTGACGAAGCATTTCCTGCAACCTAGTATGAGAATACAGAGTAAGAGGGCAAAAATAGTGGACTGTATATTGAATAGTGAATGATTTCGGACAGCTTTTTAATAAAATAACAAAGATTTGAAGTCTGAATGCTGCAGCTAATGTCACCTCTTCGGGGGGTTTAGTTTATGTCAAAGCATCTCAATTTGGGGTTTCTTTTGTTTTGTTTTTTCTGTTAAAATTCTGTTTGTGTCTGAAAAGTAGCAGACCTTCAGTGTCGGGCTTGAATTGGCAAAAAGTCTAGCAGAGGCCAAAAACACACAATGGTCCTTTTTAATAATTTTTTCTTTCATCCCTTATCTGCTCTCAGTATTGTATGTCATAAATGAAAGTTTGACGTGTTCAAACAGCTTTTTCAAATATTTTTTTTTTCAATTAATTTGCAGACCCGGAGCGGTAGTCTTTGTGGTGAAGAAGAAAAGCAGTAAGAGGGTACAGCTTTGAAACAGCCTGAAAGACACACCTGTGTAACAAAGTGCATCTATTGGATTTTCAGATCACCTTGTCCCGTTTAAAATCAGTTGAGAGAAAAGGCTGCGGCCCTGGTTCTTGGATTGGAGCTGGGAAATGAAACCTTGCCTGTCAGTTATTGTCACAGAGGAAAGCTCACTTATTTCCCAGATATATTATCCTCCCGGACTCCCTTCACTCCGCTCTGCCTCTCCTGTTCTACATTGTTCCCTAGGATCAAGTTCATAAAGGTTGGGGCTGGAGGGAGGGTAATGGGACCCTTGTCCCTGTGTCTCAGAGCAGGTTGAATAGGTCTCGGCCCCTGCCCCCAGCTCCCATACAGGCTCTCTGAATAGGACCCAGATTCCCTCTCTCTTTATTAGTCTGGTCTCCAGTTTCTCCAGACCTGCCCGGCATCCTGACAGATCCATATTTCAAAGTGTTTAGATTCCGTGTTCACATGTAGACACATCCGTGTTCCCATAACACCTCACCGCTCCTCCTAAACCCCACCCGCCACATCCACAGCCCAAGACACACACACACACACCAGGAACAAACCGGTTTGGTGCTACTTTGCGATAGTACGACCAAGACTACGACTCCTACAGCTACTTCACACACAAATATTTATTAGATCACAATCAGTTCAGCCTTCAGACATCAGTCATTCAACCTGTTTTCTTAAAAACAATCTATCAAATGACAACATGTAATGTCTGAGGAGAAACTCTGCAGCTCCCCTCGGCTCATTGTTTATCTGTCTGGCTGCAACTTTACTGTTTTGGTTCACTCACCGCTCTCATAGCGTCGTTTTCAGACGCAGCAGGCAGCTGTTTTAAGAGAAAAAGCTCTAAAAACCCCTCTGTACACTACCTGCTCAGCACCAAATGGCAAACATGATACTGGATGTTTGAGCCTGATAAAAATATCACAATTTGAAAGTTAAAAAAACCCCACCTCTAACAACATATTGGCCTATATTTGTTTTTAACATGTGTGAACTGTTGAGGGTGGGAGATGGTGAGAGAGCTGTCTGTATCTGTGTATTTGTAGTCTATGTTTGTTATGTAACGATGTTTTTGTAAGTCTGTGTTATATTCTGTATTTTGTGGGGGGGGTTTAGGATCACCTTGAAAATAAGAAGCTACATCTCAAGGGGCTATCCTGTTAATAAATTCAAATATACAAGAGGATGCCTTTAAAATGAGTTGTTGTGGTGAAGATGCTCTGCAGGGTAGTTTACAGTTTTTTAATAATAATATTATCTAAAAATACATGTAAAACTATGTTAAATAGAACTGAAACAATTAGTTGACAGATAAAGTTAATCCACAACAATTTTGATATTCGATCATTTGTCAGTTTTAAGTACAGATGTCCAAAATTCTCTTGTTGCAGCTTGTGAGGCTTGTTTTTTTTGTTTTAACACTTTTTCTCAGATCTTAATTGCAACATACCTACAGTAAATATACACTGCACGCATACTCTGAGTCACGCTCTTCCAGACGGGCAGTTTCAGTTACTGTAGTCTTTGACGGCTTTGATGTCCGTGCTAATCCAGTGTATCTCCGGCTGCAGAGACTCTGTGTGTGAGTGTGTGTGTGTGTGTTGCAGGGAGGAGGAGGGGGGGGGGGGGGGGTGGTTAAAGAGGAAGTCTCTTAGATGTAATGATGGCAGGGGGATACACTCTGAACCTCCCTGCCCTCATTTGATTTCTTGCTACATTGTTTGGCACTTGCCCCTTTTCTCATTCTTTCTTTCTTTCTTTCTTTTTTCCCACTCACTGTCTGTCTCTCTGTCTTCACACACACACACACACACACACACACACAGACCTGTATGTAGTGAAGTGCTGGAAGCTGCCGGGTCGTGGAGAGCAGCTGTGTTTGCTATGAAGCGTCTGCTGGCTGATGCAGTGGTTGTTTTACATTAGTGGCCTGCAGGTCAAACTGCAGCTGGCTGCATCTCAGCATGGAGACAAACCCTGGGGAAAGAGTGTGTGTATGTGTGTGTGTGTGTGTGTTTTTGTTTGTGTGTGTATACGCCAACCCGTCCCCATGGTTGTAGCCTTTCCTAAGCGGGCTAAGTCTGGTGGCTAACCCTTAGCGCCTCGGCATTTGGCAGCATGGCTGCAGCGAGATTAATCCATTCCACACTCCATCAGTCACTAGGCACAGGTTATTAGTGCTGGGGCAGAGCAGAGCACACACACACACACTCACACTTACACTCACACACACACACTCAAACACAGCCCCCTTCACCCTTGTGACTTCGCCTTCTACCTCGTCCCCAAAGTTTGCAAAGGTGGCCTTGGTGTTGAGAGGCCATTTGTCAAAACCCAGCCAGAGTCTCCACTTGGCTCCTTTTAATAAGGCTACCTGGGCTCTGGGATTACACACACACACACACACACACATACACACACACATGTGCACACACAGGGCATGCTCCCTGCTTTGCACATACTCATACAGCTCTGAATGTCAGGTGGTGCGTCCCGAGGGGCTTATAAAAGTCCCATTAACATGGCCCTCCTCATTGGTTCTGACAGGTTGATCAATTAGACCCCTCCCCCCGCTGACCTCTGGGCCGCTCTGACTCAGAGGTCAGACACGATGGATCGCTGGACCTGCACACACACACACACACACACACACACTCTCAAGTCTCTCTCTCTCTCTCTTGTTATCTCTGAGCTGGTCACGGTGCAGCTTGTTCGTCCCATCGTGTGTTCAGCGCCGAGCTGATATCCCAGGGTGCAGCTGTTCTCTCTGGCTTTTAGCTGGAGGATCATACTTTACCTGAGACATATGTTTCGATCTTATCTCTGCTCTCAGCACAACCAAAACACACACACACACACACACACACACACATAATGCTCCGTCTCTAATGTGAAGTGTTGAGAGCTGAAGTGAAACTGTGAACTCTACAATCACATTTGTAGAAATGCAAATTCCAGCTAAAACTCAACAGAAGGTTGTGTGGTTCCCTCCATATGTCTAGATAAGGACGGCAACCTTTTAAATGAAATGATGCAATATTCTTGTTTTGCTATAAGCTCTAAACCATCGCAGGTTAAACGTCACGGTGAGGTCAGTGGTGAGTCAAGGCCGCAGTTAGTTCTGTAATAACAGGAGGTCAGAGGCTGAAGAAGGCAATTTCAGTCCATTTTGGGAATGGAAGACTCCACCACCAACGTTGAAAACTACTACATAGAGAGGTACTAACAGGAGGCAAATACAGCTAAAAAATAACCAGCCATAAATAGTATCAAAACTGAGGTTTTATTTCATGATAATCTGAAGGAATTAAAACTTTAAAATCATGAAGGTTTCAGCTTCTAACAGCAAGTGCTTCAGTGGGTGTCAGTCTGTCTTAGAATATGGAAAGTTAATCCTGCGAGCATGTTTCATTTGTTCAGACAGACCAAAAAAAAAGAGAGATTGAATTGAGTTACAGAAGCTGTTGGAGCAGAGACCTGGACCCAACATCTCTGTTCTCACCTTAATAAGGTTCTAGTTGAGGGTAAATCTAGTTTTAGAGTTAAGATGAAGTTAAATGGGTGTTTTGGGGGCTCCAGGTCTTATTTTCATACTCTCAGCACTCAGCATCTTCATTACTGACATTTGGTTGCATGGCGATATCGCTGAAAGATCATTTAGTCCAGTAGTTTGGCGTACAGGCTCAGAGCCTTAATCTAAACCCCAACGTGTCTCGTAGCCGACATATTGTATTCTGGTCTGTTTCCTGCTGCTCTGAGTGAGGAAATTGTTCTCTGTGTCTCGTCTAGGATTGATATCTTCTTATCTGATTATTGAACATGAAGAAGCTTTTGCCTCTGAAAAACTGACACTAAACCTGTAATGTAGAAGTTTTATTTCACTCATATTTTTTTCTGGAGATTGCATCACATCTTCTGTAATTACCTAAGTAATAACACTTTGTAAAGGATCCTTATATTTCTGGCACCTCTTGAGCTTTTCTTTAGTGTCACCATTAAGCCAAAACGTCCAGTTTTACTTAAGAAATATAAAATCTGATGGGCAGACTGTCATGAAGCACATTCATCCTTCTCAGAGGATTAACTTTCTAATCAGTCTTTGCTGTGACACCCAGCACCACAGGACGAACTTAACATTTTAGGTCCTCTCACTGGCGAGGCTTTAGAGTTGAATCTTGAGTGGGTTGAATTGTCAGGAATTAAATCATCAGTATATAATTGATTCTGTCTTAATAAATGACAGAATCGATATCTACGGGATGCAGTAGGGCTTTTGAGCTCGAGTCTGTGTTTTTATGGAGGGTTTTTTTTTATTCAGGTTGTGGGCTCAGGGAACGAATGCAGTCATTAGTAGTAGATACACATACACACATATTTACCAGGCGGAGTGTTTGTTGTGAGGTCTGTACCGCTGCGTCTCCGCTGTAGAAAAGGACAGCAGATGTCTCATCTGTGTTTTGAATGAGACACAAACCGAGAGGTGGCCGAGAGTCTGCCCTGTACCTGTGTTTGGTAAACAGTCTGCTCTGCACAGGGTAAATGAAGGTACGCGCGTGTGTGTGTGTGTGTGTGTGTGTGTGTGTGTGTGTGTGTGTGTGTGTATGTGTGTCTGTGTGTGTGTGTGTGTCAGGGACAAGATGAAAGAGGTTGACCTGAGTTTGTTAAGCAGGAGTAAAAAAAAAAAAAAAGCATTTGTGGGGCCAACTACTGAATAAACAGCAGTATAAAGAGGAGGATTGAAAATATTTAACCTCAGAGGCTTCCAGCAAAATGATCAGTAGTTTAGGATCAGTATTTTTATTTAACCCTTCAGAAAATATCTTGACTAGAAAATATACACGTTCTCCATGAAGACACAGAGTCAGATGGTTCATGAAGGCAACAGAAGAAACACATTAATATGAATTTAGCAAATGGGGGGTTATGTAACCGCCAGGTGTAAGATAAGACCATGTTAAACAACAACAACAGCAGTATGGATCAGCCCACATACATGATGCAGAAAGACCTGTTCACAGGTCTCTGGCTGATAAACATCTACCAGTGTGCAAAATCTGATCAACTGTGCACCGTCCTCACACTGGACGACTTTAAAAGTGACTTTTAACAATCAGTTGATCATCAAAGTAATTATTGTCCATTGTTAGAATATTCATCTAATCATTTCAGCTCTTATTGTCTTTTAATTTCCTTTTATTTTGAAATATTTAAACAGATTTTGGTAAAACAATAACACAACTAGAGATAGAACTAAGGACTATTTTCATTATCATTCAATTAATCAGTTATTTTCTTGATTAATCGATTAGTTGGTTGGCTTACAAAATGTCCAAAAATGTTTCCCAACAGTTACAATCTAAAGATTTTATTCATCTGAGAAGCTGAAACCAGACTTTTTCTTTTCTTAAAAAATCGATGAATCAATTATCAACATATTTGGCCATTATTTTTCTGTCAATAAAGCAATCGTTACATGTCTAAACACAGCCGAAATAAATCTGAGAGGACCTTTTGTCTGTACCAACTGATCCAGCGAGGTGTAAAATATTGGTTAAAATGATCCATTAAGTGAGGGAGGAGCTAAATTAAAAGGTGTAATGAGATGAGTGAAGCGTTCAGTTTGTGTGTGTGTGTGTGTGTGTGTGTGTGTGTGTGTGTGTGTGTGTGTGTGTGGTATTAGGGGGGGGGGGTATCATAGCTCTGTCGAGGGACCCGGAGAGAGCAGCTCGGGGGAGCAGAGGGGTTAAGAGCAGTGTCACGCCCAGAGAGACGCCGCGCTGCCGTCCTAATGATGTCCACCGGCCTAATTGAATATTGACGTTCTGCACAAGAGGACTAAATGGCTTCTGTCTGCCTCACCTCCGCTGCACCGGCCTGGACTGGCTGCAGATTTTTTAACTTGTTTCCATCGTTTGATTCCCCCGGGGGGGGGGGTCGTTAAATGTCCCTGTTACCATGGTTACTGGCCTTTTGTCCTTGTGATGCGTTGTTTCGTTTCATGTGTGATGTAGGGGAACTACTGATGTTTGAGTTAAAGAAGGTGTTGTTGTTTTTTTTTTAAATAGATTCTTCAGCAAGTTTTCTTGTCAGCTGCAGGGAGGTTTGATGACTTTCCTCCCCTGAACACAATCGCCTCTTTTCCTTGGAGTCAGCACAATAATTGTACCACAAAAACATGACACAGACGCTTTTTCACGAGCGGGTCGGACAACGACTCCTCTTCTCTTTCTTTCCTATTTCTCTTGATCGTCACCTCCTTCCCTACCTTCATCTCTTCCTCGTCCCTTTCCTTCCTCGGGGCTTTTTATTTCTGTGACGACGCTTTTACTTCCCACTGTGCCTGCCTCCAGACGCTTCTCCTTTGTTGCCACGGCGACGCGCTCCAGATGGCGAGTGTCAAGGCAAGACCGGGCTCCGAATGTTGTCTGATCACAGCGCGCACACACTCACACGCGTTGGTCTGCACATATATATATAAATATATATATATATACAGTACAGCAGACCGAGACACTGGCAGCGTACATTCTGTTCAACACTCACATCCCACTCAGATGCTGGCGGACGTGCACTCTGCCCGCTCCCCACACACACACACACACACACACACACACACACACACACACACACACACACACACACACACACAGCAGTACAGTACAGTATAATAAAACCCGTGTCACAGCCACACAGGAAACAATCTCTCCTTTATGTGACCGGGATGTCATTAATCTTGGCGGAGGTTAACAAATGCACTTGCATGGAAGGTATATTTCATAGGCAAGACAGACGACAATGGGGCCATTGTGGCGTCGGGCTGCAGCGCCCACTCCGCATTCAGTCAGGACCTTTTGGTTGGCTCCGGATCCATGGCTCATGTCAGGGGTCGTGTTTCATCTCCCAGATGAATGTGTTTATGTGGGAGAAAACATGTGAAACGTGGAACAAAATCAACGTCCCGGCTGTTTATTTATTTTTGCAACAAGAAACCACTATTTTTTTTTTTTTTTTGCGAATGGACGGGAAATAAACGCATTCAGCCATTTTTCAAAGTTTGGCCTCGTCGCTATTAGTCAAAACCAGAGCCAGACAAATATCTCGCCGCTGCTGCTTTTCTGTGTGTGTGTGTGTGTGTGTGTGTGTGTGCGAGCCGGGCCCGAGCGAGCCAGCTCCGCTCTGATTCACTGCTTTCTAAGTTTCTCCACATCACAGCCCGCAGCAGCACTATTTCCATCCGAGAAGTGGCCAGTCTTCCCAGTAATCCATTAGACTTCCATTAGCTCCGATTTGTGTGATTAGTTCTAATTAATCAGTTCAGTCTGTGGCCTTCACTCCCCTGCGCGCTCCTCATATTTCATTTTTAACCTCATTTCTCAGCTCTCCACCGAGCGAGAGAACGAGGCAACGAGCGAATCAAAAGAACCGGCTCCGGGTCCGCGCCGTCGCCGCCTTTCGTGTCCTCGTGCACAAACACTCGATACTGTTCAACCAGCGGACCCAAACGGGCCGGGCCAGCGCTCGCACCGCATTATAATCCTCTTTTCTCTCGCCATGCTGAATTAATGGGATTTTTTTTTTTTTTTTTTCAGCAGAGGAACTTTAGGGGCTCGGTCGTGTTTTTTAAAACGAACCAGGAGGGATTGTGATCTCATGTTTTACAACCTTTGGCGTCTCCTCGGTTTCTGGTTAGCCTCACTCTGTCCTCCTGTGGAACAGCGAGTATTGATTCCAACCGGAGCGTCCATCCCTCACTGTAACAAAGCCTATTGATGGGTTGTGGAGCCCTGATTTCCCCCCGGTCAAATAGCATCCGCAGCGCCATCGCTAAGTGACTGGAGGCCGCTCCGACTGTCCCAAAGTAACCTGGGAATAACGGAGCCAGAATCATCTTTTCATCACTGACTTTCTCTGCTGCAAATTAGAATTAAAAGAGTTTTTTTGTGTGTGTGTGTGTGTGTTGCAGTAGGTCAGCTTATATACTGAGGTATTATGTGATAATAATCTATCTTCCTTTCCTCTGTTGTCAGCCTTCTACTGCCATTACCACTATTGTGATAAATGAAGGCTCAATTTATCAACCAGCCTCTACTCAATTTCTTTTTCTCCCCTCAGTTTCCCCCCGCCCCCGCTCCTATATCTAACCTCTGCACGGTTCGCTTTATTTCTTCATCTGTTTTCACCTCCCCTGCATCCATCCATCCACCCATCCATCCATCCATCCATCCCTCTTTCCCACTCAGCCAGATCGAGGCTTTCTTTGTGTCTGCTGGGGAAGGCTGAGATGCTGCCTGTCACCACCCGGAGCCTCACACTCCGATCCAGGCTGCCGGAGGTGGCCCGGCTGCTGTCAATCAATCTGTAGCCGGGTAGCAGAGAGGATGTCGGGGGGGGTTGACACATGACGAGACTCCCTACTGTTTAGAAATTCACTCTTCTTCTTTTTTTTTTTGTCCATTTGAATTTTTGCTTCAAAAATTAATCAAACTTGATTACGACTCTTTGAATTTAAAGCTCCTGTCCTGGTGCATCAAATCAAGCGCTCCCATTTTCACACGTAAACTGTCTCACTAATCATTTCTTTCACGTATACAGTGATTAACCGTCTCATGTATTGATGTATAATATACTGCAGGAGGGATTAATCCTTTTTTTTTTTAATTTATAACTCAGGTTTCATTTATATGAAGCTGAAAGAAGAAGAAATGTCTGATTTAAAGATCTCTGCATCTGAATGTAGTTTAGCAAAGTACAACATAAAAATGTTAGATTTGTTATTGTCATTACAGCACGCAGCTAGAGCTGAAACAGTCGATTCATTGATTAGTCGGGCGACAGAAAATGAATGGACGACTATATTTATAGTTATTTTTCAAGCCAAACATTAAAATCCAGCTTCTCACTTGTGATGATTTGCTGCTTTTCTTTGTCTTATGTGACAGTAAATTGATAATTTTTGGGGTTTTGGACTGTTGGTCATAAAAAACAAACTATCTGAAGACGCCACATTGAACTTAAAGATATTGTTACTGACATTTTTCACTTTTTTTGTGACATTTTGTACACAGAATTACTATTGATTGTTCAATTTTACACATTGATAGTGAAAATAATCTTTAGTTGCAGCCCTGTTTGAAGTTATTGTAGATATATAGTATTTATTCATATCATGATTGTTTTTTTATCATGTCTAGTTATGTAAAAATGCTTAAAACCTGTATATTTACTGATTTAGACCCACTTCTAAACTATTAAACAGCTGCTTCACATTAAAAGACTCAGTGTTGTTTGCATCGTGTGGATACTTTATTTCATTTTCTTTTAATTTTAATTTAATTTTTCCCAACTCAGCACCCTGCTGGTTCCTAAACGTGCATCATCATCTGTCATGTAGAAGCTCTTTTGGTTTTGTTTGAGATCATTTCCTTTTAAAAACAGACTGTTTCTACCTGCTGCAGCAATCATGGTGGACTTTTCTCTCCAGAGCAACGTTAACGTGTTATCTCTCTCTCTCTCTCCGTCTCTGCAGGACTCCGTGGTTTAACGGCTGGGGGTTCAACCTGCCTCGGGGTCAGTCTCTGCTGGATAAATGGAACCTCGTCCCCGAAGGCATCGACATCCTGATGACCCACGGACCTCCGCTCGGTGAGTCCAATTAACCAATCACAGCTCCCTCATCACCATATCTAATGAGGTCGTACCTCATTATTTAAAATCTGAATGAATGTACTGGAGGCGTCGCAGCAGGCCTTGATAGTGTGTGTGTGTGTGTGTGTGTGTGTGTGTGTGTGTGTGTGTGTGTGTGTGTGTGGTCTGTCTTAGGCTACTTTTGGGGACAAATTTCAGACTTAAGACCTGTTAATTGGGGACAACAGCTGTATATAAAGCTGATTTTTGTAATGTAAGTCTATGTAATGTCCCCAACAGTGACCATGATCTGGTGTATGTATGTATGTGTGTGTGTGTGTGTGTGTCTATGGTATAATGAGGTACAAACACTGTTTTTCCATCTAAATCCAACAGTATCAGGACTTAACACCCCAAACACGCGTCATGATTCAATATTTGTGTTTGACTTTATGAAAAAGAGAATACATATTGTTTGGTTTTAGGTTTGTTGTTTTTTTTTTTCACGACAGACTGATTTAGTTTTCCTTCTGGTTGTTTTGGCCCCAGTTGTTTTTTCCCCCCAGCTTGTTTTGTATGTGTGTGTGTGTGTGTTTGGATTTGGTTTTTAGGGGGTTTTTTGCGCTCTCCATCTGGCTTTATTGAGTGATTTCCCTCCCTCTCGCCTACGGAGGGTTGCTGCTGCTGCCGCTGTTGCTGTGGCTGCCGCTGTGGCCGTTTGATTGCATGGAAACTCGATTTTGCACCAGTGTGACAGACGCTGCAAACGAGGAGAGAGACCATGGGAGAGCTTGGGGGAGGGGGGGGGGCGGTTGAGGATGTAGGGTGGCTCTCGAAAAAACTGGAAGAGACAAAATGTGAGGGGGGGGAAAAATATCAGGGCTGCAAGACCGTGTGAGAAATATCAAGACCAGGTTTCACCCGCATTCATAATGCATTAGACCAAAATATCTGCCGCAACGTGTTTCACTTGATGAACAGTTAATGCCTCCTGCAGCAGGTGTAAGAAACATTTTGAAGTCCTCATTTGTAGCTATAAATCCTGATGAATCAGGATTTTATAACCAGATTCAATAAGAAGAATTTAAATCAAAATGTCTAAAATGAATTCAGTTAAAAAGGATAATCAACAAAGCGTACTGCGTGTGTTTGCATGTAGAAATGTATTAAAGACTCCTTGTTACAGTAACTAAACATTATTGGACTTCAGCTTCCAATTAATCAACTTTAGGAAATAAAATATGTTATATCTTAATGCTGAAGCTCATAAAATTTACAGTTTTACATCCTAGATAATCTGTGAGGTCACGTGGAACCGTTTTTTACGTTCAAAGCTCATTATTGATCCGGTATAATGGAAGAACTTGATAAAATGGATAAACCACATTAGGAAAACTGAGAATTTAAACATAACTCATTTGTGTGTGTGTGTGTGTGTGTGTGGGTGTGTGTGTGTTTAGGTTTTCGAGACTGGGTTCCTAAAGAGCTGCAGAGGGTCGGCTGCGTGGAGCTGCTCAACACGGTCCAGAAGAGGGTCCGACCCAAACTTCATGCCTTTGGAGGCATTCACGAAGGTAGTGCACAATCAGAGGAATCTCTCCAGACCTCTGATCAGTTTACATTTTTATTTTTAATACTTTTATTGAGGCCACTGCAGAGATGTTCCTCCTCCCTGCTATAAATATATAAACAGGACCAATAAAGGAACTACATGTAGACTGTTTTTTGTTTGAAGATTGGAAATAACATTTCTGTTGTTTTATCTGGATCTGACTATGTGTCTGAATTGTTCCCTCATATTAGTAAATGATTCCCTGAAAGTACAGATCATTCCATCACCTTCAAATGCTCAATAAACTGACTTGAATTTACCTCAATCTAGTAATTCTAGTAACTTCAAATTAATTAATTTGTCACATTGGATGTTTGTGCTTCCATCTGCAGTCATGAAGTGCTTCAGAACGTTAAAGTTGAGTGTTTTATTACTTGTTGACTGCAGTATGATCAGAGTTGTTGTATTTGAAACATTTCAGCCCTAAAATCTAAATTAAGCTGCATCAAAACCAAGAAGTTATGAGTGTCGAGCGGAGCAGGTGATAAATGAACAAAACCCGAACAATAAATGAGGTGATAATTGAAGTCAAGGGTACGACTCACTAAACCGAAGGAACAATATAAATACATTTAGCACAAAAATTAGTAAATTTGAAGGAATAATTTATCAAATACTTCCCTCCTGACTCTATAATGTTTGATACTGATGTTGAGGTAATTCTGTTTTCAGGCTACGGGATTATGACGGACGGCTACACGACGTTCATCAACGCGTCGACCTGCACCGTCAGCTTCCAGCCCACCAACCCCCCCATCGTGTTCGACCTGCCCAACCCCTCCAGCTCCTGAGACCAGAGGACGGGAGAGGGCGGCGGGCAGGATAAACTACTTTTTTTTTTTCTATAAATATGTCAAGTAAAAAAAAAAAAAAAAAATTCTAAGTGTTTCTTTGCAAAACTTTTGGTCTTCTCCAAGCTGTTGTTGAGATTGAGAAGATTTGGAGACGTGGGGGTCGGGGGGGGGGGGGGGGGGGGGGGGGGGGGGGGGGGGGGGGGGAGGGGGTTGAGTTTGTTTGGTGGGGAGTTAAAGGAGAATACCGGTGTTTTTTATTTTTTAAAGTTTGTGCCAATAACGCTGGTTTCCCTCTCGGATCAGGGCTTGTTTTCCTCCAGAAGAAGAAAGATCATTTTGTCGCCTTTTCCTTCTTGTTCAATATGAAGAAACTTTATTTAGTCCTGATGTCATCACGCACAGTTGAGCGTTTTCATGTCAGAGCTGCGTCTTAAGTCTCTGCTTCAGCTACGGGAAGAAACGGAAACAGCAACCTGAAAATAATCCCTCAAAAAAAAAAACGCGTCGCTTTAGCGCTGAACGCCAGAAAAAAGGGGGCACGGTGATGATTTAAGATGATTTTGTTTACTTGTTTCATGATTCAGACATAAGCTGTTCTAATAGATTTCTCTCCATGATCGCAACACAAACAAAACTATTTCATGAGCACAGTAAAACAAAAACATGAATAAGTTACACTCTTGTCCTCTTTGGGCTTCCGTAGCTCAGTACACAACCACATCAGTGTGAAAACAACAAGACACAAGTGTTCATGCACACGATGCACCATGAATTTAGGGGGAATGTCACAGTGACGCCGGTATTCTCCTTTTTCTGAGGGATTTTGTGGTTAAACAATCTTGCTCTTGATAAATATTGGTCAGATCTGTAAGATAATTGATGCTTTGTGAATTTGTACAATTTCTTTATGTTTGGTTTTGCGTTGGCCGGACAATGGATGCCATTGTTTTATGTTGTATCATCTGATATTTTGTGTTTAGGTCTATTTTTTTTTTGTTTGTTTTTGTTTTGTTTGTTTGTTTTTCTCGTCAGTTCCTCTTTTCTTATTGGCTGACAGGGACGCTGCCTTAAACTAGCTTTAATGTTCTCAGCTAGAGCCCCCCCACTCTCTGCGAGCTCAGAGAAAAGTCCTTATTTATTACCCATCATCCCCGCAAAAACAACACCTGACTAACGCAGGGACAGAAAGCTATCGAATTACAGCCCGAAAAAATTAACTTTGTAACATCCCGTTATGGATCTAATTTGGAAAATGTATGTATAAAATATATATATATTATATATTCATGTTGTAAAACATCTGTACTAAAAGTTGTGTTTGACGAAAAAAAAGAAAATCTGGTGCATTTTTTTTTTCCTGTATGCACCTGTATGATCGACATGTTTCTTTAACGCTCCCATCAGACGCTCTTCAGAGGTTTCTTTAATGTTTTTTGTATCGACTCTCCCGGTAGGGTAAATGTTCATTTTTGGATGAGAGAGGAAAATTTATCAGAGTCACAATCCAACAGGTGCTGGTTGTCCCCGACAACGCGCCTGCCTAAACATGGTTAAGTTGTCCTTTAAAGTGTAAATCTGATAGTATTTGTGTTTTATTGCTTTTTTTTTTTTTTTTTTTTTTTCTAATTTTGCACTGTGTGTAAATGCAATCTTGCTAGCACAAAAAAAAAAATGTTGCCAATAGTTGTCTCAACTTTGCCTCTGTAAATGCTCTTTTCGTGCTCTGTTCCTCTCTCGCTCTTTCTCTGATTGTATCCCTCTTCATGGAAATGTTAGTTCTCTCTTTCAGTTCATTGTGATATATTTAGCTGCCTTTATATGCAAATAAAATTGCAAGATTTTTACTTATGAAGCTCTGTCTTTGTTTTGAAATGTTTCGTTTTAATGTTTAAAATGTCCCGGTCTTCAGGTTTAGTCCTGTTTTAAACTCAAACTCTGAGTCATGTCCGTTTCAGGTCATCAGCACTTCAGAGTTCACACAAATGTTTCAACCACAAACGTTTTTGAAGTTGTTCTCAAAAGACGACACGTTTATAAAAGCCAGCTGTATTGTGGACGGTACGGTGGCCCAGAGGAGCAAAACACATTATTTTAAAAACAAATCAACAAAACAAAACAGGTTTTTTTTGTAATTCTTCTGTTTTGTTTTTTAAATTATTTTCAGAAATGCCATGTTTTGCACCTGAGGGTCACAGGTTTGTGAGAGTTGGATGAAATTTGTAGTTATTAATTTGATTATTTTATGGCCAATTAAAATTAGCTGATTGGCCGGCAGGTGTTGATTAACTTTTAGTAACCAAACAGTATAATTTTATTTTCAGCTCTAAATTACAGACCTGTATAAAACAATAGATGAGAAAAGCATCATTGAAACTTACCTAAAGAACTTGGAGCTTGGGGGGGGGGGTTTGTGTTACCAACAACAGGAAAATTTAATTTTAAAAAAACGCTTTATATTTATATAAATCCTGATGTCCAAACCAACTTACAGCAGGTGGAGGACAGAGAGGAGTTTTGAAGTAAAATTAGCTCCAGTAAAGCCGTTAGCTTCCACATCTGAGGAGCAGCTGCAGGGGAAATGATAGAAGACCACATGCGTCCAAGACTGAACGGGAAAAAAAAAAAAAAAGAAAAGTGTAGAAATAACATGTAAGAGAGAGAGTGTCACAAAGGAAGAAGGCACGTCTGCTGGAGAAATATACTTCCACTTAGCAACAGTGTAAAGGAAGCCGACTGTCTGTGCAATTGTGTGATCACTTATAGACGTGTTGTGGCATATGCCATTAAAGGTTACAATCTAAAAATAAAAGGACCTTTGAAACGAAAGTTAGTCCAGTTTTAACATACAGCTACGACGTCTTTGGGCTGTGCTGTTTCCAGCTGCTCCAACAATAACCTTTAACTATAAAAGGCCCCCTGCTCTGTGAAATATATTTACCTGTTGTAAATCACTATTAAATCCTTATGATTTATTATTTTATTATGCATTCAACCTTTATTCAACCAGATTACAAGATCTCTTTTTCAAGATACAGCGTTTCAAAAAAACATACAAGCAAACAATTAAAAACACATGAAACAAAACATACAGTAACAACTCAGAATCATTTGCCTATAAAGACCAAACAGGCGGAAACGGATCTAGCATCTAGCTAAGGGAGCAATTACAAAATCCAATTGAATTTGCCTCTAAACCCATCCTGAGCTGCATGTTGACCACTAAACACCGACTGATCCGCCCACCGGCTTCATCTACATCCAAACATGCATCACAGGTGTTCTGATTTATTAATTTTACCTCCACTAACCATAACGTTCACAGTTTGCTTCACTTTTTGCATTAACCAATGTAACATCTGCATTGTAAATTGTAATGTAAACATCGACGTGCATGCTTTGAACCAAGCAGTGGACACAGCTGCAAGCAAGCTCGACCTACTTCTGAGAATCCTTTGTATACTTATTTACTGAAGATATAAATGTATACTTACTTATACAACCTGATATCACTGCAGGTGTTTTTGGCTGCTGAGGCGCAGGCACACCTGCAGTGACATCACTGATTGTGGTGAAGACAGAGGAGCGACATGATTAAAAGTGTTGACCCACAGATGAATATAAAGGCAGGGCAGCAGTAGATTGGACCCGCTGTGACTGCAGATAAAAACCTGGTAAAGCTGAAATGAAAACTTTTTTGCACATTGTCGACCTGTTCAGCAGTGAGAGCTATTTGAAATGACGTTACAACCAAAGCTGAAATAGTTAATTTATAGAAAAATATGTTGTGAGCCAATCAACATTTCTGAAGGCGAGAGAGAGAAAGAGAGACATTTTCAACCACATTAAATGTGCAGGTTTCTGTGTATTATTCATTTAAAAACATGCAAGTACTGGATTTAAATAGCCTTTAATAGATCATAAACAAAATTCAATGAGAACAGAATAACAGTTGACTCAACATGCCACACTCAGCAGGAGAGAATAAAAATATGGCTTGTGTTTCTCCCATACTTGTTTTCTGAATATTCGCAATGTTGCGGCTCCAGATGAGCATCATTTCTCATTGGTTTCATCAGGTTTCATTCCTTTTTACCGCTCGCCAGCACAGATCTCTTGTAGGCCAAAAATAAAATGGGCTTGAGTTGTAGGACGCCTTTGCCAGCCTTTTCCCACCAACCCCCTTCTCTCATCACCACAACATCAAAGCAGCCCAACCAATTAACTATTCCCCGAAACGAGAGCAGCAAAGCATCGCCCCACACCCACCAGATCCCCCTTCACATTACCATAATCCAGTCTAATCATATTAACATAGGCCACAGATGAGCAGGAGGAGACACGGCTGCTCTGGCTCTGCTGTGTTCGTTCAGCCTCTTAGTGTGGGTGTGAATGCATACGAGCACTTTTATTCTCACTGTGTGAAGGCACATGTGTCTCTGCAGTGTTCCAGTCCTTTAATATATGCCATAATGTACTGTAAGTCTTTTAATGTAGCTCTACAGTCCCTAACATGCTATGTGTTGTATGCTAAACAGCTTGTTAACATACTAACTGTACGCATGTTAACATAATGCCATACGTCAGCATATTGTCATGCTATTAAGCATTACATACTTAATGTTTGTACGCTAACATACTAGCTAACTGTGCACATTCTAGCATGCAAATGTCAAGGGCTATGCTAAATGTTGCTTCCTATTAACATGCTAACCAGTGGTGGCTGGTTAATGCAGGGTGCTGGGGTGCCGCCCCCTGTTCCAATTATCCAATAAATTTATTATATTATATGAAATAACTATGAAATGAAAAATGCTAATTATTACTATGTGCCTTGTAGTCACGGCAGCCTGTATTAAAAATGAGTTTTCAAATTATATTTGGTTAATTTGGTGTGAATCAGTGTGAATACGTATACTTCCTGTGTGAAGGGCGCCGGCCAAATGAATCCTTCAATATTTGGCAAGCAGGTGACCAGAAGATGCTCTCTGATTGAGTTACATTACAAATGTTACACACGTCTGTCCTGTACAGCAGTCAGACGGCAGGGATTATATGCTAACGTTACTTTATTGTTTTCATGCTAACGTTACTTGTGTGCTGCTAGTTGATGGTTTGGGTACCTCTTGTTAGCATTATCACTGCTACTAGTTGTCATTTCTTACTGGAATATGCATCATATGTTAGCTTTTGTTTAAATGTTGCTTTGTGTTGGTTTTATGGTGTTCACATTTTAATATTGTTGATAATAAATCCACACAGAATCAGATTCACTGATTAGCGGTACCTTATTGCTGCTTTGACAGTATTACATTATTCATCGCTGAGCCAAGCGGTGAGCTAACATGCTAAACAGAATGCTAACATGCTTACAAGATAAACATCAAATTCTATATTACATGTGCAACCTATGAAACCTTTAACACGTGGTAAGAAAACTACTGCGCATATTCAGTGGGCCGTGCAACCTGGAAGCAAACCCAAACTTTTTTATGCTAACGTTACTTGTGTGCTGCTGGTTGATGGTTTGGGACACTTTCGGCTACTTTTTTACTACCTGTTAAGATAACTTTGTGTAGTCTTGTTAGCATTATCACTGCTACTAGTTGTCATTTCTTGCTGGAATATGTGTCACATGTTAGCTTTTGTTTAAATGTTGCTTTAATGTACCTTATTGCTGCTTTGACAGTATTCAATTGTTCGTTGCTGAGCCAAGCGGTGAGCTAACATGCTAAACAGAATGCTAACATGCTCACAAGCTAAACATCAAATTCTATATTACATGTGCAACCTATGCAACCTAAAGCATGGTAAGAAAACTACTGCGCATATTCAGTGGGCCGTGCAACCTGGAAGCAAACCCAAACTTTTTTATCTTATGCGCCAGGCGAGTAATTTTCATTCGAGTGAATTGGTGCCAACTTTGAGTCCAGTATTCAGTTACAGCAAGACTTCCTTTGTTTGTTGTATTTGGAAGAACAACAAGAAAAAGTCAAACAATGGAAAGTTGTGTATGTAGCAACTTAAAGGACACGTTCACAGTTTTTCAAATGTGTCTTAAAACAACAGTCAAGCACCCAAATGAACATGTAAACATGTTTTTTCTTGCTGTAATCATTCCTCTTGTTCATACTGACCATTAGAAGATCCCTTCATAATGCACTTACAATGTAAGTGATGGGGGCCAAAATCCACAGTCCTCCTTCTGTGCAAAAATGTATTTAAAAGTTAATCTGAAGCTAATATGAAGCTTCAGCGTCCAAATGAGTCAAATCAAGTAGATATCTTCCAACGTTACAGTCTTTTTAGTGCTGAATTTCCTCTTTTTGTTAATATACTTCCACTGCAGCTCAACAGGGAAACACGGTCCGAGGAAACACAAAGAGGGAATTTGATGCTGAAAAGATAAAGATGTAAATGTGTCAGATATCCACTTGATATGACTAACTCAGACTGCTGAAGCCTCATATAAGCTTCACATCAACTTTTAAATGCATTTTTGCATAAAATGACTGCGTGGACACACTGGAGACTTTTGGCCTCCATCATTTACATTGAAAGCACATTTGAAGTGGATCTTTTAATATCCAGTATGAACAGGAGGAATGATTACAGCGAGGAAAACCTCTTTCACTGTTCATACGGACACCTGACTGTTGTTTTACGACAGACTTGGAAAATTGTGAACCTATCCTTTGCTGCAAGATGACCAAGGATGAGGAATACAGCACTTACATCCAGTTTGTGTAGTGGGCGCGCTTGTATTGCGTACAGTTCACAGATTCATGGACAGATGATGAAATTTAAGTCATGCGGACCCTTGTGGCCATGAAAACGTGGAAACTATGAATTGGCCTTAACAGATTTATTTGTTTACAGGCTTATCAGACACAGAAACAAAGACAGGATTTTTTACAACTCTGGAAAGTTTTATTGGCGGCGACTATTTTATCTTTTGTTGCAACGATTGTGAGTTAAACCGCAAGATAGGGTGTTCATGTGGAACATGTGCTCGCACGTATGTGAATGATGACGTTCATACCGCTTAACATCCTAACACCAGAGATGAGAAGTGCATCTTTAAAGTGGATTTTTTTTTCCTTTGACAGAAACAATTAATTTGGTTTTAATGGCGTCTACGTGTCTGTCACAGTGATCCATTATGTTACCTGGATTATCAAAGCCTCTCTCTCTCTTTCTCTTTCTCTCTCTCTCTTTTCTGCCCGCTCTGTTAGCGATAGTCTCTCCACCAGTCACCCCTTCATGTCTCAGTGTCAGGACGTTTATAGCTCTGCCAAATTGCTGGCTGTATTAATTATCCCTGCCCAAGCAGCTGCTGGTGATACTGGGTGTTTGTCAGGTTAGCCTTCGCCTGCTGCTGATGGATACAGGGCAAGACACGGTGAAGGCTGACACACTCTGAGCCCTTATATCATATGTGTGTGTGTGTGTGTGTGTGTGTGTGTGTGTGTGTGTGTATGACTTAAGTCACCTTCAGGGACACACCAGAATCAAGACCAACAACAGCCAATTGGTAAAATGCTGATTTTTGGGTTAGCGGTTAAGGTCTCCAGGAAATGATTGTAAGTTTATGTAAATACGCCAAAAGTGAAGTAAGTAAACCTGCATGTGTGTGTGTGTGTGTGTGTGTGTGTGTGTTTGTGTGGCTTACTCCGGTGCCAGCACTCTGCATGCAGTGTTTATATGGACTTAATTGCCCACCAGTGGTATTATTGTAATCTGGAGCTCATTTGGCACAAGTAGAGTTGCTATGAAATAATTCTCTAAATCAAGAGTCATGCAGGCTCATGCTTTCCATGCACTCATCTTTCCCATGTGGTCTTACTAAACATAATTTCAGAGTAAATATTTTTATTTTACAGTTTACTTTGATTGAGGTTTATTTGAGGAAGATATTCGGAGATGGAGAGGACTCTCCTGAGAGCTTTGATAAAATCAGAATGGACGTATTGGAATTTACAGAACAGAAATGTGAATATACTGTGAATATATGCTGTATACACACATATGCAAATCAGTCAGGCAGTGGTTCACTTTTAATTTAGTCAGGTCCAAATGTGAAACTTAATTAAATTAAATTGAAACTTCATTGGCTAATGATAGAGCTTTCCTAATTATTTTTTTCAAGTTAATTATTTCCCCTGCAGAGTGGATTGATGCTGTCACCTCTCTTAACATTTCTGAGTTTTAAAGGAATCTCTGAGAGCTGATTGAACTGGAAGTGAATCGACCCTCCGGCCCCAGTAACAATTCATGGTTATCACAATTGGATCATCTGAATGACGGGCGATGATTAGTACCTCGGCTGTTTCTTTACATCACTACGCAGACAAAAGCTACATTTGTCTAATGGTATATAATTTACCTCCTTCCTGATTTTCACTCTCCCCCGTCTCTCTCTCTCTTTACTTGCCGCCTGATTGATTAGTTGTGTGGGGTTTAGAAAAGTACCGTAATTACAGTTATTGGGCACCATTGTCCCATTATTCACTAATCAAGAATATTGCTCACCTGGCAGTCAAAATCCTCAACAACTGAACACGGCTGTGGTAGTTTTTCCTATATCTCTTAATCAACAAATGATTAAATAGTGGGCTTAACCAATATGTTAATTAGTAGAGCACATAATTAGATGTAAACATATGCGGAATTGATTAATAAAATGCATTTTTACATATGAATTCAGTTCTTAAACAACTGGCAGAAACGTGTGACCAAATAACCTCAACTCAAAGGTCAACTTACTGGCTTTTTCTCAGCTGTCAACCACATAGCAAGGTATTCATAGGTGTCATAACAAGTGGTCGTATATGTAGGGGAAGACCATAAACACTGTCTCTGACCAAAGTTGGTCTGCAGTGTTGGACGTGAACGTCAATCTTTCTTCAGCCGTCCGCTGACGTCGATAATCTGACACTTTCCCAGTAGATGCTATGATGGTTTTGGTCTGGTCTTTACAGACAGCTGGTGTTTTCTGTTTTCAGTGTTCATTCAGTTTCTTGTCCGGGATCCTTGCCTTTTCAACGATGTAATGTTGCATGTGATGTCATACACTGCCCCAGGCTTCCTCTCAGGGTGTTCCTGTCTTTAGGGTGCACCAGCAGAGATCTTAAGGTGTTGAGAGGTTTGTGGTAAAATACTGATTTTTTGTGACTTGAAACTCTGGCTATCTGCTTCTGGTGGTCCCTGGTTGATTTAGCTGCATCTGTCATGTTGTTATGTCAAGGCAAGATTGTCATATTCACTCCTACCATGCACTCGTTGGCCCGGGGTTCCCCTCTGACCTGCTGTACCTCCTTCGCTCTCTCCATCCTCCTCCTCTCTGATAAAATGTTCTGCTCTGTGTAGGAGGGTCCTCACCACTGAGGAAAAAAAGGTCTTAGGCTGCATTCACACCAAATTTGGCAATGCGGCACCTTCCTGCAGGGACGTGCGGAGGTGTGCCGAGGTGTGGGCGTGTTTATTTGTGATTTAGAAAGTAAACGCTGTGAAACAATCAGAAAATAACGTTTTATTTCTCTGAGTCACTGCTGTGTCCTTGCTACGCTGCTCCCTCTTTTCATTCACTCTCTAGCTCTCGTCTTTTTTAAAATGAGGAAGCAGACAGCAAAGCCTAACTTTACTTTATCTAACGGTATCAAACAAAGAGAAATGTCCTCCCTTCGCCCCATCGTGACGTCTTTGTACTCCTTCACGGCAGGGTTGTACAGCTCTAAACAAGGTTCTTCTTCCCGTGGGCGTCTTCGGTCTGATCGCCGGCTTATGTGATTGGCCACTGCAGCATGACGTCAGGTTGCATTTTGGCAACAGTTGATTCTGGTTCAACTTCTTCTCGCAAGGCCGCTGCATTTTTTTGCGCACCCCATGTGGTCCCACAGCTTAACCAGAGCTGTATAAAACATACCGGCGGTTGAAAATATCGCTTTTCTACATGTTTATATTTGTTGAACAGGTGGTTTGATAAAGTACTTATTGGCTTTTTTTACTCATGATGGTTTTGTTGCATCTACAGTAACAAGGATAAATGTCGTCAACTTGAGTAAAACGTTATCTTTCACTCCATCCATTACCAACACCACCTTCCCCCTCGTCAAAAAAAAACCTCTCATATTCTGAAACCTAAATGTTGGCAGGCATGAAAAAAAAGCTCAAGCAAAAGCTATTAGGTGGACCTTGACAAATTCAAGTGAAAAAATGTGAATACAATAAATGTTTATGTACAGACTTTGTATGTGTTGTACTTCTTTTTTGAGAGTCTTTCTTCGTTTCCAGGCGTCATTGCCGTTGACTCATTCAGAAAACTTTGCAGCGGCTTCAGCTTTTGTGTCAGTTCATTGCCTGGGTCCGGATCTTTGAATCCACCCACTCCATTGAGACGAGTTGATGGAGAGTAACAAGTTCTGTCTGATATCAGGCAAGTCAGTTTACCGAGAAACAAGAGATTCTCGACTATCAACAAAAAAAAAAACCCAACCAAATAACAGAGCAGCAGGTCGATGCCAGCTCTAGACGTAAACAGGCAAGCAGACACCGTGAACAGCAGTGCGGTGCAGAGGTCAATACTTCATTAATGTCTGATTAATGTCTTCAAGCTGATTAATTCAATTGAGCCCTTTATTACACTGTGTGTAGTAAAAGAAGTGAAGGAGTCCCTCAGCAGGAGATGCTGACTGCCATATGGGGGAGCATTATGGCTGCGTTGGCTGGGAGGGTGCAGCCAGTGCCAAAGATGCCAACCGCAGCACTGGGCGGGTCAAGAGGCCACGCTGGGAGAGGCAGGACGTTTGGCAAAAACCTGATTTGCACCATGAACTGGCTCAGCAGCCGAAGCCCGGCTGGATGCTAAGAGCTGACCGTGAATAAATCAGTGACCCTGAAGAACATTCAGTCTTTTTTTGTACAGACTAGTACAACTAACTAACAATAATCATTTCTGCTTTTGGTTCAGCTTAGAATATGTTTTATAATATTCTGGTAATAAGTCAATAAAATAAGCAACATTTCATCCTGTTTAATACTGAAAATAAATCATTTTTTGTCTTTAATTATAATACTGAAAAATAAAACACAGCTTCAACACACCAGACTTAGTTATGCTCAATAAGAAGTAGTTTGTACACGTTGTCCAACCTCATCAGACTAGTGGCTGGAGTGAAAATCCGACCATCATCTGAACGGTGTGTGTGGGGGGGCGGGGGGGGGGGGTTTCTGAAATATGCCACCGTATAGCGAGACGTTCTGTATACATGAAATTACATGATAAAGTCAAGTAACAAGCAATGGTGATCTGTCTCAATATGTTGCAAATGTAGATGACGTTAATTGTAAATGACCAATTTCTCCACCCTCAAAAGCAAGAAATAGATCGGCATGCATTGCGACAGTAAAGGCGCCACCGTATTCATTCAGAACTGCTTGGCAGAGTGTTGAACAGCTTTGGAAACCCCCCCGTTCTACACCTGTCTGACAATTTCTGTAACTTTTTCAAACAAACAATTCAACATTCACATCCACTCCGCACTATGAAGTGGAAGCAAGGTTTGCTCTTTTTTTATTTACTATTACTGCATGTTACTAACTTGACTTCTTCCCCGGAGTTCTTTGTGCTTTCTCATCCGCAGGAAACGCCAAGGACCAGGCTCTGGTGGGGCCATGGCGACGTCCTTCTCCAGTCGTCACTGCTGTTTGTTGTTGCTAGTCATGTATCTATTGTTGTTGTTGTTGTTGCTCTGCTTCTCTCTTCTCTCTCAACTCAACCAGTCAAAGCAGATGGCCACCCACCTAGAGCTGGGCTCTGCTTGAGGTTTCTTCCCGTTAAAGGGGAGTTTTTCCTTACCGCTGTCGCCAAGTGCTTGCTCACGGGGGAATTGTTGAGTCTCTGTAAATTAAAGAGTACGGTCTAGACCTGCTCTATGTGGAAAGTGCCCTGAGATGACTCTTGTTGTGATTTGGCGCTATATAAATAAAACTGAATTGAACTGAATTCATTACAAAACTATTTCTATGACCTCAGCCTTTGTTACTCATTTTTACAACTGAATATGACACTATTGAACTCCTTAAGGAGAGACAAAATCTGAAAATGTGTGCCATTATCCCCATATTTACACAAGTATCGCATCTCACACCTCTCAATGACGGACAGCTTGTCTTCCAGTGTGGCTGTTCAGGACAACTATAAAGGCTTTTGCCATCTGATGTGGTTGTGTAACATGTCACACAAAGTAGTTCTTTTCAGCTTAACTTGTCCTTCAGTCAGACGGAGGTTTGAATTATAAGACAGACTGAAAAAAAACTCTTACACTCTTCACTTCTTCACCAAACTGTTTTCACTTGTGATCGTTGTGGGACTGCAATCAAAGAGGCAGACTGAGATGTGTGGCTGCAGCAAAAACATAATTAAATCATAAAGAAGAACTTTAAGTTCAAGTTTAAAATGGACACAGTACAACTTCCCACTGCTGTCTCATCAAAATTGTTGAGTTATTTAATTATTTCTGAATTTCAGAACCTCCAAGGATTTCTTCTGGTGCAAGATGGCCACATGGGCGCTGGTTGTCTTGCTACTGTCTCCACAAATTTACAAATAACTTGTGAAATACTGTTTAAGTCGAATCTGTATTCATCAAACTGTTTTTGCAAAGCCTGGGTGGTTATTTTGAGGTTTGAATTTCCCCCATTTGAGCAAGATTATGGCTGATAACACCAGACAACATAAGTCGAAAGACTGAAGTTGCTTAATGCAAAAATAGATCATGTGCAAAATGTAGTAGAAAAGCAAGTCCACAGTAAAATTGACAGTCTGCATGGATTGCTGGAGAAGCTGATCTCATAAAGATATCCTGAAGAAAGAGCTAGAAAAAACAGACAAAGAATGGCGACTGAATCTGGACCTTGAGATGGGCGTTCTGAGCTCTAGAAATGGAAATGATTGAGTTGGAAACTGCTGCAAAAGCTGTCCAGATGAAATGATGTGATGAAGATGTCTCTACGGTAATAATGAGGTTACCACAAGACGATAATGAGGATTTGATGGCTACGGTGAAAGATTTGTTCCGTGAAGGCCTCGTCTGTGACCTAGCGCCAGATCCTGTTGCTGCTGAGTGTATCCGGGCAAGAGGACGCAAACCAGAGTTGGTGGAACTACGGTCGGTCCAGGAGAAAGTGGCTTTGCTCTGGAGAAAAGCAAAACTTAAAGACAGTGACTGCTTCCAGAGAGGTTATGTGTCATTGGTGAAGGCCACATGCAGCAGGCCAATCTAGGCATAGCGATTGATAATATGAATTAAAGTGTTTTGTTATATGCTGATGATATTCTGTTGGTTGCAGAGATTACAGTGTAGTAAATGGAGGCTGACCATTAATAGTGACAAAACACAGATTATACATTTTGGAAAGCACCATGAATGGCAGAGCAACCATATATTTAAGTTTGGATCAATGCCTCTAAAGTACACTGGATCTTATACATACCTTGGTTTGGTTTTTAATGAAAATATGTGCTTTACAGAGGGAATTAAAGTGCTGGCAGAATCAGCAGGAAGAGCCCTAGGGTCTGTAATGAATAAAATGAAATTGTGTCCTGACCTTAGTTTTTCAACCTTCACTAAACTTTATGATTCAATGGTAGGCCCAGTTTAATTTAATGCTGCAGGAGTGTGGGGTTTTAAGGATGCCCCCGACAGTAATGCCAGAATTGAGCCATGAGGTGCTTTCTTGGGGTGCATAAATTTACTGCTAAGCGAGCTGTTGAAGGGGACGTGGGATGTCTTGTACAGCAGAGGTTGTAGAAACCGCCTTATTCAGTTGCCAGACTGACCAAAAAAGATCTTTAATTGGGATCGAGCACACAGTTACCCTCTCGGTCGAGAGAGGTCGCTGCGTTATTTTGATTTGAATCTGTTTTGAATTTTATTTTCAGGAATAACTTGCAGTGTAATATAAATACAAAAACTATTAAAGATCTACAATGGAAGGAGGATAAACCAAAGGTTAGAAACTACATTCAAATCAAAGATGATTATTATGCAGAACTATATATAAAATTAAATCTACAGAGAAGGCAATGGTTCCTCTGTGCTCAGTTAAGAACTGGTGGAAGAGCAACGTTTATGTGTTTGTTGTGATCTTGGTGTTGTGGAGGATGAATTTCATTTGGTATTTCATTTCCCTTTGTACAGTGACTTGAAGAACTGTTTGTTTGAAAAGATCCAACTGAAAAATCCTGATTTGTTTTGGTTGTCCGAAGCTGATATGTTGAGTTGGCTTTTTAATGTGGAGGTTTTTGTTTTGGTGCGGTTTACTGTATATGAGATACTTGGCAGCTAAGACAGAGAACACTGTATCCATCATAACGGGAAATTTCTGCCATTTAACCCTTTAACATCCACCCTTTTTTATAGAATTTTCGCCTATTTGGCACACTGAAATGGAAAAGCTTATAACAGAAGAACTGCAAGGCCATGATACATTTATTAGGCTTCATTTGACAAGTGATATCTTCTAGTTTTTGGAAATGTGTTTGTTTAGCATGTGGCTAAAACACAAACAAAACTACATCAGTTCAAATAAGGCTCAAAAAAGTGTTTTTGGTCCTCGTTTATAATGAGTCATATTTGAATAACAATAATTAGGACATGCTTTATGCCACAACTATGCAGAACACCATAAAGCTTCTACATCTTTTCAACCTGTATACATTTCCAGACCTCTAGGCCTGACCTTATGGGAGCTGGTGTCCCCGAACCTCTCCAATCATCTCCAATTGGCCAAATTGTGCCAATTGCTTTTATTCATTACTGGGTGATGCTACCGCTTACAACTGGCTTCAGTGGTTTGCTTTCGACCCGGTGGATGTTAAAAGGTTAAACTGGATGTTCTGAAACAACCCAATGTAATTTATAACTAGTAAACTTGTAGCTATCAGTGAATATTTACTTACAAAATCTGGAGCACTACAGCAGCACTACAAAGACGGTTAAACACAACCTAATTTTTGGCTCCACACAGTAAATCTTCACAGACAAAAACTGCAGCAATCAAAAATCAGATATCGATGAGATCTAACAGTGTAAGAGTATCTGAGGAGGATTTTTTTCCCTTTAATCCTGAGGAATTTCTCCTTCCATCCTGTGAAACAGTCAGTTGGCGCCAGTGTTTCTTCCTTTACCCCAATGACGCAAACCCTTGGCACACACACACACACACACATATATATATATATATATATACACACACTCAGGCTCACCCAGATGCACTACAGCTGTTATAGTTGGCACACAGTGTCAATTGTGTTTGCCCTGGGAGTTAACAGCAGCCACTCGACATGAGACGCAGCCTCGCCCTCGGCCCCTCCGCCTTCACATGACAAAAGATCTGTTTCGATCTCGGCGATAGCAGCTTAATTGAGTATGATAACCCCGGTGTCACAGTTGTTTATCCAGCCACTCTCCTTACTCTACCGACACACAGTGAATTTCAATATGTTTGACCAGAGAATGGTAAAGTATTTAAAGTGTCTATTATGTGAATGAAGTAGTCTTTCTTTAGTAGCTCTTTATTCTACAGTGTAAATACTGCAAACACACACAAACCAGGGCTTCAAAGATGGATACAACATTTCCAACACAAAATCTGGCCTTATTGAAATGTAAGATTTTACTGGAAACTTCCTCTCATACACATATTTTTGACACTCTGAGAAATTGCCTTAAAATAGGTACAAAATAAATCAGATTTTCCTTTGTATTGGTCATTTCTTTATGCTTTAAGCATTTCTTTTCTTGCCCTTTTTCAATTTTTAATTACAAATATTTATTAATATATTTCATTTGTAACTTCTTTTTATAAATCCTCTTTTTATTGCCCATTAAAATGCCAATTAACAAAATACTTTTGTCCAATTCTTTCTATTTATTTATGAGTTAATTAATTCATTTCTATGATTCTTCCTTTATTGCTGTTTTATTGTCCAATTCAGTTAATTAAATGTTTTATTATTTCCGTGACATTTCTGGTCCACCAGCCATCTAGTTTATACACAAACCATCTATTTTGGAAAACTTAAGCATGCAGTAAATATGAAAATTATAAATATTAGATTATCTTGTCTCTCTGTCTGTGTGAGCTCGTTAAAGAAGTCAAAGTGCAAAACTGTGATGCATCAATTCACCTTGATTATAACCAATGATCATTAGATACAGATTTATATGTGTCAATAATAATATACAACAAGACGTCCCAGCATAGAAAATGAATGGATGAAGGGGAGGCACAACTTACTTTTTAAAAAAATGTTTTGTTAACCAACATCTTGTGGTCATGTGATTTCATGACTGTCCTCTCTCAGAGGCAAAACCCTGAGTAGCATGAATACCATTGTTACATTATAAGACTCAGCAACTGCGGTTTATGTCCCATCTCATATCAAATCTATGCCTTTTTGTAAGTTTAAAGAAGAACTTTCATGAAAATTAAAAGCTGCTATAATCAATATTTTCTAACAAAATGATGAAACAAATGTGTTTAATGTAAAAGGGTTATAGAGAATTATCACCTGACTGCGGTTTCCCTTAGCTCTACATAGTGTTTTGTTGTGTCAGGAGTGAATGGCAGACAGATAGAGTTAGTGAGGTGAACATAGCAGAGCAATTAGAAGCTAAATAATCAGATATTTCTCTCAGGAATCGGTGGAGACCAAAAACAGAGTTAAAAGGAGTATTAATATTGGATGTAGATTCACCAGGTAGCTGGAAACATGACTCAAAAATAAATGTTAATGTTGTTCTGTATCTGCTGGTTGTGTAAATAAGAAACTGTTTGCTACCATATCAGATTGTACTCTACATATCACAACCTCTTGACTTTTGTACTGAAGTTTTTTGGGAAATTTACAATGTAGTACAAAGTCAAGAGGTTGTGATATGTAGCACAACAACCTAGCGAAGCCCTGTAAACAGAACCGTGTTTCTGCACATGCTCAGTGGCACCTGCCTGACACAGAACTACTCTGTAGAGACTTAAAACGTGGTCGCTGCTATTAGTCGTTGGAGGCATTTCTAAACAAAATCAACATGCCCAAACTCTTTGTAATGAAGGAACATATCACTCACTGCAACAGTGTAGTTCACTGACATGTTTTTAATAGTTTTTGGAGAACAATGAAGATCATTTTAGATTCAGCCAAGTGTTTTTTGCTAGCTGAACTTAACCAAACCCTAACCATAGAAATGGCAGATTGGAAAAATGCTCAAGTTGGTTTTTTTTACCTGTTACACGGGTCCTTTTGAAAGGCGCTGACAAACAATCCATCATGGCTATTATCATGATTATATTCATCCACCAGCAGCCCCTACAGGACTGTTGGCCCATCTGAATACGCCACATGACGTTGGTGCAATCAAGCTGACAGCACAGTTTTCCTGAGCACAATAAATAAAAAGAAAATTCATGAAATGCTTTTATTGTGCTTTGTGTCTCCCAGACTCTGATGTGAGTATTCAGCTGAAGGTTGGCTCACACTTTGCAGCGCCTCCTCCCTCTGTGTACGACTGTGTCTCAGCACAGTGGCCTCCAGTCCAGGGTTGAATCATTTAATTAGCCACGATTCTTTTCTTTTTTTTTTGTGACAAGCCATGTAGGTGCATGGCCTCCGTTAATTGAATGGCCTTCTGTGTAATTACTGTCTTTGTGAGCACGAGGGAGATAGCAAAGATATCCCCCCCCCCCCCCCTCTCCACTGAAATCCAGCAAAGGCGAGCAAACCTGCCATGCTCGGAAACACACAACATGCTTCTCCTGGTGTAAACATACCAAATAACTGGATGTGAGTTGGCATTCAGGTATCTAATCAGTATGTTTGGTCTTGAATTGTAAAGCTAGTTAGTTTATTTGAGGAAAAACACAAGCTGGAGGAAAATATGAAGTAGCTGTTTGCTGTCTGTGTGATGCACACAACTAATCCTGAACCTGCGGAGAAGGTCAAGTTGCCTTTGTTCTCTGACTAATTAAATCTCAGTAATTACAGCGCTGCAGAGGATGTCAGGAGAAAAAAACAGATGAAGAGCGATTCAGGAGCAGCGTAGATCTATATGAATGCAGAAAACATTCATCACATATTGCATAGAGCCGCAGTGTTGTGGGGACACACTGTTATGACCATCATGACGGCTGTGATCTGATCGACGGGGTTTTTTTTGTTTTTTTTTTCATTCACCAAGCTCAGCTGTAAGGTAGCAACAGAGAGAGCAGGAGCTCAAAGGGTTGAAGGGGCATTCATCATTGTTCTTGTTGCTATGAAACACTCTAATTAGCCTTAGCTAGCTAACCTGACGAAACAAAAGGGGATCAGGTTGTTAAAAATAAAAATGGATATAAGAGGAAGTAAAGTGATTGCTCTTCTTTCTCCTGAGGGAGAGGTTGAGGATATTTCCCCCCCCCCGACCTTGAAGAATGAGTCTGAAGTTATTGTTGGAAATCTGCTGCATCTGCGTTGAATTTGTTTACCTCCTGAAATGAAAACTTGACTTTTTTTTTTTTTCAGTCTGGATGATCATTTTGCTGAGCTCAGTCCAGCTTTTGATTGGTAAGCAGACTTTCTTGATGTTAGGAATAATGGTTTCCTGATTTGTGATGCTTTTGATGTCAAAATGTACTCAATGTAAGAAATTCTATTTAAACTTGCTGTTCTTTGCATGACACACGGTTTTACGCAGTGGTTTTTAATACAGATCCTTTATTCAAAAATCCCTGTAATAATAATTTTCCTGTTTCTACTCGACCCACTGACTGCAACAAAGCATAGTTTAAGAGTGTAAGCTACAATTTAAAAATAATTATACCTGCCTGTATCCGTGTTTTACCAACAAAAATATAGCTGTAACAAAAACGCTGGATTTGGTGGAATTACTTCAGAAAATTAAAGGTCCCTCTCCTCACCGAAAAGCTAAATATTTCTCTCCAAAAGCCTCCAACATGAAGCACAACATAGATGACAAACGGTATTGATTTATTGCATCGACTTCCTAATGACAAATAATGTTCACCTATAAGGCAAAGGCTCTATCTGTCTTCATTTCACTTAATCTACAGTTAAACCTTTAAGGATTGTCAAAGGAAACAGAAGCTGTATCATCAGTAGAAACCTACAGCGACATCAAGCCTCTGATGAATGAAAGCATAGTTGGAGATTAAGGGATGAAGACAAGCAGGTGAGTCAGGCGGCTCTGCACTTTACTTTCAAAGTGATTGGTTGCAGTTAGTTGCATCTGTCTCCAATAGCAGACACACACGGGGGGCGGGGGGGAAGGATGGGTCCACAAATATCTATCAGCACACGGATACTTCACTGAACACCACCTATTTAGTTTTCACTGCAACCAGCAGCCTCTCTGCTGCTCACTTCTTGTCCTTTTTTCATGTATAAAACATTCAAATTCTTCTCTTCTCATCAGCAGTAGTGGTCTCTTTCTGTTCCACTGGATCAGTATAATCGCAAAGAGTCTGACACAGACAGTCGCATAAATTGCTCTTCGGGAAAAACAGTCTCACAGAGAAACTCCTTAATACTTTAGGTACACACGTACATTTCTGTCCCTCGTTTTGGTGTCTTTGCCTTCATAACAGACAATCCATAAACCCAGTACGTGGATGTGGAGTTCATAATCCTGTTGAACATCACTAACCTATTCTACTTAATTCACATTTTCAGCTGCCATGTTTATATCCTCAGACAATTAGTGCAGACAAAGGGCGACTGACACTCCGCATCTCCTCTGTAAAAGTTGCGGATATTAATTGTATCACTCATACTGTGGAGGAGAGACCCTTTATTTATGTGACAATGTGTAAATTATTAGTTTAATCACTGTATTAGATGCTATCTCCTTCACCTTCGAGAGAGAAGAGACAATTTTTAAATGAATGAACGTGCCACAATGAATATCATTATTACTGGTAATATTACATTATGTAGCTGAAGTTCACAGCTAAACAGGAACATGAGGAACACAATGATTTGGTTTTATAATAGACACTGTGGCCTCTTAAAGGATAGGTTTATAATGTTTCAAGTATGTCCTAAAACAATAGTCGTGTAGCCAAATGAACATTGACACGTGTTGTTTTTGCTGTAATCATTCCTCTTGTTCATACCGGCCATTAAAAGTAAGTGATGGGGAACAAAATACACAGTCCACATATTTTTGTACAGTATGCAAAAACATTTTTTAACAGTTAATTTGAAGCTAACATGAGGCTTCAGCTGTTATAATAATCAATAATCCAAACACAAACACATTATTTGAAGCATACTGACACCTTAAACCTTTCATTTAGTTGCTTTGTCTCTTCCTCCTTTTGGCTTCTTTGCTGCCTCAAATATTTCTTTCTTGTGTAAGAGCCTTGTGTTAATTTCAATCACTGCAATAGCAAAAGTGTAAGAGTTAACGAAATAGTTTGACAATTTGGGAAATGTGCTTATTGGCTTTCTTGCTGAGACATAAAGGAGAAGATTGATATCACCCTGGTGTCAATCTTCTCATCTAACTTTCAGAAAGTGAATGAGTGTATTTTCCCACTATTCCTTTCATCCTCTAATAGTGTTTAGCTGTTGACTTATACGCATGACTCTACAAAAATGGTTAATGCAGTGCTTATTTATGCTTCCTGCGTGACAGCTATGACACAGCAAGTCCAAACATAAGTATGCAACTCTCAACATCTAGAGGATGTAGAATGACAAGGTTGATTATGTAGAAAATAAAATGGATTTCAGCTTTAAAGTGAGAGTTATGAGGGATATTAATGCATGTCCTTGCATGTGAGTACATGTGAGGAGAAATCACCAGCTACCCTAAAATCCATTTCAGGCTTTCTTATGTCATTAAGAATGAGGCCCACATACCCAAGGCCACTCAGACCGATGCCTGATTGGTTGGCGGTCTTTGTTACCCGCAGCGGTCCTTTCCAAGGGCACAAAGGTCAGGCCTGAAAGCTCTCATTGGAAGACAAAAAAAAAAAAAACTAGAATGATGAAAGAAGGACAACGGGGAGAAGCTTCAGATTGATGGTCTCCAGTAAGCAGACAGAGAGGAGGAATCGTGTCCTGGGGGAGAAAGAGACAAATGTTGAAAGAGTTGTTTGTTGCACTGATTGAAAGGATGGTGGAATTGACAGAACATTTGGTGCACGAGGTCTGTTTGCTGCTTCTGCCCCCTGCAACTGGTTAGTCGCATTAATGCCTCCTTCCTGTGTGTATTGATTCAAATTATGTGCAAACACAAGAATATGCACGCATGCTGGAAAACAGACACACACAGATATACTCAGCAGCTCCTCTCCCTCAATTTGACATGTGTTTTTATTAAAGTAAGCAGCTGCTCGATAGTGCTAAGGAGAAATGGGGATTGACTCTGGCATAATTATACAAACCCCTGCATGAATCTAGTCCTAATGGAAGCTGAACACTTAACCCAGACTAAATGCAGAAGGGCAGATCAATGCTGAGGGGCTTTTTTTTTCCCTCACTTGAGCAGCAGCCAGCTCTCTCCAAAACAGGACATTTACATATGCAATGTATCTCCTTTAAGATAATCACAGCAAGACGGGAGCCGTGGCGCCTCGGGACCAGTCAGGTGGTGGTACCTTACAGGGTTTTAGAAATGAAGATGCATGTCTGAAAAACCCTCTTGTGAGGGAAATATACTCAGGCGTGCACATGGAAACATGCAAACACACGCCTGCATGCATGAACACTCATATTCACAGCCCATTTCAGGCTATTTCTATGGTAAAGACAATATGGAACCAATTGAAGTCATGCACCATGAGGCCAGAAACACATGAACCCTTCTCATGTTTAAGGAGCAGGGACACAGCTAGAATCTGTGGGCCTCTGACACGGGGTCACCACCTCTACACATCATCATCCACTAACTGTAATCTTTAAGCCTACATTAACTGATTTTTTTGGCCACCTGGGGGCGATAGAAACATGTTGTGAACACAACATTGACATATCATCACCTTTTAAGTTGATATGTGCAAAATTATCATTAATTTGGAGTTGTAGTTCTGTCTAGCTGGTGAATCTAAGTCCAATATTCAGCTCTGTTTTAGCTCGGTTTTTGCTTTCTACGAACTCCTGAGGGAAATATCTGGCTCTTTAGCTGCTAAATGCTCCACTATATTCACCAGCTAGTTGCTTACTGTGTCTGTTTTCTGTTTGGTGCTGAGCAGGTAGCGTACAGTGGGCTTTTAGAGCTTTTTTGTTGAAAGCAGCTGCCTTCTGCAGCTGAAAACGATGCTATGAGAGCGCTGAGAATGAACCAAAACAGTAAAGTTGCAGCCAGACAGCTAAACAATGAGCTGAAACTCGCTGTAAAGCCTTATAAAGCCTTTATCCTTGCGTGCCTTAAACTCTACTGTTGTCCTTAAGTAGTTTACCTGTTGGAAGAGTGATGGACGTCTGCAGCTCTTCATCAAACATCATCATCACTGTGGCTGTTTCTGCTTGTACTATTCCTCCCTGCATTATTTCTAACTGATCTGCTGAACAAAGAGCTCCAAATATCTCCATATCTTGTAGTGTCGACTGTTTTTTTTAGTGCCACTAACAAAACTCCACTAATTCAGTGAGGAACATGTTTAATTTCCTGTAAATTCTTCACAATAAATGTCTCCTATTATTTAGTCATTTAAAAGCTTTTAATATGAAGTAGTAAAGCAGGAAATGTTTTCATTTGCGGTACCTTAACACGACTCTGACTGGCTGCAACTCGGCAGACTCATTTCCAGCTCTAAATTTTTATTTTTAGACTCCACTAGAGTAGCTTTGCATGATTCACAGTTCAAAAAAACTCCTTATTTATCTTCTACTGACTGTTTATGCAGCCCCTCAGTTCAGCCTCTGTCTGTAACAGGCAGTCTTAGCTCCTGTCTCTTTAAGGCCCCCCTCCTGATGAGCCCACTCTGTTCTGATTGGCCAACTTTACGTATCAGAGTTGTGTAAAGTTACCGCAGATGCAAACCCAATCATTCCTGCTTTACTGCTAAAAGTGTTTAAATGACTAAATAATGGGAGACTTTTATTGTGAACAGTTTACAGGAAGTGGAACATGTTCCTCACTGAATTAGCAGAGCTTTGTTTGCAGTGCTAAAAACTGATCGACACAACAACATATGGAGATATTTGTTCACAGGATCAGTTAGAAATAATGCAGGGAGGAACAGTACAAGCAGAAACAACCACAGTGATGATGATGTTTGATGAAGAGCTGCAGACGACCAGCACACATCCAACAGGTAAACTATTTATTTTACTTTGCTCTGCTGAGTAATGGAGTCATGGCTGGGCGTGACTACCCCCAAAACGATGGAAAAAATGCTATAATGTTAACAGAGCAGAGTAGTGACTTGTGCACTGTGCATGGAGCAGATGTACATCCGTAAGAAATCCGTAATGAGTCGGCGTCGGCTTGGAAACCGAGTGTTCAGAGCAGTCGGTGCTTATTACTAACAGGGATTACTGCGACATACGTTTACCTCATTATTTGACATGTAGGCCACTTTTAATATGAACATCTGACATTGTGACATTATATATATGTCTGAAAATAAGGAAAAAGCATAATAGGTCCCCTTTAAAGAGACAGGAGCTAAGACTGCCTGTTAGAGACAGAGGCTGAACTGAGCGTCTGCGTAAAGGGTCAGTATAAGATAAATAAGAAGTTTTTTGAACTGTGAATCATGCAAATCTACTCTGGTGGAGTCCCAGAATAAGAATATAGAGCTGGAAATGAGCATAATAGGTCCCAAATGTAGTTTTTAGCAGCTTTACTGTGTTGGTCTATTTTTTGTAGTTTTTTGCCATGTTGTTTTCAGTTTTTCCTGCTGCAATGTGTAATTCTGAGATGTATGTTTTGCTAATTGTCGCTAACTGATATTATAACACATTTCATATAGCCATAGTTTGCAAACTGCAGAAAATGCTGATGATACTTCATGCTTGGTAAAATGTTGTGGCATAGTGGGCCAAATTAACTCTTCGTATATTAATAATCCATTTACTCATCCAGAGGTTCAGCACATAAAGCCTCTTCATCACCACAGAAGCCACAAATTCAGTGTTACAGCCACTGTCTTAAGGACACAGGAGCGGGCACACTCTGCCTCTCTTTTGTCTGGCCCATTGACATGTAAATGTCCTCCTGCTATAAGGCATCAGCAGAGAGCAGTGAGAGAAAAAACCCCACTGAATTGAAATGTCAATAGTAATTTTTGGCATGCAAGGGACATCTGAGAGTCAAGGGCTGCCTCCCGGGAGAAATGTAAAAAGGAAGAGAGAGTGAGGGAAGTGCTGAGAATGTGGAGGGAGGATGGTGTGTGTGTGCGTGTGTGTGTGTGTGTGTGTGTGTGAGAGAGAGAGAGAGAGAGAGAGTGGGGAGAATTGGAGGGAGATGGAAGATGTAATAGAAGGGGCAGATAAAGTGGAAGACTGTGTGATGGAGGAGAGGAAGAAGGGGGAGTAATAGCAGCCAGAAGGTGAACTGTCAGAGGAGAAGCGGAGCAGGGGGGAGGGAGGGAAGGAGGGGGGAGCAAGGAGTTGTAGAAGGCGAGGAGGGGGGGTTGGAGAGATGGAGGGAGGATGGCCGAGCCTCGGTCCTCCTCTGGGAATCTCTCCCCATCTTCCTCCTCCTCCACTGATGGACAGGCTGAAATACCACAGGAGCCACCTCCCGTAATGACTTGATGAATGAGCTTCTCCAAGCGACACCTTCAACCCCCTCCCTCCCCTCCCCCCGCCAACCACCCCCACCCCCGAATACCACCTTCACACCTCCTCCCCCCCTTCACACATCACCCTCTCTCCATCCCCCATCACAACATCACACAGCAGGAAACAGGCAGTATCTGCATTTACACTAAAACCTATTTACATACGGCCCTAAGTGGTGAACCTGTAATTCCTCTATCCTCCGGTTCCACCTAAACATGTGACGCTGTGGCCAAACTATTTGGAAATGTTATCATTTTTATCTGTTTTTTAAGAGAATTTATTGATACTGAAAGTCATTCAAACCAATCTGTGTTTGCTTTTGTCTGATTTGATTCCTCTTGTGATTCTGCAGTGATAACACTGTGTGCTGGGCTGAGCAAAGTCATTAATACTGGATTTTCTAATCAATGGCTCTGGCTCTGTCTTGTTTGTCAAATCAATGTTATGCTCTGATGCTGCTTTTATTTTATCGGACATGTCCTCTGTGTCCCTCTGTGGTCGGTCCTCGCAGTACTTTTCTCTCCTCAGAGAAAACAAAGAGAAAATGTTTCTCAGTGTTCACATTTTCCAAACATGCTGAGACTGAAAAAATGTTGCTTTGTGCAATTATTCTGGCAATGTTTAAAAAGCATGAATGATTCTGTTCTTAAAAAAATAAACCAGTGTGTGAATAAATTCCCTAAAATGAAGACTCAAGACTGAAGAAAACCAGAATGAGCCTTTATTTGCTCAGACATGTTTTAAACTCTCATTTCAGTCAAAGAATATTTGTACTGTTGGAGGAATGAGGAAAATATGGAAAATACATTGACTCATTAGCATAAAGGTCGACCTATACACTTATAAAATCAAAATATAAATGCTGGCAGTAAGATCAAGGCAGACATACTGTGGTGTCGCTTCATCCTCCGAATTTAAAATAAATCAATCTGTGAATCCATATGTCCATCACAGCCTCTATTTTAGCATCAGAATGATTAAAGCTGACTTAAAATCTTTCTGTTCTGTCCTTTAAACAAACAAGAGCAGTGCAGGAAGAATGCAGGAAAACTGGACTTAAATTCACAAATTACATAATCGTTTTGTCAAGCCTTTTACCAAAAAAAATATCTGAGCTGAAGCTGAGAATCTGCTCTTTTAAAATACAACGAGGTAGAACATGAGGTGCATCGCAGGTAAAAGCTTATTGATTCACTCTCTTTAATCTGTACTCAACACAAAGGAGGAGGAGCAGCAGGAAAAGAGAAGGATGTTTTGAGAAAACAGAGACATGAGAGAGAATATAAAGTATATAAAAGTTTGCTTTTGTCGATGTTAAACCTCGACAAATGATTTTATTATTTCCTCAATGTTTCCATCAGCAAAAGACCTGATAAAGCAAACTTTTCTAGATGTATCACCATGCTCACAAAAGGAGGTTTTATATTGTTAATATGTTATAAAAATATTGAAAATACCTAGTTAGGCCTACATATTAAACACACAACATGTAATTTCTGCCGCTAGGACTCAATCAATGCAATAATAAAAGATGGAGTTTGATGACGTTGTGAGGAAGTGTGGGATCATCAGAGTTGCTACAGTGAGTTATCTGCAGAGGTTTCCTCCTGACGCTGTGCAGCAGACACACGATGTCCAGACGGGCTACAAACCGAGCTGCTGCTAATGTTTGTTTGTTTCTCTGACAACTTAAGATCCAGATGTTCAGTAGGTTTTTACCAGGAGCTGAATTATCTGCAGAAGTCTCCTCCTCTTCAAAACAAACATACTCAGGGATTAAAACCGGTAAAAACACTGAATGAAGCAGTTTCACGTTAAAAATCCATGTTCGGCGGGTACGGGATGTCTGTGAGGGGCTCTGTGTGAGCCGAGCTGCTGCTAACGTTTGTTTGGCTTGTTTCTCTGATAAATTAAGATCCAGATGACTAAAATCCTTCATCCGGCTAAAAGATATACTTAAAAACAACCAAGATCTAAAAAGTTTATCATAAAAATGTGGCTTAAAACTGAATAAAAGTCAATTTATGACAGTTTCTAGCGGTTAACCACAACGCCGACGTATTATCTTGTATGTGTAGACTCTTTGGTAGATGCACAATGCCGATGCATGCACACAATTGATTGATTATCATCTTGTGCACATATACTCTTTGGTAGAGGGTGTATGACACCATTGACAGGCGACCAAATGAAACGGACCATTACCTTGATTAAAATTACAGATTTCTCTGAGTTTGAAAAGAAACATTTGGGGTAAATAAGTACACAACCAAACAAAACATCTAGTTTTTAGACATTTTATTGCGGAATAGTTACATATTACACTTTTAAGGCGAGAAGCACTAGATAAACCAGACAGATCAATCGGCAAGCAGGCAGGACAACAGATGGATGTCTGAAAGGCTCATTTAAGACATTTATTTGTTATAAAAGCAGTGGGCAGGGGGTTGTACAACAGAAAAGACTTCAAATGTTATCAGAATATATAAAACTGTCAAATTTTATAGTTGACGAAAGTGTACTTTTATATTTTCTCTGCTGTGGATTATTGTGCAGTCAGTATAACCTGATGTTTAAGGTGCATACGACACAACTGCAATGTTGTTGGTTTGATTATAGCAGGGGACCTTTTTACTGCATTTCTTACCCCACTCTCTCTCCTCTCATGTTTCCTGTCTCTGTACACTGTCCAAATAAAAAGGAAGCGGAAGACCCTGATACTCGAGGATGTTTTTTTGGAAAATGCACTCGATAGTAAATCTCTCCCAGAGTGGCCGCAGCTCAGGAGGATTTATTATGGCTGCCATGTTCTGCTTGTTGTCTGTGCTTCTCTTAAATTACAAAGAGACCAGGGGCCGGCATTGTTTACCTGATTAGTAGATGATAAAATATTACATGTAGGGTAACAATGCTCAGTAACAATTTATGTACATATTCTCATATTACAAGTGTGCTTTTATAGACCAGAAGGTCGTTGTATTCTGTGCTTTTGTACTTGTTTTGTTGAGTGAATGATTTACAAGTGTTCTTTTGTTTATTGTTGAACTACAATTTTGTTTAAAAAAAATTAAAGACTGGAGGATGCAGGGATGAAACTGATCTAATTATCTCAGTTATAGTAGTGACAAAACTCTCCATCCTGCAAGCATGAAATGTCAACATCTGGGTGCTCTAATGTGACAACGCAGTATTTTTCTGATGCCTTAATTTGATGTGTTTTCAGTTGAAACAAGACCTCAGGATGAGACTATTTTAAAAAATCTGCGTTGAAATGCCAGATACAAAACATACAAAGTCCTGGAAGCAAGTCCACGGTGCCTTTAGAGGCAGGTTAGCTAGCTCACTTTGTTAGTGTTAGCTTGCCTGCTAAAATGATTTAGCTGCTGTTTTAAGAGCTATGCAGTGATGCTACAGCAGTATGGATGATTATGCATCCAAGAAGAAGAGTGGATAACATATTTTAAACTCTCTCTCTTTAGTTTAAGAATATTTGTGCTGTTGGGGAAAGAAGAAAATATGAAACATATGGAAAATTACATAATTAGCATAAAGGTTAACCTGTACTCCAAACACTTATTTGGATGATTAACCGTACCTACACCAGCTGGTGTAGTTTTATGACAAAAGGGCTGGTGCTCAGTGAGTTAAGCTACCAGGGTTTTCAGTTTAGCCACAGACTAGACGGCTCCTCTAATGTTACGTCCATCTCATTATTATATAAGCATTAAGAAAATTGGAAAAGTTACAAGAAAAAATGTGTTCTAAGCCCAAGAAATGGAAAAACCAAGGAGTTAAAAGATGAACAGAAGCACAAAATAAATAAAGATTTTATTTTTCCTTCTGAGCTGATTGGAGGTTAAATTAAATGTATAAACCTCGTTCTATTTCAATCTATATTTCATTTCAACATGCTTTAATTTGTCAAGTTTGATAGATGCAAATGTTTTTTTTTCCCTAATTGTTGATGGCAAACAGAAACAGGACTGACAGGTAATTTGACTCTGAGCACATAGATTCATTATTAGCTGTCTAGAAATAATCATGTTTCATTCAGCAAGTCAAACAACAGCAGGTAGCTCCCTCGGAGGCATTTATCCGGATGCCCTCGAGCAAAAACACACACGACCCCGTGGGGTTAGCGGTCTAATCCCAGAGGCCGCATCCTGACAGAGGGCAGGGTAATCTACAGGACAGGTCACTTCAGGACAAACGACACAAACGCATAATAACAGAGAAGACAGTGTCAGTGTGGAGCAGCTGGTCCTCGGGCGGGTTAGGGGAAAAGATGAGGCAGAGATGAAACGAGGGGAAGAGAGAGAGAAAAGAAAATGAGAGCAAACGCTGAAGAAAATCTGCAGAGGGGATGGAGGTGAGCACTTTAGCATGAGGGAATTACATAAATAGATATGAATGAAGAGGAGAAGGCAGGGAAGCAGGAGAAAAAGGTAAAGAAAAGGTGAACATACGAGCGGAGAGTGAGAGGGGGCTGTGTGAGTGTATGCATGGTGTTATCTCCTGGTGAAGCAGATGTGCTTTATCTGCCAGGAAACAGGAGGCTGCTTCTACAAAAGCCTCTTTTCACAGGTGAAGCCCCAGTCTTTACTTACAAGACTCTTACTGCCAGTTTGGCCTTTTTAAGATTGAACCTGAAACAGAGATTTCACACACACACGCACAAGCCGGCTGTAAGCTGTGAGCCTCTTCCGCCTGACAGACATCGGACCTCATTCACTAATATGTGCGCAGAAATGTTCTCACTTTGCACACAAAATAAGTGCACACGCAAAATTATTGTCGGATTCATGACACATGTGCACCGGCCAGTTTTGTTCTTACCATTGTGAGTATGTTAGTGAATCAGAATCATTCTAAACTGACAGGCGCTATCGGTAATTAGCATACGACCACGTCCCCATTTCTCTATATAAGGAAAGCTCTGTTGGAGCGGTGCAGCAGTGGAGAGAGCTGTCACTCATTGCAAAGAGGGCAGTGATGGTAAAAATGTGGAAAAACTTTACTGCTAATGAAATGCAAACAATAGTTTCAGAAGTAGAAGCCAGAGACGGCGGATTTGGCTGGTAAACATGTCACTGGCACAACCGATTGTGAATCCTGTATACAGTCTGCATACATCCTGTTGCACCGCTACCACGCAGTACATCTGTAACAAAATAAAAAGTTGGCACATGTGTAGATCTTTATAATTGATCTAATCTAATCTAATCTATCAGGTTAACATCGTGTTTCGGGATGTAGCAAAAGCAGCTACATGTATCACGGCTAAATCTGATGCTGCCACATTCCTATATTCGAGTTCCAATATATAAGTTATCGTCATCTAAAAGTGGGAACAGGACAGTTTTATTATAGTAATAATATTTTTTATAATTATGATGATGATTTATGGATTACAACTTCTAAGCTATTAATTTTATAAGTAGTAAACAAATTGTATATTATCAGCAATTTCATACTTTTAAATGTTGTATGTTTAGACCCAATCATTTTTTAAATAATTGTGGTTCTAATATACTGTTTACATTGAATAAATATCAACCGTATCATTTTTTAAGACTTTGGGACGTTTATGAACTAAGGTCTGAGGCAGCTCTAAATTTGTTTGCAGAGTGAGAACAAGTTCAGGTAAGAAGATATTGATGAATCCTGGACTTGTGCTTAAAATACTGATACTCCCGGTTTAAGCACAGATTTGTGCGTACGCTCTGTTTGTGAATGAGTCCCGTTGTGTCCACTCTGGTTATTCTTCCACGTTGTCCCTGCAGGCCGTGGTTGGCTGCAGCTGAAAGCAGAGAGACACTCTCAGTCATGCAAGGCTGGAGATTTGTCATTTTTAAGCGCGGGTCAAACGGCCTCTCTGGCTATTGATTGGCTTGTCCTCCTCTATTACTCTGTGTTATGTATTGCGCCCTTTATCAGAGCTGCGACAGCCACAAACACATTAAACTTGAGCAGCTTCGATCCCCCATAAAGTGCCACAGCACGTTGGGCCGGTGTGCCGCGCCGGGTGGAGATGAGCTACTGATCAAGGACACGGCTGCAATGTTCTCGCCGCTCTGTTTTCTGGAGTTACGACCCAAAGTCACAGAGTCGTGGCCGGAGTGAGAATCTACCGCTCCCCTGACTCCTCACAGCCCCGCGTCACCGCACAAGGTCACTCGACCCTTTCGCTCAAGAAAAACTGCTTGCATATGAGTGAGGCAACGTTTGCGTGCAGCGAGGAGCAGTCAAATATGTGCCAAAAACAACACGTCTTTCGTCAGAGTAGAAAAAGAGTCACACGTGATTATGGCAGTCTGTAGAGTGTGTAAGCCTCTATGTCTTTAAAAAGTTTGCCCACTTTTTACATAACTACAACCAAAAAAAAGTTCCTAGTTAATCTAATAGGGCATCCTTAAGATTTAACCATGAAACTTATTGTACTGTATGTAGCATCACATTCATTTAATGGGCTGACAGAGGTACTTGTTTTGAGATAATGTTTTTGTGATATGGACATGTTGGTAAGTATCTCTATGAGCACCACATGACTTCACTTCCTGGTAGAGCTACCTCTGAACTTCTTGCACATTGCAACATATACAATTGTCGTGTTCAGGGGTGGGAAGCCAGTGAGGGATCTTGTCCTTGTTCCTTTTTGCAGCATCGACCGTCAGAGAGAGTCAGAGAGAATGGAGACAAACTTTGCAGTGCTTTGGTAAACCTGACTTTGTTTTCTGACAGAATATTATATCTGACATTGCCAACTCTGAATACAGAACAGCATTCATTGCGGATGCATTCAGCTTGAGCACAATCTGGTCCTGGTTCCTCATCGTCCAAAATAAGTAAAAGAAACAGTCTTTACTTGCAGTTTTTCACCCCTTCGTCCATGATTGTTTCCCAAACCAAGCTGATAGACAGCAGAGTCTTTTGACTGCCCACCAGCAGCTCTGGCAGTTTCTGTATTCTGGCTCGTGTGCAACTCTCGGTAAGTTTGCACTGATCCACATAACACATGACTCCAGTGCGCCATTTGTTTTATGATCCTTGCACACCGGTGCGATATATTCAGACTCGATGAGGAAAAACATTTTGTAAATGGAAATAACCCTCAGTGAAGCGATATAATACTTAGTCTCCGCTAACCAGTTACTCTACTGGGAAACGTACTCGCTACCTTCTGTAAACACACCATCAGTAGCTGATTGGATGGGACCACACACAATGCATGTTGTAGGATTCCCCCCTTCAGAGCAGTACGGGGAAATTACAGCCTTTTCCCCAGTTTTCTCTAGTCATAGGGCGCCAATTTAAAAAATAATGGCACATTTCTATTACATAGGTGACCTACTTTCAAGAAATAATCATATTCACAGTGGTGAATTTTCCCTTTAAAAAGTGTGGGTTTTGTTATATTTGCGGACTGGACATTTATGTGTTCACAAAATCAGATTTTCTATTTGAATGGAGAGACTCTGGCTCCTACAGAGAGCATTGCATTATGGGTTGTTTGTAACTTTAATGTTTTTAGGCTAGCGAGTGTCTTCAAGCCCGATTATAGTAAGTCTTTCAGAGTTTATCCAACCTACAAGTGTTTCCTTAGCTCAGTTTAACCTCCATGAGTTTCTAAATTCATGACAAGTGAAAACAAGTCCAAAGCATCTCCCGACATCTTTACTGCAGAAAAACACATAAAGACCAAATTGTCTGTCAAGCGGTCAAGAATTACTGCTGTCACAGATGATAAACAGCAAGAACAGACAAAACAAAAACAGTCTGAAAAATGCTGACAGAGAAATTATTTTGACCACTTTAAAGAGCCTGACAGAAGAGTGTGAGTGTGTGACTGATGAAGCTACATGAATGTAGGATTCACGTTCTGCTTCGATGGTTTTATTTCACCTTTTACAAGAGAAAAAGCTTTAAGGATGAGGACTCGCATCTCTCGGGATTAATAGTATCTCAGAGAAACTTTCCCAACAGTGTGAAAGTTTGTTCTAACTTCAGAAAACTAACTTTTCCCCAAAAACAGCTGATGTCTTATATTCATAGAATACAACTGGATGTTTTCTGTCTCTGTTTTGGCAACTAAAGGAGAACTAGCCCACCACTTTTCATTGTGACATCATTGATTTTTGTTGATTTATCTTTATCTTCCTTCTGTCACTTACAGCAATACTCACGGACATATTAAATGTGTGTATAATTTTGAGAGTGGAACTAGAACAATATGTTACTTTTGTAGCTGTCAGTTTGGGTGAAACTGTGTACTTGTATTACTTTTAACCATATTTTCTTTTAAAACATACAGTATCAAGGGTGGCTCTTTGAATATATGGTTTTGTAGAAAGATAACTTTTTATCATGTGAGCTTTTGATATTCATAAAAAGTAAATGAGGCATATGAAGTTGTTTCAAACTGACAATGAAAGAGGGAAAAAGTTCACAGACTTGGAAATGCTCTTGTACATCACTGCAGCAAGGTGAGGCGCTGAACCTGGAGGTCCACAAAAAACAATATTTTCAGGGGTTAATTTACCCCTTAATGTTGCTTTCCTCCCTCAGCAAACTCTTGTTACTCTCAGTAGGTTTAGTCCTGTTGACTTTATGACATAAAAATATTATGTTTTTGTTATCACTTGAAGTACTGATCATCAAACTGAGCTTTTACAAGCTAGCACTGGTGTCTGTCATAGTCAAAATACCGTATCAGCCCGAAATAACTGGTATTGATGTGAGAAATGTCACAGAAAATTCACAGAATTGTATTGATGCACTGCTTTTGTGTCAGTGAGCAGATGGCCACGGCGGTGGAGTTCACACGGGCAGATTAAACACAACTTGAATGCCGTCCAGTGAAGACAGTTGCCAACCCTTCACTCAGATCCCTCAGCTAAAAATTCCTTTATCTCACAGAAGGCGTTTAAAATCCTCGAGTTAAGCTCACCTCGACAGAGTCGGCCGTGCTACAGAGAATTTACATATCCACAAAAAAAGGTGTTTTTATTAAAGTAGTCGTGCCGATGAGCCTGCAATACGACAACAATTTCATGTGGTGAAGCAGTTCCATCTCCAGCAGCTTTATGTGCTAATGGAAATCATTTCTTTCTTGAGTGGGTTCATGTCCTCTGGGCTTAATATGAGCTGTTTATTAACACATAAATGTGGCAATTTTCAGGTTGCAGCAGATATTCTGACACTGTTATATATCCGTCTGTGATGTTTGTTCTGTCCAGTAGTTATTTTCATTATTTTTTTTTTTTTTGGTTTGTCTGTTTGTTTATTTTTTGATTTTCCCAAGCCCTTCTAAAATCTTTTTCCCCATGTGACCTGATGTAGGTCTCTGCATGATGATGTTTGCTACATATAAACCGATATAACCCCCCAGCCTGCCTAGCTAGTAGCCACGGAAACAGACTGAGCGCTGACTGTTGCTGCTGCTCAAAGTTGAAAACATGAACTCTGCTATTGGTCCAGAAGCTCCAGCTCTGCTCCTGGCACTCAGCAGCTGTCTGTCCCTTTGCTCCATCCTGTGCATTTAAAAACATCTCACACACTCAGACTCTATATCTGGACAATTTTTCATGCTCTAACATACAGCAAGCAAGTATTTTAGGAAGACACTGTTTTAAGAGCCATGTTGTTATGCGAATTTTTGTTGTATCAACTTTCACTTAAACTATATCAACTTCTATGTTGTCCTACATTTCCCACAATGCTCCTGTTGATTTTAAACTCCAACTCTTTTTTTGTCTACTACAGTATACACATCTGCTCTGTAAATCACCTGTCCCTTGTTCTCTTTTGAGAAGAAAATCTACAACCAAAAGGGTTTCTATCATCATATCAGAGCTGACGTCACACTGAGCCTGATTGCATCCGGCTACACAACACAGGACTCTGGACAACAACCCACATTAGCTTTCCTGCTAAAGTGTCCTTTGTATGTAACTTACAAAAATGAACATATGTCTTGTTCCACGAGTCACCAAACAAACATTCACCTAGAAAAAATGCACCCCTAATGTCAGTTAGCAGCGAGATAGCTAATTAGATGCTCAGCTGCAGCACATTAAAATGTAAATATACCTGAAAATGTCAATTTGGACCCGTTAGATGCTGTTTTTTTTCATTGCTCTTCAAAATCCCTGTTAGCGACATGCTTTCTGTCCATGACTTGTAGCTACAGGTTTGTTTACTTTTTTTCTGTCTGTACGATGTAACACTGGTAACTGGCATAACCAGCTTATGTCAATCAAACAAACCTCTGCCACGATGCCCCAGCCGGCTGAGCATTTTCCAAAACTATTACCTATTAACCTATTAATGTATTTAAAATAAAACATGTTGACACTGTCAAAGAGGGATAATTAAATGTGATTTTCTTACTTTAATAACTTCAGTTGCTACTTAACACAGAAACACAACAATGCTGTGGGGATTTGGTAAAAAATTTAAGTTTTTTACTTGAAAAACATATTTTTATTCAGTTTGATGTGTCAAATCACGCTAAAAATGACATTGTCATGTTGACATTTGCGGTTTAGAGTGCGATGTTTATTATGGATTGCCGTAATTTTGAATAAACTGCCGTGAAATTTGGTACATTCAATATTTATGTCTCCCTCTCAATAAACCCATATTATCACATTGTCATAACTTTGGTGATCTCCTGAATTTTCATCTACTGTTGAATACTAAATGTTACTTACTGTATGTTATCCTGCTGTTATTAGCATTTAGCTCAAAGCACAGAGCCGCTAGTATGGCTGTAGACTTTTAGTCTTTCCTATAGTATTTATATGAGAGGGGGATGGATGGAGAAGAGAATGAAGACAGAGAACGCATCGAGCCAAGGGATCAATAATTCTCCAAACTGGACTGCAGTCTCATCCCTGACTGACCCCTGTGTCGTGTCTGAGAGCATCCCAATCAGCGAGCGCTTACTGTCCAGACAGTACAGGGCCTGTTACATAATGCATGACCACGGACGACAAGGCGGGCCGAGCTCTGCTGAATCAGCGGCATAAAAACGCAGTCGCCTCTGCTGCTCTGAGCGAACGAGGGCCCACAGCGGCCACCGAAGACAGGCAGCCTGTACTGCCCCCGCCCCTGACAAGAGCACTTGATCACCCAAGTAACCTTTTGCATGAGTGCACTCAATCTGCCACTCACCAGAGAGCCACTGCAGACATGGGGCAGACAGGGGGCATTAGGTGGGATTATCGCCCCCGCTGTCCTTTGTTGTTTTGATGTCCATCTCTCGCCAACTCAACCGCTGACCCCTCCCCCAGCATCCCCCCCCCCTCCCCTCCTTTACTCCCTCCCCTCCTCAACCGCCTGTCCGGCCCTGGCACTGCTACAGAGATGCCGTTCACTGGCAAGCTGAAACCAGAAAAACCTCCCCTCAGTAGCCCACTTTCACAGCCACAGGCACACACAAACACACTCTCACACGCAAATTAACTCAAACACACAAACACGCACACACCAACTGTACAAAATAATGGGGGTGCTTTCTCTTTTTAATGAAGGACATGATGAGGTGAATCCAGGTTAAAGCCATTATCGCTCATTGATTTCCCTTATTAAATCGAAAATGTAATCACAGAGGTGAGGTGTTTCATAAAGAGAGACAGAGAGGCAACAAGACAGCAACAAGATTCCTTATTTGCAGTATGTCAGAAATGTATATAAATGCAGTGTATCAGAAATGTAACTGAAAGTTTAACCAAAACTACAAATAATCACTTATTTTGCTGAATTCTTACAGGATTGAAAAGAAGACCCTGGAGAGCACAAACCCCCTCGAGCACCCACCGAAATTCATCTTCCCGCTATACACAAACACATTAGTCCTATCACCTTAATGTTTAGATTAAGCTGATTACTCAAATCTGCAGACATCCTCTCGGGATTCGCAATCAAGTCTGTATCATGTTACTTTCATAATCATTGCAGAAATCACAGGTCCAAAATCGAATCAATTTTCTGTTGGCAGGAGGCCGATGTGCTTGCCAAATTTCATGGAAATTTCAGATGTTTGAGATATTCTGCTGCCAGACAAACAGACTGAAAGGGTTTAAACATTACCTCATCAGTGGAGAGAAAAGTAAAGAAATTAAAGATGAGTTTACTGTTTTCTATTTGTTTTTTACATTACACAACATCCAGATGTTTTTGTCCAAAGAGAGTCGCAATAAGAATTTGGGAGCGTATCGCTTTTAAATAAACTAAAAGTGTGTTGAGTGCTACAGTGCAAATGTTTTAGGTTGTTTTCTTTTAAAAAATTAGTCATGAGTAAGTGCTAGAAAGAGTAATGTAATCGGAAAAAGTGGGTTTTTAACTTGCAGCAGAAGACGGGCAGTGACGTTGCTCTCCTTACTTCAGTGTGAGGCCAGAACAGAGAAGAGCCTTGATCAAGATGAGCAACCACAAGGTCTCTCTGTGAGTGGTGGGAAGGCTAAATATCCAGAGGAAGAGGGGAGCAATGGTCGGGCCAGAGTATCAGGTTTGACAGTGGCCTGAAGGTAGGAAAGAGCAGTTCCCTTCGCTACTCTGTAGGCCAACATCAGAGATTTGAACTGGATGCGAGCAGCAATTTTTCCATACTACTCCCAGATGGTGTGATTATCTCCAAAATATCTCCAAATTTCTCCAAATATCTTTCAGAATGCGAATGGCGTTAGGAAAAGCAACAAAAAACAGTTTACTGGTTGAGAAAATCTCACCATAAGATCCATTCAGAAGCTGTTCTGGGGCTTTCAGTCATATCACATGATTTTCATTAACAGATGGAGTTTGCTAGATCCAACGTGGATGGGAATGTTTTTCATAATAACAATGTATCAAATGACAGTGAGAAGTTATCAGCGACTCTGCAGCTCCCCTCGGCTTTACGGAGCTTTATAGTGAGTTTCGGCTCATTGTTTAGTTGTCTGGCTGCAACTTTACTGGTTTGGTTCACTCTCTACCTGCTCAGCACCAAATGGCAAACAGACACAGTTAGCTGTAGACTAGCTGGTGAATGTGGTGGAGCATTTAGCAGCTAAAAAGACAGATATTTCCCTCAGGAGTTGGTAGAGACCAAAACAGAGCTAAAAGAGAGTGAATATTGGACTTAAATTCACCACATGGACAGAAACATGAATGATAATGTTGCTCTATAACTGACAGATGTGTAAATAAACAACTTCTACAAGTATAAGTTCTACATATCAACTGAAAAGGTGATGATATGTCAGTTTTGTGTTCACTACTTGTTTCTGCTGCCCCCAAGTGGACAAACAATCAGTCAATGCGGGTTTAAAATGATCCGAAAAAAAGGAAAATTGAACATCTACCATTCCATGACAACTGATCACACTCCATGTGCTGATAGAAGACCATGCAATGTGCCAAAAAGCTCCAGAACAGCCACCAAATGGACTTTATAGCGAGATTGTTTTCTCAACTGCCGTTTCCAAGGACATGAATAAACTTTGAACCACAGGATACAATTACATTTTACTTTTGTGAAAGTGCTTTTTACATTAACACATATCTTTAACACATTTGTTTTCTGTGATGTGCAACATTTTTTAACTCTGAGAACACACGCACCACAGTGAGGATCAAGAGTCCATGAAACTGGATAGCATCATGCACTGTTCTTTTATTTCTTGGACCACGTTAACCTCTGCATGTATCTGATTTAACTGGGCTTGAATCCGGGCTGGAACTGCTATTTTAAAGTGTCCGTGACTGATCCTGTCCCATCTTCCTTTCAACTATCCTTAAAGTCAGAAATGAATCTCTAGATGTCATTTTGCTCCTTGGCTCTGTCCCTGAACTCAGTGATCACTGAGAGTAAAAGAGCAAAACAAAGCTCTTGTCTACCCTGAACTCTGACCGACACCCTGCATGTCTTTCACCCGGCGTCGCCCTTTAGCTTCCTTTATCTAGCTTCATTCATCAACTCTGGCCTTGTAAATCCTCCATTCCTCAAAGGCATAACTGCCCATATTCACACTGATTTACCTCTGCATGTGTCTGTAACTGTCTTTTTAAAACAGACTCATTTCAAACATTACACCCCCCCGTCACCCCCGCCAGCCCTCTATCAGTATTACCATGCAGAGTGCTAAAAAGGTCAAGCAGGGTTTTAGTTTGTGACCCTCGCTCTCATAGTCGGCAGTGTTCGGAGTCGACCTTTGATCCTGAATACCACTGGTCCTCCAGTTCAAATGCAGACCGTGACCCTGCCATTGAACTCCCCAAGGGGGGGGGAGTGGCAGCGAGGGGGGAGGACGGTAAGAAGAACATACTGCAGCGCTCACTGCTTGTGTAGCTTCTCCTCTCATTTGTGCACCAGAAAAGACAGACTGGATCTGGTTATGCCATATTAGTCAGATTATTTGGGGAGTGAACACAGTTTGATGGATGTAATAGTCCTAATTATGTGAAAATCAGAATTAACCACTGCACACTGAAATGACTTTACTGTGACTTTATTAGGAGCGAACAATGTGTTTCGCCTGTAGCAAAATCTCATTTCAGTGTGAGGTGGTTAATTTTGATTTTCACCTAAGATGTTCCTGGGACAGACCAGCACCTGATTGAAAATACTGGCTGTGCGTGGGGAGTTCTGTTCACTGAAGTCCTAATTATGTGTTTGGCTGGGTGATGTGTAAAGTGTGTGAACTCAGCAGGATACATGAGAACTTAATCAATTTGCAGCGAGAGTCTCAGGAAGTGATGAAGGTTTGTGGCAGTGAAGTCTTCTTCTGAGTGGAGTGGAGAGTTAAAGGAAAATTCCTCTTTAAAATGGTCAGACAATAATCAATGAGGAGTTATTCTGTTATGAAATGATGTGATTTGCTTTATTTGGTGATCCCGATTCCTTTATGTCTTACCTACCTCTATTTCAGTTTGTAGATGCCTCCATTTCCCAGAATGCCTTTTGAAAATGCCCTGAAAAGGAATGTGTGATTGGTTGCTTTCAATCAGAGATGTATGGACCTGAACATACATTTATATATATACGTAGTAGCTTGCTAGCATTTAGTTAACAAGCACTTGCTGCTTATTTTACTCAAATCTACAATGTGTCTTGGAGGCCAATTTTTGTCAGAAATAATAATAATAATATATTTTCCTCTTAGGTTGTTTTCTCTAGTTAGTTTGCTCTGGTGCGAATGAGTGGATGAGTTGGTGAACTTGTTGCATTGCATCCTTTGGTTGTCCTGTTTGGGGTAGAGGCAAGAACGTAAACACAGGACGATGGTCCGGAAGAACGTCTTCTGGCCAAATGCAACGTACTTCGTTGTTAATCCAGGTCGGATCTCGATTCACTCTCCAGCTAGCTTGCAGAGTCCACCTTATAGTTGGGTCAGATGAAGGTCAGATCGTGCTCCCACTGCAAATGAACCACTCCAGAATTTGTTTGGGAGAGAACCAACACCACTTCCTCAAAGGGTCTCGGTACAGTTGATTTGGTCCGCAGCTGAGTACAATTGAGGTATTCAGATCCGCCCAAACGAATCATACCAAAGGGAAAAATGAATTAAAGTCGGCTTCAACCGGACTAAACAAGGCAGGTTTGAAAACGCCCTGAAGGTATTTCTTCACAAGGTCCCAATTTACATGCAATATATTAGATCAAGCATGTAGTTAAACGCATGTGTTTCTATTGTTTCTTGCAAAACAAAGACACACTCATGAACAATGGGGGAAAAAAACCTGGAGATGTGTTGTTTCCTCTTGACTTTCGCTGTATAAAATGAGTATTTGACCGATGAAGTCCATGTCTGTTGGGTGTCTTTAGGGTTAGGGGGTCTTATTTTATAAATGAGTCTTGACCAAAGTCATCAGATAAAGGTAAAAAAAACAGGAGCAGTAAATAGTCTTTTCATTCAAGATTCAGTGGCCTGGAAAACAAATAAAAAGATTATGATTCTCCCTTGAACACACGGCCAGTCAGCGAAACTCACCAGCCTCTTATCACCTGGGGCCTGAGACTGGTGAATCCAATACTTCCTTTTTCTTTTAAGAAACATGAAAAGCAGAATATTATCATCGCTACAAGAGCCTGGAGACTCCATTGCTGACCAGATGCAAGGGAAAGAAAAAAATAGCACACGTTGAAGTATACAGTTTAGTCTTGGAGGTGATGTGCATCTCCCCTGTGCAGGAAGGGCTTTTTACTACTATTCTCCATTCTTACTGTAGTTGCAACCCTGTCTCCTAGGAATCACATTAATATACTACTAATTTGCAACAGTAAATGGGTTGTGGTGGAAATCTAATGCTGCCCAATATTAACAACTAAAGCATAATTAATTTTTTTATGGTTATTTTTTAGGCACTAAGGGAAAGATTGTGTTCTTGGTTAAATATGCGCAGTGGCTTGAAGCATAAAACACAATGCTTTTTGATTTTATTAACATTTAACTGAAACCACAATCTTTCCCCTAATCAAAGTGCTTTTGTTGCCTAAACCTACCCACATGCTTGCTCAGGATGTGAACCCTGCTCTCTGTGACCCTGCACTTTCCACCCCGACCACCTATTACTTGTCTGCCGTACTAAAAACGTTGCACTGGCACAAAAATTGGGCTAGTTGACATAATCCAGGCAGCAATTATGTTTCCCATCAAAACGTAACTGGCAAAACTGATTTGTAGTATATAAACATACTATTTAGAAACAAGGGTCGGTACTTGTTGTCTAGAATAAAATTACATCCTCTCGGTTAAAGAGTTCCTTTCTTGTAGAAAGTCCTCCTTAATCTGATTGAATTGATCTGATTTCAAGGTCACTAATTACATAAACATGCTTATTAAGCAACGAGAGTCTGTCAGTATAATTTAGGCCGAGTTCAAATTAGAAATTAATAAATTGATCTATGGTGGCATATAGGGAAGCACAGTGCAGCATTTTATGCAATTACACTAACTGCAAAGGACCAAAAAATAATAATAACGTTGACTCAATTTGGAGGAACGGACACCGAAACCTGATTGATGTTTTATATTATTTGTGGCACCTCATTTACAACCAATAGCTTTTTAAAGCACCTCTTTTGGAGTAGATGATTAGATATGAGAAACATTATTGACTTCACCCAGGGAAATTGAAGTGCATAGTTCAGGTTCAGTTAAGTAAAATTTTGAAGATTTTCCGATATACAGTCTGCAACAATCTCATATCCTCATATGATAAAACAACAAGATAACGGGTTCGCTTTAAGACACTTCTTGATCCTTTGTTTTATGATCCTGCCAGCAGAGAGTCCAACAGCCACAACAGACAGATCTGCAATGTTCAGTCCCACAGGCCACACACACTTTATTACCATAATTAACTTCCATCAGCTGGGGTCCTCTCACTTTCATATCCACAAGTATCTCTGGAGAGTCTGAGCGCTGTGAATGCGGCAGGTTGCTCAGTACACTACTGACTTTTCCCTTCTCGTTATGATAAAACGTGTGTTCTCAAGTAACAACGATCCTTCTTTAAAAAAATACTCAAATATCTGTCTCATAAGGGGAAACAACATTAAGGATTGTCTTCTTAAAGCTGCACTCTTTATTTTCTTATTAATAATGAATCAAATCACTGTTTGAAAGGTGTCACTCATTGTGTAGTGAATTCTGTTGTTCCTCTGCAGTTCTTGTCAACTCTGCGAAGCATTTTAGCCTCTTTCAGCTCAGTCAAAAGACTCTGCTGAACCTACGTTACGCTCCCTGCCCAGCGCCAAGTAACAGACAGACAAATCAGCAACTAGCTGGTGAAGAAACTGGAACATCTAGCAGCTACGACACAAACATGACTCCGATGCTAATGTTTCTCAGTGTTTAATCATATGTATAAATGGGCAGTTGTTTGCTAACATGTTAGCTATAACAGCTTTGACGGAAGCCAATTAATGCTGTTTTAAAGGATAGGTTCACAATTTTTCAAGTCTGTCTTAAAACAAAAGTCAGGTATCCATATCTGAATCTGACATGAGGCTCCAGCAGCCTGAGTTTGTCAAATAAACTGTATATCTTCCAAAGTTTAAGTCTTTTTTTTAGTACAAAATCCCCTCTTTTTGTTTCTCCATTGAGCTGCAGTAAAGGGTTAGTGACACAAAGAGGGAAATCTGTGCAAAAAAAGACTAACTTTGGAAGGTAAATGGACTGTACTTGTATAGCACCTTTCTAGTCTTCCAACCAGTCAAAGCACTTTTACACTACGAATCACATTCACCCATTCATACACTGAATGGTACAGGGGCTACCATGCAAGGTCCCAACCTGCCCATCAGAGGAAATCTAATCATTCATACACATTCACACACTGATGGCACAGCCAACTCACGGTTAAGTATCTTGCCCAAGGACACATCGACATGTGGACTGGAAGAGCCGGGAATCGAATCGCCGATCTTCCGATTAGTGAACAACCTGCTCTACCTCCTGAGCCACAGCCTCCTAAGGTATCCACTTGATTTGACTCGTTTGGATGACTGAAGCCTCATATTAGCTTTAGCTAGACGTTTAAATATATTTTTGCACAAAGTGAGAATTGTAGATTTCGTCCGCCATCACTTACATTGAAAGCACATTTAGGGGTCTTTAAACGGCCAGTATGAACAAGAGGAATGACTACAGCAGGAAAAACAACTGTTTCTTCATATGGGCACCTGCCTGTTGTTTTAAGACAACAACAACAATTGTGAACTTGCCTTTTAAGATATTTACATAAAATAAAATGTACAGTATATTCATATACATGCTGATCTTCACATATCTGCAGGAAGTCTGTGTCAATATGAAGATAAATGCTAATTTCATATTCCCAGACAGATATCATATTGTGCTTCTCCAAAATGTCAACTGCTCAGGATCTAAGAAAAGCTTTGTTCTTAGCTTAATAACATATTTGTTCATTAATGGTCTGAAAGGGTTTCCAAAATGCCAACATGTTGTTCACAACCTGCCAAAGAGACTGTTCAAAGACCCCAAATTGGAGTTGTGAGCTTTTCACACAACATCAGCATTATTAAATTCCACAAAGGCTTTTAACGAGAGCAAAGTCCACTCATACATCTCCCCTGTGCTGCTCTATCAGCACCGAAACACACATCCCCTACATGTTTTCATTGGACAGCCCTGCTTCCTTAATCGCTCTGTTTTTAATGACCCCAGTGTCTGCTCATTGAAGAGTACGTACTAAGGCTTTATAATGTGTCAATGATGATGTTCAATCTTCCTTTTCCTTTAATAAAAATACTGTAACTTCTGCTCCTTTTATTTCTACACTCACGTCTTGATGCAAACAATCACACTTTCGGCCTTTAGTCCTCATCGCTGTTATGACTTCCTCCTGACAGCTCAATTACTTCTGCTTGGTGGTTGGCCCGTTTACACACATAGACACACGTACACTCAAGCTAGTCTTTAGTCCACATTTATTTAATGTATTTTAGTTGGAGATTAATTAATAGAAATGAATTTCTTTTTTTCTTACCTTAAAATACTCACATTTGGGGGGAAAAAATTGCACAGGTCAAAAGGGAAATTTTTATCCTGTCAATGTGACAGGATAAAAACACTAAACTCTAAAATACTGGCACTTAGCAAATTAGCTATTTATTTTTGGGCATTGGTGTGTTTTGTAATTAAAAGTTAAATACACTTTTTTTTATCAAGAGAAAGTTTCAAAAGACTCAAAGAGAGAAAAAAAAAACCCCAACAAAAAAATTGTGACAACCTCTAATTAATAACCAATCAACCACATAATATCATGTTGCAAAGACAAACACCTCATTACAAACAGCTATATTCAAGCTGCAACAACCGTAAGCCATAAAGATCAAAAACTCCCAAGAAATATCTCAAAGTTTTAAGCAGTAAACATATTCAAACACACGCTCAAACACTTGATCCATCAATACACCTGCACCGAGATGCTCTGAAAATCACTGGCTGCATACTGTATGTAGCCTCACCTCACTTGCTGAAACAGTGATGGTTATTTAACTCTTGTCTGTTTTATTTCAACTCACTGTCCACCAGAAAACGTGTCTCCATATTGGCTTAGGTTAGGTTAGGTTTTTAGATGAACTGAAGGATTAAATGCTCATTTGTTGGCTCTCCTATTGGATTGGATTCTCCTATTTCTTAGGCCAAACACCCCCAAAAAACAACACTCTAAAAACATTACAAGGTTGATTTTGGTTGTAAATGGTTTTAATCTGACGTTTTTGTTCTGATTCCACTTGTGACAGAGTGGTCTCTGGTTCAATCCCGGCATCAGCAGGATAAATCTGGGCGGGAACTGTGAAAGAGTAGTGCTTGTCCCTCCTTCATCACCTCCACTGAGGTACCCTTGGGCAAGTCACTTAACCTCCAACTGCTCCAGTAGAGCTGCTCAGTGGCCAACAGATCAGACTGTGGTTGTACTGGGCAGCTTCCAGATGTGTGAATGCGTGTGACTGTGTGTGTTTGTGTGTTTTCCTCCCTCTATGCAGCTGTTGGTTTTTAGCATATTTCCGTATGATATGACAATAAACTTAAAGGGTTGAAACTGTGTGTTAATGCACTGCAGACTTTTCAAATCAGTCACGCAACAATAACATATCTGCCAGCAATTAAAGCAGATTTTATGTTCACTGTGACGCCTTATCTATCTCACGCAAGTTTCAACACAGCAAGTCATTCATTACATCTCATAATATATACATATGTATATATATATATGATCATGATCATGTCTGTTGTACATACTGTCCAAAAAACCTTGAAGGCATTAAGAAGTCAACACAATGGATCAATTTATCGGTCTGATCATGGATTGAACAATGGCGCCATCAACTGCTCTTCACTTGAAAGTGCAAGGCCAAAGACCTTCAGTTTATTTTTTATGCCATATTAGTCTGGTAACTTTAGGAGTAAACTGTATCACACAGAAGGGGGTTATATTCAGGGTTTATCTTTCCAGATTAAAAATATATTTTATTGGATACTGGGTTAAAATTATAAAGGAAATAAGATATTGAATTGGGTTTAGATTTTAACTCTCATTTGAACAGTGGTATGCAGTGCAATAACTAAGAATGTGTGTAATTGTTACAAAATGGAGCTGTTTGAAGTTGACTTTTATATGTTAAAATATGTTTTAAAAATCAGTAAATGAAGAGGAGCCATATGATAAAGCCTTTTGGCTTTTTGGAGCTGCCTGCAAATCTCTTGTGATTGTGTGAATAATTCATTGTGTTTTAACTTGCTGTAATGTTTTGTCTACTTTTTATTATACAAATAAGGAAAGAAAGAAAGAAAGAAAAGAAAAGATTTTGACTGCTTCCCTCTGTCATCTCACATGAAGTCAGATTCTACTTGACTTTACAGTAAATCTATGAATATATTTATTTTGCGTGAAGAGGCAGGAAAGAACATTGTATAACTCCGTTCAGGACGCTGGGGGTTTCAGAAGGCCTTTTAGGACGACCTGAACAAATCTGAACCTGAAAACATGTAACTGCCCAACAGACAATTTCTGAGTTAATATTAGTACCAAATTGAAGAATATATTTTTTTAAAATGAGCAGAACAAGACAGAAAACAAGTTGTTTAGTAAAGCACAGAGGATGCTAAGTTATTTGCTCTCCACTTCATGTTTCCATGTTAGTGTTTGAGTTTGTTCACAGGTCACAGTCTCAGAGTACAAACAGCTTCGTGGTGACTGCTGATGATTTCTACTGCTTTGGTTCATGTTTAGCTCCATAAGTCTTATCCAGGCGAAGGTTAAAAAAAAACCCTCCTCTCCAGCATGAGGAGCTGATTTCTATGATCTATGTGACACATGCTGAAGCAAAAGTCCCCCAGAAAAATAAATTCTGCCAAGTACAATTTAGTCTGAAGTTCTCATACTGCATAAGTGCCTCACCTTAGAAAATACTTGACTATGATGTTTACTTACCAGAAATTCATGGGGCAGTCTTAAGGATAAATTGTGAATGAATTTACAAAAGAATACTGTATAAAACAAGCCATTATTTAAATTAGGTAATTTTAAGGTATTTCTGCAATGTTTTTCATTTTTTGTGCACATTTATACATTTATTTAACATTCTAGCCATATTTTATAATTTATATATTTTTTGGTTTTTATTTTACAACAGATGGACTGTGAAAATGCGGATAATGTCTACAGTAAATATCTGTATTTTTTTTAAAATTCTTTGTATAATAACTAAAGGGTTTTTTTTTTCATTTTAGCTGTTATTGGTTTGTTTGCTGACTGGACTGATTATACATAACTTTGAACCAACAGGAGTATAAGAAAAACTACTATCATGGATATTTATCAGTATAAATTCCAGTGTATTTCATTCAAAGTTTCTAGGCTTGTAAACTGAAGCTTAACCTCTCATCCTGAGATCTCTACAGAGGTTGTGTTGCCTGTTTTTCAATGTATTTGTCAGTCTTAACTAAATACTTTGGAGGTTGTTCATTTGTTTTAGGCTCTTTGAACGCCTTATACTTCATTTGGGTCAAAGGGTTTTTTCAATGCAACTCTTCATGTTTTTCTCTCTTCCTGTCCTCAAACAAACTCTCCTTATCTATTACTCAACTGAGCGGTTGTTCCGGTTTTCAAACCTGATACTGAAACCAGAGAAGGTCTTTCCTTTGTTCACGTCCAATGTCGCTACCATCCTCCAATAACTGGTTTGTCATAGACGTTTGCATGAAATGTTTAAGTTACATCAGTAATTTATTTCCCTCGGTCTCTTTAGGAATCTCTGGGGTTTCTGAGGCTGCTTCATTCATCCTCTGATGTTGTCATATAATAACAACACTGCAAAAAATATATAATATTTTTGAAATAGTGTGTAGCCTGAGTTTCAAATTCACCCCAGCAGATTTCATCAAACTATCCAGTAAACATTAAAGTAGACAGAAGGAGAAAGTTGCTTTCAGCTTTGAGTTTTGTTTATGACACCAAAGCAACTTTTCCAAGTGAATAATTATTTTTAAAAGCCTTTATTCACAGACTGTGAATAAAAAAAGTTTAAGGACTATTTATTTATTATTTATCTTAAAGAAGAACTGCTTCAATGTCTTTCTTGTTGTTTGTTTCAACCAAGGCAAACCTGGATTTTCACTGCATATCCACTGGGACGTTGTTTTTCTTCACCGATGCTATAAAAAATGTATTTTCACTGTTGAATAATGCAGGTAGCAGCATAAAAGGCCTGTAGGTGAAAGTAAAACAATAGTCCAATGAAAGTCATTGTTGCATACCAGGAAAGAGTAAGGAAAAATACGTCAAGGTAGCAAAAATGAGCAGAAAAAATAGTTTCCTGTTGCTTTTTAATAAAATGTCAGCTTTATATTATTCAAACTTTGAAGTGAAATTAAATTGCAATGTAATCTGATTATCATAGTATTGTGGCAAATGATCAATGAATTGTAAAACTGCTGATGCAAATGTTATAAACATATATTTTTGGACTCAAATACAAATCATTGAACAGGAAAATGGGACAAACATCTTACACTGTGACTTAGTAAATACATATTTGATAGCCCAGCATGAGGTACAGTAACGCTGATATATTTAGCTTTAATGTGAGTTTATCACAGATACGCTGGTATCGACGTGTATGTTGGCTGATAAGTAACAAGAAATGTCAGCACAGAAATGCCAAAAATATTGAGGATCCTGATCAAAAATGTTTGTTTATGTTATTATGTAAAAAAAGAGGCAGATGCATTATCAATATTTGAGAGATTAAAGAAAAAAACCTTTATTCAATCAGCTTCTTACAATGAGTGATAGGGTCCAACATGAACACACAATTTTATGTTAAATACTCCATTACAAGTAAAACTCCTGCATGAAAAATCTTACTACAGTAAAAGTACATAAGTATTATGAGCTTGATGTAGTTAAAGTATTGCAGTAAAAGTAGTGGTTTGGTCCCTCTGACTGATATATTATTATATATGACATCATTAGATTATTAATAGTGAAGCATCAGTGTTAGAGCAGCATGTTACTGTTGTAGCTGCTGGAGGTGGAGCTAGTTTCAACTACTTTATATACAGTTAGCTAGTTTAGTCCAGTGGTTCCCAACCTAGGGGTCGGGGCCCCTCCAAAGGGTCAGCAGATAAATCTGAGGGGTCGTGAGATGATTAATGGGAGAGGAAAGAAGAAAAAACAAAGTTCTGATACGCAAATCTGTTTTCAGTTTTTGGACTTTTTCTCTTTTGGATCATTTGAACATTTATTGAAATGAAAGCATATGAGAAGTTTAGAAGGAAAAATCACTATTTGGTGGAGCTGTTAACACGACTACACACTGCTTTTTTTTTTGACGTCAAAGACAAAAAGGTTTGAGACCACTGGTTTCATCTTTAACAATGTGTTGTATTTTAAAAGCTTGTTATATTATCCATTGTGTCAAATCTTCATCTGAAAAGTAACTTAAGTTGTCAAATAAATGTAGTGGAGTAGAAAGTACAATATTTCCCTCTGAAATGCAGTGGAGTGGAAGTATAAAGTAGCATAAAATGAAAATACTCAAGTACAAATACCTCAAAATTATACTTAAGTACAGTACTTGAGTAAATGTACTAGTAAACTTCCTTACAGTCAAGTCAGGAAATAGCCATCTCAGCTTCTAAACTACGTCACATCTCTTCTCTCATTTAAATATAGTGACTACAGTACACAATCCAGTAACTACTTAACCTCAGATATCCCTCATGTTCGCACTAATGATGGCAGAACTGGTTTCAGGCACCTTTTAAATGGAACAAACTGCAAACTGCCCTCAAACTTGAGTCTTGGTGATTTTAAAGCTTTATTATCTTATGTTTTTTATGATTCTTGTATTTGTTTTTTTATTAATTCCTTGTTTATTGTGTAGTCGTTTTCAGGTCTCTCTTAGTAAATAGATCTTAATCTCAATGAGACTGCCTGATTAAATAAAGATGAATACATAAATGTGACTTTCCACCACTAATCAAAGCAAAATAAACTGTGGTGAAATATGTTCTTTCTTTTCTCACATCTGAAAATATCTGTGACTTATTGATACTTGTATTTTGAAAAGAAGCAAATAGCGGAAGTTGAACCAACGGCAGGAAATAACTTTCCCTTTGCTCCTTCACAACAAGATGGACTGGAGTGAGGACGGCAATGTAAGTCTGTTTGTCTTTATTAGCTGCTGTTGTTACCTCTGTTATAGAGTAACTGTCTTATCTGGTGAACACTGGGCTGACGTACTTTTTCCTAACGATATTATACGAGCAGCTTGTTAGCTTTAGCTTGCCGGTAATTAGCCTACGTTGACTGAGACACAGGAACTGACAGTCTATTAGCTTCAGTGGGCACAGTTAGCCTGCTGCTAGTTACCTGGCGTTAATCGATACTAGCTGGCTAATCTCTCCTCAACGTCAGCGGTCATATTTTGGCTCATTTCCTTCGTGTTAAGCCACCTCAGAGAAAGTCTCTTTTTTTATTCGTCTGGTTGACGTGATGATGTTCTGACAGCCAAAGCCTGTTTAACCATTTCCTCTTCACCTTTCTTATATTCTCAGATTATAATGTAACTGTAATTCTTTTTCACATTAACGTTACAACTGCTGTGCTGTTTTCTGACAGCAACTCATAAAGCGCTTGTGTTTATACTGATTACAGCCAGTCAGTGATCAGTTTTTAACCATATGTTATTAGCTAGCCACCTACCTGTCATATCATGTCATATCACGTCATGACAAGTAGGGTACATTTTATTTATATAGCCCCAAGCTTCTCCCTCAAAGGGCTTTATTATCTGCCCAGACCATGGCAGCAGCCTGGTATCATCAGAGTATAATCATCAGCATCAACATCCAAAAATAGCATCCAGCAGATCCATCCCAGAGGATGGGGAACAGCAGTCAGGTGGTGCCTTGATACCAGTGACGCCCAGATCGAAAAGTAGCTGGTGGTATGCCACCAGTGGTTCAGCGGCCGATCCCTACACTGGTATGCTGCTCGTGTTCATGGCTTATACCAGTGGATCGGGACTGGTATGTCGGTAAATAACGATATGCTACTGGATTTACAGTAAAACTATATCAAGTGTAATCAATACATACGCACATTGTCATTTCAGACTAGGGCCCGAACGATACTGGATTGTTTTGGCTGATGCCGACGTCAATATTAGGGAGTAAAAAAATCAGATATCGATATAGTCGTCTATAAACTTATATATACAGTGATATACATAAACAATTTTTTGCGATGATCCCTCAAATGTGGTGATCAAACACTTGTGACAAAGATATGTAATGGAGGCACGATACTTATATACTTAATAGTTTAACAATAAACTTTATTGTGTAAAATGACATCAGTGCTATGAAAGAGTAAACTTCACTGGGAATTTAATAATTATAAATGGCTAAAACATACGTACCTATATATTATACATGAATTAAGAGAAAGGATCAAATATACAGAATATGCTGCCTATATAACTTTAAATTTAAAAAAAAAAAATTGGCACATATTGGACAACATATACGTCGATAGAAAATATATATGTGATAGGCCAATATCAGCCAATAATATTGAGCGTACATGCGGGGAGGCCTGCTAGTAAGGAGTTGCAGTAGTGATATTACGAGAGCCTGTATCAGAAGTTGTGCTGCATGCTCAGACAGGAAGGCTTTGATCTTCCTGATGTTGCACAGGGCAAGTCGACACAACCAAACAATCGAGGCCACGTGAACCTTAAAGGTTAGCTGGTCATCAATCATGACACCCAACTTTCGGGCAGACTTTGCGGGCATGAGTTGGGTTGATTCAAGCTGGATACTGATCTGTTGTTGTATAGAGGGATTGGCTGGGACGACGAGGAGCTCGGTTTTAGAGAGGTTAAGTTGAAGGTGGCGTTCTTTCATCCATGCTGGGATATCTGCAAGGCATGATGAGATCAGAGCAGAGACAGCGGGAACGTAAGGGATAACTGGGTATCACCAGCTTAGTGATGGTATGAGAAACCATGGGAGAAGAGAATTGCACCAAGTGAGGTGGTATATATTTAGAAGAGAAGGGGACCAAGCACTGAACCTTGAGGAACCCCTGTGGATAAGTCGTGCGGTTTGGACACTTCTCCCCTCCAAGATACTCGAAAAGATCTCAAGGCTAGTTTTGACACCGAAGAGGTTGTAAATGTTTATTCATATGCAAAGATAAATTGAGTTGTGGTGGGAGGAGAACCAGTAAAGAACTGGGCAGGTGTGTTGGTGAGACAAGACGACGTTAGCTTACAGATACGAATATACACTTATATATCTATGGGCTTTAGCTAACGATACCTAACGCTGTGTTCACATCACAACATTGTAAAGTTTGCTATCATGTATCAGGCTATAACAAATATGCACAGGAGTGTTGATACTTACCCATAACAGAAACTAATGCACAAGTATCAGCTTGTGTAATGTCTCCACACTATGTTTCACAGTGTGTCACCCTTACATCAGGAGGGAGACAGAGAGACAGATAAAGACAGTGATACACTTCTTATCTAGGTTTTTAATAGTACGACAGGATGTTATGAAGGGTTTCAATGGCCTCATTTAGGTGACAGTAAAAGTTATCATAATAACAACAAAGTGTTCGGATGTATTCAAACGTTTTATGCCGTTAAGAGCAGCTTCATAATTATCAGATACTGCATCAATGGCTAGGCCTGCATCAGCAGCTAATACTAATAACAGATCTATATAAATTATAACTATTACAGCATTCAAATATTCTCCAACTGCATTGAGTAAAATAAAGCAGATGATGTAATACAAATGTAAACCAAGGTTTAACCGCACCACCAAAATTAAAACATTAACTTGGAAGTTACTGTCACCATCAAACTGATCAATAAGTGTTTTAACAGAGTAACAGCAGGTAAGCATTAACCTATAAACACTGGTATGAAATATACTATATTTTAGACTAGAATAAGGTAAGACATACAAACATAGTGAATGTAAGTTTTGAAAAAATACAAATTTACCCTCTTAGAAAGCACAGAGTGGATACTGCCAAAGCTATTAATTAGCTTAATTAGCTATTTCAAAATGTTTCAATCTGCGTCTGGCTCTGCATCAAAATACACACAGAGATTAACAATCATGAGACAGGTTTTTTTAATTTAATAACCATGAGTAAATAGTGAAAATGTTCAATACTACCCCATCAATCAATCATTCATGATCTAAATTTGTCCCCAAATTTCATATAAATCTCTTACCAGGTTTGGAATATAAATAAACAAACAACAAAGTTATTGAGTCTGAAAGTGAAAATGTAACCTCTTGGTAAATATGAATTGCAGAATTAATCTGACTTGTAATAATGTCAAAGTGCAAGCTAAGAACCACAACATCCGGTCCGGGTTTCACACTGACGTCCTGTGTTAAACCGTCGAGGCTGTGCGACTTACAGGCCGACTGCGTCGTTTCTGGTGATCTGCTAGCAGGATGTGGGAAGAGACCCAGGGTGCAATTGGGGAACAGAAGTCCCTGACACCTCTGTTTCCTGACACCTCTACCTGACACCTCTACCTGCTCCCGAGGATGGTTTCAAAGTTACACAGATCTAGTAGCAACAGAGCTGAAGACCGATCAACAGCACTAGATGAACGTAGTGATTCTGTTACCGACAGTAGTGCAGTTTCAGTAGAGTGACCCCGCTTAAAGCCAGACTGATTCGGATCGTACTGGTTGTTCTCAGAAAGGACGGTGCGCTCAAGTATTTTTAATAGGACGGGCAGAAGTGAAACCGGTCTGTGGTTTTCAACCTGGGCTGGGTTGAGTGTAGGTTTTTTGAGCAGCAAGTAAGCGAGGAGTTGTTGATGTGTGGGGTAAAGTGTGGGGGCAAACACATTCAGCAGATCCTGACAAATGAAGAAGCTGGAACCATCAGATATTGGACATTTTTGCTTGAATAAATGACTTAATAAACAATAAATAAACAATAAATTAATCATCAAAATGTTTGCAGGTTAATTTTCTTTCTTTTCCATTAGTTGTGACTGACTAACATGATACTATGGATATATTGTCACATAGTACATTTTCTGGAAAGTATGTTGGAGAGACAGTGTCTGTTCTTGGTTAATCCAGCAAATTAAACACCTGACCAAATCAAAGTACTTCATCACTGATGCAAAAATTGTATTTAAAATCCGATATTGCCCTAAAGGTCAGTGATTTGTAACATTTCCCACTATCATCTAACACATGTAGAGACACTAAATCTCACAGTATATGTCATCATATTGACAAATATAATAGCTCATACACAATAACTCATATTTTTGTAGCTGAATGTTTGCACTGTAGATCATTATTAAGCTCATTATTTATCTTATTAACATCTATTTTCCACAGTGACACTTCACAAACAGTAAACACAGTCGTCCACTATTTTGCTGCAGAATAGTTTGTTAATGTTGTACCAGCTGTTTGAAGAAACCCGATGGACATTTAATATATTTTTTTCATAAAAAGAAAACATGATTAAGCCTCAGACTCACTTGATTGATTTTCAAACATCAGTGAAGCTTTGACAGACTCGTGTTAGTGCTGAAACAAATTTCTCGGGAGCAAACGCTAAGACACATTCTTAGTGTGCTTGCATATTTGGCTGATAAACAGATTCACATTCTGAATAATAATAGATTTATTTATTTCATTTTTAATTACAGCTCCAGATTAGATAATGATAAACATGTATTTTTTTTTCTGGAAAGTATTCTTTAACTGAATCTTTGCAAACCGCTGGCCATCTGGTTGTATTTTGGGGGGATTTTAGCCTTTAATGAACAGGAGACATGGAGATCTGATAGGAAATGAGGGGAGAAGGAAGAGACGATGGCATGCAAAAAAAAGTTCCCCAGCCGGACTCGATCTGGGGACGATGTGGTCGGGGCTGCGACTAATTGATTATTTCCATCATTGATTAATCTGCCAATTATTTTCTTGAGTCTTCATCTTCATACGTGTTGTTTCTTCCAAGCAACAGTCCAAAACACAAAGATATTCAGTTTACTATCATGTATGATTAAAAAAAAAATCTGTAAATTATCACATTTGAGGATCTGAAACCAGCAAATATTTAGCATTTTTGCAATTATTCCATATTGCTGATTATTTTTCTGTCAATCAACTAATAGATTAATTGATTTATCGTTTAGTTGAGTTGTGTGTGGTCGGCATCTTAAACCTCCATCTATGCAGGTGTCTCCATCATGCCATCCTTTAAATTCTCCCTTCGAGGCCCCAGCAGGACTCACTCAAACCAGTAAAAAGCCACCGTTCGCTGCCAGTTTTTAGTTTTTCCACACGGACTATTTTTGAACCGAATGTTTTCCTTGTGTTACAGAGTCACAGCCACATGCATGACAGCTGTCACCACGGACATGCGGGTCATTCTCACAGTCACGGGCCCAGAGCGGCGGCCTTCGGAGGGATGGCGCCCCCTTTCATGCCGTCCTTTCACGGACAGTTCGGCAAAAACGCCGATCAGGTGATGGAACTCACCCAGCAGCCGAAGAAACGGTCCCACATGGACGACAGCAGCAGCTGGGACATCGTCAAGGCAACACAGTAAGTGGTGAGACGTCAGCTGCAGGAAATTCTCCTTTTCATGTGACGCCGCAATTGGCAAAGAAGGTAAAGCAGCAGATTTGAGTCGCTGTAGTATCAGCTAGTCCGCTCCTTATCCTTAGAGGGAGAATTTCTGATACTGACAAGTATTTGATCAATATATTTGCACAGGAATTGCACAATAGGACTCAAGGATTACACAAATGCTTTAATAGCACTTTTGTTTCCTTAACAGTCAAAAGATATGTGATGATTCATTTTATGTCCGGTTCCAAACCAGTTTAAAAAGAAACACAGATTTAAAAAATAAAAGCTGCATAAACCGGTCAGTGTGCAGTAGTTGAGATTCATAGACGACTGATGCGTCAGCTGCTTTTACTAACCGAGCAGCGAGTGGAGGTGCAGCAGGGCGAAGGTCGCTCTTAATGTAAAGCAGGAAGAAGAAAAGAAAAGAATAATCCGCAGAGCCGCTCCTTTCTGTCATTTCATTAATCACACCTGCTCGGTGGAGCGGAAACCGTGTGAGCTTATTTTCACACAGTCTGAAATCAGGATTAAATTAAACCTGTTTTACTAATTTACAGTTGAAAGTGGGAAAAAAAATGTTTCATTCAGTGTCACGGAGGTGCATTATTTTATGTGTTTGACATTTTGAAGCCCTGTGCGATATGAAGCATTATTACTATAATGCGTGTGTGATGGTCTCAGGTTTGGTATCCTGGAGCGCTGTAAGGAGCTGGTGGAAGCAGGATACGACGTCAGGCAGCCGGACAAAGAGAACGTCACGTTGCTACACTGGGCTGCTATCAACAACCGCTCCGAGCTGGTCAAGTAAGAGCTGCAGATATACTGTCACTTCTGTCTCAGCGTTCCCTGACGTCTCAGCTGAGCAGAATGGAAACACTTTATGTTTTACTCATATCTGAGGGTGATTCTCAGGATGTGATCGGTAAAAATGTAGTTATTTATTACATAAGATATAATGTAATATATGATTATAATATTAGTAGTAGATGTCAAAGTGCAGTGACACACACAACACAATCATACAACTGTAACGTTACTTTAAATCAGAGTTCAAATCCAGCCAAGTTGTTTAGTTTGCAAACTAAAGTAAATATGAAGAAGTCTGTTTGTGAATCTTCTCAGTTGAACATCACAACACAAACAGAGCCCCAGCACAATCAGCTCTTCCTCAGGGACTTCATGTATATTGTTATTTATCGTTGTCGAGAGCATCAGCAAAACTCGTAACACTGGCTTATGTTTTAATACTGATTTATTATTTTTCCTGCTGTCTTCTGACAGGTATTTCCTTTCCAAAGGGGCGATAGTCGACCAGCTCGGAGGAGACCTGAACTCTACTCCTCTTCATTGGGCCATAAGGTAACTGTATGACCTGGAGGGGATTCACTGCTACGCTTTCACAGCTCCAGATGTTTAAAAAAATATTGGTTATGTCTGTTAAGTGAAAAAAAACTAAATATGTTGAAAACAAAAACTGCTTTTATTTTGAAACAGATTTAGGAATCTAGGATGCAGTGCTGGGCTGCTTTGGGGGCAGTTTCACAACTGTACAGATCAAAATGAGACTATTGAGTGAATTTCTTTCTGCCTCATTTGTTGGTGATGACATGTTGACTTTGTTTTGAGACTTTTCAGTTACTTCCTCTTTAAAGCTGTTGGTGGTTTTTTGTCTGTGAACAGGCAGGGCCACCTCCCCATGGTGATCCAGCTGATGAGATACGGAGCAGATCCCTCCATCGCAGACGGAGAAGGTTATCGTGCTCTCCACCTCGCCATCCTCTTCCAGCACATGGCCATAGCAGCTTATCTTATGGCAAAGGGACAGGTCAGACCACCCACAAAGCCCCTCCCCCCCTTTCACACAAACACACACACACACACACACACACACACACACACACACACACACACTAACAGACTTTATCTTCTCTCTCTCTTCTGTTTCAACAGTTAAATTCATTTTCACTCGGTGTGAGTCTGTTTTTGTTCTGATTTGATTTTCCTGGTTAGTAATCTTCATTTTGCCTCTTCGCTTCCAGGAAGTCGATGGACCCGACTGCAACGGACAGACGCCACTGATGTTAGCAGCCCAGAAGATTATTGGGTAAACATCTCTCTCCTGTACAGATATGCTCTATGCCTCTCTGGGTTCAATTAAATATATAAATACCTAAAATATCATTGAATTTGACATTGAATGGAGGTCGTGTCTGTTCGGATTTTTACATTTTCAATAGGCCTGAATCTGAAAGTATTCTGTACATGTTGTTTTTCCACATCTGTTTGTCTGTAGATTCGGTTAAATATTTAAATCCAAACTTGAAGTTAATTCACAGCCTCTTGACATTAGTCTATAAAGTAAATATTGTTTTTTCTGTCTCAGGCCTGAACCCACTAACTTCTTAATCAAGAATAATGCTTCTGTGAGCGCTGTGGACAAAGTGAACAGGAATACTCCGCTGCACTGCGCCGTGCTGGCAGGAAATGTAGACGCTACCCACATCCTGCTGGAGGCTGGGGCCAGCGTGGACGCAGAAAATATTAATGTGAGCCTGACAAAACCTAAACCGCACACATAAAAACACACGCTGATCTCTGTGCTTAATGATCTAAGAAATTCTGGACACAAGAATCTGATGTCAACTGTGAACATACTGTCTTTTGCACCTCCTTGCACAATGTTGATTTTTTTTTTACAGTCAGTGGATAGACAACTCTTTCTTCTGTTCGTTTTGTTTATCTAATCTTTCTGCAGCAGCTGTATTGTGTATTTAGTAAGACACAGTTTGAATTGAATAAATAACGATGCAGGTATTCATGGTGTTCTTAATATTTCCTCCTCAGGGCCACACACCCATCGACCTGGCTCACCAGGTTCACAGCCCGCTGCTCATCCACATGCTCAACCACATCAAACAAGAGAGGATTCGCTCCAACTCCCGCTGCTTACGAATCATTAACAGATACAGGGTATACAGATGCTAAACAGACAAGCATCTCAGATTTTGAACATAAAACTGGTCACAAAAATCTACAGTAATCTCTAGTAAATTGCCTATTCGTCTAACATGTTCCCGTTTATATTTTTCCAGGTGTTTCTGCAGTTTTTGCTCTGCACTGCCATGTTTGGAAGTGTTGGCGCCATAGTCGATATGAACTCAGAGTCCTGGTTGCTGAAAGGGATCCTGCTGGCCTGTGTGATCGGTGCAAGTAACCTGGCCTCAAGGTGAGGACACATTTCCACTGAGTTCTTCTCTTGAATGTTCTGAATGAAATGTAAATGAGCATTGCATTGGTACTCATGCTCTTCATCTGCATGTTATACAAAACTGGTTGGTTTGTGTCTACACAGGAATTTCCCAAGTCCAGCTTTCCAGTCTCTTATACCGGCTTCAGCTCTCATAGCTTCAGTCTTCTGGATGCTCGTCACCTGGTGCCTCTGGTTCCTGCCAGATATCCTTTCATTGAAGGAAAACACAGGAGCAGGAAGTAGAACAGAATGCAGTGCAGCTACAAGGAAGGTTGAATTGTATTAATGACATGTTATTTTTGTTCAGGAGCCAACGATACGGTTAGCTAACTGTATATTTATGTATATGTATATGTATATGTATATGTATATGTATATGTACTGCACCAGTTAAAAGTTTGGACACACCAAAAAATGTTATGCCTAAATCATTGGGATTTGTTTTAGAGGCATTTTGGGAAATGTAGGAAGCCAGTGTTTGATATTTTATCCTGCTTAAGACTTTCTTAACCTTTGACCCCACATGGACACAGCGCCACAGTTCAGGTTCTGTTCACTCTCAACGCCACCGCTCTGCTCTACTACTACCTCCGCACCTGCAGGACCGACCCAGGCTTCGTCAAGGCAACTGAAGAAGAGAAGAAAATGGTGGGAGGGATATTAAAAATTACAAACCATTAATGATATTATCTTACATATTAATGTTCTGTGCATGACTGAGTTGAGTTGTGTTTGTTTGTGTTGACAGAATGTGTTGGTGTTGGCCGAGGCCGGCTGTCTGGACCCCAGAATATTCTGCACTTCTTGCATGGTGAGACTCCAACCACAAAATCTCCTCTTTATTACACAACAAATGTTCCATTCATCACAGAAACAGTGACAACCGCTACTGTTTTATATTTGCTTTGTTATATTTCACAGATAAAGAAACCAATGAGGACAAGCCACTGCTTCGCCTGCGATGCCTGTGTGGCAAAGCAGGACCACCACTCCGTCTGGACCAACGGCTGCATCGGTACGACAGACTGGAGCAAATAGAATAGAGTAGAATATGTACACAACCTCGACCACTAACTGCTGCTCCAGAGGAAGGTAGACTCAGAGCCTACAGCTGGAATTGGGGCTTTTAAAATACTATATAGATAGCTGCAGAGGTGGCAGCTGAGTACTGACGGCTTAAACACACCATTATTATTAAAAGGGTGTGTTGGATATATGTTGCAGTGAGAGGAGTATGCTATCATGTGAGTGTAACAGCAAACTCAAGTTGAGCTGGCTGAACTAGCTCGCAGCCTTTGCTAAATTGCGAGCTAGTTCAGGCAGGTAAGTGTTAAGAAATACCATGTTTCCAAGTCCTGGATCCACACCACAAACTAATCATTTAGTTCTCGTCTGATGGTCTAATTTCCCACCAGATTACATCAAAATCTGTTACCAAGTTTTTAAAAATATTCTGCTAATTAACAAACAAACAAAACTGAAAACTCACTGCCAGATGTAATAAGAAATCTTGATTCATATTCTGTCAAAACAAATACTTTTCTTTTACACATAAATATGTTGGAAATTTGGACAACAGAAATATCAACACAAATATTTAAAAATTTGCCATTGTGTCATGAATAAGATGATTCAGGATGTGTTGAAACTCAATATTATACTTTTCTTTCCTGTTAATAGAGTAGAATAAGTCATTGACCATCAGTTACTGATGTGTAAAACATTGTTTAAACACCATTTGAGGATATTAAATGTGCATTCTGTGTAATTATTATAGTAGCCAGCATTTGTCACAATATTGGCTCATTTTTTATCCTTTTCAGTGAGTTCAATATAATTTCTTCCAGGTGCGAGGAACCATCACTTCTTCGTCCTCTTCCTGCTCTCCCTCTTGTTGATGGGCGCCTGGATGTTCTACGGTTGTCTCGTGTGTGAGTGACCCACAACATACGACACAATAACAATATCTGACCTAGTTTTACATTTTACAGCGGATACAGATGCCTGCGCTGTTTTTACATGTTTTCAGACTGGTCGATTCGCGGTGTGCTGCGTTATGAGGAGAAGGGACTGTTGGGCGTCGTCTCTGGCCTCATCAACTGCTCCCCCTGGCTGCTCAGCGTCTTCCTGATGGCCTTTTATCACACCTGCTGGTCCGGCTTGATCCTGCTGCTGCAGCTCTACCAGGTGACTGTCTGTCTGGAGTGTGTTAATAAGCTTCTGAGATCTTCTAACTAGTGTTCTCAGCCTCTAAAACTCAAAACGAATAGAAACTACCCTCTGAATATCTGCTTTTATAAATTAGAAACCAACAAATGATTTTTCTGTGTAATTTTATCTTTAAATTAACGTGTATCCAAATGTTTCAATATCTCTCCTAGAATATCTATTATTATTTCATATAAATGTGATACAATGATTATATATAATTACAATATTAAGTAAAATTATGACTTTTTTGTGAATTTTTATAAAAGATTTTTACAGAAATTACTCAAAAATACAATTAAAATACCTTTCAACTCACTCAACTTCCTTCCTTACTCACTTAAGACTTAACGTTACTGAAATAAACCAACTAAACTATGAAAAGTTTTGGAAAAATCCTGAACTTTAAGGTTTTTAATGTGCTGCTTCTGATCATTGGATGAGTGTCGTCTCTCACCTTGATATAAATAACGTTTTCTTTGTGTCGGAGCAGATTGCCTTCTTGGGACTGACCACAGCAGAGAGGACGAGTCTGACGAACCACCAGAGAAAACTTAGACAATCCGTCTCCCTGAGACAAAATCCATACAAGTGAGTTGATATCAGCGCTCTTATCTGTGGTCATTTTACTAAATATATTGTTTTATGATCTCTAGCAACCAAATTACAGTTTGATTATGTTTGCATACTTCAGTGGAGCTCTATAATAGCGTGTCCTTTATCTCCGTTGGTTAAGAATCTTGAATCGATATGTAAAGCCAAAGGATTATTGTCTGTGTTGTAATAATGGCCGTTTCTGTTTCTGGTCAAGGTCTCTGTTCTCTTGTCAGGACATATTGTGTAATACTGAACGTCTCATTGTACATTAGTGCTGATTTATTACTGGTAACACTGGGCCAGATGTGGTTTTATTATCTTTGGAAACATAATCGGGACTCAGCTTTTATTTGTGAACGCGCCACCAGATGTGCAAACGCAGGCTGGAAATTGTAATTGTGTACATAGTTCATGAAAAAAGTTGCTCATTATTGAGATCGTGTAGGGACACGCAAATAATAATTATTAGAAATTTAAAATAACTAATTAAGAGGAAACAACAGCTACTTATATTTTCAGAGCTCAGTGCATGTTTAGAGTTTGCATTTAGAGATAAGACCAGTCAGTTACTGGGAGCTGAGGTGGGTTTTTTTTGTGATTATTGAAGCCCAAAATGGTTCTTCTGAAAGGTTGTGATCCAATATGTGGCCTAATTTTTAGGCATCAAGTTAGAAATGGTTCCATTTCTTTAAGTTTTGTAAATTTGTGCTGAAAACTGAAGTGATGTCTCTCTGTCTGGGAAAACAACTTCCTTCAGGCATCAATGTGTTCGCAAGAAATTTGGTTTTCTGAGACTGAAGTTTAATTTAACTTCTCCCGGCTTTGAAATTGAGGTTGTTAATAAGATAACTGGAATGTGGAAGAGTGCAGTGATTGGTAAAAAATTTTAAAGCAATCTTCCAATTAAATCATTTTTGTGGAATTGTTTGCTGGGATTGGATGAAATGGATTCACTGGTTTCACTAATCTTTTGTGGGGAAAAAAGATAACTCTCAGTAGGTTGAATAGTTCTGCTGTAATTAATACTGTTAAAATATGGATGAAATTATATATTTGCGGGACATTTCAGCAGATCCAGAATTTAAAGCAGATACTTTCTTCAAAACATGAGCTAAAGAGGGATCAGTTAGATTCTGGCAACTGTACACTGAATATGACATTTACACTTAGATAATGTATAACTTATATATTTCTAAGCATTATAACATATCAAATAATCCATTTTATATATACTGGCAAATAAGAAGTTACTTAAAAGGTAAAAAGCTGTACTAATATCCATCCTCTTCTTAAATATATCATGAAAAATTGCAGTGAAAAAGATAAAAACATAGTTGAGAAACTCTGCAGGAGAGATGAAACAGAACTGGGAACAAAAGTGACATGAAAAATGGAAACAGATGTTTAATGAGGTTCACAAAACTACTAATCCTTAAATTTGGAGAGAATTTGAAAGTACATATTAACTGCAGAGGTTATTTCCAAATGTGAATGTTTTTCTTTTTAGTTTTGCCTGTTCTGTTAGGATTACTTCTGTATCATCAGTTGCTGAAACTGGAAACAGCGTGCATGAAAACAAAGTATTAAAAAAAAGGACAAAATGGCAAATAACTCTGGACCTTCACCGCGTTTTCAGCAGTGAAGTCCTGGTTTTATTTGTTATCAGACTGATCATCTTCTCTCCTCGTCTCTCCACAGTCTGGGCGTCGTGAGGAACTTGGTGTCCTTCTTCCACCTGCGTTGTTGTGGCCTCTTCAAACCCGCCGTCATCGACTGGACGCAGCAGTTCCCGCCCGGCCGCGACCAGCACATGTTCGGACACACCGACATGGTCTGACCTCCCCCCCGCCGCCCCATGCTCAGGGTCAAGGGTGAGAGTTTTACAGTGGTTCTGGACCAAAAGCATAGACTGTATTTATTTATTTTTTTAAAAGTACGGTTCATTGTGAAGAGAGAACGAGATACGAGAAGTCGGGGGGGGGGAAAACACAAAGCAACGTGTAGATATCGTTCAGATGGAGTTGCTCTTTGTACAGACTGCTGCTGCCTTATACTTGACCGATGTAAGTGAAATAAAACGTTTTAATTTGGGGGAAAGGTTGAACCTTTTAAAGGCCTAAATTGTAATTGAACTTTTAAGCTGTTTTTTATGAGCACATCAAGCCTATTTTTTAAAATCCTCTGTTCTGGGATAAAAAAAAGGATCTTTGTACGTGGTTACGGTTGGTTTTATGACTTTTGTAAGAGCTGCATGTGTTTAATAATGAATAACCACTATTATACTTCAATAAAGCAATGTTTTGTGTGCCTGTCTTTTCAAATGGCTGTGTTTGGACTCCGGGGGGGGGGTGGACAAAATAAAACATATAAAACTGCACAACAGTTAATACCGCTGTAGTAAGGATTATAAATGTTCAGGGTGCAAGATTTTTCACATCAGTTGTCATTTTTGAGGCCTTAGTTTGTGGTGTTGTCAATCAAATATCCTGTTAAATGTCTCCGTCAGTGTTGATGAAGGATTATCTGTGACTTCTGTTCTCTGCTGAAACACTTATTTGTCGTTATTTTTCAGATTTTCGCCACATTAGATGATTTTTCAGTGTGTGTGGCATTCAGGCAGCTACTGTACAACAAGGCAGTAAACTCAGCTATAAGTATGTGTCAGTATTGATCGGCCTGATTATTAAATAACCTTTTTTTCCTTTTTAAATCAACAAAGATTGTTCATTTCAGATGTAAGCCCCACGGAGCCTTTTAGCCTCTTTTTTTTGGTTTACATTTACTGGATTGTTCAGTCTCACGAGCTCTCATCACCCCGATTTCCAGCAGCAGCAGGCAGCTGTTTTTCACCAAAAAACAAGCTCTGATAAACCCACTGTGCACAACCTGTCCAGCACCAGACGCCAGACAGACAGACAGAGTTGTGGAGCGTTTAGCAGCTAAAAAGCCAGATATTTTTCTCAGGAGTCGTTGGAGACCAAAACAGAGCTAATAAGAGAGTGAATCAGGCTGCGTCTGAAATCACTCCATATTTAATATACGATGCACTACATTTACTCTGCCCTTTTATTTGAGTGTCTGAATTCTGAGTGTCAAATTTATCCACCATATGGAGATCTTGAAAATAGGTCCATGACATGTACACTACTTTATACCAACAAAACCAGTGTAATGTGTTGGGATATTACAATCAGTGATGATGCAAAATGATGATAAGTGTCTGAAATCTCAATTTACTGTTCACTATTGAATAAACTATTGAGTTTTTATTGTTTAGAAAGTAGTGAAGACAACTCCAAATGAATGCTAATCTGTTCTGCTGTGTGTCTGCTAGCTGCATGAATGTTAGCTAACATGCTAGTCAGAGCAACTGTATAAGGCGATGATATATCAGGCTGTGGTTTTTTCAACCTGTAATGAAGCTTCGCTATTCCCGAGTGGCAGGAAAAAAAAAGTCAAGTAACGCAGCTTTAAGGCAACATAACTTGAGGCCGTTTCAGACTGGGAAGTGATAGTTGCACGGTGGCAACCACAGCTGCAAGAAGTTTGCATGGTCCAACTTCAGTAGCTGCACAGACACTGCATCCCTGCTCCTGTGCTGCTTTTGCCAGACACAGTAACTTACCACTTCCTTGTCTGAAAGAGCCTTTAGGAGAACAAAGAGGCCGGTTACAGTAGATGCTTCAGTAGTTGCTGGTGTCTCCATCTCAAATGTTATAATGTATGTGATGCAATGGACATAAATGTGACTTAAAAATCATGAAAACAAACTTGATATTTGCTCCACAGCATCATAATGTATGTTCTTCAAAGATGCTGTTGAGCTGAATTAACACCTTTGACAGCTTCAGACAAAAATTCGAGCATTATGAGCTTCGCAAGCTTTACTGTGACGACACGTCCTTCTGTTTCACTGTTGAGCTCCTCCTCTGGTCAATATGTGCTTTTTTATTTTTTTTCTTTTAATCAACCAGTACAGACAGAATGTCTTGACGTTCAGCAGCCTTAAGTGTCCCGGCTACAGAAAGGACGGGCAGCTTGTTATTGTTTCAGGTATCATGTTCTGTCATAGCTTTTCATTTAGGTCATGTACTGTATGTTTGCATCGGTAACAACAGACAGTTATGTACAATCAGGTCACTGCACTGTGTATTGAATCTAATAAAAAGCAAGGATGTTTTTCCACTCGCATGGTTCATGAGTTCTTTTCATCCAAAATATTCTCTAATTTTAGTGATGTTGATTTAAAGCAGCCGCTGCAGGTTTTCACGTGTGACTTAAAGGTGCAAACTGCAGAATAAGAGTGCTGCTCTGGAGGAACTTTTACTCTGTGAATGTTTTGCAGCTCCTCTAATTTAATAGTGTGAGATAACAGCTCTAATTTTAGTTTGACAAAAAAATCTCGTCCCGCCCCGCTCTGCACGGCTGCTCAGACAAAACTGTTTGCATTTGTTAATCACTTGTTGCCTTGATTATTCTAATTAATTATTACAGAAGAGTAATTCATGAATGCAAATAAGATTCTATTAATAATTAACAGGATGAGGCAGCAGCAGGCAGTAACCGGTGCAAATAAATTCACAGGCTAAAAACAAATTAATTACTGGTTGGTTCTTGTTTAGCAGTTGTTCTCATCTAACTACATCTAAACAATAATTACAAACAAAAGGAATAAGTAGAATTAGTGATTTATTTTAATAATGATTAGTTCAGCTCAATATGTGAAGTATAAAAAGAATGAAATTAAACACTCAGAATGAAGCATTTTGAGTATCATCCCAACTTTTCTGCAGTGAAACAGCGTATCCTGTTCCGTGTGGACTCATATGTTACAAACATCATCCAGACTAACGTAATTAAAAGCCGAGTCTCCGTCTAAATAGCTGCGGTGTAACTCAGTAAATGTGAGTTTGAGGTTCTTTGATTGCAGTCGTAGTTCACTGCTATTCGTCCAACATGGCGGCGTTCCCCAGTCCGAACCCTTTTGGGCCGAAGTTTTTGGCGTAACAGACTGAAGAGAAAACAGAGAACAATGAGAGTTGGTTCAATGTTGAACAATGAGTTCATGATGCAGCATTTTATTATAAACTATTACACTTTTTCTTTATTAATACACTTTGCATCAGTTTACTGACTGTGTGTGTGTGTGTGTGTGTGTGTGTGTGTGTGTGTGTGTGGTCTATAGTACTTTATTTCTCTACTTGTGAGAACCAAAATGCACATTTGAGGCATTAGTAGTAGATGATGCTCACTACTATAACATGCTGGGGTTGCAACTAATGATTATTTTCATTATCGATTAATCTGCAGATTATTTTCTCAATTAATCATTTATTTGTTTGGTATTTTTGCTTGAAAATTACTAATTTATTATCACAATAGTTTCCAATTAATTTCCAGTCGATCTAATAACTAATAATCATGTTTAGGGCAAAAAGCTGGTCACCTACAAGGTCAACCATTAACTATTTTAGGGTTAAGACTTGGTTAACATTATTAGGGTAAGTGACAAAAACAAGTGTGTGTGTGTGTGTGTGTGTGTGTGTGTGTGTGTATTTGTTTGTTTGTGTGTATGCATGTTCACCTTTACAGTAGAGCTCTCCGTCCTTGTCAGTCACGGTGGTTGACTCCAGACTTTTACCGCACAGGGCACAGCGGAAACAGGTTTTATGCCAAGGCTACACACACACACACACACACACACATATACATGACAACTGTTACTCACATAGGGTTCAGGCTGAAATTAATTTACAAAAATAAAGTTTAAACCATGTTTTTAGATTAATCATCTTGCTCAGAGTTTAATTGTGGAGATAAAAGTGTAAAATTTGCCCTGAAGGTGGTGATAGAGAAAAGGTCATGAGGTCATTAAAGATTTATCCTCTTGGGAGCATGCACGTGCTCAGTAATGTCTGTAGTAATCTGGCCTACATTATAGAGATATTATGCTCTGGACCAAACAGACTGATTGTTTTTTAGTGATGTTCTTTTTTAATTTATGGGCTCAGAATCTTCCAGTTATTTGCACGGAGGATCAACCACATCACTGGATGGTATGAGACAGTCTTGTTCACCCTCCTCGTTCCCTTGGTGGCAACGTTGTCATCAATATTAAAAAAAACATTTTCAAAGAAAACATCAGAGTCTGGTGGCAAAGTGTTCTGATTTTCAATCTCTGCTCAGTCTGCTGGAACTTCAAATCGCAGAAGGATTTATTTACAACGTGTGGAAATAAACTAAATAACCCCAAATAAAAAACCTCCATGTTTCAGCGGGACGGTCCTTACCTTCCCGGCTCCCATCACCTTCTCTGCTGCAAAGACAGCTTTGGAGCAGCGAGGGCAGCGGTCTGAACTTCCAAACTTCTGTGAAAATTTATTAGGATTGGCGTTTGTGGCGGACGGTCGTCGTTTCGAACTGTAAAAAAACAAAAACGTTTCACTATTTGTGACATTTGATGACATCTCTGGTTACTGGTCTTTGAATATTTTGATCTTATTAATTTTTTTACCACTAGTCTGATTTTTTTTTTTTGTATTTTTGAGGAGCGATGCCATCAGTAACACCATCATAGGACACTAAAGCTACATTTACACCACTGGTCTTGCCGCCCAAATCTACGTTTTTTTCCAATGTTTTTATGTGTATTGTAAGAAAACACAATTTTTAAGCTTATAAACTTGTTTCTGTCACTGTGTTTAGAAAGTAACCTTCATCATACTGGAGAAAAGTGACATTAACTAGCTTGACTTCCGATAATTAAAGGTTCAGTCCAACAAAATCACCAAAAATGAAGAAGTATGATGAAGAAACACCTGGAAACCTCTGCACATAAAACCAAAATCAACTAAATGGCTGAATTACTATAATATAATATTTTAAATATGAATAAAAATATAATAGAAATATGTTATTTTTTGGATTTGGGTGAAGTGAACCACACTATGAGTGAACACGTACTCCTGAGACTGCGGGTCGATGTTCTGTCCCGGAGGATCAGAGCTCAGAGCTCCGGCTCCTTGCCCGTATCCGTATCCTTTTGGTCCATATTTCTTGCCATAACAGGACTTGCAGTAAATCTCAGACTCATGGGCTGCGACCGTGGTGCTGTCCAGCCCTTTCCTGCAGCTCACTATGCGAAAGAAACAGAGATATTTTATTTTATTTTAGTTATTATCTGACAATGCGGCTGCGTTAAAAGGCACACGGTCACAGTGAAGTAATGGAGGTTAAATAAAGCTCCCACCTAGCTTGTTTTATCAGTCAACAGTGACATTACACATAGTCAGATGTCTTGTGTTTCTATTTGTAGGGGGAGAGGAGGGTGTGAGACGAAGGTTTGAGAAAAGATGAACACTTTAGCAGATGGATGAGCTTATCGCAAAGGCCTTTCAGAGCTCCCGGTGGAACAATCAAGCGGTCACATGTTCCGACCAACTGGACTGTTTGTGTTTGTGCAGAGAAGAGTTATCGTCTATGAGGTGTCTAACTCTCTGGGCTCTCATGTAGCTCTGAGTCCCTGGATTAGACCTCTGCAGCTGGGAGATCTGTTTATGTCCTCGATATTTGGCTGCAGCGCAACAGAACCGCAACTGATATTCATGTCAGGATGTCCGTCCAAACAGAAGACAGTGGAGGGGGGGAAACTGTGTCAAACCCCGGAGAGAGACTCCGTCAACTCCCACATGAAATACAACAAAAGTAAATCAGAGAGGGATGCTTTCCAGAGAGGATAATTTGAGTTATTGCTGAGAGCAGGAGAGGTCTGAGGTGTAGGAAGAGTAAAAGGAGCTTTATGAGAAAGAGGAAAAGAAAGAGAAAGAGACAAAACAGGCAGAAGGGGAAAAGGGGATTAATAAAGGAACAAAAAGGAGGAGGAAAGAAAAACACTGGAAGGAAGAAATGAAGAAAAGGAAGAAATTAGGAGAGAAGGGTCTTCCCATCTCAGGTGAAAAGGGCATGAAGGGAAGAAACAATAATAAAACAGAAACCAAACACAATCAAAATTGAATCAAATCAATCAAAAATTGGACTATATATCTCTGTCAGCAAGGGAACAAGGAGGAAAACTACCAAAGCTGAAATATGCTGCTCTGCGGCTCTTCTGTAAATTCACAGGGAGCTTTTATAAGCAGCTGAAGGTGCCGAGAAGACGGCTGATAAGAGCAAGAAACAGCTGCTGGAGACCAACAGATTAAACATGGAGGGAATGAAAAACCTGATGGTTGGTTGTTCGGTTTGCTGCTTTTCATTCCAACCAAACAGAAGGAAACGTCCAAGGTGCTGTGGTGACTTAAACAGACCTGCATGTGGACTTTTGATGATGAATCAATAAATAAACTGCCTCAAACGGACTCAACACTAAACTGGAACAGAAATGACCAACTAGGATTTCACGATACCCCCATTTCCCACCTCTCTGATATGTTTTAACCCTCCTGTTGTCTTCCCGTCGACCATGCAACTCCACAGATGCTATAAATTTTAATAAAACACCCAAAATTCTATGAAAGTAGTGATCATTACTTTTACTTTCAAAGTGTGTGGCGTGGAACCATCCATGAGATTTTCAGGCAATTAGATGAAAGAAATCCACATTTCTGATATAAAAACATTTGAAAAGGGGTCAAATTTGACCCGAGGACAACAGGAGGGTTAAACCAGCTTCTTTAGTTTTAATCCTGATTGTGCATAATTAGATTATGTGTCTGTTGGAGCAGTGAGAGGAAGAAAGAACCGTCAGTCTGTCAGTCTTACTGCAGATGAAGCAGGTCTTGTGGAAGCTCCTCCCGTTACACTGGATCTCCTCTGCATGATACACCGTCTTCTCACACGCTGAACACTTGGCGCCTCCTCCCCAGTTTGGCATCTAAAAGGAAAAATAATAAATAAATAGATAAGAACAGATAATATAGAGCTGAAGTGTCTCATTTCATTCTATTGATTACAGTAAACGTCATAAATGTCATCCATCATAGTTCCAGAGTCTAATGTAGGGCTGCAACAGTTGATCATTTTCATTAATGATTCATCTGCACATTCTTTTCTCAATTAATTGTATTAATCGTTTGGTTTATAAAATGTCAAATAGTGAAAAATGCCATCCAAATCTCTCAGAGCACGTGACATGTTTAAATGCTGGAACCAGACAATGTTTGGTATTTTTTCTTGACAGAGTAATTATTAAATTTTTTGCTGATTAATTAACTAATTAACTAATCATTTCTGCTCTCGTCTAATGTGATATCTTAAAATTGTTCAAATATTTATTTATAATGATATGAATGAAGATGAGGTCGGATCTTTTTGCCTGTTAAGCTCTGATAAGTGTTGAATGACAAAAGCTTTCATGAGGATCTGATGATATTTGCTGTTAGACGTGATTCCAGAGTCAATAATATAACTCAAAAACAAAAAGGAGGGAAGTAACACTGATAATCTAAATATCTAAATACTTTTATAAAGTGAGGAAAACTGCTGTAAGTTATGTACACTTTTTTACATGTCCCTTCTCATTTTCTACACTCAATTTTCACTCATTTCCCCAAATTTAAGGCGGATGTAGAGACATGTTAACATCTTTCAAGTTGTTAAAATGACATTATTAAATCTTCAAATGAAAGTGTTAATACCCTAACCTAAAACTTAACCTTCCCCAATACTGACCTGTTCTAAAAATCCTATAATATTTTAGTTTAACAATTTAAACCAATTAACTCATACACAGCTTTACTGATTCATTTTCTTATCAGTTTTGAGAGTTCTTGACTCCCCTAAAAGCCCTGAAAGCCTGGAGATGTGGCGTCGGTGCCCTCTCTGGCCTTCTGTCTGACATTCCAGTTTCCATTCCTATCAGAGGCTGCCCATCACCTCACAGGACTGGTATGTGATATTCCAGGAATAGAGGCTTTACTGAGACATCGAACGGACAAAAGCAAAGCAGCCTCTCCATCAGACTCGACTGAAAAAATACTGAATTCCCTCCAGAAAAATGAGAATTCTCACATATGGAACAAACTCAAGGTCAAAAATAGAAGCTGCTCAAAGAAGACACAATAAACAGCCTCATCATTAAATCAACCACGTTACCTGTGTGTCGTAATATCAACTCAACTACCAACAGGAAGCATTAATAGGAAAGAATCCCTGCTTACCTTGAATCCAAGCCTTTGTGCTTCTGTCCTAACGTGGCAGCGAACGCTCCCGGCTCGGCTTAAATACCCTCCATCTCACCATCACCTCAGACCACCGGTGACGCTTCAATGAAACCATCTTCCTAAAATAACTCGTGACAAAGCCGAGCCCTCTGACCCTTCATCATCACAGGCTGAAAGAGGCCTGAACATCAGCCACTCCAACATTTGTTCTGGACTCAGACAGGAAACTCCAGCCGACACTGACTGACAGCTGCACGCAGAGGATGCATCCACATGGCATGTTGTAGGATTATGTACATAAACAATGGGCACGTCATACACCAAACGGTGCTGGAAAACAATGTGGTTGGATGGATAAAGAAGTGCTGTTCATAGATCTTGACCACTAGTGGGGTAAATTTTAAGGGGGGCGTCAAAGGAAAGGTCATGTTGTTGCCTAAATCTACCTGTGTACAGCCTGATAGTCAAACTGAGTTTTCAGTTTCTATTTGAATGAACCAGTGGTGACTCAGGAACCAGGTTATGAAAAGCTGGTTGTTAGTTGTAATTACGAGAGAACGGGAGGAAACTTTCAGCTGTATCTCCCACCTCAAGAGTTTCAGTTCAAGACTTCAAGAGAACTTTATTTTTCTTGTCTCTGACATATGAACTGCAGCTGCTGACATAAAACTACCAAATATACAAAGCTCAAATTTAACAAGAAAGAAAGCCAATAAATAAAAGAAGTACCATTTAAATATATATAATTAAAAATATTGTTAATAAGTATAGTAGCTGTGAAATTTAAATATTTGGCGAAAGAATTGCTGAAGTATCAAACTGTCTGGAGTTGCCAAAATGGCTGCAACATCACTGGTGACCTAAAAGTCATGTGCTCTTGTACTCACTGATCATTAATTTTACCTGATGAAGTCTGAGGACTGAAAACGTGTCAGTTCAGTCAGTTCAGTGAGTTCAAGAGTTCAACACTGTGCAGAATATTTAGTTTCTGTCAGTTTTTGATCCCACACACTATTTTCTTGTTTGCAAGAACTTTGTAATTGTTACCAGTTGAATGTAAATGTTATATTTAAAGATCCACTTCACACAATATAAAAAAACATTCTGCTTGTAATAACATGTCTAATCATCTCATAATAAACCCCCATATTCCATCTCCATCGATGAAAAATCCAGAATCTATGAATATGCAAATATATTTCATTTCAAAAATGTTCCTCCACTGAAAAGTCAGTTCTTAGTGTTTGGAGGCTTCAAGTTCCCAAATCACACTTGTGTAAATTGAATATCGGACCAGGACTGCCGTCAAAACCTGTTGTGATGTCACAAATCCTGCTGGTAGGCCCGCTCCTTAAACTCTGATATTTAAAGAGCAGAGAAACTTTCAGCAGACGAAAGTGAAAACATCCGTCTAGTTTCACAACTGCACAAACATCATCCTGCACAGTGAAGCTCAAACATCAGACTGAAGTAACAATAAGCTAAACACATGTGTGAGTGGAGGGCGACTTTAACCTAACAATCAACACAGCTAATTAAAAATAAACTAGACAACCAACAGTTTAAAGCCTAATTTAACATTAATGAACTGCTACATATATGTGACATGATGCACATTTGTAATTAAAGCTTCTTTTATATTTATATGGTATAATGACAAATCTTGAAATAAGGTATAAATGCTCCCAGGTGTCAACATTTTCCCGTTCTGCTGATATAAAGAGATGTGGCGTCATGTTAGCTTTATGTTATCACACTCTGCTAAACTCTCATCAGTTTAAACTCTCATCAGCCTCAGTTGTGACTTTCCAGTTTCTTCTGTACTGGACCGGTCGGTTCTGCTGGACTCAAAGTCAAAGGGATAAAAAGTCTTTAGGATTCAACCTCTGGGAAACGTCCAGCACTGAAACAGTTAAATGACTGATTGATCAACAGAAAATTATCTGAAATTTTGATAATCATTGATAATCAAGGAATAATGCTAAACATTTGCTGTTTCCTGCTTCTCAGAATGTGAAGATTTGCTGCTTTTCTCGTCTATTCTTGCAAATTTAACATATTTGGATATCGTACTGTTAGTCTAAAGTCTATTTTTTAAAATTTTATAGACTAAATGATTAAATATGAGAATAAGTGACAGATTAATGAAGATAATTGTTAATTGTAGACCCACATTTCCCCCCAGTGTCCATTCAGTATTATGAGAAACATCACTGTAAAACACAGACACACATCACATGATGCTCTTAGACAAAAATCTATTAAAATTTATTTTGCATTTTACATTTAGCAGGACATCAAAAAAATGAAGGTAATTTCCTTATAAATTAAACTTATCAAAATGTCTGATTAGTCTTAGAATTCATCACAAATATTCACATATTCTTAACATTTCCATTTTTTTTTAAAAAAAGGGGTAACAGCTAACATTTACATATGTGCAAAAGTTTTTTTACTTAGAGACAAAATGATCAGTCGGTAATTTTTCCAATCAAATTTAACTTTCAGTCAAAAACGTCCATCTGACTTCGGTGTGTTTTTTCTTTATGGCGTTGATGTGACGTTAACTAATCGTGGTAATTTGAATAATAAAACATTTTGGTGCTCACATCACCCACATCAGCAAATATAACTAAAAATAAAATTAAAATAAAAAACCCTGTTAAGAAAAACAACTGTTTGGTTTGTTCTCTGGGGGAAACACTTTCCACCAGCATCACCACGAGCAGGACAGTAGTGTTCATGAGTCTCTGGTGAACTTGTTTGTGAAACCTAATTTCCGTGTGTCCACCGTGCCGCAGCTCAGGTCCGCGCGGCGGCTATTTTTAGCCCGTGATAAGAACGATGGCAGTGAGACTGCTGCGAAATGTTCAGAGGTAATGAATCCTAGAAAATGCTAATCACGAGAGACACCCGCCCACGAGACACAAACAATACCCATCATACACTCATATAATGTACACAATCATCAGGGGAGGGGGGAGTTCCTTCAAGGCTTTCAGGAGTCCTCAGTGTTGACGTCCAGCCTCCTCTGAGGGATGTAAACAGTTTTGGTGGCCGGGTGTCCGGCGCTGGTTACCACGGTAGCAAGAGGCGAGAGGGGGACCGGCGTGTGGAAGAAGCTGTGCTGGGGGAGCCCCGTCCCTTTAGGGGTGGTCATCACAGGCTGGAGGAAGAAGACGGCAGAGAATGATCAGTTAGTTTGACGGCTTTTGATCTTAAAGGTTTGGTTCAATCAAATTATGACTATGATTAAGATTTCACTTTCTACCAAACAGACTGTTCTCATGAACTACTGACAGCTAGATGCATGTTCTTGTGGTTTCTGTGAACTGACGTTTTAAAGAGTAACTACACATTCGAAACCTGCTAGCTCCCTCCATCCCTGCATGTTTAAAAAAATGCAGCTGTAGGGTGTGTGTGACACGGGAGGTAAGAGGACACCGACCGGAGCGGACTGAAACTGACCACCGCTCAGCGTAGCATGACTGGTGATATGAGGCTGTTGGAGCCAACCGACCGTGAGCAGCTGCTGTCAGACTCTCTGTGGTTACAGCGCTGCAGACACACACAGAGAGTCTGCTGGAGCTCTGACAGTCACTACCAGCACATTCACAGATCTTTGTAAAAGCTTCTGTCTGGCTCTCAGGTGTGTGTCAGTACTTAGCCGTAGCGCTGTTGTTTATCGTGGCTAACGTTAGCATCGTTAGCCCTGAATATCTTGTAAAGCTCTGAATATAGCAGAGTTATTGGCCGGCCCACAGAAAAGGAAGAAATCTTTGGCTTATTTGCATAACCACGGTTCTCTGAGTAGCGCGACTTCTCTTATCACACTTGCTAACGCTACCTGCAGCTTTGTGTGAGAAGCACAAACTGAAGCTACAGTTAGCAGGTGTTCTGATATTTATACTTGGTGGGCGGATGATATGAAATACACCTCGGAGTGTTTATATTACGTCTTGAGTGGGGAGGAGCAGAGAGTTTGAACTGAATTTTCAGATCCAAGCAGGCAGAAACAAGCTAATTTTGAGCAGAAATAGCAGTTTTTACACACAATATTATCACATGCCAACACAGACTATCAGGGGATTATATGTACAGCGTAAAGAAAATGATTTAGTGTGTAGTTACCCTTTAAAAATGCAAAATGTTACTAAACACAGCAATGTTTTGTACCTGTTGTACGCTGATGAGGGCCACCGGATGCGGGGGCACAGACTGCTGGACCGGCACAGGCGACAGCGGTTTGATGAAAACCATCCCTCTCTGCTGCAGAGCCAGCGGACTGGCCAGGGTGTTGGCGTGTTCTGGAGTCTGGGGGGCCGTGAAAGCGTTTACCGGGCTGGAGCCCGAGATCAGGCCCAGGTTCTGCAGGGTGAAGTTGAGGATGGCGGGGCTGGGGCTGTGGAGGCGGTGGGCCTGCTGGGTGGCGTGGGGCGAGGCGGTGGCGGCGGCGGCAACAGCGGGGGGTTTGTGAAGACGAAGGCCGGTGGGTGTAATCTCCTGGGCTGGGGGAGGTCTGGAGCCTGTGAGAGACAAAACGGACCCGTCTGTTCATTCTGATGTTGTTACTGACTGGAGATGAACTTCAGCCTTGTTGATAGGTTTCAAATCTGAACTACTGTGAGAAAAAAATAAATTTAAAGAGAATCACCTGTGTTTGATCTGATTAGTTGATTGATTTAGTTGAAAATTAACAGATAAGTGATTAATTATGCAAAACCTTCTCTTGTTCTTGCTTCTTAAATGTGAGAATTGATTTCTTTTGTCTCTTTTCTATAACTGTAAATTAATATCTTTGAGATTTTGACAGTTAATAAAGGAATTTAAAGATGTCCCCTGGTGATGGACATTTTTATTTAGTTATTTAAAATCAAATTGCCCAAATCTAAATATAACGAAGTAAAATCTTTCACTATAGTTTAGCTAAAGACAAACTCTTGCACCCTGAGATGTAAATCATCATTTTATCTAACGATATAAATACCTGCAGTTGGTGTTTGGAAGATGTTGTAAGTGGGAGTTGAAGCTTTGTTGTTTTCTCCGCCTGAACCTTGTATTTCCTTGTAGCCGATGAGGGATTGCTGGGAGATTGGGATCAGGTATCCAGCTGGCACTAAAGTCTGAAGGAAGCAGAGAAATAAATGTTACACACATTCTGCTCAACAAATACAACAAAGCTCTAAAATCTGCATCCTAATCTGGCTGGAATTTGTGCTCTAAAGTCTTTCTGGGTTGTGAGCAGCGTGTTTGTGCTTCTACCTCGGTGTGGAGTTGTCCCGGCGTGAGCGGTACATCTCTGACTGGCGTCAGTCCCGCCTCGCTGTCGGAGTTCGCCGTCTTGTCTTCTCTGTCCAGGAACGTCTCCAAGCTCTGCTCTAAAGGCTGATGGGCTACGGCGCCTACGGCGGGGGTGTTGACGAACTCGGGGTCCAGGTGGAGGGCGCGAGGCGAGGGCCGACTGGAGAGCTGACCGCCGCGACGGGCCTTCAGACGAGCCTGCAGGATCTCGCACAGCTTCGGGGAAGTGTCCTGTGTGAGAGACAGAGAGGGTGAAAAGATATGTTATAACACGACACACGAGCTTTAAGTGATTCTGTGTTTTACACATCTGTTTCATTAATAGCACATCACGTTTTTGTTGTGCAGAATTTTAAAGAAGACTAGTCGATTGCTTTCCTAACAGCCTGGAACACCGTGGTGAAGACAGCGAGCAGCATCATAACAGAGATATGAAAGGAAATCATCTCCCTCTGTTGTTTCAATCAGGTTCTGTCCTGTCATTTCCATTTGGTGTAACTACTTTTCTTCAAATGTTCCTCTACTTTTCCTCCACTCAGTGGTTCTTCTACATTTTCTTCTTTGTAGCTACTTTATTTTTTCTGATTTGCATGCTTGTGCAGTTTTGTACACCTCAGTCATTCCTATATTTCCCAGCATGCCTTCGTTGTTGCCTTTATTTATGGGGTTTTACACAGTAATTAAGATTTATTGTACATTTACGTTAGGAAAATAACGTTATGTTAGGAAAATAAATTCATGTCTTGCAACTGTATCATGCTGTGGTCTGTTTACGACTCCTGTGGGTGTAAACTTGCTATTATGCTGGGTTTTTTTTTGTTTTTTTTAAAAAAATCCACCCCATAAACATACATGTGGGGGCAAAATATTAGGAACACTTTTCAATAATAAACATGAAGTAGAGTTATCACCTTTCTGACAATGTCAAAACTGAAAATGTGTAAAAGTAGAATTTATGGCAGAGTTGTTATATTTCACAGGTGTTCCTAATAAAGTGCACGCTGAGTGTAAAATGTTTAATAGTATATTTATTTTGCTCACCTTGAAGTTGGAGTCCGTCCTCTTGGCTTTAGAGGGGCTGCTCTCTGACGCTGAATCAGAACACAGCCGTTTGAGCACCAAGGGGCTGACGTCCGGCGCCCTGGAGGCCGACTGGCTCTTTGCGGCCGACTGGGCCGTCGGGCTCCGCCCCGTCTTATCCTCGAAGGTCATGGAGCGCACGGCGAGGCTGGTGGGCTGCGGCCTGGCCAGAGGGTTCGGCCTGAGGGAGGAGGAGCGTAAAAACACTGCGTAGGGACCGCTCCCCTGCTGCTGAGGTAACAGGACGGGGATCAGGGGTGAACACTGCGCGGGGATGTAGGCGACGGTGCCCGGCGGCTGGGCCGGCAGCTGGGCATGAGGGGTGAGGTGGACAGTAGTGTTGACTCGCAGCTCTTGCGTCGGAGTTAGTAACGGTTTCTGAGGTGGTTCCATTGAGCTGGAAGCGGTCGGCTCCAGCTGCTCGGCAGCTGTGCGCGGCTCAGTGGGAGCAGGATTTGGATCTTCGTCTCCAGTCCTGGAACAGAAGCAGATTAATTAGCCTCGTTTAACCCTAAAGAGCTCTACAAGGAATAACAATTTATAAAATCTAAGGCTGGAAGCTGAGTTGTACAGTTCTCCTGCTTTCCATCCAGTGTTCTGTTACAAACAACTCAAGAGTTGCAACAAAGGGCAGCTGACTCGTTTTCATATTTTTGGCGATCAGTGATCCTGCGTCCTCATTACTGTGTGGCCCTGCAAGTCACGCTGCTCTTCTCTTGAGTATTAAACTGCTTAATAACAAAATAAAATTAGATTTGACTCAAGCGTCACTACAATTCTCTTAACAGTCAGTTAAATAATGTTTAACTGCGATATAATCAACTTATTTCCATCCCTGACAGAGATGCCTCATCAGTAGAGCAGAAACACATCGACTCATTCAGATATGAGTGTTGCTACAAAGAAAACAAAACACCAGAGTTTGTTTGGAAGCAACCTCTTTCTCAGGTGGACTAGGTGCAGGTCTTTGTTCTGCACCTGGATTCACTCCTTTAAATGGACAAATGCACCAGATTTCATTTAAAGAGCCTCAAACAGTTTTAGTTTAAACAGTGAGTCTAAACGCAGACTTACGCTGACTCCTGGTCAAGTTCGATCTTACAAATAGCAGCAAGTTGAGCCATCTTGTTTGGGAAGTCAGTGTTTGATGAGTCACCTGAAAGCGAAAGAGGAAACCAAGATTATCATCACGCCATTCATAAAGACACACCGCAACGGTGACCTGGTCTGAAGAAACGCTGTCTGTACTCACTGAGTGAACTCTTGACGGGACTGCTGGGTGCAGAGTTGATCTTGCGCCGGTCATCCTGAATGCTCTTAGCCAGCTTTATGAGGGAGGGGTGTCGGGTGAAGCTGCGTTTAGCTCCGGTTGATGGAAAGAGGTTTTTGGCACAGTTGTCTACAGAGGGACGCAACTCCAGTACGCTTGTCTTCTTGGTGGGTGGACACTTGGATGTGGAGCTCTCTAAGTCTGAAACAAGAGTTTAATGTTTAGTCTTAAGACGACGATGCTAAGCTCAAAAAATTCACTCTAACTGTGGGCCAAAAATATGAACAACAGGAAAAGAAGTTCTCCATACCTTTGACTTCTGGGAATTCTTCGGGGCCGACCCATTCAAACGCCGGTTTCCTCCCCCTCTCCTCCGTCACGTGGACTTTCTCTATCAGTTTCAGGCTCCGCAGCACGTTGGCGATATCGTACAGCCGCCGCACTTTGGCTGCAAACACACGACAGACAGCGAGGTTATCTACTGCACCTGCGTTTTAATGTAAACATCTCCAGGCTGTTTGCATCTTCGTGTCATCAGCAGTACAATGATGCAGAGAGCTCAGCCTTTTGAGATCGCACATACTGTCAAGTCTCTGCACTCACTCTTGAACTTGTTCTTGTCTTGATCCGCGCCCTGGTCCTCTCCGATCAGGATTTTGGCGGCTACGTCCAGACTCACCACGCGAGGATTTGACACCAGGAAGAGCATGACGAACTTCTGGCTCATCACCCGCAGAGATTTGTCCTTCCGACTGTTAACGGAGGCTGGAGAGGACAAACAGGAGGTTAAAAAATCTGATCGCTACGCCACAAAAACACTAAACATTTACATTGTAAAAGCCAGAAAAACTCTGCAGCCAGCTCTCTCACCTCCTTTGAACTCTACTCCCGGAAGCTCCACGAAGAAGAGCTCCTTCTGTCCCTGTTCGCCGTTCTCCAAGTCCACCACCACCTCGTTCTCCTTCTCCTCCCCGTCAAAGTCGAACTCCTTGTCCAGGAGACGGTGCCGGATCTGCTGCATCTGCTGTCCGTACCTGTGTTCCTCGCCCACCTGCTTCAGAATGGCCAGAGTCTGAGCCAGTTTGGTCCTGCCGTGCCACGTGTAGCGGTTCTTCGCCGAGCGGCTCACCATGTGCAGGCTCTCCAGCACGTTCATGATGTCGTAAATCCGCCGGCGCTCCACGTCTGTGATGACAGAAAACACAAGTTGATGAATCACAGTAAAGAAAACTGAAACTGACAAGAGGGAAAAGTGGAGTTCAAGCAAACTAAAGTAATTAATGTGGTATTAAAGTTGCTACAAACTCATATATTTGTGTTTATGAGAGTAAACTAAAAATTACAATTATAATCAGTGTGAAAAATGTTTGACAATCAGCTTTCATGGGCATTTGGTGTTGTTTTGTCTGGAATAGAAATAACTAATGAACTGCAGTTATTACAGAATCATTATCACAATCATTGTTTTCAGGCAAAATGTACATTTAAATTAATACTAATTTGCTGGATCTGCTATAAATAATGGTATTTATTCTTATTTTAAAAATGATTTATCAAGTAAAAATACCAAACATTTTCTAGTTAATAGTTTTTCAACTGTGCACATTTGTTTTCCTCTCTACATCACACCATAATAGGTTGCTTTGGTAACCTCTGACGGGCATTATATATACTGAGTGAAGATGCAAGAACCTACAGATTCATGAGTAATGAAAGCAACCCATTAGCTGCTGCCCTGATCGTAATGATTTTAGATAACAAAGAGCTGATATAGCAGACGTACTGAGCTCAGTGGCGACATCATCCAGACAGATGTCGTTGTTGAGGGCAGGGTTTGGGTAATCTGGATAGCGGGCGAGGAATTTATGACAGAGTAAACCCAGACTCTTCTCTTTTCTGCTGATCAACTTCTCTGACTCTTCTCCATTTTCAGTGTCCTGCAGGGAGATGACAAAACAGATGAGACACGTATTCCTTTGAACATCTTGACTCATCAGAAAGTGTGTGTGTCACAAACTCTTTTCTACCTGCATAGAGTCCGGACCTTCCCGTCCGTCCGTGTCAGTGCACAGCTCCTTCTCTCTGTTCCTGATGTCAGGACTAGCAGCACTGATGAGCATTTTAAGATTGGAGGTCGGCGTCCAGGGGTCAACAGAGCCTACTTCCCTTCCTTTTTTAGGTGTAGTGAGGGGACCCATGGTTGGCTGGCTCTCCGCTGAGACTACACACGGGCCGGTTAATTTCTTTGGAGTATTTACAGGAACCTGTGGTGCTACAAAGCCACCATCCTAATCAGCAAGAGAAGAAAGCAAAAGATAATTATTCATATGCAAGCTTATCCCTTCTTACTGCAGTATTCTGGGAATTATCACAAACAAGTTATATGTGAGAAGCATTTATACTCCTCACTTACTGACCTGGGAATCAGACTGGGTGAAGTTTTGAGATTCAAACGCTGTTCTTGACATTTTCCACCTTTGCATAAGAATTTAATAAGGATTATATTAGCTAACGTTAGCTAGGGTTTAATACAGAGATAAGTGCAGCTCAGGGATTGTGTAAAATATCAGGAAAATCTTTAAACACTGAACAGTATGAATGAACCTACACTAAGCTAGTTAACATGTATTCCATCTATCAAACTTTAAACATGCTACACGAACATTATGCAATATTTTATTAGTCTGGTTTATCGCCCGTTTTAAGCAGCAGCATCTAACCCTAAACTTAACTTCCCATTATTAAACATTTATCATTAATTTCGGCATTACAGCTATGTAACGTTAAAATTATAAACGTTAAAATTATTAACGTTACAGCAAAAATATTTTCGGAGGGATCGTCCTACCGCTTTTTGAGTGCGATATATTTGTCCGTAGCCCACATTATTTTTTAACAGCACTGACACGAGTTAGAAATGTATCGATGGTGTAATTATATTAGTCTGTTTTTCCTTTCTGATATAATCTATCATAAAAAATCTGTTTAAATCTAATCAAAACACCAGATTGATATTGGCGGTAACTGACGTGCGTTCCATCGAATCGCCGGACCCAACGGACGGCGCGGTCCCGCCCTTTTTCTGTGAAGCAGCCAATGGGAGCGCGGCGCGAGGCAACGTAGAGGAAGTGAAAAGAGTGTCCCGCGCAGGTAAATATTTTTTGAAATCCTTGGCGCGGAACATTTATACGGTAACAGCGGCGGCTCGCTTTAAACTTTGAAACATTATTAGTGAAGTTCCTGTCGTTATATCACCACAAAGCAACACTGTTTCGTTGCTAATGTGACAGTTTTAATAGCGAATGGTTCCCTATATCGTAATGTTTGTTGTCGTGCAGCCAGCTCCGAGCGCCCGCCGTCTGAGGAGGTTTTAGGGCAACTTAACTAAACACAATAAAACCGGATAATCCAGAAACCTTTCCATACATCAACGTCTTTGTTTAATAGAAAAGATAAAGACTTTAGTTACTGTAATATGGCCAGAGTGGAAAAAAGTTTACAGCGAGGAGGAGGAGGCGGTAACTCAGCGACGCCGAAACCAGAGATTTCGCCAAACAAACCATTTCGCACTAAAACTTACAAATGTTGACAAGATAAAACACATAATAAAAGTCTGGACTTACTCAAATCCGCCAAACAAGCCTTGCTCAGAGGAGACGTCCCATCTTCGTGGTAATGTGTTGTGGATAAGTTACCTCCAAAAAAAAAAAAAAAAAAGATCAGTCTGATGGGTTTAAAAATGGATTTTACGAACAAGACCAAGCGTTTCCACCGCACCAGCGGTCAGAATAAATATTTAAATATAAGAAACTGTACAAAATGTTCACGGCTCTTTAGTTTTTTTCCAGTGGGCAGCAGCCTCTTGGTCAACTTTACTACAGTTGTGAAAAAGTTTGCCCAGTTGTGTGGGTGACCAGCAGCGTTTGGCCCGCCCAGTCCGAGCATGCGCGCTCACATCAGCTCGACACTTCCTCCCTGTGGGGGAGATAGGCGGGCCCAATTACTTGTACACGTAACCCTAATGAACCCTAATGAACCCTAGTCTCATGATCGATTAGTTGTTTGGTCTTTAATATATCAGAAAATGGTGAAAAATGGCGATTATTGTTTCCCAAAGCCCAAGATGCAACCTAAAATCTAATCTTTTCTCCCGGCCAACAGTCCACAACCCAAATATACTCAGTTTACAGTCATAGAGGACCAAAGAAACCATTTACTAGAAAATAAAATACAAAAATACTCAATTTACTGTCATAGAGGACTAAAGAAACCATTTATTATGAAAATATTCACATTTAAGAAGCTGACACCAGAGAATTTTAGCAAGCTAATATGAAGCTTCAGTCGTTCAAATGAGTCAAATCAAGTAGATATCTTTCAACATCACAGTCTTTTTAGTGCCAACTCCCTCTTTTTGTTACTATACTTCCACCGCAGCTCAACAGGGAAACACTGTCCAAGGAAACACAAAGAGGGAATTTGATGCTAAAAAGACTGTAAACATGTCAGATATGCACTTGATATGACTAACTCAGACTACTGAAGCCTCATATAAGCTTAACATCAACTTTTAAATGACTGTGTGGACACATTGAGGATTTTGGCCTCCATCACTTACATTGAAAGCACATTTGAAGGAGATCTTTTAATAGTCAGTATGAACAGGAGGAATGATTACAGCGAGGAAAACTTATTTCACTGTTCATACGGACACCTGACTTGATAAACTGTGAACCAGTCCTTTAATGTGAAACACGTAGGCCTGTGATTAATATTTCTGCAGCTCCTTTACAGGTTGCTCATGCGTTTTAATGTAAGTCTAATGTATATTTTGATCTTAAATTCCCATTATATTATAATATTCCTGCAGCGAGCATGGCCGGATTAACCTCTTAAAGGAACCTGAGCCAAAAATTTGCTGTTTGGCCCCTACTGACCAACCTCCACAACCAAGTCCTGCCCTCGTCCACAAAGCCCCATCAGGTATTATACTTTTTGTCACAAGGGATTTTTCTTCTGTGCTAAGTTTTAAAATATAGCTATTCATTGTCACTTCTTTGCAACAAAGTTTGCCTAAGCACGTACGGAGCATGTCGGATTTCACGTATCTCTTGCTGAACGACGGGGAAACAAGTTTCCGGCTCTGTGATTTAGGACGGCTACGAACTGTGTATCACGTTTACATGCACAGATGCACTCTAACCCGATTATACAGCAAATAACCAAATTAACATAATTACTTGATTGAAGCCTTTTCATGGTTTGCGGTAAAATGAGGTTTACATGATTTGATTACTGGGTCGTTTCTGCAATAAGGTTTAACTGCTTACAGGAAATATAGTGGCAGCACAAAATAATAGATAAAAAATGGAAGAATAGAGAGGTTATTGGTCCCAGCTGGATAACCAACCGGGGTCATCAAACATCCCCGGGTCACTGCGTGTCAGTAGGTTTGGGTGATTCGATTAGGCCTAATTGGAAAGTTTTGTGAGAATCACTCATTTTGTGGTAGTTTTTAGACCCTTATTATTTCATTTTATATTTTTCTCACATGATGCATATTTCTAAATAAAGTATTATTCCAGCATAGGAGTGTGCTGGTTGGTTTTTGGGGTCTGTGGGAAAATAATGAAACTGTTCTGTTCCCAATGATGGAAACATTTTGATCCTTTAGTTAAGTAAACGTACCAATACAGCAATGTAAAAACACTCCTGCATGAAAAATCCTACTTAAGTAAAAGTACATAAGTATTATTAGCTTGATGTAGTTAAAGTATTGCAGTAAAAGTAGTGGTTTGGTCCCTCTGACTGATATATTATTATATATGACATCATTAGATTATTAATAGTGAAGCATCAGTGTTAGAGCAGCATGTTACTGTTGTAGCTGCTGGAGGTGGAGCTAGTTTACACTACTTTATATACAGTTAGCTAGTTTAGTCCAGTGGTTCCCAACCTAGGGGTTGGGCCCCTCCAAAGGGTCAGCAGATAAATCTGAGGGGTCATGAGATGATTAATGGAGGAAAGAAGAAAAAACAAAGATCTTATACACAAATCTGTTTTCAGTTTTTGAACTTTTTCTCTAATCTTTGATTTTTGCTGAAATATTGGATCATTTGAACATTTATTGAAATGAAAGCATGTGAGAAGTTTAGAGGGAAAAATCACTATTTGGTGGAGCTGTTAACAACTCATAGACATGTTAAATGTGACCCCGACTACACACTGCTTTTTGTAAGACGCCAAAAGCCAAAAAGGTTGGAAACCACTGGTTTCATCTTTAACAATGTGTTGTATTTTAAAAGCTTGTTATATTATCCATTGTGTCAAATCTTCATCTGAAAAGTAACTAAAGCTGTTAAATAAATGTAGTGGAGTAGAAAGTACAATATTTCCCTCTGAAATGTAGTGGAGTGGAAGTATAAAGTAGCATCACATGGAAATACTCATGTAAAGTACAAGTACCTCAAAATTGTACTTAAGCACAATACTTGAGTAAATGTACTTAGTTCCTTTATTCTTCAGGGTAAAACAAAGTTATCTGACAGCTGACGGCTCTTCTTCTTTTCATTGACGTGTCTCTGTTTCGGCACTAGGTGGCAGTATAACCCTCCTTACTGGGAGTCACCATGGAAACCGACGGGCGCCTTCAAGGATGTTGGGAGAGAACAGCGGAGCTTCAAGCAGCCAGTGACGTAATGTTACGGATGTGAGAAGGAGCGAGTGGGACCTTGATGCTGCCTTTACTTACCCCTCGTAAATTAGACCACCCACTCTGACTGGGAAAGTACAGTGATTCACTTGGATCAAGTCTGTCTGCACAATATCAGAAATTTGAATGGTATTCATCTTGAGATCATTATTGCTTTTAACTATTAATTATTATTGTTTGATGTTTATAGCTGGTTTTTCACTTACGTATTACATTCCTTGAGTGTATGTGTGTATGTATATGTGGGTATTGTAGATATGCATGAATATATGTTCTTTCTTTATTATTTCTTATAATCTTTTAATCTACTTTTTTCTTTTGTTTTTACCACTACATTGCATAGGTTGATGTTTTTATGTCTCATGAAATGTGTTCTATAAATAAAGCCTCACCTTGTCTTGTCTATCATAGTCTCATCTCACTAACGGAGGTTGCGATAGAGATGTAATTCCTGTATTAAATATGAGGGCTGTCAAATAAATATCAGACAAACTTCTACCATTGAATGCTGGAAAATTTGTTTTTTTCTCCTTAACGCGCTTAACATAATAAAAATGACTACATTTTTTTATGCAGCACTTTTTAAAATGAGGTTACAAAGTGCAAAACACAAAGCCGTGAAACAACCATGAAAAAGAAGTAACTGAACAGTAAAAGAGAGAAGAATCACGACATAAAGAGAATAAAAACATAAAAACTTAATCAGGTAATGTCATAAACTAAAATAATAAGCACATTTGTAAAAATAAGGTATTAATAGACGGAACTCTTGTTGCTGCTGCCCTGAAAGAGGTAATTGTTGGTATACATATAAGCCTACTGTGTAGTTTGTTTTCGCATTTCCCAAACTGTACATCGCGTTCTATATTTCCGACAGCGCGTTAACGCATCAGCTGGCTGCTCCGCTCACAGCCGGAGAAACGGACAGCAGTACGCACGAGGCAGGGACCATCTCCAGCGGGAATGAAACAAACAGAGAAGTGCGGGGTAAGCATCATTTCTCTCCACAGATACTGCTTTCTAATGTTCATTCCTCCTCGCAGTTAACGTGTTGTCCTTTATTTTTTCTGGATATTTGCGAGCAGTTTGCAGAAAGCTCAGTGCAGCCAGTCTGTCAGGCAGCCTGTAAGGTCTCGCAGATTCTCCTGCAGGGATGCTGCAGTAGCTCAAACCTTTAGACAAGCAATTTGTTCCAGATTGTAACTCTTGAGTTAATGTTTTCCTTCCCCCGAGTGTAAGCTGAATAGCCACGTTTACAACACTCACAAGATCTGCACAGCATGATGTCAAGTTTGTGGCCGACAAAAAAAAAAGTTGGGTAGTGATGTTTAATAAGTGTTTTTCATGGTGTGAATCGGTGAGAAGCGCACACCTGCAGCAATTAACTGGTGGTTTGATGAGATATAAACTCTGGTTTTAATCATTTACAGCCGTGAATGAACTCTTTCATAGATACAAATGGAAGAAAATGCAAGTTTAGAGGAACTTTTTCTTATGCAAATATGCATCAAATGTTTATCTATTAGTGTGCAAAGCAGCATTTTAGTTACTACAATCTAGGTTGTCTTCAGTCCCTTTAACACTTTTTTCTAAATGCTTCATTTTAACTCTGTTTTCTCTCTCAACTCAAGCACTTGTTCACTGTCAGGATACCACACTTGACCTTTGAGCTGTGACTGACACCAGCTTTTTTCTGCTTTTTTCTGCTTTTTTTTTCTACCTGGGAAAACTCATTTTGCAGCACAGTACTTGAACCCAACTCACATTTTTTCAGAGTGGATTGCAGTTTGGCCAGTCGAGAGGATCATGATAATCACATCCTCCCTTAAGATCAAATATCCACTGCAGCGGTGATGGTTTTGGGAGAGAGAGCCATCCTGCTTATCTCTGGTTCCCGCCGTCTGCCCTGATGCTCGCTTCGGGCCGGCCTTTTGGGACCGAGAGCTGCAAAGAGAAACCATCAAGAAACGATATGACTGAGACAAGGCCTATAGCTGAGGTTGGATCCACCCAGAGGTTGGGTGTCGTCTGTTTCATGAAGCAAAGTTGATGGACAGACTTTTTTTTTTTTTTTCCTGTTTTTTGGATAGATCTTCATGCACCACAACTGGGAACCAAGGAGGAAGGGGACTGAAATACTTTGAGCAGGTATTTCCCTTCGTTCCCTTTTAAAGGCTTATTGTAAAGGCTGGATATTCGGCTGAGTACTCACTCACATATGGGAAGATGGAGGCAGGAGCAGAGGCTAGTCCACAACAGCACCCGAGGAGGAAACCTGTGCTGCACGGCTTGGAGGACCAGAAAAGGGTGAGTTCATGTCAGATCCTCTTTATCTACTACAGTACTCGCACCTGTCTGCTCTGCGCTGTGTGATGGCTTGGAGTACAACAAGTGAGCGCTCTGAATAAAGTAGGTCGTTGCATGTAAAAAAAGTACATACATCTACTCGGCTACACTTGAACGCCAGTGGATGAAGAAATATTTTTATTACTTAATGTGCTGAGCCAAGGTTTTAGAACATCTGCTGACCTCTAAAGGCCTCTTTTTTCCATTTCGATTGGTAACAAGAAAAGTTCCCAAACAGTTTGTCCCATTGCATGCTTCACTTTGTCGTGACCTTCATCAGGAAACCAACTCAAGGTGTCAAAGGAAGCATAAGTGAATTGATTGAAAGCCAAAGAGCCAATCAAAGCACTAAAGCGTCTGTGAAGTCTTCTTATGTTGCTTTGTGGTTGTGTAGAATTACTTCAGCCGTCTGCTGCTAAGATTGATGGAGTACTTGATCCGGTGGCTCATTTACCCGTTTTTAAGCTTCGCTCTGCAATTTCCACATGACGTGGATGTACTGCTGTTGTTATATGCAAACCTCATACTTCCAGGTTCCTGATTTTCATGGGTTGACTTCAGATGAAGGATTACACGGTTGTGTGTTGGATGAAAAAAAAAAAAAAACAGCTCTCGGTCAGATGAACCGTTTCAACACTGTATCAGATACATTCATAAATGTCAACATCTCACAACCTGGCTCTTCTTCTTAGTTCTGGAAAAGCTGACATTTGAGAGATTTAAGGTTTTTTCACTCGACTGTGGCGGTGTGCAGTTGTGATAGACCGGGGACGGAGGCGCCGAGCAGCAGCCCCGCTCAGGCTAAATAGATGTCTGTGTTGATTCAGAGCACATTAGTCTTCATTTTAATGTGGAGACAGACTGATTTTCTGCTGCTTGACTGCAGTGAGGGCTGGCTCAACTTAATGACAGCTTTTCATGCTACGTTCAGCTCTGTTTCTGAGGTGTTTACAGCCAAACGTAGCAAAACGGAAGAAGGGATCCATAAGTCTTGTAGGTGGGTGACCTCATCTGGGTATCAACTGCTCGGAGCAGCTGTACGCTGGACAGCTGTTGAAGCTTACAAGGTCACAGCATGCGTTTTTTGCAGTTTGGTCACTGCTATATCTGGTTCCAAATGGTGCAAGGATTTGTACTGGACTCTGCTCCCTCTGCTATAGGTGTCAGATTCAAAAGAAAGGTTTATTCCCTTTCCTCGTTTCTTTCCTGTCCTCCCCCCTGTAAATTATTGATTTGATCAGGTGTGTTAAATTAGTCACGTGGGATTATGTAGAACATGAATATTAATTGATGCAACCAAAAGTCCCAGCTGCTGTTTTGCATTTTTTTCCAGATTGCCAAACCTCTCTGGATGCTAAACGACACACCGAGCAGCACGAGGACTTCCAAGCATCTCCGCTTCCAGTTCTAGGAAGCTTCACGTTTATGAAATCTTACCCAAAATAGGTTTTTTCCCACGTTGTTGCTACGGTAACCAACCCCGATGCCATTCATAAAGTGAGTTTTTGCCCTCTGCGCGTGTTATCAGCGGCGACACGTCTAGATTTCATTAGAAGCCTCAGTCGCAACCGCAAACGTGGAGGCATCATCAATCGGGAGACCAGACGAGGCCAGACGCTCGACGCTCTCCAGGGAAGAGAGATTGCGCCAGACAGAGCCGATACTCACCTTCCCTCTTAATGGACATCAGCCGACTTAAGTAAATTGAAAGCACCGAGGTAGTAACGTGGACACACACGGGGGACTCCCATTGTTGGAGAATTACTTGCAGAAAGATTCAATGTCCCCCGACAATTACCTAGGCTGTGTGAGTTCAAGATCCTATATGTGATACTCGTCCCCCCGGTAGGAGGTAATTGGATTTTGTTCTTTTTTTGTAGATTCACTCCCCCACATGTCCCCCTTCTCCATATATTAATGTTCATTGAGTGGCAATCATGGGCCTACATGGGAAAGCAGAGAGCGTTAGAGGGGAATCATAGATCTATTGTGTTGCGGTGAATCCAGGCTCAGTGTGCGATGGAGCGGAACTGCAGACTTTGCTAACATCAGAAACCTGCCTATTTGCAGTCAATTGGTATTCATTCAACTAGTATTCTATGAGATTGGATCTTCTGTGTTCAGAATTGTCCTGCCGCAGAAAAGAGACAGTATGGTATGTATTTTTTTTTATTATCCTGGCCTTTTGAGTGTTGTTCTCAAGTGAAAATTCTGTGAAACATGTATATTATTTTTCATGTTTTAGCTGTAAAGGTGAGAATCACATGGGTCTCTCTGGATTGTGAATGTTCTGCATGGTAATGTTATTGTTGGAAAGAACATGTAGGAAACCTTTTACAGTGAACAAATCCTGGGCAGTGGATGTATTTTCTGTGAAGCACCAGAATCAGAAGTTGTTTGGTTTGTAAAAGGTTATACTAAACAGAAATGACTTAATTCAGCTGTGACATCACACTGATGGACAGTTCAGAACGGGTAGTTTGAATACAGCAATGACAATTCTTACTTTTTCAAAATTTTAATTGATTTTTTTTGTCCTCCATGTTTGATTTTCCAAGAAAAAAGCAGGTAATTGTTGTTCTTTTTGGTGGCTGGATGCCATGTAAAAGATACTGGTAGGAAATAATGGAATTAGTGGGAATACCATCACATTCAAACATCTTACAGAAGTACAAAGAGACAAAAAAAAAGTCCTTCCAACATCACTGTCAGAGGTAAAGTTAAGAGAGAAGTTGCCTTTTTTCGGTTGACAAGTTGACATTTTGGGCAACAACGACCATATGTATCACGTTGGTCATTTTAAATTAATTTGTTATGCGTCTCTGTAGCTCAGATTTGTGTGAGCTGGCATAAAAATGAAGTTGGAAAGATTTACGCGTCAGTGGATACAGGTCTAGACAGGCATGCTTAATTTATGTGCATTTATGGGTGCAGTCAAAGACACTTAGCTGTGAACTGATCTTTGATTTAACAATGTCTGTACGGCATATTGGACAATTGGCAAGTCCTTACCTCGCAACGCAGCGTCGTTCGTGAGCGAGCGCTAATGAAACACTGAACATTGTAATCGAACCGCTCTTTGATTTATATCCCGACCTCACATCGAGTTGTTGTGGATACAGTACAGATTTACAGCACTAATGTTTAAACACAGGGCAAAAGTGCAGACGGTGTTGACTTAAGTCTGAGGAATGAATTTCTTTTTTTCCTTGCTTTAAAGCTAAATACACGTTTGTTGAGAAAGCAGAGCTCACAATAGCTGTATAATAGAAAATGTCAGAAGTGAACAGAAACCAGGCTTCATTATTGTGAGAAAAAAAACTCCTAACAGGCAATGAGGAGAGAACTAAATGAAAAATTGTACCACGTTTCAGTACAAAAACTGTGAGAGTTTGACAGCAGATCTCGACCCCTCCGGCTAACGTCTGGTACGGATGACGAAGGGCGTTGGGAAGGTGACAGAGGACACTCTGTAATGGAATCCATTATTGATTCAGTTCGTCGAGGATGAAAAGGAATCTGACACTAATTGCTCAATCAGAACCATTGGAAATTATGTATTTATTTTCACTAGTCATTTCTGACTGCTCATTAAGAGGCGTTTGATACGGTCGGGTGGGGTTCTGTAGGATAATGAGGTGTTTACGGCGGATGTGTGGTGCTGCTGACTGCTCTGCTGCAGTCATTCTTAAACAGCCTCATAATTAGCTCAGAGACACAGATGAGTGGGAAACCCTACACGGCTTTGTTTATTTCTTTCACAGGATGGACTTAATCCTGAACCTCAGGATACAGTTCATACTCAGCAGGAGAGGCCTGGTTATTGAGCTTTAGAGTTTTTCTTCCCATGGCTGTCAGGCTCTGGTGTCTTCCTCTGTAGGAATGAGACATGATGATGGGACGCTGGCTTGTCGATAGTTAAACTGACAAAGAGTTTGAAGTAATAGGCATAAACAAAAAAAAGATCATTATTAAGGTAAGCAATTACAGCCACATTGTGATTGAAGATCTGATTTTTAAAATGATCTAAAGGCAGTAAGCTATCAAACTTAAGAATGATATTGAGTTTATTTGAGGCTCTTAAACTTTATGCTAACATGCACAACAGCAACACATCCATCCATCTATTGTCACAGTGGCAGCAGGTGAAGCATGTTAGCCCAAACACCCTGTTTCCATGAGTACTTCCTCCAGCTCCTCCTGATGGATCTCATGGTGTTCCCAGGCCAGATTGAATATGTGATTCCTCCAGTAGGTTCTGGATATGCCCTGGGGTGTCCTTCCTGTTGTATGAACCTGGAATACCTCCACAGGGAGGCATCCTGAATCCCAAATTCCCAAATCACTGCAAAGTTGCAGCGTTTCTACTCCTTCTGTCCTTCCATTTGTCTTCACCATGTTCCTAAGGTACATGGGAACACCTCTATTGCTGGAAGTACAAGATCAGTAGTTGCAGTGTGTCTGAACTCTTCACCATGTTCCTGAGGCTCAGCCTGGATAACCTGATATTCAAGCACATTTTGGTTGCTTATAACCATGATCTCTGGCTTCTGATTCATGGAAACACTTCTATTACAGGAAGTATGAGATCAGTAAGAGATCCCGATGGCTATGTTTTTCAGTTGCAGTATTTACACGGTTCTTAGTAATGCAGTCGCTTTAATAATGTGTTGTAAATGGATTTATTGAATAACTGGTATGCTGTTTGACATGCATCTGCTCTGAGGCATCTTTACTTTGTCAATACTTCATCTTTCTGGTGATGCTGCTTGTTTTCAGAACAAAACAAAATAAATTCAACCAAGGTTATTATGCAGCCAACAAAACAGAAAAACTGAGCAGAAATGTTTCTTCTTTAAGGCAACAGATAAAGAACTTGCATTCACTGCTTTCTCTGCAGCGTTTCCTCCAACAGTGGACATTTAACCAGACATATGGCCAAGGTCACCGTGGCAGTACCCTCCCTGAGCTGCCAACCTGTTCATTAGCACCGCAACATCTGTGCTAACCATCACTGAGATTGCTGCAGTCACTGACCCTCTAACATTATTCTCTTAAACAAGCTAACAAACGCTGAAGGCCATGTCTCCGTCTGCAGTTTACTCTGCATCTCTTTATGACGATCATTTGTTTGCTGCCACATAAAGAGATCTGAATAATGACCGGTTTCTTTGCTCTCAGCGAGAATCGACACTGGATTCCGAACCCCGAGTAGAAACATCCATTAGACTCAGTGATCGCCGCCCCGAATCATCTATCCACTGTTACGCTGGCCTGTTGCCTAGATATGGAGAGCGATTAGCAGGGTGACAATTTGTCATTGACAGGGTTTGATTGATTGTGTGTGCCAGCAGCACGGCACTGCTGGTATCTGAAACTAATTGAATGTAATATCAGAGAGATAGGATGGCGCGATGACAAACGAGCAGCCTTGTGAGGTTATTTAGAACCTACTGTAGACATTATGCTCCCTTTTTAACAGTTGCTCCTTTCCAACCAGCCCCAGAAAGGATTGCTAAGATGAGTGATAACTATCCGTAGTGATCATAGAGGCTGGATCTCATTATCCTGTTTTGTTCAGGTACTTTGTAGCTGAAGCAGACATCAAGATTTTTACTTAAGCAAAAAAGAATCTTCATCAAGAGCAGGTTTTTGGCAGTTTGTGATAATGAAAATCTTAATTGCATAACTGTGGTAACGCCAGTAAAGATGAGGGCTCTTTCGGGCACCAGCTAAGCTTTTCTTGCAAACCAGGCAGCTGCAGAGGAGAGACAGGGGATTTATTTTGGTGAAGGACTGTGTTTGCCCAGTCATGCAGCACTGACGAGCACTGGGGCTCAGGGGTTTGGATTGGGGAAGGGGAGGAGGGGAGGGTAGGAGGGGGTGGGGGTGGGGGTGGGGGGGGGGGGGTCAGAGGGTGGAGGTGGGACCAGGCATGGAGCAGCTCTGAGGCTGGGGGTGGGGAAGATACTGCACTCAGGATGCTGCTTGGCCCTCAACAGCCATATGGCCGTCACCCTCTCGCAGCAACCCAGAGGGAGGATGAAGGACAGGTGGCAGGGGCTGGTGGGATGGCTTGGACTTTTGGCTACTGGGCCACACGATTGGCTGACTGGTCCCCCTAAACCACTGACCCCTCACATACCAAACGCCTGCTCAGCTTCGTGTCAGGAAGGACATCCTTGATGACCCTAGAAAGAAATGTTTGTCATTTTTGGTCTTTATAACTATAAGATAATGCATCTGTGGTGCATTCATGGTGGTGTAATAAATTTGTACCACCAACGTGTTTCATTTAAAAATATATTATCGTTTTAATTACACAGTTTAATAATGAAAGATATTTTTGCTGCTCCTTTCTCATAAAACAAAAAAAGCCTTCTCTGAGAAAACACTTGAAAGAATCATCATATTCAGATTACCTACAGCGGACCAAATAGGACAGCAGAAGCTTCAATATATGACAATTTAACAAAATAAAATAACTGATTAAAATGCAAATAAAAGTGCATGCATTGCATGAGCAGTTTTTTATATATATTCCAAAGCTTTTTTTTCCCATAAACCTCCATTAATTTCCCAACCTTTTCTATAAAGATTGGTGATAAATCTTTTCTATTTCTGAAAATACTCTTATCAACTGTACAACATGCAGCTGAATGCTAGTCATGTGGATATAACAATGTGTGCAGATTTTAACTGCAGTTTGTGTGACAGCTCAAGTCTATACGACCAGAGAAATGGTGTTGTCAGTAACACACCCAGCAGGGTGTGTGATGGTCCGGCTGTCCTGACTCGCACAACATTGTAATCCCTGTCTGGGGGTCAGTGGGCAGGATCTGGTTCAGTCTGGTTCAGGGGAGGTGCTCGGTCGATGAACAGGTGCTTCAGCTCGCTCCTGTGGCGATGGGATTTCCTCCATGCTTTCTCCATTGTATCCTTATACAAACACATACACATGGAGAACAACACTTTTCTTTTTTTTTTTTTTTTAAACCGTTAATAATTTAAGCAGGTGGCTGTGAATCAGGAACAGTCCTTATAGATTAAGGACTCTTTTCTCTTCGGTTTTATTTCAGTGAATAATGAGGTTATAATTAAAGCTGAGAACCAGCATTTGTAATATCTGGGGAGGGCTTATTTTAAAGCGGTCTTACCCTCTATTAGACATAAATGCTGCAAAAGCTTTCACTGTTTAATTATTTTTTTTCCTCTAAGAGCTGTTATTCTGATGGGTTCTTGCCAGTGGATATAGTATTGGATGCGGTTTTTCATTTCAAGCTCATAAAAGATATAAAATCCATATGTTACACCTGTAAGGATAGCTTAAGGCTCAGGTTGTACGTGTGTGTGTGTGTGTGTGTGTGTGTGTGACTGGTTGGTAAAGATGGAAACAGGAGGAAATAAATGAACACGCATGGTAAGATTTTAGATTAAAATCTGCAAATTTCTGTCATTTGTTGCCGGTGGGGTGCGAACACATGCAACAGCCACCAGATCAGCATGTATTATACTGGAAGTGGGTTCCTCTTTGCCTCATTGGCTTAATGTGAGTCCACGTTGGCATTCCTTCTATAAAGACAGAGACCCTTTTTTTTATCTAGCGTCTGCAGAAAGAGAAGGATCGAGCAGTGTGTTTTTTAAGAGCGGTCGTCCCAGCGTCTCTGCATTATGTTTTCTCCAATTCCTTCCCTCTCATCTTCATCCTGGGAAATACCATCAGAATTCAATTTAACACATCAGGAATTTCCAAATGATAAGGAGGGATGAGGAGTAAAAAAAAAGGTTTTTCATCTATAACACCGAGTGCAGAGCTGGAGTTTCTTCACATTCTTCCAACCAATCTGCCCCATACATATAGACACTCCACAGCCTCTTAACCTCAGCCCCTACCTCCATTACTGAGTCCATACCGTAAATCCGTCACGTTCGGAGAGCAATTTATAGTTATGGTTGTAGTCGGAGGCTCCCAACAAAAGGAACTGGAAGACGGAGGAGGTGGACAAGTTTTTTTCTACATCAGCCTCCTTTTGTCACAAGAAATAGAGATTTGTGCCATGTGTTGCTCAATGAAATATTGCTGGACAGTGTTTGCCTGCAGGGCTAAAGGAAACACAATTGGCACTGTGACGATGAACAATGGTACTGAGGGAACATGGGCTCTTTCTGTAATTCTCTCAAGGCCTGTTTTTCCAGAAGGGAAAATTATATTTTCTCTGTAGCTGTTGCTCAAAATGTAATTTTTATTTCATATTTTATAAGATTTTGTCCACTTTTTTTTTTTTTTTTACCTCAGAGAATGGCGCCATCTTGGTTCACCAAGCCAAAAGCTACTTAAACCCATGTAACACAGGTATTCAGATAACAATATTTACTTACAAGTGTTAATTCAATGCATCTTTATGAAATTCAAGTCCATTCATTGTAGTACCTTTTTGTATGTCGCCTCCATAAGATCATTTATTTGCGATCCTATGGAGGGATTAGACCTCAACACTCCTTTTATCTTTCTGAATAAATAATCCTGTTTTATTCATGGAACAGATTCTCTTCTACTGTCTCCTCAGTGTGTAATCCGCTAAACAAGAAATGATGAATCACACAATGATTTCCTGTCTCCAATACCCCCCCCCCCCCCATTCTCTCCCCATTTCCTAGACACCTCTGTTGCTCTTCTGCATCTTAATGCTCTCTCTAGTCAATGTGCTGCATGAGAGTCAGGGGTAGTGTTGAATCTGAAGTATAAATAACTTCCACAGCATACAGAAGTGGGAAGTAGCTAATTATGACTACTGGCGTCTGTACTCGAGGAACGCTGCTAACTGCTTTTTCAGGGATCATTTCCTAATGCTATTGATAATGCGTTTGCGTTGCATGTTGGGTAACAATCACCGAATATGTACCAGTAAGATATGTTTCATTTGAAATGATCATGTCACTTAAACAGTTTGAGGCATTTGTACCTAATCTTCTCTCACTGACAACACACCAGAAAGAGTCAACATTTGCTAATCATCCATAATGGCCTAAAGGACATAACAAGGAAAATTGGGGTGTTCACCAATCTAATTATCAGCACATGTAGTTAATTTGAGGGCACTGTTCATGTAGCAGCTTGCATACTTGACTAAATAATTGCAGTACTTTTACTATATTTAGATCCCGGTTCTTGTGGCTCATTAGTAGGGCTACCATAGCGATATTTGATAATTGTATCACAGTAGGCCGAGGTATATTGAAGAGTTTCTTGCCCCAGGATGAAGTGTCAGATCACCCCTGATGGCCGCTGGATGCTGCCTCAGCACTATTTCGGAGGGCGGTGCCGCAGACGTGGTGCTCGGCTGTAATTGAGCCATTCAATTCCTGGGAGAGCACTAAGCTCGGCGGTTGAACAGATGTTTTTCATGTGACTGTGTCTATAGCAAGGACTCAATCAATGTAAATAAATGACAGCTGGGGATGACGTGCAGATCAGGGTTTCTATTTCGGGAGGAACGGGTAGCTCTCTGGTAAATAGAAATGGTCCAAGAGTAATAATGGGCAATAACAAAAAAAAATTCCATTGTTAAAAAGTTTTAGTGGTCAGATATTCATGCCCTGCTGCAAGTTGATTGCTGTGCTTTTTAATTGAAACATGTGTCACTGTGGTGTGCTGCATGTGAGCTGTTTAAGGCTGTTGAGGGACCATCATGCAGGCTGTTTGTGAATGAAGCTCCATATCACTGGTTATAATATAAATATTGATGGTGCACACATTGTGCTTTGAGAGATAATCAGTTATTTGCATCAGGCTTGATGCATCGAATGCTAATGAGGCAGAAATGGCCACATCCTATCAGTCAAACCCTTATAATCAAGCACAAGGTTTCAAAAGGTTAATATATTCTTTAGTTTTCAATATCTTGTTTTCAAATATAAATGACACTAGTTTAGGATGGCAACAGTGTTTTTCATGATTATTATTTCAAGCTGCAATCTGTACATTTATGCAAAGTATGTTCAAACTACAAGAAGATGGATAATTTAGTCTGACTAGTATATCCCAGTATATACTAGTATATACAGATTCCAATTCTAAGTTTAAAAGGTTTTATCCAGTTGTTTTCTTTCTGTAGGAATAATGGATTGTATAATTGTGGGTAGATTTTGGACTTTAAACAGTGCCAGTGGTTTTTCTTTCCCATTGAACAGCTTGTATTTTTGAAAATGTAACAACAAAAATGCAGCATAATAGATGCATAGCAAAGGCTTTCTAAGGGGGTTGGTACAGTTCAAAATCTTTCCTAACTGGAAATAATTTTTTGTGTTTAGTACCAGTAGCTGGTTGTGATACAGTAGTTTGACTGAAATTAGTCCAAAACTGTTTGCAAAAATGAGCAGATGTTAAATGCAACTTAAAATATATGAAGCCAGAATGCCTTTGATTGTATTTATAAATGGTAAAATGTTGAACGTCTTAAGAGAACGCAGGATGCAGCGTACATGGAAGAATCCACCCCCGCAGGGTAAGAATTTGTAATATAATCCTTGATACAAACTATTCATGTATCATCTTACTTAGCATTGCTCAACAGCTTGATTTATGTAATCAGGACACACTTCTTCATTTAGGCTTAAATATTGCATCATGATGTACGCAGCTTAGAATCAATAAAATGTCTCACCAGACACCGGATAATCCAGCGTGTCAAAAACCGTCTCTGTGAAAGCGATAGCTTGTGTTGCTAATTAGTCAGAGGTCACGTTTGAGGTGAAATGAGTGCACATCTGTTGCAGGGGGGTCACATCAGGACACATCAGGGAAGCCTCTGAATTCATGGATCAACCTGTATTGAATAACATCCCTGTGCACATATTATACACATATACTGCCCACTGTGACGGATCAGCGCATGTGAGAGAGAAGGGAAAACCACATAGCACCACACACACACACACACACACACACACACACACACACACACAGATCTCACCAGGGTCACCATGAGGCTACAACACTGTTACCTTTAATCCAGGCCACCTACCTCCCACCTCCTTCCTCCTCCTTCCATAACAACCCCCCATTCTAGTATCACTTACACACATAATCAATACAGGCTCTCTGCTGTTATTGATCCAGGTATGGTGTATACACAGCTGCCGAGCCCAGACTGCGGCCTCCCGCCTGGAATCAAGGACCCAGAAAAGGACACTTGATCACCCGCACCTGGTTCTCCTCAGCCATCTCCTAGACGCGTAGAGAACAGGGAGATCAAGGGGAAACGCGGACATCAAAGAGTCTCGCTTCATACGAGGACAGTTAATCAGCGCGTGTTAGGTAGTCTATTTGTCGCAGGTCAATGACTCTCTTTCACGATATAATGAAGTGCGCTTTTGAATAGAAACCGCAAGGCTACGCAGAGGATGATGAACTGAGAGTAATGACCTTTCATTAGCTTTCAAAACAGTAAGGATGGTTTGAATGCCAGCGCTTTTCATTCTCGAGGGTTAATGTGTTGTCTTCACGTGAGAAAATCCATTTAAAACTATTTGGCACCAGAAAAATCACATCAAAATTGTAGGTCTCTATCTTCTGCCAAAAAAAACTGCTGTTGCTTTCAAGATGCCTGCCAACCAATTACGATAAGTAACCTAAGAATAACTCATTCTCAGTTGTCTTATTCTTTATTAGCTCTTTAAGTGGTGTAAATGGCAAAGAAAAAGATCAAATCCATCCATCAAAAGTTGCAGGGATGGAGTTATACATGCTGCTGATGAGGCCATTGGAGTTTTATGCACACAATATAAAATAATGTAGATGGATTATAAGTGCTGTACTTCCATGAAGCACCACCTGCTTTCCAATGTTACTTTTTTTGTACAATCCAACTCCTTTATTAGATGCAGACTGCACCATTATTATGCACCAATGTCAGCTAGTTAGTCAACTTAGCGTCTCTCAGTGTTTTTGCTCGTTCACCATCTTCACCGTCATGAGTTAAACTGGAATTATAGTTTATGGAGAAGGGTGTTGTGGATAACTGTGGGTCGTAAAAAAGCTCACAGAAGAGCCGGTGTGCACGTTGCCAGATTACGAGTCGTTTGGCCTCGTGCACCATCTGACTGATGGATCCAACTCACTGCTGCAGTGTAGGACTGGAATAGACACATTAAAGTTATACAGGATATCAGTGGAAGTACATAAGAAAATATAAAGATCTCCAAGTGTCACCTGCTAGAGTTGTGAATGGCAGTGTATACTCTATTTGTGCTATTTCTATGCTAAAAACCAATGTGTATAGAGTCATAAATTGCAAAAATGCAGCAAACTTTTTCACCAGGGTTTGGTCTAAAGTAATCAAACTGTAGCTGTTATTGCTCCTCTCTCTGTGATTGATGCTCGCCTTAAGGCTGCTGCATATCTCGGTGGTGGGAGTATCTGAGCGGGAGCTTCGCCCATAATGACAGCAGACAGTAACTGCATCCTGGGAATTCAATTACCTTTAATTTCACCTTCCCCACTTGGCTGTATTACCCCCTCTGTCAGAGCCAATCAGTCTAATCAAATGAAATAAAATATGATCTGTTTGCATCTGATTGATTCACGCACGGATTAAGCCGGCTTCCTCGGCTTAATTAAATTGTCACAATAACCTGCGAGAACCGTGACTTGTCAGTATTTCAGATGGGGATATTGACATTTATTTGATTAGAGGTTTTGGACAGATCAGAGATGACGCCAGGATTAGTGAATCTGATTGGGTCATGTAGGGGTTTCGGTAGGGGGGATTAACGGCGGCTGCGTTTCACATTTTGAAAGATTGAGTTTGAGGTGTTGTAGGGAAAAGGACTGACTCCCACACATGCAGCATAACCTCAGAGACTGGAGTTCAATCCCTACATCAGCTTTTTACTTCTATGTTTCCCCCCCCTTTCATCTCTCACTCCTTCAGGTTCTCTCTAAAATGTGGAAGTAGAAGAAGTTGTGTTAGAATTAAGCTTATTCTGACTCAAAAGCAACTGCATAAATTCAAGGATAAATAGCAAAAACTACTCAAACTACCTTCTTTTCAAAATGATGCTCATAGAGAAATACTTATTAGTCACCCTTAGAAAAGTACATCTTATTTAATGACAGTGGCTGGGAGAAGTGTTTTCAGGAGTTCACATTTTTATACACAGTCGTTTTCAGTAGGTGTTACCTTTCCTGCCTTATTTTACAGCTTTTTCTCTGTCTGCGTTGGCCACACAAATGTGTGCAATTACAAATTCCACTACCTTTTCGTGTGAATGGTGTAATTCTCCAGTTTTGTCCGTGAATTGCCAAGAACTTTCTGTGATAACTTTCCAGAGTTGTAAAGTCTTGCCTCACAGTTTTCATCTCATGAGCATTTAAACTCATGAAGGAATCAGTAAAAATGGATTTAATCATTTATATTTCATCTTCTCACTGATACCTTTAGCAGCATGCTACACCATTGTCTGCCTGTTTCAGTGCTATGTTCTTCTAAATGTGGCTTTATTCCATTTAGTATCCTCTGCTTTATTTAATTATTACAACAGTGTCAGATTGGCATCATGTGTCTCACCTGACTTTACAATGTTACTGTAGTGCTATGATCAGATTAAAGCGGCAAACAAGACACTTTCTTTCCCATTCCCATAAGTCACACACATGGTGGTTCCCATCAGTTTCGAAGGCAGAGGTGCTTGTGTAAGCACTACAACAGGGGTCACCCAACATGGGGCTCAAGGACATTGCGGTAATGTAATCTTAGCTGTTAATAGGACTCTGAAGGAGGCTTTGATAGCCTAAGAGTGGGAAAGCACTGTAACCTGATAGTGGCTACATATAGACACCACAGGGCATGCTTACACACACACACACAAACACAAACACAAACACATTCACAATCTCCTTTATCTTTAGTATCAGATCTTTACGGTGCTGTTCTCTGAATAACCTTACCATCATCTCATTACAAAACACTTAAGTGAAGCTAAACGCTTTGAGCTTTTAACCTTTCATTCTGATTTTGACATTCAGAGGTTACAGAAGTGCGCGCGAGTGTTCATCTAAACAGTGATCACAGTCAGTAGGGATCGATAAAGAGCGGATAAGGGCTCTAATCAATACCCATCAGAGTTCCGCCTATCAAATATTTATCCAGGAAGAGAGAGGAGAATAGACACCCCGTCTGTCTGCCTTTTTTTTTTTTTTTTTGTCCATCTCGCTGCCTGTCGGTAATCGTCTTCCAGTGCCTGTCTGTCTTCTATCTTTGTCGTCCTCTGGGCTCTTCAAGGCTGCTCACACAGAGATGCGGAAGGAAAAAAAAGGGTTTTAAACTCCATTCGTTTTTATAGCAGAATGTAACAAATAGCCTTCAGGTGTAAAATTCGTCATCCAGGAAAACAGTACGTATTACAAACTACTTTTTCATTGCTGTGGTTCACAACTTCTATCTCTCCCAGTCTGTATCCCCCCATCTCCTCTTCTTTTACAATGTGGTTTTGGTTGCGTATCTTTGTCTGAATGGGTCTGTACATGTGCTGTTAAATCAGTACTAAAGTGGTGAAAAGCTCTTTTCAGAAGGTCACATATTGAGGTTCGCTTGTGTTACTTTTTATCTGAAACTAACAATCCGACATACACGTTCTCTATAAAACATGTAGAACTCCAAACACTCTGCAAACTCTTTCCTCCACAATCCCTGAACTGCATCAATGACCTTTGCATGGAGACAGAAAGGATCAGTATTTAGTGTATATCACCTTTTGAACAAAAGAAGTCAGAGTCTCCCTTGACCTCCATTCTACATTTAATTAATCAAACTATCACAGCTGATGTTCAGCACTATAGAGTTGGACTGATAACTTGTCCGGGCCAATAAATGGAAGCAGATGTTGTTGTTGAATTTGATTAAAGGGCACAAATTAAATTCCTTTCACCTCCATTATATTGGGGTGGCCAAAACTATCTGTATGACCACATACCTCTTCAAGTAAGTGAGGAAAATGTTTCTTTTTGTCATGTGGGTGAATTGATTGTTTATCTGACATGTAGTTAATTCCTGCTCATTGACTTTTAACGCCACAGGCTTCCTAATACTGTATATCCAGGCATATTAAAGGGACAGTTACTTTAGCAAACTTTCTGGTGGTTTCACATTAAGTATCTTCATATTGCTTGTTGCTAGTGGCAACTTATGTGTTAGTTGTAAATATGATGATTTAAACATTTTTTTTACCTCCTCCCAGCTCTACAAAATGTACAAAAACTTGTCTTTGAAGCATAAAACGATACATTGTCTGATATTGATCTAAAAGAGCATGTATTCATCTTCAGTCTAATTAACTACTTCCCTGTGTAAAGCTTCATTGCTCTGTCATACAGCGATCCACGGCGCCGTTTTGTCAGGCGGAGACGTACACATTAGCATCTCCTCCCTCAAACAAGATCCCATCCAAAAAAAAAAACGCTCATGTTAACGGCATGTAAAAACATGTTAATTTATTGGCTGTTGGGAGTCTCGCTCCATCATCTTCCTCTTCTCCCTCGCCATGGGAAAAAGGATTACTCCAAAACCTAGAGAAGGGAAATGTTTGGCGAGGTGATTATAGGGCAGCTCCGTTATCCCGATTGTGTTAATGGTGCGTGTTTATCTGTGTTTTTTTTTTCTTTCTGCCCACTCTTCCACCATCTCCAGCAGGTTTAATGCTGTTTGAGTTGTCAGGTTCAGGGGGGTTAATTCGCCGCTTGTGTTTTCTCTCCCATTGAGCTTCTCCTTCCAGCTGTTTCGACTATTGGCAGGCAGCTCTTAACGGCTCTTACATCAGCCCTCCCTGGCTCGCTGAACTGTGGAGCTGGCAAAAGAGTGAACGGCGAGGGGAGGAGGTGCTGCAGGAGAGCAAGGAGGTGGTGCCGGTCGACTGAAGCAGCGAGAAAGTGAGGGTTTTTTTTTTTTTTTTTCACTAAAGAGACCCCCTGTAGCTGCGGTGATAACAGAATGATAGTGTGTGACTCACAGGCAGAGGAGCCGAGTACCTTGATGCAGTGTGGAGCAGGAGATAAGACACTCACACATACACTCTGAGACAGAAAAGCAGCATGTTTGGAGATGTGTGTGTGTGTAATTGAAGTGGTTGAGTAGTGCGACAGCGGCAGTGCGGAACATGCAGACTTGGATTGTGAACAAAAGCAGCTGGTGATTTTTGTGTGTTTCTCTGTGTGTATGTGTGTGTGTGTGTGTAACAGCATTCCATAAGAACAGACAAAGCTCCACTTACAGTATTTAATTCACATTTTCTACTTTTCTCTCACCGCGCTCTCTCTCTTTGTACCGCCGCCGTTACTGGAAGCGAATGAATCGCCTCGATCTTAATGAGGTGAATTTTAAAAAATACATACAAGAGCCCAACTGATACATGCTGAGCTGCTATTATTGGCTGATATTGGTTTAACGCATGTAACTGTATATCATTATCAGTGTATACGGTAAAAAAAAAGATTGCAGCACATGAATGTTGCATAGGCTGCAGTTCTGTATATATTTGACTGAGAAATGTAAGTTTAATATAATGTTTTGTTTGCTTATATGTATTTTATGAGTTTTTACTTGTTCTTTAGAATAACATTTAGGTCAAAATTCACTCTTTCAAGTTTAAGGAAGCTTATTGATGAACTATCCTGACAAATAATAACTAATTCTAAAGGGACCCTGTCAAAAAAAGTTTATTGTTTTTGTTAATATTTTGGATTTTAAAACTCTCAAATATAGATATATCGACATTGGCCTTAAAACCCAATATTGGACAGGTTTTATACAGTATGATGTTGTCATTTCTGGTGATATTTCTGCCTTCACAGGAACCATAAATGTTAAAACACTGACTATGAGAAGCTTTTGTATTAATTTGAAGGTTTTATTTATGGAGTGTTGTGACACAAAAACACAGTCTCTCTGTGTATCTGCAGTGCAGTGGATGATTCCTGTCTGTTTCGTCTCACATATCGCCTCTCTCACTCTGACTCTCCAGCCTTCCTATATACCTACCTGCTATTTTCCTCTGTGTCATCCTCTTTGCCTCAGTGGTTTTAACTGCAGAGCTGTTAAGCCCGGTGGTAACTCCTGTAAAAAAATCCTCCCCATCTGTCGGTTTCCATCTCTCGCCTTTCCGTCCCTCTGGAAATCTTTCAATTTGAAGTAGAGGGTTACACCGATCGCACCGAGATTCTGCAGTTGTTTATGGCGGTGGCTTAAATTTGTATCCGCGGTTGTCACAGGCTGTCGGAGTAGGGAGCAGCACACGGTCGGACTGTTTGCAATCATTCGAAACTTCACACATATTTTGTTCGTTTGAATTCTGGCCAATGAGATGCAACTATCATATCATTGGAGATAAAAAAACCCCCCCCTAAAATTCCCACCAATTCATGCCAAGTATGACTCAATTATATCTTTTGTGGTGAAATTGAAACTCACATTTTTTTATTAGTTATTATTCAGTGTATTCCAAGGCCAGATTATATTATTTTATTGTATTATATTATTCTCTCTGTGGGGGTCATTTTCTGTAGTTACAGCAAGTAAATTACATTTCTAGCTGTGAAGGTGCAGTTCTTGGATCCTTTGTAATTCTGCCAATCAGAATAAACTTATTTTCCACACAGCATGTGTGCTGTGTTAAACCACAACAGAAAAGAAGATTTCTTTCCATCCTAACTACAGTTACACACAGGAAGAATCTATGGTCTGCAGTGATTCGTGGAGGGAAGCACAGTGTTTCGGTACGCTTTATCAAGGTCAGCTCGGGCTCTACAGAACCTGCCAAAAACTGTCGAAGTCTTCGCCTCATCCAGAATGCAAATGAGGCTGCCTGGGTGTTTGCATATCTTAATTTAGACTACTGTAAGCACTTTTGACTAAAGGTTAACATAGATTTGGAAGCCAAGCCTGCAGGCAGCGGAGGTTCAGCTGTTTTGGAGTGATGCAGTATTCACAGGAGGTATCGGGGAGCTTGTGCTCCCTGTTTGCACGTGTGTGTGTGTGTGTGTATGTTTGTGTGCATGCATGTACGTGTGTCTGCGTGTGTGTGTGCATGCATGTGTATATGAACGGCTTTGTGACAGAGAAGAAAAAGCTCATTTATCACAACATGCACTGGAACCTTCCAGGGGTCAGCCCGCTGTCCAAGTCTTCTCTAATGAAGAACACAGCTCAGCCAATCAGCGCTTACTACCAATGAGGCGGCCCCAAATGCCAGCCAATCAAAATACGCGAGGTTCAGTGGAGCGACGGGCAGAATTGATGAGAGGAGTAAGTCCTAGTGAAGGATCACCGTACGCTGCCTGAGATAACACCACGCTGGAGCCGAGAAACACTCAGCTCCATGGAAATGCAATAAAAGCCTGAACCATATCTCACACATTGGGCGATGGGTGATAACAGTCCTATAGTGGAGTATGGAAAATAGCCCATTGAAATGCAGTGTGAAATACAGTGCCTCCATAGCTATACATGCAGAGCAATGGAAACGGGATGATGTGTGAATACAAGCGCGCTGCAATATTTCCTTTCGGTGCCTGATAGTCCCCAACAGGACAATGACTGAGCAGCTGAGACGATTTGTTAAACCATCACTGTGGAGGTGTACTGTAGGGCTTCTGCTGCCACTGTGAGCAGAATACAAATTATGTTTTTGGCTCCATAGTTCACTCTGAGGGCGCATTGACAGCCTGTGTTTTTCAGAATGGTTTGAAAACACAAAATTGTCCTCCAGTAGGGATTTCATATAGTTTCCAAGTACTTATCCCTAAACCAGTTAGAGGAAACGGAACGGTGGTGTTAAGTTTGCTAGAAGCTTTGTTATTTTGCAGTTCTTGGTTTCTTTGTAGCTTTAGTTTGTGGTTGTATTCTGTGTTTCTGTTCCTATACTTTGGAAATCTGTATTACAGCTTTACTATACTCTACATCCATACAGAAGTCCAGGCGTCCATAGTACCAGATGTAAAAGATCTGCTTATTTTCTGCATGACTAACATTAGGTGTCAGGTGGCTATCATTGAAGGGATAGCTCAGTGTGTGAATGAAGCAGTGCAGTGTTTGTACAATTTAGGCTATTTGTCAGTGAATAAACGCTACAACTCCTCAAGACCAAAGCCAAGTTCCCGTGTCTTGCTGAGTGAAGGGGGTTAGCCCCAAAGTTAGTGACAATGGGTTAGTCTAACCTGACCACTTCAAGTGGACTGACCTTTAATGTGGACCAGCTATTCTCATTGTATCTCAGCAGCTCTTAAACAGAGAGTGGAGAAATGTCTGGCTCCTTGGGCTGATGATGGCTGGTAGGAAAGTTTTGACATGGGAACAAAACGGAGATATTTGAGATTATTACTTCAAGTCAGTAAGTTAGCCATTCGTCATACCAAGCTGCAAGGAAAACAAGGAAAAAGAAAGTTAATTAAAACAGATGGACATAAGATAGACCTATAGTTTTGCTATATTATCCAGGAGACTCCTCTATTTCTATGCTGATGAATACTTAGGATATGCAAACTTTCACAGTTTAAAGTGGTAAAAACACTCACTTCATCTTGGAAGACTGATCTTCTGCTCTTCTTAGGTTTCTCCTAGCTTTTTATCATCCAATGATAGACGGTATCTTATGTTGTAAATATGTTAAAACCCAAATTTGTGATTTGTCTCGAAACAACTTAAAAATATATGGGTGTGTGGTGGGTGATCTTGACATCTGGTAGCCTGGAGATCTTAAAGCTCTGAAAGTGGAGCGTAACAAACGAAGATAAATCCTCCTTCCTTAACCTACAATGACTCGAGGTAGGATTTGTTTTGACTGCCTTGACATCACAGCGTTTTCTCAGGTGCGCTTTGACAAGATTGATGCTTGTTGTGGGCCTTGAACAACGATTATTGGACCATCACATCTCTTATCTTATCAACCCGCCAAGACGCTGCTGCTTGCCTGGAAAAAAAGGTGTCGGGGTCACGAGAAATAACTTCTCAAGGACTTTGGTTGACTTGCAGTTAAAGTGTGTCAGGAGAGCAAACTCTGATAACTGTTTCCTCACAGAAACTTGGCCTCGTTTTCCAAGGGCTTTCACAGTGAAGACTTTACAGGCATTACAAATGAGACCTGGAAGACAAATCTCTCTGGTCCATTTGTTTTATTTTTGGTAGTCCTGGTTTTACGATCTATAATAATTCACCAATTTTAATGATGGCTCTTGAACTTGGCTCGCTGGAGTTGGTGTAACCTCATTTCCTGTTGGTTTTTTTTTTCTTTTTTATTATTATTTTTCTTATTTTTGGAGGTTGATCTGAAACCCTTGTTATTTTAGAACTGGTGAAGTAATCGTCTAATGGGAAGAAGCCGCTGGACTTTAAAATTCTCTAAGCCAGGATGCTACATGTTCAAAGCAGTGCTGTAATGATGGAAAAACAAACAGACTGGATTAGTTTGCTAAGATGTCATCCTGTCCATGAAGTCATACTTTATTCTGGAAACGCTCTCTCTGACTTTTTTATAAATCGGAGTTTATCGTCGGCTCGCATCAGAGACAAATTGTCAAACGACCGTATGTGCCTCTCCTGTGTTGTTACATTAACAGCTTCTCAGCGGCTCTGTTTTATAACGTATGTGTACATATTTGTTAGAGAGAAAAACGGCCATCGAACTCTCTGATATCGACTGGAGTCCTGAGGCGCTGTCGCCTGCTGATAATGTATGAGGTGAGGAGAAGCGTTCATCAACGAGCAGGAAGATTACTCCTCCATCTAGAGACACCTCTCTCTCTCTCTCTCTCTCTCTCTCTCTCTCTCTCTCTCTCTCTCTCTCTCTCTCTCTCCTTCTCTCCCCTCTGTCACCTCCCCGAGTGAGGATCCATCACACTCTCTCCACCCCCTCCTCCGCCTCTACACATCACAGTGGCTCCTCTTCACCTGTGCTCTCTTTCCAGATGTTTATTGATCCCTCTTTTTCTTTTCCTCCTCCTTGATCATGAGCTTTAAATTATTGGTCTGATTAAAAAAAAAAAAAAAAGAGGTGAGCAGTGACTGATTCAAATGTTGCTAAATGGTTGTGGGAGAAAAAGTGCAAAGCATCATCAAAATGATCAGATCAGGAAACATATCTTTATAAAATTTAATGCAAAGGGTTGCAATGAGCCAAAATATGGTTCCTCATAACAGCAAAGATGGAGGAACCAGTGGAGACATTGTTTGCTGTAATGATTAATTACTAATTAGGTGATTTATAAAATAAAATACCAAATATTTGTAGCTTCCAGCTTTTCCAGTGTGAGGATTTTCAGCTTTTCTCTTTGGTTATTTGTAATTATCTGTGCAGCTGCCATGTCACACACATATTAAACATCATAGGTCAGTTCTATATACATCTCAGTACTCTCAGTGAGACTATACACAAATGAAAGTTGTCTGGGATTTGCTTCTTTGTCAGAACTACCAACTCATTTTTTTATTTTGGGTGGATGCAGGAGCCTTTTTTAAACAGGCTGAACAGCTCTAGGCGAGATTTTAAATCGAAGTCCCAAAAGATTTGGCAAAAAGGCAATTAGGGGTCAAGGTGTCACTCAGCGAGTGTTTGGTGGCTGTCGTGCGAAAAACCGACCGAACAGAAAGGCTTTGGAAAATCAAATCAGATGAAAATCCATGCAAATTAATGGGACAAAAGGCAGGAAAAAACATTAAGAAGGGAGAACTCGTAGACTGCATATTTCCAAAAAAACCCCACTTCCCATTCATTTGGCGCCCACTCCCTCATTCGGTGCCTCAGGCGACCGACTACGCGGCCCATGCCACTGGCCGGCGCTGCTTCGTGAAGGAAATGTGAAGGAAAAGAGGTGTTTGTGTCCCAGACTGGTGAGAAATGAATCCTTTCAGCCTGTGCACCAGTATGAAACATGCACAAACACACACATACACACACATTGCACAGAAACAGATGAGCATGCAACACTTGGAAGTTTACCACATCAGCACTTCTGTCATCCGCTCCCCCCCTGAGGGTAAAGGTCAGCAGACGTTTTGGTCTTATCCTTTTTAAAGAAGCACTTCATCAATCGTGACCACATCTTTACTTTTTATAGTGTGGCATCACCGTAAGTGAGCTCCATTGTACTTGACACTAATAATGGGAATCATGTAGCTTGTGGGGGCAGCTTTGCACACTGCACATCCTACACAAGATGATGCAATCACAGGCTAAGCAGTAGCAAGAAAACCTCATTTCAACCCCGAGACCTTGAATCCTCTCTGTCAGAAAACATTGTGGGACTTTGAAACCAGTAAAAAAAAGATAAAGGTAGAATTTTAAACCAGGAAAGCTGGAGTTAAACTTTAAAGCAGAGTTGTTTTCACTGCTGCTTGTCTGATGACTACATCATAAACCAGCAGGATTTAGACAGAGACTTATGAGTGTTAATCTATGTGAAGTGGATTAAAAGTAGATCAACTGAAAATTGGTGAAATGTTCCTTAAAACTCAAGTCAAGTCGGGTCAGATTACAACTCTTGCTGTTAGTATGCTGTCATTATCGCTAATAACCTGCATCTAATTATGTAAAAGAAGGATTTTTTCATAGATATTAAGTCCTTAATTAATGCAACACATTTAAATCAAGAAAATCACAAACTGAAGTAGATATAGATGAGAGTGAACGACCAAAAAGTAAGTAATTACAGCCCTTCAAGATTTTTTTAATTACACCTGGACCATAATTAAAGTTAATGATGACATCTGAGTGTCTAAGTGTCTCTGAGGGTAGAGTTTCCCTGTGAAGTGCTTCGTACAAGAGCGATAAAAGCTAAATATTTCCTGGCAGGTGATTCCTAGAGCCTCTGCTGGTTACCTGGCAACCTGCTCCCAGCCAGGAAATAGAGCAGCACATAACCGTCGTAAAACTCAGTTTTTACACTTTGATTGTTAAAGATGGATTAATCAGAGAAGACATAACACCCTTTACAGGCTCTGTTTGTAGTCTTTGTGCTAATCTAAACTGACCAGCTGCTAGTGGTAGCTTCATGTTTATCATATAGATGTGTTAATTTTATTTATTTATTTATAAATGGCATCAGTCTTCTCATCTAACTCTTGGTAATATAGCGAATAAGCATATTTTCCTTTGAATGATCCAGTCGAGACCAATAAACTGCTTTTATATTAGTTTGCTTAACTTGCTAAACATCTTTTGACGTGTCATATCACCAATCATTCATATTTTGAGATCCAAAACTATTTACTATAGTTAACGATGAGATGAGGTTGCAAACTCTTCAGTAGCAGATGAACACTGACTTTGCTTCATTGAGAAGGAAAATAAAAGAAATCTCCGATGATGAGACGCGACTTTCCCCCGACGACAAGTTGCTTTCCTTTTCTAACGATCGACTAAACTTCTAACTTCCAGCTCCCACCAGACAAACTACTGTGTACAACCTCTTTCTAATCCTTGCCTCAAAGCAATTATATTGTCTTTACCCCCCCCACCCTTCGCTTTTCTCTGCCCAAATGGAAACACAAACCACGAATGCTGTAAGCTTTCAGTCGGCATGTTAATCATGTTGGCTTTTGTATCAGAATATTTTGGGAGGGGAAAAAAAAAAAACACATTTTAATTAGTGAAAGTATAACAACAAAACTGCACAAAACTGCTACTCAAAGAGAGGTGTGTTTGTCTTAAGAGACTGAAGAATAAAGAGATAAATGAGTGTACACTACTGATTCATGAGAGATTCTTACGTTGGGTAAGAATTATACAATGTGACCATGATTTTCCAGTTAGATCAGTGAAGGTTTCCTCTCCAAGCGAACACAAAAGCAGCTGATTTCACCTTCAGCCGGTGAGAAAGAGCTAATCAGTGAAATCAGCTGATGTAGATCAGGATGGAGTAGAAACCTCTCACTGCTCCAGAGAAAGACATACAAGTAGGCTTTCTGCATTCATTTAGCTCACACACACACACACACACACACACACATAATATTCTATGGGAACAATGTGTGTATATGACAAGTCAGACTATTTATTTTATATCCATAGAGACATAATTCTCTTTTTTTTTTTTTTAGTGATTTGTCTCAGCCTGACAATGTAAAAACCAGCAAATCTGAATATTAATGAGCATTTTTGAAATTCCATATATCCACTACAGCGAGCAAAGATAAATGAATAAATGGATATGTAAATAAGTAGAGCTGAGTCAAATGGAGTCTGGGAAGGAAGAGGCGTGAATAGTGAAGCTTCCAAATTGATTTCCACTTCCCTGTGCTTTAACTCGTTTACTCAGCTCAGAGAATAACTCGTGAACCTTAAAAATCTGTGTGTGTGTGTGTGTGTGTGTGTGTCTTCTACAGAACATATGGAGGGATTTTTTTTAGGTGCTAATCAGCTGAATTGTGTCTCTCCTTATTTACTAAATTGCAGCGAGGTTTTCAGCTGGTAAAAATGGAAGAAAAGTGTCGAAAAATTGCCCGTTTGTGCTCCTGTAGTTTGTATTTTAAGGCGTTCCGGTTTAGCGGCGCAAAATACGAGAGGAGGGAACGCTGCACCTGATTTAACACCGGAAACTGACCGCCGCTGCTGAGGAAAATTGCGTCTGAAATTTAACAATTTGGGAAAAGCATGTGTAAAATCTGTGGCGCTGTTTTTAGCAGAGGAGGGAAGGAGGGAGACTATGGTAGAGAGAAGCAGTGAAAGAGAAAGATGCAGTTTGAAAGACACATTTCTGATCAGCAACACAAGACAAAAAGAGCAGGAATGCAACAATCTGTAATTTTTTTTGCACAGATTCACCTTTCTGTTTCCCTCAGGTCCCTGCTGTCTGTGTTTTCCTCACTTTTCATGTTTCGCAGCAGCTCCAGAGCAGCGCGATATGATCGAAGAAGCCAGTTATTGTTATTAGACAGTTTCATTATCTGTCGTTTTAAAGTTTCTATGATTCTTTTCTGTTGCGTCAACAACATCAGAACATCTAACTAATATCTCCTCACATATAACCTCCTTCCTGCAGGATGAAAACACGCCTGCAGTTTCCAAAAAAGTATCTTTTTTTCTTCAACAGATATTCCAAATTCAGCAGCAGAAAAAACACTTTGGTTTGCACTTCATCCCTCCCCAGACGTACAAGTGTCAGAACAGCCTGGCATCAGCTTTTACCTAGTGGCGCTTTATGCAAACCAGATGAACTGCGGCTGGGCTCATTTACATTTGTAGCCTTAATAAATACCCCACAAATTAAAAAATTGCAGTGATGCAAAGGTTTCTGCCCCTGACGGTAATTTGCGACAGGCTTAGTAAATATCCCTTCAGCCCTAACAAAGCCTTGGATCCGGGATTAAGGTCGGGCATCGAGAACCAGCTCTGAATGGAACCTGTGCTTGTTTGTGATACCTAGAAATGAGTTAGAAATAGCTTGTTTATTCCCAAAACTGAAGTTTGCACCTTCTTACTCTCAGGTAGCATGTATCAGTGTTCATGTGTAGTGCATAGACTGTGGTGGGACTGATGCAAGCACTCCTAACTATGGTAATAAGCTTTATAAAAGACAGTAGTGATGCAGCAGAATGTAATCTTTTTGCAAATATTAATGTATTCAAAGAAGAAATCTAACATGACCAAACATTTCCTGCAGCACGGTATAAAAATGCAGCGTTTTTGATGATGATGCATCTTTTTTTTATAGCTCACTCTAAGGTAGAAAGTGATACGCTTCGCTGTTTTCCTTCATTATACGTCTGTGTTCTACTTGTGAAATTACCTGCTCAGTTTCATTCTGTCACGTTTTAAGTAGTTTTCGCCTTTTCTAGCATCAGTTAAAAGCAACACTCGAAGCCTAGACGGTCGGTGAACATTGAAAGCAGCGATTGGTTTCCATTTTTTTTCACACCGACTCTGGAACAGCTCCATCTCGGAGAATTCGAGTCGTATTTCTCGAACCTGTCTCCCGTCCTTTTGTATTCATCTCCTCTTTGATTTACCCCCGGTTCCACCCCCCCTTTTTTTTTTTTATGATTGAAGAAACCCTAACAGATGAACCCAATAAAGAATCATAGCTTTCATCTCGAATCTTAAATCTCTGATCCAGCTGCTCAGGAGGATTTTTTACGTGAAAGCAGGTGGTCTTAATATCGTCTTTACATTCTGCATACCTGATGCAGATGTGCACCGTGTCTTACCTTGCAACTTAATATAGAAACAGGTATGATGGGTAGTAGTTTGTACATAAAAAGTCCCATATAGTAGAAGAGAGGTCACATTCTTGTTTTCCACCTCTTCCAGTAAAGGTTTCCTCTTAATGAATCACTGGGTTTCTCAGCAGGATATCCCCAAATGATAAAATCCATGACTGTCCCCGGTCAACCAACACTAGATTAAGTTTTGGAAGCGGGGGTTTTCTGCCAGTACATAATAATATTTCAGATATCACAATGAAACTTAACAAAAGGAAGAGAATTAATTCCAGTTCTTAAGGGATATTTTTCATGGCCAAGGAATAAGTGGGTGGAACAGAAAGCAAACATGTGTGCTCTTGGAGTTTCTCCTAGTTACATCTGTTGTTTTTTCTTTCCCCTCTCACACATTTCTTTCTTTCTTTCTTTTTCATTCAGAAGAAAAATTTTCGTGTCCCACTGTAAGGAAGGCAGATGTGTTACCGTGGACTGCTTACTGCGCTGCCTTCTGGTTAATTGGGGGGGGGGGGGTGTGATGTAAAAAGAAGTAGAATCCAGCAGTGGGTGAACAACTACGCGGCTCACTCGACGAGGTGTGTGCGAGCTTTTGATGTGACTCGTAGCGTTCGCCTCTCTCTCTCTCTCTCCGTCTCTCTGCGTTTTCTCCGGCTGTTCGCTGTGAGCCAGTTATAGGGTGAATAAATGCTAATGAATGGAAATTCTCCATGGTGTGTGTGTGTTGCAGTGCAGAGAGAGAGAGAGAGAGAGAGAGAGAGAGAGAGGACGGATCTGGCTGTTAATAAAGCTGCACAGAGCACATCTGTCTCCATTTTCATTTATTTGTGTTTTCATTTATTTCTCCTTGTTTTTTTTGTTTTTTTTATATCTGTTTTGCATCAACCGACGCTGCCAGAAAATACAAAGTTTAATGTTTAACTTTGATTACATTTCTTAAACATGAACTCTTGATGAGTACCTACATGTGTCCACACTTTAACAAGTGACGCCTCGACACATATGCAAATCTGTTGTAGAACGCTACTTTTTTTTTAACAGCCAGTTAACTCTTTAGTGATGTTTGCTTTTGGATAACAGCTGCATTCTTTCCCTCTTTTTCAGTCTTATAGAAAGAGCAGCTCAGTTATCTGTTGAACAGGAAGTAGTCTCCGGGGCAGAACATACATCTAGTCTAGTTGTAGAGAATCCCCAGGAAGAGCTCGAGGATGTGGCGAGGGTGAGGGATGTCAGAGCTTCTTCCCCCGGCCGCCACCGAGACCCAAACCCACATAAGTGGCAGAAAATTGATAATAGGACGGGCGATATTCACGGTCGAGTACAGTTAAGCGAGTTAATTAGAGCAGAGACCTGCTGGAACGTTCAGATCGCCTCATCTGGTTTTCTTGAATGTGGACAACATGTGTCCTGATGCCAGTTTTAGCCGCTCAGACATGCAGATCATCAAGTTTTTCTCAGAACAGTAAGTTTTTCAAAAAACACCTGCTGTAATCATTTAACGCACCCGTAACGCACCCGTCTTATCAAAACGCCTGCAGATGTGTGATGCTGGATTTGTACTACGGAGAATCTTATTTAACTTTTTACTGCCTGCTCAGCTCTGTTAAGTGTGTCAGTGTATTTTATAGGAACTTTTTAACTCACTAGTACCAGCTCTACCTCCAAAAAGTAATAAATAAAAAAATCTAATGCACATCATTATTTTTATCGGTAACGGAAATATTTCTGTTTTTTATTGATAAATTGTGCTTTAGTTTTCTTTTAATCATTGCAGTAAGTGCAGAGAGATCATCTGGGTCGCTGGTCTGCTCGGCTGCAGGATTTTACACCTGAGCAGCATCAGTGTTTTATATTTGGTTCATGTTATGTATTTTTATATGAATAAGTCCATCCATCATGTCACTGTTGTCTTCCCTCCCTCCCTTCACCTCCCTCTCTCCATCACTTTTTACCCTCTTCTACCACCTTCCCATCCTCTTCCCTGTTTGCTCATTTTCACCTCTTCTTTCTTATTCTCTTTTTTTTTTTTTTTTTTTCTCACCGCCTCCCACCGTCGTCGTTCCGTCGCCTCTCTTTCGCCGGAGGCCATTCAGGTTTCTGAAGGGGGTTTCCCCTCTCCTCATTGATTCCCAACGAAACCCCTCGCTGTGAGTGAGATACTCCAGGCCCCTCACCCCACTGCGCTGATTTACTCAGGCTATAATAGCATAATGTTTTCAAAATGTACCCCCCTCATACTCACACACACACACACACACACACACACACACACACACACACATGCACAGGCCTCCCGGTTGTTTTGGCTCATGTCGCGGACTCCTCGTGGCGTGCTGGCAGGAGACGAGCTGGACACCTGGCTGAGGAATTAACATTGTTATGAACCAGCCGTGCTCTGGCTCCACTGAAACCCAGCATGATGCTTCACACACATGAACACACACGTATACTCAGATCACATTCTGAAGGCATTTTACTGGACTACATTTATTCTCTTACCTTTTTTTTAGGTGTGTTCACACATGCTACAAATAAAAAAGAAACAGTGGGTTGTCAGTAATTTTTAAATGCAAATCTGCAACATGAGGATGCTTCTAGTTTCAGAAGGTGCAAAGTGGCAACAAGTGGTGCGACAATGTGGAAGTGAGAAGAAGTGATGCATGCAAATACTCTGTAGTGCACAGAGCTGCAAGATTTTTCAGAGCACACATATGCAGTAGAAACAACCCTCCCCGACTGACAGTCGGCACTGAATAAGCACAAATATGCTCAAAAACTACAGATTGATTGAGTGGCAGGAGACAGCCTGCCTCCCAGTATCCATATGTCTGAACACACATGTATCACCTCACATCTTCCAAGTCTACCTATGAAGGATGTGTCGAATGAACCGCCTGGCCTTCCTGGTGTCTAGTTGGAAGGCTGTTTTTGGGGGATCTGCAGCACGCAGTAGTCCCTTATATCACTGCTGATATTTTAAAATCCACCTGTAAGCTCTGTTTAGGGATTTTTTGGGGGATTTAAGGGTGTTATCAGACACTATAACAAAGGCAGGGAGTGTATCCTAAACATGTAAGTACACAAATGAAAATACTTTTCAGGCTTGCCTAATTTGAAAATGTTTAAACCCAGTTCCTGGTTGATATGAGCGGGTCAATATGTGTTATCTGACGTGGTTTCACAGCCCTCCAGTTCTGGGTTGAATGCATGCAGGATGCTTTGGTGAACTCTTTCTGTCAGGCAAAGGTAATTTAATATTAAATATTTAAACCACTGTGTTATTGTCGAGGAATCTTTGTGAAGTGTGCGTCGTGTAGATCCCATTCATGTTTCCTCCCTCTGATGGAAGGTTTTTGATCCTGCACTGGTGAACGTTTGTGCTCACCTTCCTCCGTTCTGAACCGGCGTGTGTTTGCCTCTGAAGTGTTTCCGCCCTTTTATGCGTGTCAATGAGGAGGAGGAGGAGGAGGAGACAGACCACATCGGAGCCATTGTCTGCACACCTGAGAGGAGTCCTTCAGCAGCGTCCATTCATCCTCCAGCAATCACCGACCACCAGATAAAGCGGAGGACTCGTGCCTCCCGTCACCTGAGTCCGAAAACACACCAGAAAGCTCAGAAAATGAAACAGTCACACTCGTGAATACACAACGGACTCGCCGTGTGAACTCTATGCACACATTTCCCTCTTCTCTCCCTCTCCTTCTCTTTCTTCTCATCCCTTTATGTCGTCTCTCTCCCCTCCTCCCTCTGGGTAATCGTGGCGACCCAGACAGCGAGACCTCTGCAGAATATCAACGTAGTGTTAATGCCATCTCGCTCAGATCCTCCAGAGAGCTGGCAAAAGGAGAAGCATATGGAAGGCAGATATGAAGGCAGATCTAGACGTTGATAGCGTCGGTCGGGGGAAATGACTAAAAGGAATCAGCACACAGCATTTCGACCCTCATATCTTGAAATTGCATTTTATTTGGTTTTTTTTGAAAGGTACTTCACAGCTTAGGCCATTTCTGGAAGATGGTTGATTTGAGCATGGTTGGGTGACAGGCTGGCGTGTTGCGTCCTTCTTTGCATTTTTCTGGGGGAATCACGGACTATCAGAGAATTTTTACGGATCGATCAGTTAAATGAAAGACTGACATTACACATTTCCCCCTTTTGCTAAAATCCCAATTTCTCCTACTTTTACAGTTTTACTTTTATAATCTGAGTAACTCACTTAAATCTTTGTGTGCTCTTCCTGTTCAGCCATCATGATTCAGATGATGGAGGGTTTTTTGGGTTGATCAAAACACAGCTATGCTCCTTTCCTTCAAGTGTTACATCGTACTTACAGCAACATGCGTCATGAGCAACAGTGAGTCTTTTGGGGACTTTTTTGAGTTAATTGGTGGAGCTCGTTAGGGTTGTGCACCACATGACCTATACTTTTTAATGTTTTGTTGTTATGTAATTTGTAATATCCCACAAAGAGACACTGGATTTTAACATCAAAAACATCTTAAAGTATTTTCATTCTATATTTTTGTGTTCAAAAAGTTGCAAATATTATCTGTCTTATGCATCACTAAGTCTTAGGTATGTATCATACAATACTGAATATCTCTTTTAGTAGGGTTATTAATATTAATATATCCTTATTATGTCATATTATGTGTATAAATGTGGGAAATTGCATTTATATTGTTTGATTTTTCTCTAGTTGAAGAACACCTGACATCTTATGACACCACCAAATGAATTCAGTTATGAAACAAACCCACTTTAAGCCCCTTTTTTCAAGGATTTCTCTAAGACGGCTTGTTTGCCTTTTGGTTTCCTCGTTGGAAACCAGACTGTTTACCCCTGCAGATTCCTTCTGAACTGGAAAAACAACATCAACAAAACAGGAAGCAGAGGAACTATTTAGGCCACGGAAACACTCAGACTCGGTGAAAGTCATAGAAAAGTCAGGGAAGCCTTTTGAGTCTGTGAAAACTTCTTGTTTCATAGAAAAAAAAAAACACTTAATAATTCATTTTACTTGACCAAGTTAGGAGTAAAAATCTAAGAAGAGGAGAAGGAGGAGGCGATGTTTGAGAGAGCTTTCCATTTCAACTCTTATCTCCTTCCATTTTTTTAATTTCCATGTATATTTATCTCAGTTTCCTGCTGCTCCAGGCCTCATTCAATCCTTCAAACCTTAACTCGGTTTCCTCTTCCTGTGCTGCAGCCACTAGGCGGAGGTTTTCTCCAGTTAACCTCTATTGATCGCCGTGCTGGAGATGTGCTGTTTACCACACAATCTCCTCCACACCTCAGGGATATCAAGACTCACTCCAAATATTAGACCGACTCCTACATCCCCGCATGCTCAGGTAATCAGACGAGGTGAGTTAGGGTAAATACGATCGATATGCTGCACACAAACTGCAGGTACGTACCGCATCTAGGCAGGCGATTTATGGAGAGAGAGATGGGAGAGCAAAATGAATTTCCTCTCTTTGTCTTCCTCTCTCCCCCTTCTGTCTGTATGTCTCATTATTATCCTCCTTAACTGCTCATCTAGGATGTTTGTGTAGCTGAAGGCAGGTTATTTTATAAGCCTGATGATGGCGGTTAATAGGAATCACCTTTAATCAAGGCTGTGCCCTGAATAATGAAGACTTTATAGAGGCTTTAACATAATGGTTGAATGAGAAAACACATTTGGATCCAGTTTTTTTCTATTCAAGCTACCGATAGCTGATGTTTTAGCATCTTAAAAAATCTTTGAAGTGTTTATACTGAAATCAATAATTGATGAATGAATAAACTGGGCAACAGGAAGTTAACTCACAAAATTTTTTTCATTTCATTATTCATGAATCGTTTAAACTGTTCGCTGCTTTTCTCTGCTTTGAAGGCGTCACCGTGGATTGTGGGAACTTTTTTTCACTTGACATTTTATGGATTCATTCATTCATTTCCAAAAAAAAACATACATGTATTGATGATGGAAGTAATTATTAGTTGCAGCCCTAAATTTTGCCGTTCTCATCTCACAGAAAACCTTGAATTTGAGAGACTTGAGAACCTCCTGAAACATCATTTAAACCATCACTGGACAGTAAAACTCAACCCCTAAAACAATGAAAGCAGACTAATGACATCAGCTGTGATCACCGAACAGCTTCTCTCACATTACATATGAGACAACACTAACTTGCCAATAGTCAATATTTAATTAAAGTCTAATATTGGCCCCGTTTATTGGAAAACCAACTTATCTTCTTAACCCTAGTTTATATATCTGATGGACATTGATCGCTCTACTACTCATCACACAGTCATCCTCTCTCTCCTGTTTAGTGGATAACTGTCTTAATTCAGCATCACTGCCACCTGTACCCTTCTGTGAAGGTGAAGGTAGATTGTGACACCTGTGCAGCCCGAGCAAAGAGACAGTGAAGAAGGGTTGAGGACAGAGGATTTAGAAGATAGAGGGTCAGGTGCTGGAAGTAGAAGAAGAAGAAAGAGATGAGGCTGAACATTCAGAACAATTTTACAACTATAAGAGCTGCAGGAGTTGTTATTAACAGTGTATTCTTAAAGGGAAACTTTGGTATTTTTCAACCTGGACTCTATTTTCTAATCTTTTTGTGTCTAAGTGACTAATGGGGACGACAACTTTTTAAATTGGTCCAGTATTGAGCGAGAGTGCTGCAGCCGGCAGCCGCACTACGGGTTGCAATGTAACCCTTTGAGGCAATTACGCAATGTATTCAATATATGTTCACTAAAAGTGCTTGTTTCTGCCACTGACAAGCTCAGATTGTTATTTTAAGTGTCTGACAACTTTATAGAAAGGATCATACAGAGAAATACAATGTTTTTCTTTACCTTTCGCTTGATCCGGTCTGTTTGTTATTGTCTAAGTCTAAGTTTCCCTTTAACAAGTGTTAAGAAGTGAAGATATCAGCTTGTAACTGGAATGACAGCTGTCAGAGATTCTACCAGATTATGTAATGGTTAATTAATGTCAGTTCCATGATTTTGGCAAACTACTGTCTAGTTATTGTTCTCTCTGGATGCCAGTGTTGTATATTATTCTATTGTAATGATGTTTGAAATGAGAGAGAGGTTTCTGTGTCTCTCTGCTGTTGGTGAGACTTTTGCTTTGTTAAAGACAGCTGATGCCATCACTTCATTTTCATTTAAATGCTAAACTTCTAGCAGATAGTGAGCAGAAGTCAGAATTTCCAATTAAAACACATTTAAAGCACATCATATCACTGTTTTCCGTTTGTCACTTTACAAGCTCTGCGTCAGAACCTTGAACTTCATCAGCTGTGAAGTAACTCGTCCTCATTTCAGCTCAAGCAGCTTCAGCGTAGAACTGTCAGACTTTTAATTCAGGGGGTCAGCAGTCAGATGTTGTTACGCTGCATCTCAAATAGTCAGACATGAATTAATAGCAGTTTGTGATGATTACCATGATAGCAGATCTTCATCTAACAGCTCAGTATGGCTCCTTCTTCTTCAATTACTTCCTTGTAAAAATCAAGAATGATCAGCTGAAGAGATGTTAAACTCATCCAATAACCAACCTACCAATAAAAACTACAATATAGAGAGATAATTACTGAATGTAGATGTATTAAATGGCTATTTAAGAAAAATGAAGATCATATATAGTATCAAAAGGGGGTTTTATTTCATTAAAATCTTTTAATGGCAATCACAAAATTGATCAGAACAATCTCTACTAAATATTTTCATCCTGAGGAGCTGTATCGTCTCATTTGCTTTTTCCTTCCTCTCTGTCTTTCACTCTCTCTTCTCACCTGTGAAGGTTTTCCTCCAACACCATCTCTCTCCTCCACTCAGCCGTAGTCGTACGCTATAGATGCCTGGAGCTGATCAGGTTTATCCAGTAACTGGAAATTTTTCCACAATTTGAAATTCATAAGCCACAACCCTACTTTATGTTAGAGCTCACATGCATCTATTATCTATTTCTAAGTGTGTTTGCTTTTTGGTGGACGGAGTACTTTTGGCTCGCTGGATTATATTGATTCATTATGTTATTGTTCTTTATTGTGCAGTGCTGGTGGGAAGGTTTGACATCTATCTGTGTATACATGCTGTTATAATTATTGTGTAAGGTGTAAAGTATTAGTGAGATGCTCAAAATAGACAGATAGGAAACACTGGGCATCAGAGAGAGAGGTTATATTTGTATATTCTTGGATTTAAACTCAGCAAACTTGAAAAAGAAATACCAAAGACAGATAAGCAGTTGTGGAGGCTGCAGTTTCCAGTCTGATTCCTATACAGCCGTTTGATGAAAAAGTGCCTCCCTATTTGTTTTCTATACAGCTGCCCCCTCGGGGGAAAGCGACGCCATCCGTTTTCAGCTGAAGCCTTTGTAAGAAAAAGCGGCGCCACGCTCCTCGTAGCCTTACGTGAGAGCTGTTGATCCTGCAGGTGGAGGGAGTTCTTTCTGCTGACAGGCTGCGACTCGGAGGGGAAAACCATCACTTCTGTACCTCTTTTTTTATTTTTTTCCTCTTTTTCCCCCCTCCTCTCTCAGTCCTACTCACACCTGAAAACCAAAGCTCACTCCTGGACTGCTGGCAGAGCTTTTGTGGGGTTTAGCATCTGCTGGATTACTCTTTTACTGACCCAGACTGTAAAAATGATTGACGCCAGGCGCTGTCACCGTCTCCGCTGTCTCTCTCTTCTCCGTCAGGATATCGACTGATTGGTGGGAGATAGCGGATGAGACTAATAAAATATTAAAACGCAGAGGCCGGCGTCTGTGTTAGGCCGTATAACATGGTGACATGAGCTATTGAACCAAGGCTTTTATCACCACTATAGAAAAATGCACAGAGTCCCAGCATTGATTTGGAGTTTCTTTTTTACTGCCTGTTTTTTTTATGACAGACACTCTTAGGTACTTTTGGCAAAAATCCTTTTTCAAACATCACGATGTCGCCCACATTTAAACAGTGAAGCTTCCTCAGTATGTACGAAACTGGATCTGCTGCTCAGAAACACTTTCAGTAGCACTGACTGTGTGTGTGTGTGTGTTTGTGTGTTTGTGTGTGTGTGAATGAATGGAGCAGCTTCAGGACTCCAGCCAACAATGAGCCCAGCATCCTGGAAACCTCATCCTCTTTATGAATAATAAAACAAGCATCGTAAAAAAAAAAAACCTCAGCTCTCACTCACGTTCTGCCAGCCCGCCTGCCAGCCCGGCCGGCTGCATCGACTGCCGCTCCATTATATATTTATTATATGATCTCTTTATGTGCCTCTGTTGTTCGACAGAGGGGCAGGTGACGCTACTGTCCTGCTATCGAGGTCTTTGTGTCGCGCTGGAATGCCGAGGTGCAGCCTCCAGAGGAATTAAATCATTAGTCTCCTTTTTTTTCCTCAGACTGTCCATCTGCACACTCAATGAGGTTCTGCAGGTGCATCGGCAGCTCAATTATATCTGTGGGTTTAAGATACAGAATGTCTGAATGAGTCAGAGGAGCCGTGTTTGTTTTCTGCTGTTTCTCTCACATTGCCACTTAGAATGCATTAAGCCGAACCTGGCAGTCTTCATTTGGAAACCTGTATCACACACACAGGAGTAAGAGGTTTTGAAAAGGAGTCTTGGTCGTTCTGGTCTGCGGTCCAGGCTTCCCAGCGCCGGGAAGAGACAAAGAGAGCGATTAAAGCGGATACCAATCACCTTATACGACCGACCTGACCTTTTGAGAGCACAGACGAAGGCGTTGGAGAATAATTGAGGGTGGGTTTAGAGAGGAGAGGAGAGGATGACCCTCCTCGCCCTCCTGCAGGCTGCAGCGGTGTTTTGATAAAGAGCGAGGTTAATGCGGAGGGGCGATAAAATGTCAGGCTTACCGTGTGAATGTCAGACCGTCAGGGCGGGTCATCCACCATAAAACAGTGATAAAAAACATTAAATTGCTATTCATCTCAGATTTCCAGGCTCCGTATGTTATTTGGGTAATTGATACGACGATGTGACGTCATATCCAGATAAATAGTTGTGGTTGAAGGTTTTTTTTGTGAAGTTTTCAGTCCGTCCAGTTCCTCCTGCACTAAAAGCTCTCTCGTCTCTGCTTTGACATGTGGAGGACAGACGATGTTTTCTGCTTCTTTTCACTCGCCAGCGATATATTTTGCCAGGATGATGTCATATACGGGAGGATTCATGTTCTCCCAGGAGCTCCAACCAACCAAATGGGAGTCTCTAGTGCAGTGACAACGATACGACCGCTCACCGGCTTCCCGGCAGCAGAGGTCCAGTTGTGTTGGCTGGAACGCACGAACCAGTACAGCCATCGAGAAACGAATCCAAGGTCTCAGTTTGACAGTCAGTTTACTGCCTAGAACTGCCATTGTACACTGACATTTAACATCCTCTCCCATAGCTGAATGCAACAATTTAATGTCACTTGTCCAAAGGGGGGTTGTGTTCTTGAAAATGTAGGAAATCATCTTCAAAAGTTGATGGTACATGATCTAGAGGTGTAAGAGGAACTTTCTCTGTTATGATTGTGAGTGTATGTGTGTGTCATGTATATGTGCAGGACAGCCAAGTGATTGTTTTACTGTTATCACCCATGATGCATCTATCTGAGTTCCTGCAGGAGTGTTCCTCTGATGCAAAAAGATTATCCTACAAGCTTTTCTCTCTGTTTCCGTTTATCAGTCTGTTTAATGTGAGTTCAGCCCGACTTTACCTCTGTGTGAAAAAATGCAGCCCCTCTCATTCTTTTTGAACAGAACCCGGGTTCAACTTTTACTGCAACGCAACGCAATGTCATCCGGCAAAGCGCTGCTGCCAACCGCATACATGCAAGCACAAATTCCTGGCGGATTACTTTTATAATGCGAACACCATGTTTCTGCTGTTTACCTCGTGATCGTTGCAACGAAAAAAAACAACAGTCCATGCCGTGATAACTTTCCAGAGTTGAAAAATCCTGTCTGTGAGCTGTACAAATCTCCGCGCTGTGCTTTTGGCATCAGATGAGTCTTTAAACGCATTCATCTGTTACTCCGACTGGACTTCCTAGATTGTATTTTATCGTCTCACCTAAAGGATCATGCACTTACTAACACAGCCCTTCCCCTCCTTTCATTGTTTTAACGCAGGGTCTCTGCCTCTCTTTACCCTTCATTTGACAGCCTATTCTCTTGTCACATTAATTGTCGGGTTTCATCACTGACAAGTAGACACATTTCATCTCCAGCTGTGCTCGGTGCACTCGGTGTTGAATTATATGCGTGGGCTGTTGTCAGTCTGCGCATATGTGTGTCTGCGTCTGTCTCTTTGTTGGGACGTGCTGTTAAAAGCTCTCCTCGGGGCTTCATCGCGTGTGACCCGTCTTCATGTCAAAGTGTGTCCCCCTGTATTTTGTTCTTGTTTCCGTGCCCTCGAGCGTTATCTGGGTGTGTCGGTGTGTGTGTGTGTGTGAGTGAGAGGTGGGTGGCTGTTTGGTGGTGGGGGGTCTTAGAGCAGGTGGTACACCTCAGGGTACGGCACAGCGTGTCTGCAATAATTTGGGAGTGACACTCACTGCTGCACGCACATACATTATCGTTCATTCATTCAGATTCTTGTGCATGCTGGAGAGAAGAAGATGCAAAACATTCCCGACCTCACGATAAAAACTGAAAAGGAAGACATGCACTGTGGGGAATAAATCTCATCCAGTGCAGTTTCTCTAAATTGGAAGTGGCTTACGAGCACCGACTGCCCGCAGACACACTGGGGTATTTTTTTCATTCACTGAGTTAACAAGCAAAATGAAAAAAAAAAGGGGATGAATGGGCAGACGCAGCTAATCTTTGTCATGAATAGTCTCCATAAACAGCATCTCCAGTCTGCCTTCCATCTCTTCTCATGTTTTTCAGCTTAGTTCTCATATCGTCTTCCAAGATCAGCTAATATGTAATGTGTGTGCATGTGTCAATACTGTATCAGGTGCTTTGGCGAGGAGTCAGAAACTATTGTACACTGAATTTATGCTTCGAAAAATATGTATTCTAGTTTTTGTCCGCAGGAGAGAAAATTCTTCTCACAGCAAGGCCAGCATGAAACAATAAAAACGCAATAAAACTATGTAAGACATCAAATCAATACGAATACGTTAAAGAGTCCATGTGATAAAAGAATGCAACACATCAAAGTGAGGATCAGATAAAGAGCTAAACTGTGCAGAGATTTTCAACCTGTTGTATCTAATTTTCAGAAACCTGTTTCTCTGACTAGTTGAAGAGCTTTTCTTACATGTTTCCATGGCGAAGCTCAATTTCTTGTCAATACTTGTACTGGAGATCTGACAGCTCTCAACACTTTTCACTTTCCATGTTTCTTCTGAAGTCGATCCCACGTCTTTGGTTCAGTCACAGAGCATGATCATCACACTTAGATCTGCTACTAACAGTTATTTTAATTATTGATTCATCTGTCAGTTATTTTTTTAATAAATCCTCTAATCATTCAGTCTATAAAACATCAGAATAAAGTGCCCATTAAAAGTTCCCAGAGCCATTAAAGGCCATTAAACAACAGTCCAAAAACCCAGTGATATTTAATCTGCAATTCTATAAAACAGAGAAAAGCTACAACTCACATTTGTTTTTGACAACAACTGTGTCATCTTCAAATGTAAGAATATACCTGTCCTTGAACTGACTGTAAATGTTTTTCCTCTTTTTCTTCTCTGTCAACGCAGTTGTGATTTAAACCAACAGAAATAACGAGGCGTGTGTTCTTCTGTAGGTTCTATATATATATATTTTTTTATCCCTGTAGCGCTCCTCGGAGAAGCTAGCGCATTCAAAGAAGATTTTATAGTTTCGAGTGCATCCGCCATGCTCTCTCTCAAAGACTCACGACTCTTTACAGGAGCCCCAACGATGCGCTTTTTCCCAGCAGAAATTACTCTGCTTCTGGCTTTCTTTATCTCCCATCCGTCATCCATCACAAGGAAAAGGCTGTCAGGGCCTCCCAGTCCACCGCCCCCCCTCCCTCCCCCCTGTAACTCCCAGCCTCCCTACTACCTCATTTCTATGCAAGGGAGCCCTCATTAACGGTGACAGGTGAACATCCCCCAGAGGGACGAGACCAGTCGGGCCAGAGGGGTGGATGAGGATTTCGATGGAGGTGACACGGAAGATGAACACAGGGAGGATGTGCTCTGTATGATCCTGTATCAGGTGCAAAATAAACTGTCCCTGGTGGGGGGCCATTATGGGACTCGGATGGTTCGGGAAGCAGGAGGGGCGAGGATTAAGAGGGGGTGGGGGAGGGAACTGACAGCCTCAAAGAACCGCAGTTAATGTTTGCTTGTCTGATATAACACACACACTCACTTAGACCAGACTAATCCAGCTAAATATGGAAAAATGATGTGTGTCCATGTGAGATGTTTAAGGTTGTTTCAAAAAAAATTGAGAGAGCAGACGGAGCACAGATACTTTGCTGGGTCCCACCTGGTGAAAGCTCTGTTATGTCCCCACCTGCTCTCCATGGTAACCTATACTAATCACCACTTATAGACGATCAGATCAATATGTTACTATCACAAACTGTCCAACAAAATATACATGAATACAGGTGAATGACATCACCTAACCAGCTACATATAACTTGGAAATGAGTAATCACAAAGAAAGCCAGGAGTTCAGGAGGTCTTCTTCTTAAAAACACTCATGCACAGCCCCCAACCTTGTTTCTGCAGACTTACATCATTGTTTTTAAAAAAGCTTGGTTTTTTCCTCGTCCACACGTTAAAAAAAACTCTCAACTTCAAATGTTGAAAAGGTTTTTAATGCGAAAAAATCCTGGCTTACCCGAAACCCTTAGACTTAAGGGGTGCTACAGATGTGTTCATCTGCTCGGTGTATACACCGTCTCTGACCTTTTGTTACAAGCGCCCGCTGTCCTCAGCTGTCCTGCCAGAAGCACAGATACACTGCGGTGCTGAAAAGAAGCTGTCTTTCTCATGAGATGGATGAAGGACAGATGTCTGTAACGCTTCAAAAAAAAAGCCGGCGGCGTGGAATCCCCTGTAGTGTCGATGGGGGGGAAAAGATGAGTTTTTAAATTTAGGCGGCTCAGTGTTGTCATGGTCTCAGACAGATAAAGCACCTGAACATGAACAGATACTACTGCTGTTACTGGGGACAAACCATAATAACACAACACAAGCGAACACCCGGCGCGCGCATGCTCACACGGACGCGGCGCTGATCAGATCTTTGGCTCGGCGTCTCGCTGTATTTCAGCTGCGGGGCGAGTGTGCGGAGATCAGAGAGGCTGCAGATGACCTCCTCCTATCCGCAGAGGAGTGGTGTTTTTTTTGAGGGAGAGGATGAGGTGGAGAGGGAGGGAGAGAGGGGGGAGAGAGAAGGGGGGGAGCATCTGGAAACTGACAGAATAAAAGATTGACACACAGCACCTTGGGTTAATTTTCGTCTGCCACTGACGCTCTTCTCTTTTGAGAAAAAGAAAAAATCCCGCCAGACGAGTCATTAAAGAAAGCGTTTTTTTAGCAGACCGTTTGCATTAATTTCGCCTTCGCTGTCAACGCGCTCTCTGGAATGCTGCTGGGTGGAAATATTGATCTGAATCTGTGCACAGAGAGTAAGAGAAGTAATTTCCATCCACTTAGCCCCCCCCCCCCCCAAAAAAAAAACTAAAAGTAATGTAATGTTTTATGGCAAGCCATTTCCACGTAAAAGGCTCTCTTTATAATAAAAACCTCCTATACTATAATGGAGTGTTGTTATCCTTGCTTCTTAGCCATCCTGCATGTCTTTGCCTTGCACCACAAAAGAATAACAGCGGTCCAGTTTCCTCAGCCCACAGGTTTGACCGTGGTAATTCCACACTGGCAACATGTCACCTCCACTGCACACCACAGACTGTGTTTTTTTTTTTGAAGCCTCAATGCCTGTTGTCTCTGTTGGTTTACCGAATGGAAAGCTGCGGCTTTCAGTATTTGGGGGCCACCTACATAGTGTGTACATACCATTCGCTCAAATCACAGACCCCGTCCAGGCTGTTTTTAATTACCTGTGTGATGAGACAGCATGGAAAGTGTCAGAGCGGGCGTTTCTCACCACATGGTTTACCAGCCTGGAGATGAGGAGGCACAGAGGGAGGGGTGGGGGGATGTGTGAGTTCCTTTCAGGTGTTTTGAATGTGTGATTACAATACTTTTATATACTGTAATTTAATGCTCACCTAGTTTTGAACTTGATTTGAGGCGGAAAAAAAAAAGTAAACTTGGAATTTCCAGGGTATTGGTTATATCATGTTTCAGTTCCAATGTCCATTGGAAGCGTTTCAGTCGTGTCTTTAAGCAACTTCTTTTTCAACAGCCAGATTTTGTGACCCTTTCCTTCCGTTTTCGGTCTGCCTCAGCGGCGCCGGGGATGAGTTTTGAAGTGGTTGGACGTTCAGCTGTAGGATGACTAATAGGCTTGTGAACTTTTTCACGTCGAGTTCCCTTTCTGTCTCACTCCAGTGTAGCGTTTTTGGACAAACTTAAAATATGAAACGCATTCCCTCTTCTCATCGGGGTACTTCCAGATCAAAATGGTAGCAGCTGTCACAACTACAAGCAGTCTCCAGCCTGAACAGTCAAGATACTGTAGTTCCCCTCCCATCTAAGCCCTCGGAAAACCCATGTCCACTCGATTTGGAAATGATTATGACACATGCGTACAGCTGATTAAATGGCTGCAATTACGCTGTACTGGCAACGAAAGCTCCCAGTTATTAATTTAACACAGATGAACATGTTACTCATTAATGAAAGACCACTTTAGTACAGTACAGGTGCACACCGAGAGCACCTGCTATTTATTTTAGTAGGACAATGAAATATCTGTGTCTCATAACACTATAACCAGTTTTCTGAACACCTGGTGTGTTAGATTATTTATGAAAAGAGACTAGACACTGTGTGGATGGGAATCATTTCGCTGCCGGGGAACAACACCATCCAACATGTTAGAGTAAGCTTAGACATTATCGTTATGACCGTAATTCCTGGCTTAGACGTTACCACTTTATTACCATAACGTCTGAAAATGGGGGGACAAAAAGTCTTATTGTCCCTCTTATTCTGGCGCCAGTGGTCTGCCTCCTTCTTCTTGCCTCAACTGTACACGCAACATCATAAGGCAATATTCAGCCTGACTCTAGCTCTATATTTCAGATTGCAGCTTTCTTATTTATTTGGATGAGACCAGTCTGTCACCACAGCGGGGGTACCAACACAGAAGACTCCTGGCCAAAAAACACAGGGTCATCTGGCAGAAAAAGTTGAACCTGGCTCAACTTTTGTCAGACTGCAAAGTGACATCTTTTGGCAAAGGGCTACAGCAGCCATGCAAGTGTGCAGCCTCGGTAGATTACGTTGTTATTTGAATGCTGCTTTTCTGCTGTTACCTTGCGGTTTTCAGCCTGAACATACATGAAGGATTAATTTATCCCTTGAAGACAATCCCCCAAAAATAGCTCATCAATATCTGGTTTATTTGTTTGTGAGAAAGATGTTTGATAAATATGATTATATTTTGTTGCAAACAGGTTTATTGCCTGTGTTTGTTCACTGCTGTAGAGTTATTGCCTTTAAGACAGAAAATACTGTAACAAAACCATCTAAGCTCCACTTGCTAGCTTATTTGAACTTCCACATTTCACAGTCTGGTGTGTTTTTTAATCTGACACAAAAAGTTGTCTCAGTTTCTTCCCCGAACAAGCTAAAAAACATCATCTTCCCTCAAGAGGTTTTAAACATTTTAACACTTCAGCTAATAACCACATCCAGTCCTCAAAGTCCACAACTTTAATTCAGAATGTGTTGATATTTGGTTAGTATATGAATATGTTTTTGACCACATTTGACCCACAGTACGTACCTGTATGTTCCTGGTTCATATCATTGTGTCTGTATGTGTTTTTGTGCTCATGTGGAACCGGGAAAGGAAACGTACAGAAATAGATACAGAGATTTATGAGCTTATATGTGAGCATTATTAGAAAGAAGGGATGGCGGTGAAATTGATGCGAGCTGGGAAATCGCCTCCGTGTACATTCAGATCCACGAGGACACTTACACACGCCGCCTCAGACGCTGGAAGCTCCGCGGTGCGATCCAGTGGAATTAGAGACGGCTTCTTGTCATACCTGGAGGGAACTACAAAGGCTTCCTCCCGCTGCTGGCTGTGCACATCACCAGCAGAGCCATGAGAGTCAGCAGAGCCAGTTTATAGCCTAAGCACTGCCGCCAGCCTCACTGGGTTAACTCCCCTTTATTGCACATTCCTCATGAGTCCCATGATTCCCTTCAAGAAATGCTACTATTGGATGTTGCACAGCATTTTCTGTGATTTTTTTTTTTTTTTTTATACGTCAAATGAATTGCTACATTTGCTGTATTACGAGGCATGATGCAACACGTACCGTGAGGCCTTTCTGCACGTATGCAAATAGATTAACAGGCCTGTGTGGAGTCTCGAGTGGTGGAGGAATGCTGTTAATTAAGTAAAAAGTGGCAACACCACAATGCACAGTGAAATACCCCGTTAAATGTTAAAGCCTTGCATTCATAAGTAAGGAAAGATGCAAAAAAAGAGAGAAATATTAAAGAAATTAAGAAAATATATAGCTATGAATACTCTAGCTCTGTCAGGAAGCTGACCTCCTCCTCTGCTCCCACCTCCCTCCAGCCCACACATAGTGCTATACGAGCATTCCTGCTTCAATATACATTAAATACAGCGGTGGGAGCTTCATGCTATTGTTCCACAGAAGCTGAGGTTCATTAACAACTCTTTCTTTCTCTTTTCCTCTTTCATGAACTGTGCATTTTAATGATTTAATATTCAGAAACACTCTGCTCTGAGTGGTTTTTTTTGATGTTAATATACATTGTGAGATGATTTTTCCAGCTATTCGCACTCAGCCCATCTGTGTATGCATAAATGTATATATGCATTTATTTACCCACACACGCTCGCACACTCACAAGCGTACGCCGGCAGGCGTTGTGACACAGCTGAGCCCAACAGCTGGTGTCTATATCCTGGTGTGTGTGTGTGTGTTATGGGCGTTGAGGAGGGTTTGCTGGCAGTCTAGCTGGCTGGAGATGGTTAAGCAGCAGCAGTCTGGATTAAAGGATCAGTGCTAGTGTCAGACAAACATTGGATTAGCGCTGTAATCTCGCCCTCGCTGGCCCGCTCCTGAAACCGAGACCCGGGACTCTCTCTCACCCTGCGTTCACACACCTGCCCGGATTAGAGAATAAAAGAGCCGGGCTTCGTTATAGACCTCCGGCCTCTCGCCCTGTAATGAGACTGGTAATTGAGTTCGTGACCATAACTTTGCCCATGAACGCTATTCATGGAGCCCCAGGGGTGGACAGACAGGAGGTCTGCTGTGTGTTGCATAATGTGTTCATACATTTTAGAGGGCAGGTTTTCCTGCATGGAGATAATGAGGTGGAAAGCTTAGACCACATGTCACGGATATTTGTGTTGATGCCAATTCTATGTTAATGACATTGCTAAGTAATATATAATGTGATATGAGCTGGGCATTATCATAAGATAGGGCTTAAACACAATTTATCATACTTACTACTCATCTGCTTATCAAAGACATTAAACATTTGATCCAAAACATTATTTTCTCACAAACTTAAGTAATTAACCAAAGTAAATTTTATAATATTAAAGGCTCAGTGGAAATTTGTATGAGAAGAATAACATTTGCAATACAAACTCTGTAGTTTAGTGTTTTATTTGTTATTTTAGTTACTTTAAGGGACTCTAATACGTCCCTTTAAAGGCATTTTCTCTTCACTTTCCTCCACTTTCTGTAAATTGAAGCACATTACTGAGCTGTCCTCACTGCGAGAGGACCTAGATTAACTCTGTCTTCTTGGAGCAAGAAATGCAATTTTTGAAAATGCGGTGATCCTTAGGCTTTGAGTGAAAGTGAGAGTGTTGAAATCGATGCGTTATTCTGGGTGTTGTTTGATGAATATGAATCAGAAAGAATTAAAATTGACCTCATTTGAGCTTTGGCATGCAGGACTAACTTTTGTTGCCATAGCATCAGTTGCTTGTATTGTTGAACTGTAACTATGGAAACATCTGCAGCTAGTAAGTAAATCTTTTGAGACTGCCATTCAATACATTTTTATCTTTTAATATCTGTGTGTTTGTCTGCAATAAGGAAAAAGTAACTGCCTTTTAACCACAAGGTACACTAGTTTATCTGACTGGTAATAAACTCCAAACTTATTATCTGCAGAATAATTTCATTAAAAGTCCAAACAGCTGTCAGTCTGTTGTTCAAGAATTTCCAATCTAATGCACATAAACTGTATGTAGGCCTGTACGTGTGTTGAATTACTTCCCGTCTCTTGAAGCAAGTGCATGTTCTCGTTCAGCTCTAATGCTCAGTGTTTGTTTACTGGCCTTTAGAGATGCCAAGTCACTGTCACATGTATGGCTCAGGGGTTTCTATTTTTTCATGACATTTGCCTCGCCCTCCTCTCCCCCCCCCCATTCAATAGTCTGAGTGTAACGGCGAGATTGTCGCTCGAGGCGTCGAACTCAAAGAACTTCATGGCTTCATAGGATATCACTACTGATGCTGCCATATACTATATACTATACAGTAAATCCCGAATGGTGTTATTTTTTTTTGTAGTTTAAGCATGTGATGCATTTACTGGATTCAAAAGACTTGATTTCTGTGAGTAATGATTGTGGCTCAGATAATGGTCATGAGTATCCTTTCTTCTGGTGAAATGTTTGCTTGTTCCTGGCTGTTTGTTGTGTTATCATAGATTTTCAGGGTGTAAAAGTGGTTTCTTGTTGTGATTCACTTCCCCCCTGCAGAGCCATAGAGTTGTTCTCCCTGTAGGTATCAGGGGGGCTGAAGGTGACGGCGGAGGCTTGATGGAGACATGTTAGCAGAGACATAGACATCATTAGGTTTGTTGTCTCTTGCGGAGACTCTGACTGAACTGGAAGAACTCTACACTTCCTGGCTGACACTCTCGATCGAGAGAGAGTGTGTCTGCTAGCTGCAATCGAATTGCACTGCAAGAAATTGGAGGTACCTTGGAGGCATTATTTATTTTCACAGCACTATTTCAAATTAATAGATATTAATGAAATGAATTACAAGGGGAATCTAATGTTGTTCATTAATTAACATGCATGTAAAATGCTCTGCAAGGCCTGGTTGTCAGGATTTAAGTGGTTAAAGCTGTCGTGGGAGAAGTGCCAATAACCAGAACGAACAGTGGCAGCGGTGTTGTCATGCTCAGCGCTGGGATGTGACTTGGCAGATGTCTGTCTTTTGGCTGAAGTTATGTTTGATCGCTCCGTTCCTGAGAGGTTTTCTGCTGGAGTTATGGCATGGAGATATCTGGCAGATCGAGGTGATTGGCTCAACCACTGCATAGTAATTTGGCAATGTGTGTGTGTGTGTGTGTGTGATGCTTTCAGAGAGTTATATTTAAATGATACAGGTGATTAGCTGCCTGCAGAGTTGCTGATAGTCTGGCTGAGAGTGAAGCAGCTGCTATGCTCAGAGCTGTCAGCCAGAATGATGAGGAGATGACTGATGAAGAGGCTAACGCGGTTACTGAGTGGCTGACAGGGTTGCGATTTGAACTTGTCCAATCTAGCTACCTGATTTGGCATGTTTTGTAACTTTCTGTACATTCCTCTAAAGGTCTGTCATTACATGTATCCATCTATTCATCTGTTTGTCTATTTAAGGGTGGTCCAGTTGTTAATGAGCTCTTCCCCCAGCAGGAAGGCCAAGATGTATGACCCTCACAACCCACCCCTGTCTAGTCTAGTCCAGGCACACCCTGCTAAACAGTCTTTAAAGAAGTGGCCAAAATCTGATCTGGGCCCATATTTATCTGTATAATTAATACACTTAAAAATTATGGACGTTAGTCATCATTTCAGCCTAAATTTGGGCACCCAAAATAACATTTGTCAAATGTAAGTTTAAGAAATTGAGATCTAGAGTTTATATGAAGATGTGCAACTAAAATAATTTGTTAATGAGTATGTTAAAGTTAAAACTGCAGATGACGACTTCACACAATGAATCCAGGTCAATACTACTTTATTCTGTCTCCTCCTGTTTAAAGAGTCTTTTTTATGTATTCTGTTCTTGGTGGGTAAAGGTATTATATCACTTTGTCACAGTATATAGTGTGTATTTGCGTTACATTTGAAATGTGTGCTCATTGCTTAGCTGCCTGACTGGGTGGAAAGAGAATTACTTCATTGAGGGACTGATACTGATGGAATGTAACGTGATACAAAATCAAATAAAGACCAAACTGATAAGGCTGCATATGTTCACTCAAGCTTTTTCTGTCATGGATCATGCACACACACACACACACACACAGAGCTGATGCATATTCATCAATATCATAATCAGAATACAGCTGATGCACAATTAAAGTGTGCGACGTGCCACCGGGGGGGGCACAGAGGTTATGAAAGGTCATCATGATCACTGTGTGTTAGTCATCAGTGGACGTTAGTCACACTGTGGGACTGCGAGGTAGCGCTGCCTCATACTACGCTCAGCATTCAACACACAGAGAGAATGAGAGTAATGAAAGAGCAGAGGAGGCAGCGAACCCGGGAGGAGAGGTCAGAGTCATGCTTCGACTTCAAGAACGGATGAAAAGTAGGAGAAGGAGGAGATGTGTTGCTGTTGTCCAGTACAGAGATATTTGACTGTTTGAGCTCCATTAAAACATTTGAGGGGAAAGAAGGTGTTTATTTTGTATTGGTGAATGTTTATGCATTTTTCATGATGTGCAAAATAGTTCATATTCCTTAAAAATTGTTATCCAAGAAGTAAACTCAAAAAATATTTTGTCTCATCTAAGATAATAGTATAGAACTATATCCCAACGTCTTGTTTTTGTGACCGTGTACTGCTGTTACCACATGAAGAGAAACCTGATACGTCATTCAGCTATTTTTGAAGACCGCATGTTTCTCCATGACCTTTTTCATTCAAACAAATGTTCTTATGTTTTCCAACCGCAACTACTGTGAGATCTTAATTGCAGCAACAGATATAAATGAATCAATCTCTCCTCAAGGTGATTAAAAACGTGATTTAAGGCGTGTTCATGCTGCATCTATGATCTGGATTGTTTATTCTTTGCTTTTAAAAGAAGTTCAACCTTTTCGCCCATCATTTCCTGCTTCCCTCCTGTCATTGCCAGCGCTCACTGAAGCCTCAGATCTTTCTGTAGCCTGATCTCTGATCAGTTCACTGATTCAGTGCAGTGCGGTGAGGTCCTTCAGTTTGATTCGTGTCAGCGCCCCGTCCCTGCCTCGCCTGTATCTCAAACATTTGTCATAATCTGGGGAACACTCAGAGAGAGAGAGGTGTGGGTTCATGTTTGTCCCCTATCAACCTCTTCCTTAGGGTCGTCTCAAGGGAACATGGCCGGTTTTTTTTCCCATTTTCTTGGTGCGGTTAGCGAATGTGAGAGCAGCATGTGTGAAACTACAGAACGGTTGAAAGGGGATGGGCTGTGAGAACGGCTAATGGTGAAGCAGTGGCCTGTATAGCCGTAATGGTGACTGGCCTCTCAGCCCAAGCAGTGTTCTCATTACCCTGCCTGTTAGCGAACGGCTTATTACGCGGAGGTGACAGCTCGAGGCTGGAGACATGATAAGCGAGGATATTCCCGTTTAACAACCACAGGCTGAGATGAAGAGTATGGGAAGGAGTGAAAAGATGGATATGTTCTGCCAGCTCGACTGAATCATGCTTCAGCCGTATATTTCTGCACATGATTTACAAAACTCTGAGGTTTTCTCTACTGGGTAAAATCTTCGGATGCTTACTTTCATGAATTCTCTGTTGAGATTGTGATGGACTATGAATGATAACCTTCATCCGTGAAGTATTTTGGTTTAAAAGGCTCAGTGCATGGTTGGCCATGCATGAAGATACTGGGCCCAGTTCCTGTGCTTGTTGTTGGCAAACCAACCAAGGCCTTCAGTATATGTTGTAGCCTATAGCTGTTACAGACATTTTCATTCCCTAGACATAACAGCAAAACATTTTACCAGTGCTACCCGTGCTGCGACAAAGTCTTTTATTTCCACTCTTAACATCCTCCTTCTTTGAAATAATGTTCCTTTGGTACAGTATGGTGTTCTTTCCCTTGTTTTCCCTCATATGATAAAAATGGAACATGCGTTACAGTACTTATGTTTAGGTTGCAGTTATAAGTCCCCTGTCAATACTGAATACAGCTATTTGAAGCTAAATGTTTTTCTTCGTATGTCTTTGAGTCTTGAGAAACAGTAGCTGATGTTATTTAAATACTGTTTCTGCATAGTTATTACCTAAATAATAATCCTGATTGTTTTCATAGATATTGTGATACCACTTTCCATTTTGCAAAGGACTGTTGACCCACCCAGCATGCTTTGCTGCTGAGTCCATGTTGGCATGACCTGAGTAGGAGTTACGATTGGATGATGGGTGGTTGAATGGAAAGAACTTACTGATGATAGCATGATAGCTAAAACTACAGATATAAGACTCAAGTTGTAATAAAAGTAAATAAAATGTTTTGTTTGGGTCACCTGTCTTTTCTTCTACTCAGGTTCACTTACACATGCATTTGCACCCTTGCAGTCTCTCTAGGAGAACCAGCACACGTACCTAGAAAGCCGTCTTATTTTTGCATATTTGCATTTTCTATTTGAACTTCCCACTCCTGACTTTTCTCTTTCTTTTTTTTTTTTTTAACCATCCAGTGTTTGTTGTTTTTGCAGCACAATAACGCCCACCGTGTCGCCGTGGCTGCTTCTCCAGTTGCCAGAGAGATGGTTGCCGGGGTAACGTACATTTGACAGCTGTTATTACTTTGGGTCCCCATCGTTGCTGAACTGCGAGAGGGCAAAGCAGAAACAGGGAGAACATTATTGGCAGCCCTCGGATTAATGCTAGATCCGAAATGAGGGAAATCACCTCAGGTTCCTGGCTAATTAGCACTAAACTGGAAGAGGCCAGGCTGTTAGCATGCTGGTCATTTTCTGAAGAGAGCTGCTAAATCGAGGGAATCGACTTCTGCGCCGTCTCCCAGTCAGGGCGCCTGGATGTGTGAATGGCCACATTGCAGCGCTGTCTGAAGGCCAGCGGCTGGCTGCAAAGCATTTAGAGCCTTGTGTGATGGCTCTTTGTGGCTTTGTCGCGGGCTAATGAAGGTTCCCTAGAGATTTACGTGTCCAAGGTCGTTTTTCTATTCAAACAGAGGCCAGCGGGGCTCAGCGTGTCTTACAGCTCCCGTTCATCCACTGGACTGCTTTATGATAAAACCTAACAGGCTAATAAATCACAGCGTTGGTCATTACAGCTACAGCTCCACTCAGATCTTGCACAAAATTGCTGGAACATGCAGCGTCTTCTAGTCATTGTTGAACTGCATAATAGAGCGATTGTTTGCTCTGCTTCGGCATGCTTTTACATTTCACTCTGGTGAGATATTACTTCACTCTGAGCTGTTAGACTGTTATGTCCTTGCATGCCGTTACTTTGCTCTCCTCTCACTGATCCTCATTATTCTATTCTTGACCATCGTTTTATGAAGCACCCACTTCTACCCCTGCACTATCCTCCCCCACTTTCACCCCCTTTCTTTTCAGTCTTCCCAGGCCTCAGAGTGGCACAGATGACGAAGACTACAGACTGTCGCCGTGCCATATACGTAGACTGTAATCACGCAGCTCTAATTCAATTAGCTTGGGATTCGGAGGGAACAGAGCGGTGGATAGACAGAGAATTAAGGAGGGAGAGAAAAAAAAAGAGAAGCGAATCCTTCTTCCTTTGTCAAACATCATCATATCTTGGGCTACATCCATATCTATTATTCCCACCCCTGCTGTAAAAATGAGCCATTTATTTCCCACCAGTAATCTGCTGGCAGATATAAATGGTCCAGTCTAAGCTTATTTGGAGCAAATTTGTACGCTATCAGTCTCAGAATACTGCAAATGAAATCAATTAGTTGTTAATGAAGTCTCCAGTGAGCTCTTCTGTACCCCCACCCCAAATGCCATATTACAGCACATGCAGCGTATGCACCAGAGTCCTCATTAAACAGTTAAGACCTAATTTAGAACGTGTTCTGTTGTGTGTGTGTGTGTGTGTGTCTGTGTGAGTAGGTGTTCAGGTGTGAACGATGTGTATGCAACAGTGCACATGTGTGTGTCAAAGTGAGAAAGTGAAAGATGAAAGCAACAGAGAAGAGAGAGAGAGAGAGAGAGAGAGAAAGAGAGGTAGATAGGCAGTATCCTCTTAAGCCTGTGATCCGTTAATTATCAGACATCAATATTAAATAAGAGCAAGCATGTCTTTAATTATCTGGTGCATAATGCACCTCAGGTTAGCTACTTGCATTTTACACTTGCACAGGGTTGCTCAGCTGCCTGCTCAGTCCAGTCCTCCTCTGAAACTGCAGGCTGCTCAGTCTTCTGCTGAAAATGGAAATGATTTTGTCCCCAGATGCATCATCAACATACAGTTCTGTTTTGAAGCTTTTATTCGACTCTCACAAACAAACACTGTTGACGCACAGCTGCTGGCAGTTTACTCTATATATGTCTAGACAGTATGGAGATAACATAAGTGTATATTCTCATACAAATTATGATGGTGTTTGACAGAATTAAAAGGTTTCTTTGAAATCTAAAATATCAAAGTAAAACTTGAGGTCATCAGTTCCTTAGTAACAAGGAGTCTTTCCAGAGCTGCTGTTTTGCACCGTTTAACAATCATGCAGAGGAAAATAGGTTGATGAAGAAGCACAGAGAACAACTTGCACTCCTGTGGGGACAAGAAATAGACCAGAATTCAATGCAGGCACAAAACATGTTGGGTTGTGACTATATTTTTCCTTGTTTTTCTTCACTTACTATATCGACTAAGACCTGATGGTGAGCTGGAGGTGTGAGTCCTTAAGATACACCATTAAACTACTGGGGAAATGCCGATAATACAAGCATCAAGATCCTACTTTGAACTTGTTTAAAAGTTCACAAACTCAGACAAACTGAAAACTAAGTAATTAAATGACATTTCATTACATTTGGCAGATGCTTTTATCCATCGTGGCTGACAATAAGGACATTCAAACTCAACAGGAAGTAGAATTCCTATCCCGTGTTACAGTAAATGTGCCTCGAGGTTATTTAAGTGTGTTTAAAATAAGATGTAAGTACGTCTTAGCATGTGTTAATCATCCAGAGGCAGGTCTGACCATGGCTGCCCTGCAGGCCAGCAACAAGAGTCTCGAGTCTTGTTGTGAAGAGGAAAGAGAGATGGTGTATAATGGATTCACAGCTACATTTACAACGTTTTGAATCAATATTCATGTGGGCAGAGAAGGGATAATAACATCAAAGTGCATAGAGTAAGACATAAGTCTTTCATGTGTATAAAATCAAGTGAGAGGTCATGAATTTTAATCCAGAACAGCAATCTAACCTGATGATCTATATCCAGTCTTATTCAAAGAAAAAAAAAATTCTCAGGATCACTTTTTTTTTTTTTATAAAATTATTTTTGTAAATCAAATCTTTCATCCAGTCTAACAAAGACATCTGTTCATACTTGTGCAACTCCCAGTAAAACCATTGCATTCTGAAGCATTGTCTCCTTTTCCACACACCTCGTACCGCACATAATGTCAATCAACAAATTAAAGTCGAATTGCACTTTTTCCACATTTTTCCGACTTTGCTCAGAAACCGCTCAACGTCAGTGAAGGTCAGAGTCGTTTCGCTTTACTTTGTTTCCCCCTTCTCATGCCGTCGTTGTGTTGTTTATGACACGATGACATCTTCCAACCAACCTATGTCATCATCCTTGTTAATATTCAACACATGCCACGCTACCGGTTGACAGTTTAACAGGAAGCAGCCGTGCAGAAGTCTGAACGTCGAGGTCCAAGTTCAGATTAGTAGCTGCTGCTACTGATTGGTTGGTTGTAGGGTTTTTTTTTAATCTAAACAGTGAGGTCACTAATTACACCAGAAAGGTGCAGCAGGGTTTAAGCCTGTCATCTCCTCATTTTATTCACCACGTTTAATACACACAAAGACTGAAGCAGATTTTCCTAATCTCTACTGGTTTTTTTTGTCTCTTCGATGGCTGCTGTATGGTTTCGAAGCTACTGTATGAGCTCAAAGGGATTCGTTTCACTCCGGGGAAGCTTTTATTCCCTGAGTATAACTGACAGTCTCTGTCTTTTTGATGGGATTTAAGAATTTGGCCACCTCTGTGTTATTTAACAAGAGCTAATTTGAGCCGTCTTTGGATTCATGAAAGAGGGGAAAGCATACTGTATGTGTGTTTTTTGTTTGTTTTTTTTTACTTGTATGCTCCCCAGCTGTGATGCTGTAACATACTGAGTGGCGTTGTTGCTCCACTGGATGTGCTCCTTGCGCCCCCACACAGATTTAATTATGTGTCCCAGGGAAGCACTATCACCCCTGGGAAAAAAAGAGGAAATCCCAGGGGTGGGAGGGTCACTGCCATGTGAAAAGAGCAAGTGAGAAGCTAAAAGCGATGGACAGTCTTTGAAGGCTTTGTGTTTTTGTTTCCTTTGGAACGGCAAAGAGAGACTGAGACAGACAGAAGAAGGAGAGAGAGAGAGAGAGAGAAAGCTCATTCTTTTGTGTCCGTTTCTTAATAGCTGTGTCCGGACATCATCTGGGTGTTGTAACGAGCTGATTTCTCTAGAGCGAACACTGACGAAGAGAGGAGGGGGAAAAAAAAAAGGAGAGGAAAAGGAAAGCCTGAAGAAGTGAAAATTGAATAAATGCATAATTCAGTGAAGAGGAATAAGAAAAGCGGTAGGTAGAGCGATCACCTTGATCTCCCCCCACCTCGCTAGCTTTTAATGTGACGCTGATGCCTTCACTGTACTGTCACAACCAATAAACAGAGAGGGAGGGAGGCAGAGAGAGGGCAGAAGAGGCAAGGCAAGGTAGTTTTATTTATATAGAACATTTTCTTACAAGTAAACTCAAACACAGAAGAAGAAGAGAAACAGATTGAGTGTTGAGGAGAAGCATTTCCTATCTTATCTTTCTTTTTTCTTGATACTGAAACAGTTTTCCTTCTTTTTATACATATATAAGTTTCTACTTTGCAGCCGTGCCTGTGTTTCATGATGAGTCTAGATAAGGTTTTCCATGTTTTGTTCGCTCCTCAAGTTTACAAGGAAGTTTATTGGTCGATCATCGGTCTCAAAAAATGATGGAAAGAATCTCACGTGTGGATATTGTGAGAAGACTAAACTAACAATACAGGAAGAGATGTTAAGAATTCATTCATAAAACTGATGATAGAACCCATGAACACTTATTTATCTGATTGGTTACATTAGTTCCTCCTGTGAGAGATTTGAGTGCGGCCAGCCATCATTTGCAATGAAGAAACCTATACAGACAGCAATCAAATCGAACTGCTTTGGGTTGAAGTAGAGCTGCAACAAACAGTTGCTTTGATTATGCACATGTATTAATCCACCAATTATTTTTTTGATGACTCGATTAACTGTTTTGTCTATAAAATGTCAGAAAGTATTGAAAAATGGCCGTTATACTTCCCACAACACAATGCGTGCTATTGAAATTGCTCGTTTCATCTCACCAACAGTCCAAAAAGCCAAAGAAAACATCAAATCCTCTCTGCATTTTTGTTTACGAATGACTGAAATCATTAATCGGTTTGCATAGAATGAATCAAAGTAGTTGCTGATTACTTTCCTGTCAAATAACTGATTGATCAACTAATCGTTTAGCTATATGGAAGTTAAAGCGTTTAAAATCTGTTTCTATGGTATTTCTGGACCACATCTCTAAAGCTCTGCTGTTGTTTGAAAGCTGCATTTTGGATCAACACTGATACTCTTCATGGAAATGACACGAAACACCATTCAGTCGTTAAGCATATAGCATCTAAACTGGATCGCTTTAATAATTCTAATATAGGCCTTTCCTCGAGTGCCCTACGCTGTATCATGTAGGAAAATATTAATAATGACCCAAAAACTTGTTTTATGGAAAATCTATATTTATGGCCAAAATCACAATTTTTCCTTCATGACCTCATAGATTTGTTTTAACTTTAAACTCGAACGGCAAACTCTGCGACCTCATGAGTAACCATCGTACGCTCTCGTAAATCAAATCCAAAAACAACCTGTGGTACTCAGATTTAGATAAGAAAAACTTACCATTACATTTTTTCCATTTCCCCAGTCACTGCAAGCCACAGAAACCACAAAGAAGAAGAAGAAAAAAAAAAGGTCATTCTGCTCCACTGGATCTCTAAAGTTCACACTCGCCCTCTTAATATAACCGGACCCTTTTTTTTTAAAGGTTCTGGCTTCGCTGCAGCCATGGGAACGAGGGACCTCTGTGTTCTGATTTCTGCAAGACAAAACTAATTGAACACCAAAGCTAATTTGATTAGAGAGCAACCTGTGCCTGGAAGGGGTAAGATTTCTTCCCCCCTGTCTCCCACCACACCCACACATCCCACCCACACGCTCTGCAGGGCTGGAGGGTCTATGTTTTTTTGCGTCTGCATATGTTGGCACGGATGGCACGCGTGTAGACCGTTTCCCGTGTCGGCCAAAAATCAGCGAGCTATGCCGATTTTTTTTTTTTTTCTCTCTCTCTGCCAGTCTTCTTGATTAATTTTTGGGGATTACTTATCAATTTTAGCTTAGCTTGAGGTGCAGTGTCTGTGTATGTGTGATCTTGAATATAAATCAACCCCCCCTCAACCCCTCCACTTTCCCAGACGGCTCTTCCACGTCCCATTCTCCACGTTTCTGCCTGCCTGGCTTGGACCTCTGGCAACGCTTATAAAAAAAGATTCAGCGTGCAAAAGGCAACTTCAAAGGTGAAAGAGTGCAACACGGGTGAGTGTATCTGAGGACAGGCAGGGTAGAGTTGATAAAGTGGGGAAATGGGGGTCGCCAGGAAATTTCTCAGGTGAGTTTGAAGACTTTACAAATGGGTACCAGCAGTCACATTAATTCTGTCTGCTTCCCCTTTGTCTCTGTGTGACTTCGGATTTCTTTTTCGTTGCCCCATTTCATCATCTCTCACATGTCCTCTATAAGTCATTTTTGATCTTTTCAGTAAAGGGAATGACAGTCTTTTATCTTACCCTGTTTCCACTTCCAATTTCTTCCCCCCCCCTTGCGCTACGCTCTCGCTGACATTCAGCCATCCTTGTGCTTCTTCATGTAACCACAGTTTCTTCTCTGGCTGGGAGGGAGATGTCCTTTGTACTGCACAGACAAAATAATGGACCAGCGTGTCTTTGCTGTCTCTATATAGTTTTCTCACACATTCCCTGTCAAATGTCACTGGCTTGGCGGCTCGGTCCTCCTCCTCCTCCGCTTTGTGGATGCAGGCAGCAGGGAGCTGGAGCTCTCATGTGGAACAGCCTCAGGGAAACCAGGAGGAAACCGATTTTACTTCCTGGAACGAGGAGTCGTGACATTGCTGCTCCCTCCATCCACCCATCATCCATCACCTCTGCTTTTATCTGGTGTTTTTTTTTTTTCTCCCCGTGACTCTTGCACTTGAATTCTTCTCTCTCATGGTTTCTCTCAGTTCCCCCCAGTCCCTTCGGAAAGTCGGGATCTTGCAGTAACCGATCCCTGCGACTTTTCAACAAAAGAATGGAAGAATGTGTGACAAATTGAGCAATCAACACAGTTGTTTGCATAAAAATTATGCATTTCAGAGCAAGTTTTATGGGTTAAAATCTCAACAAACCAGCTGTTTGGGGTGAAAGAACTTTGGGGTGAAAGAACTTGATCACTCCCAGCATGCTTTTAAGATTGACCATATCTGAAGCTGATCTATTTATGCTCCTTGCTCACAGTGGTATGGCATTAAGCGATGAGGTTACTTCAAAAACTGGATCCAAAATGAAATAAATGAAAGAAACATGTCCTGGCTGGCTATCTGCACCAGCTAGTGGCTACTGATAGGAATTCTCAGGGACAGGTCACTCTCATTTACTAAAATAAACAGCCACACTCCATTTTCATTAGGATTGTGGGTAAACTGTTCTACTCTGTGTAATGATGTGACATAAGTGATCTGTGATTTCTTTAAACAAACATTTTTTTATAGCTGATTTGTAAAGTTCACTGCAAGTTCTCTCAAAATAACATTTTTTTTTTTTTTAGGAAACTGTAGCAAATTAAGTCACTTTGGGCTTCTGTAATTACATAAAACCCCAGCGAGATCGTGAAAGAACTGGAAAATTGGCTCATATTGGGCCCGTTTGATTGATTGTGTTTGCAATGCCCCATGGATCGTATTGTAAAGCTGTCTTGAATATTAAGTCCTGATGACTCCACGTTTTTGCAATTAAACGGGCACGTACAGTAAACCGATACGAACGACGGCCAAAACTATGAAACTAAAGCTCGGACGGGGAAATCAAACATAATTTTCCTTTAAAGCGTCACTGGCTGTCAGACTCCTCGGAGCGTCTGCTGACTCTAGCTGCCCTGTAGCAACTGTTTACAGTCGATGTGCTCTGGTGTTTACCGAGTGTACCTTCCAATTACCAGCACCGAGACATGTCTGCCACTCTGTTAGCTCAGACTCTCTTACATAAACCTTCAGAGACCCGCAGAGGAAACTCCCTCTTACTGCTGCGGCTACTTCCATAACCCGCTTCACTATCAGCCTCCATAACCCTGTAATGATATCGCTGCCACAGATGCTGAGCGGGTTCCTTAAAGTCCATCATTAGTATCGTGAGAAGTGGTGTGCAGCCAGAAAAGGGCAGACTAGTGACACAGAATATTATTTCCCCCCCTGAACAGTTGTTAGACATTGTGCTGTGGTGTGTCTCCTGCTCCAGCAGTGTGGTGACAGTCTGCATCTCTCTGCTCTCAGGGTGTAGAGGGAATAATACTGCCAGGGAGGCTTTTTTTTTTTTTTTTTTAATAAATCCTCAATATGTCCAGAGTGCCCTGTCTCTATGGTAACTGAGGTTTGCATTGTGTATTTGTGTGTCTGTGGTGAAAGTGTGCTTTGTCTTTTGTGTTGTGTGTGTTTTCTTGATAGGCTTGTATTAATGTTTTTAGGGATTTTGTACCTCTGACTGCTACTAAATCACTTGAAAACACACTATTTATAATATATAATAATTTACACAGACCTGAACCTGGACAAACACAACCAGAAATGATAATCATACTGTATATCCTCATGATATGCTCAACAAACTCTGAGTCTCCAGCCTAAAATCCCATGAAACTCATAAAATTTAAGGAAGTTTGCTGTAGCAGTTTACTTCTCGCACACTGTAAATTGAATGTTTGTGCTTTTAACCCAACAGTCATCCATATACTCCTCTCAGCGGGGCGTCTGAATTTAAAACGACTGCGATTTCATGTTTTTTTTTTTTGTTTTTTTTAGCCCAAGGAAGGGAGCGTAATGGCTAATTGTAGATTGTGTGCGGTGTTTAGAACACACAGCGATCTGAAGCAGTGTTTACGTGTCACAGCGTGTCGCATCATGAAAGTGTGAAATTGGGATTTATCCCTCTAAGCCACCCTGCGTGAACAGAGGTGGGAAAACAGATCACAGCGTCGGCTTAGAATTGTTACTGTTGTGAACAGGGGAGCTGAAAAGCTGCTTACACATTCATGTAGCCTAAAAAAATGAATAATACATCCATGCCTTTTTAATGATGCCGCTCTATAGATAGTGATCTATCTATGTGGATCTGCGATGGGGAGAGACTGATGTTTAACTTCCATCCAGTTGGGACATTTGCATGATGTTTTGTTATGATCAGTGACTATGAAGCACGTATAGTATGGTTTTCTGTACGACAGATTGGCGCAGTAAAGGTTGTTTAAGTTACCTTGAGGCTGTGATGGAGTTTTGAGGTTTGTCCAACCAATAACCAACTCACTCATGGCTCCGTTTTCATTCACAGTCCTCTTAAAACATTTAAAACTGATCTGTAGGCAATAAAAAAAGCTGAAAAATGTCCAAACACAGACCTGAGACCAATATATTAGAATAAAGAGTTAGCAGTTTGTGGATAACATTGCAGAGTAAAACAACTTCCTTTCTTCCTTCAGTTGAGCTGGTAAAAAACATTTTTTTAATGTAAAACAGCAAAGAGAAGTATCCAGAACATGGCAAAGGAAAGTGGATCAAAAAAAAAAAACAAACCATGAGAGATATCAGATGAAAGGAAGAAGATAAATGTATGAAGTTGAGATCTGATAGATGGTTCAGTTTTGGATCATGTTTCCAGTCCAATAAGATATCTCAGTTTGTTCATCTCTGAGTCTAAATCATTCATCTCCACTAACTTCTTCTCGCCAAAGATCAATGTTGGAATTTTGCTAAATTTACAAATATATTTATCTGGCAGTGCATTAGTTAGTTAAATCTATCTCTGAGTCTAGTAATTAGCTAAATCATAAGTCATTTATAGCTTTTGGTACTTCATATCTTTTGAAAGCTAAACATAGATGGATGTGATAAAGAACCAAACATTAAATTAAAGATTGCAACACAACAGCAGCTATAAAACCTGGATGGTGAAGGTGGTTCCTTCTCTCTGGTTGTCTGTTTAATCATAGATGTTGAACCAGTCATGTCTAGTTTCTTTGTACACATGCAGAGCCATAACACCACAGGTCATTCTGATCTCCCCCCTGCTGCAAAGTCACAGTGGAAATGCATACATTTACACCACAGCAGGTCCTCTGATACTCTGTGTTGTAGTACGGAGGAGGCGCTAAAGTAATTAGAAGCCAATAAGTTCTTGCAAGGAAGCACCTGCAGTTTAATTTAAAGTAATTAGTATGTACAATGAAAAAGAGGAGGTACACACACACACATATACACATATACACATATACATATACACAGGAAAGCAGACACACACAGGTATAATAAGATTTTATTACATTTCAGAAACAGTGCAAACTGTGCACACTGTCAAATAAAGAGCTAGATAAATCATCGTTACAGTAAGTCCCAGTCTGGGATTTATTTAACTACATCAATAAAAGGAAAGCCTGCTATTGGTTACACCTTGTACTGCTTTACATAAATATTATCAGGCTGGGATTTTAGGTGTCTTCACAACAAGCCGCCATTCTTGAAAGCTCGGGTAAGTAAGGTGTGCCGGTCTGGTTGGAGGGGCTGAGGACAGAGAGGAAAGGGGGGGAGGGCTGCAGGAGGAGGGCTTTATTTTGAAATTCCTGACTTTTTCTTCTCCCATCTTTAATTCTGAAGGATTGACCCAAAAACCTGATGTGTCAGATCACTGAAAAGTCATTGTCACAGCTATAAATATGTTGATCAGCTCCTCAAGAATGACAAAAATAGATCCAACAAACAAACTGGGCCAACCGACAAGATATTTTAGACGAGATATTTCTGTTCATTTCTTGATGGGTAGGAATACTTTTGTTGCCAACGTATCAAAGTAAAGTCTTCTTCAGCGTTTTGCTTCAAACGAACTAAAGTTCAGCCTTAAAATATTTTTCAAAACACATATTTTTAGCTTCAAAGTTCCCGTGTCCCTCTGCTGTCAAACTTTCACCAGTTAATATGATTAAATGTACACTTCCCACTGAATAAAACCAAAGAAACAAAGCACAGCAGTGACTGGATACATTGTTCCGTCGTTAAACGTCTCTTTTTCTAATTTATCTTCTCCCTGCCTCCATTTTTTTCACCTAACTAACACATTTGTGGCTGAAATAAGTACGTGTCTGTATTTTAATTAAAACACAGTACAGTCTCACACTCACAGACTGATGATGTGAGAAACCTGACAAAAGTCCCCGGAGATGTTACACCGAAAGCCTTCAAGCAATCTATCACTTTAGTGGAATATTTGCACAAAGAAGCACACTTGATATGATTTCTTTATCAACTCCTGAAAATAGCAGATTCATATTCGCAGCTCAGATGGATGTTCGGTGTTTGTTTTTCCAACTCCTCTCATCTGAATGTTGACATTTCGGAGCGATTTTTTGACTATTTTTAACACATTTGTAACAAGGTAAAGAAGCTAAAAGAGCTGAAATATACTTTTTCTCATCTGAATAATGCTATATGCTGAATGCTACAGTATATTTGCATTGTGTGCATAATCAGTTTCGGGGCTTCATGATGGAATTTACTGGAGATAAATTCTTTGATCACGCGTCTCTGGGCTGCACGTAAGCAAACATGGACGGGTGCCAGTTAATACGGGTTTGAGTACAACATGAATGTGTCTCTCGCTTCCATTTTCACCTCCCGACATGAAATTAGATCAAACAGTCCGCTTGTTTGACATGCACGGCTGCACGACATGTTATTGTTGCAGCCTACAGTTACCTATAACAGCCGTCTCTAGATCCACACATATTAATGTGTATTTTTCCAGCTTTTGTGTCTTTAAAATAAAGGGAAAAAATACAAATAGACGTTTAATAAGAACAGAAGGAATGTCAACAGTATAAACAGAGTAGTACAAGCTGTTATGCCTAATATTTATATGAATTTACAGCACATGAAACAGTCAGACAGAGGAGATAGAGCTGTGATATGTTTATTAAGGAGCTACAGTAATACAGCAGGTCACAGAGGAACAGATTTGCATTCAGCAATGAACAATTTACACTATAATCTAGACAACCGACAGCCTTTTGTTAACATTTTCTCCACAGCTTTGTAAATGTAAGATGTATAATATGTAAAACATGGAAAATAAACGTATATATCATTTGGATTTTTTTTGTTTAATCACCATGTTCTGAAATATTCTCATGAAAAAAGGTCCTTCTCTGTGTCTCACAAACAAAGAAACACAACAAACGGAAACGTAACAACATGACAGTTTGCATAATAAAACGCCAGCCGTGCCTGCAGCGATGACAGCTTTTTCTCCGAAATATGTCAAGAAATGGCGCAGAGAGATCATGTGTGTGTTCGTTGTTTTATATACTTACAGCACAGTGTCATGCTTCTGTTAAAAAAAAAAAAACCGCAGCGCTGCTAACAAAGCATCAATTAGTGAGAAAGCACCAGACGAAACCAGCCATGTGACAAGACAGTCTCTGCGGTTGGTCAGGGACACAGATAGTTACCAAACCAGGGAGATGTGTCAAATCTTCAGACAGCTACAGTCATAAATTAACGGGGACTCAGAGGCAAAGGTGCCCTTAAAGTTCACAGGATGCCTGTGAATAAAGAATGAAGGGCTACAAAATGTCCCTCTGTAATTAGAATAGCTTTTTTGCATTTGACCCTCTCCGCAGTTTATTCATTGACTTGTCAAATATTCATGCTTGAATGCTGCTGCTGTCTCCACCGTAGTCTGATGTGTTGGAGTCTGAGGAATCTCTCTGGTGCTTTCCTGGTTAGAAGAATGAAAGGAAACACTAAAATATGGAGGATAGACTGTTAAGGTACAAAGATGAAACTTAGCATTGAAATGTGCTATTTATTTACCAGTAACTGATGCAGTTAAGTATTTTATTCTCACCGGTTGCCTCCGTTTTCACAGTTTGATCAAATTGCACCCACTAAAGAAACAACATGCCCTCAAATCAGAAGAAGTGTCACTAAAAATACCAAAACTAATTTCTCAGCTATATAGCAACCCATATTCCATTACCAGTATAACCGATACTGCCATTGCTCCAAAACGCAAACCAGTGGCAAAGCTCAGTTAATCCAGAGCTGTTTGCAGACTTCAACTATACAACAGGGAGTACAAGTGCCAAACACATATTGCAGAAACAGGAGCCACTGTTCTACCTTGATAGAAATACAACCAGTGTACCGTGACCAGAAAAACACGCCGCATGACATGCCGGGTTCCTCCGCCCCTGTAAACAGGTATCTCTGTGCTCCATCAGAGGGAGGAGGGAGACAGTGACAGACTCTCTGAAGCCTTTCTTACTGCTTTGTGACAGACAGGAGGCATCAGATTGTACACAACCTGTCAGGCAGGGATGAGAGCATTCAGTGGGATCTTGGTACCCTGCCCCCTCTGTCTCCCCCAATAGACACACACACAGGTTTTTGATTTTTCTTCTTTGTTGGTCTTGGTCTTTCAGCTCCATTATCTCCTATTTGTTCTATGATGTTCACATACAGCTGAACAGAGATGCGAGAGGCTGAGGAGGAGCAGCAGCAGCAGCAGCAGTAATGGCTGTCTTCTCAGGGCAGAGCTGCGCCATCATATAGTTACACGCTGCTGTAATCGCTGAGGAGGAGACCTCACTAGGCAGCAGAAGAGGGATACAGCTGTTGAGCTCGGAGCCGTCGGTGTGCATTGTATGTGCATGAGGATAGATGGTGACACAGGTAGAAAAAAAAAGAATCATTAGTATGTGAATATCTTCGAGTGCAGAAGCCGAGGGCTCCTACCGAGGTGGCTGCACTCCACTCTGCTGCCGTTAGGAGCCAGGTGATTTATAACTCCTTTAGGGGAGGGGTTGGGGGTTGGGGTGGGAGGGTTGGATGCTTCTGGCCTGGGGGCCCTGCCAACTCTCCCCCCTGGCTGCAGCAGCTGTGATGTGATGGAGGGCCCCTCTGTGCCTCTGACATGCTCTCTGCTCCCCAGAGAGCAGCGCTGTCACCAGGGTGCTGCCAGAGCGCCACCACATCTCGTCCCATTCGAGGCTAATCGCTACATTATGAGGCTGTGAGTGCTGTTCTCACTGTGCCCCCCGCTCCATAAAAACCCCATGAGTGCAGATGTGCCGTCCTCTCGCCGCTCCCTGCCTGTCTGCATGTTTACTGCTGATTTTATTTCACCTAGAACCAATTTCAAATGCGTCAGAGCTCTTTCTGCATGCGCCATTAAAGTGCATTTTGTATGTTGTTAAGATGTGACAGTCCCTCATAGTAAAAATGTGATAAAGCAGTGCATCTTCTTAGATAGGCTAAATGGGCATGACATCTTTGCTGCTGGGGCAGATAAGGGAGGTAAATTGGACCAGTGTGCTATAATTTAAAGAGGTATTTACAAAGAGGTATTATGGAGAACAGGAATTGTCTAGGCTTGGGGTGGATTTTGCTGTTGAATCTTAAAGTTTGCTTTTCTACACTGCTTCACCAACTTTCTGCACCATTCAAACAAGCCTTTCTGAACTTTCCCACCTCCCGTCACTTGAATCCTGTGAGGATTCAGGATCTCGTGAATCCAGTAGACAGATAATAGACAGATGGTTCATTCAATCACCTGCCGAGTATTTTTTTAAAAGTGCCTGCCCTTTTCCAAACATTTTCCAAGGATGACTTGGAAAACCATCTGGTGCATGTCAGGTTAGTCACTTTGCAAAATAGCAACAAAAATATTAGACAGATGTCGCAGCCAGTGAAATCCACATTATGCTAAGCTTAACTTCATAACACGCTGAAAACACCATGCTGTTACACTCAAATGTGATCAACGTAGAATGTGTCCACGGAGGGCTGAAGGGGAAATTGGAGGAAATAACAAGCTAAATCTACTGTCATAACCCATTCAGTTCCTTCCCAGAACAAGGCGCTCCCGCATGTCCCTTTTGATAAGCATTTCTGCTGTGACTGTGCACAACACAATTGCCTGTGGACCAGGCGTCGGTGTGGAATATCCAACGCTGTTTTTCCTGCCTCAGTCTAACCCCTCCTTTCTCACTCCGTCGCTCAGTCCCTCACTCTCTCTCCTCCTATTTCTTAGGTGTCGTCAAATCCCTGAAAATCGGAAACTGACACGACGTGACAAGTGACGCTATTGAGCAGCGGTTGTCACTGTTCCAAAAGACACTCACAAGTGAAAGGTCTAATTCTGAAGACAGCTTACATCATCGCTTTCATCTCCTTAGGGGGAGGTTGGGGATAACAAAAGTCAGCGGAAGTTTATTTTGCCGTCATTTGGGAATTCTGACTCTGCAGAAATGCTTCGCAGTGCAGATATTGTTGGATGGGCAAGCACATTTCGGACATTGTGCACGATTGCTTGACCTATGTTAAATATTTTACCTACCTGTGTACCTGTTGGGATGACCCCTACTGTTGTTCCTATCGGCCTGTTTCCCTGTTGACGTAGTAAACGGCTCAGGCCTGCGAGACACAGCTGATCCGAGTGCTGAATGCCACAATGACGTTAATGTTGCTTAAGGTCAGTCTGCTTGGTTGCACTGATGTACACTTGATGACTTTGTGACTCATATAGAATATTTCCATAGACGGCACGCACATGGAGAATGATGACATTGAACTCGATGTCGATTCAAGAGGTGGAAATAAGGCACAGATGGTGTGGGAGGTTAAATCTGATGTGAAATAGCAGACTTGTAATGTTTGAAATCATGTTCAGAAACAGATTGTTACTGCTAAAAAGAAAATTAGGTTAAACTAGTTTGAGATCTGGTGACGGTAAAGGCCATCATAGTGTATCATTCATGTTTCCACACTAATTAATTTGACTTTTCCTTCAATCTGTCTGCAATAGCTAGCATGCTGCATACATAAAGCAAGACTTAATCGATAAAAAAATCAAAAACCAGATCTCAGTATGCTGCCTATACTGTATAATTTTGCCAGATCATTAATATCATATACCACCCAATCATATGAACAGCCTACTGATGTGATACTTATAACTTTGTAGACTAAGAGATCATGAGCAGTGATTTAACCTTTCATAAATGTTACTGTTTTGTCTTTTTTATCAGTTTTTCGTTCCTGAACACATTAAATGCAAGAACACAAAATTAGTACTATATAAAAATAGTTTTTGAAAAGGACACAAAGAACATCCTTTTTTGTTGTCAGTCACCTAGCAACAGTGTGCAACCTAGCAACCATAGTGTATCCTGGACTTCTCATGCATCAAGTACAATATTCAACTATAAAATACAAGTTCAGTTTGAAGGCAGCATAAGCAACAACCCCAAAAAAATAGCATATAACCACGTCGAGATGACGGTGGCTCTGATGTGACAGTTTCAAATGTGTCTCAGCAGAGAGAAAGGACATTACTGATTCACTTTCCTCTGCCTATATTTGCCCAGCCAGTTACACTCCTCCAGCGTGACGCGGATGATGGATGATGATGACGGCGAGGGCGATGTAGGTGATGATTGATGGTGAATGATGATGACTGTGATAATGGTGATGATGGTGGCTTTTTCTTTTTCCTGAGCTGCGCGGTTCTCTGGTGCTGAGTATCCGAACTCTATCCCGGTTCCCATATATCATTCCTCTCATCGAGCTCGCCGCGGCCCCTACAGGTGTAACACCCCGACTACCAGAATGACCTCATCTGTCCTCATTATGTCCACATTATTACACACACATACATAGTCTACACATGTATAAATAGTAAACTAGGCCAGAATATCTCCCAGGTTTTGGCTTTAGGAAGAGGAAAATTTTGGTTCCTTGTGTTTTTAATTCTCTTTCTCCCTGGTTGCTTTCTGCCCTTATTTCCTGCTCTTCTGTCTCGTTCTCCACCACCAAACCACCACTGAAAATCTTCTCCCACAATTCCAGCTTTCCACCCCGCTGTCTCTCCCTCCCTCCCTCTGCTGCCTGTTATCTGACCAGGCGGGGTCATCCATCAGGGGTCATAGACTCAGCGTGGAGGCTCCCCCATTTATTAGCTCCTCATGTTGTTACGGTGCAGAAAGGCCACAGAATCAATTGTGTGCATTAAAAGCCAGCTGGCTGTCAGTAGGCCAGGAGCGAGGCTGGGGGGGGGCGGGGGGGGAGGAGTTGGAGAGGGCTCCCCCCCCTGTCAGCTGGAGAAATGAAATTTCATCTGGATGAATCGTCTGACTGTTCAGCAAGAAAAAAGGAAGAATAGGTTCCCGTGTCACCACCACACGTATTAATGACAAAAAGCAGTCAGATAGAATCAGCGGGGAAAGTCTAGAAGGTGGCGTCTGCTTTTGTGCTCGCTTTAAGGAAGCGAAAAGGAATATCGGCTTCATTCGAGAATGAAAGGAAGCCATGTATTTCTAAAATGTGATTAAGTTCTTACACCAGTAGCTGGGATTTTTTTTTTTTTTTAAATTCTTCATGTGGATGCTGTGGTATTTCCCAGAGGGGAAGTGATGGGAGGATGGGTGGGGGGGAAGAATCGCTATTATCAATGGGAATTTCATGTAATCCCATTTGGGAAAGAGGGGATGCTCCTAGGGAAATCCTCACTGGTATAAACAGGGAGACAGAGGCAGAGACTGGAGGGAATAAGGAAGCAACGAGTAAACACTCGGAGGGAAGGGGAGAAATGTTGGGAAACAGATTGAACAAACTAGTTTCACAACTGAAAAAAAAAACATAGAAGAAGAGTGAGAAGGAGGCATATTTTATTATTACGAATATACCCTCAGGCGTTGGTATTGCAGCTGCAGATGCACAGAGATGATTGTATAAAGCATGTTGAATTAGCTCATGCTCTCGTGTAGATGTGTGTTTGTACAGTACATGTGGATGTAGGCGTGTTTGTGTCTGTTGTGCTTCTCCTCCGTCCAGCAGTCCTTCAGTTGGGTCTTTTGTCGGCAATGCCTTCTTCTCTTCCTGTCTGCCTGATGAATTATTCATGAAGGCCAGATAGCGTTGCAGGCATGTACAGTAGAGGAACAGAAAGACTAGCCGGGACCTAAGGAGGAACGAGGGAGGAAGGATGATAAAAAAATGTGAGGATGAAGGAAGGGTTGAAAGGATTGATGGAGTTTAAGGAAGAGGAGAAGAAGTACAAGATTAGAAAGTGAAGGGCTGGAAAGATGAGATGAACGGGAGACAGCTTGTGGGCTCCAATGATCAAACTCTTGATTTCTGTGCAATGTGCTCCTCCTTTTAGAAGGTTTATAGGTGAAGAGCTGTGCAGAGCAAAGGTCTGTTTATCTCAGCTGGTTAAGATGTGCTTGATTTGATGTTACAGAGTCTTGGGAGGATACATTACACACATGGATACATGGTTTGATTTTTTTTTTTTGTTGTGGTTTTTGGACGTCAGTGAGTTTGTCTTTGTGTAAGATGTGAAATTCAGTCACTAACCGGTGAAAACCCACAACGTAAAACTGATGTCATGAACTCTGTACAATGCCAGAACTAAAAGACAGCTTAATGTTTTACACCACAACTCAATAATACTTAAGAGCCTTTGTAATGAAAACACTACAGCACGCACACACAAGCAAAACATCACAAACTCAGTCTTTCCATGCTTTTTGAAAACTGCAATTCAGCTAAAAAACCAGTTCATTAAACAAAAACTCCTTTTACTTTTCAGTCAAAAAAAAAATCACAGTTTGATCAACAACCCCCCCCCCAAAAATCATCTGACAGAAGACACAGATTGGCTGTGGCCTAATGTACAAGACCTTGATTGATCTGTTGAGTCAAGTGTTTGAGTCGCTTCTTCTTTAGTTGTGGTCTGGTTGTCCAGGTAAATGTAAGAGCACCAGGAAGTTAACAAGGTATTTTAACAGTAACACTCTTCCAGTGTCTTATAGATTGGAACTGGTTCACAACTTTATTTGTATATGCACATGAAAGACCGGTGTCTTCTTCAGGCAGCTATTTATTACAGCTGATGTCCGAGGGTTAATATCAAATGGGAAGGGATGAGCCCTCCATGCAGCAGGGGCACCAACCAAACTGTGAATGGGTGTAGATTACATAATACAGTAATTTATGAATGGGATGAGTGTGTTTGGAGTATTTATTGGTGTGCAGTAAATGTATTTTGTGCATCGTTACTTGTGAATTTGTCACAACTAATGTAGATTTCTCGTATTCTTCTCCGTTCTTACTACTGCTGTCGGCAGATACTCAGCAAAACTGGAGATTTTCATTTTGTATCCTTGTAGGGTGTTTTCATATTGCTGCATGCATGACATTATGGGATGACACCACAGAAGAAGAAGAATCCTTCAATAGAAAATGTAGCTCGATAGACTTCATAGTCACATCTGTGTCTCAGTGTCATCGTTAGGCAGTTATTTTATTCAGAATTGACACCATAAAATGAGCGTTTTTAAGCATTTAGTAATGTTACAAACTAAAAACACACAGTACCACATGCAATAAAATTATTAGTAAGTGTAAAGTTAACATAGATGTAAATCAATAGGCTGTGACTCTCCTGTAAGTATAAAATATCTGTGTTTACTTTTCTGTTGCTTGGAGCTGGGAGGACAATGCTGGCGTAGTGCCTTAGTGTGGATCTGAATACCTGCTATCATTGTGTGTGTGTGTGTGTGTGTGTGTGTGTGTGTGTGTGTGTGCGTGTGTCTGCCAGCCAGCTGTGTGTTCTGCTCTTGTATGAAGCTGTCACTGAGAAGCTTGAGACAGCAGACAGATGGGGAAGGAGGGGAGGCGTCTGCAGAGAGCAAGTCAACAGCACCAGCCAGCAGATTCCCATTAGATGCTCAGGCAACCAACAGAGCCAAAATAAAACCAGACGATGGCCCTGAATGTGCATTCATATATATATCCGGGCTTTGTCTGTACTGTAGGTCCAGATGAGATGAATTACAGTTTGCAGCTCGCAGGAATTAAAATGCGACTCAGATGCTTTTTGAGTCATCACTTACGATTATATTATGTATCCGATTCACCTTTGATTCACCTGTCTGGGATTATGTGACCGCCGCTAAACAGATCAAATACATATTTATGTGAGGCCACAGAACTACAGCAGAGAAGAGGATTATAATTATGATTACTCTTCTCCAAGTTGTTTAGCATCTGAAAAACAACTGTATACAACCGCTGGGAGGTTTAAATTCTATGCAGACATTACAAAGTTGAATAGGTTGTCCTGTCCTGTGTCGAATAATTTAAGTATTCAGATCATTTTAGCAGATACATTTACACCTTTTCACCTGTTTCTCAGGAACTTCCAAATAAAGCATGAGGAAAAAGAGGAAAACGACTAACAGTTTTAGCTAACATCTAACACATAACTTTCATGGATGGTTTATGGAGCGTGACAGAAGCTTTGCTAAGTAAATTATGTGTGGAAGTGGTTGGCTGCTGAGATCTTTGAACAATCACATAGCGATCTGTTTCTAATGATTCATGGTTGCATTTACAAATTTTTTTTAATATCAGATAACTATCACATCTGCCCAGAATGCATCAGTGCATCTTCTTTGGTGCATTCACATCTACATACATAACCTATATAATCTGAGCTGCACACATTTGATCACATTTGGTCTGATACTGAATTGGTGACGCTAATCTTGGCTTCCCACCTTGAAACTGTGGTGATTGTATAGATCTTCTGTGCTGCTGGCTCGAAGATGTGTGTGAAGCATCTGTGTTTTAGAATTTGTAGCTTCCCAAGGTACTTGTATGAGTCCACCCTCTTCACTTCCTCCCCCTGGATGACAACCAGGACACTGATAGTCCACTACAAGCTCATTGGTTTTGTTTATATTGAGCTTCAGGTGATTCTTGTTGCACCTTGTGATGAAGCTCTCTATATCATCAGTCAATCAATACAGTGATAACTTCCATTTCACCAAAAACTCCATTTAACACCTTTTTATTATATTCCTGTAAAGTCTTCATCACAAATATTACATGAGTCTGGACAGACATGGATGTAAACTGCACCATGACTGGTCGGTGGAGGCATACAACCATGAGGCGATATTTCTTATTTTACATTTGGCTCAAAACAATTAATCGATTATCAAAATACTTAATTTCCAGTCGATCAGCTAATCGATGCAGCTCTACTGTTAATATGCAGCGTGTGATCCATTGTGACCTCCGCACCGCCGGGCTCAGTTTGAACCTCATCTCCTCACAAGTGGATGATTAGCAGCCGAACCAGAGATCAATGTAAAGCACAAGGCTTTGATGCTAACGGGCCAATCTTTCTCTCAGAGCAGGTTAATTTAAATCCATGGCTTTATACTCTGTGTTGGTGTGTGTGAAACACTCCTAACTGATGAGGTCTTGTAGATGTACGTAAGAAATGTATAGTGTTGGTGCAGTAAAGTATTCTGTTAAAGTGAAAGATGAGAGTAGCGGAAGATTTGAATTTAATTTTAAAATGATTTAAATGAACAAAAAAACAGAGGAAACTATTCTTCGATATTTATTTATTTATCCTACATTTTATCATATGTATATTTATTCACTCTTGCTCAGCTAAAGAAAACCTGAAAAACACAAAAAGCCCATTTTTATACATTTGGAAAGGAGAGGAGGGAAGGCAACAGAGGAGAGGAAAAGATAAAGAAGGAGAGAAGAGACAAAGAAAAAAGAGAAAAGACAAGATGTAGAAAACAGGAAAGAAAAAAAGGGAAAGGATGGTGGATGGGAGGAAAAGGCAGTAAAATCTTTAATCATTAAAAATAATTTAGTCCTGCCCCTTATCCAACAGTTTGGTCCCTGATTCTGAGGTGCAATAAAACTTAATTATCCTTGTGTTTGTGTGTGTGTGTGTGTGTGTATGTGTGTACTTGTATCGCTCCAATTCCCTGAGGTACTGGGAGGCCAGTAATGGTCTCATTAGATCAGACCTCTTGTGCTTTTTTTTATTCCCAGAGGTGAGGCAGCAGCGGTCAGTTGACCTGCTGTACTGCATCTTGAACAGCTCTCACATGAACCTCTTGTAACTGTCCATGCCTGCTGTCATTCCTCGAATCCACCGCCAGTTAAGACAGCAGGTCAACCTTTTAAATCATTTTCTTTAAGATTCTCATTACATCCGGCTCCATTCTTTTATAGCTGACATTGTTTCAGCAATAGCCGCTCGATGTGCTGTATTTGCATTCTGTAATAGGTCTATACAGTAGTTTTATAGACCAAGCCCAGCCCAGTATCCTTATGAATTATGTCCATTATGGATGTATAAACCTCTGCAGGAAGGAGTGTACTTACTGTAAATGTACCCAGGCAGGAAAAAAGTGTTAATGTTCTGCTACAGTCCTGCATTAACATTAGCCTCTTTATTAACCATAACTGTGATCTTGCTGTAAACATACCTGTAAAGGCAATAAATTGGCATTAGATGTGTGACGAACCTCTCTGAACAGACTGAGTCCGCTACCTGTAGGAGCCTGGTGGGTGGAGTTGGGTTGTCAGGAGGATTCAGCTCACCTGGACTGCCCGGCTTCCATATAAGCTGGAGGCAATCAGTCATTTGCCCTCTCTCCCCTCTGGCTTCCACTATGTTGATTTTGGTTGTGTTTAGTTTCATTTGTCTTTAAGTTATGTACAATACATTTATTTTTAGTTATAACTCATCTGTGGTCTCCCTTCCTTTGTCCAACCTTGAGCCGGGTTTCAACAAATTGGGGGCTCGTCCAGGATCTGAATTTGGGACCTCTCGCACCCAAAGCGAGAATCATACCCCATGTTAAAAGAAGTGTTTTATTCACACTGAAGTGTCATTTAACCCAATCAGGGGATTTTGCAGAATTGTCCAGTATTGAGGTTCGTCTCTGCCAGTAGAGTTGGACTGGTGGATTCAAATAGCATACCCATGCACATATGACTCACAGGTTATGATGCATGCACGTACCAAATGCTACCACTCATACCAAATGCGATGTGTATGACAAACATTGATATATGCATGCTTCATGCTGAAGACAACCGCTAATAGCTGAGTATAGCCAAAACTAGAGTCCAACTGTACATTGGGGAGCCAGTTTAAGCTTATTGCAGATAAAAGTATTATTCGGTATCAGTGTTTATGACAGTTGATAAGTAACAGGAAATTAAAGTAATGTAACACCAAAGATAAGTTCAGCTATTGCATAAATGTCCACTGGGGAGCTCTGCCATTCCACTGTTGAGTTGCTTTTAACCATCACAGCTGAGTGGAACTGACACAGCAGAACGGAGCTCTACAGAAAAAAATAAACTATAAACTCATTGATCATGTTCTCCCTTGTCAGTATAACGCTGACAGCCGCTATGAAACACATGCTTGTAGTTTATCTGTTGCTTCATTAGTTCCCTACTTTACCACAAAGCTAGCTAATGTCATGAGTCTATCAGTAGAGTGGAATATTCTGCCCAACACTGATGTAATGGGAAAAATATTCACATCTCACATTTTGGTACATGTTTTCACCAGAGAAATTATGGTTTCTCTCAAAAGTTTGAAGCACAGGCACAGTGCCGTTTCAGAATCGCTAATCCTCTTAGCTAATGTCACCACATTCCAAAACAGCTGGTTAGAGCTGGTGTTATTAGAGGGATTATTAGGTGGAAAAACACTAGAAATTAACTTGTGCATGTTGTGACATAAATGACAATGAAAGCTGATGTAGACACTCCCCGCCCCCCCCCCCCCCCCCCTCCTCTTCCCCCCTCCTCTTCCTCTGGTTGTTAGTCTTGTTTCTGCAGCAGTGTTTACTCTCAGTCACTGGATCAGTTTACTGCATCATTAAAGATGGCAGGTTTTTAAACAGTGTTTTCAATCTGTTGACGTAAATGGTGGTTTTTAAAATGTTTTCCTGTTGCTTGCATCGTTTACATGTAAATAAAATACCGCTGGTAAATAAACTGGATAATGAATATGTGAAGATTAAATAGTCATCAGTGACAGGCCACTGGAACTATCAAATATTTAGCCCAATACTTATTGTAATTAGTGTAAATACAAATGTGTTTCTCTATGAAGGAAAACTCTTGCAACAGCAACAATAATAATAAAGTTTACAGTTGTAGTTGCTGTTTTTTGCTGCTGTTTTTGACATTGAAACTAGTTCATTTTTCAGCTGAATGCCCTGCTCATCCTGCACACATCTTGGTCAGATCTTCATCAAAAATGTTTGTTTATGTTATGTGTTTCTATGAAAAATCAGCTGATATATTGTTACCACCAAATTTTTTAAACCCACAAATACTGAGATCACATATAAAATCCTGCAAACACAAAGTACATGAGTTACTTGTCTTCTGTTTCATGTCTGACAGAGTGGTAGTAGTACATTGTATCTCTGGGATCTGCATCTTTGAAGCATATTGCTAATACCACCGTTAACCACAGGTGTCACCAAATCAACCAGGAGATTTGAGGACACTTGAAGTATATAAACACACTATGGACCCAGCTGAGCCATGAACACACCATCAACATCACTCATAGCCGTTTTAAAAATGAGGGTAACAAGGGTGCAGACGGCCTGACTTGAGGGTTAGAGCTCCCAGAAACCCCTCTGTCTTCCCCTTCAGGTTTCCAAGACTACCTTGATTTCCCTCACCACCCTCCCCCATCTTCTCTCTCTCTCTCTCCCTCTTCCTCTCTCTTCCTCGCTCTCTCTCTCATGTCTCTGTCTCTTGCTTATCCAAGCGTACTGCTACGAAAACATCACTGGGGTTCTTTAATTGGCTCTGTCCTGTAGAAGCAAACCTGTCTATCTGTGAACACTGACGTGAGAGGCGGAGGGGGTGGTGTTGGTGGTGGTGGTGGTGGTGGTGGGGGGGGGTTGGTGTGTATGTGTGTGAATGTGTATGTGTATGTGTGTGTTAGAATGAGGTAATGGGTTGCTTGAACAACTCTCCTCTGGAAGCCCTTTTCATTTGTTGTATTTCCCACAGACCTCCTAATGGATGGAGCAATGTTATCTTCTTTTTTGTGGAGTGACCTCCCTCTATGCTGCCCCACTCCACTTCACAGAAAAGGACACTTCACCCTGTGCTGAGGTCTTTGTGTGTGTGTATGTGTGTGTGTATGTGTGTGTGTGTCGCTCAGTTTTGAGTGCCCACTCCTCCTTCTGTCTGCTCTGCTGTCGAAGCGGAGATGCTGATGTCTTGGGAGTGGGTGTGGGTTTAGAGACCCTCTCTGCTCGCTACATTATTTATCCCTTTTTACTACAAACCTTTTTCTCCGTGTGACGTTTATGTTTCTCATGATGCAGTGCAGAGAAAAAAAAAACCACGTCCTTCACCAAGTTGAGTTCTTTTTCTACTGTCCATCAATCAATCTCATTTTACAACCAGATCAGCAGTCACATTGCTCATTTTTGCAACTGAGGTGGGGATTATGTTAGTGTTGATTGTTTTCTTTAATACATGAATTAACTGGGATGAAAGTATTTGTTTTATCTTCAGATGTACAAAAAACAAGCATCTATTAAACCAGTATTCCAGCCCAAGCAGGGACTAACTTCAATACCCAGTCATTTACCAGTCTATCTGCTCCCACCTAGTGGTGGTTCATGCTCAGCACAGGTTTTATTTGATGAAGGTGAAATTCTTCTCTTCAGACACACCTGAAATGCCTGTCAGTTAAAATAAATAAAGAGATAAATAAAAAATAATGCTAATTAGTACAGAAAGACGTACATGTGTTTTTATACACAGTAACTAATTAAATAAATTATAATTCAAATTTAAATAACTTGAGCAAAGGTAGAAGGATCTGTGTTGTGGTTTCTTCTGTTTCACATTGTAAATTAAACGTATTTTTACTGAAGATGTTTGACTAAAACAGTCTTGGAGAAAATCTGGACACCTGGAAGTTAAATGACCTCCCTCCAATCAGCAAAAACTGTCAAAATGTCCTTGATGGTGAGACCTGGTAACCTTTTAGTTAAGATGCACGTCACATAACCGCAACATCTGTGGTTTGATTCCAGACCTTTGTCGCATGTCGCCCCTGCACCTCTCTCTCACTTCACCTCACTATGATAAAGGAAAAACATATATATATATACTGTATATTAAAAGTCTAGTCTAGTCCATTATAATAATCTGTTTTTCTAGGGTTAGGTGTGTATTTTTTCTCACCTTTAATATAACTGAGGTCCAACAGGATCATGCTCTGGAGGCTGCAGACGGGTGTTCTAGGAATGTAGGAAATCATTAACTGAAGTACATAAAGCAGGTTTTAAGTAAAGTGTCTTTAAAATAACTCCCGGATTACAATTAACATAAATTAACGGTATGTAACATTTTAAATATACCTCTGGGTGGAATTCCCTTTTAAAATAAAGATTAAATAGCATAATTAAGAACAGTTTTTTAATTTTTTTTATGTGCCATTGTGGATCTATCCATGCCAGGGTGTTCCACTCAGTCCCTTTTAGGCTTTGCTCAGAGCTCTCAGCTGTTGAATTTTCCCGTTTCTGCTGAGAATGTGACAGAGACAAGCGCAACTCAGCGGCGGTTAATCCGTTTTGTCTGCAAAAACAATGAGTGTGAAATCACACCATGCATGGATGTCTTCAGGCAGACTTTAATCGTGTTACGGGCCCACATGCTCAAGGGAGAATTTGAATCTGCGTGTGCTGTGTGTGCGTCTGTGCTCATGGGCTCATGCATGTGTCTCTATAGCAGAAGATCATATTTAATGTCTTAATTAAGGGGAGATTTATGTAAATTAGGGAATTCTATTCTATTTCGCTGTAAGGCTGTTTTTCATCCTATCTGGGGATGTGCAGAGAGATTTCAGGGCGTTTCCCAAAGAAAAAAAAAAAAGATAAATTATTGTGGACTTGCTGAGATAAGAGTTAATTGAATTAAAGTGGCACCCCGGGCCAAATCTCTTTTGAATGTGATATGTTTTGTGTGAGTCTTACATTTTTACACATTTTTCTCAACTGGAAAAACTTGCTTTCTTGCTTTTGTTATACTGTTGTTATCGTTTCCTACATGTAAAACTAGAATTGGAGGCACTGTTGAAAGGCCTGCTGGGAAATGTAGTAAATGTCCAACTTAAGTAGAACTTGACGATGTTGACGAGGGGTAACAAAAAGAAGCTACACCCCAAAAAAACATAAATTACTGCACTTTTCACAGATTTCTTCTCCATACTCCAGATTCATCTATATTTTAATAGGTAAGTTATACTTACTAGAGTCCATTTATTTTGCCGAAACATTAACAACACTCACAAGCCGCACAGAGACTTCTTTATGTTTGAACTGTGAGACTGAGCTCACAGATTTGCGCCATTCTTTACCTTTTCACACATACCGTGTTGTTTTAGGAGCTGCCGGTTGTTTGAACGACTCGAGTCGGAAGGTGAAGACACATGCTATAATATTTCAGCGCTGTAGACCTTCACACAATAGACACTGTTTGGAGCAGACTTCAATATTGACTGTCTGCAGGGGGAAGGTTTGTTTTGGACTGCAGCTCAGCAGCTCCGCTCCGAGTCGGATCAAACCGGCAGAAGTCAAGTAAAACACTGAAAAATGAGACGAGCTCGACTCATGTTCCTCAAGACTTTTTTTTTTCTTTTCAGAGGGCTTGTAGGTCAAGTGTTTATACAAAGTGCAGATTTTGCTGATTCTGGTCACACTGGATGTTTCAAAACTAGGTTGACAGTTTTCTATAAATTATTCATTCTTGCAGCATTATTAAATATTATCCTGTTTCCACGTAGAACTTTTATCTACTAAATGTCAAATTATCCATTTTAAAATGACAGTCTGTTGGAAATAATAAAAGTATTATTCTTCCTGGTTGGTAAAGTTTGCATATCTACTTTAAATGTTTTCTGTTAAGCTTGTGCAGTTGTTTTAATTAACCACTGGAGGCCACTGCAATCCATTCATGCTTCGCTGACCTCTCTGAGATTTCATTCACCACTTTCTCCTTGATAGTAAATTCTCTCTATATATGATTGTACACTGTAATAATTTTCATCTTGCTCAGTTATTTTGTATTATTGATTCTCAAATTCCTTTAAACAAGTGACAAATCAGCTTATGGAAACAGGACTTTGAACAAATGGGGTTGTTTTTAACTGCTTTGGTGGCATTTTTTTTTCATTGTTTTGAGAAAAAGACAAAATCATATCTATCTTCTACATCTTTGCAGCAAATTTCATTCCCTTAACTTCATGGAAAGAAGCATATTTTTAGTGTATTTTAGGAATATCAGCAGTTTTACAGAGGAACTCCAATCTGTAATATCATCTCTGCTTTTGAAGGAGTCCCGCCGTCCTAAGAAACACTTTGAGATTCCTGGCCTCCAACTGGGAACATAAGTTCTCTTCTTACAGGGTGATAAAAGTGTTGCAGGAGCCCAGTGGCTCTATGCAAACATATGAAGATGAACATCCATGTCCTGGTGTGGATTAGAGGCCAAGACCTCACGATTAATCTTGGCCATCACTGAGAGCAGTTGGGTGTCCAAAAAAGCTTAAGGCAACGATAAAGAGATTGAGGGGATTCTGTGCCTGCACACATGCAAGCTGAATCAGCTTAATCTCAGGTAACATTTATCTGAAGAGTGTATCTCTGAATTTCTTACGCAACATCTTCAAATTGTTTCTGTTTTATTCAAATGCTGATCCGGGTTTGCTGGGAGTTCAAGAGGATTTCAAAGTAGAGAGAGAGAGTGAGAGAATATGTGTGTGTGTGTGTCTGTAGTAGGCTACTTTCAGGGACAAATTTCAGACTAAAGACCAGTTGATTGGGGATGGCTTGTCCAACTGGGGACAAAAGCCATGTCCTCAATTAGTAAAACACTGATTTTTGGGTCAGTGGTTAAGGTTAGGGTTATGGTTATGGTAAGATTAGGGTTAGGGTTAGGGTTATGGTAAGGGTAAGTCTCCAGAAAATGAATGTAAGTCTATGTAATGTCCACAAAAGTGACCTAGAACAACATATGTGTGTGTGTGTGTGTGTGGAACCATCCCTGTAATTGCCAGTAAGTGGCTTAGTGGTATCTCCACCCTGTTTCTACTGATAAGGCTGCGTTCAGTCTACCATTTTCTTGTAAGAGTGATAAGACTGTTTCTTCATCTCACTGTGGAACAAAAGTGCCCAATCTGATCTGTGCGGGGAACCCCAACAAATCTTAAAGATCTTAGAAAAGCACAGCATTGAATTTGATTAAGGGAAGATCAAATTAGCATATTGTATGTTTACAGTTTTGCCCAGATTTTAACCTGGAATGTGTTTCAAGTGCCAACTTCAGGCCTGAAGGCAAACTGACTTTAACTATTGAGCTGCACTTGATCGTTTGAACTGTCCAAACCCTCACATGAACCTTTAGAGGCGTGATGTTGCAGGCTACATCCTCTGAAAACACTCAGAATTGGGCCTTAAGGAACCGTGTTTCTGTGTGAAATCTATATTTTTTGTTGTTTTTCAAAAGAAATTTTATTATTTTTCTTTTGGAAGCATTAAAAAAGTTTCTAAAGCTCCACTAATCAGTATCTTTTATATTAATAGGTTCAATCAAATGACTACAAGTAACATTAACGGGGCCCTTCTAATGACAAACTTATCACAAACCCTCAGCACTACAAAGCTTTTTAGCTGCTTTTAGATGATTTTTTTTAGTTTTACAGCACATTTATTGTATGATTCAGTCTCAAAACTCTCTTCAACCCTGCTTATAGTTGCAGCAGCGGGTGTTTCCAGAAAACAAGCTGTCTTAAACCAATCAGTATACAACCTGCCCAGCACAAAATGCTAGACAGACACATTTGGAGTGACTAAGTGGAACATTGAGCAGCTAAAGAGACGTAAATCTTTCTGAAGAGTTGACAGTTGTTGGAAAGCAAACGGAGCTAAAAGGAGAATGAATATTCTTAATTAGATGAATGCTAATGCTCCAGTTTCTGCCAGATATGTAAATAGGCAGCGGTTTGCCAACATGTTAACCATGACATAGAGGTTTATGGTTTCCTGCTTGTTGTGGAGTTCTTCTGCTTTAATGTTGCCCAAAAAAAAAATCTAGCTTTATAAAGTGTCCAGATATCCTGGACTCTTACATCAGGAAACCTGCCTCCCCATGTTAGCTGACCATTGACTCACTGTCATGTCTACCAGTCAGCTACTGGGTTCATTTAATGTTCGTCTGTCACCCCCGCTGACACTGGAGGGAAAGTTGCTCTGTGGGCTCGAACTCAAAGGCTTTTGCGTCGCAGAGGCTGTGCACAGATGTGCCATGTGGGAGTGTAACTGCTGCAGTCTCTAATAAAAACGCTGCCTTTTATCTCGGCGTGGGACTGCTCAAATCCTGGTGTGTCCCTGATGAGAAGTCATATTTAGTAAAAGACGCCCGGAGACCTCCTGTCGTCCTGTAATGGTTGCTCACCATGTCAGAGCTTTTAAAATTAAAATAAATTCACTGATATGCTAATGAAAAACACATCAGCTGTTCATTTACACCTGTGTGCTTGTATCAAAGAGGATGAAAGAAGATGTCAAATGCCAATGAAGGGAGGTTACAGAAGGGTCAGAATCTGTTTTTTTTTAGCATTTACATATTTATGAATGTGAGAAAGAAAAGTATACCTGGTGTTCAGGGCTTGATTGACAAATAAGGGATTTTCTGTCCACCTTTCCCACGTTCACAGTGTTTCAGTGCTTGTGTCCTTTTTACAGCCTTTTTTCTTTCAACATTCCAGTCTTTTACCTCAAAAAGCCGTCAGATCTTTGCTTTGTCATTCCCCTGGCCGCTGTTTCTTCCCTTTAGCGCTTGTCTTTCATCTGTTTGTGCTGGTGTGTGTTTTGTGTTGGTCTTTGCTGGTGGTCCCCTCAAACCCAGGGGGGTCCACTGACATGGGCGTCTGTTTACCCAGCAGCCCACTCTCTTCCAAACACTGCCGCCGCGCTGCCTTTAAATCAACAGGTAATGCGATGAAAGGACGCGTCCACTCTTTCTCTCTCTTTCTCTTTCTCACCGTTACAATTTATTTGCGTTCGGCCTCTCTGGCTGCAACAGTTTTTGGAGGTGTTAACTCCTTGTGTTCGCTTATTGCTTTTATTGGCAACTAAGGCCAGTACCAGAACAACCAAATATGTCCGTCATTCACCGCAGAGCTGTGTGCACTGCAGCCGAAGCCAAGCAAAGCACCACCCTAGGTTTTATGGCAGGACTAAGTACTTTGGAATACACTGTTCACTGTGTTCACTTTGTTTGATTTCCTTTTTTTTTTGCTTCAAGAGGATGATGAGTGGCTCAATTTATTCAGCTTTACTGTACACATTACACCCGGTGTCCTCTTGTCATGTCTGTCTTGTCTCTTCTGTGCCTCTTACCCCTGATGTCTCATTACCCACAGGTCTATTTATACACCTTGTTATCCGTGAGTGAAGCTTTCCTGGCAGGAGCCGCTGAGTGCTGCCAGCCCAGGAAAGAATGCCCGTCCTGGGCCTCCATGGAGGGCACAGACCCGGTCCCAAGATGAATTGCTCAATGCCACTCTGTCTTCCATAGTTGGTTATGCAAGCAGTTGACCTACTCAAGCTGACACAATGTGATGAACTCAATGAGTTCAGGAACAGTTCAAGTCTTACAACACACCAAAATGTATTACAATAATTCTTTATTTATGTGAGATGATGAGAAAATATCCAAAATTGAGACATTAACTTTGTCAGCAGTGTTTTTTCCTGAACTCTGCCAGAACTCTATGGAAGAAATCCTCTTGCTAATGGTTTACAGTAGGTTTGGACCACTTTATTAGTTTTTTTTTTTGTTATATTGATCTAACTGTTACATGTTGGATATTAACCATTCAGTGTCATCGCCTTTCTGGTATGGCAGTCTTACTTGAAGAGAACCAGTCTATAAAACTGGCTTTTCTTTGAGTATTTACATTTTTGAGTTGAGTGATATTTGTAGTAAATTAATTATTTGGCCAAAAGCTGTAAAAACTGTTAAACAGGCATAAATTGGCATGGTATCCCTCAATAGTCTTGTTTAGTTATGAAATTATTTCTTGACAGAAAATTAGGCTAATTGATAATAAATTTGGCAATCAGTAAGTAGTTCAAGTAATTTATTTTGTATATTTCCAAGTATTTTCTGGTTCCAGTTTTTGCAATATCAGGATTTGCTGCTTTGCTTTGATTTCATAGAATTCTGAATTGAATATCTTTGGGATTTTGGGTTGTTGGTCAGATAAAACAAGGAATTTGATGACGTCAATTTGGGTTTTGGAACATTTTGATAGGCGTCATTTTATAGACCAGATTAATCAATAATGAATATAATTGTTAGTTGTAGCCTGAGCCTGTTCTCAGTGGAGAGTTGGTTGTCTCATTATGTTAAATTTAAGGAGCAACTTAACAGCAGTTGGATATCTTGTTTTTATTGGTGTCAGCGGTTTGACAAGGCTGTGGTCAGTACATCATGACATCACTTTTGGGTGCAACACACCTGAAACTTTCACAACCGCTTTCTAGTCTGTTATTAAATTACCCTTTAAAGATATGGATTATGGAGTATAACATGATAACATGGAGTTTAGATATGGAGTACTGGAGAAAAACACTAAAAGAACCCACATTGATCAAAACCTACTTAGAGCTGAAGTGGGTTAAATCTCTTCTCTGACAGATAAAACTGAGTAAGCAGGTCAGGCCGAGGGGTGAAGGAGAAATGAGAACCTCGTGCAGCGCTGTGGAAGTGATGCTGTTGGTGACATGTTGGAGAGGAGAACAAGCTAATTGGAGGGAAAAGGAGGCGGCGGAGGACGAGGGTGTTGAACGCCAGATGTTTAGCTATATGGTTCAAATGGAAAATAACCCGAGTGGAACCAAAGTTGTGACGCTGGTTGATTCCCTTAATGTGGCTTCCCTCCCACTCACCTCACAGCCTTCCATTAGAGGTTTTGGGGACGTTTTGCATGGAAATTAGGACTCTATTCTGCGTCATGGGCTTAATATAAATAAATCACTGTGTCCGGACCATTGGATCCTTGCAGTATAGACTTTTAATTAGTACATGTGTGTATCTGCGTGTTTAATTTTACACTTGCGTGATGCTATTGGCGTGTTGCCAGGTCTATCTTTCTGTCCTGCCTCGGAGCTCCTGTACCACCAATCATTGTGTCACACGTACTGTGCCAGCTGTTGTATGGGAATGGCTCCCCGGTGTATGATGAATAAAACAAAATGTTAATAAAGTAGTAATTGACTTTCAATAAAGTGAAATAGGCTATGACTAACTGCTAAGAATCAACCACCAAGGAACAGCTTCCTCTCTCTGTTATGTCCTTAATTAACCCTTCTTCGTTGTCGTCACCAAGTTTCCCCTTAAAGGAGCAGTCCACCAATTTTGCACATGAAATTCAGTTTGCTTGTCATCCTGTGAAAACCTTTGTTGTTTTGGAGGAGGCCTTATGAAATCTTATAGAATAAAAAAACATAAAAAATGTTCATATTGGGCTGAAAGTAGCGTAACAAAAGATGCTATTGGGTTGCATGATGGGAAATATAGGATCCAGCATTACTTCCAGCATATTTAAGAAAAATATTTGCACTCCTCTTTAAAATTATAGATAAGGTACACAAACAGAATCATACCCGGGGTTTCCAAGAAATAATTATGACCTCAAAGTTTACCTGATTGCTATTTTCTCGTCTATCATGCAAGTTTTTAAACTACCCAAAGAATAAAAAGAGGAGGAAAAAAGACACGGGACGAGAGGAGTATCCTTCTCGGTTTGCACTTCATCCCTTTCCTCTCCTCCTTTACTCAAAACACATTCAAGTAATGTAATAGTAAAATAATATTATCCTTAATTTTGTTGAGGACCCCACTCGGAGATCCTTGGTGGTCGCTGGACCCCCGGTTTGGCAGCGGCTGCAGCACCTCCAACCACAACATAACCAGCGTGTGCGTCACTCAGGCACTAATAAAAACACGACTGCCACTCCTTTTCCTTCTTGATGACATGTGTCTGTGCGACTGTGAGCATGTATTTAGCTGTTTTAGCTGTTTATGAAGGGAATAAAATACAGTTAAGCTGCGTTTATAGGTGTGTAGGATAATTGTTTTTTACAGGATATTCTCACACTGTAGGGAAAATACAAAAATCTTATTTATTCTGTAATAAAAGTGATTGATATTTTTCCTTTTATGTATGATTCTATAGTGTATGTGGCCTTATAATAAACTTTATATTCAGTACTGCATTTGCTGATTTCTGTGAAAGGTGTCACTGTAAATCAATACAGTATAAAACAGACTCTTGTGGGTGCAGAGTTCCTCGTGATTACTACCATCCTGCTGAGCCCATAACTTGCCATAAAGGACTTCAACAGTTACTGTTTTATTAAAAAGCCCACTTACCCCCACAAGGAGGACATTTATTGCTGCCACTACTCATGGTAAAGCACATTTTTATTTCACATCTCACCTCATTAAGGCTTCTTCCTCGTACACTTAGAAATATTGCCATAGTTAATATGGAAATCTGCGGGTGTAGTAATAGAAAGGGGATCTGTGAACGCTGCGGTCTTGTTCTCTCTGTCTCATATTTATATTTATTAATGTATATCTCCAGTGTCATTACAGTGTAAAATTCGCTGTTGAAACGCAGCTACGTCTGAAGCTATAGTTGTTGAGTTTAATTGCAGCATGTTTCAAAGTTTTTTTGTACAGTAATTGTAGGACCTGCAGTCATTAACTGAGTCTCACTTCTGACTTCAGAACTGGTCTCAGTTCTGGTTTAGTCCTCCAAGACGATCCATGTGTGAAAAGATATTAAGGCTCTGAACAGCTTCTGTCTGTTGCTGCCACACTGAGCGCCTAATGAGCAGAAATAGCTCTCCCTGCTATTTTCTGTGCTTTTCAGCCCGTTACATTGATATGCCGTGGAGTAAGGCGGCACGTTGCCATGGAAACAGCAGACAAAGACGGTGAACGGGGGTGTATGTGAGCAAGGAGAGAGGCCTCCCTCGAGTCACGGTGTGTGTGTGTGTGTGTGTGTATATATGTGTGTGTGTGTGTGTTTGCATTATGAATCTTGAGCTCCATATCACAGGAACCACTGTCCCTTTCAGCAGTGTTTGCTCCTTTCATAAAACATACGCCTTCATGGACGCTGGCCTTGGTCTTTTATCAGAGTACACAATATGGAGGTGATATTCAGTAGTGCTGTATATTCGGAGCAGCGTCGCAGGATAATAGAAGCAGTCTGTCAGCTTTATTTTCCTAAAGTGACGTTTTCAAAGGGCACCACGGTTAAGAGACACATTCATGTCAGCGGCGTCTCTGCTCCTTCTCCTCCTCCTCACACCACAGTCGCCTCTCTCTGTTTGTCACTAAACCATCAAACATGTGACGACAACATCTTAAAAATAGTGACCAAGCTGTCCATTACAGTGATGAACAAGTCATAATTATAACGTGTCCTATCTGCTTTTCACACGGCGGCGGATTATACGTCCGTTGAGTTTGAAGATAAGCGTGATGTGAACATGTCGTTGCTGAATTTACTGTAATTAGTTTACTGTTGTAGCTGCGCACACATTTCTCCTAATGACTTGAAAGAAATCATGTTCTACACATTCTAGATTATTGTTTGACTCACTGCTAATGCTTTTGCCCTCATTACTCTACAGTGAGTGTCTTCCCCCAGAAGACAGCGTTGGAGCTTTCTGCTCCTTCTGGAGGCCAAATTGTTTACTCATTATTCTCTACAACATTCACTGGATGTTTTTTTCTTTATTACTGCTTTTACTCACTCCTGATGCTGATTTATCTGATACTACAAATCACATCAGAGGATACATATACGGTGCACATCTCTTTTACTAACTCAACAAAACTGGAGCCTATAAACAGTGACCTTTTTTTGGCTTATGACCCTGTAAAGCAAAGCAGTGTCAAAGCAGGTCAAAGCAGAGGTTGCAAAGAGACGCTGCTTGCAACTCCCCCTTCACAGGTTGCATAAGACGTATGTTGCAAGCAGTTCAAATAAAGAAGCACATGTGAAATATTATATATCTGATAGAGATGTCTGAAACCTGCATGTGCCTGTACCATGTGAACTTACGTTACATGTGAAATGTCCAGGATCTACATCCAACACGTGGAATTGACATTTTCACATCTAATTTTTCTCTTATTTCTTATATCTTGCTTCTGCTTTGAGGGTCCCAGGTTGGAGAGCTTTGCATTAGTAGTAACCACTGATCCATTTAAAGTTTGTGGGTAAAATTTGATTAGAGTTAGCGTGTAGAAAAGCACGAAGACTGACTTTTCAGTCGCAGTCTCTACAAGATAGAGGAGTACTCTGGTGTGGGTGTACATTTAAGGTTAGTGTGTAAGAGAAAATTGACCTATCTCAACAGTTTCTCTGGGGGAAGGTTCAATCAGCCAGAGGCTAGAATGACCCGCCTCCCCGACGCTTATCAGCACCGGGTCCGCAAAGTGTAGGAGGAACGGCCTCATCAGACACCGGTAGAAAGAAATTAAGCCAAAAGGAATGAAAGAAAGAGAAACTGGAAGATGTGAGGATATGGTTGATGTCAAGTACAGAGAAAAAATCGATCGGTTGATGGGCCTGGTTGAAATGTACATTTTGCTGCAGAATTAAAGAGACTTGCAGACGACTAACCGTCTGAATTCGTCGTCCACATCGTTGTCACCATCCTCATCCCTTCAGAGCCTCCCGCAGACAGAATATGTCATCTCCTGCTTGATAGAGATGCATACAGATAGACACCATGTAGCCAGTCTGCATGTTGATCATAGTAATTACTGTGCTATTTCTCAGAAATCTCAGGAGGAGGAAGAGGAGAGCCTGTGCTGATTAAATTTGATTTGAGTCACGCCTCTCAGCTGTTAGGATCATTTATCCGTATTCCTGACAGCCACACACGGAAACATGGTGACATCTTTATCTTGGACCTCCTTCAATATGATTTGCTTGCTCAAATGAGGTCAGTCTAATTAAATGTTCTCGACAAATTAGAATAAATGCCTGTTAAATTGAATATCAGACTCGGAGTCATGGGAGCAGATCTTGGAGGGATCAATGAGAACATTCAAGGACAAAGAAATTTCCCTGAACGCTCGAACATGAACTTCACTGCCTCTCGTATTTGATGAAGTCCCTTCAACTTTTTTGAAGAAGTTTGGCTGATCATCTGCTGAGATTTTTGAAACTTTTGAAGCATCATTGAATGCAAACTATCTAACTGAAGATGTTAGAGGTTAAATACATGAGCCGGAAAGCTCCTTTAAGAATATTGAGTATGGAAGCTACTGCAGCTGTGCTATGTGCAGCAGTTAGTTAGCTTTCCTTCCAACAGCCGAGCTTCTCTTGGGGATATAATGGATTAAAGGAAGCTTTGGAAAGCATTTAGTTAACCTCCTCTGGTTTGCATCTGTTTCTGTCAGCTCTTACCATCTACTGCACACTTTTTAGTGCCTGTAGAGACCAGTGGAGCAGTGCCAGCTAAGTAGAGGTATTGCTGGGACGCAGCCAGTAGAAGTCTGGGACTGGCTCCAGAGTCAGCCATCAAACCTGCTTAAATCTATATGGAAACCTCCTGCTGAGCCTTGACCCACACTTAACTCCTCAAACGGATTTATCTTTTATCTTACGATGATGTGCTGTAATCAGCTGTTTTTCCGTCTACTCAATTCTCGTCAGTGTTTTACTACATTTCCCAGAATGCCTTTCAGAAATTCCTCAAGAAGGAAACTGTATGCTTTTTAAATGCAGCAGGAAGCGATAGATGTTTCATGACTGCAGATTTTACTTAGTCCAGAGGTTTTGCAAAATAGTTTTCAACAAATCATCAAAAGATTTAGCGATTTAATATTATTGTTTATCGACTTTCAGATGAAATTGCACCATGATTATGCGATGACATCATTTCATTTTTATTTTATCTGTTAAGTCAAACAACATTAGTTATTTGTTTTACACATATTAAGAGTCGGGTCTCATGTAATGCATATCAGTGGAACACAATATATAGCAAATAACATCAGTTTGAGAATTTTATATGTGTCTTTTCATATGTTTACCATAATGTGATACGTATTGATATTAGAAATAATATTGTTTCAGTTTTATCGCCCAACCTCAGTACGTAATTATGTGAAAAAATGTGCAGTATGCTTCTGATACTACAGCTTTAATGTAATTAAAAATGCAAAACATATATTATGAACTAACATTAACTGTGAGAATGCAGTCCTGCAAATAAGAAGAAAGATATTCATGTAGATATATGCAAGCATAGATAGAAAGAAACTGCTGTAATGTTCGCTAAAATCATATTGCCTACAGCTAGTTGACCACCGCCCAGTGCATCGACTGATGGTTTTAGACATTGACTAGTCAGGGAAACCTCCAGAGATCAGTTTGTGTAACAGTGAGACACCAGAGAACAATGTCTTGCTGCCTTTTCTAATCATGTACATTTTGATTCATATTCAGCTGTTGAAGAGAGACTTTTATTTTCACACAGCTCTGACGACCAAAAAGAACATCCTGCTTTTCTGTCAGCAGAGAAAATGGTCCATCTTCCTCTTCTCCAGTGGATTTCTCCTCATATGATTGTTAAACATTGGCGTAAAATGTCATCCATAAATAGAAGCTGATGCCTTTTGATTCTGAGGGACTGACGCCAAAGCTTGACATTTACCACTGATGCATTCGATAACTTGTTTAGACTAATATTCTCTCCAGCAAACCGTCCTCAAGAGAGCAATCTATAGAGGTGACAGAGTATCAAGACTCATATTAAAGCCCTAATTCAGCTTTTCTTTGTGTTTTGTTTGAGGTCATTCTCCTTTCTTCCTCATTTCTCTGGGGCAATATAAAGTCCAGAGCTCAGCAGTAGCAAGGGTCACAGTGATCTCACCCTCACTTGGCTTAAGGGCAAAATGCAGAAAGATGACCCTTCTCCAGATTGGCAGTAATATTCTGAGGTGTCCTGGGGTCACTGTGGACCAATGACAGGATCACAACGAAACCACCAGTACGTTATGATCCAATATATACCTGTTATGGTGTTTCCCATCGACGCCATGGGTAAACTGAGATTATCTCCTGTCACTTTGTATTTCCTGCAGTCGGGTCCCTGCTGCCCCAAGGGCTGTGTAAATAATAATTCTCATAACCGCTCTGTTTCAGTAGAGCCTCACATAAACACAGTGAACCGCTGACTGTGGTTTCTGTTGAGCCGGCTCAGTTGTTCAACCGGTCAACCGGCCAGTTAATTGCAAAGTACAAGTTGACCACATTGAAGCTGACATTCATTCTCTCTTTTTTTCTCCGCACGCTTAATCCCATTTAAGGTCATGGGAGGAGGGGGGGGGGGGGGGCTGGATCCCGTCCTAGCATGCACTGGGCAGAAGGCAGGGAAACACCCCGGACAGGTTGCCAGTCAATCACATGGCCTCCAGTTGACATGGGAGACCAATATGAATACAATGCGCCTTTCTGGCATTTGCCAAACACACAGCAGTTTCCAGGTTGGAACCGTGAAAAGGAAACATTTGACAAGATGATTCCACTGTGTATTTAATTCATAATGAGACAAAACACCCCCCCTCATATGTTGAATAATCAACCTTTTCAGTTCTAATAATCTCTAACTTTCCGCACACTGACAAGTACGGTGAAATAGTGAGTCATCTATCAGGAAAATCTAAAGTCTGAGTCCCTCCTCTTCCTTCAAAACCCACTAGGCATACTTTCCTCCTCTCCAATGAAATGAATTATTCCAGACAGCGCTGCTTAGCAAGTAGATGAGAGGGAGGGAGAGAGAGAGCGTGTCCCCAGCTTTTCCTCTAGTGAATGAACCAATCTATTAGCGGCCCATGTGATTCAGCCTAGTATTGAGATAGGGAAATGCTATTGTCCAAATAAATTCATTCAGGCTGCACAGAAGTGAGTGGCTCCTCTCTAAGGCTTCATTTAAAATCGCTGCACGCTTCTCTGCTGCTGCTGCTGCTGCTGCTGCTGCTGCCATCGAAACACCAGCTGAATAGTTTCTGAAGAGCAGCCTCGGGGCGACTACCAGCGGATGGTGGTTGGTCCCAGACCGCAGAGAGGCGTTTGACAGCGAGCAGTCCCTCCGCTGTTTCATCTAAACTGTTGTAGTGCTCATCAAAAGTTTTGCCTCACTGCAGCTGGATGGAGTTAATGAATTCAACTTGTTGTCTGCTTTGAATGCTAAAAGGCACATCCAGTTTTCTTGTCCGGTCGTGCTGCTATGCTGTTCTATTGGGTATACGGCTAAAATAGGGAGTTATTTGGATGGAGTTTCTGTCCCTGGATATATTTGGGTGTCCATATGTCCATTTTTAATAAAACTGGGTCTTACCAGTCTGTTTCAGTCCATGCCCTTCAGGTTTGGAACGCTTTGCTTGAATATCTCTGCATCTGAACATATGTCTTCTAAAATTACACTCATATACAACTAACTTTGCAGTAGCAGATACTTATATTCAACTTCATCTCTTGACAACTAAAGCATGATTTACACCTTCCTGGTTAAATTTAAGCACTGAAGTATAGTAAAGAAAAGAGGGACTTTGGCACAAAAAAGACTGTAATGTTGAAACATATCTACTTAATTTGACTTTACTTTAAGGTTAGGAAAAGATTGTGTTAGGGTTAAGGGTTAGGGTTAGGGTTAATATTGAAAAAGTCATTGCTGGCTTGAAGCATAAGACAGGACACACTGACTTTGTCAATATATGGTCCAAACCACCACCTTTCCCTGTTTAAGTACGACCTGAACCCAGATCTGTGATGTGAAAAAGTCCTTTGCTTGTATGCCCAACAGTCCACCCCCAACCTCCTCTTTATGACTGCTGTAAGGATGTCACACATCCTGGACTGGAATCCAAATGTGTGAAAAAGTAAATTTGTTGGATATAAGCATATTTTGTAGGAGTCAGGGTTGCAGGCTACCCAAAAACATAAGATTACCTTTATTAAATTGTGTCTGGCTCTCTAAAAAAACACCAGGTAGTACTTTAAATCTCTTATTTCAAATTTACCACTTCTTTTCACTTTTTTTTTTAGCCAAAACTGATTAGATTTTGCTGGTGATCCCATTTTTTTGTTTTTATCTTGGCTTTTTAGCCATCAGAGAAACTTAGACTTGATTTCAAATCCTCACAGCATGTTTGCAGGGTCAACAAATCCCTTAAAATGTAGTCATCCTATTGTACTGTAGTCATCCTCAGGCAGGCAGTCAGAACGGAGGCTGCTGCTCCGCTGATGTGCTCCTCCTCAGGAAAGTTTAGCCCTTGTTACGAGAGAAGGGAGATACAAAGAGAAATAGAAAGACAGAGCCGAACTGGGTCACACATGATGCTGATGGAGAGAGCAGGATAGAGAGAGAGAGAGAGAGAGAGAGGAGTAGAAAAGCGATGGGAGGACGATAACGGGAGGGTATTTGTGGCGAAATCCTCGGGGAGATCAGGAGGGAACAGGCTGCCTGTCACTCTCAGTATCACACGAACGATTCAACTACCAAACATGCTTACCTCTATATATCCATGTTTGACAAAGGCATAATGTGTTTGAGCGTGTGTGTGTGTGTGTAAGTGTGTGTGTGTTGCTTCTCTAAACTGTGAAATTGGACCACAGGGGATGCAGGATAAGGGGGCAGATGAGTTGAGGCTCAAGAAAAGCATCGCATCACAGAGGCATTTTTTCAAGATTTGTGCACAGACTTGTATGTAGATTTGTGATGCGGCATTGGTGTGTGTGTGTGTGTGTGTGTGTGTGTGTGTGCGAGTGTGTGTACGGTTCCATAAATGTGTAGGCAGGGAAAGTAGCTGGCAGGGACGCTGATGTGATCTGACATGGTTGAGGCTTGTAAAGAATGCTTCGAGCCTCTGTGGCTCCCAGCGCAAACCAGCAAGATCCAACCACCCCCCCCCACCTACCCCTCCTCTTTGTTGTTTCCTCCCTCCCTCCCTCTCTTCCTCTTCTTTTCCGTCCTTTTTTTTTTTTTTTTTTTACCTCCCCCTCGCAGCATCACCCTGTCCAACTCTCTCCTCTCTCTCTCCCTCTCTGTGTGTATTTGGGCATCTTGCCTTTCAGCGGTCTTGCGGGATCATTTCACGGCAATTTAGAACGGGTGTCTCCATCGGGTCAGACGTTTGTTGTGTGTGTTTTTTCCTCTCTAACGCTCTGTCTTTCTCCTCCTTCCTGTCTGCCGCTGACTCGTTCTGTCTCTTGCCATTGTCATGATCACCCCTCTGTCAGCTGGTGTGACTGCTGTGCGGTGATGAGACGGAGCGGGCTTGCCCTCTTTATCTGTCACAGTCACTTCACTGCTGAGTAAATCTGCTGATGGTAAAGACAAACCAAGGATATCCACAATCAGATAATAAAACCAACCTTGTAGAGATGATAGTCACACATATTCTGTGAAGCCTCTTTTTTTGAAATGTTAACCTTTTGTGTGCTATAATTTAGTTCCTCTATAAACATCTTTTGGGCATTTGCTTTAAACAGGAATTGGAGTCAGTTTATGGGTAGTTTTATTTTTAAAGTAGTTGTACAGTGTCGCCTGCAGCTCTTGAGAAGTCTAAGAAAAGAACCCTTATGACATCATCAGGGTTATCTCAGCTTGGAGACAGATTTTTAACAGAAAGCTTGTGAACAGGACGGAGGTAGGAAGTCTTAAAGATGTGTAACAGGCATTGAGCATCTAACAAAGGATGTTATTGAGTTGCATTATGGGAAGTGAAGGATTCATGGGTTTTGGACTTTTACCCATAAAAGGACTGAAGTCGGATATCATGTCCTCTGCTGCATTGATTTTGACCTTTCTGTTGTCTGTCTCTTGCAAGTCCCTTAACTTTATGGAAGTGCAGTGCTAAATCACTGGAGTAAAGTACACCTTTATCCCTTTGCATGTTTTAAATGAACATGTATAATAAAGGAAAATCAAATATCATCACATATGATCCAGATATTTGGTGGATTTGAAGAGTTTGTGCTTCACATTTGAATTCTTCCAGCTTACAGATGATGATCCTTGAAGCATCTGGTAGAAAACTTAGCTGGTGACTAAATAAAAAAACGAAATATATAAGTTTAAAAATAAGTCTAATTTAAGGGGGTTTTCATTTCAGGCCTCAAGGCAATAAAATCTGGAAACCTTGAACAGTGTTTAAGCTGTCAAAATATAATGAATAGACGCTGCCGCTCCACGGCCTTCAGCGCGTCTCTTCCGCCCAGTCCCACTCGGTCCTTTGCCCCTTGTTGTCATCACAAGGATAAACACACTCATCCTTTGTGTTTTTTTTTCTTTCTTTTCCTTCTCCTTGCCCTGTGCGTCGTGCGGCTGAATGATAACCGCTCGGTTGGCATGAATACTCTGCAGAAAACAGGATTAGCGCGGAGTGGAGAGTGGGCGACATGCAGCGGGTGCCTTCCTGACCCAGCACGCTGTTGGGAGGCAGACCGGGCCCACTCACTAAGCTCTTTAAAGGATTGCTTTACTGATAAAGAGCACACCTTCTAATCTGATCTCCAGATTGCTGCTGTCAGAAACACTAGAGGTGCATTTAAAGTAGCATCTGCTGCTGGAACAAACACCACTGGCTAGCTACTTCTGCTTGAATGAGTAGTCAAGGACAATGATGATTTGAATGTGGATGATGCAGGGTTTGATTTTAAATGCAACAAATCAGTTATTCAGGTTTAGATAATTGCATTTTCATAATCTTGTTTCAGTCTTTTGCAAATTAATGAAAGTAACTGTATTGTAATGGCTGGTGGATCTAGAGCTTTCAGGTGCCATCACATACAAAAGCAGAAAATGTTTATATATGTTTATATGCCAGTTAACAATTTCTTAGTGATCATTGTAAAAAAAAAAATATCTTGCTTGCTTGGGAAACAACACCAGTTCCTGTAATTCAAGTTTTAGTTTTATGAATCAACATTTTGGCACTTCTGGCCTTTATTTTGGTAAAAAAAAAAAAAAAACCTTTGCTGAGTAGGCAAGATTCATGGTTTTCCCTTCCTTACTTCCATGTGTACCTGCATGCCAGCACCTCATAAGATTAGGTGTGTGTGTTTACCCGCAGTCCATCCATCTATCAACCCTGACAACATAAATCCCCATCAATGTCAACAATACTGAGCTTTCATGACACACGTAGGCTAGAAAATGTTGTTTCTTTAAGGATAAGCTTTCTTCTACTGAAGCATTTGTTACACTAGGTTTCTCTGTAGCGCACGAGTGTAGAATGGTGTAGAAAACATCCACGTTTAGACAGATTAACCTTCGCCCACTATTTCTCACAGCGTGAGAACGGGAAAGCGCATTCAAAACTATCATGACCGTGAGCCTCGGCGCGTCTGTGTGGAGTCAGATTCTTCACGGCCAAATTGGCTCATGTTGAGCGGTGGCGGTGGCGAAGACACTCTGGACCTTTTTTTTTTTTTTTTTTTAGTTTTATTCTGGGGGATTTCCGCTCGCAGCCGCCAACAGTAGAGTTTGGGCCAATTAGCTGCTCTGAATAGTGATGTTGATGCTCGAATGCCAAGTGCTGCTTCCGTGTGTTTGTGTTTGTCCATCTGAGTCCTCTGCAATCTGCCCTCTTAAAAACACTCACAACATGTACACACACTTCACACATGCGAAAATTTTCATTTTATCCATTACATTTTATAATTTGTCTGCACTCAGTGTTTAAGTGTCTGGGCAGGCTGCTGCTCTTTTGTTTTATTCACCAGCTTGCGGTGCAACCTCTCGATTAGAAACATCCCTGCCAACCTCTGCCAAATTAGAGCCTTTAATTGCTGTTCCATTTTGTGGCTTGGAACCGATGTGTTTCCTCTTCCCTGAGCTGTATCGCTTTGAACATTTTAAAAGTCCTGCTTCCAAACTTTTTTAACGTTTTTTTTTACAACTTTTCATAAAATTCAGTTTGTAACCCTTAAGTTTCCATCAAAGCCTCGAGGCAGGAAATGAGGCCTTTAGACTTGATTTCCTCTCTCTGTAACCAATATGCTTACATTATGACTCTTATTTGTTGTTTGTGGTGGTGTTAATTTCCTGTTTGCCTTTTGAGGGTCCTTACTGGAGAGTCGTGTGTATCTCACATCTTGTCAGTTATTCTGCACTTTAGCGTAAAAGGATCATAAGTTTCTCTTTTTTTTTTTTTTTAAAACAGGTGTGCGAGTACTTCACATTTAGTTTGAATTCGCCTGCAGTAAAACAGGTTTTATTGGCTTTACATCACCGTGCAAATGGCATTACCTATTGAATGGAAGCTGTGAGTAAGTGGGGCTAAGCTGGGTGGGCAGCACTTGGCTGCACATATCAGCCTTGGCACCCCTGCAGGCAGAAACAGGTCGTAAACGTGACGGGTGGCTCTCTCGGTGGTTTTCGGCTGGTGGAGAGCCAAGCACACCTCCACGTTTACCGATACGCTCTCTCATATCCAACTCCTTATTGTAGAACGATGGGTAAAACCAGCACATCAGAGTGTTTTTGATTTATTGATTTCAACATCTTGTCGTTTTCACAACTTTTGCTGCTGGATGGTAGTTTTGAAGGAAAAATTGTGCCAAAGAGCTTTTTAAGAGTGCTATTCTGCAACATCAGGCATTCCTCATAATTGTTTTGGTCTTAAATGTGTTTCAGTTGTTTTATGACTTGCTTATAGCTACATCATTAAAAAAAAATAGAGGTCATGGGAACATGAGTCGATCAAAATGTCTTTCAACCGTCTCAAGGATTTAAATTTATGAGTTCATAGTTTCGGTAAAACATTTTGTAATATTAGTGTAACATTAATAGATATTGCAGATTTAAAATCTAAAATACATTTTGGGGAGAATTCCTTGATAGAATGGAAATATATCTGCTCATTACTAACATTTCTTTCTCCTTTCTTCTTTTCTTTTCCCCGCTCCCGGTCCCCCTTCTCTGTGCGACGCTGTGACCTTCTTGTCGGCAGGTAAGAAATGCTTTTGTTTGTTTGTTTCTCCGTCCCGTGTTGTTTCCTCAGGAGTGTGCTAGTTTTACATTCAGCTGAGTGTGAGTTTCTGTCAAACACCGGGTCTCTCAACAGAAGCTCACATATGTCGGCCAGATGGGGGTTCGAGTACAGTCGGAAGGTGCTGTGAGATGAATCTTAAAATGTGTGTGTGTGTGTGTGTATACATTGATGCACGCGTCAGCATGTGTCTCTGTTAGGGAGGGAAGTAAAGTTACATGTGATTTTTAGCTTTACTTTATACTCACTTAGTGAAGACTGCACATCTTTTTTTTTGGTGCAGATTTTTGTGAAAACAATAAAATGACACTTTATATATTTTTGGAAAGCATTCTTATGTGTTTGCTGCTGATCATGGTAGTTGTCATTTAAGGTAAGGTGAATGACTTCAGTTGTCAGAAATCACAACCACCACAAATAACCAAATCTCTTCCCTCCGTCATTAAATTTTACACTTTTACTTTCCACTGCGCTATTACAATGTCAGCCAACATTTAACAGGAAATTTAAATCAAAGCTTCCCACATTTGCTGCATTATATCAGTGCTTTAAATTGTCAAGTGTGTGCAGTGAGCCACATTGTCCAGAATGACAGCAACTGTAGATGTGACTCTTATGTTAGTATCATTCCATGTCTTTTGAATTAACTTCACCCTTCAGGATAGGACATACTAAACAAGTCCTCCATACATGACAAAATAAGTTGTCACAACTCTTACAAATTCACATTACAAAATGTTTCTGATTTGCTTGGTTAAGGTTACGTTTAGACACAAAACTGACACGGTTAGGGTTAGGAGAAGATCATGGTTGGGGCTTCAAAAACAACTTGTTAGAGAAAATTCACAGTCATGATTAAAGGAAACCACTGACTGGAAGCGAATATCCATCTCTGATATTACAAGCCAACAGCCTTCTTATAAAGCATTATGTCTATATAATCATGCAAGGTCAATCTCACACAAGTTGGTCATTAATATTTGGTGTTTGATTCATAGTCACTTGTTCACACAATCCAGACCACACGGCGGCCGTGTATATTTATCCGTCTTCTTACAAAATTATGGTTTCTATGGAAAACTTGTCACCATTGGAATGCAGTATAAGTATTAAATGAATCCAAGCTGGGCGCAGCTGTTGGTCTCTATGAGGAAAACTATCAACTTTTTACAGGCACCTTTCAAGCCTACAGGGTGTTTGATATTAGAAAGATTTTGGGTGGAGTATCACTTCAGATTTTACTGCCGTTTTTTAAAACAGCAGAGCTCACATTGTGTGTTGGAGCACCGAGTTTTACATCTGCAACAACGGCTTAAAACGTTAAATTACCTTGAAACAGTCAAAAATGTCATAAAAAATACATAGAAAACTACAGATTCTGGGGATTGTGGGGACAAATCTGTAAATTATAAACAGATTTGGATACAGTCTTCCAGATACATTTAAGTGCTGTTAAAAGTGGCTGTCATGGAAATAAGGTTCTGTTTCTCCCACTGTGTACAAATTACCACAAATCACTAAAACTCAGTATCTGAGCAGCAAATAATAGAAAGGTCAGATTATACATACACTCACTAGACTTTCACATTTCTAATAGAGCCGAGCAGAAACACGAGAGCCTTCGTCCTCCTGCAGCGTCGAGGAACGATACCACATGCAAATACTGTTTTGTAGCTTCCGATGAATAATGCAAAGAGTCACCTCGATAAAAAATTTCCAGCACTTTGTTTGGTGAATCCCATTTGCATTTTTTATCTTTGCAATCCACTAATCCCTGATCTCTGCTCTTGTTAGCTTGTGCCTGCTGTGTGCTGTGTCTGAATCGCACTGGCTCTCAGGAATTACATCGAAATATCCCGTTTATAGACGATATGTTTTTATTTACTCTTTGCAGTGTATTTCATCTGGCAGATCAAGTGCTTTTTGGTTGCATGCATCAACAAACATTCTGTTATTAATGCTCTGTTGAATATACTGTATCCGTATGTACTGCATGACCGAGCGTTCATTATTCATTTAATAGCTTTGGAAGCCTGACTTTGGGGGAAAAATGGTCGTCCGCTGTATTTTTTCGTTTCAATTTCTTCGTCCCTGCATCCAAACCGCTGCACTAATGAGCCTCTAGTTGTGTAAATGTGCTGTAGAAAGTTTTGTTGGATACGGCTCGACGTGGATGTATGGACCCGATAATGAGCATGTGGATACATAACTCAAGAAATCAGTCTGAATAAAAGAGAGTTTATTATGCATGGAAGTACATTCTGGGTGGCTCCTAATTACTAGTTTGTCTCTATTTAATGCCAGAGAAACTTAACAAAACTGTAAAGTTTGATTATAACGATGATCAGGGTATATTAACTGATTTTCTGATATGATGCAGGTGTTATGATGTATCTGTTTCCTCTCAATCAAGATGATTTTTAACCTTTTTTTTTCCATTTGTACATCTGCTTAAATTCACAGTTTAAATTTGTGCATCAAAAAACCTGATGTGAGAAATTTGAAAATCTGAAATGTGGCCAAAAAAACTTAATACTCAGATGAGGCAGAAAAGTTGAGCTAATGGAAACAGTTTTTTTTGTTGCATTAGCTGCTTCTACTGCAGATAAAGGAACGGCGTCTTGACGCTACCGATTAGCGACACGCTAGCAACAATTCTCAGTTTAATTTAGCTGTTGATCGTCTTCCTCGTCTCTTTTCTGTGAAAGCCTCACGTGATCGTTAAGACAGGAGACATAAACATTTCATAAAATAAATGCAATCTCATGTTGAACGGCACTAGAAAACTTTTTTTTAAGTAATGAAATTTTGATGACATCTAGTTCTTGTTTCTACTGAGCTTAAATTCACTGTCTGCCACATTAATGTCATATGAAATGTCATGACGGATCAGAGTTACAGCTGCTGTAATCTTAAATATATTCACAAAACACTATAAATGATGGAAACAGAAAATTTTGCATTTTATTTTGCAGACTTTTTGGACATTTTTTGGATAGAAATATAAGAAATATAACTTTTTCCAGGTTTTGTCAAGATCTATTGATTTATAGGGGACCAACAGCTATTGACTGTGTACTTGTGCTGTGTATATTTGATAAATCTAAGCTTGTAGTCTTGTCTGTACATCAATGTCAAGTGTTTTTTATTTCTCATATCCAACCTGTACACCTCTCAAGAGGATCATCAAATCCAATTTTCATGTTTGTGACATCCAATACAGTATTTTTTTTTACAGTCTGTCGAATCTCGTACTATTTCTGCAGCCAAAGACAAGTTATTTATCAATCTAGGACAGGAGCAGAATAGAATGACCTGACATCTATCAGCCACTCCTCTGTCCTGTATTCTGCATGTCTCTCTCCCTTTCCTTCCTTCCTGTATTACTCAGTTTTCATCTACATCTCTTGTTTTCTCTCTTCCCTCTTATCTTTCTCTCTGTTTCTCAAAACCCATCTCTGTCCTTGTCTGTCTCCCCTTTTCTGTCCTATTTCATCACTTAGCGAAAAAAAAGCAGAAAGTGGTTTTGTGTCACAGCAGTTGTGTGTGGGGGGGGGTAATTGCTATTTAAACCTCGGGGCTCACATTACACTGGCTGGTTTATTGCATCACTGTTACGTGGTGCAATATTTTAATCTCACCCATATTGATTTTTCCCCTTTTCTCCACTAAGGAATAGTCTGTTGAATGTCATTTGCTGGTGGGTGGGGGGGGTGGGGGGGCTGGTGTTTTGGGGGGGTATTTAGGCCATGCACAGCTTCTCAGCGGGACTTTTCTTCAACACTGGGAAGCATAAAGGAGGTCAGATCTGCTAATATTGACTTATGAACATTAGACATATCATTTGGAGCTTTCTCTAAGATCAGCTGGGATTAAAGGCGCTAATTTATGCTCTCAAACATAAGGTGTCCTCTCCTTCACCCTCATTCATTCATAAAACATTCACCGCTGTCTTCTTAGTTGAGTACGAGAGGCTGAAACAACGCTGAATGTCTGGAAATGTTAACATCAAACACAGAGGATTCCTAGAAGTCGTAGTTATTGTGTAATTAATTACACAACAACCAGGGATGGAGGGGAGGGGGGGGGGAAGGAGGGGACGTGTCCAGCATAATATGCTCACATGTAATTCCACCTTTAGCTAATAGGCATTAAATGAGCTATTAAAGGCTGATTAGTGCCGGTTAATTATGCAGACTTCATTGAAGAAGTGTGTGAGGAGACGGTTTATCGTGTTTCTACTTCACTCTCTCTCTCTCTCTCCCACCTACGTAGAAAATGTCCATCTAATGATGTAAAGTAGGACACACTCACACCTCGGAGCTGTGGCCGTGCTGACTTCTCCCCGGTTTCCTTATCTGTCACCCCAGTTTACCGCAGGGAGACTGTTGTTTGGGTGCTGCTGTCTCCTCTGTCTCGTTTTACCCTGTTTCTGTGTCTCTGTGTGTCTCTGTGTGTGTGTGTGTGTGTGTGAGCTTGTACATGTGTGTGAATGTGCATGCAAGTGTATTTTTTATGAGTTTGCCCTCATGTTTTCAATTTTGTTTATGAAGTAGGGATGTGTGTGCGTGTGTGTGATCGCGTTTGTATGCTTTGTGAGGACCAGTTTGCATTTTTGACCTTGAAAGAGAAGACTGAAAGTGAGGACTGTTTCAGGGTTTAGGTTTTAGGTCAGTTGTGGTTTAGGTTAAGGGGTTGGGGTTAGGAAGATCTGCCTTATCCAGTCTTGATATTCAAGTGTATTCAAGATTGTGACACTCTTTCCTCAGATATTTCTAAAACAATAGAAACTGCAGTTACTATAATTTGACAGTTTCTTAAAGGTTAATCCCAGATTATAACATTTTGGGTCATATGTTCATAGTGTTTGCTATCCATCCTATCAGTACAACATTGTACTCAATTACTGAGATCTTTAAATAAGTCAACATCCCTAAAAAAAAAAGAGGAGTCGAGCAGGCCGACCGAACGATCAGACACTTTGGACAGATTTATCCAAATATATTCGGTAGAGAAGAGAAACTAAAATTAATACCCGAGCTGTTGTAAACATCCATCACAGTTTACAGACCAACTTCCTGGCTCAGCTACAATCAGGGATTATCACTCATATATCAGGTTTTAGATTTTTACCTGCAAAATGGTTTAAATAATCTACCTAAACTGTCTGATCATCTGACTGCTTGAGTTTCTTGCTCCACCAGACTTTCCTCAGTCATTACTTTAGTCAGTAAAATATCATAGTAATTGATAGAAATATTAGCCAAAACTACAAAAATAAGTGGAATTTTCCTTTAAAATAAGTCTTAAAGACTCAGTATTAGACTAAATGACTTGTCAAGATAGATGGGGGTTTTTTGCAATGTGTGTGTGTGTGTGTGTGTGTGTGTGTGTGTGTGTTACCGCTCCCTCTGAACAGACAGAATTCAGCCCACAGTGATGACCTATGTAGGTGACATGTGACGGGAACGTGACAGGATGCCCACCCCCCTCCCACACCCCCCCACACACTGCTCCAGAGACCCATTTAGATCACACACATACACATAAATACACACACACCCCACAGCTGGAGCTGGGCAAGGGTACAAACACACTCAGCAGGATCCAAAGTGACACACACACACACACACACACACACACACACACACACACTCCTTTCTCTCTCTACTGTCAGTTGACTCCTTTAATTTCCCTGCCCGTGTATCTCGGTCTCATTTCATGTTTCATAAGCAAACAGGACTCATTTCTCATCCTCCGGTCCGGCTCGGCTCGGCTCGTTCTCTCGGGCTGATACTCGCTGAATATGTAGATGGTGTGTTGTCGTTGTTGTTGTTTATTTGTGTGTGTTCAGTCTGTGTGCTGTTTGTGTTGTTACTCAGTGTCACTTGAGGCACGCCAAAGCACTGCTGGGCTCCGTGGACTCGCGCTTCGGCCCAGCACTGCCACTGTTCATTACCGTAAATAACTTTGTGTGTGTGTGTGTGTGTGTGTGTGTGTGTGTGTGTGTGTGTGTGTGTGTGTGCGAGTGTGTGTGTGTAGGTCAAGTTGTAGATCCTGTTGTCATGGTGGAAATGTCAGGCCGTTGCTCCAGTTGGTGATGCGGTTGTCGGTGAGAGCCCACTCGTTCTGCTCTGCTAACTCTGCTAATGAAAACAATCAGGAAAGGAAGGGAGTGTGTGTGTGTGTGTGTGTGTGTGTGTGCGTGTGTGTGCAGTCTCGTTTAATTTGCAATGCATAAATATTAAACTATACGGGTAGAGCCGTTCGGATGAAGACTGCGGTAACGGATCACTGTCAGCAGACTGTGTTTGAATACATACATTTAAATTTCATGCTCATCATGAACAATTGAAGTTGAGAAATAGAATTTTACAAATAATAAATCGAGGCCTTTGAAGCAGAATTATTATTGATTCTCTACCTTTAATTATTGAATGAATACCTCTCTGAATCAATTTTAGTTTCTCAGTTCAGATTAGACTCTCTGGGCGGAAGCAGAGAAGCGAAACCGAAGATTTAATTAACTATTCATGAGAATGATGTCGCAAATGATTGTTCCTGGACTTCCATTAGTTTGATACATTGTCCATTTGGCAGCTGATCATATAGACCACACCACAATGAGGAAAACAGTATGGCATATTAAAAAAAAATGCATAACTTGGGCTTGTCCAAATGAAGATTGGATGAAATTAATGGGAGGTTTAGTGAAAAACGTCCTGGATCATAAACTGAAAACTAGCACTAAACATTTTTTTCTATAACTTAAAATATTCACGACTGGATTTGAAGTGAAAAGTTTGTTTGTTTATTAAGATTTTAATCCTTAAAAGTTCTGCTAATCTGCTTCATCAGGACTGTGTGGGTGTGCTTTGATCTGTTTGTTTTGGTTGACAGTGTCTTGGCAACTTAATGAAACAGCCCTTTCCTCCTCCTCCTCCTCCTCCTCCTCTTCCTCCTCCCTAAATTCCCATCAGATTTTGATTCAAATGTTGCTAGATTCTGATTGGTCAACACAAGTGACATTCCCCAGCAGAGGCCCACCCCAGACAAAAACACAAACGTTGAAATCTCTCATGTAAAACGGAGAATCCCGTCACTCAGCGTTAAGAAGCTGAATCAGAAAGTAAGTTTTCAGGGTTTTTAAAAGTGCTGAGTAATGATCCAAAGCTGACCGCCGTGTAAACTCCTAGTAGCACTATATACTCCCCTGATGTTGATAATTCAGTACTTCATAATAAGTGCAGTTCATATATAATCTGTGTTGACACTAATCTCTCTCCATAGCTACAAGAGCTCACAGCAAACACCCACCAGCAACAACCCCACACGAATGTTTATTATTCTAAGCAGAAATACAGTATAAACATACAGCAGAGCAGGCAGTGGGTGTCCTAGTTATTACTGTCAATACCGCCCATTTACAGCCAAACCGGCTCTATTATTAGACTGCGCTGGACTGTCATCAGGTATCTTCAAAGGTTGCTACATAAATCACATATTACTGTTTTATTTTTCCTGCTCTGTGAAGTGCTCTGTTGTGATCTGCGAGGGTCTGGGACCGTTACAGAGGATAGCAGGAAGAATAATAGAAGTTTCCCTTTTATTATGTTATGCTGTGCATGTTTTTTTTGTTTTTTTTTTCTCACAGAATGACAGCTGAGGCTAGCGGGCTGGAGTTAATGTATTTTTCTTTATGTTTCTGTCGGAGATTTCTGCTGTGACAGGATATGGGTGTGTTTTCAATCAGCGAGGCTGTCTGGGGCTTTTTTCACTCATCAGCAGCTGCAGCGTGATCAGAAGGTTATGACAAGGTGGGAAATGTTTGACCTACAGTTAGTGATTATCATAAGATGAATATTTAGAAATGTAAATGAAATCAATTATAGTTTCAGGGAAAAAAAAAAAGTTGCAGTTGCATAGCGTGATCTACAGCGTTTAACACTGTGAATGCTGAGCTGTTGTGAAGATTCCTGCCTTGCACGGGCAAAAATCTGGACCTAGAAATCTATAATCACATAAACTGTTTGAGAATTTTCGACCCTCAACATCATATGTCCTTACACACACACACACACACACACACACAATCAGAAATCAGCATTTACATAATTTAGGATTAATGTAACAGGATTAAGATTATCATACTAAGCACATCCTCTTCAAGATTAAATCATGTCTATGTGACGTGTGTGTGTGTGTGTGTGATTCACCCTTTCTCGTGTCTCTAATGCTTATAATTGCCAGTAATTTGTTTGGTTTGGATTGTGGTAAACAGCTGCTGTGTTAAAGATGGTTTCTCTCTCTCTCTCATGGAAACAAGGGTTTCAGAGTAAATGACTTGTTAAGATGGAGAGTTTTAGCCATATTAGTGATGTGACTCAAGGGATGGCGACGTCTGTGTGTTGGCTGGTCCACCACTTTAGTCCAGGCTGAAATATCTCAACAGTTACTGAATGGATTGTCATGAAATTTTGCATCCTAATCTATCTGGGACAAAGTTTGGCACAGTTCATGGTTTCTAGAAGATGTGTCCTTCTGATGTTTGTGATCTTCTGACTTTTCCTGTAGCGCCACCAGGAGGTTGACATTTTTGATTTTTGAGTGAAATATCTTGACAACTATTGGTGGATTTCCATTACATTTGATACGTACATTTATTTTGTTATACTTGGCTTTCCAAACATGATGGGCTGAAGGGTATTCTCATATTTATATGATTATTTTGGGTTCTGTTGGAAGACGTTTCAGACTCTAACTTTTGTCTCACTATAATAAGGTTTACAGCTGTCACTTTGAATTAACTAATTCAAGAAAACAGTGTGTAAACGTGTCCCAAGGATTTAAATTTATATTGATCTTGGGAGAAAGATGTTTACAAGTCATATTGACAACAGTGTAAGATATGTACATTCTTAAATGAACTGAAGATGGACAACAAGAGAAGAAAATGTAAAACCTTCTCTTCCAGATTCTACCGTATCTTTATTCTTTGGTTCAACGCCTCGGCAGCCTTCACCGAGCCTGTTGGGAGTCAGGCTGATCTGACACTAGTCCACTAATTGGCTATCCTCATATTTAAAAAGGGGAGAGCTAATAGCGTCAGAGGAGAGAGAGAATGCAGAGAAGAGAGTCTATTAATACAACATTTCCAGTGTCAGTATCTGTTACAGTCACTGACAGTGAAGCAGCAGCGCTTGAAGCGCAACAAAAACAACTGATGGACCAATAAGACGTTTGTCCATCAGTTGGTCAGCGAAGTTTAATAAGTGCAGTTCAACCCAGCCTTTACTTTGATCGCTAACAGATGTAACTCTTGGTATTTGAAGCCTTCTGTGTGTGTTTTTAGTATTATGATAGCAATGACACTTGTATCTTTAGGTTCTATAGTGTTTTATATGTGGCTATTATAGCTGATGAGGCTTAACGGCTGGAGTATGTTTGAAACATTGGTACGACATGTCGCCCGGCTGTATCAAAAGGTAAAAATAGCTGTACTGAACGGCCGCACCTTGCGGTCACAGAGAGGGGCGAGAATTGTTCAAATGTGACGCAGCGCACACTCTTGGACAATCTTTCTTTGAAGGCATTCAATAAAGCAGAAAAGAGAGCTTGAGAGAGAAGTTCTTTCTCACCTCCACACATCTGGCCAGTGTCTGTGTGGAGTGGGCATGAAAGCCGGATAGCTGGTTTCGGAAAGTTACCAAAGTTGTCGGATGCAGCTGCACCAGTTCCAATGTTGGAAAGGTGTAGGGGTGTCAGATGCTGTTTAACGATCTGACAAGCTCTTCTGATGGAGTTTACTGACCCCTTAACATTGTTCGTGACCCTATTTTCCCATCTTTTTGTGTCTAAGTGTCTAATGGGGACAAAAAATTTTGGAATTGGTCCAATATTGAGAGAGAAAAACGGGCTGCAACGTATTCCAACGTGGCAATTGCGCCCCGTCAATGCACATCCACTAAAAGTGCTTGTTTTTGCCACTGATTCAGATTGTTATTATAAGTGTCTGACATCATTATGAAAAGGACCATACAGAGAAGAGATGTGGTCTGTTTGTTATTGTGTCTAACCAAGTCTCGCTCAGGGAGAAGTCTTATTCTGAAATCTTGATAAAGTTGTGTTGTTATCGAAATCAGCTAAATATTCAGCCATGACAGAGTTGGAGAGAGGAGTGCCGGGAGAACAGAAAGTGCAGCTTAGTGTTATCTCTCATAGATTTACAATCTGGCTGAATATTTAGCTGATTTCAACAACAACTCAACTTTAGCGAGATTTCAGAACGAGACTTCTCCTCGAGCGAGTTATTAAATACAATAACAAAAAGAAAAGGTAAAGAAAAAAGTTTTATTTCTCTATACGATCCTTTCCATTATGTTGTCAGACACTTGAAATAACAATCTGAACCTATCAGTGGCAAAAAAAAGCACTTTTAGTGAACGTACATTGACGGGGCGCAATTGCCCTGTTGGATTACATTGCAGCCTGTTCCGCGGCTGCCAGCTGCAGCACTCAATACTCAGTACTGGACCAATTTCAAAAACTGTTGTCACTTAGTCACAAAAAGATATTCATTCAGAACTAAGCATTCACATAGAGAAACTGCACTGCACAAGATACCCTTACACAGAAAAATCCTCCCTGACAAATCTTGTATAAATGTTATTGTACTGTGCTTATCTCATTTGTCACATATTATAAATCTTGCATTTACTGTTTATGTTTAGATAATGTATAACGCCCCTTTAATTACAGCAGCTACAATGAAATTCGATGGTAGTTTACTCCCTTAGGAGGTGACATCAGCTGCTGGTGACAGCTGAGATCCATGTCAGTAGACTGTGTTTTATCAGGGTTAGATGTTAAACTTGGTATAATTTATTGTCGTTACTCCTTCCAGTTCTATTTTTCTTGCATTGCAAATTACATTGTACAATGTGACCCATGTGGATTCTAGAGGAGTGATGCCTCACACTGAGCTGGCAAACCTGAGTAACATTTTTAAACTCATAACGATCAGATTAAAATAGCTTATTAGATGAACATTTTGTAAGGAAAAGGAAAATAAGACCACAGTGGAAGAAAGAAGCAGGCTGGAGGAGCATACTGAGTAGATGTGTTGAGCTGTTCTCCACATATGTCAGTCCTGATCTAAGCCACACCTGCTGCTAACCGCGACTTACCAGAGAGAGAGAGAGAGAGGGAGAGAGAGAGAGAGGGAGAGAGGCAGCAGAGTGCAGTGTGTCTCAGGCTGTGTAGTCACAGGCTGAGCAGTCACTGAAGCGAGTGTTCGCCTCTGCCTTTTTATTTTTTTTTTCTCTCTCTCCATCTCTCACGGACTCGCCTGTTCGCTTGTCTCCTCTCCTCGACGGAGTCTTTCCTCCTGTCATCCTGACTGTAGCGATGGTGTAATTAACAGGACTCTGTGCAAGACCGACCGCTCTGCTTCAAGTGATCCTGTGGCCAAACGCTGACACTCGCTCTGTGCTGGAAAGAAATGCAAGGGGACATTCGCTCTGCCACCAGGCAACTGGGGGATTCCTCCTGGTGTGAAGTGGGATTTTTGATTTTCCTTCCTTGACGTGGTTGACTTTGCAGCGTGGGGTTTTTTTTTTTTTTGCATTTCCATCTGGACACACATCTCTTTTCACTCACACTCAGAAGAGGATTTGATATTCTCTACATGAAATAAGGAGCTGAAACTACTTGGTTCCAGGAAACAGGTGGGATCGGTGGGTTTTAAACCCCTCCGCTGCATGTTGGGGAGCTCAGCTCAGCCTCCCCCCCCTGCTGAGATCCAGCAGGAGCAGCCAAGACCCAGACACCCACAGATTACACACATTACTTCAACACGAGTGGCAGCTCAGGTGCTGTACATGCAAACTGCACGTGCGATTCTTTAAATCTGGTAACACCTCCTCATTCACAGAAGTAGCTGGATCATATATGTGTGTGTGATCAAAGAGGACCGGTAGCGGGATTTCCATCTCGGTGCGAGAGGGAGGGGAGCGTGCAGTCATCAGCCGGCCAGGGAGAAGATGCCAGCCATCCTGGTGGGTTCAAAGATGAAGTCGGGACTCCCCAAACCCAAACCGGTGCACAGTGCCCTGCCAATCCCCCAGAATCCCAGCAGACCATCAGCTCTGGCTCTGTCCCCGACACCGCTCAAGACCCACATCCCCTCGCTGGGCCAACAGGCGGGCTCAGGACCCCAGAGAAGCCCCACGCCAGGGTTAGAGGCCAGGAGAAACACTCAGGTCAGGATGTAACACTATACTCACATAAATCCACTCTAATCTTTGCTGCCGTTCTTAGCGTTAGATCATTGAGGACTATGTTAGATTACTGTCCACCTAAGTTCTGTTTACTACGACTTATCACTCAGTACAACCACTTTCCAATGAATGTAGGCTGTTACCCACTCAAACAAGCTGTGCAGCTGTGTGAGGTACAATATGTGGTCTAGTTCAGCCAGAGAGCTGCTGGATAAGGCATCCTCTGTCACTAAATCATTAGTGATGACTTCACTTTTCATTCATTACGGTCTAAACGCTGTTTTCCTGTCCAACAACAAGAATGAAATTACGAAGAAAAGTCAATAAGGCTGAATCTCTCTGCATAAAAATGTAAAGAATTTCAACTTTCACAACAGTATCAGTGTTGTCATTAGTCACTTCATGTTGTGTTTATGTGTGTTTTAACCCCTTAGTTCTTTTTCTCTCAGCCCTGGTGGCTCCTTGAAAGCTGATTATTTTTTGTAATTCAATATGCAGAATATCAGTATCACCATGCTGTCTGTGGGAAACCTGCAGCCAAAATCCAGCGTGTTCCTGGAAGGAGACGGAGCAGGCTGTGTGTCTCCGCCGTCCAGGACGGCAGAGTAGCAGGATATCAGGATGACTGTTTTGCTGTGTTTGTGAAATATTGGCTGCACTTAGCAACCCCATGCAAACGGCTGCAACGGCAAGAGGGATCGCTCCAAAGCCTTGTAAGGCAGCGAGGGGAAGGAGGTGTCTGTGTGTGTGTGCGTGTGCGTGTGTGTGTGTGTGTGTATTAGTGAGCCAGCAAGTGCATGCTTGGCAACCTGTCTTTACTGTAAGCGTTACTCAGAGACATTGAGGCGTCAAGCACACTGTTGTTGTTTAGGAGACAAATCTGAATCCGGCGCGATGGTGATCGCGTGAGGAGGAGATAGGGGAGCCCAGCGCTGGTCTGACTGGGCACGCGTCCGCTGCTGGTGTCGTTTGTCTGATGGCTAATCACGTTTTCTCACTGACCTACTTTCTATGACTTTCTCTCTCTCTCTCTCTCTCCTTCTCTCTCTCTCCTCTCGTCATCCTTCTTTCTCTCCCTCTCTCCATCCCCGTGGTGCTGATGAAGCAGCCTCTTCACTCTCGGCCGGGTTAACCCTTGACCTTCCTGACCGGCGGCGTTTATGTGAATATCGCAGTATTGAAATCCATCAACTCGACTGTGTGGGCGCTTCCTGAATGTTTAGACGAGAGAATCACCTCACAGCTGCTGTTTATTGTTGCCGTGAGTTATGAGTGAGTGTATGCACTCATTTGTTAAACTACAGTACGGCACGATTGCTAAGAAAAAATATGTTGTCAGGATCAGGTTTGATTTATGAAGTGACAATTGCGAGTCATTTTCAAACAGATAGTAAACTACTGCTCACAACATCTAATTTGCTGTGCAAGACTTTTGTGATGACTAAAGGGAGCAGATTTCCTTTTTTTTTTTGTTAACAAAAAAGGGAGAAATCAAATTTACACTTGAAGTGGTTGCCGAGAACCTCTCACAAAGATTTATGATGACATTCCCAAAATCAGTAAACAAAAATGACAAGTTTTCTATATCTGAGCTGCAGGTATTTGTGCTCATCTGCTTCATTTATTGCAGATCAGCCACACAAAGCATTACAGTGAAAGTAAAACAGGTTAATTCCACTGTTGACAATGAAATAATAATAATACAACTTTATTTATAAGCATATTTCTTACATGTAGATCCAATGTGCTTGAGAAAAGAAGAACATAGATGAATAAACACAGATAATGAAAGATGTAAAGACATTATAAAAAAAAAAATGAAAAAGATGATTGGGTATTGGATATTGCATCCCAATTTCTAAACATTGTTTGGGGTTATTAACCTTTCTCAGCAAGAAAAAAAAAAAAATTCCTTCTGATCAAATATAGATGAAGTGACGTCCCATCCAGATTTTTCCAGCACCTACAGTAGAGTTTGATAGCATAAAACGTTTCAACAATCCAATATGTCATTTTTCATTGTTCAGAGAGTCGGGGCTTCTCTCCGGAGCTGCCATTTTTTTGCACCAACTTTCAACAATCACACTGCTAGAAAATTCCATCATAGATGAAACAGAGAGATCAATTTTAGCACCCACAGCAGCAATAAATAGACCTCGATCCGGTACAGTCATGTGAGTGGGTTGAGATTCGAATCATTACTCGAGTGGGAAAACTTGGCCTCTTGCTCTTACTATCTCTGTCACAGTCCGAATTTATTTTTATTGGACATTTATTTACCAAAATTAAAACAACACTGCTTAAGGAAGAAGAGTAAGGGAATATAATACAGGGTAGCAAAACAGTGCATATTTGCAGTAAAATAAAAGCACGAAAACACTGAACAACAAAACTCATTGAACACAGATAACAACTAACAGAACATGTCAGCAGTTATCTGAGGGATTAGTGGAGTTCTGGCAAAGTGTAGCCGAGGCTCGTGCTGCTCGCAAACACCCGGCTGGATGGCCCAGTTGGCACTAAACACACAAACATGTTGTGTACACCTGTAACAAAGAGTTAATCCATAATGCAACGAGGACAGCAGGAGGGGAGAGGAGGAGGAGGCAGACAGAAACATCCAGACAGCGTTGACACACACAGCAGAGAAGAGAACAGCACAGTGTACTCTGTGTGTGTGTGTGTGTGTGTGTGTGTGTGTGTGTGTGTGTGTGTGTGTGTGTGTGTGTTTGTGTGTGTGTGTGAAACCTGGCACAATCTGCAGAAACTGATGTGAAGGTGATAGTCTGGAAATGTGTGAATGGTATTTGAAATTGTTGTTGTTTTGGTTTGTGTGTGTGTGTTTGTGTGTTGTTGTTGTTGTTGTTCCTTCTTGTGTGTGAAATCATATGAAATGACAAGCTATCTCGACCTTTAACCTCAAAACCATACGGCGCTGCGAGTAAAGCCCTGCACAGATACTCTGCTGCCCTCTAGTGGTTGATGTTTTGCTCTGCATCCTTTTCCATTCACAAACACAATGTTAGTGTGTGTGTGTTTGTGTGTGTGTGCAAGTCATTCAAGATCTTCTGCTTCTCTATTCATAATTAATGCCTCAGTTTTATCTTCAGCCATCTTCTTTTTCTCAATCCCTATTTTTTCTCCCTTTTTCTATAAAACTCTAATTTTTTTTTATAATCTAAATTGTTGCCAGCTCATTAATTCTCAGCTGCAGCTTTGAAAACATTCAAACCAAGCAGGAGACCCTGAAAAATAAATTCTGATACTACACAGAGCCTGCATTACCCTTTATAAGTCATGTAGAACGCACACACACACACACACACACACACACACACACACACAGTCACATGCTCACTCACACACACACACTCACACACAGCCACAGAGAAAGATTTGTCTGTGTGCCGGTGAGATAAGGAGCTCCTATCTTAATAAGTATCTCTCCAGATAAAGGCTTAAGTCAGGCTCTGTGTAAAGACGGGCTTTATGAGGATCATTATGAAGGCTCATCTCGGGCCTGGAAGCTGAATCACAGTCTCATAAAAACATAGAGGGACTGCCGAAGAGGGTCACCGGCCGCCACGGTTTATATTTACCGAGCTGATCTCTTAGTAAATAAACCAGGATTTAGACAGTCCCCTCAGCCAGGAGAGAGTTAGCTGAGATATTAAATCACTGCTGTTATATTACCGCTGTGTTTTTGACGCATCAGTGACACAGAGATCCATTAATTCATCTTCCTGAAGATGTGTAATTGCCTGAGATTACGGTTTCCCTAATTTGAATTATTTAAATTGGGTTTAATTTCATTCAGGGAATAGGTTTGACCATGAACCTACATACCCGGTGAACTAATTAAATATTGTGGATTCAAAAGTTAATGAGATGACCCTTAATGGCAAACTATTGCTTGATCGAGGAAAGAGATTAGACTCTGATATTAGTTTGGTGAAAACAAGGAAAGAAAACAGGGAAAGACGTTTTCTTTTGTTGGCTGGTTATTAATTTATATCATTTTTTAAAACATGTTTGTGTGACTTTGAATTCTAAGTTTAATAGAACATGTTTCCCTCTAATATTGATCAGATATAATTGCTTCACCAGTATGTTTGTAGGCTTTAACTACAAATTATCTTTGCTGTTTTTTCTTCTTTTTTTTATGTATTTCTCCTACAGTTCCAAGAAATTAATTTCTGTACAATATGAAAATCAACTATACTCTCGAGCTGTATAATCCATGACAGTGAACATTAACTCTGCATTCATTTTAATAGTGTTACATTATTAACTGCAGATTGATTTGAAAAGTCTGCACAGCATTACCTCATAACTATAAAGTACATGCTACACTGACAAAAAACAATGCAGACTTGATGTTCGCTGCGATTGATTACAAAGTCAAACAAGTGTCAAGAGTCTGCCGAGAGATTTTCATATCATATGGAAATGTAAGGAAAGCAGTGATTGCTGGAACAGTATGTAAAAGAACATGCAAACTTGTTAAACACATCAACATGTTAAGTAGTGAAGTATAATTGATTTGTTGTGAAATGGGCTGAAACATACAAAACCGCCGGCGTAATGAAGCAATTAGTTGACAACAATGTCTCTAAACATACGCTGGTTCCAGCTCCTGCAGTGTGAGGATTTGCTGCTTTTCATTTCTATTATTTTGGTGTAAATTGAACAGCTTGTCTCTGGGTGTTGGGCTGCTGGTTGGACAAAAGCAAACTGAAGAGCTTCGGCTCTGGGAGCTCATGAGAGGCATTTTTGGCCACTTGACATTTTATAGACCGAACAGTTTCCTGAACGGAGGTAATTGAGAGATAAATTGATGATGACGATAATCTTTAGTGGCATCCCTGCTAACAGTAGATGGTTCTACTGTCTCATGATGTCCACAATGCTGTTTTGGAGACTTTTCAAACCCGACACTCACTTCTAGAGACGCAAAAACACTAAATAGTTTGAGCTTTCAGTGTTGAATAATGGTGCAACATATTTAATATCAAAAACTTCAGTCTGCAAATGTCTGTATCAGCATCAGCCTTTTAAAAATTCATTTCACTTGACCCCAGAGGAGATCTTTCTCATCTCCTGAGCCTCTCCCCTCCTCCCCAGCATCCTGTGAAAGGCAATAATGTCTGTTTTTTATGGCTTTACGTCCAGCTTGAGTCTCCTGAAGACCTGACCCAGCAGGTGAGAGTGAAAGGCGGAGCGCCGTCGTGCTGCATTGGATTGCTAATGTCTCTCCTCCCAGAGGAGGACAGATTGGGTGGGGGGGGGGTCTGAGTGACTATACTGTTGTTTTTTGCCATTACCATGACAAAGGGCCACACATATACATATGTCTCCTCAGGAGGTGCTGCAAGTTAAAGCCAGATTTAATGGATGTTTTAGTAATTCATTGTTGAAGAGTTCATTGTTCAAAGGAATAACGGAGGTTTTTACAGACTGCAGACAAAGAGCACAGGAACAAGGGACATGTCTTGTTAGGTCTCGTGAGTGATCCTTGTGGATTCGGCTTATATCTTTCACTTTTGTCATGTGAATACCTCATTTCCAAATCAGAAATCATCAAAAGATCTGTTTTTGTCGAGCTGAAATTAAGGCTGTTTTCCATAGTTCCTGAAAAGGTGACACTTTGGAGATAAGAAGGTTTTCACCCAACAGTGACCACACATGTTTTACTATCAGTGTTAGGCAGGAGGAAGCCCACGCTGCTGTTGATAAGAGCGACAACACGCCTCTGTGTTCTTGAAGGAGGTGACGGTTGTCCCGCAGATTCATCGGGCTGGAGTGAAACGGCCCGATGGATTGGATACCAGAAGAGGCTTCACAAACAGGCGTAGTCAGATGATGAGATAGGAGCCGGCTTGAAGTCTGTGGCCTTTATCTCAGGATGAAGAGGCGACTTCTCCCCCCCAGCAGCTACCTGAACAGCTTTTTCAGCATGAAAAAACCTCAAAAGACACAGGCTGGTGTAGTGTTTCCTGTTGGATCATTTGTAAATGGTGGGAAATTTGTGGTTTCTAGACTCAGATTTACTTCAGGGAGAGTTTTGGGTCGTGTTGTAGTTTGTTCAAGGATGATTTCATGATATGTGAACAACGGTTGTCATTTTTTTCTTGGTGTGGGAGTAAATTTCCAACTGAATGGGGCTTCTGCAGCTATCAGATGTTCCCAAGACACTCTTATCTGTCAACTGTTGAGCGAGATTGTCTTTGCTTTTACTAAGAACTATGATTTTTTTTTGTTTACTTAACATTTCTTTGAGTCAGAAAGCTCAATATGTGAAGTGAAGGTCAGGGAACTGCCAAGTAGTGATATGAATGACCCTTTGAATTTAAAGATTAAAAAAATAAATACACTCAACTCAAATTTTTTTGATTATTTTCTTCTTTATCTTCAGTTGAAATATAAGAAACCGAAAGGTGAACATTTGCTAATATTTGCCTGCCCACTTTTTTTAAGAGTATAGATGATCATATGGCAGTTGGCTCCGGTCGTAATGACCTCATCTCTGCCTAATGTGTCTCGATCAGATTCCACTTCCTGTGCAGTTGTCCCCTCGCCTTCCTGTGTGAAGTCATGGCTGAGGACATAACCATATTAATTAAGGCCAAGCATCTGCTTCTCCTGAGTCAACGTCCTTACATTGATCTCCCCCCAAGGTGCCCTCCTCCCTTCGGTTTCTCTCCTTCTCTGCTTTCCTTGCATTAGTTGTCACAGGGAGCCTGTTGGTCGCAGACAAACAGGTCATTGTGAGCGGCTCCCCACGGGGGAATCGACGCTGCAGAGAGGCGGTTAGACTAACACAATCAGTTCCATCTCTGTCTGGAAACAGGAGGCAGTGTGGAAAAAGGAGGAGAGGCCAGGAGGTAGAGGTCAACGGGGGCTGAAGTCACCCTCCCCAGAGGCCCGTGCCCAGGGTCACCAAGGGTAGAGAGGCTGGTCGGACAACCTCTGCGGAGCCAGCGGAGAACCAGTGACGTCAGTTGGTCATCCAGGTCTTCGGGATTTTGATGCAATAAATCAAAATGAGAAAGATGTAAATATAGTTACAGTAAAAGGGAATTTATTAAGATCAGAGATACAGACTGATGCACAGCAGATTACATGTACAGTACAAACTGCCTGAGACGCAGCAGGATCCAGAAGTACTTAGCTTCTGATCACATCTTAAGTTGAAGCTGTAGAACAATCTGGCTAATTTCATGTCAAAAATCTAAGGGTAATTGATACTTTTAAAAACAACTGCTCCAAAAATAACGGTTGCTCTGCTCTCATGTTACACAGCACAAAAGTGTTCAGATCCTGAGCCTACAGGACACAGAGTTTGTGTGTTTCCTGAGAGAACGTTAAAGCCAGAACTGTATCTCTGCTCCGCTCTATTGCGATTGGCAGTGCTTCGGTTTAGGAAATCTCGTAAGGATGAAAAACGCAACAGGAAAATGTGCATCAGGTGTCAGGAGCTGGAGCTTTTTTTTTTGTTAATCTAGGTCATAATTTTGTTGGTTTGGCCGCTACTTGTAAACGTCTTCATCACTGAGATCTGGGGTCATGGCGACATTTCTAGAATGGGCGAGCAGCAGCAGCAGCAGCAGCAGCGGTGGTGGTGGTGGTGGTCAGATAATTTGACATGTTGTAAACAAGCTGCAGGTTTTTACCTAAATCTTTTATTTAGAAGTGGAAGAAAATCTGCTATGAATCATAGTTTTGCATGCACACAGTTTTCCAACGCTGTAGACAGTTGTAATGGACACCAGGTTTGCACTCCTTCATTTTCCATCTTTAAATAATTTGGATTACAGTAGATAATTAGGTTCAACCAGGGCTTTGTTTACAACCTTTGTGTTGTTAAACTACTCCTGCCCTGTAAGCAATGTTGCAGCATCCCCAGATGTCAGCAATTACATTGGTGAGTAAAATGATGTCATATCTAATAATGATGGTTAAAACCCCAAAACAGGTTGAAAAAAACTTTCAGTTGAAGTCAGTTTGGTTAAATAGTTTGCCATAACATTAATCATTTGAACTTGATCATATCCTGATTGTATTAAGGTCGTCCATTGAATGAATTGACTCTACTGGGGCTCTTACACCCCACAGTACATCATCCATTTAACTACTTTCTCTGTATAGGTTTTTATAACTTCCATGGACTGCAGATCACCATATAATTCCATAATATAGCACCATATATTTAATGGTTCATACTGTGTTTCCAGCTGCAGAGGTTTAGTTGATTCTCAGCTCTGCTCTGAGATCGATGTGACTGTTTAGAGTAAACAGACATAAATACAGCTACCGTATGAAATATTTCTTGGCTTTCTGTCAGCGCTGAGTCGATGAGAAAATATGACAGAGTGGAATTTCACATCTCTCCGTTCAGCTCTGTTCTTCTGCAGCTTCAGGGAGTTTTTTCAAGCAGTTTTATTCTCCAGATTTCAACCTGGATGGCACCACAATGACACTAAGTGTGTGTGTGTGCATGTGTGTGTGTGTGTGTGTGTGTGTGTGTGTTCCGCATGTCTCCGCTCACTCTGTTGACACAGGGAGTGTCTAAGCTTCCCTGATAAGTGTTGAATCCCACAATAGGGCTGTAAATCTGCCATTCACAAAGCCACACAGTGATTTTAAACATAGAAAGTCTCTCCATCTCTGACGCGGCATCACACACACACACACACACATCGGTGCATTGCATACGAGACAAACACATAAATATAATTAAAAATCACATATCGGCCATGTGCTCTAAGCATTAACATCATTACCGCTGATGAAAACCTTTCCACTGCGGTTAGTGGGGAAACGTGACAGAGCTCACCGCTGTGCATTCAGATGTTGTTTCGTGGGTGAAGTGGTCAAAGCTGGTAACCATGGTAACCAGGCCCAGAAGGCATTCTGTATTCAAAGTGTTGTAATCAGTTATAAAGTTTAATACTAAATAACTTTAATGTCAGTTTTGGCGATTGTTTCATTATAGATTCATCTGTCGATTATTTTCTCGATTAATCGGAAATGGTGAAAAATTGCGAACACCGTTTCCCAAGATGCAACGAAAAATGTCTTATTTTGTCCCGACCAGCAGTCTATAACCCAAAGATATTCAGTTTACTATCAAGAACACTAAAGAAACCAGAAAATATTCACATTTAAGAAACTGGAACAAGAGAATTTTAGTATTTTTTCTTTAAGAATGACTCAAAATGATTAATCAGTTATCAAAATAGACCAATAGATTGATTAGATTGACTAACATTATGTCTCTCTCATTATTATGTTGAGTGTGGATAACAGAAATTCATAGATTAATTTTCTCATGCTTTCCTTGTACCTTTTGATGAAAGTTGTGTGATTTCTTTTAAGTAATGAATTCAAGAAGTAGAATGTGACGTGTGTGTTTTTTCTCTGCACTTAGCTGCTTTCAGTCCAGGGACTCACCAAAAAGCTGCGTAACTGATGTCCACAGCCAACACAGTGGCTTATGAAAAAACTTTAATAACATTTCTGATGTCAAATCCTCTGTGGTTATTATTAACAACATCAGTGTTACATCCATTGGCATGATGGAGTGTGGTGAAAATGGCATATGCACTGTGGTTAGAGATGCTCTCCATATGTCCAGATGACTCTATCGAAACTGTCTAACTTCACAAATGTGACAGTAGATGTTCTGTTTTCTTTGCTATAGCTTAAATTAGATTAACACAAGCATGTCATTCTGTGTATGCACCAACCTTTGACATCAACATCATTCCATACCACATTATATGAAGGTAAATATGTGATATAAAAGAGGGGAAGTCAATAAAAAGACAAATAAAGTAGTCAGTCTACCATTACCTCCACAGTGGACCCTGTCCAATTGCTTTTGTGCGTGTCTCTCTACCCCCAGCATGTCCATATGTCCCTCACCCCCCTCTTTACTCTCACCCAGAACACAACAGCCAGGCAGCAGGGCCATCCCACCCCCCCTTATCAACACCCCAACCTTCCTCCCCAGCCTCTAGAGCTCAGAGGTGGGGGTCCCCCAAAACAAAGGCCCCTCCACGGCGGGGTTATCCCCCCTTTGTCCCAAACACATTGAGGTTTATCTGGGACTGTGAAAGGAACCATACTCAGCCCATTTACTGCGGCTGCACTTAATGATCTTGTTGAAGGCCTGTACTAAAACTGTTAAACACAAGCTCTAAATGCTGACATATAGTATCTGCTTGTAGAGCCAGAATGTCATTAAATCAATGCTGCTTTAGGAGCAATGGGGGACTGATGTTTCAGTGGTGTGGAAGGCTGAGTAGATGGGTTTCCTTTGTGGGTTACAGTAACTCGATGAAATACAATATAGAAGACGTCATGCATGTGCTGTAGTAGTTGCTGTGTAAAGAAGTAAAGTTTCTAATAGTAATCTGCAAAATTCATATCATCATATTGTTTGGTTTCCATCTGTAGTTTTTCACTCATGGATGCAGTGCACACTAGCTCTGTGGCTCTAAGGACAGCAATTTCAGTCAGTCAGTCAGTCAGTCAGTCAGTCCACTACTTTGATCCAAACTGAAATATCTTAAAAGCTATTTGGTGGATGGTCATGAAATTCTGTACATACATTCATGGTCTTCAGAGGATGAAGCTTACTGACTTTGGTGACCCCGTGACTTTTCCTGTAGCCCAGAGGAGATTGTCTTGTGAAATGTTTTGCCAACTATTAGATTGATTGCCTTGAAATTTGGTACAGATATCCAGTGTACCCAGCAGATTAATCCCAGTCACTTTTGTGGAATATCTTGCCAACTATTGGATGTATTACCATGAAATTCTGTACATACATTCGTGGTCTTCAGAGGATGAAGCTTACTGACTTTGGTGACCCCATGACTTCTCTTGTAGCACATAGAAGGTTGAATTTATTGTTTTTCCTGTGAAATGTGTCTCCAACTATCAGATGGATTGCCTTGAAATTTGGTACAGATATCCAATGTACCCAGCAGATTAATCCCAGTGACTTTTGTTGTTTGTTTGCAACACCATATGTTAACTTTCTGTGGAATGTCTTGTCATCTATTGGATGTATTACCATGAAATTTTGTACAGACATTCATGTCTCCCATCAGTTCAACACTACGGCTAATGTCCACATGCCGGCAAAACTAATAACATTCCCAACAGCCTGAGCTGTACTTTTTGTTTAGTGTTAATTAGCAAATATTAGCATGCTAACATGCTAATTAAGATGGCGAACATGGTGAACATACCTATGCTAAACATCAGCATGTTAGCATTATCCTTGAGTATACACACATGCTGATTTAGCTTGCAGGCTGAGAAGTAACAGATTAACACTTTGACTTGCAGTTTGTGGTGCATTTCAGCTGTAAATGTTCGTTTTTTAGATTTTACACAAACTTGAAACATAAAACGCCCCACCAGGCACTGGGTGTAAAAGCTGTCAGGAACCGGCTATAAGTTGCATCTGTGTTGTGTTTTAGTATTTGGCAATAGAGAAGCAAAATGGACATTTATTTCTGTGAAAATATTATTGGTCATTACTTTATACTGTATACACGACTTCGGTATTATTGTTTCACAAAGCTTAAAGCATTTTTGTTTGGCCTGCTGGAAGTGATCAAGCATCCCCCTACTGTGGGAACTTTCTGTAAATCTTGGGCCTTTCCCAAAATTCAAATTCAGCTTGTAATTTGTGGTCGGTGGCGGGGTGTGTGTGCACAGGGGGTTGGAACACGCTCAAACGGAGGGCATCCTGTGCTGTGGACTCGGTTACACACACACTCACACATACAAAATGCTTAGGTTATGTACCCTCTGTACACGTGCACATAAATACACACACGCAGCTGCTGCAGTGTGTTGTGGGTGACGGCTGATCAGAGACCGGACCGCTCCGTCTCTGGTCGGGGAAAATAAAACTTGGCTTTTTTTAACATACAGCAGAGGGTCTGGTTAAAGAAATAATAAATAGAAAATAGACAGTTGGTGTTGAGTTCTGCGTGGTTTGGCCTCTGAGCTCTCTACTGCCCATAATGTAGTCTCTGCACTGTTATCAAGGGTGCACTGATCATATCTTTTTTTTTTTTTTTGTCCTTTTTCTTCACTTTTTTTTTGTCATGGGGAAGAGGAGGGGAGGGGTGAGTGGATCGACTACCGGGAGGAGGAGGGGTGGTATGAGGTTAAGAGGTCTGTCCTTTTCTCTTTCTTTCTCCACCCCATATGACCGATGGTCCATTGAAGAGCAATAGCACAATGTGTTGCCGTGGGCGTCCTTGGAGGAGGAGGAGGAGGGATAGAGGGGAACAGGGAATCCACCCCTCCTCCTCCTCCTCCTCCTCCTCCTCCTCCTTCTCTCAGTGCGTTTGGTTTGGCTCCCTGTCAGAGCGGCAGCAGAGGCCGCAGAGCTCCTCTTGCCTTTCGCCTCCTGCATTTATTTTTCCCTCCTCCGTGTCCCAGAGTGGGTGGAGAGAAGCTGCAGGCGCTGAGCTCTCCCCCCCCCCCCCCTCAGGCGCACAGAGACCTGCTTGGGCTCGACCAAGCAGCACCTCCATCATCTCCTCCGGATCTACATGGTGCACTCATTCAGAGTTTATTTGTCAAACCTGCAACCTGCTCCTTGGATTTATTTACCCTGTGGATTTTTGCATTTTTCTGTATTCCTCTGGTCTCAGACTGAGCTCCGCAGCTCTGTTGGGTCCAGTTTGGTTTAGATCAGATTCTGATGGCTTATATTTGGGCCCGGCTGGCCAACCAGCAGTCCTCCTCAATGTGAGGCAGGTGTCTCTGAAGAAGGAGGCTGCAAGAAGCAACATGAGTTTGATGCTGTGCCGCTGGGAGCAGAACAACTTCACCATGAAACTGGTAGGCTGATTACTTCCAGGTCATCACAAAGGTCAATAGCAAGGGGACAGTTGAAGAAATTTATTGCATATAAATTCACAGTCATGCATATAAAATAAAAAATCACATCCCTACAGGCTCTTTTTTACTGTTGTTGACAGTTTTCATCGATAGAGTGTTTACATCTTTATCTCGCCTTTCTTTCCTGACGCTGCAGCTTCGGGACATGTTTCACTTTGATTTTTTTTTTTTTTCCCCACTGTGTGTGTTTATGTATCAGTAGAAATGCTTGTCTCATCACCCCAAAGCCTTACAGTAGCTGCGGTGTTGGATTGCAGGCACGCAATGGATTAGCGGCGGTCGTTTTAATATCAGAGGAAAGTGCTGAAGGCGTGCATCCCGGTTTTCCCCTCACCTGATACTGGCTTCACTTTGATGTCTGCATGGAAAGTTAAAATAGGCTTAGCAAGGACTTGAACCAGAGTTTCACAGCACATTTATGTGTGTGTGAGTGAGAGAGAGAGAGAGAGAGAGTATGTGTGTGTGTATTCTCCTTTCAAGCATTTATAAGAAAATGACAGCCTTTTGTTCCGCTTTGTTGCCCACTGTTTGTTGTCATAGAAGTACAATGCTACAAAGATGGTAAATATTCAACAGGATCTGGGACACTGTGATAAAAAACAGGGCCGGTCAGGTGCAGAGAGGTCATGTGGTGCAAATAAATGAGAAAAAAAGATCTTTGTAATAGCTGATGTATGTGATAAGAGTAGGAAGCAGCAGATTTAATAAAAGTCATTTTGTATAATGAGCACCCTACTGAGTTTACACATAACATAGGTGGATGGGACACTCTCTCTCTCTTTCTTTTGTCCCTGTCTTTCTCGGTGTCTCTCTATTTTTTTTTTTGCAGCCATGCTCCTTATCTGGATCTGCTATGAGCCCACAGAGGAAGGGGAGATGGAAGCAGAGGAGGTTATTACCAGAATCTAGTGATGAGCTGATAAGAAGGCTAGTTTAATTACACACTGCTAACCTCCACACAGCTTGACTGACAGGAGGCTAGTGGGCCACGGGGTCAGAGTGTGTATGTGTGTGTGTGTGTGTGTGTGTGTGAGTGTGTGTATGTGAGAGTGAGAGAGAGAGAGAGAGAGAAAGAGAGAGAGAGAGAGAGAGAGAGAGAGAGCAAGAATGACAAAGGGATTACAGGCATGCACACTTGAACATGTGCACACACTTCCAGAAATTAAAATGACCTTCCTTTTTATTATGAAGTGCAGTCAATGTCCATAATCCTCTCTGTTCTAATACAGGTCTATTGATTATTTGATGGTCATGGTCCTTATGTCAACATGCGACCTATGGAGCATAAATCAAAACGCGTGATTTATATGTTTAATTCTGCTCAAAGGCATGCCAGCATACACAGGGCAGAAAGAAAAAAGGATTGGTGGAACCGTAATTGTTTTTAGTTATGGAACATAGTTGTCATGGTGTACTTTGTGGTACACAATGTGTCTTTGTGTTGTGTATATGTGTGAGTTCCAAACAAATATTGACCCAGTAGCCTTGACAGACTCTCACTGCACACATTAGCCACAGCATGCATGTGACTTTTTATTTGCTTATCAGTTAATTTGTGGATGTCCTGATGGACAGAGCAGTTTTTGTATAACGGTTCATGTCAACTATTCAGGTGGTACAACATCTGAAGACGGTTCAATCCAATTACCTGCCTTGACTGGAGTTCTTAGACTTTTTTAGATCTCTAATCCAGTACCTCAAATTTTTCCAGACACAAGAAAAGCAATGATAGTATAGAGCTCTGCAGCTCAGAACGAAATAAGTCGCTGCATTATGGATATAACCCACTATACTTTCAGGTTACATTATAGTGTGCAGACCTGCGCTGGTTCTGTATTATACCTGGAGAATAAGAAGCTGATTTTTAAGGACCGAAAGGCAGCTGTCTGAGAATTTACTCAGCAGGAAAATCAGCTCTACGTATCACTGCGAATGGCTTGTTAACTCATATAGTGATGCTAACAAGCTAAATCCACTTAAATAAGTCTTGCTGAGCTGCTGAGCTGCTGTGCTGTCATGTGCATCAGGCTTCATGTCTCAAGATTCGTCCTGATCAGATTTTGCATGGCAGACATCTGTGCAGTGACCAAAGACCAATTTAAGGGATTTAGACATTGTGTATTCATGATTCGATATTAACATATTCTGGATTAGACTATTTTGGAATTGTCACAGGTAGATGGTGCCCTCGATTGTCATGAAGACACTGAAGTTGCGAATGTTTAATTTTGAGGGTGAAGCTTTTCCATCCATCAACTGTGATTTTTTTTTTTTTTTTAAATCAGGTTATGTATCACATGTGTAGATAACCACACATGCACATAGTCTCTTGGCTTTCCGATGGATGTTTCCCATACTCTAAACTGCAGAGTTCAGGCCAAGTCGTTTTGTCTACCATGTGCCTGGTGTGGCCTCTATGCCTCACAAGCCACATGTCTTTCATGTGCCAAACAGAGAGCAAGCAGAGACATGAGGGCTCATTTAGAGCTGGCCCGTTCCAGCTTTCTGCGGGCTAAAGCCACTTGAGAGGCTTGTGTGTGTACAACAGAGAACAGAGGGGGGAAAGTAGCTGCCAGAGGCCCCACAGACCAAAAAACATCCATGGTTGCATCCTGCTGGGGGCAGAGAGAAGAAACAGCAGCTCAGTGCCGCAGTGGTGATGGAGAGGAGAGAGTAAGGAGATGGCAAGTGTTTGAAGAATATGCAGCTCATGTGTATACAGTCTGAATTAATTTCTAACACCATCACTCTTGCTGTCTCTCAAACTCTCTCTACTTGTCTAGTGTATGCGTCAGTTTCCATAACTCTCCTCTATCTCGCTGTCCTTCCCTCGATAACCTGACAGACGTCTAACTGCACCAAACACAGTTTACCTAGTTAATAAAGATGGTTGGGAAAGTCTTTAAAGAGAGTTGTGATGAAGCAGGGAAAGGAGACATTCATAGCACATTTTCTTGCTAGATGTTGATTTTATTTTAAATAAATATATAATATCCTTGATCAAATTAAATTATCATCCATTTTCTCTTGCTTCCTGGCCATCTGTTATCCTTTCTATGGTCATGCGATCTTCAATTATTTGTCATTTTCAATCGGATGCTCCAGTATAATTACAATCCCAAGATTGATTTTTTACAGGCTTTTCTTGTTCCTTCCCCTCGATGAGTGCTGCGCGTCTCGTTTTATGTTAAACATTTTAGTAATGGTCTCCAGTTTGCATCGAACAATTTAACTATAACAGAAAGTGTGTTTGATCCAACTAAGCATGGCGGCCCCAAACTGGCACCTACAAAAAAGTAAGTGTAGATGTTGCATTGGTGTTTAACTGATTGACTCTTCAGGAATCCAATACAGCTGAATTAAATCCAGTGAGTAGATCAGTGCCGGATGTTGATTGTGCAAAGGTGCTTCTACCTTTATTAACAGATGGTGAATATTAGGAGAGAGGTGGGATGTCATGCATCAAATACACATACTTTAACCAACTTGGCCTCCAGGATGCCTCAGAGCAATTTAAAATATTGCACCCATTGAAAATGCCCGTGTTAGAGCTCAGAGCTGGAGTCATTGTGTCCTATATAAAGCATCACAGCAGCACAGCAGCTGGCACAGCAGACTGCAGTCCACTGTTGTCATATCATACAGACCTGGGACACTGATTTCTCAGAAGCCATCTGTCTGCTAGTGTTCAGCAAAAACTGTGCAGGAGACTATGATTCCCTTCACCCAGTGTTTACTTATTTAAGCTGAGAGGGTTTCCTGCGTCTGAAGCCAGTTGATGCATTAATTCTACATGTTAGGTGTGACAGAATGAAACACATCCTGTGATAAGTGGGAGACTATCACCCGTCACACCTATCTACCTCTCCTTCCCCTCCCTGCATCCTTCTCTCCGATTATTGTGTGAGTGTATCCTTCAGTCCATCCATCATTTTCCCACCAGCCATCTGCTAGCCGACCCAGGCTGGGTCAGAGGGGATGTGTTGCCACATGTCACCCTCAGCCTGCAGCAGCAGAGAGAGTTACTGAGCTCTTATCGATGAGATGCAGCACGGTCAGGCAGCAAAAGGGCTTGTCAACAAGAATATCTGATGGTTGTATACTGCTCTAAACCCCAGTCTTAAGGTTGGTAAAATATACTCTAAGCTACTCTTCACCTTAAGACACTACAATAACTGTGGGTTGAGAAATTTAAGGGATGTTTGATCATTTATATAAGCTCAGAACACCCTTAACAAGCAAAACTGTATTCAGAAGAGTTGATATTTTGGGCCGTTTGCTGGTAGTCACACACTGTGGAGGCACTTCATGAAGAATTAAACTAATTTCCGTAGCTAACTTGATGGCAATGAGAAGTTCAAAGCCATACTGGGATCTTTGTATGTTCAGGGTTGGCAAGCATTCCCGCATAAATGATGATGATGATATTTTAGGCCTCGTAAGCAGTGCCATGTGCAGAGTGGGCAGGGGGGAAACAGCCCCTGCCTGTTTTTCTCTGACATGATTGCCAAAGTGTTTTTCCAACCTTTATTTAAACAGGACATCTGAGCCCTATCATATTTCCATGCTTCATTTTAGCCCCAACATCAAAATCACGTACCCTGCTGGTTGACTTAAAGACCCCTATTAGGTTGGCTTTAATGTCTTTATTGTGAGCTTAAGTAACACTGCGGTGCTTGGCGTGAAAGTTTACTAAACCTAATGTTGCAAACAGTCTCTTATTATTTTCACCGTTCCCCTGTTATAAAGTCTGTACACATCAGGGCTCTTCAAGCATCTAGCAGTCTGATGGAGGTGTTTTCACATCAGATCCAGGTCATGAATGCCGATGTCCTTTAGCAGCGCGCTAGAGTGTGTCGAGTTTTCTCAGTGAAGCTGCTCAGAGGCATGTGGTGTTGGGTTTGTTCTGGGAAATTCATAGGTGTGAATTTATGTCGGCGTATGAAAACGGAGTAGGGCAGTGCTGTTGCAAATCATTTCACTGGTAAATGTTAAATTACTAGATGGCATAGGATGACTGGTTGGCTGGATTCAATGAGTAGTACAGCCCTACGAGGGAGATCTGAGACCTCCTGTGTGGACTTATGTTTCATGTTTGTCAGTGTGTGTGTGTGGGGGGGGGGTACCTGCTGTAATGTACAGCACCACTTGAGTCAGAGAGAGGACGTTAAAGTGTCAGTCAGCGTTAGAAACTCTGTCCACATCCAGGAGGGGGAATCCATTCCATTCATACCATCTGTCTTGGCCACAGGGGGCGACAGTGAGCTGTGGGGTCACTATGTGCACAGTAAGACTTGAAAAATGGTGCTTTCTGTCTAGTCGCCTGGATAAAAACATATATGTTTAGCCAAGCACAAGACATGGCTTTATGGAGGGAGTGCACCATTGTAGGTTGGCCCTGCTGCCTAAAAGGTCATCCTACGTCGTCCTGCTGGTCAGAGTGATTATTTCTGCAGTGAGGCTACAGTGGAAACAAACAATACAAACTACAAGACGATATAAGATCTATGGGACAAGGCCATAAGAACCCCATTAGGATCTGACAGCTTGCCAATTGATAAAGTTTTAAAATAGAGTTTAGGGAGTTGGTAAATCTTAGCAATCATCATATGTTACTTCACAACACAGTCTAAGCAAGCAGCTACACCTTCTACTATCATTCCTACCTCTGAGCTATTGCAGATTGTCTAAACAGAAAAACTGCCAAAAATGTTATCTTTGAGCAATGAGGTGGTGCCTGAAAAATTCCCACACTGTGTTTAAAAACACAGATATTAAGTGTATCAGTTGTAACACAAACATACAGTATGTTGTCTGCTTGACATGCTTAATTACAGTTATCAGGGTACATTTGTATTCAGATAAAATAACACATTTATTATGAAGCTACACAGGTTGAGAGTTTCTATTTCAAACAGGGGAGATAATTGTTTATTATTACAGAAGATATATTGATAATTAAGTCTCGGTCAAGAGAGTCTTTGGCACTTAGACTCTACAGGGAGATTTTTAATTGAGGGTCATAAGCCCTGAGCAGCAGCATAATAAATCTCCCCATGGAGTCCAGACACTGGTGGTGGTGGCTGATGATTTCTACAGAGACTGATAGAGGCTGAAGAGGTTGATGATGGATCTGTGAATACAAGGCGGTGACGGGGAAGTAGAGGGGCGTGTGCGTTACAGCAGCATGAACACACTAAAGGCAGAGAGAGAGAGAAACATATTTAAAAAGACAGCAGCAAGATGATAGGCTAACAATGGAGGTGTGCTGCTGTGCGATTGGATAGACGTGAACAGCTGATAGCTCGATTGACAGCCTCAGACAGTGACAGCGAGGAAATTGAGCGAGCATGCGCGAGAGATGTAAACAACAGGATAAGATGAGAAATGTACTTACAGGCCTATGCATGTAAAAGATAGTCTGAACTTTCACTAGAGCTCCATTTCTGGACTTTATGCCACTGGTTTATCTCTCTACGATTAGCAGAGGAGGGAACTGAGTCAGAGTGTCTGACTCAAACAGAGTGAATGACACCCAGAGAGAGAGAGAGAGAGAGAGGTTAAAAGTGTCAGTGTCTAAAGGGAGAGAGAGAGAGAGAGGTGAAGCATGTCCTGCTCATACACGACCAGACAGACAGACAGACAGACAGACAGACAGACAGACGGAGACAGAGCTGCTCAGGAGTTGTGTGAGGGACCGTGTAGTGGCTATATATACCCGCTCCACCTTGCCTTCACGACAGAGCGCGCTCATCTCTCGTCTCTCGGTCGTCTGGAAGTTTGTAGACCTCCGGGTGGTTTTTTTGCTCACCCAGTCAGTTGTCTTTATCCGGGTGACTGGCCTACATGGCTGAATATGGCGGCCTCAGGGTGCCGGCCAGGAGCTACAGCCGATTATCCTGCAAAAACTACAAAGTGGTAAGAAACCAAAGAGGTAAGGGAGTGGGTAGAGGGAAAGGTATTGAAGGAAGCAGTAGGGAGTGCTCCCACCTGATGATGAAGTTTTTTTTTAAATTTACCAGTAATTTGCTCATTTTGAAACCTGAGAGAAGTTGTTGCACTGTGTTTGTATTTTCCACAGACATTAACCAAGGACTGGGGAATAGTGAGAGAAATAGATTTAAGGGGAAGGGTCAGCTTGAAATAGAAATGTCAGGGATGGAGTCAGATCTCCAGGAGCAGCCAGAAATTTTATTATAGAAGCTATCTGACAGACGCAGGTAACAGACGAATCAGTAGTGCTCACTGTTTGGATTTGGTTTTTACCTCAAAAACCTCTGGATGTCGGTGGATGTGGCCTTCATCTTAGCTTGGCTTTGTGTTTGACGTTCAAAGGTAGATTTCCTTTGAAAAGGTAGAAGAAAGTGCTGTTATCAGGGCATTACTTTTGTAGACTCAGCTCTCACTTCAGTGCCATTACCTGAATTATAACAAGAGCTGTTCAGGTCCTGGCTCCCTATGAAAGCTTCTCGTGAGAGATAGCAGCTTCGGTCCTGCTGTGTTCTCTTTATGGTTCTTGCTCACGTCTGTAGATTAGTTCATAATGGCGTGTTAAGTGCAGCGCTTTTTAGGTTGCTTACTGAACCTTGAAAGTAATAAGTCTAATAGTCCTGAAGTTATCAACATAATTGTTTCTGGAAAGCCATGCTCGTCAACGTATGTGTGAGAACTGTGCTCCGATGGACAGAACTGAGGTGTTGTGTGTGTGTGTTTGCTGCTGTCATGTGAAAAAAGTGAAAAATGTAGCTGCCGGTTTGTGATTTTCATGCTTGAACTTCAATGGAAACAATAAGTGGTCGTCTACACGTTGAGAAAATTCACAGGCATTTGAGTTATGAAGCAATTTCGAAACCCAGAGGATGACTCAAGAAATGCTCTTTCATCAAGTTAAAAACACACTCAGGTGTAGAGACAGGACATGTAGGGAGAGAGAGAGAGACAGGTACGACATGCAACGCAGGTCCCCCGGCGGGAGTCAAACCATTGATGTTGTGGTTATGTGGTATGCACCGCAACCATTAGACCATCAGAGTGCCCCTGTTGCGTAAAACTAACCTGTTGCAATCTGAAGACAGATGGCTCCTGTTTTTGTCATTTTAGTAATTTCACTAAAAATAAGAAAACAGGTATCGGTATCAGGATCTTGAGGAGCTGTTCTGTGATTACTGCAGACCAAAGATAACTGATTGCCATGTTATGTAATAAGTTCTAGTGAGAATAAAATGAGTTTAGGAATCTTTTGGGATCACAGAGACGTCCTGTTTGTGGGCATTTCTGTAACTGCTAGTCTGTATAGCTACAGTAACCACAAAGTAGTCTTCTTGTTTTTCCCTGAATTAAGTCTACACGTTAACCTTAGTATTTTCTACCATGCTGTGTAGCGCTACCAACAAGCCCCATAAACCAAAAATATAGTTATTGGTATTAGATTGCAAATGGTTCACTTTTGATAACTTTTTGTTCAGTTGGAGACTTTATTTATTTATTATTTGACTTTGACTTGTAAAATTTATTCTGAATTTCATTATTTTCATGCACAAAATTGTGATGATTGATAGAATTGACAAGCATTCTTCCAGTTTGACTTTTTTTTTGCTGACGATTGCATGGATTTGAAGAATTTGAAGATTTTGCAAGTGTTGCAGTGACTGATTGAGTTAGTTAAAACTTAAATTACAAGATCATTCATTCAAACTGTTTCAGAATCAACTGGTATAAAAATGAAGCTGTTTTTTCTTAACTTTCAAACTGCTGATATTTTGGAGACATGTTTCAACGATGCTTCATGTCTGTAGTAAGACGTCAACATGACTGCAGTGTTTGCTTATCGAGCAGATTATCACTTAACAAGTCAGCGTCAGTGCAAACAACAGCGGAGATGAAAGAGTGAGGTAACGCGAAGCAGTTCCTGCAGTTGACTGACAGTTTAAAAGATGCACAGTCACACACACGTGTAACCAAAAGCAGCAGCACAAAAGCACATCTGCTTAGCTCCTCCTACTGTATAATCAACCTCCGTCATGATGTGTCGTGACATTTGCTAAACTTACGCCTTTTCATCTGCAGCTGAGCCATCCAGCCGAATCATAAAACTTGACTTTTCACTCCTCCCTCTCCAAAAAAAGTCCCCTTCAACTCAAGGGCACTTTCCCAGTGTGATGCCCTCGCCCTCTCCCCCGCCCAGGCTGACCCGGCGCTGCGGGGATGGCCTGTATGCGTCATGCCCTTCTGTAGGCATCGCACACCAGCCTGGTGACTCAGCAAGCAGGGGCAGCAGGGGGATGCTGGATGTGGAGCACATTTGGGTGTTTGTGCCAAAATAAAAAGACGCAGCTGTGTGAATGAGTGACTCATCGCTGCTTGTCACAAGCTTTGAAGAACTGACTGACTCTGTGTCATTTTTGAGGGCTTAAATTGGACATTGTGTGAACATGCACATGGGTCCAGGCTAACTATACTGGGTAAGGAACTGTTTCCCTGTCTTTCTACCTGCATTGTCCTGAAATTGAGGGATTTCTTCACTGTTAACCCAGTATGAACACCCTTAAAACTAACAGCAGCATTCTCTGAGCAAGGACTGCGCTGTTATTGGTCAGCATTAAAACCCAAAATGATGCAGCCTGAGCCCAGATATTGTTCATAAACTGGACAAATTCCCAAAGCAGCATGTCAACAGACCCGACAGGCCACACATGACAGTGTCCATAAGGCCCTGACACTGTGAATGAGTCAGTGTCATGTTGCTTTCTCTGGTGACGGGAATGTCCCTGACAACAGCGCCAATTTACAGCTCCTAAAAAAGACCCCAAATCCCACAAGGAGAGGGGTCGGAATTACTACGAGTTTCTGGGAATGGAGGGGATTTTCCCTCTTGGAAAATCCATTGAAAATGGCTCATCGGACTGATTAATATAGATCACTGACTCTCACAGTGTTGACATTCTGTATGGATGTGAGTGTAGTGGGGCGCTGGAGTGTAATTGTGTGTCATGTTGCACCGTGTATCGATATCAACAAGGACATTATCGGCCATTTTTGGAGTTTTATGACAAAGCAGGGAGGCCTTTTTAATGCTGTTAAGGGTCATTGGTGTCTGAAACCTATCCCAGTATGCATTTCGCCAAATACATGGAAACACTCTTAACAGGAGGCTTAGAATATGCAGTAAACTTGATTTTATGTATTTTGACAGTCGGAGGATACCCAGAAGAACGAGTATGTGTCACACAGAATCCGATATTTGAGTTCTGGTACTTTGGTACTATCCAATACCTTATTTTTTAGGAATCTATGCACGTTTTTCTACAAAAGAATGTTTCATTTAACAAAATCAGCCAAACATCAAGCCAGTTCAGCAGTGTCTAATGTTGTCTTAGCACAAGCAGCCATACCAAAACTACAATACAGTCTAAAAATAGCAACGATTCCTGATTTAGATCTGGAAATACTATCACACAATAAGTGATGACACAATAAGATTTAATGCCAACTTATGACACTTGACAGTTATTGATACTCAGTGCTGCAGACACATTTTGTTGGGTATAATAAAAGCATTGAGATTCAATAACCAGTCCTTCACATAAACAACCAGAAATCAAATCTACCTCTTACTATGAAACATTTTGCTTTCAGGTGACAATACTGACCACTTAACCTGTATGCCAGCCTCTTCACTTTGTTATGGTAATATCAGTTCATGAGTACTTTCAATAACTGTGCCAATTTGCTGAACAGGCTTTTACAACCCTGGAGAGTTTTAATTAAATTTGATTAAATCCCTGTGATGTAGAGGAAGTAAAACCTCCTTCCTGTCAGATAGATATTGAGTCAATATATGGAGTCGATACTGTTGTTCACTAACCGCGTAGCTGATTAAAACAGGCATCTTCCAGATCAGATGTCTGCTTCTCATCATCCTGCACTACTTCTGTTTTCCCCTGGCCCTTCAAGCAGCTTCCAGATCACAGAGGCTACAATAAATGTGCGGCTAAACACACATGATCCAGATTAATGCATTCTTGATGTTTTTTTTTTTTTTTTTAGGTTTCAATTATTAACATGGTCTTTGATTTACAGACATCTGACTGATGTTGTAACATTTGGTTTGTAGTGGGATGAACCTCGGTACTAGTTATGCTTTACTGGAGATGATTCCATTATTTATAGCTGAATGTGATTAATTCTTTATGTTTACATTTTACATGCACATATTAGGCATTTTGCTGGTGCTTAATTATACAGTAGTTCCCTCTTCAGGTCAGTTAACATAGTGTCTAAAATATACAATACATTATATAAAGAGTTGAATGTTTGTCGTTCTGATTGCAGTAATTTGTAAGTAGCTGCTTAATTAAACTTAAAGCTTCAATGATTGATGTTTGTGGCAGAAGAACTCCACAACAACATGACAGACACACGGTCCTGACACATTATCGTCTTGCAAACATGTCATGGCTTAAGTGTTAGCTAAGAATAACCTATTTACACATCCAGTAAGTCCAGTATTTTACCCTCCTTTTTGCTCAGTTTTGGTCTCCACCAACTCCTGAGAAAAATATGTCTCAAAACAATGAGCTATGAGAAGCTAAAAAGCTCCATAGAGCTAGAAGCTAGGTGATAAAACTGCTATGTCATACCCTCAGCAAGGCTTTTAATAGTTGGCAATTTGATTTATTGTTCATTTGTAAAACACTGATTTATTTATCTGTTAGTTTATTCATAGGGGGCAGAGCACGTTAATCAGCATTGACATTTTAACAACATCAATGTAAATGTGCCGATGTTAGCTAATAAACAGCTCAACAGCTAGCTTACACCCACAGTCCTGACTCAACTTAGAATTGACAAATGGATAAAACACTTCATATGTAGGAGAATTACAATCAAAATGTCCTGATAATGTTAAACAAACAATACAATCAGACAATAAAATGCTACAAACATCATTTATGAACACATCTAAGTAATGATTTTAAAAATGCTGTATGGAGCACATCTCCTCATTTTGATAGGTGATGTTTTCCACAGATTTGCTTCCTCACAGAAAAGGCTGATTGTTCAGATTTGCTGCCTCCTTGTGGGACCATACACTCGCCTCTGGTTCTGTCCACTAGTTTAACAAAGTGTACTTGTTTACTTTTAAGAAGTTAGAAAGTTTCTCTTGTCAAAATCCACAGTGCTAACATTCCTCAGCCCTCCATGTTTCCTCTCTAAACTAAACATACAATAAACTTTGATATCCCATTTGAGTTTAAGACGTGATGTTTCGGCTGAGAGGAAGACGTCAGACACATAAAGTACGTTTTGAAAAGTGTGATTTTCAGGACTTAAAAGCAAATCTGTTGTGACTTGCCCACTAACCCCCTTTTTCTTTCCTCTCACAACCTGCCCATGCCTCCTTGCATGCCCTCAGGCATTTTGACCCCCCTCCCTCCCTCCCTCCCCTCAGTGATTTCCAGCTCCGTGACTGACAGCTACCCATTTCACCTCGTTTTTAATTACACTCCAACCCCTCAATTTACCTGGCCGAAACTACTTCAAAGGAAGCCTACACACACACACAATAGCTCCTGAACATTGCACTTCCTTTTCTCTATGACCAGCTGAGAAGGTGAATTGAAAGGATAGAGTCTAATCCTGCAGCTTGAAGGCTTTTTAAACTCTGCGTGTCACTCAAGAGTCTTTTTCTGTGTACTTCTGTGTACTTGTGCATTTGCGTGTGGGTACGTAGCCCGTGCGATTTAAACGTCGCTCCGAGGCTCTTTATGTTTAATGTGTGGTCTTTATTCTCATAAACTGTGAAGACGAGTATACGTACGTGCATGTATGAGTACTCGAGCGTGTGCTTTTGAAGTGCTCACACCTGTTGAGAGCCATCACGAGAAGCTGTGATTCATCCCGTGAGTAGCGTTTGCAGAAAGACTCCCGGTCTGTTTACAGTGCGAGTACAAAGAAACGAGGGTCACAACTGTGTCACACACCTCGCCGTGCATACGTGTTGTGTGCCTATATTTGCGCCAAGGTTTGACCTTAACAATGCTGCGCGCTCATTCGGTACTAATAGATGCACTTAAATTTCACATGAAGAAATTCTGGTTTCCACTCGGGCATCAGGTTCATATATACACACAAGAAACCAGGTTACTGGGAGAAATCCAGTCAGACAACACGTTTACATAATAACCTGGTTACTGCTGGTTGCTGTAAAATCTGCATATGCATGCAGCAGATTATTAATGAGGTTTCTCCCCTGCTCTGACCTTATTTTGGTGTTTATTTTTATTTTAAGTGAGGGGACAGTTTTCCCCTTAAAGTATAAATGTGTCTGAATCTTTGTTGCAACTAACTTATTAGACTAGTAGAGTCAGATTTACTCAGAGAGATTTAATTACTTGAATACAAGGATGTATTATTATGATTAATGAGAATGTGTTTTATCTAGGGCTCAGTATTGATTAATCTCTCGATCTTTAATTTTCTCTAATCGATCGTCAGTCCATAACCCAAAGATATTCAGATTTCTATCATAGAGCACTGAAGAAGGGAGAAAATATTCATATTTAAGAACCGATTATCTAAATAGTTGGTGATTCATTGTCTGTTGATCGACTAATCGATTATTAAACTAATCGTTGCAGCTCTAGTTTCATCCTGCAGCACTGCTGTCACTGATATTTTCCCTTTTTGCGCATGAGTACATGTAAATAGTTGATCAAAAACCCAGTTACACGTCTGCACGGCCAAGAAATCTGTTTTCTTCAGGAGAAATCAGATTTGTCAAATCCTCCGTCCCGTTACTGAAGCTGGATTTCTCTTTTACACGACAATAAAGATGTTAGATTACCGAGGGAAGCAGTAAAATGTACTGATTGTCTCATTACTGTCCTCTTTTCCAGCAGACCGGCGTAGCGGTCTGAGTGAGACGTAGCGGGAGAGGAGATGTCTTTTTTTAGTCGAGTTGTCACACAGATTTCAGATCCCCGCGGTGAGAAAGCTGCTCTGAAGTTACACTTGTCAAACAGAGACTCTGCAGTTTTCAGACAAGCTCAACACAATGCTGCTAATCAAGACAGATTCACGAGGTATCGCTTTCTCAAAAATAACTCCTCCTTTTTTTTTTTTTATTAGGAATAATGCTCAGTGCAACTTTTCTGCCACCTTTGTGCTCCTTTTTTTTTTTTTTTATCTCCCCCAGAAATAGAAACTCACTTCTCTTGATGAGAGAGAGAGAGAGAGAGAGGTAGGAAGAGAGAAAGAGTTTGGCGACTAATTATGAAGGAAGCTATTCAGATTATTCAGATGCTTGCTCTGCCCCCTCCCCTCCTCCCCCCCAGGCAGTGAAGGGTCTTTTCTGTCCCCAGAGAGTGATGTCAGCATGGCCCATTGAAAACAGCCGCCGTGCGCTCCGAGATGAATGCCCCGGCTGAGCACAATGGCCCCAATTTGAATACCACGCGGATATATGCCAGATCGGAGCCCCAACAAAAGAAAGAGGGCTACTCTGCTCTCATTCAACCATGTTGTTATTTTATTAGACTCGTAAATTTGTTTCAACCATTTATACCTTTTGTAGTTTTCAAGTGTTTATGGAGTTTGAAACACGTGGACAACCTGACGGGGTTGCCCCCTTTTTTTTTTTTTGGATTGGATTTTGTATTTTTGTTGGCTCATAACTGAGCGCTGCGGTTGTGTTTGTGTGTCTGACCGCAGATCTACACGGACTGGGCCAACCACTATCTCGCCAAGTCAGGACACAAGCGTCTCATCAAGGACCTGCAAACAGACGTCACGGACGGAGTGCTGCTGGCTGAGATCATACAGGTCGTAGGTAAGGGGAAAAACACACACACGTTTGATTCCTAAATCTTCTACAGGAAGCTGACTCTCATACATGTGATTGCTTGAAACAAATGTTTAAACACATGACTGACCTTTACTAAACACAACAACCTTTTTGTTCCTGTGATATTTGCTCACAAAATGTTTTAAAAAAGAAACTTTTCTTTTACAAGAGTTGATGCTACAGAATAGAACCATTCTTCTCTGTTATGTAATGTATTAAAATAAGAGTTATTTCTTTCCAGTGCTGGTAGAGTGCAGGACAAACTGCTATTTTAGAGATTCAAATCCACCTTTTGCAGGTTTGCTAATCCTGAGCTAACCTGAAGACAACATGGTTTCGTCCAATAAGCTTTCCTATCTCACACAGCAGTAAATAATAACTTTAAGAGGCTGATGTTTGAGAGAATTTGAACTTCTTTAGAATGAATAATTTGTGTAATTCTTACAAAAAGTTATCGACTAACAGAAATGTGTACTTTAAACAAACTCAAGACGGGACAGAAACATAAAATACTATGTAAGAACTCAAAATAACAAGAATAAAATATCTAAGAAGCTTAAACTGATGCTAAAAGATGCTAAAAGAGATTGTCTGTCATTCAAAGATTAATGAATGTCCAGTTACATTAAAGCTGTGTTAAAGCTCATTTTCACTTAATTATTGGTAGACATTTGAATGAAAACACATCTATCAACCTTTCAGGAGCTAATGACACCAGTCTCACTTTGGCAATGACTGATATTTCAAAGAGTTTATAACTCAAAGGGGTTGCAGAATCAAATAGAAATTGTAATTCTTTAGGTTGAAAGGTACAGTGTTCGACCTGTTGTGTGCCGTGCGAGTGGGGTTTTTCCTCTCTGTCTCTGACCCTCACCCTCGTCCGTATCATCATCATCGGTCTTGTCGTTTCATCTGTCCGTTCTCAGCCTGTCATTTCGTCTGCTGACAGCCTTGAGGCTGAAGCGGGCTGACACCAGCTGACCGGTGACTCAGCATGTCACTGACTGACTGTCTGCTCCCAGCTCTTCCCTCACGTCTCTGACCCAGATTTTTTTTTTATACTTCCTATCTTCTGGGCGGCTTCATCCTCCGCGGAGAAGAGTCTCACTGTTCTGATAGCTGTTGCATGTGATTCTTATTTGAGAGTTAGATCAGTCTCGCGGGCATCGCAGGGAGTTTTATATCCTGTATGTCAACTTTATTTACGTCATGTGCTCGGAGGGCTTCTCCTCGTATGACATGTCTTTCTATACCGGCTCCAACTTTCTGTTGTGATGGCTGCTTTGGTGGAGCTGATTATTCCAGGGGTTGTAGTTATAAGTAGAGCTACAGTCGATCCTGCACACCTGGTTGGGCGCTATGGGAGTGTTCAGTGTCTCAGCTTGTTGTAGTGGAACACAGAGGACCTTTTTTTTAGACCAGAGTCCCAGATTTATCTACTAATATATTAAAAAGTGACAGCTTGGTTTCGAGAGTAACAACACAGACTTATTGTGTTGTTTTTTGTAATTTGTGGAAGAGGAATTTCAAAAAGCCAACTGGCTGCAAAGTAGCAATGATCTACAGACTGTGTTCTGGTTATTTTTGTGCTTTAACATGTAACCATGTTGAATCGATCTGTGTTTAGCTTTGTAGACTAGCTGAGAAGAAGGCTACCTGACTTTAATTTAATGTTGTTTCCCATCGCAAATCTTAATTTTGATGCTACACAAGTTATAGACGACATGTGGTTTGTGTTTGGCCGGTCACGAATGTCCAGTACTGCACCTGCACTGTGCCTGATGGTTCTTGGATGCATCTTCAAGGGAGGGGACTTTTTGGGGGCCCAGAAAACAAAACTGTAACTAGATTCTAGCAGTTTATTCAGTCTATTTTGGTCTATTCTGTACACACAACATCTAGTGCATGTTGGGATCCTTCCTCTGATGCTCTTCTTGAAGTTTCTTCCACTTTTTCCCCATTAAAGGTTTTTTTGGGGGACGGTTCAAGGGTCTAAGGACAGAGGATATTTTATGCTGTTTGCAGCAAATAAAAATTGATTTTACTTGACTTGACAGTCAAAAAGCAGGTGAAATTCCTGGGTTTCCTTAAAAGGTTCTTGTGGTCGAAAAGGGCTTCACCCCGGCGATCTGGTGCTTTTTGTCCTCTCAAGACATCTACCCTACATTCAATATATGCACCCTGACAGCTGATCACTGCTGCCCTGCTCTCAAATTAAAACAACGTGAACTAGAGCTGTCTGTTCACCTGTTCTGCCCTGCCTTTCTGCCTGCTGCCCCTTGTCCACAAGGGAAACTTCACACCACACAATGCTGATGAAACTGGATCAGCCTGCTGGTGTCGGAACAGCCGTACTGGGACAAAAAGCCTGACCGGATGTGGCACCTGTTTGGTTATTTGAATAACTTACACTCAAGGTCAGGATTGTGAAATTGGGCCATACGGATCTAGGTCATCACCAAGTTCTTATAAGCTGTTCTTGAAGCAAACAGTTTATCCACTGAAGTTCAGACAAATCCGAATTTTTCAAGATATCTTGCTGTGTCCTCAACTCTTAGTCTTGGGATACTTTTCTCAAAGAAGCTAACCTTTATACAGTCTGACTGCTGCTTTGTAAGCTGTTGCTCACTTAGAAATGTTAGTTTATGATTGGTTTTTATATTGGTGGCACTTATTTTGTTTGGAGTTTAAGCATGTATCTCAAAATCAGAGTACTTGGCCACTGCTGTCCATAGAGTGCAATTTTCTAAGAAGCACACAACCGTAGGTGGCAGTACAGGTAGTTAAATCATTAATAAATAGGTTAACACATTTGTTTAGGCTATTTTTATATATTTAAACATTTAAGTATGGATGGCTATTTGGCACATTTTTGCTCATGTATTCTTAATTTTTATGCATTTTTTTAGTATAGTTATCTACTCTTCAATTTGCCATCGCTACACCATGTCATAAAGTCAAAATACATTAAAAGATATCAATGTACCTGTCATCTTGGCCTGACGTACTGTACAATATATAAAACTTTAAAGCAGTTGTTCCCACACCGGGGATCTTTTAACTAGATTTTACCTTTAGTTTTCACACCTTTAAACATTATCAAATTGAATCAGAGAAAGGAAAATACCGTTATGGTTGAACTGATCACAACTGGTAGACATATGCAACCTGTGATGAGGAGTCATAATCCAAAAAGTTTGTGAACCACTGTTATAATGATCTTAAACTATCTGCAGTTTGTCACACATCATGTGGGTATCAGAGGCACTTGATGCGAACAGATTCAAAAGACACTTGCTGTATATATTCATCTGACTGGAAGAGGAGTATTTTCCCACTGGGTAGGTGGTACAGTACATGGGTCCTGAGATGGAGCTGCATTGTGGGCCCTGTCACGCCTCCTGATGCCGGGCACAGTTGTCAGCTGTGAGCTGACGGCCCTGTCTCAGCTGCTGTGGGCTGGGCCTGTTAATGGACGGGAGGAATCCCTGACACACACACACACACACACACACACGCCCCGTTTGAGAAAAAACACAACACTCCCATCTCGGTCGGGCCCCTCGCAGCCTCATTCCCATTTGCTGTGACTAGATAGTGTTTCATGTCTCAGCGGGAAGGGAGGGGGGGTGGGGGGGTGTCACAGTCACCGGCATGAACACCTCTGCTCTCCTCACTCAGCCAGAAACTGTCTGGGACACACACGGCGGGCATCTCCACTGGAAATAAGAGAGAGGATTACATTAACCGAACACGCCTTAAAAGACTTTTTATTCTCTCCTCTATTATCTCTGTCTCTGCCTCCTCTTTCTGTCTCTCTCTCCAGCCAATGAGAAGATCGATGATATCAATGGCTGTCCCAAGAGCCGTTCTCAGATGGTAAGTGACCTTAAGTTTGTTCTGGCAGAACACTGTGAAATTTACCTCCTGTGTGTTTGTGTGTGAAGCACCACACCTCTTTTGATGTTTCATGTCACCGACTCCCTCGCTTGGGAGCTGCGGTGCAAAAGTCACTGGTGAACAGTTGTAGATGGGAATGGTTAGTCCATTTATTTTTACTTTTGTGGTCTTGCGGGCTGCCTTCCGTGAAACCTCTGGCTCAGACTTCTGGAAGTTGGCGCTCAGTTAAAAGCATCACAGGCTTTGGGTTTTGGGGCCAGTTTTGCCTCATCTTATTACACAAGGAGGAGACCACATCCCTCCCATCTCCAGTAAAGAAAGCAGGCAGCCAGCATCAGCACTGATGACAATAAAGATGTTCTCAGCCAGTTTTTTTTTTTTTTTTTCCTACAGTGGCATTTAGCAGATATGCATGTGGGATTTCCTTTTGTAACGCTGCTGGTGGGATTTCAGTGTTTTCACAGTTTTGTGTCCTCTGTGGGAAATGAACCGACAGTCCCGAGGCTGGGTTGCCCTCCGCTGAATGTGAAGGGTCGTAAATTGGGCCAGTGTGCCAGCTGAGGGGGCTATTTTTGGCCACCAGCCAGACTACTGAAGCCTCTCAAAGCACCAGAGAGACACACACACACACACACACCCATAGTTAACAACTGAAGAGGAGCTGGAAGCACAGCTGATCCCTGAACCCCTTTTCGTCATTGCAAACACACACATACTCACATGGAGCCCATATTACTATACTGTACGCATGAGGAGATCCTATTGCTCAGATTCATTACCTAATTCTTTCTTCTTAGTATTTTAAGATGCTGTTTTCATGGTTGGATTGTGGTCTGTTCCTGTCTTTTATGCTGATTTAATAATGTCTTTGGTCACCTTGGTGGATAATAAAGTTGTATAATAGTATACTCAACTTGCCAGACTTATACTAATATTGCTATAATGTAAACAACCTTTAACAGCAGCAGTTAGTCCTGTTTCTAGTCTTGTTTCAGTTGTTTGGATGATAGCGTTCCTTTCTTATCAGTTGGGTCACAGGTGCTTTTATATCCTTGTGAAAAGCTAAGGATCAAGTTTTAAAAGGCGTTTTTGTGTATTTAAGTTTGAATTAGGGTTGATTAGCCCTAAGGTAGCCCTAGATTATTTTCATTCTATTCCTTCTATTAATCTGCCGATTATCTTCCCAATTAATCAATTAATCGTTTGGTGTATAAAACGTCAGAAAATAGTGAAAAATGACCATTACTGTTTCCCAAAGTCAAAGGTGACGTCTTCAGATGTCTTGTTTTGGTCAAAAAACAGTTAAAACCCCAAAGATATTCAGTTTATTATGATAAAAAAAGCATTAAATCATTACATTAGCAGATTTTGGACATTTCTACTTTAAAAAATGACGAACGATTATTCGATTATTAAAATAGCTGCAGACCGATCAATAGCAGCTCTAGTTGAATATTAATTTGCTATAGGATTTTTTTCTTTTTCACCACTGAAACTCACATACAAACTCATTTTAACCCTTTAAAACGGCTCACCTCCCTTCTCCGCTCCCTGTCCCACTCACTATAAATTAGGCCTTTCCCATTAGTACTGATTACGCCCCCCAGTCGCCTGTAATTGAGTGCTTTTGCGGTCTTTGGTCTCAGTAATGTGGGCGGTTTTGTTCTGCTGTTATCAACATCCTGTGTCCTGTGTAGAGACCCTAACATCCAAAACCCCGCTGTCATCAGCAAACACAGCAGCTTTTTTTTTGATTGCAGGATACATGTAAGTGGTTCCAAATAATGTACATGTTGTAAAGATGTGCAGAGAGCCCAGTATTTGTATTCGTATCTGTATTTGTTGAGGCAGCAAAATTATTTGTATTTGTATTCGAATAAAAGTGGAAAGAGGCTTAAAAATCCTGTTTTTTTGTTTTTATTAAGCTTATAATTTTAGAAAATTAAAGATGAAAATGAAAGTGATGTCCCAATTAAGGAATATGCATCATGTAGCAGGTGGAGGTGACTCCCCTCATTGAGACCTGCTGATAGACGTAACAGCGGAGCAGAGCACTGAGATGGCGACTTTGACTGACCTGCTCGCTGGTATTTGACATGTTTTGTTTTTCTCCCCAAAAACAAATAATTTTAAAAATATTTGTATGAGACAAATATTCGTAAAAACCGAATAACCGTATTTGTATTGGGTCACACCCCTAATATGTTGTTTTGTGTCTGTGATTGTGGCCTGAGTCTGCATAGATGGTGTTTGACAGTCATGAGGGAAACAGAAATATATTTTTCACGGTGTTCACTGGAGCAATGTGATATTATTTATTGGATAGTGGCTGTCAAAATCAGCTTTCATTTTGCATGGATAAGCTCAGATGTTGCCGTACGTGTGCGTATTTTTGGATCGCTGCTTATAATCTCGGTGGGTTTGTCAGCTTTAAAGCAAAATCTGAAGCAGTCAAGCAGTACTAAGGGCAGGTGCAACCTCAGTCATTATGCAAATGTCTGCTTTGTGTGTTGTAGTACTGTCAAAACAAACACACACATGCAAACACACACTAACACACACACACACACAGGTCGTGAGAGTTTAGTTGGCAGCTGTGGTAGAGGGGTATAAGAGCCCGCTATTACTGCACTTGATTTCATTGCTGTGGAGACGCAGCTTTCAAACTCCCCAAAGCTTCAAAAGCTGCTGCCAATTACCGCCACTTGACTTAACCTCCGTCTCTAAACGAATAAACATGGAAATAAGCTCCGTCGGCGGAAGAAACTGTAGCGCTCTCTCACCTCGCACTCACACTGACTGATTAGCATGGGCCGGCTATCCGGGCTGAAGTGAGTGGCTGTTTTTACAACTGTCACATCCTTGTTAAACGGACCCCCATCATCGGGTCGTTCCTTTGCCACCCAGTGTGTGTTTGTGTGATTGTGTGTCTGTCTGTGTGGGTTCAGCCCGCAGCAAAGGTGTTTATTTGACACGGAGCTGTTAAAACCACACAGGATGCCACACACACATATATATAAACTCTCTCACACACACACGGAGTGTCTAAAGCAGACGCCTCTTGATTTATTGGTGCCGTCACTGAAGTACAGTAAAAAAAAACAATATATGTTTGTTTCATTCATGTTTTTCTACAGTTTATGAGATTATCCAGATCTTACACTTGTTTCTGTCAGGTAAACATTATCATCCTGCCCTGTTTAACACTATTGAAATCTGGTACTGTGAGGATTTACTTACTCAGATACTATGAATCAAGTTTTAGATTTAGCAAAACTTGAAAGGGACTATTTCTTTGATAGAAAATAGTTTAAATGAAAACATGTTCTCTAGATTATCCAGATTATCCAGACACTTTTTCTTCAAAGAGATGTTGCTGTTGAAATTTTAGGGAATTTTTCAATGTTGTCATCTCCATTGTGTGGGGACGGAGCCAGAAAAATCAGATACACCGCAGATATCTCAAAATATGGACAAATAAAACCCTCATTTTCTGCATGGCAAGATCCATTTGGTGTAAGTGAGAAAAAACAAACCCTTTAAACTAAATTTTCTCAAGATGTTTAGCTCTCAGCAGACGAGGCTTTGGACATTTTATGCCTATGTGTATAAATAACCTATTGCACATATATTCACAAATTAATAGATAAACCATGCAGTACATTTAGATGGCAAGAAAAGGTTGTGAAAGAGTTTCTTGAATGCACTCTTGTTTTTAATTATTAGCTGTGTTTTTAATATCCTGTTTGCTGGACTGGTTTGTCCTCTCTACTGTGTCTCCACCGTTGTACAAGCAGGAAGGAAGGAGGTGACTGACAGACAGCCACACAGGTAGAAACCAGCAGAACCAGGTGTTTAATGGACTTGATGAAAAACAGACTGAAGGAAACATCATCAGCCTTCAAGGAATGTTAAATTCCATGTCATGTCGGGGCTCTGCTTCGCTCGTGAACGTGTTTGTGTTGAACTAGTCTAACAAAAGAGTTTTTTCTTCATCTTTCAAGCTGTGTTTCACCTTCAGGTGCGTTGTCACTCAAAACCACCACACAGCTTTTAGCTGGTCAGGAAACACCCAGTATTTAACCTGAGTGTCACATTTGACTCTTTGTAGTTTTACTCAGTCTGTCTTGAGACTGTGCGGTGAAGATCACATTAAGACTGGCGGGTAAAGAGTTGCTGTTGAAGGTTTAAGCAGGACAACACCCAAAATATGTTTTATTAATCATTCAACAAGATAGTCAATGTTTGATCAAAGGGAGCGGTACTTTCTCTGTGTGTGTGTGAGAGAGAGAGAAAATTGTGTAATTGTGTAATAAAATATAAACATAGGACAACATACTATATACATTAGACAAGTGTGCAAAGATGTTGAAGTTTTAAAATTCAATGAGGTAGAGTCGGAGTATAAAGATGTGCAGATTCATCATCATGAGCAGAGTTATTGAAGGAGCAAATCAGAGCGGAGTTTGGTTGAGACGGAAACTATAAAGCTGTTAGACAAAGGTGAGGTGTTGTAGAAAGTTATTGCTTTGGGTGGGAACAATTTCCTGTATTTCTGTCGCAAGGGCCGATACAGGAAATACAAGTACTGATCAGTCACAGTTATTGTTTCTAAAGAAGTAAATATACCAAAATCCTTTCTGGTATATTTAGTTTTTTTTTGTTTTTCAAAGGACACAAACCTGTATCGGCTTCGAAGGGAGTTTGTCTTCCACATGAAGGCTGCTGAGCAACAAAGAAAATAGGTTGACGAAATAACAGAAACACATTACTAAAAGACGCAATCCACCAATCTGAAGCTTCTGATAACATTTTCATGAGACTGTAACCGAGAGTCGATCACATGATGCATGGTGATATGTTCATGCTATTTTGTCCACCCCTTGTATATACACAGAGACACACTGTTCTCATTTGTTACACGAGTGAGTCATCCGTTGTGATAACATTTAGTCCATTCACGGAAGATATGAAACAACAGTTTGTAAATGATATAAGCTTTTCATCCCAGAAACCTCAACCTTGGAAAAATTGACAAACTTGCAAATGTGCAGCGTCTTCGAAACAAGCGAAGACAAACTTAAAGCAGCTTTGCCTTAATTATTCTGTTCACAAATCAGCAAGAAAACACTAGCGAGGATGATGAAGGTAGAGGAGATGTTTATCTTGTATTTGCACAAGCAGAAAGTTTAAAGTTTTTGTCTTGCACAATATCCAACAGGACTCCTTCACAATTTATTAGACAGATTAAAGGACATATGACTTACTGTAAAATTAACATGTAATTACACACATGAATAAACGGACAATAGAAGGTCTGTATAAATGCATTTCCAGAGGCGATAAGACATAATATGCTGCCTGAAGTCGACGTGTTTGATTTTGCATCACGGTGCGAGTATCGTTGCCGCCGGTGCAAAACTTTTTATCAATAAGCAGTGAAAACCAGCACTTGTCTGAGGTGTTGAAACCTCTGCTCACATTTTTTTTTCAGCTAAGAAAGAGAATTATTGAGGTAGAAGTTCTGCAGGTGAGCTAGTAGCTATAATCTGTGAAACCTCCTGAGACAGTGAGAGTATGTGTGGGCAGATAGTAAAGGATTTACACACAGTCATACAAACCTGAACAGACACACACACACATCCAGCACACCACGTTGTCTCACAGTCATGTTACGTGACCAGATTCCACAAGACCCGACAGTCAGAAAGTCAAATGACAGAGAGAGCTTTTGGCGATGAAGCTGCTGTCGTCAGACTGAGCTGATAGACGGTTGTTGCGACATATCAGGCCGATACTGTGTTTTTATGAGATAGAATCATGTTGTTTACCGACATGAAGAAAGTTCCTCCCTGATCAGTCCAACAGAGACAATTTGAATTTATTCATTTGCTTGATAATTTGTTTTTGTAGTTATGGATGTCATTTATGCCAGTAATAACATTATATTTACCAAGTTACAGTAATAGCTGAGATCTGTGGAAACAGCAGCATCACTAAAAGGGAATCTGACAGACCAGAGCAGTCAGATCTCCAGGTTAGCCAAACATGTTTGGAAGAGAAAACAAAAGCAAATAATAAAATCATTAACCTTTGCATTCACTTTCGATTTTACTTCCAAATAAAGTGGTTTAGATAATCCAGGCGAACCATTGACTGGTTTAATATCTAATCGTCTGGTCACTCTTGTTGCTTGTTGTAGCAGCGTCACCATGTTCCCAACTGAGCCAGAATGATCATTTAAAGGTGCAGGTGAGCTTAACTTCAACTTAAATAGTGTGGTGGTGTGTTCAATGCTTTAAGTATTATATTAGTTAGGTATTAGTACAGTTACAGCAACTTCCATCAGTCTAGCTTCAGTCGTGACGTTGTTTCTCGATGTCTTTAATGTTCTGGCTGAAGCTTCGTCATGCTGGCAAAACACATGTGCGATGTGATGTCATATGAAACTCGATTTTAATATACAAAATTTTTTGTTGTGTCTGTTTTTCTGCATCTTTAGTTTAAAAATATCGGCCTCAGTATCAGTCTTCAAAAAGCTCCTGTCAGTACAACCCTGCTTCAGACACATAACGCCCTCGCTCACGCACACTCCCTCCTTCTCTCTCTAGCTCTCTCCTTCTCTCTGTTTCTCTCTCTCTCTCACACACACACACACTCTCACACACACACACACACACAACAATAGCAGCTCTGTGATGGGAGGAAGTGTTTGTTCAGAGGGTTGTTGGTTGGCCGGCCCCGTGCTGCTGCTGCTGCTGCTGCTGCCGGGAGCCGCAGCAGAGCAGGAGGTGACGGTTGCCTGCTGGATGGAGGTGTGAGGCCATCAGAGTAGTCACACTGCAGGACCTAAAAAACATCCAGGCAGGTAGGACCTTCCAGTAGCAGTGGTGTCAATCACTGTTTGACTGTGTGGATTTCTCTCTGGGCTTGTTTGAAGGTGTTTTCTTCCGGTGATCATCAGATTTTGAACAGAAACTTTTGGCTGCTGTGTACATTTTTGTGTATTTTGTGAACTTTGTAATTTTTCCTTTACTTCAGTATCATAGAAAAGATCATCAGGAAAAAATGTAACATGCTCTCTGTGAGGATCACCACAGAAACCAGTTGATTTAACATTAAAATCGTGAAGAACAGAGGAGTAACGAGCCAAGACCTTTACAGTCTTATAAAAGAGCACTTACAGCGGGTTCATTTTATTGTCTGGTTAAAAAATTGGTAAAAATCTTGTAAAAGTTATTTATTTCCGATGACAACTAACATGATGAACAATGTGACGTCAAGTAAATACGTCTTCAGTAAGTTCGCAACTAACTCTAGTTTTCACTGTTGATTAATCAATCAATCCTCAGAAGACTTTATAATTGATTTAGACACAGATATTGATCATTTATGAATCCAAAAAACTGTCATAAATAATTAAAAGCCCATCAGATATTACGTGAACCCAAACTTGCAAACGCACGGACAGCGTTTCAAACCTCAAGACTATCAGCACACCCAGTCAAAGACAAGATGACATATTGAGTAAGCCCACAACTGATGAGACATTTCATTGATAAATGTTGGTTAAGACTTTATGATTGATTAACACGTGATTACTAATAAATGTATGTCATAAATAGTGACAGAGTCCATCAGATGCTACGTAACAAACCTCTCGGCCATTACGACACCTCGTAAAAGACAAAATTATAACTTCTATAAACACAGTAACCTATGGACTTAACATCACATGCTGAAGAGTGATGCACAACAATAAGAAATACACAAGAAGCTTTTGTAAGTGACAGATTATAGATCTGAAGAAGAGATCTTCCTGTTTCAAACACAGACGTAAGATGTCAGACTCTGTAGCTGATGGGCGTCTCACTGACTCATGTTCCTCTGGCTTTTTCTGAGCTTTTCTGAGCTCTAGTCCCTGCGGGTTTTAAATAGCAAAAGGTTTCAGTATTTATACCCCCCACCCCCCCCGGAGAGACGGGGCGAGGGCGCATCTCAGCGGGACAGGCCTGGCATTTGTGATGGGGGTATCTTAATGAAGGATATTTTCTGCAAGCTGCTGCTACTTGAGCTTCAACTATAGCAGAGAATTTGGGGTTAGCGGGAGTGGAGGGGGGGGGAGTGGTTCAGTCACTCAGATGAAGCTCAGGCTTGGGGGTATTAAAGAAAGACTGTGGGGATAGAGGGGTGTTTCACAGAGGTTTATTTTTAAGGAGTCTGTGGTATTCGGAGAGGGCCATAGTCTGCATTCCTCCTGTTCCAAGGTTTTCTGCTGGGTCACCGTGAAGGACAGCATATGTCAGCTCCTCAAACAGCTGCTCTGGGGTCAGAGGTCACAGAAATGATAGCAGGGGCACACTGCTGTTTCATCTTACTCAGTGACCCACCGGCCTCTTCACACACTAAAATTAAGTAATCCTGAATAAATTAAATAAAGAAATTGAAGAGAATTAAATGAAATGTACAAAATGTTGTACCAGGAAAAACAATATGTGCAGTGTACATTTATCAATAATAATAATACAAGTTGTGTTAATGTGCATTAACATGGCTCAAATAGTCAAAGAGTTTAAACCAGGAGTGGATTGATTCATAATGGGATACAGTAGTGAAGGTTGTCCTTGTAATTCAATAGGTGATGCAGCAAGTAGAAGAGGCAAGTACAGGCTAAAAATACTGTTTGTTAGTTAGTGGGTGGAGGTAGTGGTGATCTGGTTTGGTCTTATTAAATCTGGCACTAATACAGTTACTAGTGATTATCAGTGATATTCTGTCAGTAGCTTGAGTTAGTAGCATGTATAGTCACTAATATTGATATGGATATGGATGCAGCTTTTAGTGATTAGTGATTGACGGTTGCTGGTAGATGTACAAAGTGATATTCTGGTTAGTAACATCTTATTTTGTAGCATATTAGTTACATCGCGTGTGTCACTAATATTGATATGGTCATAGATGTAGCTTTTAATTTTAAAATAATAGCAGTAGAGTTGAAGATTTAACTTACAGTAATGTGGCAGTGGATGTAATTAATAGCATGATGGTAACTGGTGTAACTAATATAGTGATATGGTGAATGAAACTAATAGTAATATGATATATGACAGTGGCTGTAACTAATAGTAAAGTAGTAGTTAGTGTAACTAATATTAATGCAGTAGTGGATGTATCTAATAGTAATATGGTAGTGGTTGTAACTAATAGTGATATGCTAGTGGATGTGCTAGTGGATGGAAGTAATAGACATATAATAGTTGATATGACTAATAGTAGTTTGGATGCTGATGTAATTGAGTATGTGGATGTGGATAGCATTACAGCTGGATTTAGTAACCTCAGTAGAAGAGGTCAGTTTGGCTCAGGTGATTTGGGTTCATAGATGTGGTAGTACTACACTAGCAGTAGATTTCCCTGCAGTAACTACAAACAGTAGATGTTAACATCTTTAATAGAGGCGGATGTAAATGAGCTTTTTACTCCTTCTTCTCACCTCACAGCCGGATACTTCCTAACAGGAGAACCACAGTGGGAGCTGTAGGTCAAGCTATATTTAGTCGGTGCATATTAAGTGTAATCATGTCATTAATCTTTAGTGAGCAGGACCCTCCCGGTTGCAGTCCACACCCGACCTGGTTTTACAAAGGACACAGTTCATATGTATTTTAGTTTAGAAACCACTTGGAGTATCACTGCTCTATATCTGTACTCCCTTGACTGTGAGATTATATTTGAGCTGTTGCACTTGCAAAATGAGTTTGTTTTAAGTATATTGTTGCAGATTAGGTGTTATAAATCTACTCTCACTTGTAATAAATGTCATGCGAAAGAAGATTTAGCACCTCTTTAACCTTTGCACACACTGTAAAATGCTTTTAAAAGTCCATTTCACCGTCAATTCTTTTGTTAATTGCCCTGCTTGGAGTGCATATGTCATAGTCTTCCTCTGTATGTAATATGAGAGGGCGACGGCGGTGCCATGTTGATATCTTTTGTGTTGTACGTGGTGTGTTTGCTCATCGAAAACAACGGTTGGTAAACTTTGATCGCACAATCATTCATCTGCGGTGACGCTGCTTGATGACTTGTTTTATGTGCTTTACTTTGTGATTACGTGGGCCAGCCAGCATTCTCGCTGTATAATGGGGTCACATGGGCTCTAAACAAAGCCTGTCTGCCTATCAAATCCTCTCGCAGTCCGGTGACAGCTCAGCAGTCTGCTCAGGTTGCCAAGCCTGCTGTCATAGCAACTGAGTCGGTGTAGATGGTTTGCTTCTCTCGTTGCTCTGCTGATGAAAGTCTGCTTGGTTTTGAATCCTGTTTTGACTATGTCACCATGTGGCCATATTACAATGTGAGCTTTGCACAGCACGATATGAGCAGTCAATCACTGTGTCAAGTCTGTTTTCCACTTTCCAACACTGGTATTGTCTATACTGTTCTGTCCTTGTCCATCAAAGAGGTTAAGAAATGTTTGTCCGTTTATTTCTCTGATAGCTCAATACCTCAAAAACTGGTTAACAGATTTAAATGAAATTTGGTTGAAACCTTATTTCCCTACTGTTCCTACAAATCTCATAACATAATATAATAATAATACACTCTACTATTTCATATGAATGCTTACAATCCAAAAAACACACGAACAGATTCAGTTTCCCATCATAACAGCACATTTTTTCACCGTTCCAACAGTATCAAATCAGTGAATATTGAAGGATACGTGATCTATACTCCTAACGTTTTCACCACCGTCATTGTTAATGTTTAGCGTCTCTTTTATCAAAGTTGCAACAGTACATATTGTGCTGCCAACTTTTTTTCTCTGTAGATCGACTTGTTAGATGTTCACTTTCAGTTTTGCCATTACACTCGCAGGAGAAGCGTGCAAAACACAGACCAGCATGCTTCCTCACATTATACAAATATGCAAATTTGAATGGAAATGTGCAGGCTGCAGTGTCTTACAGCTGTGTCTGTGTCTCTCTCCGTCTAGATTGAGAACATTGATGCCTGCCTCAGTTTCCTGGCAGCCAAAGGAGTCAACATCCAGGGTCTGTCTGCAGAGGGTAAGCTGGACTCCTGTGCTTCTGCTTTCACTGAAACAAAAGACCAGGCCAGACCAGGTCTAGCTACTAAACAAATGTCCTTTATGCTGAGGAAAAAAAAAAAATTAATGGCAGCTTGATCTGTTGAATCATTTTTATTGGCAAGCTCTTTTTGGCGGGACACACTACATTAATGCCAGACAGTACGCATTAAAACACGTAGGGGCTGATTACACCATACATAAAACTAATGTACCAGAACGCTCAAAATAATACAAAATGATGTCAAAGTAATGACAGTTAGAGAAAAGAAGTGCTGTCATAGTGCTGTCCTGAGGCGTTCTAGTAGGTTTAGCATTCATTTTGCATGGTTGAAGTGGCAAAATCTCTCCAAAAACTCAATTTCTCATGTTACTTTCATCCGCTTTTTCCCTTTTTAACGTTCCATATTGTCTGTCTGACCTTCAGAGATCCGCAATGGCAATCTGAAAGCCATCCTCGGCCTCTTCTTCAGCTTGTCCCGCTACAAACAGCAGCAGCAGCAGGCTCAGCGGCAGAACTCCCATCCAACTCTCCCACCCGCAGCCCAGTCCCAGAGCACACATCCCCCCCTGAGCCAGCAGAGCAGCGCCCCGGCCCAGCTCAGCCAGTCTACGCATGGGACTCCTGCCCTCACAGCCCAGAAAGCAGCACAGGCCGAGATGCAGTCCAGGTGAGGCTGGAGGTCACTGTCAGCAGCCTGTTCGTGCAAACACTGGAAACTGGAAATAATGGAAACGTAACCTTGAAACTGGGCGAAAGGATGTATTCCTCTCTTTCTTGGTGTTTTTTCCTGTTCTAATCCATCATTTTGTCATATCTATCTTCCTGTTCACACTTCTTGTCATTTATAACAGTAAACCTGACCTCTCTGTCTCTGTCCTCTTCCATATCTCTCTTCTTTTTTTTCTTCTCCTCTAGGGATGTGTCTCAGAGTAAACTACTCAAGTTTTCCCTTGGTCAGAAAAAGACCTCTAGGTCAGCTTCTTCTGCCTTTCGGTTTTCTTGCTCCTCCCTCTCTTTCCTCCACCACCACACCTCCTCCTCCTCTCCCGTCCCATTCCCAGAAATAGGAAGGTAGACATTGCCCCTAATCGAGGATAACATTTCTTTTGTCCCGTAATGAGTTTCATGTTGTTTCTTTGTCTGCGATTAAGGGCAATCTCTACTACGAGCACTATCTAATATGCATGAGTGGTAGTGTTGAGCAGATAGGGGCTAAAGCTCCAGGCTCCGTTTTCGGACAACTCTGTCTGTCTGGCATCGCGCCTCATTTGGCAAGCCTGCTAAATGGGCTGTGAAAGACCTTTAGATAACCCTTAAGTAAGTGTGTGTGTTCTTGTGTGTGTGTGTGTGTGTGTTGGTTTTCTTGACAAGCACATCCCCCCCCACATAATATAACATTAATAATTAACACAGGAAGAATCTGCAGCCGGAATGTGCGTTCATGATATGACGATGTCATGTCGAGTCTTTTTGCATTCACACTGACCTCCTCTTCAGCATGCTTAGTCGTATTATGTGATGATGCACCTTGAAATTGGATTTAGGATGTGGTTTTGCATGCTGCCCATCCCAGATTCTGTTTGTATTGCACCTGCCCCATACCAGCTGCTCTCCAAAACAATGCAACGGCCCCACCTTCTGGTCTGCATGTGTAACTGCAAGGTGAAGAGCTGGGATTCTCCTGGTACTCTTCATCCAAACTACTTATGTCTTTTCTAGCATGTTCTCTTTTAAAGGCCTCAGCCAAAAAGTATAGAGACTTCCTTAAATTGAGTTAAATATGAGCAATTGCTTTGCTGTCAGCATCAGACAGTAAATATATGTTTTTAATGGATTTTAAAGAAGTGGAAGGTTTAAATAAATTGTCATTGTTTTTGCAACCATTGCAAAGAAAAGCAGATTTAATAGGTTGTGATTAGAGATATTAGCAATGCTCATTTTTTATATGGACAGAATATCACACAATCTTGTTTTTTCTTAGTATAAAAAGTATAAAATAAATGCCTTAAATATGTAAATATACCACAATTTCTGAGCATATATATACTAGAATTAAAAACCATGATAATCAGAGATCCTCACACACAGCAGTAAAATTGCTGGTCTGGTGCAGGCAATGTGAAAGAATCAAAATGACGGTTCACCAAAACCTGTTTCTGGACCAAATTCAAACTTCCTGGCATTGAAACGTTTTCTGTAATATGATATTCAGTTGACAGACAATTTAGATTGTTCATGTTGTTTTCATATGTGTGTGTTTGTTTGTGTGGCCTTTGGGGGTTTATTAGACTCTTGATAGTGGAAAGTGATATGAAACATAAGTAGAGTTTTGATATGTTGTAGTCCGTATTAAAACTATGAAATATATGCAGTTTTTCTTACCATCAAATTGATCATTTCTTGAAAATGTAGCCATTTCAAAGAAAGGAGGAAGCCAGCTGACTGCTCCTGCCATAATTGAAAGTCAAATGATCTTAGGTTACTCCGGACCAAATTATACGGTAAAACCTATTACCTTGCTCTAGCTAGATAAATAACGGTCAGTCAAAGTGAATGACATGCTGGAAATGAGAGTTTTTAAATTGCGCACAGGGGCTGAAAGAAAGAGCTGTAATCTGCTTATCAGCATCCGCCTGGCAGTCCCAGGATGATGATGATGATGATGTTGTCGCCACTGGTAAATTAGCATTTCATTAGCTGTCTGTGTGCCACGGCCTGGCTAGATTACAGCCCGGCTCGCGGATGTCACCAAAGGCAACAGGACGACTTACAATATGGAAACAAGGTGTCATAAATCTCACCAAGGTGTATACGTAGCCAATGTATCCTTTCTAATCCATGCGGAGAAGTAAAAGAACAGGATGTGTAATCTGAGGCTGTTGAGCTCACGGTGCCCCTGGGACCTGCTCTCCATCAGCCTTTCCAACCCGCTCAGATACGTCCACACCGCCGTGAGCTCATCTGTCTCCATTAGATTACCGTATGTGTATGGGGAAGTGGTGCCCAAGCAGAGCCGCAGGAAAAGCAAACAATAGCTGAGTTTACATTTGTTAAACAGTGTGTAGCTTCTAATCCAAGCCACAGACTTTCAGACTGAAGACTACCCAGATATAAACATTTATCTTGGGAACATTCACTGTTGCTGAAAGAATCTAAAATAGTAAGTGCTACAAAGCATAAAGAACGACTGCAGAGATCAAGGAGGCAGTATGAGAGTGTGTTTAGTGTAGTCATCAGTTTCAGATATACTTGACCTTGCAGCCCAAATAGAGGGCAAAAAAACAACAACTCTCTCCTGAGTAAATCAATGAAGTTTATATTATGAATTCAGTAAAACACTTGATGTCGAGGTACTTCCAGAGTTCTGGACGTCGACTTTGACTTCTACTGAGGTCACAAACTTCAAATTCACAATGTGTTAAACAAAGCCAGTGTGCCAGTGCCAGTGTTTTGGCAGGCTATGACAGATCATGAATATTAATAGCTTAATTTGTGCAGCACTTTATCTAACAAAGTTACATAGTGCTTAGACAAAGAACAGAGAAACAATGCAAGAAGGATATTCTTTCTCTTATTTGACTGTTCCTTTACATGGCAAGTGAATTCCTGTGGGTTTAACCTGTTTGTATAAAATGCTTATTAAATCTGTCACTCTCCAGTATCTGCATGGTCCCTATTCTCTCATTCCTGATGAAGCAAGACCCTCCTGTTTGAGTTAAGGACCTGTAGACTAGACATGCGTCTGTCTGCAGCTGTCTGTGTTGGAGGAACCTGATGTGTTGCTTCATTGCAGGGCTGCAACTAACATTTCTTTTCATTATTGATTAACATTTTTTTTTGTTTTTTTTCATAGTTTTGTCTACAAAATGTCAGAACACAGTGAGAAAATGCCTGTTTTAATTCCCTGCAGCCTGATTAATCAACTAATCGTTGCACTGTGTGAGATAAAGGCCTTATATTGAATTTAAGTTCTCACCTTAGTTACTGTCATAAACAAACTAAATGTTTTGGCCTGTTCATGACCCCTGTCTTTTCGTCCTTTCTTTAATTTATATTTCTCCCCTCTCTCTCTCTTTTTCCAATCTTCATCAGACTTCCCGGCCCCACAGCGAGGATGTCCACTGCTGGCAGTGACATCACTCCGAGAGGCTCGGTCAGTGCTGCTGGGAACAGACGTAGCCAGGGCTTCAGTGACAAGACCAAAGCCAATTCGCACCTGAACAAAGGTAAGCTTTGTGTACAACCACAGACAAGCACACACGCTGACACACCTACAGTAGTTCTGGTCTTGGATGGCTGTAAATACCAACACCATAACATCATAAACTGATTTTATTATATCTTATAATAGTGATTGCTGAAGCAGAAGTTTGTGTGTGAGAGAGAAGGTGATTTCCAAATAAGAAAACACCTCACAGCTCTTAAACATGTTAATGTGGGTGTGTTTATTAATGTGAATTATGAAAACCCTGGGTGTTTTTTGTTATCACAGTTGAAAATGGCAGTTAGCTCTGTTGCTTTGAGACCAAGGGAAAGTATTAAATTGAGCCAGAAAATAATACATAGCCCTCAGCGTGCAATGCTGCACTGAAACAACTGTGTGCTTTGAAGAGAAAACAACAAAGAACACATGAGCATGAAATCAAGATGTTTTCAAGGCAAGGCAAGGCAAGGCAAATTTATTTATATAGTACATTTCAGCAACAAAGCAATTCAAGGTGCTTTACATAAAACATTAAAAGCATTGAGACAAAGCGCAAAAGAGACGCACCATAAAAGCACATTTAAATTCAATTAAAAAGAGTCATTAAAGAGCTAAGAGAATAGAAAATAAAAACAAGCTTAAAGATAATAAGACAGATGAAATACAAGAATACAGTGCAGTGTAAGAAATGAATCATTATTTGATTTAATAAAAGGCAGCAGCAAACAGTAAAGTCTTCAGCTATGATTTAAAAGAACTGAGAGTTGCAGCAGACCTGCAGTTCTCTGGGATTTTGTTCCAGATATGTGAAGCATAAAAACTGAACGCTGCTTTTCCATGTTTAGTTTTGACTCTGGGAACAGAAAACAGACTTGTCCCAGACGACCTGAGAGGTCTGGATGGTTCATAACGTAGCAGCAGATCAGAAATGTATTTTGGCCCTAAACCATTCAGTGATTTATAAACCAACAGCAGTATTTTAAAATCAGTTCTTTGACAGACAGGAAGCCAAGTGTAAAGATCTGAGAACTGGAGTGATATGATCCACTTTCTTGGTCTTAGTGAGGACTCGAGCAGCAGCGTTCTGAATCAACCGCAGATATCTGATCGATGTTTTTTTAGGGAGACCTGTAAAGACACAGTTACAGTAGTGGTTGTTGAAATTCAGGTCTCAGTCCATGACTACTCCAAGATTTCTTGCTTGGTTTGTGGTTTTTAATGTCGATTGAGGCTGAGTGCTGACTTTTAATTGTTCTTCCTCCTAAAACAATTACTTCAGTTTTATCTTTGTTTTATGGTAGAAAATTCTGGCACATCCAATTGTTGATTTGTTCAATGCACTTACTTAGTACTTGGTGATAAATTTATGTAAATTTGTGTGTTGTCTGCATAATTATGGTAACATATTTTGTTGTTTTTCATAATCTGAGCCAGTGGAAGCATGTAGATGTTAAATGGAAGAGGCCCCAGAATGGAGCCTTGGGGAACTCCGCATGTCATTTTTGTCTACTCACATGTTTATTTACCTATAGACACAAAGTAGTCCCTGTCCGTAAAGTAGGATTCAAATCAGTTTAGTACCGTGCCCGAAAGTCCAGTCCAGTTTTCCAGTCGGTTTAGTAACATGTTGTGGTCGACCTTGTTGAATGCAGTATTCAGATCCAGTAATACTAAAACTGAAATTCTGCCACTGTCGTTGAAGACCTTAACTAACTGCTGTTGTGTGGTCGAAATCCTGACTGGAAGACATCAAAACGGTTGTTTAGTGCCAAGAAGTTGTTCAACTGTTGAAAAAACAGCTTTTTGAATGATTTTCCTTTAAAAACGGGAGGTTTGATACGGGCCTATAGCTGTTCATTAGTGAGGTATCTAAATTGTTCTTTTTTTAAGAGTGGCTTGATGACGTCAGTTTTCAGAGCCTGAGAGAAGAGATGTGTTTACAATTTGTAGAATATCTGAGGCCATGCAGTTTGAAACATTTTTTAAAAAGCCTGAAGGCAGAATATCAAGGCAGCATGAGGAGGATTTCAGATGTTGTATAATGACCTCCAGGTTTTTATGGTTGATCGGATAAAATTGTGTCATACTACTTGAATTGATTTTAAGTGTACACAGGGACAACGCATACCCTGTACCTGATAGACTTCTTGTCTAATTTTCTGAATTTTGTCACTGAAGAACGAGGCAAATTCATTGCAGGCCCTGGTGGATAGAAGTTTAGATGCTACTGACAAAGGAAGGTTTGTTAGCCTGTTGAAAGTAGCAAAGGCACGTGCATTATTATCATTTTTGGTGTTGATGTCAGAGAAGAATGATCAGTTAATAAATACTCACTAGCTTCCTTTTAATGTCTAGCACAGTGGAGGTTAATTCTGAACATACATTGCTTTTATTTCACATCATAATGACAGAGCCTTTATTCTTAATGCCTTTGGAGCGTCACTCTTGACCTTGCTATAAGAAACATTTAGATGCTGAAATCAATGCACAGTCCTCTGACTTGACAGCCTGCAGCCTCAGTGACAGCACAGTATAAATAAGGAAAAGCTCTGCCTCTATACAGTTACTAGTTACAGCTACGGCCACAGTTTACAAGGTGAGGTGACAAGCTGTGTTTTATGGGAGTGTGTGTTAAGATGTTGTGACTTCCAGTCGGCCGGTGTAGACAGACTGTGTTCATCCCCAAAGGTTAGCTGGAGTCAGGTGCAGTGCAGACTGATCTGAACTGTTTAGTTCATTTATGCTTGTCTTTTTTAATTTATTTGAGATTTTACTCAAAGATTGAAGCATTTTGAAACAGCGATTTAACATTTTTGATTTATTATGATACTTTATTGTAATTTCTACAAAGAAGGAGACCATGGTGGAAATGATTGGTAGATTTGGTCTCATGCAACAGTATTTTTATTGCTTGGATAATTCAACAATACAATAAGTTTATTATATGGTCATCAGTTTTAATTACTTCAACTTAGTTTCTACAAAATCATGTTTTTTCTATCAGTGTGGCATAGCGAACAGCTCGAAATACTACGATACCCATGAGCCTCAGCTTCAACATTGCAATTGGGAACAAAACTCAGCACGATAGTTGCTGAATTCATCCAACACTGAATCTCTGAATATATTTAAACTGCTGAATATTTTATCAAGTTTCTACAAAGTATAATCTTCATCTTACCGTTAGCGGTGGTTGCAAATAGAATTTCAAGCTCTGTGATTGGATGTTTCTCACTAAAAATGCTTCTTGGGAGATGTAGTAAACTCCAAACTGCTCTGACCCAGTTTAACTCGTTCTACCCAGTGTTAGTGTTCTGCTGCATACAAAGTGAGTCTCTTTGGCAGTGTATTTAGTAAGACCAGTGTTGAAATAGCTTCTGTCACCACTCAGTGGGCCAAGGCTTTATATAGACTGTGTTAGTGTTCACAGTCTAAACTCATTACCCTGTATTAGACAGAGAATTCTGACCGCCCATAGAGAGAGGCAGGGCGAGAAAGTGAGAGAGAGTGAGAGTGTGTGTGTGTGTATGTGTGTGTGAGTATGTGTGAGGGGAGAGTCTGTTGTCTGTGTTTAAACAGTGACAAATTAACTAGGACCAACACTGTGAACAGCACTGTGGGGCGTTTATTCTGATGCGCTGCTCCACTGGAGACGGGGAAGTTTTTTAGCGGACAGATACGTGTTTGTAATTATTAATATTTCAGTCAAAGACACATGAAGGAATTAGCCATTTATAGCAAGTGGTTATACACATAGATTTGACTCAATGTGGACTATTTGACAGACCTGAATTTGCACCTGATGCTGTCAAAACTTTAATTTTTCACCACAGCCTCCAAATGAACATTTAATATCCAGGAATTCACGTTGTAGACACTAACACTGACTTTCTCTGTAACAAATATTAGCGTTTGACCTAATCTTGTTTTAAGACAGACTTGAAAAAATATCCTTTAAATTAATCACATAAGGAGGAGGAGGAGTGGTGGAAGGGGCTGCAGCGGCAAACAGTGTCGGCATTAAGGTATCAGCAGAGTAGATAGTGAGAAGTGTCAGGATATAAAGGCTGATCTATACACCTGTATGAATGTGACTGGATGTTATTAGCTGGTAGCCATGCAGCTCACGAATGAGCCACTGATGGTGAAGCATGAATGAAACCGCTGATGCCAATAAGCTAGTGCAAGAGCGACTTAAGTGCTCTGCTTTAAACTAATGCAGAGTTCCATTTTAATTAGCATTAGTGCAGTAGTAGTACTATTAGTGTGAATAATAGTGGTAGGAGTTGATGACCAGGTGATTTTTAGTTTGCTCTGAGACAGAAAAATATAAAATAGAATAACCAAAAGTACCCAGGTAGACAGTATTAAGCAGTAATTACTACAAAAGTCACTGTTGCTCATTTTATGTGAAGGTCTGAGAATTCATTCAGCAGTGGGAGTGTGTGTGCGGGTGTGTGTGTGAGTGCGGGTGTGTGTGTGTGTGTGTGTGTGTGTGTGTGTGTGTCTGTGTCTGTGTTTTTACGGGAGCAGTGGGCCATATGATTGGCAGCAGGTAGAATGAGAATCCTGGTTGACCCCCCTCCCTCCCTCTGCCCATGTTGTTGACATGCTGCCAAGCCCCTCCCCCTCTGCCATAGCGCTACACCACACTCCTCCTCCTCCTCCTCCTCCTCCTCCTCCTCCTCCTCCTCCTCCTTCCACCTCTGCCTCCCCCTGCACTCTCTGGATGGTTGGCCATGGTTTGGGACTCTCCTCTCCTCTCCTGTCCATCCTGTCCTTGTTTCTGGAAGTCTGCTGCTGCACCCATGAGGTTTGTCAGCTTGCACTTGTAGATCACGTCCAGCTAGGACTGCAGGTTGTAGAGATAGAGATAAATATCTTCAGCTTTGCATTTAACTGTTAAAAGAGTGGTAGCAGGTTCAGTCAGTTTTACTGGTTGGTTGCTGATAATGTATGCATTTTTGATGCTGCAGGAAGAGTTTTGTCAATGCAGTTTCCCTTTTGTGAGTTTGATTAGTAAAAGTAATGGGATTGTCGTAGTTATAGTTGTTGCCAGGATATTGGCAAACAAATTAGACAACACCTGACACTGATTTCAAATGTTGTTTTTTTTTACCAAGTTGTCATTATACATCTGATAATGTCTGTCTGATATTACTATAAGTTTTTTTTTCTCAATAACATAGTGAGATTTACATGCTACACATTATGTTCTACATGCATGTTTTGAAATATTGTTGCCGCAGGTTCAAATGGTTAGAGAGACACCTGCAGCTTCTATTGTTTGGCCAGATCTGTTCTGTGTCAATGGCTGTGACACCAGAACGGAGTCACGTCACCGCACTGTAAGGAAACCGACCTGAATCTTCTCTTCTGCTCTGTGTTAACACAAGGTGACAGAGTCCGGGTGACACAGAGCAGAGAGACAGAGACAGCAATGGGCACCTCCCGGTTGTGTCTTGTGTGTTTATGCATGTGCACGCTTTTTGTTTGCCCATGCATTTCTGCGTGTGTGTGTGTGTGTATGTGTGTGTTTGTGTGTGTGTGTGTGTGTGTTTGTGGCTGTTGTCCTTGCAGAATGAATAGCCTTCTGATGAGCTGTAGCGTCACTGTTTGAGTGTATTCATGTGGAGAAACTTTAAAAAGTTTCGCTCTCCGCACAAAAGCCGGCTGTCCCTCTCACTTTTGGGAGCACAATGACTGAGGAGGGAGAGAGAGAGAGCGAGAGAGAGCAGGCTTCTGAAATCGGAACATGATGAGTAAGCAAACACCTGCAGCCTCAAACTGCGTGCCTGTCCACGTTCAGTAACTTCTGCAAAAAATTATAAACTAAATGTACATGAAGGTGTCAGTAAATGAAATAAAGCTGACCAATCAGGGGGAAAAAAACTGTTCTCACAAGGCTCTCTCTGTGCAGCACGTGTGAAACCTTGGGGTTTTAAAGCACAAACATGTTTTCAGCCTTGCTATATGTGAGTGACTTGTGTGTAAGTAGGGCATTTTCAGGTCAGCAATTTGGTCACTGACTGACTGAGAGGGTTTAGCTTAATGTCTTGTGACCAGTGCGACCATGAGAGGGGTTGGAGGGCTTGTGATGTCTAAACAGTGTCAGCCGACGTTACCTCTAATGCATTTACTGCTTGTTTTTTTGTGCGCAAATGTGGTCACAGTGCTCCGATGAGTGCGTCTGCTCTGGTCCTGCTCCGGTCCTGCAACTGTATTGAGGGTAAAGCGTTTGAAGTTGCTGAGCAGAACAAACATCCCCCTCCCCTACCTCCCTCCCACAGACATGTACACACACAGAGAGAGAGAGAAGAGTGTTGACACTTGTGTGAAATTACATGGTTTTGCTCAGTTTTAGATGGGTATTAACACACAGGGAACACACGCAGAGACACATGAGTGTGACGATCCGTGAAAAGAGCTTTGGGTCCACTCCGCCTGATTTCCCCAAATGCCTTGATGTTATCAGGAGGCTGTGAGAGAGGAGAGGGCAGCTGGAGCGACCCTCAGACACACTCAGAGGGTGAGACAGGTTTTTTATGGCAGACAGGAAGTGGTGTGGTGGTCTGTAATCCTTTTCCTCTACTATCATTTTCTGCTCTTTATTTTAATCTCTAATGACTGCTGTAATTAAGCAGTTGAGTCGTAAACACTGAAATTCTTTCAACATGTTTCCTCAAGCAGACAGCTCAACCAGCGCAGTGAATGAGGGGCAATGAGGAGTTTAATTTCAGGATTTGGCCCCAAGGCTACACAAGGGTCTTTAGGTCAGTGACCCGTTCTTAGGGCAAGTTAAAAGTATTCTTTGTTTATTTTCAAAGGAAAAGTGATTCCTGCATTTTGTGCTGATAATGAAAAGTTTGTGAAAACTTGTGAGCTTCCTTGCATCAAGTTTCCTGAACTTACAATAAAGTGTATTTCCTTTTAAAATAAGAACCTTTCTCAGCTTGAGGAAGAAATAGCGGAAAAGTGCAAACACAGCTTTAATGTGACATCTAGATTTCATTAATTTGTGATTTAATTATGTTATTTATGTGTTTGAAGTGTTGAACCTTGTCTGGAAACTAACATTCTAGTAGCTTTTGATTCTGAAAGCGAGTTTATGATGCAACAATGTCTAAGCCCATCACTCTAGTGTCACTTTTGACCCCAGGCACGTTGAAGATTGACCACCTTCTCTCACCCATGGCAGCCTAACTGGAGCGTGTCAGTCCAGGTCACCGGGTCCAGCCATGACAACCAGCAGCTGTCCCCAGTGTCCAGGGCCTCTCCATGTCCTGCCTTTCTTCTCCTGTCCCTTTCTGACCCGTAATCCAAGCCGACCCCGTTCACGGACAGCACACATCGTCCCGCTGGCCCCCATCAAAGCTTCAGTTACATCCCAAACCTGTAGTCCCAGTTCCCCTTTTTTTCTCTCTGCCTGCTCCATAATCACAGCAGGTCCCCCTCTCATTCAGTCGTCTCCAATAGGAAGCCAGCTATTAGCAACCTGACCCACTTTCCCAATCGCTAACTGCTAGCACGGCTAATTGGGCCCTAATCACTTCCTAATGGCTCCATTGTTTCAGGCTGCTCTCGCTAAATGCTAAACAGGGGAGAAAGGAGAGGCGGTAAGGGGGTGCCTATTTCCAATTAGGGCATGAAAGGCGCTGAAAAATGAAATAAAGTGGAGAAACAGATGAGAAAGGGGTAAACAAGTGGGTTGAGTGTTTAATATTCTGCATAAATGCTGACTTAATGAGACAATATGAATAACATATGAATATGGAATTTAACGCTGCTAGCATGAGTTAGAAGAAACTTTACTAATAACTTAATGGACTCTGTGAGTTATATGATCATTTTTCAGTGTGCACTATTAAAATATCAAAAAATGATTCTATAAGCACCGTCTTAAGTCATTTTTGTCGATTATTGAGATGTGACAGTCTTATTTGTTTTGAAAAAAATGAAACAAAATGAGAAAATTAAACATTTTTCTAATACAAATCAGCTTGTTTCAAGACTTTTCTAAAATCAGATATCATTTGTCTTTATTCTAGTGCGGTAAGCTGCCTTATTCTGTCTTATTTCAAGATACAGACACCTGTTTTAAGAAAACAAGAAAAGGACTTAATAATTATCAAAAAATAACGTCATAAGATGAAGATTTTAGTGCAGTGTGATGTATTAAGACACTAAACTCCTATTGGTCTGAGGGGATTACAGTTACACGAGAAGGCACAAGATAGCAGCAGTGACTTCAAATATAAGTATTTGAGTGTGTGCGTGTGCATGTTTTGGGTGTGTGTGTGTGTGTGTTGTGTGTACAGAGAGAGGTGTGTGTGTTTCAACGGAACTGTTATGATTCATTCCAACCAATACTCCCTTCACAGGCCCTCTCTCTCACTGGCCGTTGGTGTTTGAATATTCAAATGTTACTGGTCTGAACTCTCTGCTTCTGGTAGCTCAGCTTTGTACACACACACACACACACACTGACAACCTCAGCAGCAGCCCTCAGGATACTTTATTTCTCTCAGTGAGGACAGTGAGTTACACCAGGAATTTCCAGCTTTTCTCCTCTTGCTCCTTCAGTTCTTGGTAAGTTGAGATGCTGCTGAGTCACTTGTTGCAGATTTACCAAAACATTTTTTTTTTCTTGGGTGATAATTCTGCAACTGTGGTTTAGAGGAGCATGTTTACACAAGAAACACTAGTAACTCTGAGGCTTTCTGTTCTGTTCATCTCCAGGTTAAATTGTTTTTCCCCTGCTTATGAATTTACAAGGATCTGAGTACATGTAACCAGATGTAACCAAACAATGTTTCTTTGTAAAGCAGAGGGACGCTGACCAAAAGCAGCCCATATAAGTCCAAGCCTTATAAGTGCAGCAGTGCTGCTCCTTGACTCAGCCTGCTTGGCAAGACTTTAAAGCACTTGAGCCTGCTCCTCATTGTTTTTATAAACAGTTTGTGATGGGCTCCATTCATTGTTAGTGCTAAGGGGTTTTTAACAGTTTTGGTGGTTAGCTCTAAGGAAAGTAATGGCACATTTGGCTATATCAACACAGACCACCTCCAGGCCCTTATAAGGCCACTTTGTGTGGGGTCAAAGAAGACTCAGCATCTGGTTTCTCTTCTCTCCCCCAGATCCTCCCTCTGCGTGACTTTTCCTCCTAATCTGTACCTTCCTATCTTATTGTTTATTGAAATGTCTCTTTTCTGATGCAGATTCCTCAGAGGGCATGACCTCACAGCCTTCGTTGATGACTGAGCATGCTCCGTCATCTGCGGTGACCGTCAGCTCCTCCACCAGCATCCCTGCCGCTACCTCCGCCCTGATTCCTTCGTCATCCTTGTCCTCATCATCATCATCATCATCCTCCTCCACAGCCATTCCCCAGCCCAACAGCAACGGCAAGCCCTGGAGGAGTAAGTCAATGAGCTCCAAGCACACCTCCTCTCCGTCTCCCTCCTCCACCAGCAGCCCCTCGTCTGCCATGCAGTCCGCAAAGCAGGAGAAGGACACCGCTTGTAAGGCGACAACCGAAGCTCCTCCTAAGGTTGTCGCTCAGAAGTCGATGCTGGAGAAGCTTAAGCTCTTCAACAGTAAAGGAAGCTCCAAATCTTCCACCTCCTCCAACGGAGTGGGGGCTCAGACTGACAGTGCTGCACCAGCCAAGCAGTTAGTAGCGGGGCAGGTGGAGAGAGCCGAGACCGGCTCTAACACCGACCCCCTGGAGGACGACGATGGCAATGTACGCCCGGGAATGAACGGGACTAGCAATGGGACCGCCTATGGAGCAGCTCCCTCAGCAGGTACTACTGTTGCCACAACAGCCAGCAGCCCCAAAATTGCCCTGAGGGGCATCGCCCAGCGCACTTTCAGCAGAGCTCTGACTGCCAAGAAGGGCTCTGTCAAAGGCCCTGAGAAAGACAAGGACAAAGAGAGGGGGAAGGAGAAGGAGAAGGAGAAAGAGAAGGAGAAAGGGAAGGAGGCGGGTAAACGAATCTCCGTCCCCGACAGGGCAGAACTCAGGGGGGAGGAGCCTAAGGAGGAAGTAGCACCTGTTGCTGCAGACACAGACAGCTCAAACAAAAGGACCTCTAAAATTGCCAGCTTCATTCCCAAGGGGGGTAAAGTGGCCAAAAAGGAGAGTTCCACCCCTGCACACAGCGGAATACCAAAGCCAGGAGGCAAAGCCCCGGGAGTCGGGGGGAAAGCCTCCTCAGTGGGGACGAAGGAGGCCGGGGAGAGGCCTCGGAGCATGCGGTTAGGAGGGGGTCTCGCTATGCACCGCGGTCCTCTGGACAGAGACAGGGACAGCAGACACTCCAGCTCGACCTCCAGCCTGGCCTCCACAGAGGGGAAGAGCAGCGCCGCCCCCGTGGCGGGGGGAGGCACTACACAGAGCACAGCCAGCAACACGGTCAGCGTGCAGCTACCTCAGACTCAACAGCACCACAGCCACCCCAACACAGCCACCGTCGCACCTTTCATGTACAGGTGAGATCATACAGACTGGGGTGGGAACACCTGTTACAGCATCAGGACTTAGTTTCATAAAATACTAAATAATTGTGACTAAATGAGCATCAAACAGAGCTCAAAATAGTTGAGTCTCCTGTTAACTTTAATGATAAAATATGTCAATTCTTAAAAAGAGAAGGGGAAACATACTGAAGAGGACAAGAGACAAACAAAAGATCAAGGAAATAATGGGGACACTTCTACCCCACCATCTTGAATACATCTGGAACATTAAGATCCACATCAAATATAAAAAGCCAAATTAAATGCAGTACAAAGTAAGATAAAAACTAAAAATGAATTGCGGTTTCCAGAGTCATTAAACCATTGCACATTACACATCTTACCCAAAATAGTCTTACACTCAGCACATTTTTCAGAATTGGTAATGTTAGTGACTACTATTTGTTTACTGCAGCATATTTGTTCATTCATATACTTCATAACAGTTCTGGGTAAGCTATTCTTGACACTCTAAGCTTTTAAATAACTACAAATTGGTGTGTAACACGTGTACTATGTGACCAGGATTGGAAAGTCAAAGTTCATGAAAACGTCATCACGCGTTTGATGTTTGATTTTTATGACAGCATCTGAAAACTTAAAAAAAAATCTGAATCCATCACTTTGAGAAAGCTCGCCCATCTGTGAACCGTTAACCAGGAATGTCACATCTGTGTTTGTTCGAGCGTGTTTGCATGTGCGTATTGTCTGCATGTGTGTGCACATGTATCTGGGCGAGTATGTGTGGATGTTGTGTGCCTCTGACCTCTGTCCTGGTCCCAGTGTGATAAGGAAAGAGGTTCCTCTCGCTCTCAATAAGGTCCTTTCTGTCAGCCAGTCATTAGCCTCCTGACAATTCCTGCACTGCTGCCCTTTCCTCCCCCTGTACATGCTGACCTGTAGCTAACCAGCCCACCTCCCCAATACACCCCCATCCTCAGTACTCAGAAACTTCCTTTTTTGCTGTATGCCTGTCAGATACCATTATCACTAGGATTATACCACCTCCTCCTGTCAGAAAGATATGTTTGACAGCAAATAAAAGTTCAAAGTTGTTAAAAAAATGACGTTTTCTTTAACTTGCTAAGGCCTGATAAACTAAAATAATGGATACCAGCTAAAAGAATTGTTAGAACATGTAAATAAAGTTTTCACCAATGTTAAGTCAGTTGCCCAGAAGTTAGAAAAAGCAGTTTAGATGTTGTAATTATTTGTAGAGCAGTGTACCAGGCAGTCTAGTGGTTTTGACAGGCTCACACTCAGAGAGAGTGTATAGTAGTCAACAAGGACAAAGTCTGGTATCAGGCAAAGACCAAAGGCTGCATATAACCCCAGGCATTCAAACGTCATCGTCTCAAAAAGCTACCAGCCAGTGCAGCGGGTGAACTGTATTGATTTATCCTTCAAAGACAAACTTTACTGGCATTTGGGGCTTAGCAGCCATTCATATTGGACCCTGGTCACAAGACTTGAAACACAGCAGATTTAATTCTTAATCAGGGTTATCCCTGTTCCGTGACAATTTGCTGAATATTAGGTTCCCGCTAAATGGGCAATAATTCAGAATCGATGATTTCCTCCCTTTGATCCTTTGTACAATTTGTTTTTCTCAGATCCCACACAGACGGCGAGGGAACAGTGAACACTGAGACCGGCTCAGGAGGAAGAGGTGGAGACGTTTCCTTCACCAAGACCAGCCAGACCTCCATCGAGGACCTTTCAGGTGGGTGATCGCTTCACACTAGTGCAGTCTGTCTTTGTTCGGAGTTGATGTATTATGTGTTATTGTGCTGGTAAATCTTTCTGAGCTTGGTTTTGTTTTTGTTTTCTTGTCTCACTCAGGTGAAGACCCAGAGACGAGGAGGTTGCGGACTGTCAAAAACATTGCAGACCTGCGGCAGAATCTGGAGGAGACCATGTCCAGCCTGCGAGGAACTCAGGTCACACACAGGTAAAAAAAAAAATCTACACACAAAGTAACAAGTTACTTTTAAAAGTGTTTTTTTTAACCTATCAAGTCAGCTCTGTTCATAAGGCAGCCTTGGAAAACAAAACTCTACTGTTTGGGGATCATCAAAGTGTAGCGCCGTACAATGGCTGCTACGGCTGAATGGTAAACAGGCTAAATCAGGCTAACTGCTGGGGATTTGAGTCAGTGACTGAACTGCCTCATGGTCAGCAGACTGTGTCCGTCTAGGTTTACAGGTATTACCTCTTTTTTTTTTCTTCTTATTGCTGTCTCATCCTTCTTTTGAGGGATCTTTTGCTTTGATCACAGGGCATGTCTTTCATGTCGTCTTTGATTCAGGTTTAGCTCTAATCTCGTTCCCTCCCACAGAATTTTGACCTCTGCTCTGGCCTTGCGTCTCAGTGCTGACCCAGCTGTCCACATTTAGTTTAGGCTCCATTGTAAGCTTGATATGCCCTGTTTTTTCTTTTTTTTTTAGGCCATGAGAAAGGATCTCTTATCCGACATACAGTATTTAACGGAAATCTGTTAAATAATGATGGTGCCTTGAGCCAAGGGACTCTGGTTTTGGTGATGATCCAAATGTGTTATCTCCACTCTTAGACAAATGCAGTCATTGGAGATAACTTTTTTATCTGTACTGTAACTGAAACTGAAACTGCAGGTAGAGATTTAATTAGAATTCATTAAGCCACCATTGCATATATTATTTATTTTTCATTACTGCATTTATTATTATTGTAATTATTTTATTAAGCTTCATTTATTCAGGAAATCAGTAACATCAAGATCTCTATTTCAAGAGAACCTTGAGAACAGATCAGCACCAGAAGGAGGAGGTTTTGCTCTTCAAGCATCTCTTAGTTATAATAATTGAAGAAAAACTTAAATTTACATTGATATCTCACATTATGTATGTAATGTGTAATCTCATTTCTCTCTGTCTCCTTCTGCTCTTCCTTCTCAGCACCTTGGAAACAACCTTCGATGGCAGCGTCACCACAGATATCAGCAGTAGCGGTGGCGGCAGCAACAGCAGCGGAGGAAGTCGAAGCATCCTCAGCCTGACCTCTACACGCCCCTCCCTGTCGTCATGGCGACTGGGCCAGTCCAGCCCTCGCCTGCAAGCTGGCGATGCCCCCTCTCTGGGGAACAGTTACAGCGGCCGGGTGGCTGGTGGCCAGGGAGGGCGCTACTTGTACCCCGGGCACCTCCGACGGCAGCTGGCTGGCAGGGGCGGAGCCCTCTGCAGCGTCGACCTCGGGGATCGAGCCGGCGAGGACATCGACCTCGATGGGATCGCCATGGAGGTCACCGGATACATGAGCGACGGAGACGTGCTGAGCAAGAACGCTGCACGCAATGATGATGTCACCAGCGGGTGAGTGGACTATGCTGATGGAGGTTTTTTAAATGTTCTAAACAGGTTTTGAAGTCTTTACTGCTGAAACAAATATTCAATTAAACAATTAGTGTATTGATAGAAAGTTAATTGACAACACTGTGATAATTGATTATCATTTCTCAAGCAACAATATGAAACATTTGCAGGTTTTAGTTTCTCAAATGTGAACATTTTCTGCTTCAGTCTGTTTTATATCATTTCTACATTGAATATCTTTGTGCTTTCGACTATTTGACAGACAAAACAATCAATTTGAAGCCTCTGAGAACTTGTGTGGGATTTTTATTATTTTATAGACTAAATAATGAATCAGTTAATAAAAAAAACACAAATCAACAAATGAAATAGAATTTAGAGAACAAAGAGAGTGACTGATTAAACTTCATAATTTCAGCTCTGTTGAGATAATTGATAAGTTGCTAACTTGATCCACTGTGTCTGAGTAAGCAAGTTAACACAGCAGCTGATTCTGTGTTCATAGGCATCAGGAACCTGGTGGTGGCAGGCTGATATACAATACTTCTAGGATTAATCTGTATTTACAATTTCTGCCAGTGGAAATGATCATCTATTTATGTTGACATCCCTTGGTAGGCGAGCCAAAAATCAAACACTGACTATAAATATCCCCTGTAACTCTTTCTCTTAAATCTAAGCCTCTAAAATGTGTCGCATATAATTTATTGTTGTCTTTGAGACTTATACACAATTTCAGAAATGACTTATTTCAACTGAGGAATCTTTTCAGTTGCTTAGTATGTTGCAGTAATATACTGTATCACTACTATTATGGGATCCTCAATTGATGGTGGGAATATGGTATTGTGGTTGATCATAACATGAGAAATGATCATTAAAAAACTGAATTAAGTGCTTAGGAAAAAGAAGGGAAGGAAATGAAAAAAAGCACAACACTATAATTTCCATGTGATTGATGTGACCATGTAGGCTGTGTGTTTTCTCAAATGCGAGCTCGCCAGAAGGGGGCAGTAGTGTTCCTTCTTCACTGTTCCTCTGATCCGAGTATCAAGACAAATATCTCACAGTTCAGCCTCAGTAGTATGAGCAACATTTATTCTGTATAGCTTAGATCCCACAAGTATCCCGTCTCTCTGTCTGCAGACACTGATATGCTGATAACCTGTTTATTTGCTCCCTCAAAGCCAGTGTCCGTGTTGTAACAGGCCCCTCGCATACCTTGGCCGTCGCACTGTGCAATTTAAACCTCTGCTGTCATCATCATTTATCAGATGAAGCTGTAAAATGTGCCAACTCGCCTTCAGATGGCATCGAAAAGCTTAAGACAGAGACCAGGGTCTGGTAATAGAGCAGCTACAGGGATTAGGTTAAGTCACAATGAATGTAAGTGTATCAAAGATTCTACGCGCTCAGCCAAGCAAGATGATAAAAAGAAAAAAAAAAAACAACAACCCACATCTTTTAAAATTGGTGGTTCACATTAATTCCTTTGGCCCCCATGGATTTGCACTGATTCACCAGCCCTGAGGCAGCTGTGGAAGTCGAGGGAGCTAAGTGCTCTTGAAGTACTTGATATGTCTGAGGCTGTAGCCGAGCAGACAAAGGCCAAACCACAGCCACATCTGGACAGGTGAGCAGGTGAGCAGAGCCATTCGCTTGCTCCAAATACTTGATATCCAGCGAGCTGGGTCAAACCTGTGAGGAAAGCAAGCCTAAATAAAAGGACTTTGTTGCAGTTATTGATTTTAGTTGTTAAAATTACATTATTGATTGTTCAGTCCATTAAATGTTAGAAAAATACAGAAAATCCCCTCGAAATCTCAAAGTGACACCTTCAAATTCCTTCTTTTGTCAGACCAAAAATATTTACAATGATATAAAATGGAAAAAATTAGCAAATCTTCACATTTGAGACACTGGAACCTGTTCATTTTTTGTATTTTTGCTTGATAAACGATTACGCTGTTGGTCTCCGAAATCTATTACACTAGAATGTGGAGCTCTTATAGTAGCCTACTGTCAGAGTGAAGCTTGATATATTAACTGTGTGTGTGTGACACTTATAGTACATGTTCGGTGTGTGTATGTGATGCTCTCAGCCATTAAAACCCAAGGGATGATGTGATGGATGGCTGGCAAAATGAGCTTTTATTCAAATGGAAGCGGGTTAGACTTCTTGTGTTTTGGGGGGGTAGAAAGCTTCAGAGCCATGACGTGTGCGTGTTTAGATGTGTTTGTGTATATGTGAGGCAGTGTGTGTGTGAGTGTGTGTGTGGGTATATGCATATGGGTGTGCGTGTGGTGGGCGGAGTCGCCCTGTGGGTTAACCATTTAAAATAGACACAGACAGATGACCTCCCCCTCTTCTCTACATCCTCAGGCCATTTAGAGGTTAGCTCCATCACAAGCCTGTTAGCATCAACTAACTGGTTCTTCCACACAGAGGTGGGATGTTTACTCAGAGAGGAGCTGTTGGCATTTGGATTACAGCAGTTAAGTCTCGCACTGCAACTCTATTCTCTCTGTCAATTAAAGTGTCATTTCACCCAAACCATAAAAAAGTATATTATCTCATGCAGATAGTTCTGGTTTTATTTGTCCAGGTTTTTAGATGTCTTCTGCTTCCACCACATTACAGTGGAAGGGAACAGTGGAGTTGCATTTGTGCTGCTCAAACCATTAAAAATGACATTCAAAAGAATTCCACAGCCACACCTTTCTCTAAACACAATGTCCCTGTTAATCTGAATAATCCACAGACCTTAGTGTGGATTATAGTAGTTCCCAGGTACAGATAGAGAGCAGTTTCAGTGCCGTTATAACCAAAAATTCAAATCAATTAATCTTGGCTGGAGGTAGAACAAACAGACATTTCAACACATGAAACCAAAACTACCTGCAGAGCAACTAATTGTAAGTAAATAAGTAAATAATAATGTGTGTGAACTGATCCTTCAACTCCCAGAATGACATACTGTACAATTGCAAATTAAATAGTAAAGTAACAGAGTAAATTTTCTTTTAGACATTTCTAGTGCTGGAACAATTAGTCAGCTGATTAGTTGATCATCATTTCTTTTTATAATTGATTGTCATTTATCAGGCAAAATGGCAAATATTCACTGTTTTCAGCCTCTCAGATGTGAGGGTTTGCTGTTTTCTCTGTTCTTTGTCATTGTAAATTGAATATTTTTGGGTTTCTGGCTGTTTGTAGGACAAAACAGACTTCATCGACTGCTGTAGGAAATTATAATGCATTTTTTTGACCATTTTCAGACATTTTATAACCTAAAAAATGAATCAATGACCCAAAAAAACAACAGGGAGACTAATCAATAATGAAAACAATCATTAGTTGCCACCCTACCATTTCAAACTCTATGACCAGCTCAGCCTTTATCTGTCTTGATAGTTCATTTATTTAGAGTCCTACAACACAGACAACATGACTGATGACACCACATATAGTTTCTGCAAAGGTTTCCTTCAATCTCCAACCCCCCCCTCTCTCTCTTTCCTTTCGGCTTTTCTGGCCCATTGAGACAAGAACCCCCCCCCCCCCCCCCCTTTCCCAACCTCCTGAGCTCGGGGGTATGTTGCCTGATCAATCCCTCTGCCTTCCCCCTTCCCTCACTCTCTCTACCCCCCCCCCTCCTGCCCCATCCCTCCTCCACCCTTCGCAGACAAACCCAACCTCCAGCCAGGAGGGAAAAAGCATGTGGAACTGAGGAGAGAAGCCGCATACCAACACAGAGCTCACACACTCACACGCATTCAGGCTAACACATGGACACATAATCTATACTGATACCGTACATTAGTGTGATATCACCATGATCCAGTCTGCTTTCACCTGGTGATGTTATTCAAATAACCGCAGATCTTAGATCTCAGACCTGATAACAGACAGTAGCCAGGTGGTTTGAAAAGGGACACCTTTGCTTTGGAGATTTTTATCAACAGGGATCAACCCTCATCTGGACTTGTTTATTTTGCTTTGGACTAACTGTGTTACCATGTTTGAGGCAGAAAGGTACGTTTGAGCATTTTTAACCGCCAATATAAATCAGAAGCTCTAGAGGCGATTGTTTGGGGGGTTTTTTTTTTTCCAGAGCGTGAGATTTTGTGAATTTTCTTCTGTCAGTACCACAGCACATGCATTCTTAGTGAGTCAAATATCTCCGCAGTTTGATTTACACAAGGACTTTTTCTTCTGTTACTTGCACGGCTATGTAAACTCAACCTGGCTGCTCCGTTTCAGCCCATAAACTGTCTTGTTTGGGCACGTTTCTCCTGCTGCAGAAGGTTACAGGTTAACAGGCATCTGAAACAGGAGGAAAGGGAGGCTCAGTCACTCATTACTGTTGACGAAGAATTGTATGTGTGTGTGTGTGTGTGTGTGTGTGTGTGTGTGTGCGCGCGTGCACGCGTAAATGCCTTGGAATCTTCAAGGTGACTTTGCTATGAGATGATGGATGTTTTCTATAAAGGCGAGCTAACGCCCCTCATTCTCAATCTTCCTACATTGTCTTTTGTCTCTCTTGTTATTGAAAAATCTGCTACACATCAAGTCTTACATCAGTGAAGAAAAAGTGGATTCGTCTGACATTTAGTAGCGCACGGATCACTTGATTTAACTTCGATGGGAGTATAAACACGGGCGTAGGAAGTATTAAAAATGTGGGTGGGACAGTCTAACGGGGGGTCTGGATGCCCTCCCGAAGAAAAAGTTTTAACAGTGTTATTTCCTGTATTCTGGTGCATTTTAACAGGTGCTTTGATACTTTTATCTGGCTCCAATAGCATGAGAAAAAATTATGGGTACATTTTGTAATTTCATCCAGAGGAAGTGGTTGGCTCCAGATCACACATTTGAAGATATTAAAAAGCTAAAAAAGTGCAGAAATTGATTTGCTGACTAATTCAGAGCCACATTTAATAATAACCACTCATTGTGTGTTTAAACTTCGTTATGCTTGCTTGAAACTGTAGTTTCTATTAAATGCATTTCTTTAATGTTGTCAAATCAATGAGTAAAGTGGAGAAGACAGCTGTAGTCAAAGTGTCCCTCATGCATTCTGCAATAAACTACATTCATCCTCCAGTCATTTCTACTGTTGTGAATAATCACCAGGATCTGAGGCCTATTTAACATTATTAGTGCTGCAGCAATTAGTTAATAAATTAGTTGATTAACAGTTTTGATAATCAGTTAATCATCAAAGTATTTTAACAAGAACAAACAATCGCTACACCTTGGATTCTGGGAACTTGTGATGGGCTTTTCCCCCCTTTTTTGACATTTTATGCAGTAAATAAATTATGCACTGCACTAGTGTATAACGTTTTATGTTTTTTTTTATCGTCATCCATTGCTGCAGTTCACTTCAGCTCTACAGTATTTCTTTGCCTCTTTTAGTTTTTTCATTGTTTAGGTTTTCCAGACTGCAAACTCATCAACCTCATTTCCAGCCGCAGCAGGCATCTGTTTTCAGAAAACAAGCTCCAATAAACCGAATGTACTCTACCTGCCCAGCACCGAGCGGCTGACTGAAACTTAGCAGCTAGCTGCGGAACATAGCGGAACATTTAGTAGTTAAGAGCCAAACCAAACCAGCTAGTTAAAATGACATTCATTAGTGTCGTTTTGATGTTCATTAGAGGGACAGAAATATGACTCCAAACTGATATCAGCCTGTTTTATAAATGACCACAAAACTCAACTAATTAAGCTATAAAATCAGGGATAGATTAACTGATAATTATTAGTTGCAACCTTAAACCTAATATAGGCTTCAGCTTGTTCAGCGCCTGAAGAAGTTTCCTCACTGCGGAGCCACTTTTGGTTGTTTCTGTCCTGCGGCTCATATGCTAATTCTGTTTGACTTCTGGTCATACAAAGGAACACTGTACTGTGTGTGTATACTGTACATGTATGTATAAATGTGTGTTTTTGTGTGTGTGTGTATGTGTGTGTGGGTTCCCTCTCCTTGAGATCCACATCGAGATAACACAGAGAGTGTTTTAGTGGTCGAAATCTGGCCGGGCTTATTTTTTTTACTCACTTAACTGCAAAAACAGAATCATCACAGTCCCACACAGAAAGCATTCAGCAACCGAACGGTCCAGCCTCGACTTTAAATCAGCAAACATTTCATTAAATTACACCTGGGTTAAATGAGTCAATATTTAGTTCCATTAGGAATCCACTCAATGGGTAAATATTTGGGGAATTAGTTGGTGTTGTTTTAGTTTGAATGGGAATGTTTGTGTAAGTGTTCAGGGCATCAGCTTCAGACTGTAACTGCTGCTAACGGTCAGCCTCTGACTCCAACAACCAATAAATCAAGCCCCTTCAAATGTAATTTTCCGTTATGAAATGAAGTGAATGCCCTACTTATCCAGCAGTTACATATACAGTATCTTTTCAGCTGCTCTTAACATTAAGCCGTGCAGTCAATCATAATATCCAAGCCCAGAGTAGATGATGGACTCTGTCTCAGTGATGAATGGTGATATCCTTCCTGTAGGAGCAAAGAATAGACTCATCCTCTGTCTAGTCAGCTACCAATGCTTTTACAGACTGCTGTTGTTTACCACCGGCCACATCAGAGAAATGTGTCTTCAGTCAGATAGTTTAGTGTCTTCAGTGTTTGGGGGCGGGAGGCTCTTTGCCAACCGTTTAGCCCTGATTGATGAGGACTTTGCCTCAGCCGGAAAACTAGATGGATGTGGGCTCCTACTGCTCTATATACAACAAAAGCAGCTCTGAGAAGAAGAACAGAGTGTGTTAACTCTGGCCAAAGTCTTAGAGCAAAGTGTGGTACTGCACTATGTCATCCTCTATGAGCCCTTTAATTGTACGTCTTAGAGCTGCTGTATGGTGCCGGTATCTGATGTCTTTTGTTGTGTTTTGCAGCTACATGACTGATGGAGGTTTGGGTCTGTACACACGGCGCCTGAACCGCCTGCCCGACAGCATGTCTTCCGTTCGAGAGACGCTCCATCGAAACACGTCATCGGGACAGGGTGATGCTGACAGGTAAGAAAAATCTTAAAAGGGAAATTCCACCCACTTCCTCTCTTATACTGGGAGATGATCAGTGTGTGGAGTAATGCTGGGATTGCAGTTGACTTGCAAACTTGGCTTGGTTTGTCTACTTCTACTGATTACCTACATTTCCCAGAAAACTTCACACACATCTTATTCAATGTGCTGATCTTAATGTCAGCAGATCAGCACATTGGGAATTTCGGCGTATAAATTTATTATGAAGGTTTGTGGTCTGTAGATAAGATGTTATCATACTGTTGATGGAGGAGATAGTGTTGCAGGCATTTGAATACACTGTTGAACCCTCTTAAGTTGTCATGGACTTTGATTGCAATACTTGTGAATGAAATGTCCTCTCCATGGGGTTTTAAATGGAGCGTTTAGACATATAGATGGGAAAATAATTGTTTTAAAACATAAAAAAAGGTTTCATATCGCAGAAATGAGCATAATGCAGACACACAAGCTATTGACAGAATATGTCAAAATTTTGGAAAATACAGTTATTCCCTTTTCCTGCCAAGAGTGAGATGAGAAAATTGATACCACTCTGTTTGTTAAATATAGGGCTGTAGCCAGCAGCTGATTAGCTTAGCTTAGCATGAAGACTGGAAACAGGGGGAAATAGCCAGCCTGGCTCTTTCCAAAGGTGACAAAATCTGCCCTCTAGCACCCCTAAAGCTCACTAACTAGCGTCTTATCTCTTGTTTTGTTTTATATGTACAAAAAGCTGACTCCCTGAAGTCGCCCCTAGTTGCTTAGCAACCTCATGGTAACAGTAAGAGTTAAAAAAGTCACGTCTCCCGGGCCAAGAAATAGTCTGGAACATAACCCCTGTTAATTAGTGAACCTTTGGGGTGCTAAGAGGGGGATTTTGTTACTTTTAGACAGTTAGGCTAGCTGTTCCCCCCTGTTTTCAGTCTTTATGCTAAGCTAAGCTAACAGTCCCCTAGCTCTATAGCGTCATATGTTATCAATCTTCTCGTCTAAATCTCAAGTCAAATACTTTAAACAAACATATCATATCACATATCAATATTACGCAACTTTAGGGTGTATTAATCTTTTCAGTCTTACAATCCCCATTTCTCTCTTCATATAATAATTAAACTACCATATGCGAATGTGCTATCTATGAAACTCTTTCCCTCTTGACCCAACTGGTCAAGGCAGATGGCCGCCCACCTAAAGCCCGGTTGTGCTTGAGGTTTCTTCCCGATAAAGGGGAGTTTTTCCTTGCCGCTTTCGCCAAGTGCTTGCTCATGGGGGAATGTTTGGGTCTCCAAAAATTACAGAGTACGGTTTAGACCTGCTCTATGTGAAAAGTGCCTAACTTCTGTTGTGATTTAGCGCTATATAAATAAAATTGACTTGACTTGAAAAATTGACTTGAGACCAAGCAACTGAGCTTTGTGCAATAAACCACACTGCTGTCGTGCAAATGCATCCTGAAAGTTGGGGAATTGCAGCGAGACACAAGTATTTCTGTGGGTGTTATCAGGATATACTGTATAAGCCACAGCATGTAGTAAAGTGAGAAGATTGACTTGGTATTTGTCTTACTGTGGGACTTTCTGGATCGCCTCGTGTCAGTGTGAGTGATTCAGTGTGACGCTGCGGTCTTTGTCCTGTCACAGAGATGGAGAGGGATTTAGTTCCTGGCTAATTGACAGACGGAAATGGATGAAGGCCGAGTTGAGCCCCACCGTGTCGTGAAGGAGAAGGATAGGGGGGGAGAAAACAGAGACGGCAGAGGGGGGAGGGAATAGACTCGATATGAAGACGGGCTGCGGAACGAGTACACAGTTGGTGGTTGGAGAAATAAATGAGGGATGAACTGGGTGAGACAAAGACTTAGCACAGAAATGTAGGTGGAATTAAGAATGAATATCTTTCAATTTAAGTCCAACTATCATCAGCATGTGACCTTTTATTAATAAAAAAAAAACTTATGTTTTGTGTTCTTTAAAGAGTAGAAATATTAACATTTTTAAACAAAAACTTCATAATTAATTCAGTCTTAAACAGACGTGTCACACAGACAGAAACAGGCTGCTTTGCCTCATTTCGAGTGCTTCAAGCAGCCTTTTCAGCAAATCCTCAGGTGTGGCTAATTTCCTGTCTTCCAGACTTTTGACCTCTGCCCTCTCGTTGCCTTTTACCCTGCATGCACACACACACACACACACACACACACACACACACAAACACTCCTTCACATTAAACTGCTCCAGCCCTCAGGTGGGGTTTAACACAAACTGTCCCACTGCTCACCTTTCATCTCTCACCCCTTCGCAAGACGCCGTCTCTCCTCTTATTTTCCTCCAACTTGTTTTGATTAGAGACCGTAGTGAGAAGAAGAAATTCGAAAGCAATTAAACGATAAAAGTTGGGGATTTCTCTTGTTTTCTTTTTTCCATTTGATTTCACACTTTCATGTTTCTCTGTGAGGTTTTAATCGACCGAGCGGGCAGATGTTACGTTCCTGCAGAAACCACTCATTTCTTCTTTAAAGATCTTCAAACGAGTTCATTAATCGCTTTTATAAGATTAGAGAGAAGGGCAAGGAGAGAGTTCTAAAATGATGAGGGGATGAGGTGACTCCCCCTCCTTCCCGCAATCACACCTCCTCACCCCTGAAGGAATGTCTGATAAATGTGCTTACTGGTTTTAGTTTGGGATTAATTAGGAGAGTTGGGGAAGTGGCTGATAAAAATTCATTAGCATAATAAACGGAAACCAGTCGAGCTGGAGGCTAGAGGAGGGCGATGTGTTTTTCTGTTGTAAAAGATGAGGCTAATTTAATACATGAGAGGGGGGTTAATGGTGCGGTTTGGGCAGGTGAAGGAGGCTGCATGTTTTCATCAACATATGTGGTTTGTGAGTGTCTCAGTTGTGAGCTTAGAGCTTAGATGTGTGTGTGCTTGATATTTGCTCTCTGGGTGTGTGACCTGCTATGGTTTTAATTGCCTTTTTTTTTTTAACGTCCTCTGTTATGATGAGGCCGAGCCTCTCTGAACAGACGGGGATGTGGGGGTGGGGAAAGGTGTCGGGTGTTACCGAAGCATTGGGGCAAAAGCCCTGTGACCCCTGGACGAGGAGGTCGCGAGCTTCAAAGGGTCGGGGTTCACAGGGAGGAGCGTTCAAAAAACCTTTAAGCCTTCACGCTAAAACCCTCGAGATCAGACCGAACCTGGACTAATGAGGAGCGTAAAGGATGCAACTAGAAAAACATATTATGAATAATATGAAACCATTCAAAGTACATATCATCCCATCAGCTGGCCTGGTGAATGATGTGACAGCTAATACTGATCAGTGCTGCTGATCTGCAGCGCCTGTGCAAAAACTAGTTTTACCGACTGTCAGATATATGTAAAGCAGTGGTTGAAAGCCGCCAGAGGGTCACTGAGACATGGGACAACTGGACCGACTGGGCTGAGCAAATAGACAGAGACAAAAGAGACAGAAACAGTGTGTGTGAGTGTGTGTGAGCATGCTTATCCCTGTCATTTATCTCTACCGCTGGAGAAAGAGGAAGCAATCTATAACGGTCTGTCTTCTGATTTGAATTCTCTTTGTTAAAGCAGACAAAGGAGAGGTCTTTGTGGTTTGAAACCGCTGTAGCGGTGAGTGTTAGAGACACCCCCCAACCCCCCTCACCCCTTTCCTTCATGCTGAGGCGTTGAAGATATAATTTCTCTATCCGAAATGAGAATGTGGCACAAAGAAGAGAGAGCAGGGCGCCACACAAATCACTCACAGTGTGAGGCTGATGACTGATCTTTTCACATGAAAAGGTATATAAATCAGCATAATGAGGTGGCAGGGTGGTTGAAGGATCATTTTACTTTCTCCTGTCCTCTATGTCCTCCTGCTGTCTGCACACAGTCAATATCGGCAGTATCATGGACTCAATTTATGCCCTCAGAGGAAACTAATGACATTCATGTGGAATATGAAAAAGAAAAAACAGATAGAGATCATCCATTACAGAAACATAATGTCTTCAATCTTGTTTGCTTACTTTGAGATGATGATGATAATTAAGACACCAACTCAAAGACCAAATCACATGAATGCTACATAAAAAGGTTTTTAAACTCATGATAACAAGCACTGTTACGCAGGTTAGTCATTGCAGTGTCAGGTAAATGCCAATTAGCTTCGTTATCAAGAGTTCTTACAATAATCATCTTGATGTGAGAGCTTTTAAATCAACCTGAGACAACTAAAAGAGCTCCGAACAAAAAAAATCTGCTGTAGCTGAATGGTAGGTGCAACTGAATTACTTAATGTCAATAAACATCCTTGACAACACATAATATGCAAAAGGCAGACGCTACATAGTCAAGGCGGAAAAGTGGTTACAAGCTGATATAACCGACAGGAATGACAGGTTTTTTGTTACCCTTTACAACTGCTGTTCTACTGGCATCATGTCATGTCTCTTTGTATATCAGCATGTTCCACTTGACAGATAGACCTCCTATCAGCAGGTGCCTTTTAAAACTCTTAAGCTGCTATCACTCATTCTAATACCCTTCATTGTCCTTCTCTTTATATTATAATTGTAGATTTAAGGCCTTTTGTGAAGTACTTTGAATTTCCCTACTGTTTGAAAGGTGCTGCATAAATAAACTCGCAATATGTTGCCTTTGAGATACTAAACCTTGAACCGCAAGCCTTTTAAGTCCGTGTTCAGACGTTATACTGCATGTACAAAACTTTATTTATTTCACTGATGATCTGCCAAAAAAACACTGGGTGAACCTGGTTTAGCTTTTACCACAACGCAATGCAATGGCATCTGGTACTGCGCTGTGTCGGGCCAATCAAATACATGCAAGCCCACATTCCTGGTGGATAACCGTAATGTGAATTGTTTAATTCTGCTGTTAACCTCTTCTTTGTTGAGACAGAAGATAAAATGATTGCTTTACAGAGCTGTAAAATCTGCTCTCATAGTAAGCTATGATAAACTTCTGTATTTTGGTGTCTGATAAAATAATCGATCTATTTTTCAAACCAGCATTTCCAGATTGTATTTCATCCTTGTACCCGTACCTGAAACAAAATGTCCCCGCTTTTACAGCTGCTTACACACTGAAATACTCCCTAAAGTAGTTGTGTTTCCTCCATTATCAACTTGTGCAATAGACAATGTAGCTTCAAGGCAGAGACTTTGCATGACAGGATTCTAATTACTCAAACTACTTGAGTTTCCAGAGTAATTGTCTCAGCTCTAGTGTATAATACTTGTAACTGGTGTGTCGGCTAACCTTAGATGACCCTTGTTAGTCACTTAAAAGTGAAAGGATATGGCCGGCAATTGTCTATATTCTTCTTATTGTCAACAAATCTCATGTGCAAATCCAAACCAACAATTAATTGATCATACTTACAAGTAATGTGTGTGTATCCAAAGTCTGATATATCTTATTCCTCTGTGCCGTAGAGCTCCGTCGTTGTCCAAAAGCTATTAAAAATGTGTCATAGAACCAAACTGTAACAATGGGTGACATGCTTCTTATGTCAAATCGCCAGCCTTATCCGTTAAAGTCCATTTCTCATTAAGTGTTTACATTACTATGATACATGTTCACATTATTTTGTCTGCCCCCATAAAGTGGAATCACTGTTTAACTGTACGTATGATGGATGTTGATAATACTTCAAATGATCTTTGATAAGGGTTCATTGTCTGAAGCGCGGTCTGTCTGCACATATTCTATAGTCTTCTTTCTCTCTCTCAGGAGGGCTTTAATCCCACCTGCAACAGAACTGAAGTTGTATACCACATGGGCATACACACACATATATTACAGGCACGCTCACTATAACACACACATGCCCCTAATCCCCCAGTATGTCATCTCTCCTGTCTGGACTTGACCAAGTTCCCTGTTGGCCTCAGGTATAGGAAGAGAGAGGTTCACCCTCCTTTATCAACTCTCTCCTAAGCTACCAGCAACACCTGGCACTCCACCTGTCTCCCCCCTCTCTACCTGTCTGTCTCTCTGTCTGCCCTCTCCAACCCCCACCTCCACCTGCTCCCCTTGTTCAGCAGAGTGAATGTTGTGGTTTGGCCCCAGGCTCTCACTGTAATAATAATCGCTGGATTGGTCTCCTCCCCTCCTTCTTTTCCTGTCGTTTCATGAACCAGCGATCCTGTTCCCTGTAGGACCAGGAGGCCATTTGTATGATAATCACAGACACACAGCTTCATGTACACCCCCCCCAAAAATAAAACCCTACACTTGCACTTGTACCTGGTCCTGGTTGGTCCTTTCCTGCTTGGAAATAGCAACAACCTGTCAAGACTGATCAGCTGCTGTTTCAAGATTTCTCTCCAACACTAACCCTGATCAGCAATGTGTGTGTGTGTGTGTGTGTCCCAGTCTGGTGTGTGTGGTGCGTTGGGCCGTGGCTCCACTCTGGAATGCCAGGAGTGTTTGGTTAATGATGGCAGAAGGGAGCAGGGTGAGTCAGTGTTGGGTTACCAGGATCAGTGGCACCAGGGCAAATGAAGACCTTACCTAAGCTATCTATGGTTCCCAGAATGTGCAGTGTGCATACTTTTTTTTTTTTTCTAATACCTTTGCATAATGATACAGGAAAACTTTCAGTGTTTTTGTGTGTGTCCTCAGGCACCTTGCTGCAGCCTTGTAAAACATAAAATTCATAAAAGTTTATAAGCTAACAAGGATGTGTTTTCATCTAGATTACTTATCCTTTTTTCTCTTTTGATTCAGTTTGCTACAATTAAGAAATTGTTATAAAAAAAATATGTAGTTTAATATTCCCCACCAGTGTTAAGCAAGTTAAAAATTGTAATCAATTACTGATTAAAATAGTAAGTAAAGTAATTAGTAAAGAAGCCTCAGTGACTCCATTAATCCCAGTAAGGCAGCGACCTCGCTGACCCCCAAGTGTAAATGTAAGGGAGCCTTACTGGGATTAGTAATTGTAGTGTAATTACTGAATTTCAAATTGTAATACCTTATCACTACTCATTACTGAAAAACTGCCAAAAAACTGGTTCCCACACATCGTAAAATCTTGGCATAGCGTTTTGTATCCACGATGCTATTAAAATCAACACAAACGCTGCTTCTAAGCAACAAGACTACATAACCTGTACAAGATGAGACTATATAACCTCAACGCTCATTGTCTGGTTTAATGAGAAAATTGAATCATCCTCATATTTCATTACCTCAGACTGCTCAGTAGCTCGCTTTTAAGGGTGCAGCCACATCAAGAGTGTAATTGCCTCTCATATTGTGGAAAAAAAAAAAACTAGAGATGATGTAGGGTTTTATAACAATGTTTTCAGGGCTTAAATGGATGGACAGTAGCTTTCCATTTGCTTGTTTTCGCCGCAGGCTGGTCATCTCAAACTTGAGTTCCAGCCAAAAAAGCTATCATGTTGATAACAGACCGTGATAATCCATCTACATTAAACTGAGCCTCATTCATCCTGGTGATAAGCTGTCAGCCCTGTTCCTTTTGTACTAGTTTGAGCATCAATGAATCACAAACTGTATGTTCAAGTCGAAGCGAAAAGTAAGAAACTGAACTTTATAAATGTTGCTGTAAAAATGCAGGAGGTGATAAGAAAAATAATTGCAGTGACGTCTTTGAGTCATTGTAGATTGACGTAAGTTACCTCAAAATTTTGTTCTTGTCATGAAAAGGGAAAAAAAGGTAAGATTTTTAGAAATATATTTATCAACCTCACATTCAGTGAGAGTATGTTAAACATTTGGTCTGAGATATGAACAGCCACTCCTATCCTTTGTCTCCTTATCTTCTGCATTCACTCACTTATATTCATAACACACTTTATGCAACCAAATACTTTTCCACAGATATCCAGACTCTCACACAGCCTTTGACTCCCCTAGCATACTAAATGCTGTAAATGCCTCCCAGCCATGGTCATGCTGAAAGCAGCGTTCTGCTGCAGCGTCCCAGAGGTGTGTGTATGTGTGTGTGTGTTTCTAATGAAGCCAGACTGGTGAGGCGTCTGAGAGCAGTCTGAGGCAGTATGACCCACGGTTCTCTCCAAGACGTGGACGTTCAATACAGGCTGTCAGGTCAAATATGTTCCCAAGTTAATCATACTCCTAAACACCCACATACCGCAGCTGCTGCAGAACGCCGTTCCACCTACACTGCAAACTTTTTAAGTGAGAAAATTAGCCAGTGCTATGAGATCATTCTTCCCGATACAAATCAACAAGAAGTGTAATTTTTCATTTTTTATTGCAGCATTTTTCTGGTCACACCAGCATTTTAAAAAGGCTAAATTTAGTGGCGAAATCAATCCATTCCATTGGAATCACCTCAATCTGCGAATTTGCTCACAAAGGCAGAGTAAATCTGCCCAAATCTTTTTTACATTGAGTTCAACTTTGGTGAACTTTGAGATGCAAATTCATGCCCTTGACCAATAGCAAGCAGTCTTGACAGTGCTGATTTTTGAAGGAACAGAGAGCCGGAGAGGCCAAAATGGAGGGAAATGTCGTAGCTTATTAGCTGCACCATCAATTTTTATTGAACCCTCCTCTGTCGAAGTATAAAATGCTCCACAAAGGACGAATGGTTTGCAGACCGTTACAGTAAGAGTCAGGGGTCAGTGGTCCTAATACGTCTGTGTAAATTTATTCTTCCATTAGCGACAGAGCTAACAAAGCTTGTTATAACTGACGGTTAGCTTAGCAAGTTTTTCGCTAATTGGTAGAGCTTTTTCCACACATCGATAACTTACAACAGTAACATTTTTGAATGAAATAATGTACAATCCTTAGAATAAAATCCTACAGAAAATCTTTTAAACACGTTGATTTGTATTTAAACAAGATTGGAATAATCCTAAAGGTTTTGTTTAAAGAAATTAACAGTTTTCGGACCCAATATGAGGTAAACTTGCGTTCGATTTTTTGCTTTTGCAGTGTAACAACAGGGAATGTGCTGCCTGATTGCATGTAGGAGGAGTTGACATTAAGTAGGGTCAAGGGTCTTGCTTTATATTAAAAAAAAAAAAAAAAAAAGGAGAAAGAAAGGGGGGGGAGAAATTTTGAGGGTTTTTTTTTATGAGAAGAGGGAAACACAGACAGAATCCTAAGAGGAATGATGTTTTAGTTGCCATAGATACTGTATCAGCAGACCATCTTTCCTCCCTCTGGGCTTTTAACAGGCACACCTGCCTCACCCCAGGATACACACACACACACACACACACACACACACACACACACACACACACACACACACACACACACACACACACATACATACACAAACACACACACACACTGATGAGGGTGGGGCTCTCATTCAGGTAAATAAGGCTTTTTCTTCCACACGTTCTATTTTTTGCATCAAACTTTGCAGCTCTAACATTAGTTCTCTCTTGATCTTTATACTCAGTCTACCAACATATTATTTACTTAAGCTTGTTTCCAGGCATTTTTGTCCCAGTTTCTTTGCTTTATTACTCAGCTGAAAGTAGTGAGGTGCACCAATGACCCACAGAGAGAAAAAGCTTTATATATGACAAAAAACTACAGACCGGATTCGAAAGCTGGACGTTTTGATTGCAAAGTATATGAGCCTCAGCCAACCGAGCCACCGCACCAGCAGTTTTTGAAGGGAAACACAGAGGTCAGAGGCTCAGCCCCATGTCTCTTGGTCCAGTCTGGAATCTGAACCAGGCAGCCAGGAGGAAACAGTAGATGGAGAAAGTAGAGCAAAAGAGCAGAACATGTTGGACTTAAATTCATCTACAGAGAGTGGTTTGTGGAACGCTCAGCACAGGGTAAGTTTTAATCTGCCCTGACTGATATTTTCCGTGAGGTTGGGTGCGGGTGGTAAGTCGGAGAGTCAGCAGGTTCGTGCAGGTTGCAGCTTTAAAGTAACAGGATAAAGTTGATTATCCTCGTTTCACCATGTGAGCTGCAGGAAAGGCTCGGGGACAGAAGTCTGCAAGAGGTTTTATGTCACGGACTCTGAAATGTAACAGGCTGCAGACTAACATATTGCTAGAATTTTGTTCCTATCCACCCCAAATGGGATCATTCTCATGGGAATATTTCTTGATTTTAATTGATGATTTTAACCTGTTAACAACCACTTTTCATAGTCCAACAAGTGGAAACAGTCAAGGTATCTTGTGCATCAATTTACTCACATTCCCACAAAATTCAATCTGATTTATTAGGTATCTTTGGAAACTGTGGGACCTCCTCAGAGAGTTTAAAGTAAAGTTCTGTTTGTTGGAGCTACTGTAGGTTTTGAGGTTAAAGAGGTTGATAATAAGCTAAATAATTGTCAGTAGTTTCCATCATTAATTGTTATTGTATTGTTAACGATAGAAGAGTCAACTACGTTTTGTGTTTCCCTAAAAATACCGGTGGTGGTTTCTTTTACACCAACAATAATAAACTTTTATTTAATGCACATTTTTGAACAGTTAATTAAGTTCAGAAAGAGAAGCAACGAAGAGCATCTGTGGAAAAACAGAGCAGAGAAAAGTGGCTCAACGTTAAAAGAGGAAACTCCTGAAAATGTTTTATTTCCTAAAAGTGGATCATCGTCCGTCATCTGGAGACACTTTTAAAGCAGATTTCAAACCAGATGAGCATAAAAGGACACATTTGGGGAAAAAAATTGCTTTTATGTTATATTGCATGCACCCCAACATAACTGCTAAGTATTTATTGTTTGACCCTCAGGGGTCCCCACAATCACTATGGACCACAGGTGTAGAGGCAAGCGTTACAGCCTTGTGTTTCATTCTAGCACTGAGGTGACAATAAGTTGGTTTGTATGCGCTGTGTGTTTAAGTAGTTTGTCTCCACGCACGTGTGAAATTCCCTATGTTTGCCTCAATAGTCATTTAAATCTCACTTGCATGCGGCGCGGTGGAATCGTGCGTGTGCTCGGCGATGTGTGTCACATGTGTGAAGAGTTTAGTGTGTTTTCACTGCGGATCCGGGTCAGTCGGTCGGATATAAGGGAGTGTGTATTTACACATCAAACAGAGAGAGAAAGAGACCAGTCAAAGGAAATCTGTGTGTAAGAGAAGCAGCCAGAGGGATCTAACTGCTTTGATAAATTCTCTGAGTGCAGATAGCAAATGTTTTCCCAAAGCAGGAGACAATAGGACCAGACATGGGAGAGAGAGAGGCAGAAGAGAGAGAGAGAGAGAGAGACATTCCTCAGTGTGTTGTCCAGTTCAGTCCTGTCATTTCTCGTCAACGCAGGGACAGCTGTGTCATTTTCGTACCACACGACTCCTGGGCTCCGGCCCGGAATGTGCCAGGTTTCATCACAGCAGCCTCTTCACTGCCTCCTTTACTGTCTCACTATGTCTATAGTTACGTTTAACAAAATTTAACAAAGCTGTTTTGATTAAATTTTTTTTAATGAAAGAAATGATAAGACTGCTTCTTTACTGTAGATTTGCAGCCTTTTCCTGTTGTGGAAAATAAACACTTTCTGAGAATAATATCAAAATTTTTACATTTAATTAGCCCAGCACATGTAATATCATACTTCAGATCTAAATATCCAAGAGAAATCTTCAAACAGTGAAATACGTTTTCTGAAGCCTGAGGGGAAGAGCAGCTGCACGTACAAATACTGATGTGAGAAAATCTTTACGTCTCTCTTATGATGCAGTGAAACTGGCAAAACAACCTGCAGGTTACAACTTACAACTTAGTCTAATTTGCATATGAATGTTGTGCCTGTCCGAGCATGTGACATTCTGGTTTTCACAGTATATGGTGTCGTTAATGTGCAGTATGTTTTAATCGCTGTATTTTCTGCTGGAAGCTAGCGCTTACAGTATCTTTGAGAATATGTAAAACAAAAACTTCAGAAACTCATTTTGTTCATTTTTAATTAGAACTTGCTCAGAATCATTTACATTGGACAACACACTGTTGTGAAATGACAACATGATATGATCATATTGCTAATAAACCTCAATACTTATTTGGTTTAGACTGAAACTGTGTTTGTAGCAGAGAATCTGTGCAGGTTCCCTATCTGTTTTTGCATACTTTGATCAGATAGTTTCTGATTTATTCAAAATTTTGGCAATTTTAGACTTTTACCAGACATTTTTGTGTCTGATATCATTTAAAATCTGTGAAATTCAAACAGCATCAAGCCCTTATCATCAATATACAGTTCCACTGACAGTCAGTCATATAGTATTATGGCCCAGCCCTAAGAGAAAAACATGTTTTTGTGTTATTGCGCCAGTATGCAAACCATATTTCCTGATTGGAATAAATAAAGTGCTTTGCATGTCTCTGATGGTGCTGATATGTTGCTCATGACACTGTCTCCTCAGTCCTGATGCTGTGTCTGTACAGCGTACACAGACCTCACCTGTCAACTTGTCCATGATGTCATCTGTGTCCCCACCCCCAACCCTGAGGGCTTTAAGTCAGAGAGACAGTCTGTCAGTGTCCTCCCCCGATCTGTCTGTCTGTCTGTCTGTCTGTGTGTGTGGACAGAGACAGATTTGGGGTTATATGATCCAGCTGCAGTGTGAGGACCAGTAGTCGCCCCTCAAACACAGGAAATCCCCTTACTTCTGCTTCACAGCTCTGTTGTGGCCACATGTCTGTGTGTATATTTCTGCGGCACAGATCCTGTGTGCATGTGCCAGAGTCGGATGGGGTTTTTTCAGGAGGGGGGGTGTTACAGTACTGCAACGCCAACCAACCAACCGCAGTCCCGAGGGACGCACACAAGAAAAGTTAAACAAACACAACCGCTGCCTTTTTCTCAGGACACTTCAGACACTCTTATTGGCTGACCCATAAGAGATCCCTTTTTTTCATTGGTCCCTTCGCCTCTCCCATTCTGCTCTTCTCTTTAAGGGAGGTTTGGCCTCTGAACTCTGACCCCTTAGGGAAAGCAGAAAGCTCTCTAAAAGGACCCGGAGAGAGACAAGGTTCCTCTCTGGAATGTCTTGATTCGGGTCATTTTTTTCCCCCTCCGCTACTGTCCTCTGTGACTTGTTTACAGGCCTTTTAGCCTCTTTAGAAAGTGAGAGAGTGACTTTCATCTTGGTGAATGACAAGCTTGCTTACACAGTTTTAATTGCACACTCCAGCTGATTTAAAGGGTCACTTTACCCAAAATGGGGTGGAATAAGATACCTACTTTAATCAAGGATGAGTCAAATCCTTCTAGCTTTAAGTAAAAGGCAAAACAACGGCTACTAGACAGAGCTGCTGAATAAAGTAAAGGTATCTTCATATGCTTTTCATGTCTAGGGCTTTGATTAACTTTCTATGTTGCCTTTTGTCTTGAGTACATCTCTAAAAACATTTTAGTGATTGTACTTGGGATTCAGTTGTCTATGATTGGTGCTTGTATGTTGTGATATTTCTTTATGTCAGACAATGAACTTCTGTAGGGCTGCAACAAACAATTATTTTCATTGGCAATTCATCTGTCGATTATTTTATCAATTAATCGATTGGTTGTTTTGTCCATAAAATGTCAGAAAATGGTGAAAAATGTCGATCACGGTTTCCCAAAGTGACATCCTCAAATGTCTTTTTTTGTCCCGACCAACAGTCCACAACCCAAAGATATTTAGTTTAATATCATAGAGGACAAAAGAAACCAGAAAATGTTGCAGATTAATTGAATTGTTGGCAACTAATTGATTAATTGACTAATCATTGCAGCTCTAAACTCCTGTCCCCATCTTGCTGAATGGTTGAAAGTCTGTGAAATTACCTGAGACAACGCTGGAAATAAGTCTAGGACTTTATCATCCTGTCCATGACAAAGTCTGATACGTTTTGTTTTAAAATAGATTAAATTTCAGTGCTTTGAGCACCACAAACCAAATCACCTCCATCATATTGTGGTGCAGGCAGACGTCTCAAAATCCCCAAATTTATCTACATGGTTTGATGCTGTAAAAGGTAAGTGAGAAAATATGTGTTTTTTTATGATTTGGGTGAACTGATCCTTTTGGGGGAAGAGCATAAAGACAGTGTGATGATCTATTAGATGCCGGGCCTCATCGGCCTACGTTTGGCACCACTTCCTCCCGGGGGCAGCTCGCGGTTAATGTCTCCGTCTTCTCTGATTGGCCGTAAAGGGCTCGGTGGTTGTTAACTGGCGGGTTGCTTTGCCAGCGGGAGGCTGTGGGCTGGGCCATGCCGTTTGGCCTGATCTCTAATTAGCACTGGCTTGTCAGCTAGTCAGGGTGGATCTGTCTGGGAAATTGCAGTCTTGCACACACTGAAACACACACAGACGCTCACATACGCATAAACCATAGCTGGGAAACACACAGTAAAGCAACAAGCGGGATTGAGGATTGTCCTTCAGTTTGGGAGAGTTTGCCTGTGATCATGGAGCTTTGACTTGTGTTGCCGTCTGACTCTTGTTAGGCTGAAGTGGCTTATTTAGGGCTCAGGGTGTGTTTGTGTGTGTTTGAGTTTTGCTCTATAAGTGGCGCGGCTGCAGCAGTGAAGTGGTTAACAGTCCCGGGGGAGGCTCATGTTACCAGCAGCAGGGCAGGTCCTTCCCTTTTCTCCCCCCCCCCCACCCCCCACCCCCCCACCAGTCTCTCTCTCTCTCTGTTAGTCCAGAGAGAGACGAACAGTGCCCGAGGGATGAAGCATCAGTGCAACGAGTGACAAAGAAGCTCAATCTAGGAACGCAGCCAAGGCAAGAGAGAGGGGGCGAGAGACACTGAGAAAGCTCAGAGAGAGAGAGAGAGAGTCAGACAGAGAGGGAGTGGGAGAGGTTTGGCTGTGTGAACTCTCTCAGCGGCATGGAGTCATGAAGCTCTCTGTCCAGCTTGGCATTTTCCCGCAGCGCTCTGGTTCCCACGGCAACCCAGGCACCCTGACCAGGTAGATGCATATATGTGTGTGTGCAAGTGCGTAAAGGAAACTTTGTACTTCTAGTTGCGGCGACTTTGATTTAATCCGCGTTCAGGAAGTGTTGAGATATTTGCGGGTTTGTTTATCTGACTGTTTTTTAATGTCTGTCCACATATCTTCATTTTCTTCTATTCTTGTGTGTGCATCTGTGTGTGTGTGGGACTTTCCCTTGCGGCTGTGTGAACGAGTTGAGACGGCTGCGGTCAACCCTCAGCACCTCGCAGTCCCATCTGCTCCATGGATGCTTTCAACTCTTAAAACTCGGCGGTGAATCTCTCGCTGCTCTGCTGCTGGCCGTTTGATTTATTCTGCCGGAGAACCCAGAAGGAAGTTATGTTTTCCCCCTCCGTCTCTGTTTTGTCAGGTTGTTAGCAAGGTGGCTCAAAAAGTAATAAATGCACAGTGTTTGGCTTGAAATCTGGCTGAGAGGCTGTGCCAAGGGCCAGCTGATTAGATTTTGGTGGTAATCTGAATCTGGGATTTCTGCCATTGAACATTCTTTTTGTTTTGTTTAGATTTTTTTAAGCCATAATTATAATGCTGTGTTCATGTGCTGGTGGGAAACAGTTGGCTGCTGAAGAGTGCTGTACTGACTTAGCGCTTTGTTTGAAACATCAAATCCCCGAATGATTAAAGACAAATGTGATATTTAGGGCTCAGTATGTAATCTCAATACATTTTGCATGTGTGGTGCAATGTGTGGTGCATCGAGTATCAAAAAGTTGTTCAGTTAGATGCTCGGTCTTTGCCTCTGATTGATATCAGGAAACAAAGATTATTGTACAGCTGCTTGTAGTCAGACAGCATTAAACACTGCTGTAATGAGGAGTTTGTTCAATAAAATAAAGATTTTATAGGGAAACATGCTCATGATGCTCAAACTGAGGGTGAAAAAAGTATTGTTTTGACAGCAGTAGTGTTGATCAGGTCTTGTGTTTGCACTGGTATCACAAAATTTCAAATCATATGCAATCCTCCTGGTGATATGTTTGTGCTGATATTCCATCTGTAATGATTAATTTATCCATTGATAGTTGATTAATTAAGTTCTCTTCTTTTCTAACATACTATTCTAACATTTAACAGTTTATAAAGTGAACATCTTTGGTTTTTGGACTGAAAAAACAAACAATATGAACATAGTTTGTTAACTGCTGTCCTGGTGGATATGGTAGGAAAGGAAAGAGGAATGCTCAGTGTGCCAACTGAAGAGACAAGAAGGTTGTAAGTCCTGTGTGTGTGTGTGTCTGTGTGTGTGTGTGTGTGTTTCTGTCACAAAAAGGACTTTCTTGCTGGTTTTTATGTATCATTACTCTTAACGGAACGGTCTCTTAACAACTGTAAAAGTACACATAGCTTGACAGCACCAGTTCTGTGTTTATGTATGTGTGTGTGTGTGTGTGTGTGTGTGTGTGTGTGTGTGTGTGTGTGCAAGTGTGTGTGCAAGTGTGTGTGTGTGTGTCCCCTGGTGCAGTCAACCCTGCACTGACCATCACCATCAGCCCCCCTCTGGTCCTTTCAGAGTGATGTTTGCCAACTGGCCGGGCTTCCTGTCCCCCCCCCCCCCACACACACACACAGGCTCCCAGCAGATATGCACACACACACACAAAAACAAGCACACACACACACTTAGACATACGTACACATTTACAAACAGATAAATATATCCAGCATTAACTCCCGGCATGTTTGCTCTGTTCAGTCTGTTTGAGCAAGTCACACACACACACACACACAAACACACCATGATGTCACTCTTTGGACGAGCCTTTGTTCATATGATAGACAAGCCCATTCAGCCTGTTTGTGTGTGTGTGTGTGTGTGTGTGTGTATGTATGTGTGTGTGTGTGTGTGTGTCCAAGCTGAAATCACTTAGGATGGAGAAGAAAGGAAGCGGAAAGAAACACCAGGCAGTCAGAGACATCGGATCCGTTTCCTTTTTTCAATTTTGCAATTTTAGTTCCGTTTATCACACTAGTTTATTATCAAAAATCATACAAACTTATCAGAAAAAAGAACTCTTGTGTTGATAATACAAGAAGCATCACACTTCAGTTGCTGCTCTGTCTACAATGCGTGTTTGGAGTAATAAAACATGTGTCTGAATAGCCGGCTTGGGCTCCCTCATCCTCTCCACTCTGAAAGATTTACTGTTTAAAGAGTTTTAACGTGAGCCTCTCTGTCCTCTGCTCTCTCTCTCTCTGTGTGTGTGTTTGTGTGTGTGTGTGTGTGTTTGTGTGTGTGTGTGTGTGTGTTTGCGCGTGTATCCAGTTGGGATGACAGCAGCTCCGTGAGCAGCGGCATCAGCGACAACATCGACACAGATGATATCAACACCAGCTCCTCCATCTCCTCCTACGCCAACACGCCCGCAGCACAGCGCAAGGGCCTCAATACACAGGTAACAACACACACACACACACACACACACACACACACACCAGATTCCTTAAGCTTTAGTCCTCTAAGTCAAATGAAGGTCTTATCATTTTTTTTCTCCTCTTTATTTTATTAAAGAGCAATGAGCCTTCGGGTCATTATTTAGCTAATTAGCAATTATGTAATATATCTGGTAAAACCTGATACTTATATTGTGGTTTTCATTACTTTTTCCACATAAAATTGTTAAAAGCTAAACTTAAATAGATTGGATAAGGAATTCAAAAGAGTTAAATGGACTCAAACTAACTAAAGTTGTGTCAAACTCTAGTTTGTCTCCTCTGTCGGCATGAAGAAGAAGCCAAACATGAGAGATTTTGTGTTTTAGTGTGCTGAGTTGAGTATTTTGCACTATAACAATCTGCTTCATGCTAATCGCTCAACACACAAGAACAAATGCTCATTCTCTCCATGACATAATCACTCAAAAACAATATATGTTGATGTATTTTTAGTGTATTTTTCAAGTGGAACCACGTTTACAGTCTTCAGAAAAACAGACCATTTCAGTGACACTATGTCACATTTTTTTAAATAAATGTTTAGTCTTCCCCTTTTTCTCGTCGAAGAACATCTCATTGAAATGCAAAAAACATTCACCGTGTTTTCAAAGAAAGGGAACAAGTCAGTCAACAGCGTTGTCATGGCAATCGCTTAAACTCCAATTCCCATGTCGAAGCTGAGTTATCTTTGGCAACAGGTGAGTTCACATTAAGTCTGTGAGTTTCTTTCAAATAAATGAAAAATTGCAAAAATGTAAATTAGATGTTAGACAGTGACAGAATTCCTCTCTTACAGTATTCTGCACCGCGTTCCCTCCACTTGGCTCATTTCCCAAAAACGCAGTCTGTCTCAGGATTCCTTTGCATTCAGAGAAGAATGTGAGACTACATAAATTGGGTGGCACAGCCATGAACTCACAAAGCTAAAGCTGATGTTGACACTGGCCTAAAATCATTAAACACTGATTAAGAGCCGGTAAGAGCCGGTTCAGAAAAGTGATTTGTTAGACAATAATATTGTCATTTGACTCACGTGTACAACACACACACACACACACACACACACACACACACACACTATGTCGGAGCTGATGTAGAGCCAATCACAATGTGACGTGCATCCGTTATTGCTGCAGACGTCGAGGTGCTGAGGAAAAAACAAAGGACACAAAGGAGCCCTTTTTCTCCCTGCAGCTCTGACACACTGCCGGTTAATACAGTCTGCCTCATCTGTCCTCTGGTAATAACACACATTGGCTGGACTGTGTGTTTTCAAAGGTCTGTGAGTAGCAGCCCGCTGCATTTTTGTAGTGTTGCCTTGGCGACTGCAGAAGCAACTTAAAAGCAGCTGTCATTCCTCAAACAGCTGTAATTTACTGTGTTAGTTAAATAAAGACTATGGTGAAGTAGCTAAGTTATAGACTTTAAAGTTAAAATAAATTCAAGTGCAGGACTGACTTCCCTCAAGACTTGACTTGACGTGAGACTTTCAAGCTATGTATGTAAAAAACCAGCAACACAGCATCAGACAGGCCTTGCAAAGATGCACAGCTCGAATACTTAATTATTAGTCTTGTTGCTTTGAAAGGAAAGTATTCATGTCATTTTATTGGACCTGAAAGACTTGCATGTAGACTTGAATTCGCTTGTGACTTGACTTCAAGTTCAATCTCAAAAACATGAGCTGCTCAGTAAAACAGCAGCGAAAATGCTTCTCTCACATTTCAGATGACTAGGAGACCTTTTCCTGCTCAATAAAAGCAGTCCAAAAGCCTGACAAACTGCTCAGGTGATGGTGGTGTGGATGCTCGCTGTGGTTATAAAATGCGGAAATGCTTTAGGGCCACTTGGCAACGTGAAAGACGCTCTCTTCAGCAGTAATAAATCTGGCATACTATGTGTGGGTGTGTGTGTGTGTTCCCAGCCTGTGACGGATGCAGAGAAGCACTCGGCCTCCACAGCGGTGCACCAGGCCTGGTCGGGAGACGAGGTGAAGAGGCCAGACGGGTCAGACAGCGGGGTCAGGATGGAGCCGGGCTCCAAGTGGAGCCGCCGAAACCCCTCTGACATCTCAGACGAGTCCGACAAAAGCGGCTCGGGGAGGAAGACCCCCTCCGTGTCTCACACCGGCTCCTGGAGGAGAGGCATGACCACTCAGGTGGGGGTGACGTCACCCCGGACCAAAAGCACCAGTAGCACAGGCTCCACCGGCTCCGTCGCCCTCAAGACCCACAGTTCAGGTGACGATGTCTGTTTGCATTAGTTTCTGCACTGACTGCCTTTATTCACAGCGCTGAACTCACTGGATGAAAATATTATAGAGTGAGAGTGACGCTGTAATGAAGAGTAAAAGTGTAATAATTAAAAAAGTAAAAACAAACAAATAAATGAACAATAAATAAATAAAATAACATAATAAAATGAATAAAAATAGTTCAATTTTCCAACTTATCTCCTCATATCTGTAATGAAATTCTAGAAATTTTATTCAAAAATTCATTAGAAACAAGTAGAATTACCTCAACTCATATATTCATGTAAATGTTGAGTTTTATGAGTTAAATGAAGACTTAGCAACACCTTGCAACAACAGCTCCATCATCCTTTTGAGCAGCAGCAGCAGCAGATCAGTAGTTGAAATGTCTTTGCACACTGATCAGTTGTGCAGAGCAACTGCATTATTCTGTTTTACAGAGGCAACGCTGCCAAAGAGTCAGCCAAACAATGAAGAGTGTATTCATTCCAAGATTGTGTTTCTTTTTAGCTCAGGAAACTGAAATCATTCGGGGATACCAGCTGAATAGTTATCTGATTATAACATTGCTGTGTGGCATGAAAGAAGACAGTATTGAAAGTGCAGTGAATAGAGCGTGCTGGCTTTTGATAATGTACTTCAAAATATTGCTTGTTTTGTTAGCCTCTTAGTAGAAAAGACGGGACCTTTATGACTTCAATTGAAGGACAGATTTAATCTTTTATAGCTTGAGATGCTGGCATCTTTGGGCTTGTAAACCCTTTTGGATAAACTCTGAAATGGATGATGACCAAAAGCAAAACAAAGCTCATTCTACAAGCTTCTGAAAACAGTTTTTAGAAGTAACTTCTTCATCTCAAATCCTGCTGTTGGTGGTCTTGATGTGAGTTTATGTAACAGAAGCATCTTTGCTGCTGTCCTCTGTCCTGCAGGTAAGACGGATGATGTCAAGGTGTCAGAAAAGGGACGTCTGTCCCCTCGTTCTAACGGCCTTCACCGCTCACCCTCAGACGCGGGACGCAGCAGCGGCGACGAGGCGAAGAAACAATCTATCTCCTCCAGCCGAACGCCGACCACAAACGCCCTCACACACACTCTCTCGGACCCCCATACCCAGACACATACGCACACATCGCGCACCCCAACCAGCACATTTGGCTTCAAGAAACAGGGCCATGGGATGGTGACCATGGTTACCGCCAGTGGTGCCACCATTACCAGCGGCTCAGCCACCCTTGGAAAGATGCCTAAATCTGGGGCGCGCTCGCTGGCAGGAGGACTGAAAGCGGGTGGGCAGGATGGAGGGTCAGCGCTTGGTCACCACGACGACGGCTTCCTCCCCACGAGCGCCCGCTCCACCCTTCAGTACCGTAGCCTGCCGAGGCCCAGTCGCTCAGGAGCGGCCGCCCGCAACGGAAACCGTTCCTCCACCAGCAGCATCGAGGCTGCCGTGCTCTCTGTCACATCGCACGGGAAAAACTCAATCAGCATCGCCAAGGCCAACGGCACAGCAGGCCTGCTGGCCAATCAGACGGACCGAGAGAAGGGCGTCTCTGATATTGACACCCTCAGGAGCGGAGTTGTGATGCAGAGTGGAGGGGCGGCGACTGTTCCTCTGACAGGAAGACAGCAGGTTTCTTCACCCACACTGCGCAGGTGAGCACATGTACACACTCACACAGAACATCATTTGTATTGTCAGTAATCCTGCTGACATACTGATGGCTAACTGATGAACCACACTGACTGGGGCCCTCTTGTATGGACTTGATTTTACCCACATACAATGCTCATACACACACACACACACACACACTCACAGAAGACCATCTTAAAAGACAGCAATCATGCAGTCCCGGTAAATGATAAGCAATGGTGAGTAAGGATTACACGTGTGGGCTTGTTTTCATGCACGTATACACACACACACACACTTACGCAGTCTCAGCGAGGTTAAATCAGGCCATTGTGAAAGGCAGGCCTTGAGCTCAGCTGCCAAGCCTCAGCCTTGGTGGTGCAGGGGGGGGAGGGTGTGGTGCAGGGTAATGGGAGTCTTACCTCAGCGCTCTGCCCTCATTAATGTGAGGGAGTGATAACTCTTCAAAGAGGCTGGGTGCTGCCATTATTGCCCACCGCGGCCCCAGTCATCACAGCCTACCATTTAACTCTAACCTAAGATTAGCAGAGAACCAGGAGAGAGTTCTCTCTTTGTATGTATGTGTGTGTGTGTGTGTGTGTGTGTGTGTGTGTGTGTTGGCCTTGACTCAGATCTGAGTGCTGACTCTACCTTTCCTGGCTGCAGGCCTGCTACTGCCTTCCTTGTTTCATGTAGAGGAAAGAATAATACTGGTGTTTTTATCCTGTTAGCACAAGAACCTCTGGAAAACTCACTAACTCTACTTCTGTTCACCTTAAGCCAAAATAGTTCCATTATTTTTGCTGTCAAATATCATGTTAATATTCATAGCCCCTGGAAGAGGAATATTAATCATTTTTGCCACCTCTTAACTTTTCGTCTTGTGAAATCAGGCGTCAATTTCCATGTACAAGATAAATTCAAGCAACTTGAGCAACAATGTCAAACAATTAGGTGTTAAAAGATGTAATTATGTACAACATGAACTACAAAATGTCGCTATAAACAGTAATAAATGGGCTATAACTATATAACATTCTCCTTAAAGGTCACAATAAGAAAACAAATCCAAATACCTCCAATCTTAACATTCTGCCTCTTTTTCTGTCATTATGCCCTGTTTATAAACCGATTACATAATCTGTTACAATCTCAGAAATTTGTGATATTTTATATTTGATTACATCCTTTATTCCAGCTCTTGTTTGCGTACTTTGGCCCCAGTTCACCTTCTTTTCTCCTTGATTGATCGCAGGTTGTTTGGTGGGAAGCCCAGCAAACAGGCTCCGGTCACCACAGCTGAAAACATGAAGAACTCCACTGTTATCTCCAACCCCCACGCTACCATGAATCATGTGGCTACGGTGCTGGAGTCCCCTGATGCGGGGCTGGGAGGTGGGGACAGTGAGACCAGCAGCCCCCTGTTTGGGGGCAGAGCGCTGGGATCAGGGATGGGGACGCTGGGCAGCGAGCAGGTGAGCAGAAACGAATGGAGACAATGGATCTGTGTTAATTTATAAATGATGAGAACATAGATGGATAGGAAGACTGGTTGTGATGCTCCGTGGTGACCATACGCTGTACTTTGTGGTAGTAATTGTTTGATAAAGCTTGAGCATGCAGAATGTGGAGTGATAGTAAACTGCTATCTTTGTTTATTGTTTATTCTTGGGCTTTTAGTCTCATAAATCTTAAAAATGAAATATCATTCCTTTAGAATCACTTAAGTAGCCTGGTCTGTTGTCATAACTGTGTCACAGAAGCAGCCACTTATTCATTAGTTACGCTGCTATTTTTAGCTGTACACATTCTCCAACCGACTATTACTTACTGTGAAAAGAGGGAAAACATTTTTTTTTAGTTTATTTTTAAGTTGCATTTTAGCCGTATGAGTGGCACGGCTCTAGGGATCGCAAACTTGGCCGGTCGGTCGGCCACTTCGGTCCTGACTGAAATTTTTCAACAACTATCGGACGGATTGCTGTGAAGAAACATTTGTGGTTTCCAGACACAAGGTGCGAATGCCAAGTGCCACCAAGAGGTTGAAAGTTGTGGTTCTGTAGTTTTATTGGATGGATTACCATGAAACTTGATGTTTATGTCCCCACTTTAATGATCCCTTAACTCCTAATGCCACTGGGTCAACATTTTTATTTGTCCAATAATTTGGTTCATGACCAAACACTGGCACCATTACTTTGTGTTTAGTGCTAATTAGCAAATGTTAGCATGTTAAGCTAAGAGGATAACTGTGATATTAGCTACCTGTTAAATACCAATACCTGATAAACATCAGTATGTTAGTATTGTCACTGTGAGCATGTTATTGCTGATGTTAGCATTTAGCTCAAAGCACCTTTGTGCCTAATTACAGCCTCACTGAGCTGCTAGCATTGCTGCAGACTATTTGTCTTCTCATGTGTTACACTGTGTGTATTTTACCATCTTCCTCCACAGAACCGTCTGACTTAGATATCTGTAATGTCAAATTTTTTACCATTTAACTTTAGAGCTATTGCACAACTGTCATTTTCACACTTCAGTAATAAGACTTGTGGTCATTCAACTCAGCACAAATTGTCAAAACAGAACGTTAAGTTTGGATTTAAGATTAAAAATGATTGTTTACCTGTTAGCTTAGAGACGTTGGAAGGTGTTTTCAGAGCCAATGACGTCTTTGGCAGGGACACAAGGAGGATTTTGTTCTCACCTGACTAATGCCACAAACATGGTGGATTCCTCGACTACTAATGAGTGTGTTGCATGTGAACAGATGAGCAGTGTAGGCACTTGTTTCAGTAACTGTAGGCTACATACTGTAGCGTAATAGAGAAGATGTTTGTGAGCACGCTCAGTCATGATCACTCCTTCATGTTCCCACATGATTCATAAGACTTAATCAGATTAGTTATGAATCATGAAGTGAAACATTGTTTCAATAAAAATATATGGCAACACATAAAAAACAATTAATCGATGATGAAAATTGTTATCCAGTGATTTTCTGTCAACCAGCTAATCAATTAATGACCTAATAGATAGACAGCCACTGATACTGAAAACCATAACGTCTTCTCTGCCCCTCCACAGGCCTCCAGTCCTGGCTCTGTTTACTCCTCCACCGGGCCTTCCAACAGCCTGACGTGGGGCACCACCTTCAGTGGCTCCTCCGCCCAGAGCAGGGAAAGCACACTGGGTGGGCACGGCGGGACGGGCAGCATGGGCTACCCTTCCGTAAGCAGCATGCACACCAGCAGCGAGTCCATCGACATGAGCCTGGGCAGCGCCGGAGGAGGCGTTCATGGAACCCACAGGGAGGACACCCTGTCCGCCCTGGGCCGCACCGGCAGCGTCAAGACCGGCATGTCCGAAAGGTGAGGACACACAGAAGAGACATGAGTGACTGAGTGGAGATTTTCTTTCCTTGTTTCCTTTTCCTGAACTTAAAATCTGTCATCTTGCCTTCATCACTGTGGTATATGAGGTGGTTTTACAGGTTCTTTATATACAATCTGTTCATTAGTTTGACTGATGAATTAACTTGACATAAGTTACATGACTAATTAACAGACTTGTTTAGTATTGATGAACTTGTAATGATGGTCATACTGGTGTGCACCTCGCTGTGAGAGTATATTCCCTCAAGTACGGTACTTTAAGTATAACTGGTCTAATTTTCGTAGTTTTAATAATATATAATAATGATAATAATAACTTTGTACTCACTGAGGTAGAGAATAAATAAAGAGAAATAGAGTACACTTCTTGAGTACAAATTTTCCAAAATCATACTTTTCTTTATGTAACTTCTGCTGAACAGCAGCTACTGTGGCTGCAAGTGGCAATTGCAGGATCATGAAAAATGCTAAAACTTATTGTAATAATAGCGCTAGTAGAAAAGAGTAATAAAGTCAGGGAAAAACCTCACTAATGTTTGCTATATAGCAATATCTATATAAAGTTTGCTAACATCATTAGCCACCCTAAGCTACTGGTCATACAGACTAGGTAAGGCTGTAGAGCATGTTGAACTGAGAAATCTGTATTTTAATGCTTTTGAGTTCAACTTTTCATTTATAAATGAATGACTGCTATATTTCTATATTTCAGAAGTTACATAGTGTTGCTTTAATACTTCTACTTCATTGTAATATAATAATAAATACTGTGTTTTTTTACTTTGCTACATTTATTCGCCAGCTCATGTCACTTTATAGGTTAGGATTTGACATACACAAGCCTTTATACATTTAGAAAAATAGAATCCTGGCACGCCCCCGTAGCCTACTAGTTAAGACGTATGCCACATAACCACAATGTCTGCAGTTTGATTCCAGCTAGCGGACCTCTGTTGCATGTCATTCCCTTTCTCTTTTTCCCCTCGTTTCCTGTCACCTCTAATCCGTCACTGTTCATTAAAGGCATAAAAAAAGAAAAAATGTATGTATATATATATATATATATATATCGAAATAGAAATAGAATCCCTTGTTAGAAGATGAAACAACCAAACAGTTTATAAAGGTTAATGCATGTTAATGTTAAATGAAATTGTAATGCATTAGTAATAATAATACAACATAGTGGAAAGAGGACATTTTGCATAACAAGTACTATTACTTTTAGGTACATTTTGCTGATATGTACTTTTAGTTATGTACACATTGATATGTGAGTAAAGGTACTTCTTCCAGCACCTCTCACTTCTGACATTAATTCCTTTTTAAAGAATCCAGGATTGTGATGATGCACTTAGCATCCGTGGCGGAGAGGTGTCGCTTCTTGTTTTCCCTCCTGTCTTCTCTCTCGAGCAGAAAAACAAAATCCCCATGGCGTCCTCAGTCGATCATGCAGTAATTGTGGTCATTGTAGCGGATTCCATCCTGACAGGTTGACTGTGTAATGTGACAGGAATGTCTCAGAGGAAACATTATACAGTAGCATCTGGAGTCGAAGCTTTGAGGCTATGACATCACCCTCCTCGCTCAGCTCTCTTATTAGCTTCACGGGTGAAGTATCTTGCAGTTGACCTCTGTGCTAAAGGATTTCTTCATCTACTTTATTCTCTAAAACTTTCTTTCTCTGTGTCTGTTGTGCGTTTTTTCCTTCCTGTCTCCATCAGTCCCCTCTCCTCCCCCTCCGCTAGCCCTATATTCAGCCGAAACACGCTACCTCGGAAACAGGACAGGTAAATGTACCTGTGTGCAGTGTTAGGCTTCTGGTGAAACAGCTGTGGAGGTTCCTACAAAAACACCACCTGCTGCCACACAGAGAGCCATCACAAAGAACCACAGAGAGTAGTTCTGTGTGGTAGCTTACTGTGTTTTGTGATTATTCTGTGGATGTGTGCAGTTCTGTGTGGTAGTTTGTGGTTATTTTTAGGACCTAGAGCTCCTGTATGAATGGAAATTTGTGAGAGTGTAAATGTGTGGTTGTCTGTGTGGATGTTGGCAGCTTCACTGTTTTTGTTTAGTGGTTTGCTCAAGTCTGTTATGACTGTTTACATACTGCCACCTTGTGGTAGAGTTTGTATGTACACATTTACCCAACAGGCTGAGCATAGGACACTCTTTGTTGAATTTACACTGTAAAAATCTCCATCTTAAGAAAGTATTTTCTGCAAAAAACCAAATAAGTTGAATTTTTTCATTTGTTTTAAGAAAACAGGACTTCAATACTTAATAAAAGACATAAAAATACTCTGCAAGATGGAAGTTTTTTGCAATAGATAAGTAGTATTGATGAGACAAACATTGTTGCAAGTTGAAAATATTATTAGGTAGAGATGCAGCCACATGTTCCCTTGCCTCTTTGTTTCTTTTGCTTTCCCCATCTGAAGTGTTTCTCTCCCACAGCGGGCCACACTGTGGTAGAAACACTCTGCCTAAGAAGGGACTCAGGTACTGACTTCACTTCCTGCTGGACATGTTGCGCTTTTTTGCACACACCGGTTCACCAAAAATGTTTTCTGTCCTTTTTTCCTTACATCTACATTCTCTCTCACTCTTCGAGGCTTGTGCTCACGCTTTTAAAAGCTTTTGAAGTTTATGTTTGGCACCTGTGTTGTCGTGTTGTGCTTCTGTGAGGAGGCATGTCACTTTGTCATCGTACAGAGCTGTCACTGTGTCATACTGTAGCTGGCTTGATTTGGGGGTCAAATTTTCTTTGGCTTCTTTTCTGCTTCTTACCCCCCCCTCCCCCCTCCTCCGGTTTATGTTGCTCACAGCTGAGAATCAGGCTATGTTCACGTTGTTGTAATTCCTTGTTTCAGCGTCTGATTCATCTGATGATCCCGGCTACTAATCTGATTGCTTAAATGAAAAAAAACACTGATTGTGAAAATCATAAAAATGTCAATACAGATCATTTTCTCTTGTAAAATCACAGAAATCACCTGTTCTGTCTTAAGTCTTCGCTGCATCGCTAACCTCGTCTCTGACTTCCTGTAGGTATGGCCCGACCCCTCAGCTGCGAGGCCACGAGGAGGGCCGCGATTGGCTGCGCTCCCACTCCACCAGTGGGCTGCAGGAATCAGCCAGTAACTCCCCGTTCTCCCCCGGCTCCAGCCTCACCTCCCCCTCTGGCACCCGCTTCAACTTTGGACAGCTCGGTATGCACCATTGAAACCCAGCAGTCCACCTTTAGTTTCAAAAAAGTTTACATTTTGGAGATAGTAGGCTTTAAAGTGAGAGAAATTAACATAACTCTTATTCTGCATTTAACTGGATTAAACATCTGTTAGCATAATATGACTCTAGTCATATGATTAGAGTGATAAAATGATTAGTCAAATCGATTAATATTGAATAAATCAACAGTAATTTGTCACTTTTCTAGTTGAATCTTTGTTGTTTGGACAAAACAAATAGATTGGAAACCTCACCTTGGGCTCTGGGAAATTTTCTGACATTTTATAAACCAAACAATTATCAGATGAATTGATAAAGAAAAGGAATTATTTGTTTTACCTATATATCATTTCCTGTATCATTGTCACAGCGTCCAGCCCGACCTCAGCAGCTCAGATCAACCTCGCCGGCATGCGCAACAACAGCCTGACCAATCAGGACGTCTCCTTCGACCCTTGCGGCGACAACCGCCTGAGAAACTCGTGCATGTCTCTCGACGAGAAGACTCGCACCATGAGCCGATCGGGCTCCTTCAGGGACGGCTTCGAGGAAGGTAAGAGGAGATGAGAGAAGGAAGGAAGGAAGGAAGGAAGGATGGACAGATATAAGACAAGTGTACTGAATATTCATTGACTCTGTGTGAGTCCTAACCCTGTTTTCCACAGCCGTTTGGTGAAATCGGTAATTAGGTGTAATCCTTTTTCAAGACTTTAATACCTCCATCTTTCTATGACTGAACCCTCCCCTTCCTTATTCCACATCCCTGTGCCAAAAGAATTATTATTCCATTTGTTTATAGAACATTAGAGAGGATTACAACCGCTCCTCTAAGAAAAGCCCTCTATCCCCTTAGAAATCCATAATCTGCTTTGGTTCGGCTTTGTTTTTTTGATAAGCTTGTTTATTGGGAAAAGTACCCAGCCGTGCTTTTCCCACCAGCAGGCAGACTCACCGCTGAGGCGAGGTTGCTCCGCTGGAGTCTGCTCAATCCTCAGTGCCATAGAAACCCAGCGCTTTGATTCAGAGGAACAAACTCCGGCCTTAAACTCTTCAATAATGTTAAACAAAAAAACACAGTTGGCAGTGAACTTGCATTTCTGTAAACAACAAACCTCAATGCAGCCAGAAGCCATTTTGTTCTGCAAGTAAAGTCTCACATTTCCATGATGGTGAAAACTGTCGATGACTTCACGTGACTGTGTAGTCAACAGTCGCTCAATGAAAATGGGTTCATCAGCATCACACACTGATTATACACCTGACAGTTTAATGAGATACAACGCTGCAGAGTTCTGCAGCCTGCAAGTGAAGGAGGGAGGAAGAAACAGGGGAAAGGGGCCACATGAGAGACAGACAAAGAGCTGAAGATCAAATCCAGCGACACTGAAACCGCTTTTGTAAACGCCCTCTGGGGATCAGCTGTGTGCAAGTTCTGTAAGAAACCTTGTAAATTCAGACCTCATCTAGAAAGGTCAGTTTTCTTTACCAGACTGTGAAAAAACATCCTCTGAGAATCAGTTCAGCTCCACCAGATGCGTACGTCACTCTATACATCAGCGTTCGGCTCATCTTGCGTTCTTTAGGATGATGAACCTCGTAATAAAAAACTGTTTCAAGTCACTCCTTCAATCACGTTATAAGAAGCAGGACATACAAACTACAGAATTGCAGAAATTCTCCTATGTGCAGTGCGGTTTTGATATTGATGCTGCCATGAGAGAGAAATACAAATATATAATATCACAAACTTGAAACTCAGCTAGATGCTTACCTTCAAATTAAACAATAAGTTTAGGGGACGACGGCCATGTTTTTCCAGTGTTAAACTTTGAAGCAAAGACTCATGACAGCACAATCTAAGAGAAGGATGGAGCTGTCAATGATCTATCGTTCCAGCTACTTTAAATGACGTCTGTCTTGAGCAAACGCTTGTTGAACTTCGCCTGGCGTTGTGAAAGTACATGAACACTAACTTATTATTACCCCCCCCCCCCCCCCCCCGTAGCATAGGTGTATCTGTCTCACTCTTTTTTTTCCCCACCTCGCCGAATCCCTTCCCCTTTAACAGGTGATAATTATAGGTATCACAGTGAGAGGCGTGAGAGAGAGAGGTGGTGACATACAAGAAACCTTCAATATTACTTTCTCTCTCTTTGTGTTTTGTGTGTGTGTGTAGGGTCACTGTGTGTGTCTGAGAGGACATGAGGTTTGCGTGTACAGGCGAAATGTTGCAGAAGTGTAGAGTTACCCGACTGTTGTTAGATTGACAGGACAAAAGTCACATCATCCACCCAACACTTTGTCGGACCTGACCTGTTTGAGAGCAGCTATACTCTGTCACCTCATACACCCTCCCCACCCTGTTCTTATGTCTGTTGAAACCATGTTTTCCATAAGAGATTTACTGATTCTTTATACTCTTATCTCTTAGAGACAAAAGTATAAAGACTCTTATCTAAGAGTTGTTCCTATTTTCTGCTCACAGTAATCTTAGTTGAAGATATTGAGGACTTTTTTTTGTTTTTGTAGAAGAAACAATGCCTGTCTTACATGCTTGCATTGGTTGCAAAACAACTTGTGTGGATAATGCATTATAGTGAACAAGAAGAAACCTTCTGTTTTTAAATTTAGTTAAACTCTCAGTGCAATAACGGCATGATTATGGTGGATTTTCAATAAACTCTAATACACAATATATTGACAACAATACACTATCTGCATGACTGAGGAGGAAAACAAACCTGTGAGAAATGTTCAGAATGCACCAATGTGTGATTTTCATGATGATTTTTCTCACTGTGTTATGACAATAGAGGAAAAAAACTAAAAGAAAGTAGAGATTTGTCTCACTAGCAAAATCAGAACTATGTACATAAATCAACACTATGCCTAAAGATAAAATGTCAAACAGCTGCGGATTGAAAAAGGCTGAAAAGCCAGAAAACAGGACAACTGAGAGAAAAAATGTTTGTAATAAAGAAAGAATACACTTCTGCCAACTCAAATCTTCTTATCCCGTATCAACCGGATTTAACAGAAAAGTCAAAGCAGCAAATTACCACAAAACGACCTACGACTGATGAAAACAATAAAAGTCAGTTCCATTTTATTGATGACCTCTCAGATCACAACAGAGCATATCACAATAAGATAATAAATTGATGTCTATCGTCTGCTACATTAAATTATAACTTGCTTGATGCCAGTCACCCGAAGACATGGAAGTTTAAATGAAACTTTAAAAGCCTCATTGTGTGATTCATCTTCTTTTTTCATCTTGAGCAATTAAATTTGATACAAAACAATGAGAACATGTTTAAAAAATCTTGATAAAAAAAAACTGGTGGATGAATCCAAACCATACAGCAGCAATCTGAGTCAATATTCCCCTTTAATGTGGCTTCCAGCACACCTTGCTTTTCTAGAACAAAGTAAGATAAAAGTGAGCTCTCAGTAAACATTTGTCAACTCCCTGTGAGGTGAATGAACGGACCTGCTGGGATCAACCCAACCTCTCGGTGGGGTTGATGACATCACGCTCCTGATCCTTTCTAATCTGCTCCCATGCAGGAAACAGTGCTGGCGTTGTGGTTTGGCCTTTGATGTGTGATTAGCAGCTGAGTCATTAGCGGAGTAATGCTCAGGCTCTCATTAGTTGCACCACAGTCCAACTGTAACGTGTAGGACTTTTATCTTTATGACTGCAGAGCTGCAGTCATTATGTTCAGGAGGAGGCGGGTAGTCGAGTCGGGGCAGGCGGGAGGAACGCTGTTGGGGGTGGGCAGAGTCGGAACCGGGTGGGTGGGTTGTGTTGGGAGACTGTGGGAGGTCTGTTTATAGTCTTATTAATGTTGTGTGTACTTTCTAATCCTCACTTTTACTTGTGGTTTTTGTCTCTTCAGTTCATGGATCATCCCTGTCTCTGGTCTCCAGCACTTCTTCTATTTACTCCACGGTGAGTCCGCAGATCAAACATCAGGAGTTAATACAGGCTGGATATCATGGGAACAATACCTGGTGTATAATATTGAAACTGAAGCACTGCTTTTATTTTAATTACTATGTTTTTAGGTACATTTTCCATTGCCATTACATCCTTTGTCCACCAGATGGCAGTGAAAATTAATTTTTGATAAAGATAAAATACGTCCTGCACAGTACATATCTCGTCACAATTCTTCAACAAGACTAAGACCAGAAGCTTTGTGAAGCTATAATTAGGCACAGTGGTGGTTTGAGCTAGCTGCTGACATGTTGATGTGAAACAATATTTGCATGCAAACATTTGGTAATTAGCACATGTACAGCTGAGGCTGATGGGAATGTCATTAGGTTTAGTTTATTTGGACATACACCAAATAATTGGACAAAGTGACATTTTGATCTGATGATGGCGCTGGATGAAAAGGACATGAATGTGTGTACCACATTTCATGACAATCCGTCCAATAGTTGTTGAGACATTTCACTCATTGAGACATCTTAACATTGTGTCGACATCTTTTTGACTCTCAAATATTGACAGCCTTTACTGTAGTGGCTTCTAAATTTCAACATCTCATTTTTCAGAAAATCTTTGCAAAGCAGCAAGTATCGCTCAGTTGTAGAAACCAGAACAACCAGTTTCTCCTTTTGTCTTCAAAATTATGAAATACTAGAGTTGGCAAATATGCTGTTACACATTTACCCTCTAATCCATCCAGAGATCTGACTCAAACATTCTGTGAGAAGAAGGTCTGGCTGTAATCACACAGGAACATATGGGGACAGCCCACATACACACAGTAGCCAATCAGAACTGAATACTCCTCATCATAGCTCCTCCCTCTGTGGGCTGGTTCACTCACCTGGGCAGGTGTAGCACAGAAACTCTCAGACAGTGTATCCCTGCTCGATACTGGATGGTCCTTCGAGCCAGAGAAGTCACAGGTTTTGAAATCAGAGGTAGGGGAAGAGAGCGGAAGGCAAAATGATGGCGACTTTATCTCTGACGGGCACCGTCACGTCCTGGCAACAAACGGTAGGGTTGAGGAGGAGGACTGCAGGGTGCAATAGTGCTTCATTCTGCTTTTTGTGTTCTGTTGGAGTTAAATATTGCTGTAAATCAAATGTATAATTGCACAGAACTGATGCTTGCAGGTTTTTTTATGAGTAGAATATAAGTAAATGGCTGTCTGAGGCTGACGTCTCCTCAAATGTGCTTTCATGTACCATCAGATGCTTCATATCTGAAAATCTAATCTAATGTTTGGAAATTCCATATTCCACATATACCATGAAAACCAACCCTTCTGTTTATTTATTTAAACCGAAAAAAAGACATGTAAACACTCGGCTTCACTGCCATGATGTTGACAGCAGGATTTTGCGTCACAGTGAGAGTCGTTTCGTCTTCGCGACAGGCACGTTGCTCTGTTTGTGTATCGAGGATCAGCTGGTCATGTGTACATGATTGACAGCTCTGCTTTGGTGCGCAGACAGATGGCATTTTGCAAACCATCCATCCATTCAAGACACTGAACACATGTGCTTCAACACTAGTGTACAAGCACAGACACATGAGGCTGTTGAAACCTGCTTTAGTGCTCAAGTGGTTGAAAAGTGGAACCGGACGGAAAAAAAAAATCATTAATTATCAGCTTTTCTGCTTTGTTGCTGCTGTCATAGAGGGGTTATGTTGGTCGGTATATGTTGGCAGACAAGTAAAAGGAAACTGCAGTACAGACATGCCAAAGATATGTTTGTCTCCATTACATCATTTATCCACCAGAGAGCACTAGTTAATTTTTCAATCCCACTTAATACGAACATGTCTTTGTCACACTTGGAAGAGATCTTTACTAAGATGTTTACGTAATGTTATGTGTATATGATCAGAAAAGCTGCCGATATATTCATATATCAAATATCGATATTGGTATGTGCCTCAAAAGTCCCGCATCAGTCAGGCTCAAGTTCATAGGAAAATTTTATCTTGATTCCTTTGACGTCTCATTTAAAGTATTATCACTACTAAGTGATAAAATCTTTCAAATTATTCCGCTGACACAAGTTTTTGCGCAAAACTGAGACAATGATTGTGTCATTCTGGAAATTACTACGTGATGGCGCCAAAGTATGAAATATAAAAGGCTTGAAAATTGAAAAATTTTGGTCCCAAACTGATTTAAATGTAACTGACTGCTCTGGTCAGATGGTTTCCTGGTGTTTCTCTGCCCGTTGCAGCCTGTTTACATGTAAATGTGGGTGTCGCATGTTTCAGTGTTTTGACGAACAGCGGCAGGGCGTGTTGTGTGCGTGCGAGCCTTTGCTTTGCGTGCTCTCCCTCTACATGAATTTGCCTAGCTGTCTTTTCTTACTATTGTTCTGTGTGCAGCCAACGGAGACAATAGGACACACACACACACACACACACACACATACACACACAGAGAAATGTCAGTGAAATGCCTTCAGGAGGATATCTCTTGTTTTCCAGACATATTACACCAGACAATCTCCTCCACAGTTTATAAAGCTCGTCTCCATGGAGCTAATAAATCAAAAAAAAGGAGTCAGGACATGTACAGTCTGACCTCCGGCAGCTTCAAGTGCTCTTCTTTGTCATTAAAGCGTGTCAGAATTCAGTCAGTACGTCTTCTAATGATTTTCTCTTTCTTCTGATGTTTGTTTTTACAGAATGAGGAGAAGTCTCAGTCGGAGGTAAGCGTCAGCCCGCCCACCGATCTGCTATCCTGTGTTTTCTCAGCTCTTTAATTTTCTGGTGTGCAGTGGTTGGGCTTGTTGGAACATGGGGGGGCGTTTTCATAATTGTATCTAGTTACACATGTAACTGTATTGTGACTGACCCTGTAACAGGCCCTTGTTCCTCTCTGAACACCTGTGTACACCTGTATGTACTCCTTTATGCATCCGCTATGTTTAACCTCTGAGGGTGAACATATCAGAGCTATAATCTGGGAGCCTCCCTCGTTTGTTGATACAGTATTTTTTTGGATGCGTGTTTATGTGTGTGCGTATTTGGCTTTGCATGCTCTTATGAAGCAGGTATGTACGCCTTTGTCTTGGGGTTTTGTTTTGATGTTGTGCTTTTTTTTTTTATGTCCTCAGATCCGCAAGCTACGCAGGGAGCTGGACGCCTCCCAGGAAAAAGTTTCCGCCCTGACGACACAGTTGAGTGCCAATGTAAGTGAACAAACGCACACACACACACACACACACACACACACACACACACATACTCCCGAATAAGCATATTTTAACATTTCTATGGATTCCTTCCAGTGTTAATCCATCCAAGAAATTAATTACTAAAATGCTCATGTTCAGCTTTAATCAACAAAGGCTGTGCAAATGTGCCAAAAATGATATTTGAAATTATTTTATATCAATCATGCATTGACGTATACACTATATTGCATACTAAATACATAACAATTTCAAAAATTCCATTTTTCTGATATGTACACCGTTGTTGTTGTTGTTTTTTGTTTGTTTGTTGTTTTTTTTTTACTATTTTAGCCACATCAATGACATATTGCCATCAATTTGAGAGAGACATGACATTTTTCTGGATCTGGAAATGAAACTCTTTTTTTTAAAGACATTTAATAAATGTAGAATTGAAAAACACGGAGGAAGAATAATAAAAAAACAATCAACAGGTTGATCTTTTGAAGGTGCACGTTCCAACTCTAATACAGTTACGAGCTGTTGGAAGTGAAAGAGAAAATTATGTAATTACTGTGTTTGTATAATAATTTTAGAAAATACATGTAATCAATACGTTACGACTTGAAGCAGACTAAGATTTAAGTTGTTTTTGCCAAAAGACAGACTCGGCTTTAAAAAGCTGTGAAATTTGGCACCCGAACGTTTCCCAAACACACGCAAGAACATTTTGTGATATTCATCAAATACTGAGCAGATAGCTCTAACACAGCACTTTACTGCTAGAAGGTGTAATTTTACATCTGGCAGAACCATCAGAAAAACCTCTCCGAGCGTCTCCAGACACGATCCTTTCTGCCACACTACCCTCTATATTGCACAAGTCTCGCCACGCTCCGCCTGTAATCTGCTACCTGAGTCGGTGCACGCCGGTGTTTTTTAACTACGGATTAGAGATATGGAAGGAAGGCAGAGGTGTTAGATTACAGCGGGGGAGTCAAGTCTCGGCACACTGCTGAGGGACTGTCCCAGATGTGGACTCGAGATTTACAGGTAATGACGTCTGGATACAGGAAGGCGTTGGTGTGAGTGTTGAAAGAATAACGCAGAGAAGATACAGTGGATGTGGGGGGTAGTGGGGGGTCAGGAGGTGGGGTTGAAGGGTGTGGGGGGGGAGGGGCTCGGTTTGAATATTTGATTACACGCCACAGACAGATGATGAATTATCCAAACACACCTCAAAACCCCCCCAAGGCTGAGAATCTAAGAACATCTCCTGCTGCAAAAAGTCATGACTCGAGTCACGTATCACTCAACACTTTACTCAAATCTCACACACACACACACACACACACATACACGTCCTGCAGGCATCTGCAGATTATTTATATTTGTTGAGCCTAAGGTCTGATATAGTGAAGAATCACCAGGCTTCACCTTGTTTGACTGATGCATTCACAATAACTGCAATCCAAATAGAAGAAAACTGGTTTGCAAACATTATTCAGACCCATACAGCTGTATTTGAAATTCTAGTAGTGATCCCCAGTGATACCAAATATGTCAGGCTGGATTTCGGGGGAAATGTGTATATAAAATTGTGCACAAGATGTAAAATATTTACTTTTTCATAGTGCTGCCATGTCAGACTTTGTTTAGAATATTTCTAACCAGTATAAACATCACATAGCTTTAGTTGGAACAAGTTGATACAGAATATATATTATACTGTCAGGCGGTGTTGAATTTTTCCAACCGTAAAGCTACTTAAGGGGAAATAGAGGTGGAAAACTGGACGTTAAGCAGTTTTGTTTGCACGCAGTCCCGCCTGCCTTAAACCCATGTTGTTATCACTTTGCCAGAAAATCATTTTATGTATAAAACACAAAGACAGTAAGAACAATACCTCTTTTTTTCAGCTTTACCCCCACATGTCTTTCACTTTATCCACATACAGTGCAAACTATCTCAACCAGAAGTCAAAGTTATAACATAAAAATGACCCAACCTGAAGATGACTTAATGTTGTCATCAGGACTGTCTTTGGTTGTAAAAGGAATAAATGTCTCCAATGACATTGGATGTATTTGGATAAGATGATGTAAAGGATTTGGCTTCATTGTTTATTTTAAGTGTGGGAACCTGTTCAGAACAACCTACAGAAGATAACCACTTATCACACGTTGTTATTGTTTTGCATGATTATTTGGGTTTGGGTATATTTTCATTCTGGTATGAGAATTACCTGACTGATGTCATGTTTGGGTTTTAGTCCCAAGGTCGCATTCTCTCAGATCCGATCATTCAGATCCTGTAGCCTGTTTAGGTTCATTTTGCAAGCTCAAGGTTTCTGCTGCACAGCTCAGCGGAGATGTTTTCATTCCCGTATATTCTTAAATCAACTCCAATCCATCATTAGTAGCCCAGTTGGCTCTCTGCAGCTTGTAAAGTGATGTCAGAGAGGCTTACTCTGCTCCCATGGCATCCAGCAGGCGCCAACCTGCAGCGGGCAGCTCAGCACTCTGGCTCCCCTTAAACCTTTACCCCTCCAGGAGCAGCAGCTGGTGGGGGAAACCACTGAGATGCAATACAGGCTGGACTCCTCTCAGTATAGATACAGCTGTAGAAGAGGTTTATGAGAAAACCACTTTACTGGACTTAGAAGAGTGAAGATAGTAGATTAGGAGCATTTTCAAGTTTTTATCTCAGCCTGTGAAGTTGAAGAGGTTTTGTCTTAACCTCTGACTGTGTTTGTTAGGAAATTGGAAGATGTATCTTTCTTTAGCCATCATTATTTGCTGCGTTTATGTACTAGTTGGAAATTCTGACATAGAAAGTGTTCGATGCATGTGAAATTTTATTAACTAATCAACTTATAACATGTTTGTCTCTCTGGCAGGCTCACCTGGTGGCAGCGTTTGAGCAGAGTCTGGGCAACATGACCATCAGACTGAAGAGTCTCACCTTGACAGCGGAGCAGAAGGTTTGTGTGCAGCACAGTCGGTTAAACCAAAGTGCACGTTCACTGTCACGCCGGTAGATGTGTCGGATTGATCCTCTTGTCACGTCCCTGTGTTAGGACTCTGAGCTGAATGAGTTGAGGAAGACCATCGAGCTGCTGAAGAAGCAGAACGCCGTCGCTCAGGCTGCCATCAACGGAGTCATCAACACGCCTGAGCTCACACCTAAAGGGGACAGGACAGGTAGAGACAAACTCTGCATTCATCCAGTAGAGATCTTTAAGAGTTGATTTTGGTTGAATTTTGTGCCAGTATCTTTAAAGCTGACTGTAGATAATAGAAATTTCTTTGCATTACTTGTGTTTAGATGCATCAGAAAAGCCATTACAGGACACATGATGCAAAAATCCTGCGCACTGTGAGAACAACATGCATCCAGAATGTTTTATTCATAAAAAAAGACAAAGTTTCGATCTGACAAGGATCTTCTGTAGGTCTGAGCGGACCTGGTAGACCAGTTTATCAATAAAATGTTTTAATTATAAGCTTCAAACAGCACGCAGGCTTCTTCTTGTTCGGAAAAGCCTCTTCAAAGTCTTTTAGAGTTGTCAGCACACATGAGCAGGACACCCCAGTTCACCAGTTTAACAGTAGGAAGCTTTGACATGCCCTACTGTCTTTAAATGAAGGATTGCCTTCTGATAACATAACTGGACAAAGACTTTAAGAAATAAACAAAGAAATGAAATTTCATTGCAGAATTAGAAGTTTTTCTTTAACTGATGTCAAAGTAAAACCTCTGTCACGTCCAAAAGCGTCAACACTGATCGGATGATATTTGACATTTAATATATCTCTCCTCAGCTGGTAGTAACGGCACCTCACAACAACAACAACAGCAACAACAACAACAACAACAGCAGCAGCAGCAGAATCAGCAGCCAGACCTGCGCATCAGGAGGCAGCATTCCTCCGACAGCGTCAGCAGCGTCGCCAGCGCGACCAGCCACTCCAGCGTAGGCTCCAACATGGACTCTGACGCAAAGAACAAGAAGAAGAACAAGAAGAACTGGGTAAGACGTCAAAAAAGCGAAAGAATGATAATGATCAATTTAAAGAAAAGTGATACGTGACGCACAAGCTGCAAGCCAGGACTCATTGTGGTTTGTGGTGTTTTTGTCTTTGTCTCTTTGTGTATTTCCGTGTGTGTGTGTGTGTGTGTGTGTGTTGATCTCACATGTTTGGGTTTCCTCTTTTAGGCGTCTTTCACTGGGGAAAAGGTGAATACACTCAGGATTTATATGAAATTTATTCCAGTTATATAACAAGTAATGACTGATTTTGTGATTTGCAGGTCAAAATAAAGACATTTTGATTAAATTGTGCTAAATTTGTCTGAAAATTGGTTTAGGGTTTATAGGACAGTATTTAAATGACTAGATTTCAATGTGAAACAGGTTGTAACTATGTTTTAAAATATAAATGCTGTTGAAACTTTTGATCTGCAAATTACTCTCAGTGCTCATTGGGTAGTGTTTAGTCCTACTGTAATCTCAGCTCAGTCAATAGTTGTGTTTTACTAGCTGTGTAGTGATTTTACAACAAAACTTTTTGCATCACTTTAGACATGAACTTTTTCCTTTTTTGTTGTTTCAAGACATTTTTGTGCACCGGAGGACAAGTCAGAGACGATGACGTATGCAACTTTTTTCTTAATATGTTTCTTCTGTCAGTCCTGTAGCCTGAGACGATGTTGTGTTAGCCGCCTGTGGTCATCATGAATTTTAGGGGGAGCGGTGTGATGCTTTCTGGTAGCTGTTGAAAGACGTGAGCTCGTGTAGAGTTTCCTGCTTTAGGTTACAGTGATAATAAACGACCCTCCCGTGTGTGTGTGTGTGAATGTGCTTCCAGCTGTCAGAGTTTGTGTAGATGAGACCCCACAGGAGGCTCCTCCGTGCAGGTGCTCATACAGCACGCGTGACGTGGAGTGTATAGGGGCTGTATGTGTTGGAGAGAGTTTATAATGGATCATGAAAGACTCTCGGTTTCATGGTGGTTGTGATGTAGCGTTAGCTCGCAGCTGCCTGGAAGTCGAATCAAATTTGCTTTAGTCCTGTAGGGGCCTCTAGTTTAATCTTTGTCCTTCCATAACACATTAACACACTCAAACCCATATGAACATGTGCTGTTTTGTCTCTCTGTCTTCCTCTGCTTCGCTTCATGTGGCAGGTCTATGAGGTAAGAATGGTACACTGTGTGAAAGAAACAAAGCAGCCTTAACCCCTCTGCATCTTTTCTAGGTTACTAACCTCTGTCCTTTTCCTCCTATCCTCCTGTCTCCTGTTACCTCCGTAGTAACCCTTCCTCTCCCCTCCAGCACCGCTTTTCCCCTTGAACACTGCTCTTATGGGACTTTGAGCCAGCTCTTAAAGGGAAAATACACCCTGAAATACTTAAACACTGTCAGCAAAATAGGGTATTAGGGTATTAGTGATTGTGTCTTCTTGTGGTTTGGTTTTGTACAACCAGCCAAACAACGATGACATGATTTATCTTCAGTGTAGCTGGATGTCTGCAGGCAAACATATATTAAAAAAAACACTAATTAACATCATGTTTCGGGTTCAATCCATCAAAATCAAAGAGGCTTCTTTTTATAGCTGAAGAAAAAAAGAGCGTACGCGAGACTAATTCCTACTCCAAAGCAGTAAAAACACCCAGAATGCAATGCGCCTACAGCCTCTTCAGTAGAGTAATGTTGTTCCTCCTGCATGTATTCAGCAGAGAACACAGGAGTCTGTCAAAAAAGTTTTACTCAGACGATGCAAGTTATAAGTAAGTTCCCCCCAAAAGAATGACATCATTTCCTCACAAACATCATAAACTCATGAAATCATGTCAATAAGAGTGTTCGAGTATCTCAGGGTGGATTCCTCCCTTAAACACAACCTCAAAAAATATTAGGAAATCAAACACTTTCCTTAAAGTGAAGTATACAGTAGTTTATATGGCTCATTGTTTTTGTTGTTTTATTTATTTACAGATTTTCACTAAAAAATATTCAGAATTTTTAAAGAAATGAGCATGAGCTGCTAATTATATATCAGAGGCCCTCTGAGCAAGTTAAAAAAAAACAAGAAATGGTTCATTTACACAGTTCCTATGGTGCAAATTATATATATTTTTTAATATTTTCATAACTTTCAGCATGCACTCATACATCTATCTTGCTCAGGTGCTGAGTCTAAAATCTTGAATTAAATTCTGTCTCCTAAAGGCAACACTGTCAACTGCTCCTGCTAAAAAGTGTTCTTCATTACATCAAGACAAGTACTTCAAGCTCCAGTTAACACATTAACTTTTGTATTTTAAATATAAAAAACAAACAATGAGCAATAAGTCTAGATAAATAGCCATACACCCGACCTTTCTTTGAAAAACCAGTGTAAACCTTACACACATTAAACACACTCAGTGTTTAGAGCTGAAGCTCAAGTCATAAGACAATCTACCCATAACTCCTTTTCTCTCTCTGATTCACTTGCACTTTTTCACCGCTGTTTTCCTCTAGTTTTCCCGGCACAGTCCTCCTCTCCCTCTCGGCCGTGTGTTTTTCGTGAGTGTTTCCGTCACCTTGCTAACCGCCTTCTCTCTCTTTTTATGTTTCCCTACCTGCAGCTGCGAAGCTCCTTCAAACAAGCGTTCAGCAAGAAGAAATCTCCCAAGTCGGCTTCGTCTCACTCCGACATTGAGGAGATGACGGATTCGTCGCTGCCGTCCTCCCCCAAACTGCCCCACAACAGCTCCACAGCCGGCAGCCACATGCTCAGAAACACGCACTCCAACACGCTGTACGTACACATCAACATCTGTGTGTGATTGCAGGATTATTGTGCATATAGCTTATAGCACATAGATATCATTGTATATCTAAACTGTGTTCTGTACTGCTTGTGTGTGTTTGTGTGTACAGACTGTCGGAGTGTTTGGACAGCGAGGCAGAGACGGTGATGCAGCTGCGCAGTGAGCTCAGGGAGAAGGAGATGAAACTGACCGACATCCGCCTGGAGGCTCTCAGCTCTGCACATCAGCTGGATCAGCTCCGGGAGGCCATGAACCGCATGCAGGTCTGTGGGCGAACACAACACAAACCACACCAAACACTTTAATATACATCAGAGTTATTTACATCACAAGATGAATCAGCAGCTAAATCATAGCGCAAAGAAAGACACAGCTCTGTGTCACTTGAAATTTTCACTTTCGGCCACACCCCAAGCAGTGATTCACTAGCAAGGACCACACCATCAACAAGATACGTTAGGATGATTTATTAAGGAAAACAATAGATATGCATAGTTGTGGGGAAGCTTATGGGGAATCCGCCACAGCACCCGGGCAATAGTGGACCCCCTCAGGACCCTACGAAGGAGAGGAAGAATCATGAAGAAACAGGAAGAGAGAAATAGGTTGGGGAGGAGGGGCGCAGAATAAGAGAGCAGAAGAAGAGGAGAGGGTTAGGTGGTATTTATAGGAATGCCGGATGTGGCGTAGTTGAAGTGTGGTGCTGCTCCTGAAACTTCACTAGCAAGTTTGGATGATTTATTAAGGAAAACAATAGATATGCGTAGATCTTCCGGTTGCTGACTGTGTTGTGGGGAAGATTATGGGGAATCCGCTGCAGCACCAAGGCAACAGCGGACCCCCAAAAAACCTCCAGTTACTTAAGATAAGGTTGAGCAGATCTGAGAACAAAGGTTTAGGTTTGGTTTTGACAGTTAATGGTAACCACCAGCTGTAAAAATCACTGATTTGGAGAGTGTGGCAGCAGTTTTTTAACTTTTTATTCACCCTTTATAAAGCATAAATGTTCCTGCTGCCCTTTTACGATTTTCTTCATCTAACATACCTCAGATTAGATTTTGCAGAAATGTGAAAGGAGACATTTGAGCACTCAACCGGCACACAGGAGCTATAACTAAAGTTGATGAATGATGATGATGATGAAAATGTAACTGTTACACCTCTGGTCTAACTGTGATGATGGAAATACTGCCTACGTATTTCATGCTACAGTATGTTTATCAGTGTGTGTTTGTGTGTGTAAATGCAGCTGCAGATCGAGAAGCTGAAGGCAGAGAACGACCGTTTGAAGGTGGAGAATCACGGCAGCAGGACGGGCTCCCAGGCCTCCATCTCATCCTCTCCTCCTCCTCACGCACATGGCCAGGCCCCGGGGCCCGGGCCGGGGCTCTCCCAGCACAGCCTTAACCTCACCACCAGCGAGTCCACCAGCCTGGGTAAGACAAAGCTGATGTCATGGCATCTCAAGACTGTATGAGATTAGCACAGACAGAGAGGGAATAATTTCCTCAAATAAACAGATGACACATGATGTGCGTCAGATATTTATAGTTGGATCCCTGCGGTATCCAGATGTCTTCAACAGAAAACAAACTGATTAAAAACAATTCTGTCATTTGAGTGATTCAAATCAGCTGTTGACCCATATGGTTTCTCAACTAACAATCCTGGTAACGGATCATGGTCACGGTAATGGGAAATGCAATGAAACTCATCTGACTGTGCTCCGCTGTCCTGTCAGACATGCTGCTGGACGATATCGGCGGAGAGGGAGGGATGAGGAAGGAGGGGCGACACGTGAAGATCGTTGTCAGCCTAGACGAGGACAGCAAGTGGGGAGAGGTGAGACCTGATGGAAAAATACAACTTGAAAACTGTTGTTTGTCGGTTAAGATTGTTACTGAACCGCTTCTGTAGGCGTTGTGGTGTCTTGGCTCAGCTGTGTTTTTCCATCGCAGGAGGGCCGGTCTCGTCACTTCCTGATTGGTTGCATCGGTGTGAGTGGTAAAACCAAATGGGACGTTCTGGACGGAGTGGTCCGGCGCCTTTTCAAGGTAAAAGCCAACAGGGACAACCACAATACAGTATTGTACATCAGTGTTGTGTTTTAAAACAGGTCAACGCTCTCTAAAGATATCTAAAAGTACTGATCTTGGAAATGTTGATCTATCACACTGATACGTGCTTCTGTTTAGCAATCACATTTTCATTTATTGCCAGAAAAGCATTAGAGCTTAGAAACATCATTGCAACAACATCCTCTAAATGTCGAGACTTGTCCAACAGGAGTACACCACCCACGTGGACCCGGTGAGCCAGCTGGGCCTGAGTTCAGACAGCGTAGAGGGATACAACATCGGGGAAATCCACCGGCCCAGCAGCCCCAGCGCCGCCCACACACCCGAGCTGCTGCCCTGCGGTTACCTGGTTGGAGACAGCAACACCATCAACATCCAACTCAAAGGTACCGACGCCACGTGAAGACTACAATGCAAACGATAACGCCGTGCCGGTGCTGCCAGTCTGTCTACAAAGTTATCACTTTTCTACATCTGTAACAGTCTGCTGACAGCAGAGTAGGAGAGAAAAACAGCATTGTTAAACAGAAAAATACACTTTAAAACCAAGTGTGTTGTTTATATATGTTATTCTTATTCCTTTGAGTAACTGGACCAACATGAATGCAGATCTTTACACTATGTAATTGTTAATAAAGTTAATTAAGAGAATGTCTTATCAGAATAAAGAGGATTCTGAGACTTTTGGAAATCCTGAAGCAGCCATTTAATTGGTTGAATCAGTTTAAACAATCTTTAAGTTGATCTTTGTTTGGGTTCAAACAAACTGATCAACAGTTTAAGTCATTCATCAAAAATGCAAACAATTTGTAAGCTCCAGCTTTTGAGCTTTTCTCTGTTTTATATCTTTGGGTTTTGGACAGTTGGTCAAACAAAACAAGGCATTTGACATCACCTTGGGGTCTGGAAAATGTAATCAAAGAGTCAATGAGAATATATTTGATAGCTTTAATTGATAAAGCATCATTTAGTCTGATATTATTTATACTGTTTATTAGAATATGTAGGTTGTGACCCAGTAACAGGCCAATTGATGGTATGGAATGGAGTATTGGCACTATTATCTATGTTTTTTCCAGAAACTCATCATCTTGACCAGTCGTCTCTCTTAACATGAGTAACACTGACGTACGTGTGTGTGTGTTCGTGTGTGTTTAGGCGTGCGCAGTGAGAGCGTGGACTCGCTGGTGTTCGACACTCTGATCCCGAAGCCGATGCTGCAGCGCTACGTCTCCCTGCTGAAGGAGCACAGACGCGTCATCCTGTCGGGACCCAGCGGCACTGGAAAGACATATCTGGCCAATCAGCTGTCTCGACACCTGCTGCTGCTCGAAGGGCGACCTCTGACCCCACACGCTGTCGTCACTTTCAACGTGGACCACAAGTCCAGCAAGGTAAATGCTCGTGAACTCTGATGGATGCTAGCACACATTATAAAAAGTCTTAGTTTAAGGTTTAAAGATTTACGACTACCACTACGGGCTGAATACTGGTGGGTCACTTAATATACTGGATGTTATGTTTTGGAGATAATAATTGAATTAAGTGAGAGAATAAATTTAAAGATGTCACACTGAACCTTTGTATTAAATAGCATTGAACACATGAAACATTTTGTGGATAAATCAATCTTGGCACCAGTACTTGTAAGGTCATTTAGCTACAAATTAGGGCAGCAGGTGGTTCATTTGCCTCATCAGGACAATTAAAATCACATTAAGATCTGAATTCAATATTGACCTTCAATCATCTGAACGTTCTGGTTGCTGTAGGCCAGAGAGGTTCTGTGCAGAGAACCCGGATGCACCAAGATAAAAACAAAGTTAACGTGATTTTAAATGCTGGCTCTCTGTGTGCAGGAGCTGCGTCAGTACCTGTCAAGTTTAGCAGAGCAGTGCAGCGGTGTTTCAGGGGCGGAGAGCCCTCTGGTGGTCATCCTGGACAACCTGCACCATGTCAGCTCCCTCGGTGAGATCTTCAACGGCCTCTTCAACTGCAGCTACCAGCACTGGTCAGTTCACACACACACACACACACACACACGCACACGCACAAACAGAAAAAACAAAATAAAATGTTTAAATGTTTGAATTAAATTTGATGTACGTCTACTTCATCACCATTAAGTAAGGACTGAAAATATGCAGGTTTGTTAAAAAAGGACAAAGGTGTATATTTCTTTATTGCAATTAATGTTTTCAACTGAGAGTAGAGTCCTGTTAGAACAGCTTACAGGACGGGAACAACACTCTCAACTGTTCTAGTTTAACCCTTAAATACTGTTCATATTCTCAACCTTCACAGTATCCCCTCATTATTAGTCTCTATACATAATTTCTGAACTACAAATGTATTTTCCTTTCATAAATACATCATCAGTTATTAATTATGGGTGATTGTAGTGGAAGTTGACCGAATAAAGGAGACCAAAAAAGAGAAATTTGTATATTTATTAAGCTTTTGCGCAAAAGCACCGAAACCTACAAAGTGATAGTCAGCAACCACCGAGGAATCGATGCCGAGTGCATCAGAGTTTTTATATGCATAAGAACAAAGAGTCAATAGTTACATTCAATGAGGGGAAACACATCAATGATTAAATTAAGGCATTTCCGTAATGAAGGCACACTCTTGTCTCAGATTAACATGAAAGGGTTAATGTGCAAGCTAGGCTATATCATTAAACACATAAATGTGGTACACAGATCAGGCATTGTATTGAGAAAGACAGTTCATTTATAGCATCGGGTTCGAGCAAAGTTCAGCAGAAAGGGAGCCACAAAACTGTAAACCACAGAGAATCACACTTGCAAAGATTATACACTAAATGATCATTTTTATTTTTTTCCTCTACAGTGATAAATCCTTAATTAAGTTTTCAGAGAGCAGAGAGAGCGTATTCTCTAGGTTTTACTATTTGCTATTTGTTTATGGAGAAAAAACATCCATAATCACATAATATTAAGGTCCCATGTTACCTAAAACAGGAGAACATGATACCAATGAATGTTACTGAATGTAAAGAGTCCAACAACATTTTTGAATGCTGATTGTTGAATAGATAATGGTCAAATTTAACCCAAATTGCATAATAATAATAAAAAAAAGTTGAAAATTCTTTATATATTCTGGGTTACTATGGGAAAAATCATAACATTTCAGGTTAAAAGAATGATGTTCAGAGAGTTTTTACTGCTCTCAAATGTCAATTTTGACCTGAACAGTTGGGTTAAAGCAACGAGGCAAGTGTCTTAAGTATTTAGGAGGACATCAAGTCAGGTTCAGATGATCCTGATGATACGGGGTAATAAATCACTCTTTTCTCTCCTTTCAGCCCCTACATCATCGGCACCATGAGTCAAGCCACGTCATCTGCCCCCAACCTGCAGCTGCACCACAACTTCAGGTAAACTACTGTTGACATCCTTCATTCACTCCTGGCTGAAAGATTTACATGGTCTGAAATACATTTTACCATTCCATATCATATCTTTGAGTCCTGATGTAACTGTATGTGTTCTGATCAGGTGGGTGCTGTGTGCCAACCACATGGAGCCAGTGAAAGGCTTCCTGGGTCGCTACCTGAGGAGGAAGCTGATCGAGACAGAGATCGGCAGCCGAACGCGCAACGTAGAGCTGGTGAAGATCATCGACTGGATCCCGCGGGTTTGGCACCATCTCAACCGCTTCCTGGAGACACACAGCTCCTCTGACGTCACCATCGGTAAGAGGACGACGCACAGTTGGAGAAAGATTTGTTATTAAAAGTCAGCGTAGAAAACAACCGGTGTCTGACCTCTGTGCTCGGCCTGTTTGCAGGACCTCGTCTCTTCCTGTCGTGTCCCATGGACGTGGAGGGATCCAGGGTTTGGTTCACCGATCTCTGGAACTACTCCATCATCCCCTACATGCTGGAGGCTGTACGAGAGGGACTGCAGGTAACATTCACACACATGGAGTTAGTTTGTCTGTGTATGCTTGATATCCATTTGCACTTCATGGAACTAAAAAGCAATAAACAGATCGGTTTCATTTTATTTTTTTCGCTGTAACAAGTAAACTAATTAATAAAGAGACTTCTGAAGGATCCTTAAATGATACATCTGAATGAGGTAGAGGCGTAATGAGTATGAGAATAACGGTAAGACAGAGAATTGTTTGGAGAGTTATGTTCATCAAAGTGAAATGGATTCAATTTATACTCCTAAACCGTGTGTATTTAGCATCTGATTTAATTAGTCAGCAGCTTATTACCAGCGTGCAACCACTGAGTGGGAGTGAAGGAGAGCTTGAAAAGGCAGAGCTGAGTAGAGAAATTTGTCTACCGTCAGTTCGGTTTGGTTTACTGAGGCTGCAGTTAATCTCCACCTGCGAAACTTCATTTGGCATCTGTTACATGAAAATTAGAATAATGGTCTTTAAATATTAATCTAATACAAATGAACTCAAAGGAGTGCAGTAGGATTAGTTTAATTTGTTGCATTTTTACTCCTTCCTGCTGTCATTGATATTTATATACATTTTTTTCTAGTATTTTTCAGTACTTGAGAAAATCTTCAATTTAAGCTGCTACAAACTGCTCTTCAAGCCGCACTGCCTGTCTAATGAGTCCAAAACATCAACATCTGCTTCAGAGCATCTTCTAGTATATTTAAGTCTTGTGTTCTGTCTCTCTGTAGCTGTACGGCCGCAGGGCAGCGTGGGAGGACCCTGCTGCCTGGGTGATTGAAAGCTACCCGTGGTCGGCCACATCCACTCCAGCTGATTGGCCGCCGCTGCTGCAGCTCCGACCGGAGGATGTGGGGTTCGACGGCTACTCTGCCCCGAGAGAAGTCCGGAAAGAGCCGCCGCAGAGCGACAGTGACGCAGACCCGCTGGTGAGCAAAAACACACATGAAGTTATTAAAAGTTATAAAAAATATAGTGCAAATAGATAAAGGAAACTGAACCAAAATATGAAGAACATTTAAATTAAATTGACCAGATTGAAACTTGTGAGAAAATAACAAATTACCTCTTAAATACCACATTATGATTAATTAATCTCGCCTGACAATTCAAAATCTTCCAGAGATTTAGAAACCCTGTCTTCGTTCTGTAAAAGTAAGTCAGAGGAGATACCTGCTTCAAAAGGAAGTAGTAACATCTCGTCATCATGGCAGCCATAGATTTATTAAAGAAATAATTTGACATTTGTACTTATTTGCTTATTCGCTGAGAGTTAGATGAGAAGATCGATACCACTCTCATGTCTATACTATAAACATAAAGCTATAGCCAGCAGCTAGTTAGCTTAGCTTAGCATAAAAACTGGACTCATAGGAAAAACACTAGCCTGGCTCTGCTCAAAAAGATAAAATCTGCCCACCAGCATCTCTAAAAGTCATATCTTGTTAGTTTAATCTACAAATTATGTAGAAAAATGTAAAAACAACTCTTCAGTGGGTGCAGTGGCTTCCTGGAGTCTGTTTGTCACTGTGAAGTTACCAGCTGACACCACTAGAAGTCACTGCACCCAGCCAAGAAATAGTCCTGCACATAACCCCACTTTAAACCACAAATTGTCATTTACTTTAATGGGGAAACAAGCCAGAAAGAAACAATATTTCAAGTGCAAATATGATATAAAAGCTAATGTCTGGTTGTACAGCTGGATCAGACTGACACATGTTTCTGCCCTCAGATGAACATGCTGATGCGTCTGAAGGAGGCGGCGACGTCATCGAGCCCGCAGAGCTACGACAGCGACTCCAACAGCAACAGCCACCAGGACGACATCCTGGACTCGTCACTGGAGTCGACCTTGTGATAACTTCGAAACGCAACACTGGGATCAGTCTTCAGGAGGAACTTTTTTTTTTTTTACAAGAACTGTTCTCACTGTGAGAACTGGAGAGTATAATTTCATGCCACAAAATCCAGCCACCTTAATTTGGGTGCAGGTAACCCAAATGTTTAAAAAAAAAAAGAAAAAAGAGAGAAAGAATTGCATTTCAGAAAACGGGCAACAAAAGTTTCTACTGCACTGCGCTGTTTTTTCTTTTTGTTTTGTTTTTGTTTTGTTCACCGCTGTGGCCCGTGGCTCCTCTGTCAGGAGCCTGACATCTATTTCAGACAGAATAAAAAGCACACAGCCTGTCACTGTAGGTGAGGCATCATTACCGTCATCACCAGCCATCAGCAAACTAAACACCAGCCAGGAGTCCTCCATCCTCCACTGAGCTGCATCATCCTGCTCCCAGTGCTGCCTGACTGCAGTGCACCTGAGCTGCCTGCAGATGGCGATACCGGCTCTCATCTCCGGAGCATCAGTGAACCCGAGCTACCGGCTGCTGACAACATAGTTGAGGCTGCTGCTGCTGCTGGTCGGATGTATGTATGGATGAACGGCCAGCCGCTCTCTGCTCTTCCTCCTCCTCCTCCTCTGTGGCTGAGGTTTGCCTGTTTGGTTGTTGGAGGGTGAAGTGAGCCAAAGTGAATGTTCAGTTCTCCAGCAGCCTGCTCTCACTTCTGAAAACTCCCAAACTATTGATGTCATTTGATTTTATTCAACAACAAAACTGCATTAAGGCCAAATTACTGATTGTTTCAGTGTGCCTGTCCATAGTAACGCTGTAGCAACATTGCCTCATTACAAGAGCAATGTCAAACTCTATGGGGAAAAAACAGACACAAGCTGAAATTCTCACCACAAGTTTTAATTTCTTTCATACGACGTATTTCATACGACACTTTTCATCGAGGTCCTCAGTGGTCCTGAGAAACCAGTGTTCCACCAGAAAATGATTTTTGAATTTGAATAACATGCTAAGTGCACATGTTTTATCAGCCAAACACAAATCTGTAAATGCAGAAATTAGATCTATTGAGAATAATATTTATCCTGTGCAACATCTATAGCTAAGTCTACAAAGCAAGGTAAAGTACAGGACAAAATCTAATTCACAAAACCCCTTTTAAGACCCAATTCCAACAAAAAACTTTGATAAAGATGAGAGGGCACTAACTGGACAATTAGCATTCACCGCGGCTGGATTGATCCTTTTAACTTTTACAGTGTTTGAGAAAATGTTCTTTTCTATCCGTGTTTTGAAGTAAACTATCCGTGTAATCTCACAAACAACGCCTCTACTCAACTCTTTAAGTTTTTTGCTTTGACCCCTTAACCCTCTGAGGTCTCCATGCACATTGGCCCAAACAGGCTGTTGTAGCACAAATCTCTTTTGGTGCTGGACTGAATTCAAACAATGCCTTACTCTTTTTCTAACAGACTATGTGCATTAGCTGATTTCTTTATTCGTCTAAATGGCTGTAAACTTTACAGGGCTCAAGAGTCGACTCCTCTCCGGCCCCTCCGGTTGTCGAGGAGCGTCGTCGACCTTTCGTCATATCAAAACACCAATGCCGTCGGGATTGAAGAGAACGAGAAGCGGCACTTTGGGTTGAAATAAAGTTGTATGCATGTAATGACCCAGTGCTGAGAAAAGCTGGTGTAAATATTTGGACCACTAGCAAAAAAAAAAGAAAAGAAAAAAAAAGAAATATATAGATGTGTTTTGGTGCTCGAAATCAAAAACTTTTGCGGGTTGATTGGGTGAAGTTAAAGATATGTTGATTTTTATACCTCATCCCCATCCTTTAACTGTCTTCATCGCGCTCACTCGTCGTCTGTTCTGATTGTGTGATTTGTGATGAACAATATCGTCATGACAAACATGTTGAACTCATTCAGTGAAAACTAGTGTATATGCTGCTTTTTTTTTTTTTTTATAGTGATATAATTAATCGGAGATATAAAGGTACTTGTGCTTGAATGAAAAATGTAGAACGGTTTGACATCATTTCTGTGGCTTGAAAAATAAAGAATATTGTACTTTTTTTTTTTTTTTTAAACCTCCCAGCCTGCCTTCTGGGAACGGCAGGTAGACATTTAAAAGTCGGTGTCATGTAGCCCAGCATGGCTTCCATCGCTTTTTTCAGTGTTTTTGTCACCGATTCTATGCAACATTCATTCTGATCTCCAAGTGGAAGCCAAAAGCTGAATGTGCGTTTGTTTCCCCCTCCTCCCACCCCGCAACCCCCATCCCACCCCCAACCCCCCAACCCGAGCGGTTTCCAGCACTGCCTAGAGATGTACAGCATGGAACCATGGATTTGTGAAGACTTTTCGGATTTGTGGCCCACGTTCTTTGTCCATGTGTGTGTGTGTCTGTGTATTTTATAGAGGCTTTTCCTGCTATGGTCCTTGTAAGCACAAAGAGGCTGATTCTCTGTCTTGTGTAAAGCCTGCTCTAAGAGAGGTGTGAGGTGTGGATGTTGTTGAAGCATTTTGACAAGTCTGTCAGTTTTATTACTTACAAACTCGAATGTTTAGCCTTCTTTGCTATGTACATTTTTTTATATGTAACATAAAACTTTGTAAATAGTTGATTATCTCGCAGCATTTTGATTACATTTTTCTAGCTGATTTGTTACAGTACTTGAAAAAAAGGAGTATTTTGTGTACAGTCTCTTTACATCAGAGCAGATTGATGCTGTTTGTCATCACTGGTCTGTCCAGGGCTCGGAGAATTTAATCTGATATCACTGTACTAGTCTTAAGTTATTGTGATTCAATAAAATGAATGATTATTTATGATTGAATTTGGCTAAATTGTTCCTTTTTTTTTAAAAGAAATACAAAAAAAAAAACCACACCTGACTGGAAATTGTTTACAATTTTATTTGGTATTTGTACAAAAAGTGTGAAATAAACATATATACACCACATAATACAACATACTTATTAAACAAATTCATATAAATTATTAACGAAATAGCTACATTTTTTCAATAAACAACTCTATTTAAGGTCAAGGTAAAAGTAACTCAGTATTCTTGGCATAAAATTTCCATACAAAATTGTACAAAATACTGTACAATTGAACGAAGCTGTGCAAAACAGCAAATTGTGTCTCAGAAGCAGATCCTTGCAGAAACTTGAGTAAAACTTTTTTTTTTTTTTTGAACAATGATGTTTATGGGGTCTTGTTTCAGGGCGGCAGCTTCTTACAAATCTGGTCACAGTCTCATATAAAAACAAAACATAGGTTATATCTCTATATTTGCTTTTTTTTTTGAAAAAAAAAAAAAGAAAAATAAATTAAGATACTGTTATTTCTTCTTCGTCTGACTCTGAAAAGTCTGAGTGCTTACTGGAGAGAGAGGGAGAGGAGATGCTGGAGCCTGCCGCCCTCATTCTCTCTCTGCCGAACGCTTCCTCTTCCTCTTCCTCGTCATCCTCGGCTGAGGACTTCTTGCCCACGTCGCTGAGGTCCGGGTGCGGGTTGGCTTTGGTGGGCAGCGTCTGCTCGCGGCAGCCACCGGACGACAGCAGCTCCCGTTCCTTGGAGTTCCTCCATTTCATCCGCCGGTTCTGGAACCAGATTTTCACCTGTAGACGAAGACGGAGAAACCTGTGAGTTCACGTTAACTGCTTCAGGTGGACTGGAACGCGCAACAGTGTCTTTACGCGCCAGATTACGCACGACATATTTTACATTTTTAAGCACCTATATACATTTTTTTTGTTTACCTGTGAGTCCTTTAGTCCCAGTTTAGAAGCCAGTTTCTTCCTGTCTGGCTTGCTGATGTATTTCTGTTTCTGGAACATTTTCTCCAAGGCCTTGCGCTGCACATCGGAGAACACCGCCCTCCTTAGCATCCCTCTCCGGGGTTTCCCTCTTGCAGCCAGGGGCCACGAAAAAGTCCCGGGGATGGGAACAACGGATGACGATGCTACAAAACAAACACATAAAACAGATTGGCACTTGTTAGCTTTTTCTTTTGCCAAGATTGCAGGAAAAAAGTTCTGGCAGAGGAGAAAATCCTGTAGCCACAAATGACCAACCAGGAAATGGAAAACATTATGCTTATGATGCTTTATGAATCTAAACTGAAAACCACTCAGGCATCAGAAAAGCCCAATATGAATATAATAATTTCTCTTTAGGGGCATACTTTTTAATCGGTCATTATTGAAAGTTTTCCTCCTTTGGAGCCGTGCAATACGTCTCCGTTTTGAGTGAAATGGCACGAGGTGACTAATTAGCACATTGGCCGGTCCCCAACTGCATTGGTATGGTAAAGAGGTAGCATATCCTTTAAGGAACCCTGTGAGGGCGGATAGAGGAGTTAATAAACCGTGAACGGTAATTGTGTAGTAATGAACTAACGCAGAAAAGACTCTGGACAGGCGGCGAAGGCCATATATTATCGCAACAAAAGGAGATTTACACTTTCAAACTAAACACAACTGCATACCAGAATACTGATGCTCGGAGGGGGGAGTGGAGAGTGGAGGGGAATGGCGCATTTTTTTTTTCTTCGTGCCCTCAAATCATTTTCATTAAATGAACACGAAAAGCTATTCAGGACGCTGGAGTTGTTTTGTTGAGGCATTCAGCTGAGCCCATGAAAAGACTCCATCTCCATTATGATTTGTCTGAATGAAAGCACGGACTAGCGACTTTATAGACTTTTCTAAGAGATTATTCTTTATCTCACCTCGTTGATTGGCCCGGTTGGAGAATAGAGGAACGTTTAGGGCACAGAGAGAGAGAAGATTGGAGGTCAGTGGTAACCTATCCTATGGGCAGTGCAGCATGCAAGGGGGAAAAACATCCCCAGCTGGGACATTTTTTTTGATACAGTTGGCCTTTTAAAAAATGAGCTTAACTTCAAATCCCACCGCGCCAAGACACTTTTCCCTCTCTGCGTACTGCTGATTGGACTTCCTCCTGACTGTATCTGCCCTGTGGCCGCAGCAGAATCACTAACAACGACACGCTATGTGGTCTTGTGAGAATATTGAAAACTCTCAATAGCGCCTAATAGGGAAATTAGTGCATGACTGGTTCACGCCTTTGGCCCGCCTGGTAAAAGTCACCCTCCAGGGTGTGTGGGTGGTTCGCCCGGTGGGAGCTGACCAAATTGGTCACAGTGCTGAAGGCTTTGTTGCCCGCCACAGCGGCCCGATGGCCCCCCGGGCGCTGTGGGAAAACGCGGGGCCGGGGAAATGCCAAAACGCCCCCCAATGGGAAGCAGGGGGGACTATAACTCGCCACCCCGCCTCAAATTTAGAGCGTGACGATTTGGGATAATTGGTTAATTAGGGGGTGGGTGGGTGGGTCCGGGCAGGGGCCAGAGCCAGCGGTCCCCATTAATAAGACAGTGATTTCTTCTTTTTCTGGCTGTTTGTCTCTTTTCTGTTTCGTTTTGGGTGAAATATATGACAGGGGGGGAAAGTGTTTTACATCTAAATGCAATTAGTTCAGACAGAATTCTAAAGGCTAAAGAGAGATCAGTCTATAAAGAGCATGTGCGTAAAAGTTGCGCCTACCTGGTAAATAAGGCGTCCTGAATATGGGGTGAAAGGTTCCGTCAAAGCAGGGGATGGGGAAGGTCTTGGAGTGAAGGCTGTGGACTGTAGGGTGTGAGGACGCTGTGGAGGAACATCAGACATGTTAAAAATCGATCAGGAAAGAAGGTGAAACATAAATTACAACTCAAACTTAGAGAGGAAACAAAGTGGAGTTTGTCTACTCACTGGTCTTTGGTGAAGGTGCGAGGATGGCGCTCACTCCAAACTTGAGAAAAGTTGGGTCCTTACTGCTGGGCACCGACGTTTTCGGCGAACACGTTTCGCGCGTCACCGCGGTCGTAGCCACGGCGCGCTCCAAGGGCCCGGCGCTGAAAGACACGGTGGTGGTGTCTGTGGGCAGGGAGCCGCTCACAGACGGGACAGTCCGGTTTATGAAGGCGGCGGGTCGGCTTATCCGCAGCAGGTCCTCCACTAGAAAGCTGGAGTGGGTCGGGAAGGCGGTCGGCAGGGTCTGGTGGAGCGGCAGAGTCGCGGCGGGCCGGTAGAGACCCGGGTAGAAGGCAGGAGGCGCGATGACGCTTGGGATCATCATGGTCCCGGACTTGGAAAATGTCTGAAATACTCCTTGTGTCAGCTGGGAGAGAATGCGTCGTGTGAATGTCTGCTAACTCTTCTGCTTTTCTCACTCTGGGGAGAGGAGCTTTATAGCGGCATGCCCCCCCCCCCCCCTCCCTCCCCCGACCCTCCTCTCAAGGCTGACAGCCTCAACAATGGGGCTCAACAAAGTTCTCCAAATGGGTCGCTTTCATGCTGCATCCCCCGGCCCGCTGATTGGCCGGAGGACGCAATTTATGATTGCATTAGACTTCATAAGCAAGCAACACACAATGTCCCGACCACAAAAGAGGCCCAGTCATCAATTTTGCATGTTGACCACTTTCCTTTCAATTTGTTTTGTTTGGCAGAGGCAAGAGGCCTAATTAAAGACAAGAGCAACCTTTACACATTCACCCATTATATGAGGACTTTTAATGAGTTCTTTATTCTTTTCCATTCGGGGACTTTGTTAGGCAGGATATAAAAATATACTCGTTAAAATGCTAAATTATTCTAACAAGTTTTTTTCAGTGAAATGCGAAATTAAATAGGCCTACAGGTAGATAAAACTAGGCCTCAAAGTATCAAACAGCCTATTATTAACAGAATAAGCGAGTATTAATGTAAAGATATAAATCTACATTTTCTACATTAGCCGCAGACGCAGCGGAGCATCTCAAATGCAAATCAGTTTTAGGGTTTCATAGGATTCTCAACACTCAATCTGGCCCTCGTCATGGAATAATGTCTTAAACGGATTTCTGCTATCAAAACGCTTTAACAGATGTGTTAAATATCACTCTTTCTGCACAGGCTTCATTCAGTGCGCAGAGCCGCAGATCAGTGCGCACAGGAGAAGTGTGCGGCCTAAACCGTGCGCTCATGATCCTGTTAACCATGAACTAACTGTCACCCTCAGCTGCGGAGGAGGCGCCCCTCGGCCTTTCTCTCCTTCCCCTCTCTCAGCTTAAAAAAAAAAAAAAAAAAAAAAAAAAAGCCCAGCGGAATAAAAAAAAAAGCTTTATTTCTAAAGACGGTTTTGTTCTGCTATTTTAACCGGCTGAATAAAAGTGCATCTGTGATTTGATTTAAAACGCATTCATATGAGCGGACACTGAGACCCCATATAAAACTCTTATTAAAGCGACTTGGAGCCTGATAGTCGTGTTCTGTCAGCTTTGCCCCTGAAAACCCGTTAAAACAGAGCAATCAGGCGAAAATACATCGCAGACCCCTCAAAGAGGGGGGAAAAAAACGCCCAATTGTTAACAGTTTGAAACCCAATTAAAATGAGAAATACAATAAAACTATTTGGTTTAGATTTTAAATCCTTCAATGAACGAAAAAAGAAAAAACGCTTATTGTTTATTTGATATTATTTTTTAAGCCATATGTTTTAATTTTAATTTATGTTATTGATCTTATGTTTTATTTTTATTGTCTCTCGAGTTAAAGTTTTTATTTATAAGTCTAAAATGTGGCCAACAAGCCAGTTCTTTTTCACCAAAATTTGTTTTCCATTCTCATATTTTCATATTTTACATACTTTAATATTCTTGCAGTAGCCTATTAAGGACTATTAAGGCAATTTATACTATTTTTCTATATGACTGAAATTGTTACGGTTTTCATATCAGTCAATATGAAAACTGTGCGTTAAGAAACTTTTAGGCTACTTAATTTAAAGACTGTATTTAAAGTTCAGCATCCCGTTATTCCACATGAACCTGCTACCTTTATTCACCGAAGTAACCATCAGTTAGTCAGTCGGTTTGCATCATTTTAGGATCAGCTCAAATGATGATAAGTGGTTCAACATCAATCTAAAATAAACTGGCCACAATCCGATAATTAAAGGGGGAACGCCTCCGTGAAATGATCCTTTGCGGAGAGTCAACGCTCGTCAGAGGTGCGTCTGCTTTATGAGCGCAGGACGCACAAACAGGCGTTAACACGGCGCTCCGTCACCACAGCTACACCTCCACTAAGTAACGAAGACCTTCAAAGCTTTTTTATGAGCCCATATTCCTTTACTTGGCTACCCGAAATCCTCCTTTTGTGAGCGGTAAGCAGATGGTTAGCAGGAAGCACAGGCTGCTCTGGCTGACCGAGACTAATTTCTACGAGCTTTGCAAGCTTGCCACGTCCCCGCTCCTTTACCAGGCCGAGTAAAAACAGCTGGCTGAGGCTGAATTAAAGCCATTAAAAGCACATCTCTGAGATATTACCACCAACAACACCCCCCTTCCCCCTGTTAGGTCCCACTAAAGTCCCATTACTTTAATAGTATAATTATCCTATAGGGACTATAGGACTAATTGAATGTATTTAGCCTCTACATCACCAGAACTTACACTATAGCTATACATTTAATATGAATTAATATCAGTATATAATCTGTGGTACTTATGCTTGAGTTTACAACGGAGTATAATTTTATTATTTTCATATTTGGGCTCATATGCATCATAGTAACTTGGTTATATACATATATTCATATTAGGACAGCGTCATTATGTCTATACTTATTTATGTTACTCTAATATTCCCAGAGGGATTACCTTCTTATGTTTATCGCTTATGGCATCTTCATATGATCCCTATTGGGAATAGGATTACTAATATTAATCATTTATGATATAAAATATTATATCTCTACAGGGATTACCAGTAGACGACCGGAACTTAAAGTATTTCTACATGGATGTATATTTTGTGTATATATGTATTTTACAAAATATTACAGGATTGTTAAACTTTTTCTGACAGGGCCTTACTAAATAGATGAACTTAACCATTGTTTTGGGTCTCTTTCTGCTTCGTTAAGTGAAAGGGGCTGAGTAAATATGTTACCCATGCATGAGAGGCTCTCTATGGGCCGTCCCATTGTGCGGCGGGTCCGACAGGTGGTTAACTGTTTATTATTCCCTCATTATTTATCGGTGACGTGGGCGCACCGAGGAAAGGGAACTCCCCATCTTTTCACTTAACCGGGGATGAACAGATTGTGCTGACTGGTTGCAGCCTCGTATATGACACCGGTCAGCAGTCCATCCATCTCAACCCTCTGCAGCCTTTCAGCCTGAGCCACCGACTCCATCAGGGAGTTTGGTAAATGAAACGATTTATTTAGTTAACACAGCCGTCCTGTCACTGAGACATTTACTGTTGCAGTACATGCCAAATACAACCAAATAAGAGATACATGATGATACAATTTCATCACAATATGAGCCTGTTTATGGATATTAAATATGATTTTTCTATATGTGGTAATAAATATTAGACAGATATAAACTTACTATGAAAAACAATATAGCCATATATAAGTTTCAAACTCCATTACAGGAATATTTTGATGTTGGTGTTGTTATTAAAAGAGTTTTAATATGTTTACAAGTAAAAAAAAGTTGAATTCTAGTGCCATACATTGAATATTAAAGGCCCTTTATGGGATATTTCAGAGTAAACTGAGTAACATTTATAGAAGTACTCTTTTGAGGCACTTTACCGGGGTATTTCCATTTTATGATACTTTATATTTCCTTATTAGAGAGCTACCACATGATTCAGATTTTAATTAAGTTCAGCTCAGCTCAATATTATTAATATGTTGCTTGTATATTAATACATCATTAATATCAAAATAAAGTATCAATCTGTATATTTTTACTTTTTAAAAACTTAAATTTGCTGCTCATATGTCCAAACTTTTACTTTGAAAAAAGTACAATTTTGAGTGCAGGACTTTTACTTGTAATGAAGTATCTCTCCATTGTGGTATTGACGTTATATTAGTTGTCAGACTTGTGCCCAACACGTCTTAAAAATGTCACAATTCGTGCAGGTTTCATCCGTGAGATCATTGTGCTGCAGTGAATCCTTGCTCCTGCCATGTGAAGTTAACCAAACATCTATTTCAGTGGATTCGGTTCCGTCTTCCGGGCTTCACCTCAGCTTTGACTCCCACTTGGGGTGTTTTGGCCGCGGCTTCACCTCAGCTCACCGGCGGCACTGAAGGTCCATGCAGCATCTGGCGCAGGCGGCGCAAAAGCCCCCGCTCAACACTGAGCGAATTAGCAATGCCACAAGATTCAGAAGACCAGTGACAAGCATTAAATCGATATTAACTTTGTATTAAACATGGGCCCCTCCCTTTTCCCCAAAATGGACTGGAGCCATATCAGTGCACAAAGCGCTCTGTATGAACTCTGGCTGCACCTGTTCCCTCTCACTCGGCCATGGGAGTTCAACTTCTTAGTTTCACCCCAGGCTCTTTTTTTTTCTTCTTTTTTCTGCTGCTTCATCCCACACTGAATTCTTTCAGTTGGGCTTTTGTCATCATTTTTGATCTTGTCTTCACCCCCCACGTTTACAGCTCTGCAAATCACATCATTAGGGATCATACGTTTCACATTTACATTTTCATTAACTGTCCAAAAACGTAACATACGAGTTCCACTTTTGAATGCGGAAAGTTTCGGCGAAGCAGAATTGCTCTTTTGGCCCAAACTGGGACACTTGCCTCCCCTTTTTGCTGTTCATTTATTAGCAGTTGTCAGTATGGATGTCGAGTGGTGTCCTAATCCTCTTAAAGCGCATGTTGGTACAGTTTGCATATCATTTTCTCATCTTGGAGAAAGGCCACAACCCTCTCTATTCACAGGGATTCCCCGTCCTCTTTCACCGCAGCCACAGCCAACAGCATTAGCATAATCTGACAACCAATACCATTGTCCGTGACCTTGTATGCAAAGTTAATTGCTCATTAATACCAGACAAAACAGAGGGGTGCAGAGGAAGCACAGTAGTCCTCTAAATCCTTGTTTTAGAGGGAACAGGCAGGCAGGTGGAACATCCTCCACTCACTCATTAAGTTTACCTGAAATGATTCATTTTTATTTAAATCTAAATATTTAAATACTGGTTTCCAACAACAAAAAAAAAGCATCTGGTTCTCAAAAATACTCTGAATCAAGTGTGTAAGTAGTTGTTGTTTAACCAAGCTCTCTAGTTTGAACAATAATCCGGCAGTGATATTGTATTAAGTCCTTCTGAAGAGCCTTGATGAGTGTTACACACACACACACACACACACAAAGAATCACACACACACTCCCTCAAAAGTATATACAATTTGTCACAGTGGCTCAGCGTTAATCAATTGCAAATGTATCTTCACTGCAAGTTTAATCTCATCTCTACATTAGTTTCACGGATGCGAGGCGATTTGCAAGGGGAGCCTCCACTCCAACCCCCCCTGAGCACCTGGCAGTCTTTTTCGGGTAGCGTCATGTAAACACCCGCTGCTTCAACGGGTGCCCCGTCTGAGGACCCAAGCGTCACTGCGCAGCACGGAAAAGAAGGCCAGGCTGTGTGGTTGTCAACACCGGTTTAGCTTAGGAGTCCCGTCGTGACATTAGCGGTGACTCTCCTCAGGCCGACCTGCAGCACTTGTTTGATATAGATATAGCCGCTAATATCAGATTATTATGGAATGAACAGGCACTAGACAGGGTTCAGAAGGCCACCACATGCAGCTGCCTAATACTGTCTTTGTGCTCCGCGGAGCTGCACAGCCGGCAAGGACGAGCTTGAGATAGATGAAAAATGCAAGAAAATGCTTGTTTGCAGGATTTTTGTTGTTGTTGTGTGCACCTAGAAGTGATTATGAAATAAGAAGACACTGCTTGTGAAAGAAGAATCCCTAAAAAGGACCAGTTAAAACTTTTCTGCACTATCTTTTTCATCTTTCTAAGAAACTTTTGCTTTGGCTAAAAAATTTGAGGACACTGGTCTGGAGGTTTGTTGTTTACTAGGGCTGCAGGCTTGAAGGAGTATGTGTGTGTGTGTGTATGTGTGTGAGCGTGTGTGGGAGGGGTAGCTGTGCGGGGCAGTTGAAGAAGAAGAAGAAGGTGGTATGAATGGGGAAAGAAGGGGCTTGGGTGGAGGAGGGGATGCTTGACGGACTTCACTGCCTGTTGGCCCTGCAGCATTGATGCCGTGTTGGCCATATAATCGGATTGCCAGTGGGTGAAAGTGAGCCCGGGTGCTTATGTCAGTTTGCGTCTCGTCAAGCTGAATAATACGCATGGCCAGGGAGTGAAGCGGACGCTTGCCATTGAGGGCTCTCAGTACTTGTGGCTAAGCATTTCTAAAAGAGAGAAAAAGCCTCATTGGATTCATATATAATTCTCACTCAAGCGTTTTGATGCATTTGCATAACAGGAGGAAACCAGTGATCTTTTCAGTGCTGCTGCTGCTCCTGCTGCACAAGTGTGTGTGTTTGCATGTGCCACTGTGTGTGTGTGTGTGTATCTGAAAAGGCCCTAGCTGAGTCCTGCATAAACAAGGCTGGACACGGTTCTTGCACTTGGCCTCTCATGATTAATCGAAGATCAACAACAAAACGACAGAACATTTAGCTTTTTCCACTTATCTTCTTTTCACGATGGTGGAAGAAAAAAAAAAACAGGGCCGAGAGCAAGAGTTCAGTGTTTATGTTGTCATGAATGAACGTGACCAAAGAAAACACAGCTGACCTTCAGATTCTGTGGATTTCATTTGGAAAAAAGTTTCAAGATGATAATGGGAGTCTTTTCTGATGCTGCATTTCAAATCGGTGTTCATTTATGAAATCAGTCGAGGCTCCTGTTGAATTTGGAGATGGAAATAGCTGGGATGCACTTTAACACATCATACAGTAGATGTATCCTAAGATTCTCCATAAATGACTTGAATATTTGGACAAATCCATCTTTAATATGAGGGTGTTTACATACACAACAGATGAACAGTGTTTGACTCTTAAGTGCCTTTTAATGCAGAATTTAAGGATGATGGAGAAGGAAAATTTCCCCAAGTATGCAAATGAGGCAACAACAGTTTGTTAGACTGACTGTCCAAGTAAATCACCTGATCTCAGTCCAACTAATGTGCAGTTGAAAGCTAAAATCCCTCGAAACAACCAGGAAGTGAAGCTGGCTGCAGTGCAGGCCTGGCTGAGCATCACTAGGAAAGATACCAAATATCTACTAACACAGTTACTGACTACAAAGATATAAAATAAGCATGCTGCGGGCCTACAGTATGTTTAAAAATGTCTACAATTGCTACACTGTTCATCTAAAGAGGATGTAAAAACACCCTTAAGTTAAAGCTGAGAGGACTGCTCTAATAATGAGTACTATTATTACTGATTGAATGGTTGAAGCAAAATGAATCAACACCAATTTTCAGGAAACATTTGAGTCATTTCTCAAACAAAAATACAATTTATGTGGTTACTGCCTCTCAAATGTGAGGAATTGTTGTTTTTCTCTGTTTTATATGAGGTGTTTGTGTTTTGAACTTTTGGTTGGACAAAACAAATTATTTGAAAATGCTACATTAGGCTCTGGGAAATTGTAAGAGCCATTACTGATTAATTAAAAACAACAACAAAAAAAAGATAGATTAGTAATTAACTGTGGCCCTGGTCCAAATCCAATGTATTGGAGTACAACAAGAAAATGTGTGACTGTCCTAATACTTTCTGACTGCACTGAATCTAGCATTTGTCTACACTGGTGCAATAACATAATCATACAAAGTTTGTAACTTGGAGTTGGTAAAAATCAAACATCCACTGATAAAGCTGTGACAGCAGCCACATGGTTTGAAACACCGGTGGGCGTCAGCGTAAGGTGGCGGTTTGTTGGCCGCGGCAGTTCTCCTCAACCCGGATGTGGACCATCAACTGGTCCATTTAACCCGTTGAAACTCTGTGAGGCATGATGACCATGGGGACGGTCAGGGTCTTTGGTCATACAGACAACAGTAATGTGGTCTGACTTTCCACACAGCAGACCCCCCAAGTCTGATTCCTGGAGCAGTCAAAGTCTTGCATCTGAAAGTCACATACAGCCATTTAGAGCCAGTGGCCTGTACTGGTTCTCAGTGCCAGTGTGGCCTGTAATTGATCCCATCATTGCATTATGTGGGATCTAATAGGCCCTAGGTGAGGTGACCTCTGCTCCACCAGGTCTTTAACTCCCCCTTTCTGCTTGTCAGTTCTCCAAACCATCACCCATCTATCCCTTTCACCACCTTCTTCCATCCATTTCCCCCTTTCTTCTTCTTCACGCCTCCTCTCTCACCAGGTTTTAGCAGCCATGTTGAGCTCAGAGCCGTTTGAGCTTAACAAGCGAGACATGACATAGTTTATCCAGATCAGAGACACTGTTAGACGCAGGAGTTCCTTCATGTTATTTTCTCCCAGCTATCAGCTGAGTGAACAAAGAGACACCGGGATTGCAACTGGCTTCTCATGATGAACTCACGACCAGGATGTGGGGTTAAGCAAGTCCACCAGAAACAACATGGAAGAGGAGGCAGATCTCTTTGAGAAACGTTGTAGAAGACTGATAAATCTTGTCCTGTAACCTCTGAATCTTCAGATTTGTCTCCCATTCCCAGTTGTTCAAAGCTGCATTGGGGTTTATCTCAGAGTACTTTGTATATTGTCTTTAGCTGGAGAGTCTTCCTAGAGACCTCTTGTACTTGTACAAAAGCCGAAAAGAGCGGGGCAGGGGGAAGGGTCACCTATTGCGGAGGGACCTCTGCTCTGCAGGGCCAAATGATAAGACATTTAAGGTCAAGGAGTGAACAATGGCCTGAGAGAGAGTCCACTCCAAAGACAACAAGCCGCAGAGTAGGAATTTGAAACTTTCACTTGCCTCAGAAAATCCTGAGGTAAAGCTTCAAGATGAGACATCATCCTTTCATTTGGTAAGAAATGAGCAGGGTCAATGATAGAAGGAGCTCAACCTGGAGGACTGGAAACTAGAGTGACGTATTGTTGCCCTGCCACACACAGAGACTAAAATTTCCAGTTCCAGTTGTTTTACTTTCTAGTTTTCATGGGACAGAGTGTGATTCCAGCTATTATCCATGGCTACGGTTCTCCTTTCCCATCGTCTTGCCTTTGTGTCTACAGTTTGATGGATCTTTACAGTCTCTCCTCTGAGGCTAATACAGTGGGACGAGCAGAGACTAATTGATCAAGGGAGAAGCAAATCTCAGTTTCACAGTCTGGGAGTCCAACCCTATTAGCTTTACGACGTGTGTCCAACCAGCGCAGCCTGGCCAGATCTCCTACAATCTCCGAGATCCCCGCAGATGGATGGGAAATTATAGCTACCATTTGTTGTTAGAGGGAGACGCATAGTTTTATTCATGCATCTTACTGAAGTAAATCTGCAGCAATCATTCATGCAATCTGAGAAACTGGATTTTCTGCATATTTGCTGTAAAAAAAAAAAATTGCAAATAACTGTTATATGGGATACTTAAAGCTTGTGAGGAATGGTCTGTGAAAGGAGGCTAAGGATAAGCAATGACGCTATAATGAAACAGTGGAATAATGACACATATGTTCCAATTTTACAGCGTTCATTGAACTGGGACAATATTTCAAGGATTAAAGATGACAGAGCATGATAGGCTTGCTCCTGAGTCCAGGGATCACGGCTGCATTCACATGCAAAGACATTACACTACACACACACACACACACACACACACACACATTGAAGCTCATGTTTTTACTCCTCTTTCATATGAAAATTCATTTTTAATGACTGGCGAGCACAAAAAATGTCAATCACAATCAGCCGTTTCCCTCCAAAAATTCACAAGTTAGCTACGATAACGGCATTGACGGTGTGCAAAAAAACAAATTAATTAAAAGCAGTATCAATTCATGCGCTATTGCAACATCTGACAAAGAGAGCAGAATGAAGAGAGCATGAGAGCAAGAGACAGTTGGCAAGGGTTGCCAGTTGAGAAAGCTCTATTCAGTCTCCCCAAGGTCCTTCATACTCACAGAGATGACAAAGAGCACCAGTTAATTAGCAAGAAGTAGCATCTCAAGGAGGACTGTGAAGAAAAACCTCCATTCATTCTCTCTGCTCACCTCTCGCTTATGAGAAAGACTGAAGGGCTGCGGGGAGAGGGGGGGGGGTGGTGAGTGGAGAGCCCGGCTGCCTGCATGGGGCTGCCTTGCTTGATTTAATTTAGACAGTCATTCCTTTAATTTGCAAGGTCATTGTATCTAACTGGGAGTTTCTATTGAGGCCGGCGAACGAGTGAAGGCCTTGGAGTGCAAGTCAACGATGCCCCCCCCCCCCCTTTCTGTCTGCTGGATGAGATGCGGCCACGGAGGAGGAAAGAGGATGAGAGGGAAAGAATAAAGCGGAGAAGGGGGATTTGGAGAGAGGATGAAGTTTTAATTAAGGCACTTCTGCGTTTCTAAGCAGACTAATTTAGCCATAGTTCCTCACAAGTGTATGAGATGATTGAAACAGAGGTGAGGGAGAGGGCTGGAGGGGCTTAAAGTATCTTTTTTTTAGGGCAGTCTATATTAGATCTATTGTTCAAGAAGATCTGAAGTGACTGAATGTGTCATTGAAAAGAAAATAACAGTTGGAGAAAAAAAGACAACTTATCAGTTGGCCTACTTTCCCTCTACTGAACCAAAAAAAGATTCTACTTTGCATTTAGAAAATTCACCATCCCGTCATGCAGAGTTTGATCTCAAAATTTACAGTAAACCGGATGATTTTCGCTGAGAGAGAACATTAGGAAATCCAAGTAATGTAAAGACCTGAGGAATTAGCATTTACCACGGGACCAGGAGCAGAAGGGCAACAGCTTGCAGATAAATCTCTGATGGAGAGAACCTGGTTGGTTTAAATGCTGTTTTTGTTTCACTTGTTTAAATGGAGGCCTGATCAGAGCAAAGAACTCCCCGAGGTCCACAGGCTGAGGTGCAGACAAAGGTAGGCCCCGCTTGCACTCAGGTCCCTGAGGACTGAGGAATATGCAAAGCCCTGCACCTCCACACTGGAGCTGAATTTGAATGGCTTAAAACCAGGCTGCACCATAAGGAGGCAACATTCAGCGTCTTTAGCCACTTGGTTTTACATATAAAGGTTAGAAAATGTAAATGTATGACAGTGCCTGGGATGTAAAGGGTTTAAAAATGGAAATGCTAGTTTGTATAGTGTCACTGTTGGGAAAGAGGAAGGCTAATTAACAGTCAAACAAACAGAAATTAATGAATAACTGTAAAACTTTTTTTTTTTTCTCTCTCTCACACACACGTGACCAGGGAGGGAAAACAGAGTAAAAAAAAAAAAGAGAGAGAGAGTTGAGTTCATTGCCTGTGACAGACAGTGTCAATCAAACCGCTGTGTGGAAAGCTTCACCGCCCAGGTCTTTGAGGGCGCATTGACTCACTGTTCATCTTCACTGCACAGTTCTACGCTGCTGAGGAACAACTACATCGGACTGGAGCTGCATTCAAAGTGCCTGTTTGGCTTTTTCCTCTATTTTACTCAGCAGAAGACCCAACAGAATAATTTCCTTCTTTTGCTCTTTATTTCATTTGCTCTTTCATCCCTGGTACCTGTTTTGCTTTTTGATCTGCAGCAGTGGAGAAAATGGTACAATACCACTATATATATACTCCATTAGAAGTCAAATATCAGACCTTAAAAGTTTTAAGGCATAAAAACCAGAAAGAAATACTTCTTTTCAGAGTGTTCAGACAATAAAAATCCTTAATCTGGGTAAAAAGGACCCCAATATCTTCAATTCTGGGGATTTTTCTCTCCTTTTAGATCAGTTGGTGGATAACATGATCTTCTACAAGTTGAGTAACTTTTGTAAAATGCTTTAATTGTGTCATCAATTAATTATTTATTCAGAAGTCCAGATAATTTGGCCTTTTTCAAGCTTTTTTCCCCCACTTGACTCTCATGTTGAGTTGAGGGTCTGCAAGGCAACTAAAACCATCACATAAAAGCACAATATCTTCATCTAAAACTGGAAGTAAAGATCCAGTAGCTCAAACATGTATTTGTAAAGTATTTAGTAACTTAGTAGACGTACTTAGTGACCTCTGACCAGTCAGGTCCTGTTGTGTCAGATGGATTCTTCCTGCAACCAGGAAACTGCTGACAGAAGCCACAACAGTGCTAACTAGGGCCTTTAGAGATGCAGGCTAATGGTTAGCCTGCCAGGATAACATCACCATTTCAGCATCTCTTTCACATGTCAATAGGAAGGAAGACGACTGACAGAGGGCAGCACTTCTGTTTCCTGCCGCTGTTCAATCTGATCAGCTGTCAAAGAGGTTTACGGAGAGCATTACCTTTCAGATATGATATATATGATGAATTAGGGTTTATCTGACAGTGATGGAGATTTGTATCAAGTCACAAATATGAGAGAAATATAAACAGAAGAAACTAAGAAACACCACTTATTCACAAATATCTGATATTTAATTTGATGTCATTCCTGTAAAGTTAAAAGTCTTCAGAGATAAATGAAGCCTAACGGTGTTAACGACATGTCATGAATATCCAAAAAGCAGCATCTTGCCTACAATGGTCAATATGGAAATTTGGATTGTCCATTTTGTGAGTCATGAACGTTTGTAAGCATGAAAAGGTTGAGAGAAAGGCGAAGACTTTTTTTTAGGAGAAGTGTGGAGACTTTTTTTTTTTTTTTTTGGGAGAGAGAGAGGATGGTTTGAAGGGTTGTGCTCAAATCCCCGGAAAATTCAAAGTGAGAGAGTGGAGGGGGTGGATCTGCCAGAGGAGGAGGGTGGAGGGTGATGTATGGAAGCGTAAGAGTAAGAGTTTATTCACTGGCGTCTGAGGGAGCCTTTCAGAGCCACTGAGTGAGTGTCTATAGCGGGGCAATCAACCATAGGACTAGGAGGCTTTATCTCTAAAATACAACCCCACCTCCACCACCCCGCTCCACCCTTCAAACACACACACACACACATACACACACACACATATGCACACTGTCTCTCTCTCTCTCTCTCGCTCGCTCGCTCTCTGGTACCTGTGAGAGCCTCTCATGTGCGGCTAAGGGTGCCATTGAGGCAGACAGGAGGGAGAATGGCCCGTGAGGGACAAACAATCCTGAGGAGTCTATCATTCTGTGTGGTGTTGTCTTAGGCCTTGAATAGAGCCAGTGTGACCTCCCCACCACCACCACCACCACCTCCTCCCCCTTCTCTTTGCTCCATCTACCCCTCCTATATGCTGCCAACCCCTCTACCACCACCACCACCACCACCACCACCCAGCATCCCTAACCATCCTGCCAATATTGTCTGCCTAATTGTCAACTTCACTTGCACCAACAAGCGACAATCTCTTCCAGCCACATTTTTGTGACCAAAACATTACTTAACCCTTACATACTGTTCATATTCTGACCCGTGTCCCCTTAAAATTAGTCTTTATACCAAACTTCCTACCCCCCAAATCTATATTTCATTCATAAATACTTCATCATTCATTCATAAATTGGCGATTAAGCCTTAGTTAAGCTTTCCGAGAGCAGAGAGAGTGTATTATTTAAGTTTTACACTATTTGTTTATGGAGAAACAACATTCAAAATCACATTTTATTATGGGTATATGTTACCCAAGGCAGGAGAACACAATAGCCATATGAATTCAATGAATGTTATTGAATGTGAAGAATGCAAAATGTGCATCAGTTGCAATTTTTTTTTTTAGAGTTATGGAATGAAAATATTTCCATTTTTGTGTATTCTGGGTCACTTTAGGGGAAGTTATAAAATCTCAATCTAATATAATGGTATTTAGGGTGTTTTTACTGCCCTCAGATTTGACCCAAATAAGAAATTTAAGACATTTTCAACAAAACAATATTCTGTGTGTTACTGATGTAGACAGATTTGTGTTTATGTATTTCTAGCTATGCCAAGTGTTTATGATGTAATAATGATGTAGTGGAACGGCTTAATGCTGAAACATTCACTCTGTCTCAATTCCATACAAAATACCAACTCCACAAAAGTGTTTTTATGCAATTAGTGTACAAAACTGAATCACAGTTTTGTACAAACAGGAAATGATGACGTTAGATGCTGAGAGATCAATTAAAGTGTGACTCTGAATTGTTTCAGACAATCTGAAATTTTAAAATGCCACAGATTGGGGGCAGTTTTTTTTATTTTTTTTTTAGAGGTTTTATTGCTTTATTTATTTTTACTTTGTTAGTTTGTTGTCTGAGATGTCGCTGGATCTGTTGCACCATTTTTCACAATTTGTCTTTTTTATTTTTGCATTTTACATTTTGTCATTTGGCAGATGCTTTTATCCAAAGTGACTTACATGTGATTTACATACACATGTATGTCATAAATGTCTATGCTGCCAAACTACTTCACATAATTATTAATGCCAGTATCTACATTTAATTGCTTATTAGATGCTCTTTTTCTCCAGTCATTAAGCTGCAATTACATATAACACCAAATGTAAGGACTTCAAATTTGCCAACATAGAAGGATCAAAAGGTTTTAGGCTCTGGACATTCAACAGTTTTAATAATTTGTTCACTTACGCAAATGGTCATCTTGTCAGTGAAGAACAGGTCAGGATCATTAATATGTCTGGGTTATTACTTGTTTATGAAAATTACATACTTTAATTACATCTTAAAAGGGCGTTCATGTGAAAAACTATTTTAAAATGGGCAGATTAGATCCTACATGTGTTTCTCCCTGTTTTCAAGTGAAAAACAAAGAGATCACAATTACAACCAACATGTTTATGAAACCCCCAGTTACATTCAAAAGCTTCTAATGTGTGTTGCCAGTGTTTGTAAAATGATTTTTAATATGAATTCCTGTATGGTTAGGGAGAGATTGTGGTTATGGTTAAGTGACTAAATAAAACGCTTGGTTTGAGTTAGGGAAGCATTGTGTTTACAGCAAAAAACAAACACACACACACACGAAAAAAAACAAACATTATTTGCAGATTTGTGATGGGACACAAACTCTGGTCTCCTGCATGAAAGTTGAACGTGCTACACGCTCATCACCCAAAACCACGACCTCCACAACTTTACTTCAGGGCTTCCTACATAAAGCACACACCACTTCCTGCATTGGCACCGAACACTGGCACTGAATGTTATTTGTGATCTTTGGAATCGTCATATGACATATAACATAACATAATTTTTAGGATACTAGTCTGAAAAAAAGGCAAGAGGCTGTAACGGTGTGAGTGTGCTACTATGGAGAAACCAAGACACTGCACATGTCGTACTACTCTGAGGCACTCGGCATGCAAAGTCACTTGCAAGGTTAACAGTGGATTTTATTTATTTATAATCAGCATGATGCTACAAGCTACATTTTACTATGTGTGCTCACATTACTTGATTGGCTGATTTAGTGTGCTGCCAGCAAAATCAACAAGATCAAGTAAGCAATCTTCTCTCTAACTGTAACCAAGTAGTTTTAGTTGCTTCTTATGAATTAATAAGTTTTGTAAAGGTCATGATATCATTTTGAAAAGCACTGACAAACTACCTATTTTGTTCTGTGGAGAGGAGATCTGGAAATCTGGCTCAATCATTTCATAAAAGAGCAAGAGTAAGAAAAGGCAGTGGTGGTGTAAACGCTGAAAACGCCTGCTAACTAACCCAGCTAATAGTACGGACAGCTTCTGGGCACGTCTTACATCCAACCAATCCAATATTGCAATACTGTCACAGCATGCTTATTGCATTTGTTACATTATTACATTGGTTACATTACAATAGTCAGATCATATAACAGTCATAAAAACCTAGCCGGGTGCATTTTTACACCACCACTATTGTTGGCCCTCTCTAAAAAAGTCTCATTCTGCCTTTTCGCTTTAATGTAATGATTTAGTTCATGAAGTCATGTCTGAAGTCCAATTTCTGTCGGACAGAGACTCCTCCATTGAGCTCCGCTGTGTGGGAAAAGCAAGAGGACCATGACTTATTCAAACATATGGTCCTCTGATTGCCACTGCCTGATCTGTCTGCAGCATCTGTTGCCAAGTGCGCCACACAGACACTGTGACCAACAGCCTTGTGTATGTGTGTGTGTGTGTGTGTGTGTTAGTGTAAATGACGCGAAGGGAAGGCCAGGGGGGCACGCAGGGTGGGTGCAGGGGGTACAGGGAGGGCACGGGGCTGGTGGCCGCTGGGGTAAGGTGGGGGGTACGAGGGCAACAGAAGGGTGTAAAGAGAAAGGCAGAGAATACAGTCATTACCCACCCAAGGCTATTCCTCTCTGGCCCATTAGCTGCTGGCGGCCGTGACCAATTGGGTTTTGTCGCTCCTAGCAGGGTCATCCAGTGGTGGTCTGGGCCTTTTCTATAATGGACGCTCACTCAGCCGTCCTCACACAAAACCTTAAAGAGGGAAAGAAAATTCTCTCCCTGACTCTCTTCTCCTCTCCCTCTCGGTTTAAAAAGACCCAGTCAGGCAAGAAAGAGAAAGAGTGAAAAGTGATCATGAAAAGAGATTTGTTGCAATGTGAGGCGCGCGGGGAAGTGATCGTTTAGCCACACGTGGGGTGAAGGGACTCCATGGCGGTGGGTCTTGTTAACCCTCTTGACTCGTATGCCAGAAACCAAATCAAATTGTTCCGTGCTTCAAAGTCTGAGGACGTGGTTCCTTGTGGGAAAAGCTCACAACTTCACAACTGGCGGCGTGTGTAATTTTCAAAGTGGAAAGGAGGAATTTGAATGGGCCATAGCAGATTATCCAGTGTGTATGAACACTGATCCTTGAACTCGGTTAAAATGGTGCTACCGACACAGGAAAGATGTTTCTCTGTGTTTCTAGTTTGATTCGACGTCGTGGCTCGACAGAAACAGGTGCGAGAGAAGTGACGAAGGCTTGAAGTTAATGTTAAAAGAGCCTCAGAGGTATGAATTTTATTTATCAGAATTCCTGAAAGAAGTAAAGCTCCCTGTTCCGAGTAGATTTTCCTTACTGAAATGTTAGCTTAGATCATCTAAATCAAAGCATATTTTCATCATATCACTATTGTCGTATGAAAACCTCCAGAATTTCAAGTAAGCAAGTAAGTTCAAAGAATTTAATATTTCTCTAGCAGCTGAAAGATTCCAATTTTCTTAAAAATCTATAAAAACAAAAAGCTAAAACCTGTTTGTCTCCTCCTGAAATGTTCCAGATTTTGGAGATTTGACAATTGTGTGCACATAAATGTATATTCTATCCAGTAAGAGTTGTGTACGTCTGTCTGTGTGTGGGTGTTTTTTTTGTCCAGTCCGAAGCAGAATAAAAGGCCAGTTAGCCACCTAGCGGGCTACTAATTCTCCATGTCAAATACAATGGCTGCAATTATATGGTAATCAGTGTTGGTGGCTCATACCTTTCTGCTGCTTTCTGTGAGTGTGTGTCTGGCCAAGCTGCTCCTCAGGGAGACGGTTAGTCACGGCTTATTATTGACCCATTAGACACCCGTCCCACTGGCAGAAAGAAACCAGTCGGCTCACAGGCCGCGCTGCATTCACTGAACAACAACAACGAGAGAGAGAGAGAGAGAGAGAGACTGAAAATGAAGTTAATCATTTTGGTATCTAAGGATGTAATGAATGAACTCATAGGTGCCGGATTGTGATTCAGATCGTTATCTTTAAAAGGATCATACCAATGGTTTTACATGTTTTACATCATCACTAATCATTTTTACAAAGCATGTTGCTGTTTTTTAAGCATTTTAATGTATTTTTCTACCTTGGAGGAAGCCATTGATTTATCTGGAAGACATTAAAATTCAATTAGGAGACTTAAAATTTTGAAATCAATATGCATTTAAACTTCAAAACCACTAAGTGATAATTTAACTTTAACAAAAATGAACACAGACTTGTTTGGACTGTGATTGATTACACTCAAGCAAGTTTTTAAGAGTCTGCTCATTTATTTCTATACAGAAATTAATGGAAACCAATGGCTGCCCTGAACTGTAGGAAAAGTACATCTACAAATATAAAACTGTTCAGAGTGCATTCAAAAATAGTCAGAGGAAATGGAAACTAGATGGTTTGTGGTAAATGAGCTAAAACTTGCAAACACACTGGTCTTTCCACTCACACTTCCTGAAAATGCTGAACAATAGTTGCCAGATTTTTTGTTTAAAAGCACTTGTTTGTTGATTGTTTACTCCTGAACATCCTTTTTAAAAAAAAAAAGATTATCATGCAAAGCACATTCATAACATGACGTAAGCCTGTGAGGATCTTCTCTTTGAAAACATGTCCGCTCTTTGTCGTTTCTTCTCTTCGTCATATAATCGACAAATGTGTTGTTTTAATATAATCCCCCAGATCTGTCAACTCTGAAGCCTGCCCTCTGCCCCCCATCCCTCCACTCCTCCCACCCCACAACACACCCACACAGACCCCTCTGCCACCTCCTCTCCAGTCCCCACCCCTGCAAAGCAAAGCTCTCTTTGTTAACCTAATGTGCTTTTACCAGTTGCTTTCTGCCAGGGAGACATCTGCTGTGTGCAACCAGTCAATATTGTGAGGACAGTTCAAAGCGGCCAGTTCATTATCTGTGTCAGCTTAACAACCCGAAGGTAGCGGTCTAAGGGACACAAGGAGGAGGAGGAGGTGGAGGGGGAGGAGGAGAGGAGGGGGACACAATGTGTGAAGACACAATGGACTCCTCATTAACCAGTGATTTATCATGATGGGATGCCCAGTTCAACCTTTGCCCCCCTGCACACACACTCACACCTCTAGAAAGGGATCCTATTGTTGGAGAAAGAAGAGAGGACTGTGAAAGTGGAGTTGAAAGCGAAATGATATAGTTAAAAAGTCAAATGAAAAGTAAAAGTGAAAGAAAATCATCCGTAGCTGGAGTGTGTCCCATTTTTGAGAGTGTGTGAGAATAGATACCCGGCAAAAGGACCAAAACACTCAAACGTCTGTGCTTTTCTTCGTTTTAAAATAGTGAAACTAATAAAAAAAAGAAGCTGGTAGTTTGCTTCCATGGTTATTGCAACTTTTGCAACTTTCTTTATGCTTCTCTCGTTCTATTTTAAACATTTCACCATCAAGGACAATCTTTCAATGCACTTTTTGATTTCTCGGACCGCCACATCCTCTTGTACCAATCTGTGAGAAAAGTCGGCGCCCCTAATGGTCAACTTTATTAAACATTACACACAATCTGATTCACACCGTAAAAATCGTCCTTTTGCATCAGACACACCCTCCCTTTCCTCAGTCGGGCTTTATGAAAGTCAGATCTCCAGGTCATGATGATATCATACATGTCAGAGAGCCTCTAAAGATGCTCCATGCATGCATATGCAAGGAGATCATAGTCCGTCCTCAGCCGCTCTGCCCTCACAGAGACGGAGCCTCCTCTTGCACATAAAGGCTGTATAATGAGCGTTTAATGTATGGCTTCTCAAAATGCAAGAGAAAAGGGGAATATTCAACGTGGCCCATGTGGTGGTTTTGTAAAGCTGCTCCACCGAGGAACACACCCCTTTTCACTTTCTCCTTTTCCATCCTTTCCATGCAAACCCCCCCCACCCCCCCACCCCTCCACTCCACTCCATGCCTCCCTCCCTTTCTGAATCCATTTGCCTAAATCAATCTCACAGGAGGCGGTCGTGGATAATGTACCAGCCAGGGTTTGTAAACCGTTTTGTTAACAATGCATTTTGAAAAGAAAAGAGGAGGAGAGGAGAGAAATAAAGCGAGACACAGAGAGAGAGAGAGAGAGAGAGAGAGAGAGAGAAGGAGAGAGGGAGAAATGGGCAGAAGGGTGCTGAAAGAGGAACAGTTGGGTGGGTGTGGTGCGCTGCGCTGTTTCGGACAGGCCCTGTCGACTGGTGACACCCCTGTCCCATCTCCTCCTCCCTCGGCTAAAGCCTGCATCCGCCCAATTCGGTCCAGTCCTCGCTTTAGTCACACCACCTGCCTTCACCATTCTTCAACACATACCCACCCGTCCACTGACAGGACGAACAGACGGAATAAACCCCCGTAACTCAAGTCTCAACGCCCCTCACACACACACACACACAACTTAAGTAAATGCACGTATACACAATGACTGAGCTAGTGTCCCCCTTTATAGGATTATAGTGATCAATAAGGAGCAATGAGAGATGATCATGGTCAATTTCTCAATCATGTCAATATTCTGCTCTGTGTTAACAGGGGAGACAGAGACACATGTGACTTTTCCCCCTATTCTTAAAACTCACAAGGGAGCGTGTCAGTGATATAATGCTTATCCTGTTATTAATTATGGAAAAAAGTCAACATATATGAGCTTTAATTTATACGACCTTAAGCTGCCTTTCAAAGAATCATGAGTTAAAATCATAGCTAATAACCATAACACCAGATCAGGATAGGTTAACTTTAAAGTTCCTCATTTTTATTAGTATTTAATAAAGTTTATTAGTATTATTACCTCATAACTAAAATGAACAGCAAGAGAAGTTGGAGTAAAAAACAATTTCTTTAAGGCACTTTTTTAAATGTTTGTAATAATATTTCTGTGTGTGTCTGTCCCATCTTGCTGTGATCATATATATATAATTTGTTCTCAGGTTTCTCTTGCCAAAGAGATCTTGATCTTTGAGATTTCCTGAATGACTGACTGACTGACTGACTGAATGAATGAATCAATGGGATGCATCCCAGCCTTTTGCTTTGTGCGTCCTCCAACTTGCAAATTTGCAGCTTTGTTAGGAGTTTCTCTTGTTTATCATTTGTTTTCCACCATTTGCTTTGCTTGTGCAAGAAAAAAGTGAATGTAACGGTGTTAAGCTGCTGTTGGAGTTTTTAACACGCTCATGAAAGCAACATCAATTTATGACTGAAAATAAGATCTTAAAATTCCCCCCAAAATGAGAAATGGTCAAACAAACACACACTTGCAGACCAGAGAGAAAACAAGACCTCACTCCAACTTCTTAACTTGGAAATTTGACTGACAACGCAGGAGTTTTCGCTGCACACATACACACAAATATGGGAGTTGTGCCCATTTTGTACTCTTGACTACTGAGCAGCAGCGTTAACGGCTTCAGTGCTTTGGTCATGAGAAGGTGATAGCTGTTGAACCAGTGGAGAACACGTTTCAACTTTCTGGTGACAAATCTGTTTAAGCATTTAAATTTACCTAAAAGATCACCAGTTTTCAAATTAATTAATCTATGATGAGTTCATGGAAAAATAAACACTCACAAAATATATATGATCAGTGCAAAAATATACTCAACGCAATAATCATCTATATCATGGTGCTTTATAATGATGATTTAAGCAAAACGATTCCCATCCTTTCATTTTTCAGTTTTGTCTGTTCAGGCTCTACAACCAACGGTTCAACTGCTTCTCTACAAGTTAGTAGTGACACATCTTATCAGCAGGGACCTGTTTCTCCGTGTTCCCTACATCGGGCTACTTTGCCTATCAAAGCCCCTTTTAGCCTGAGGACGACTGGGCCAGTTTGACACCATATTCCCCCAGGGCCCTCTCAGATCTCCACCAAAGCACCCATTACTGGATCATAAGCTGCAGAATCAGGCTACACTGGACAGGAATCCCCAGAAGAGTCCCACGGATCGGGGCTGATTTGCAACATAAGCCCCCCTGTGATTGCCCATTAGCCCCTGTCCCCACTGACAGCTAGCAGGGTAGCATGTGTAGTTCTATCCAGCTCCTGCGCACTGCCATTGAAGGTTTGCAACCATTACGTTCCCTAATTGGCAGTGAGGTGTATTAGGAGAGGTCGTGGCTACGGGGAATTGATAGTGACATCTGATCTGATGTCCACTTAAAATGAAGACAATGTTGAGTCATAGAGTCCTGACAGAAGAGTATTCCTCTGGGATGCTGCTCAGGATCTGATGATTGATGGGTTATTATAATACAAGCCCCGTGTGTCAAGACTGATTTTCCTCTGTCTGTTTTCTTTGGTCCAGACCACAGTTAATGTTTTTACTGTATGGCAGTTTTATGTTTGGTTCATTTATGTTTATACTCACCAATTAAAAGTGAGCCAGGGCTTGTGAACAAATTTTTAGGGTCTCAAAACTAACTTACCGAAATAAAGTATTTTTGGTCACCTGTATTCCTGCTACAGACGAGATATCGGCTCATTTTTAATAAGAGCACTTGAAGAAATTTTGAGATTTCACACACTATTGGTAAAATGCTGATCTCTCATTAATACTGGGAGCATATACAACGTTCAGACATATTTGCTTTTAAATATTTTAAAGAAAATAGGTAATAAACATCAACATCTCCTTATATACTAGTGTTAGTTGAATATGTTGTCACTCCAAACTGCACTGTAGTTCTTTTGGAAGGGAAGCATTTTGGTGCAGTTTTTTTTTGAGTTCTTCTCTGGTCAAATGAATCAAACAATGAGAAGATACACTCTGGAGGCCAGAAAAAGTCAGCGATTATACAATATGGCCATTAAATGAGAAATAATAACCATCTACTAAACTAAAACTAAGATAACAGAGTGAATCATTTCAGAGACAACGCGTGGCTGTATCATTTTGGAGGTGCACCAGGGAAACTCAGCTGACCTGTGGATGGAAAACAAGTGTGTTGCCATGTACTTAAATAACCAGGTTGCTGTTGGCTTTCTGCAGTAATCTGATCTCTCAAATGCAATGTAAACAATAAAGATGATTTCTTGGCCACATATAGAGTAGGTGTGACCAAGGTTTATAATGTGTTTTACGTGTACAAAATAACACTGACAAAGACTTCAAACAGAGGGATGCATCCTTGTATTAAAAATAATTTTATTTAGAGTCTGATTAAAATAGACACTGACACCAAGTAGCCTCTATAAGTCTATGTGAGTCAGTTTCCACAGCTGAACAGTTTTACTATTCATGAAATTCAGACACATTTGTGCTATTAGGAAAAGCTGTTTCTTTACTTTGCTGTCACTCCAAATACTTTGACAATATATTTTGGCTTTTATAGGAAACATCTGAGAGAGGTTGCACACAAAGTCCAAAGTACTTTTTCAAGATACATGTTTGCTAGCTGTAAACCATGACTGTTATGTTATGACTGATACTATTAAAGCAGCAAACACAACTGATTTATCTGTTCAAAACTTTGCAGATGCATCAGAGACCACAACGGATCCACTCAGAGCTTCTCCAACCACCCACAATCAGTCAGAACAAAGCGACACATGAGCCAAGCTTGTCAAGTTTGTCTGCTTGTGGTCTACAGATCAGAGCGCACCGACACCGAGTGTGGTCCATCAACAGCTCTTCCTAATCAACCCCGTTGCCCCCTGCCTTTTACTCGCCAGCCCTCAACATGTCTCGCTGTGTTTACACACGCTGATTAGTTTGGTAAGTGTACAGAATGTCCCAAGGACGGTGATCTCTGAATCAATGTGCCCCTGAGTCCCATCCTTTATCTTCCCATCCCTCTGTCACAAAAGCCAGAGATCCTCTTGGAATCAGGGAGAGAAATTAGGGGATCAGAGTCGGCCGACTCCTGAGCAAACAGACTGAGCTAATGGACCAGCCGCTTTCTCCTCCCCTCAAATTATTAGCGGAGCGAGGGAATGTAGCCAGTCCAGTCATGATGATAATGCTAAAGCTCGCTAATCCTTTACACACACATGCTGGCCTCACACTCTCCTTGATACACACACGGCTACCGGGGTAATCACTCCACCACCCAGGCAGTGGGAGAGGATGGGAGAGCGCGAGAGCAAAGGAATGAGACTGAGAGTATATACATACACATGGCATGGTTCCCAGGAGTCTAGACATTGTCGAAGGTTTTAGAGATGTGAGAAAAATTAGGAGAGGATCCTGCACATGGTTGGAAGATTAAAGCTTTAAACATAGCTTTTATTTATGCAGGCCTCAACTTGACATAAGTGTCATCAAACTCTGGACAGTATATGGGATCTCCATTTTTTGTGGTTGAGGCCTCCACGGCGTCTTCATAACTTTGAGTCCTTGAATTTTCATCAACTAGAGCTTAATAGTAATCGAAAAGTCTTTGAAGACTCTATAGGGGGAAACTTGGCACACATGGGAACACACAGGTAACCCAATACAAACCCCTGAAAATCTTCCCCCTCCTGTCCATCAACACATGGAGGCCAGTCTCCTCCAGGTTTAGGTTAGCAACAGCTGGCTAAAGCAGAATATGCTAATGCCAGTTCTTGGGAGGAGTACTTTGGGCTTATGAGGGATTAGCGCTTGTTGGCCAGCCCTGACTCCCTGCTGAGCAAGCACGCTAATACAGGTGTTAGTAAACTGGCATTAGACTCCAGCTAATTAGCTTCCATTCACCGAGTGATTGTCCAGCCAGCTCTGCCATTTGTAGTAGTGTTTGCTCATCGGCAGGGAGGTCTCTGTGCTGTGGTGGGTCCGTCATGATCTGACATGATCTCCCTTCTTCCTTCTTTCAGTCTCCCTGTAGGCCACTGGACAGCAGGGCCCATCCAAGAGACAGACTCGGCTTGTTCTGTAAGAGCCAGAAGCCAAGAGATAGGAACAGAGGAGAGCCAGCAGCATCACACTGAGGCAGCGCCCACAATAATTTGGCCTCCCAGGCACACTAAGCCATTCCCTGCCACCAAAAACAGTCTTGTCTATTATAATGTGATAAAACTTTCAGAGGACAACTCTCAATCACCTGAAACTCCCTCTGTGCTAATTTATTTGGTCTTTCAATTTAGTCAATTCCACTATATAGGTGTTGACATTAAAAAATAATTCCAGTTTATTACAACTTGGATCATATTTTCGTAGTTATTCCTGTGATAATCTGAGAGCTGAAACTGGACTTCAGGGTTTCAGAAGTAAGAAAGTAAGAAAGTCAGTCTAAACTGTGATACATGTAAACAACAGACAGTTTGGGTAATAATTTTACCCTTCGCCTTTGGCTAACATGGAGGTTTGCTTAAAACCAATGGTCTGACTGCTTGTGTTGCTTGTTCTGCTTGACCTCTTTTTAGCAATAACGTCACACTCCCAGATCTAAACAAGAGAAATTACAATATCTGTACTGTGTGATGAGCTATACAACAACACAAAAATGTGATCAAAAAGAAAGCTGGAGGCAACATAATAGAGCTTTGCCCTGCTAAGATAGAGCAGATATCAATATATACACACACAAACACCACAGTATGGCAAATATAATCAAATTTATGTTCAGCACAACTCTTATGTTTTTTTTTTTTTACCATGGACAAAACTGTTAATTACAATTACAATTTATTATCTTTTTTTTTTCCTTGCGAAAGTAAAAACAATAATATTGGATTACTGTCCAGCCCTCCGTTTAACCAGACTTTAAGTGTTAGTAGAGAACAAAGAAGAGATTTGAGTCATCTTATTATTATTCTGGCATTTCACTGTGGTGGATTTAAAATTGATCAAAAACTTCTTGTACAATCAGACACAGACATTCAACTTTTTGATTATCAATTAATCTGTTAAGTCATCTTTTCAAACACAAGTGCCCAACATTTGATGGTTCCAGGTTCTTAAAATTGAAAAATTATTGCTTTTCTTGGTCTTACATTATTGTAAATAGAATATTTGGGGGTTTGGGATTGTTTGTCGGACAAAACAAGATGTTGGATGATGTTGATTTGTGCTCTAGGATATTGTGATCGTAGTTTTTCATTGTTTTCTGGTGTTTTATTGAACTAACGATTAATCGAGAACATAATCAACAGAAAAACTGATAGTTAAAATAATTGTTAGTTGCTGTCCTAATGGACATGTAATCATCATTCTTTTCTAATTTCTTGGCAAATATTGTGGATGATGACTGTTTGCATACATCTACAGCTGATCTCTGTCTATATTTCAGTTATACATTAATTTATAATAAAAAAAACAAAAAACAAAATAACCCCACACTATTAAGTGTGATTGCCTTCAATTTTGAGTCTTTTTAAATGGGACACAGAGTTCATAAAAACATAACGCCAGAAACATTTTTCAACCCATAGACATGAAAAGCAGCATAACTGGAGTTGACACTGATTTGATGACATTTCCAGTATTTTGTCCTCCAGAGACACAAAGGTGTTGCTCAAATTCAATTTCTGCAAACAGTAAGATGTGCTAGGTCTTTGCGCAAAAAAGTAATATACCATTTCTGTTTATTACGATAATTGCTCCATGTTTGCATGTGTGATGGACGATTAACCGAGTATGAATATAGGAGGTGGACAGGAATTGAAAGATGGGTATTACGTGGCCTTCACTGATGCTGGATGTGGGAAAGAGACTAAAGGTTAGTTGGTTGACATTCCCGAAGCCGTTCTGCCGGGGATGTCGGCAGTTCAAAGCAGTCATTAAGCCTCAACCGTCCTGCCACAAAGGAGAGATTTAAGACAGCAAATAGATCTGATAGTGAAAACTCAAAGCCAAACAGAAATATCCACTAAGAGGCTTTGGTGCATTATGCTTTTACTACCCCATACAAGACCGTACAGATTTAACTGTTTCAAGTTTAATATTCTCCTGGGAAAGTCTGGTCGTAATTGATCATCTGCCCGTTTCATGTTACCCATTGAGAATTTGATAAGTAAAAACCAAATACAGATAACTAATCATAAGTATCGGCATTTCATAGAGTCACAAAGCTCTTAAACTCTGCAAGATCATACTTGACTGAAATCAAAGAACATATCGACTAACTATACTTCTGAAATATGTTTAACATTGAAAAAGGGATTGTAAGCCTTGAATAGTGTTAGCATAACTTTCAGAGAAAAAGCAATCTGATGTCAATCAGCTGAATGACTTTAACAAAGTGATGCTGATGAAAAGGACTCACAGGCCAATACACATCCATTCAGACTGTGGGGTTTGCAGCTCAGCAACAGAACAAAGGCTACTGTACACTTAAGTGAGGAAACAGCTTTCAGGAGATGTGACACAATGACATATTTGTGAAAATAACAAAAATGGAGTTTGATTTCAGACTTGTTGGTAAATGGGTATAAGGGAGTGATGATCAGCAATTTGTGTCACCATCTCCTTTTGTCGTGTACTAGTTTCGGTCTCTGTGCTAACATATGGTGGTGAACTCTTATGTGAATGGAAGTTATTTTGCTGAGCTTGGTGATGACCAATTAAACTTTTTAACAGCATCAAAATTTATTTGCTCATCTTTGTCACTCTTTCAGGCCATTTCTTTTGGGGGCTTTCTGTGAATTTTTGCTTTTGTAGTTTCATAAGGTTTCCTCTTTAATCCCCATACAACATCAGTCATCTAAATAAGCAAGAAATAATAAAAAGGTGCAGCCAGGTGACCCGGCGACATTTACAGTTTTGTCTCTACTTCAGGTATGCTAGTCTGACTCAACAGATGTGTACTGTTACAATACTCCTCTCAATTCACCAACTATTGTTTTCTCTGCTTCCTTCGTCTCTCTTTTGTGTTCACTGTTGGGGTTTTTCCCCCTGTCAGAAACAACCACAAGCACTTGTGCTACCACACCACTACACATATACTACAGATGGCAAATTTTATGTCACGCAGATCCTCGAGGCCACATGGATACGGAACGTGTTATAAAACTATAGACAATTGGTTTAAGAAATTCAAAACCCAGGAGTTTTCTTTTTTATGTACCTCAGGATGATAATGGCTTCTGTCAGACTTTTTTTTCCCAGCGCTGGATTAGAGTAAGCAATGCAAAACTAGTTTGTTGTACACATTGCTCTCTCCTTTCCATTCTTCACATATTGCACAGTCAGCATAGGAGCAGAGAATATATGAACGCGCAGGTAAAAAATTAAAAAAAAAAAAAAAATCACAACAACAAAACAAAAAAACATTTGTCATTCATTTCATTGGTCACTTCATGTCTCTGTGTGAAAATAATCCCACAAACACCTCAAAAAGTTGTGGGACGTCCATGCCTTCTTATTTATTTATGGAATTTGTTAAGCTTGAAAAACAGTTTATTTCAAGCTAGATTTCTTACTGAATTATGGTAATTAAGAAGGCTCATTTAAATGCTCAAATGAAGGAAATGTAAAATGGATACAAATATAAGACAACTAAATGACAAACTCATAGACAGATAAATAGACAGACAGTATGCTAGCTAGCAGCAGGTTAGCCAGATGTGCAAGTGTAGTCTTATCTCTACCTGCTGGGAGCTGCCAGGTCCCCCAGACTCTTTTTAGGATCCTCTATTGAAAAACAGTAATAATCTATTTGCTCTTTTAATGAGTGCATTGTTCCTCAGAGGAGGAAAAGCAGGTCTCATTGCTGCTTAGCTGCAGCTCTTTGAGCAGGGAAAGCTCCTCTGAGCACCACTGGTACTCTGCTTTGCCTCCAACATATTGTGAAGGTCTGAGCCTCAAGTCTGAGCCTGTAACAAAGCTTGAGGAAGACTCAAAGCCTCTGTCCTACTGTGGAGTTACTTTATTGTACCTTTTTTTTTTTTTTTTTTACAGCTGATCAGAGGATCTGGCAGCTGGTATGGCCTTTTAACGCCTTAAACTTTTGATTTTCCCTTCAAAAAAACTTTAAAGTTGCTTTACATTGAGAAAAAAAAACTGCTTCAATACTTATATATTTTTTTGTTTTTTTAATTTTATTGATGTTCATTGCATATAATTTGCATAATAATATAATCAATTGTAACTATCTATATATGAAAAACCAGTGAAAATCTGATTATACCTCGATAATATATACAAATTTGCACCATGCCTGCCGTGTAGTTTACAAAGTGCATTTTCTCTCATTTCTCTCTTAAAGAAACATTTCTGGCCTGCTCTGATTGAAAGACCACTGTGTTTACAGGAGGAGACAGACATTTTTCGGTGCATGGGGACATAATATCCTGGTGAAAACCAGCCTGAATCAATCTCCTCCTTTAAAAAAAATTACATTTTTCAGTAAAGCTCAACCAGTCAAGGCACATTGCCGCCCATCTAGAGCCTGGTTCTGCTTGAGGTTTCATCCTGTTAAAGGAAGCTTTTGCCAAGTGCTTGCTCATGGAGGAATTGTTGGGTCTCTGTAAATTAAAGAATACAGTCTTGACCTGCTCTATGTGAATAGTGCCCTGAGATAACTTTTGTTATGATTTGGCGCTATATAAATAAAATTGAATTGAGTAAAAATCTGTAAAAATCATAAAAAATCATGAGCCTCATGTCTTCTATCTGTATCTGCTATCCCCAACACTTCATTGAAACCAAATTATGTTTTCAGCTAAATAAATCAAATGAAAAAACTTTTTTGCTGTTCATAAAAATGACTTGACTTTATGGACACTGAAATATTCATGGATCTGTCATCATGTGGACAATAAAACACATGAAACATTGCAGATTAATTACTATTGAAATGTATGACAATAAATGGATATCTGAGCAGAAGGTCACAGAGAAGCAAAAGGCATCATCTTGACTATTGTTCACACCAGCTGCATCAGTAGACACAGCAACAAATAATGGCAACAGTCGGCTCTAATGATGGAGGCCTCTCTCATAACACACACACACACACACATCATAGGTACCATCGAACCCTGCATCTTGATCAGACAGTGCCTCTCTAATTGAGCTAATCCCCACTTCAGGATCAGTGCTGTCCCCCGAGGTCTGACCCTCCACCCCTGCCTGTCTCCTGCTCTCACTGTCTCAGCTCTCAGCTTAAACCTCCCATCCCCTCTGTGGCTCATGTGGACTGTAAAGCTGTTTATTGGGAGACAATGGGCAGCAGATTGTGCTGTCAGGCTCCATTAATTACCATCATTAGCATCACACTCCAGAGTCTGTGGAAAGGGGGTCCTAAACCTTAAGCTGTGTTTGAGTGTGTGTCTGTGTATCTGTGTTTGTGTGTGACACATGTCTACATTTAGGCATGTGTGTATATTTGTGTGTTTCATTTGGAAATATGCCTAGAATGTAATTTAGTCTGAACTAGTTTTCCAGGAGCAACATGAGGTAATTTAATATTATATAAGAAATTTCATGTTTCCTGCATTGTAATCTGTCATACCTTAATATCTACAGAATTTCAGCATCTGCTTCAGTGAAATAAAAAATAATTCATTCTCTGGGAGTGTAACAATCTATCATGTGGCACAATATATCATAATAAAAAAATGTGTCAGTATGCAGAATGGCTGAATAATAAGCATAATTGATCACAAATCAATCACAATTTTAATTAAATGTGATCTCCTGAAATCTGCTACTTTTGTTAAATGCCCTAGGGCACAATCATCATTTAACACTTTGAACTGTCAGAGCTCTCAACTGCTGTCTGAAAGTGGTAACAAGCTCAAATTCTTAAAACAAACAAGATGTTTAAATTGCAGTTTGTGTCCAACTGAGTTCAGACATTTTGTTATCCTTATAACAAAAGGACATTCTCATCTTGACATTTTTATTCTCCTGCTTGGTTTTATATAGATAAAAACCTTGTAAAAATAGATTTGATTATTTGCATTCTGCTCTAAAATGTGTAAGAAAAACTTAAAGAAAAGATTGGTGAAACCTTTTACACTTTCCTCTACATTTTAATGCCTAAATAGAAATAAATTCATACAGTTTGTTTTCGTTCCAACTTCGTTGGAAAAATGTCACAAGTGTGTAAACCCTGTATTTTACAAAACTGAGCTGACTTTCCTTTGCACTTGCAGTCAGGCTTTGATTGTCTCAAGTGTAGAAGTTGCACGTACACATGGTACTTTTTTGAGGACATATAAAGAAAAAGTCCTACTATGTCTACAGCATTTGGGCCCCAAAGGCTCTGGAATGACCTGCTGGACAAAATCAGGTTGGTTGAGTCAATAACAGTTTTGTTTAATTTCATTTAAGTGGTTCTGTTTTTGTGTCTTTAAAATGTATATTTCTATTAACATATTAATTGCTTTTACCTTTCTTATCTAGATGATCTCATAATTTGGTGGTATTTTAATTTGCTCCCTTGTGTCAAACACTTTGTAACCTTTGTATTATTATTATTATTATTATTATTATTATTATTATCAACAACAACAAGTATAATCCGGTTTTAACTGTCCATTAATATTTGAAAATGCCTTAATATATCTGCATACTACTCATATCAGCCAAAACCAACTTTAAATAGAACTTTTTGTTTATTCTACAGAATGAAATCAGTATTGGCCAGTACAGGTGAGAAAATATTGAATATTGGTACAAAGAGCCATATCACTGCATTCTTTATAAGCCATTATTTTATACTGGTCTAGAAGCTAATCCTGTCTGATTAGGACTTCAGGTGAAGTGTGGCAGTCAGCAGTGACAGAGACATCAAACGTTACGCAATGTTGAGAAAATGTGGGAGGGACTGTGATTGAAGTATAAAGAATGCGAACAAGCCAATGAAAACCAACTCTTTATGATCCATATGTCCTTCAGTGCAAGTTAATCAATGGTCAAACGCAATTGACCACTGGCCACCATTGGTATTTCCACCTCCAGCAGTGGAGCTCTAAAAGGAAATTGAACCACGTTTCTGCCACGCACCCACTGAGGCATAAGCCTTCTTACTCCAACTTCCTGTCTGATCAATGTGTGAGACAATAACTCAACAGGTGCGACAGACAGGAGCCCAGCGGCAGCTTTCCTCCCCACTGCTAGCCCCAATTAGCACCCACGGCTCAGGAACAAAGAGGCGACATTTCATTTCAGCAGAGCGCCAGTTTAAGGCCTCTTCTCTCAACCTCAGCCTCTTTTCTTTCTGTCTCTTACTGCTGACATCTTTAAAGGATCATCCCTGGCTCCATCATATTCTATTAGATTGGGTCGATGCCTTGTGTTCGAAGTGGCAGGGGTGTTAAAAACATGGGGTGTTGATGAATTCATTGCATGTGACTAGACTTGCTTTCTTTGTGTGGAGGTTTTTGCTAATGAAACCCCCTGAAGGTCTGACAAAAGGCAAAGACATTTTTCAGGGTTTGGTTCACACTCCAGGTCCAGGCTGGATTTCCTGACCAAATTACACACCATTTCCTGACCATATGACACATGTACACTGCCATCCCAAACAACTTTTCAACTTATACTGAAAGACTAGATCCAATACTTTAAAATTTATTTAAAATCCTTTCATTATGAGATTTATACAGTGCCTGATACACTCATCCAAGGAAACACAACCAAAACCAGATAGGTCACAGTGCCACATGTAATGGAAATGGAAGCACACTGCTTGAAAAGCTTGTTTATTCCTTCTACTGTGCCCAGCACAGCAGCAATGAACTGAACCAAAATGCTTTTGGATTTTGAAATTCAGGCAACTTATACTGTAAATCTGAGGCCTACAAAAAGCGTAAAGCCCTCCAGATATGTGTTAAGACATGTGAAAATCCTCTGCTTGGAACAATAATGTGTCTGATAATTTTTTTGTGGAAAAACCATATTATTACCACATTAAAATCCTTAAAATGACATCCCCTCCGTCTACCTCATTAAAAAATCCAGAATCAATGAATATGCAAATATTGTTCATTTCAAGAGTTTAACTGCTGGACACAACATGTCTCCTACTTCATTGTGAAGTCCATTCTCAGTGTATGTGAACTGGAGGTTTAAAGTTTCCACATCCCACTTGTGTTGTTTGGCTCCAAACTGGTTGTGATGTCACAAATCCTGCTCATAGGCCCGCCCATTAAAAATCAGATTTTCAACAAGCACAGACAATCTTTCCACTTTCAAATATAAATGTGTAAACAAACTTCTAGTTTCAAATTCTCCACATACAGTAGGGTCCAAAAGTCTGAGACCACTTTCCCACTGAGTGGTCTCAGACTTTTGGACCCTACTGTACATCATTCTGCAAAGTGAAGCTCAAACATCCAACTATGGGAACAAAAGGAAAAACATATTGAGTGGAGGGGGACTTTAACTGTCTCAATGTGACTGGACAGTTACAGTCTTAATGTGACAAAGGACAAGATTTTCCTGATTTCTATAAACTACCACAATAAAACAGACTGTTATAATGGCATGTATTTTTTCCCTAATGAACACATAAGTATTTGTGTCATATCACACATTATTGAAACCTCACTTTATGCGACAGAGTCCCAAAAAGAAAAGATTCACATTTAATATGGTGGCAAATATGAAAACTTTAAAAGACCAGATTCCTAGATTCCCATTAAGTTCACTATGGGGTCTAAGTAATTTGGTACCAAAGGGGGACACTAATTATGCAATAATGGACTTACAGTACAGCAACATTGTAGTAGAACCAGATAATGGATGTATTAAGATGTATTATCCTATAATACCTTCATAAACCAGAGAGGTTGAAAACAAATATTCAATATTGTAGGGATTCTTCATAGAAATTTGAATTTCAAGTGCGCATGCGCAGTACATAAACGTTGTCTATGGTGGAAAATGAGGATGAGAACGAGGCTTGTTGAAGTTTAAACGTCCTAACCTTTCTGTTGGATTTAATACCACATTAAATAAATAAATAATACAATCAACAGTCCACCAAGCGACATACGATATACTGACGGTGACAAACGGCTCTTTCTGATGCTTTTTTCCTCAGCCTATCAACGAAGCAGAAAGAGATCACCGTCTGACTGTCAGATGAAGCAACCAGGAAGTGTTGTAGCAGTTGCTCATAGCGATGTCTGTTGTGAAACTAGTGTGCACCAACCTGGGAAAAGCGACCGGACTCTTAGCCGTTTTACTTGTTGTCATTGCAGCGATTATACAATACTTCGACGACCCCGATCCGGTTAAATTCACCAGGTAAAGAACAGCGGAGGGCACGGTTAGCGTCCATGAAAGCTCTTTAACACCAGTTACAGTAGGATAACGTTACGTAGCGTTTAATGCGAATATAGCTAGGTTAGCATGAATGGTTAATGTTAGGTATAAAGGTCTTATATCTGTGGAACAATAATGTTAATTGTCAGAGGAAAGCAAATATTCAAAAAGCAAATAACGAAACGTTCATTCTGCAGTCCCCTAACCTGAGAGCCAAACTCCCTTAAGAAATCTGTCAATTTAAGGTTCTTGCTCTTTTTGGCAAATGCACTCACCTTACAGAATACTGTAAAGACTGGTTTATGAGTTGTTTGTATTTTTTAATAAATTCGTCATCAATTGTATCCACTTCATACCAGTTTTTAATATTTTTACACTGAATTTACACTGCCGTCCACCATGGTTGATATGAATCTAGCAGTCAACTCTGGACAGAGGGAAACTGACTCTGCAATTTCACCAAACTAATCTCTGTCTCGACGTTTCTTGTCATGATACTCTACAATGGCAAGCAGTGCACACAATTCATTTTGAATCTACTCCCCAACTAAGTATAGTATAGTAAACAATGTGTGTTCCCAGTATGTTTCACATTTGCACACATTATCTGCATAAAACACATGCCACATTGTTTGAAATTACCTGAAATTATGAATGATGCTAAGAGAGCAGTCGATTTGTTTTGGCACACAGCATGGCTGAGGACATGAAGACTCTGGAGGAAAACTTCAGGCAACAGAATAAAAGCTGTTTCATCCTCGGTGCCTCCGGGGAAACGGGCAGGTTGGTGCTTAAAGAGCTGCTGGAGCGCAACATCTTCTCCAAGATAACGCTCATCGGAAGGCGACAGCTCACCTTTGAGGACAAAGCATATGAAAACCTGGTTAGTAACCTTAAGTCAGTCGGCAGCTTTGGTGATAAGAGATTCGGTTACCTGAGATATATTTATATTCATATTGAGCGTATTGTTTTGCTTCACACGGTGTGTTCTGTCTGCCTCCAGGTGCAAGAAGTGGTGGACTTCGAGAAACTTGATGATCATGCTGCTGCCTTCCAGGGCCACGATGTTGGCTACTGCTGCCTGGGAACAACCAGAGCAAAAGCAGGGGCTGTGAGTTAAACTACATAAATACACTGATTAAGATTCACTTGCACACAACACTAACAAAGTACAGTATATCTGTCTGGGTTGTTGACTCAGCTATTCCCCATGTCTTTCCAATGTACTGACATTTCTGGTAGAGCTCAAATGATAAACCAGTCTGGCCAGTAGTAGCTTCTTATCTTCAAGCAGCCAACAGGTGCATAGTAAATGGTAGAAAAATAATTTCTCTGTTACTTCTCTCTCTCATTTCAGGACGGATTCGTTCGTGTCGATCATGATTATGTTCTAAAGTCAGCAGAGCTTGCTAAGGCAGGAGGCTGCACACAGTTCCACCTGGAGTCCTCCAGAGGAGCTGACAAAAACAGCGGCTTCCTCTACCTCAAAGTCAAGGTATTTTATCTCCTATTTTCTCCTCATCTATTTTCTCTGCATGCCACATACTGAGACTTTGTCTTGTTTCATTAGTGTTTCTCATGAAATTATGATATTGGAGAATCACTGAAGGATTAAAATTCATGGATTTTCTTCCAGGGACAAGTGGAAGCAGAAATTGAGGCACTTGGATTTGACAGATATGCCATTTACAGACCTGGGTAAGATTAATAATTGTCCGAAAACTCAAAAAAATGCATACAGAAATACATGTACCACAAGTGCTGTGCATGCAATTGAAAATGACATGCCAACTTGACCAGAACTGAACTTCTGTAACTTTTGTTAGGCATGTGAACATTTTCTCTCAATGAGCTCCTGGAAATGATCATAAAAACCCTTTGGATGGTGGGAATTTCATAGCTGCTGGCAGTTTATAATTCTTAGAAAAGCCAAGCAGAGAAGCAGAGTTAAACAAAGTCTGCAGTGATGCCCACATTCATCTGTGACATCATGTCTTCTCAGTTGATATAAACACTAATGAAGAAGAGCACATACAAATCCTTTATGCTCCTCCTGTGCTACTAATTTGGCAGTTTGACAGGTTACCAAAACTCATCCAGTAAACAAGTCACTTGTGACACCATGTGACTTTAGTTTAAAGTCATGGATGGATTATAGTAGTGTGGTGCAAAATTATATCAAAGTCAAGGTTTTCACTGTTGCACAGGCCATGGAGCACATGTGATTGCACCCTTTTACATGATACAAAGTGCTGATTGTACTTGATTATATTAGTCTGCCAAAGTCATTCTACTATGACATATTTAGTGTCAAAGCTGTTAATCACCCAAGGGGAGAAAAAAGTAAAATCTGCTGTGTGAACTGGTTATTTATTACTAAACAACCTGATCAAACCTTATACAATCTCTAAATCATCAATACCTTTGTTTTTTTCTCCAAAAAGGGTTTTGTTGGTGGATCGGCAGGAGAGTCGGCCCGGCGAGTGGATGGCCAGGAAGTTCTTTGGTGCCTTGACTGCTCTGGGTTCTACGTCTATGTCCATCCCGATCCAAGCGGTGGCGAGGGCTATGGTGTCAAACACTCTGCGTCAACCCGAGCAGAAGACGGAGATCCTGGAGAACCAAGACGTCATCAATCTGGGAAAGAGTGCAGAGAAATGAGAGAGAGAGAGAGAGAGCATGAAATACATGGAGGTGAGAAAAAGTATAATTTATTTACACTGATGTTGTCCAGCAGTTCAATTCATGTGCATCCTTCTTATGGTTATGATAAAAATGTATAGGATAAACTAAACTCTACAAAGTCGTATTTCTTTTGCTCTAAAGCTCAACCTGTGTCAAGTTAATTTCATTCAAATCTGACTTTCTGTGTGACCTTTGGCACTAAACTATATGTTTTATTTTCTCTTTTCAGGTTATTTCAGCAGATACACAGACAACTTACCGCTAAAACTCATCACATCTTCACACCAAAGGATTTTCACAGTATTGCAAGAAAATCATTGGGAGGTTTTTTTGTGTGAAAGTACTCCTCTGTGATGGGTTTGCGAGATTCTTTACGGTGAAAACAGCCTGCGAAGCTAGTGAAAGATAAATTCTTTAAATTATATTTGTGTTTAATTTCTTTGGTCTGAAATGAGATTGTAATATTTTCATCGGGGAACAACAGTTTTGCCAGGCCTGCCAATGTTCAACATTTGTGCTCTGAGACAACAATGAACCACTGCCTTAAAGTGAATACTGAGGTTTTTTTGCTTTAACTTCGTTATTTAACGCTCATTATTTAACTGTGCATGTTTAAATCGGGGAAATCTTAACATAACAGCTATTCAATATGAAGAATATCTGGTGTCAATATCTGTGCTACACTGTGTAGTATATTTTGAATGTATACACAAGATTTTGTGCTATACTTTATATTTCCAGTAATACTTCAGTAGAACTTTAAATCCTTGTAAGGGCAACTCGCTCCCCAGATCAACAGATCAAAAGAAAAAAAGATGTTAATCAAAAGCAAAAAACAATGAAAGGCTATAAGCTTTTAAAAAACAATATACTTGCTCCATTTAGATTTAACAGTATCATGGAGTATTCAACAGTAACATAGAGATACAAATGGATTGGAACAATTCTGAATAAACTGTGTTGATTATAAACTTTGTCTGCATGTTTTGAAGCTAAATGGTGGTCCTATTGACAAAGTTCCACATTATAGAGTTCTTAACTGTTATACAGTCAATCTTTTTGGTGGTTATTTTTTATTATGATTGCGTAACCTTCTGTAAAGCACTTTGGATTGCCTGTGTGTGAGAGGTGATATACTATACAAACTGGTGATATATAAGGTGATAAAAGGTGATGTATAAACTTTTTTCTACTTGATCTAGCAGCGCCCCCTTGTGACTGATTGTGTTGACACTGATTGTGCTGCAAAGGCCTATATGACATGGACTCTTTCTCCAACACTATACTGTATTTAGATGTTTTTTTTCATTTTCTCAATAGCAAAATGAGGACTTTTTTTTTTCACTAGGCATTTGAATTTTGAAATGATTTGCTCAGATTTATGCCAGTGAGAGAGTAGAAAACAGTAATGGTGTTGATAAACTTGATGCAGTCTGCTTTTTCTTTAAAAATGAAAAAAACAGGCACTTGCATACATTAGTGGCTCCATACAATCATGCTTTAATGGGTATTTTACATTTGAAACTGAACTGATGATTAATGCTCATCTCTGACATGTCACAGTAGTGCAGGTGTAAATAATATAATGAATGATGGCTGAACTCCATTCAGCTGCTTGCAGTAGCAGGGCCCTGCTCTTGTGCATACTGTCACATTGTCATGTCACTTGAATATAATTGGGGCATTATTAATATTATAAGTAACACCTGTGAGTTGATATGACTAATCAAAAACATCTGCTGTGAAAAAGGCCATTAGGCAAATATGTAAACCACTGAACTATGAATAAAGTGTTCTGCAAGAAGTCAATCCAGGCTATCATTTATTCCCTGAAATGTTAATTAGTTTTAAATGAAGACTAGTTTTACTTTCAGAAAAGTTACAGACAAAAAAACAGCTGGATTTCACAAAAGCGTTTCTTATACTGACTATACTAACAGTAGGTGACTACCTGATGACCTAAGTTGCTCCAGTTAATGGAGGGCTAAATCAAGAAACTCATGTGGATTAATCTCTGTAGTTTCTCCACAATAAAATAGTAAATATTGAGAATTACTAGCTGATGGTCTGTGTGCCCATATTCCTTTTTAATAGAAATCCAAAATAGAAAAGTTTTTACCCAAACATGTCTACAGCATGCTCCTTCAGCATACTTCATCCTAAACAAATATATTAGCTCCTTCACAGTATACTGCACATTTCATCAAAACTCTGAAACAACACAATTTCTCAAAAAGTAACACTGGGCAGGAGAATTTACCTCAAACTGAGATTGTTTGGGAAGAACATACAGCTTCATCCTCTTCCTGCAGCTTAGGGGGTTGCCATTATCACCATGTAGCAATTAGTTCAAATGAGGAACAGCTGGGTTAATCTGCCTATCATTGCTTAGGGTTGATAAATAGGGGTATGTGTGTGCACTACCTGTTTCAACAGGTCAGTTGTAGCCAGATTTATTATTGGTGTGGTATGGTGTTGCTGAAAAAAAGCTGAACAATGAGCTCTGCAGATTGTTTGAGGTAAATTCTACTTTTTATAATAGCTATTTGATTACTTGCTGCCATCTACATATAATATATGATCTTAACCTGCATTGCTCTTTACTCTGCAGGCTGTTCGTGCTTTGTTTTTGGCTGCTGGTTGGTGATGTAAATTGTGAGAATACCCAGAGAGGTACTGAATGATCTGTAAATTTCAATATTTAATATACTTTTTAACATAATTGAAGATGAGTTGCCTGTTGTATAGAAAAATCTGTACAGTATCTGTCAATGTGTTTTGCTTCTGTAGGTTATGTCCTACGTGTCCAGGCAGGACAGGCCCCAGTGGGAGTCCACAATGACAATGGAGACCATAAAGGATTGAGTGAAACCTCTGTTTTCAGAAGACTTTCAGCTGGTTACAGGATGCCAAGTTTGGACAGAGGACAAAGTGGCTATGTTTACCCTGCTGAACAACAGCACACCATTGATTCTAAACCCTCACAAACTCAAAGTCATTATCCTGTTATTCCTGAAACACAAAATGGTAATGTCAACCATTTTGAATCTGGCTCCAACTCTGCCTCAGCTATGCAAGGAGGAAAAACAGTGGTGTACAATCGTGCTGGACACAAAGCTTTTCCTGACGGCAGGAAGATTCATCAAGCAAGTTCTGATTCTGTGTTCTCAATAGGTACAGTTCAGTTTTCACCCCTTATGTATCGTGTTAGAACTAAGTCAACAGGAGGGTTTTCACCTGTTCAGGTAGACAACACTCCAGTAAGCTTGTATTCACACAGCAGTACAGTGAGTCCAGATATTCATTCTGTCAAGTCTAGTCTGAAGTCTGATGCAACCCCCATCAGACACCACATACAGTCCATCCACCCTCAAGAGTCACTTCTCACAACCGGGTCTGAGGTGAGTGGATATCAGTCAGCTCATCTTTTCCACAACAGCTTAATTCATGACAAGACCAACTTGTTGCCAAAAGTTTTAAAACCTATCAAAGATATAGACTCCACCATAAAGGGACATTCTCCTGGAAGCAACTCTGTAGGCACTCAGATGTCTTATCCAACATGGAGTCCAAGGGTCTACAGCGGTGATGTGACATCTGAAGCGAGAGGATATGCCCATGTCCGCCGCCTCAAGCCTGGTTTTGAAAAAACAGGGCCCCATGCTAGTTCTGCTACAGGTAAAAAGTTCTCGGAAACAGGTTTCCCATCTGTAAATCAAAATCAGGGAAGTTACGGCCATGATTCAAAGAAACTAGGGTTTGGTCCTGGTGTTCCAATATCAAGTGAGAGGCAGCAAAATCTTAATCAAAATTCCAGAGAAAGCCAACTCAGCAGCCGGCATCCTCCACTACCAGACAGACAAGTCCTTGTCCAAGGCAAGTTCAAACCCTTTCAAAGACTTCCCGCTGATCTCCCTGCTCACACCCATCCATCAGACGCTCCCCATCTGGAGGCTGCAGTGACAACCCTGCCCCCTAGTTTGAACTGTACCAATACTACCGCAATCACTGGAGAGATGAGCACCAAGTCTGCTTCACCCATGCAGACAGAGGCCTCAGATGTAGAACTTTTACCTCAAACATCAATCCCTGAGGGCCAGTCTGGGAGTTCAGCAGAAGTTGGACCAACATTGGAAGAAAACAAACCATTACCAGATTCTCCCCCAAAGCTACAACTTACAGAAGACAATATAGAAGATGACAAGGTGGTGACAAGTCCTTCAGAAACAGATCAGTCTTCAACAGACCAGCCAGATACTACTGCTGCAAATGTAAATAGTAGCAACACCAGCTAGAGGTATGCTTAAGGCTTGAGATAAGTTGCTAAAATGCATTTGTTTAACTTGTCTTGTTATAACTATCGGTCTGCAAGAATATGAAAGTCGTCATGGTTATTGTGAAATAACTGGTACATTAAGATGTAATCTTATGTTTGTTTGTTTTTTTTCTTCCCCCCCAGATTTTAAACCAACTTGGAGCTCTACTGCTTGTCCAGAAAGGGTCTGACTTTGAATAAAAACATTAAAACCCTTTCTGCCCATTTTAATCTGTTCATTTTCACATTATTTAGGCTTTATTCAAAGTTTAGAGGTTAATAAGAGATATGCTACATGGTAACTTCATGCAGTGGTTCTCAAACTTTTGACTTTTTCTCTAATCTTTGATTTTTGGTGAAATATTGGATCATTTGAACATTTATTGAAATGAAAGCATGTGAGAAGTTTAGAGGGAAAAATCACAATTTGGTGGAGCTGTTAACAACTCATAGACATGTGAAATGTGACCCTGACTACACACTGCTTTTTTTTAAGATGCCAAAAGCCAAAAAGGTTGGAAACCACTGGTTTCATCTATAACAATATGTTGTATTTTAAAAGTTTGTTATATTATCCATAGTGTCAAATCTTCATCTGAAAAGCAACTAAAGCTGTCAAATGTAGTGGAGTAGAAAGTACAATATTTCCCCCTGAAATGCAGTGGAGTGGAAGTATAAAGTAGCATCAAATGGAGATACTCAAGTAAAGTACAAGTACCTCAAAATTGTACTTAGGTACAGTACTTAAGTAAATGTACTTAGTTACTTTCCATCACTGTCTCTCGTCAAGAGTCTAAAGTGATTTCTTAAACTGCTTCTTTTGAGGAGGACAATTTTATAATACTTTTGAACACCACCTCAGACAAAACCTTTATTCGGAGGGACCATCATTTGCTTTTAAAACTTAATCAATCTTTTAACTCCTTCACATCCAGTTCCACACAGTAGTAGTAGCCTGTGTCAGCTTGTTCCAACTCTCCCAAAATTCAGTTTGACATATACAGCATGAGTTTGAATTAAAGTTCTGTGGGTTTTTAACCATCTTCAGCTACACAGCAGGAGTTTGTTATGCCTGGTGGGTCAGTGTGGGTTTGAGGCTGTTGTGTTTTTCAGCATTTATTAAGAGATTGATGTCGTTTGTCATTAAAGCAACAAAATATTTGAGTGAGCAAAACCAGATCCCTTAAGCCGAGAAATGAAGCCAAACTAGGGCCACTTCACACCCAGCATTCAATATTCTCAATAAAACTGGTCTATATTATTTTTGACGTGTCATTATTGTACTTTTCATCTGCTTTGTGCTTTTTCAAACTCGAGCTTTGGCGACATCTTGTGGTTTAAATCTGGAATTGAAGCGTCTGCCGTTCATTACGTCAACAAACGTCACCAGGAAGTCCACTGAAACCAAGGCGACATCTCGACATCATGGCAGAATACACAGACCCACGTGAGTGTGGTTAATAGCGAATATAAACAGTATATAAAAACGCATGCGCTTATTTGAGCTAATGATAACCTTTATCGCATGTATAGCTAATTAGTTGTTGTCTTTGGATGCGTTACACGACGCGTCAACGGCTGTAACGGTTGTATTGTTCGTGGTAATTCATCTATGAAACGTAACTTCAACGCTGCCAAAGTGACTTTGTGGCTTCGTGGCTTTTACATGCAGCTCTGATTGTAACTGTTTTACATTAACAGATTGTGATGGAGCTGCTGAGGATATGCCCGAGCTCTCGGATGATGATAACTATGATGACGATGATGAAGAGCAGTGGCAGTGTATGGACGAGGAGGAGGAGGGCAGTCAGCCAGTTACCTGTCTGTTTTGTGACAGGTGAGATGACGCTGCACTGCCAAAGGAAACAGACTGCAGACTTTTACAATAGTCAGCATCTTAAACATACACTTGTCGAGGTTTACTTTCTTTTACTGAGTTGCAGAACATCACCCGAAGTGCTCTTGTCAGAACTTTCTCTTGTCATCCATCCATCATATTTTCAACCTCCCCTTTCTTTCACTTTAAAGGACGGGTTCACAATTTATTCCAGTCTGTCTTAAAACAACAGTCAGGTCCCTCTTTTTTGTTACTTTACTTTCACTGCAGCTCAACAGGGAAACACTGTCCAAGGAAACACAAAGAAGGAATTTGACTGTAAATGTGACAGATATCCACTTGATATGACTAACTCAGACTGCTGAAGCCACATATAAGCTTCACATCTACTTTTAAATGCATTTTTACACAAACCAACTGTGTGGACACATTGTGGATTTTGGCCTCCATCACTTTCACTGAAAGTGCATTTTTGAAGGGGATCTTTTAATAGCCAATATGAACAGGAGGAATAAATACAGCGAGGCAAACCTCTTTCACTGTTCATTTGGACACCTGACTGTTGTTTTAAAACACACTTGAAAAGTTGTGAACCTGTCCTTTAAGTCATAATTAGAAATTAGACTGTGCATTGTTGTTTCAGTATGAGCATCGTTGTTGTTCTCATTTGCAGTTTGAGAACTTGTACTCGAAAGAGAGTTAGAGTGTGTGTGTGTGTGGGAATCTTCATAAATACCTCTCTAACCCTTCTCTGATGAAGTAGGCTATTTGTTTCTGAAGATTGTTTTAGTACTAATTTAACTTTCAGCACAATGCCAGACAGCGAGTGATTCTCAGATACATTGTTTATGAGAAATGTGGGTCCAGACATCCAAAATTTTGACCTACTGATCAGTTATCAGGCAGAAAATCACAACTGATAAAAACTCAAAATCTGTCTAAGAAACATTATTTTGTTTCAGTCTTCCCTGCTTCAAAACCAGTGGGATGTAACTGCTCACAAAAATTCAAAGTTAAATTATGTCACAGTAGTGTATATTGTTGTAGGCTTTGTAATTGAATTTTTTTTCTTTATTTTTCTCAGGGTGTTGAGCTCTGTACTGGCCACCCTGCAGCACTGCACAGCTGAGCACCAGGTCAACCTTGTAGACGTGATAAAAAAACATAGTAAGTAGATACTGAAGCTCTTTGCCTCACTGAAAAAACAGAGGATTATTCAGTTTTGTTGAAAAGACTCACCTTTGTTTTCCTCATTAGATTTAGATGACTACGGTTACATAAAGATGATCAACTTTATACGCTCAACAGTAAGTATGTTCATCTCTGTGTTTAGAAACCTTAAACCGATATGATTTAATGGTAGAGAGTAAAGCGCTCAGTTTCACAACCTTCACATACATTATAAAGTCTTAAAAGTTCATATGCTGTAAATTCATATTTTGGGAAAGTTAGACTTTTTTTCTCTGGTGTTCGCAATTTTTGTTCATTACCTCGTTTTCAGTGTTTCTTTACATACAGGATTGTTAATATTTTATCCAAAAAAAACCCCAAAAAACATCTGAATCTTGAAAAAGAGTGATTAAACAGATGGATTTCTTTTCTAAACAAATCTCTACTCACAGAAATGTGATGCATCTTGTCTGACGGGGCTGCCAGACGCTCCTTTACCCTGGGAGAGCGAAGACTTCCTGCGGCCGGTCCTGCAGGACGACCCTCTGCTGCAGACAGGTACAGCAACTACTACATAGATTTTGAGTAACTGGCTCCAGTTTGAGCAACAGATATGTCTGTCTTGCCAATTTTGGGCAGAAGTCTTTAGATGCTAAACACCTCATTGAACTGGCTTGTAACTCACATGAGCAAACACAAATTCACACACTCATTCATATTTATCAGGCTGGTACTATAAAGTTTTTCTACGGTCTCAGCTCTGATCCAGATCAAAGAGGTGTAACCAACCAACTAACCAACTTCAGTCGCTTTTACTGCAGTCAGTGATTTCCTTGTATTTCCCCCTTTGAACATCCCTTAGAGAAGGAGCAGGATATAGTTTTGTGCGTAGGTGCAGAAAGCATAAGTGGAGTGAAGTGACAGGTTTTCTGGTTGACAAGAAACGAGATTCATGCTTTTTATCCAGTCCTGACATGTCTTGTGGCTGCGTTGTACTTGGTGTAGAAAATAGGATGTAAGATCATTTCATGTTTGCCCAAATCTGGACAGTGAAAGAGAGCTGCTGTTTGGAATAAAGCAAATGCACCAAACAAAAGCAACACCTGTTTCTTCTACAGTGTTATTGTTAGTTACGAGGTCGGTTATTCTTATTTTTTTCTTAAACCCTGCTGGAGACCTTATGGATAAGGAGAAGTTCAGTGAAAATATAATTTTGTAACTTTACTAATACTGCTACTACTCTAGGCTAATTGTGAGATATGACCTTGATAAATTTACTGATTTCAGATTTACTTTGCTTCACTTTTTATTTTAAAGGAAACCTGCCTTGAAGCAGCCATTAAAAACACACCAGAAAACATATAGTATGAAAATAAAAAAAAACAAACATGAAATATGCACAGCCCAAAGAAACAGAAGTCATTAAAACAACTAAACTGAAGCTGTAGAAGCAGTAGATAAATAAACATGTCATTTTGTACTCATTGCCCTGTTAGTCATTGACCTTTGTGCTCGGCCTCTGTGTTTTACATCTTTGCTTGTCTCTCCCTCTCTGTGTTTCTGGTAGACCCTGAGGAGTTGTGTGGCAGTGAGATGTCGGGCCTGTCGGGGTGCCTGTCATCTAGGGCAGAGTCCCATAATGCCGTGTTACAGAGGGCGCAGGCCGCTGAGGAGAGAGCCTGCCGCTCAGAAGAGGCGCTGGCCAGAGCCATGGATGACCTGCACAAACTCAAGTCAGTGACGTCTCTGCATTTTCATATATTTTTTTAACCTCTAGCCGTGACAGCGTCGTCCTATTAGTTTATTTCTTGTCAGTCTTAGTAAGATTTTATGTTCTTGTGAGCTTACACTGTACTCAGTGTATTGCTTTACTCCTGAAGTACCCTGCTGTGGCCAGCAGGGGGACACAGTGAACCCAGTATTGCAGAAACATCAACTAGAGTACCTTGTGGAAGAAGTTTGGAGGAAGGGAAGAGATAAAAAAGGGGAGGGAAAATTCCACTGCAGCATGGAGGTTAAAGTGAGGAGGGGAGGCAGGAAGGGGGGGCAATAAGGGAAAATTACAGAAAGAGTGAGGTTGGGGAGGGAGGAGACGGGGTGAAAAGAGAGTTAGAAAGATGAATGCCTCCCATCTCCTCCATTTACTGCTACGTCCTGCATGAAGGTTGTGTGTGCTTTCTGCTTTCTGGTCGCTGCTATTGTCCCATGTCCTAATATGAGACGTTAAAAGCAGATCTATCGGGTGTTCTTTCAGGCTGCTGGCTCAGGGTCTGGTGCTGAATGTAGAAACCAGCAGATCTGGTAACCTGGGCACCGTAGCCGAGCTCCGAGATGACGAAGACGAGGCCTACTTCAGCTCCTACGGCCATTATGGCATCCATGAGGAGATGCTGAAGGTCTGAGTTGTGCACACATACACACACACACACATATACACTGGCCAGACCGGCAGGTCTCATTACTATCTCGTGAGTTACTTCCCCCCCCCCCGGGTGCAGGAGCCTCCGCAGAGCGAGAGCAGGTTCATCAGCATGCGTCTTGGTTGAAAGATTTCAATGTAGCATGTAAATGAAAGTGATCATCTTTATGCACACATTGATACTGAGGACAAGACATTTTCTCAAAAGTGTCAAATCAGCAATAAGTGCTGAGCTCTCATGTGAGACAGCGGCACCCGTTGCACGGCGGCTGCTTGAAACGTGGAAATTAATTTTTACACTGCTTAAGCGCAGAAACCTAAAAGTGTCAGTAAGCTGAGTGGGTTTGTGTGTGTGTGTGTGAGAGGGAGTGGGGTGTGGGGGGGGTGGCGGTCAGCTGTCTCCTCCCTTCCTGTTCTACTTACTGCAGTGCTTACACATATTCCTGTTGGCTGTCCTGATTGGTGCTAAGCACTGTTAAGTTTTGCGTCATGTGTGTGTGTGCGTCAAGCTGTAAACTCCATCAGCGGCTCAGGAGGGGCTGAGGACACGTGATGGGGGGGCTTTGCGGTAGAACATGGTCAACTCTTTCACAGGTTGGCGTTCAGCGCATCATCTCTTACGCACTGTGTGTGAGAGACCTATGAAAGAGGGTGTCATGTTTTCTGATTTAATCCTCATTTTACGTCACTTCCGTTTGAAATAAATCAACTTTAAAATTGTCGCTGGCAATATCAGCCTGATGAATAAAAAATGAGAAGAGACCCATGAAAGAGTTGAGAATCTGTCTCACTTTGCTTTAAGGAACTGACCCACCTAGGAATTTCATCAGTTTCATAGAGTTTTAGTCTCTGAGCAATTTAGACTGAAGAATTAATTGTTTCTGTTGTGAAATTGGGATTTTAAACAAAACCATTGTAAACTGTAAGAACTATAGATTTCATTGTGAATGTTGTCTATCTTAATATAAAGCTCACATGCCCATATGTACATTGACAGAGTTCTAGATCACACTCTAGATCTGCTGCCACTCCAATGTAAGTTAGAGGAGACAAAATCCACAGTCCTCGCTCTGTGCAAAAATGCATCCTGAAGTTCAGCCAACACTACTATGAGACTTCAGCAGTCTGAGTTAGACCTTCCAAAGATACTTTACTCTTTTTTCTTTTTTTTGTGTCCTCTTTGTGTTACTGTCCCTCCTCTCTACAGTTTTAAGAGGTAGAATTCAACTCAAACACAACAAGTGCGTGATCTGCCTGTTGACTTATCGTAACATATCAGAAGCTCCTCGACTGCTGTTTACATCACAACACAACACTCTAATCATGAGAGACTTGTGAGGCAACACTGCAAACCTCTTAAAATCAAAATTGCCATCAGTTAGATATTTTTCCCAAATAAGTCAAACCTAAGTCTAAACGCTATGTGACATTTTTCTATGGTATAAAATTCTGGGAGAAACTACAGCTAAAGGATGTATTGATATATAATATTTTCTTAATGATGCTCTATATTATATTGTAACACTATGATACAGCCTAAATTTGTCTTTAATACTGCATCATAGATGAATGACACAAATATCAGAGCTTGTTTGACTGTTCTGCCTGAATGAAATGAACAGTGAATGACTCTTTGGTCGTCGCTTCCACATTACTAAATGATTTTCTGACTGAAACCTTTCTTTTGTGTGAAAGCAAAAGCTTTGATTTTTTTAAAACCAAGTATTGAAACTTCCTCAATTACACTGTATCTTGCAAGTCATTACTGTCATTTTCAATAGATTTAGTTGCTTTTCTTCCTCAGAGGAGCTGCTGGGGTTTGTGGGCAGATTTGATTGGCAGGTTAATTAGCCTAGAGTCCTGACCTGACCTCTACTAGAAAAATACCAGTCTCTTCCAAATTTCCCACAGTCTGTTATGATCTGAACTCGTGTAGAAAAGCTTTACATGCTACGCTTGGGATTTCTTTTTCCCAAGAGGGGTGAAAAGGCCAGTTAAAATCACAGCACGAGCATCCTAACACAAGCTTTTGTAGAACGCAAAACATCTGCAAAAGGTTAGATTTATAATCCTGCAGTATATCTTAATTTTTGCTGTACACATAAACATGTTGCCAGATATGTTCTTTCCCCCTTTCACTCTTATTCAGGACAATTGAGGTTTATATTGTTCTTAATTTTTTAAAAATATTCTCTCCACAGGATAAAGTGCGCACAGAGAGTTACCGCGACTTCATGTACCGCAACCCAGAAGTGTTCAGAGACAAGGTGAGCCGACCGAACGGATGCAAATAGATATTCTCGTGTGTGTTAATGTGTGTAAACGTGCAGGTTTGCTGGTTTAATGTACAGCCAAGTCTATTAACAGGAATAGGTGTGTGCATTTTGCAGGAAAGACATTAATAAGGTGATGGTGTCAGATTTAAAACACAGCGCGCTTTTATTAGCGCCTCCAATGACGACTGCAGAGCACTGATAACAAACGCGTGCAATCCACCACCAAACCCATAACACTCCCCCCCAAAGCCCCTTCCAGCAAGCCCCACCACCACCTCACCCGTCTCTTTTCCATTGCCTTTAGTTGCAGGAAGCAGTGGCCTGTATCATGACCATCCATTATATGGGCGGCTGCTGGTTAGTGCTGGGATGAGTCTGTAGAGGAGGGAGGCAGGTTGTGTTGATGGGAACGTACATTATCCCTGTCAGAGCGAAGCAGTCAGCAGAGAGGGAGGTGTCACCTTCTACAGGAAGCGGGAAATAGAAAACGAAATAGGATATTCTTATTTCAGTATTGCTAAGATTTTTTTTTGGGTGGGTAGCGGTACAGAAAGATTGAGAGAGGGCCGAGGTGTTGTGTGTTGTGTTGTGTCAGCAGTGTGCTGGTGACCCTCTGTGAACCCATAAAGGCAGCGGGATGCTTACTGGGAAGTTGAAGGTGCCTTAGATAGAGACACAAATAAACACAGTGTTATATATAGATGGATGTATAGTCATTGCAGCTGGTCTCAGTGATTTAACAGCAGTGGGGGTGAACAACTTAATTGTAACCTATGGAAACCTAAAATAGAGCTAATTGAGAAGTTAACAACAATGGCTAGAATTAAAAAGTTACTTGGTGAACCTGATGATTTAGAAGCTGTTTGTAGTAGCAAAGTCTTGGAGCAAAACTCAGCATCTTGAATATAAGACCATTAAGTTTGATTGTTGACCTCCAGATGTTAATACAGAGATGGAAACAAATGCCTTTAAGTGGTATAATGAAGTTCCTACAATCCTTAAAAAAAATCAATGTGTCAAATCAGCCTCCATGACAGTTTGCACTTGTTCATCATTTATATGCTTGTCTTGATTGTCCAACAAATTAAAATGTGAATGTAATGCCATTTATTGACTGACTTTAGAATCCCACAAATAAGAATTTCCAGGCAGGGCATGAATGCAGCATACGGTTAGAAAACAAAAACTAAAATATCCAAAAGGAAATGCAAGAAAAATGCAGTTTATATGCTGCTTGTGATAAAACAAGCAGCATATTTTCATGTTTTTATCTGATAAACTATAAAAACAATACCCTGTTCAGACAACAATGTCTGGAGCCAACAGTTGTCTAAATTTGTTTTTACAGTAAGTATACCACTTTGGATAAGAAATCACCTTTTTTTTTTCTAGTGGTCATTTCTTGCCGTGTTGCATTCTAGCAATTTTGAGCAGCATACTTGGATCTCTCTTCATGTAGGCAGCACTTGTTGCTGAATACTGGTAGCAATCCTTCAAGAAGGCTCTTTCTTTCTTTTTTAGGTTTTTTGGTGATGCAGTCATTTGTGTCTGTCAGTATTTTCTCTTTCTGGCTGTGTGGAGATAACAATTTTCCCTACTTCAGGCTGTGTGCTGAGTTGTTTCGGATGTAATTTGTTCAATTTTCTCAACCTGCGTGCACTAGAAATAACTGCCCAGTCAGTCAGGCTTTCACAAACCATGCGCAGTGGCCCATGCGAGTGAATGCACACAGGGAGCTGCGTTCAAAAAAGGGGGACTCCTAAATGTTGGGACCTTTTCAACTCTGCAGCTCTGTCATCTTCTTAATTTTCATTATCGAATTTTGTTGAGCCCTGGGTCAATTCTGACTGTGCCTGTCCCACCTCTACCCTCACCCCCACTCTCCTCCATCCTGCAGGTGGTGCTAGATGTGGGCTGTGGCACCGGCATACTGTCCATGTTCGCCGCCAGAGCTGGAGCCAAGAAGGTTATAGCAGTCGACCAATCGGAGATCATCTATCAGGCCATGGACATAGTCAGGTGAGACACACACTACAGTCTTTGAAACCTGTTTCTCAGGTATGTATATAAATCTGTCTTTATGCCTTTGTCCCAATACATTGGAAGTTAATGGAATTCTTTTTTTCTTCTTCTTTTAAAACTCATCAGTACTTGTCTTTCAGTTGGCTTTTGCTAGCAGATTAGCTCGGTAGCGATAGCTCGGCAACCCCTGTCGGTCATGTGACCCTCACCTTACAGGACATAGTGGTCCTTCATGAGTCTCCCCGCGATGCAGATAGAATTTCTTCCCAGTGTATGCAGCAGAGGATTATGGGAGTAGGGGTCTGTGTGACCTCCAGCCACCTTTTTATTTATTGCAGCTGGTTGACTTCAATAGAGCTGCTGTCAGTCGCGTGGCCATAATGCACATAATTTACACCTGCGGTCTGAGCGATTCACCCCTCGCCTCCTCTCCCCCTGCAGTAACTACAGTCCGAGACCCGCAGTCACACTCACACACACGCAAACATGTAGATGACCCCCCGTCGGTACCTTTTAATACGGTCCTCAGTCCAATTTCAGGTGCTGTTTGTTTCCAGTTTCCAGCACATGGTTCTCCACAGTGGGGTCCATTTACCTCCACCAGAGCCTCAGCTGTCTCCACATCTACCTGCAACCACTTCCTCCATCACACCCCTGCCTCTAAAATGCATTTTTTGAGTTAGGGGCCATTATGACTGTTATTATTACCGTTATGTAAGATAGTGTCGTATAAGCAAAACAATGGGGTTTGCTGAAGGAAAAAGGACGTTTTAATTTTACAGCCCACTGACTCGCTGTTGGAGTGTGAGTTGGCATGCAGGCTGCGTCGCAGGTTTGCCAGCGGTGAAGATTCAGCTAAAGAAAGATGTTGTAACCCCCCCCACACACTCACACACACTCACACACACTCACTCTCACATATGTACACACACATACATACAGAAGCACACACAGACTCGGCCCTTTGGGTGTCTTTTAAATCCACCGTTTGCTTGGGTTGTGATTTTATAGGTCTTATTTCTGTGTGTGTGCAGCTGGCCTGTGTGTGTGTGTTCGTCACTTCCTCTCGATGTTAATATCAGGATTGTAATTAAAGTGGCTCCTGTTGGTTAGGCAGGAGCATCCATCTCCTGTCTCCACTCCGTCGCCGAAGTTTAAATGAAAAGCTGGATGTGACTTCCTTCCTTCACAGTCACTTCCTTAATGGATACTGTCTAAATACTTTTTTTTTAAATGGCTGGAATTGATGGATTATCCGATAGAATGCTTTAGATTGTGACAGCAAAGTGGAAAAAAAAGATACTATGTAAATATTTTACATTGATGAGTGAAATTGAACTTTTAATAGTGAGATGAACTAAAGATAGACAGATTATCAGCTTGTGGATATTTGTTTGACTCATGTAATTCGGGACACTCCGGCAAATGCTGTTTTTAAATGTTTGTGTTGAATTTTGTGTAATTTGTTATCCAGACAAACATGATTAAATTGAAACATTTCATATGAAATGTTATTAAATAATTAATTATTATTTCATAAGTCATTTAAAAACACTGACAATTATTTTTTTCATTCTAACAATGGACAATATTCAACCATGTCCTGATGATACTGAAAAAAAGACAACAAGAAACTATACCATATATGTTGTCTGATATATTAGTTATTTAACGATCTTAATGACATTGGAAATTTGTGTCTATATCATCTGTAATAAGAGCACTGAAATCCAAATGATGAGAACAATTATTGTGAGAAAATCATTTGTCCGACTAAGACTGTCAGAGAAGCGAGCTTGTGACTGGGAGGTCGTCGGTTCAATCCCGGACTGGCAGGATAAAACTGGGTGGGGAAAGTGAAAAAGCAGTGCTTGCCCCTCCCTCATTACGCCACTGAGGTTGCCCTTGAGCAAGGCAGTCTGACTGTTGGTCAGACTGTTGTTGTACTGGGCAGCTTCCAGGTGTGAATGTGTTAAACTGTGTGAATGTTATCCTGCACGTTCCTGCAAAAAAAAGAGGTTAAAAAAAATGCACCATCAATCCACCATGCAAAGACTGGTTTACCATGATGAAATGTACAACCTCTCTCCTCCTGACTCGCTCTCTTACACTCACACACACACACAAACACACACACACACACACAAAGCTGCACAGATACTGACTCTCTCTCCCTTGAGTCCTGACATTGTCCTCTAAATTACCCCAATAATGAGATTACAGTGTTTCCCTCTTGTGAAAGGTGGAGGAGGTAGGGGCTTGTGGGTGAGGGGTGTGTGTGTGTGGGGGGGTGGAGGGGTGGGGGGTGTTGGATTCTGGGAGGAGGTGATAGCAGCGAGCGCAGAGCAGGAGAGAGGGGAGAGACGGTTCAAGATAAGGATCGCTGCTACAGAAATGCACTCTGGGCCGCTGTGAGTAATTGTTCTGTCCTCGGTAACATTAGCTGTCATGATAATGGAATATTCACAGAGATTGATACCCAGACTGGCCGGTCTGAAAGGAAGGATCATTTAAACAGCAGCACTGATCTTACAGTTCCTACCTGAGCCTGACACCTCTGTGGGCCCACGGTTGCGGTTTCACATGGATAGGGAAAGACTGGAAACATATGAAAAGAATGTGGCAATCTGGTCTTGACAAGTTTGAAAAATTGCTCATAATGTAAGAAAAGTGATTGCTGCCATCCATCTTGTAAAGTTTGTAGTTAATGTGACTATAACTACAATGCTCTTGTCAGTTGACTGGCTACTCTAGCTTCAGTGAAGCTTAAAGCTGCATTAATCAGTATTTTCATATTAACGATAGTTCAAATGGCTATGTGTAATGTGAGAGGGGTCACTCACAGTGATGAAACCACAGAGAATTATCACCCAACATTTTAACACCTTTCAGCTCATCTCTGTCATCAACTCCATTTTAAAGCTGCAGCAGAAGGCAGCTGTTTTCTGACAAAAACATCTGATAATCCCACTGTACACTACCTAAAATCAATAAATTCTCCTTACATCAGACAACATTTCTTGACTGTAATTGGGTTTCGGTATCTACTTATTTTAGTAGTTACTGCTCACCACAGTGAAACTTCAAAGCCCACTCTTGAACCTTTAGTTTGTTGGATGGCAGTCAAGTTTGTAAGTCCTCTGATTCCTTTATGTTTCCTGCAGGTCCAACCAGCTGGAGGAAAAGATCACTTTGATCAAAGGCCGCATAGAAGACATCAACCTCCCTGTGGAAAAGGTGGACATCATCATTTCAGAATGGATGGTCAGTACACAATTACTTACCCACACTGTACATACGGTAGCAGTCTGAGTATTGGAATGCAGGAGTGTCAAAGTCTTCTACCCTTGTATAACTGGTAAACATGTGATGCAGGTTATAACATATCTCTTTCATTAAGATAAAGCCTATATTGATAGCTGAGGATGTGAATCAGTTCAGAAGTACCAATTCATAAGAGTCCATCTCTCAACCAAAATCAGTTCAGTTAAGAGGAAATCATCGACTTGCACATCAGTCAATCAATTTCTAGGCAATATATAAGGTGAATTTTGTATCATCTATACATGCACATGCGGGTTCAACCAGCTCCATGTGTTGCGTTTTGCTCTCGAGACCTTCAATGATTGCTTGATTAAGCACATTTCTTGCACGATTGGTGTGGACAGCCCGGGTCAGACTCAAACCACTTCCCTGTCGTTAATCACCTCATGGGTTTCTGGTATGACATTGTGAAAGTATCAAAGGAAAATGTTGGTATTTTTCAATCAAGGCTCTTTCCCTTGATATTTGCCGTTTTGTTGGAGTTTCCCGAGTCTCCTCAATGGTGATGGTGAGTCAGTTGTTATGACCAACTTTTAGGTAAGGTGTGTGATTTTAAGGTGTACATAGTGGAAGGCAGGAGGTTATTACAGACCAATGGCTAGAGCTTTGAGATTACAATACATACTCAGTACCTAGTACAATGCATACATTGATACACTTGCAACAGACATTTCTCACAGAAGACATTCTTTCTTGTTATAGCAAGAATAGCACAGGTGTAACTGAAATTACAAATGATGGTTCCATTTTCAGGTGTTCCTGTTTGCCATACCAGTGAACACCTAAATGAAATGCAGTCATTCATGTATTGTCAGAAATAGGCGCTGCAAAACCACATTCAGTTTGTATTGTGGTCTTTTAGTAGCTGGTATAGGCTATAGGCTTAGGCTGGTAGATAATTCCCCTTGACTTAACAAAAAATATTTTACCAGTACTGCCTGTGCCATGACCCAATGACAATTTTAAACAAGTCAGTTTTCAATTCAGTTTCATTACACATTGTGTAATGAAACATGTGTTCCTGCACCATTGACTTCATGTACATCGTGCAATTAATTCACTTGAAGATCTTCAGTTCACACATCAAGCTGTGTTTGGTCTGTTGTGCTTTGAGAGGTGCTATTGGAAGTTTTTAACACGTTCCTTTGTTGGAGGTCAAACTAAGCCCCAACGTGCTGGAATTTTTATGCCTAGTCTAAGGCCAATTTTCTGAGTTTTCGTACGTGTTGTGTTAAAATCAGAGGTGGAAAGTAACTAAGTACATTTACTCAAGTACTGTACTTAAGCACAACTCTGAATATAACAAGCTTTTAAACACATTGTTAAAGATGAAACCAGTGGTTTTCAACCTTTTTTGGCTTTTGACGTCTTACAAAAAGCAGTATGTAGTCTGGGTCACTTTTCAGATGTCTGTGAGTTGTTGAAGCAAGACTGTAACATCTGCTGAACAGCAGTAACAGTACTTAAGTAGGATTTTTCATGGAGGCTTTTAAGTTGTAATGGAGTATTTTTACATTGCTATATTAGTAGTTTTACTTAAAAGGATTTGAGTACTTTTTCCACCACTGGTTAAAATGTCTGAGAAGCTTATTTTCATCCAACAGCAGAACTCTTAGAATATCCAAAATTTACAGTAGTTGCTCAAGTTAACCTTGTTTGTTTTTTTACTGGCCAATAAGCATGCATCATTGCTGTCAGTAGCAGTGATGCATGTTTTAAACATGGCCTAAACGGGGCTAAACTCGACCATGAGCTCCTCTGAATATCTAACCAGGAGGAGCAGTCTTCCTACCCCTTGATGCCCATTTATCAGGGAGATTCTCTGTGGTGATACAGGCGGGACGGCCAAAGTTGAACGCACCGCTGAAGTCATCCCTAATTCATGAGCATCCCGTATCTGTCCCCCCTCCACCTCCCCCATCCATCGTGAAACCCCAGGGTCACGAGCAGGGGTCGCCAGACAGAGCCTTCCCATCCCCTCACCAGGGAAATTGAAATTCGGTGGGTGATGTGCCGGTGGAACGGTGAAGGATAGGACGTAATCTCTGATGACACTGGCTCACAGAGCGCTAATAAATCTAAGAATTCTCCAGTCACTTCTCATCACTGCAGAAATGGCAGACATTTCTCAGTGGCCAGGACTTCAAAGGCTACCCTCCAATCTGCCTGTATTAAATGGAAAAATGACAGTTGTCACAGGAGTAGACTTTCTTGCCAGTGTAAATGGATTTAGACTGTTTTAAACTTTAATGGCTTTGTCTTGTAGCCAGGTAGGAACCTATTACCTCAGAGAGACTCTGGAGATGTCATCGCTCTCACATTTTTTTTTATTTTTTGCTTTAGATTGCTTCATGATGTATGTTATATAAAGAACTGATTCTGTTTTCAAAGTCTTATATTTTATCTTAGTGAATTGTCAACATAATTTATTACTTTTAAAAGTAAATCCTCCAAATATTTTATAAAATGTTAATTTTCTCAGCATACACTTACAGTAGTGTAAGAATAGTACTTCCCTGTGGGGATGCAAGATAGATCCTTTTACCCATTGACTCTCAAATAACTCTCTATTAAGAATCCATAATTTGATTTCAAATGTGTCAAACCTCTCATGTTGATGTTGAGAGAAACATTTGTTTCTGACCAAATCCATTGTGAGTTTTCAACTGTCATAATTTTACCCATAAAACTATTCTTGAAATTCCTTAAAAAACATGGAGAATCATAATTTCATATGCCAAACAGATAAAACAGCTTTCACAACACTGTGTAAAAGTTGAAGCTTTTTTCCCTCTAAAATATGTCTTCTCACCTTGAGTTCAGTTGCAGTGATAAGATGTACAAGTCGTACCCTCACACAAGTCTAAATCTAATTTATTAGAATTTGAACAGGTATTTATTTGTTTTGAGGAATCCAAATTTGTGAGGCACTTTTTTTTATCAATTCCTAAGATTTCCATGAAATCAAACCCTGTTGTTGATACTATTTATTTAGGCTACAGCCATTCAATTGATTTACATTCTGTAATTATCTCCCCTCTATTTAGTAGTTTTCATTGTCAGTGGTGGAATTCCTGCTCAAGATTCAAACTGCCTAACTACTCCTCATCAAGGTAGCTAACTCCTTTACTGTGCCCTGCTATTGTGTAGAAAACTACTCACGTCTGAATGCAGCATGAAATCAGATCATGGTTACTCTGGCATGACGGAAAAAGGCCAATTATCGACTGACTTCTTTATTAAAACATAATGTGTTTGTTGGCTGCACTGTGAACAGATATGTAGTTGCTCTTCTGTTGCATTCCTGACGAAATACCTGCTCAAGGAGCGTTTGGTGCCCCCGTAATTCTTTGTCCTGTAAATGTAAATGACACTGAGCCTCACTGGATGTCAGCAAACAACCGTTTGCTATGTAAAGATACAGTGGAGTAATGGTGACTTGAGTAGTGAATGAAGTCACACTCCCTCTGTGTGTGTTGTTACCTGAGCTTCTCTATTCTTTGTTTTGGTAGCTGCACCAGTTAGTGCATGTGAGCGTGCATGTTAGCGCATGTGAGTTTCTCTGTGTCCTCCACGTCTGTTTCCAAGATGGCGGCTGCGTCACAAACTTTCTCAAATTACAGGTAAACAGTAAACTAAAATATGTTTCTGAAAACATTTGAGGGGAGAAATGGACTAACAGAATCTTGATTCATATTAGATCAACACTACCTAGTTTGACAGTTTGATCTGAGTTTTGTGAGCTGTCGGCTTTCTTTTTTTTTTTTTTCCTACATTATTGAGTAAATGGTTGGTCTGAGATGTTTGTGCTATAGTGCGACATCTAGTGGCTGAATGTTGTGTATTGCAACTTTAAATAGCACCCACTGTTACCATCAGTAACCGCAGGAGTCACCAAATCAACCTAAACTGAAGTCTTAACCTCTTGGTTTGCAGAGTTTGTTCCTGCATTATGCCCAAACATCCATCAAAATCAGAAAAATAATCAATCACAAAAATATCTTTGTAACTTAAGTCAGGGTTTAATACCTTGGCCTGACCCGGCTTGCTGGTCCTCCAACAGAGAATGGCAAAATTGGGTCAAAGCAGTTGCAGGGATGCACAGGAGGGAATTCTGCAACTAAGAATAGATTAGCATCCAGCATTTCTTCTGTTCAGAGGAGCCTTTGTATTCCATCCTCTGGTTTGTTGGAATATCTCACCAGAAAATCTCACTTGTAAGGCCAGAACTTAAAACAGTGTGCCTTCCACATAGATACACTCCAGTTTCTCAAGAAAGAAGTAGCAGTTTGGTGGGCGAACAGTGTAATTAATCTGAAAATTTTAGGATTAATAGGCCCACAAATCCTTGCTCTGTGGTTCAAGAGAGAAAGAGTCTTGGGCTTACTGCGGCAAAGCAAAGCATCGCTTCTCAAAGCAAAGAAAGTACTACATTAATCTATCATCATGTGTCTGATGATTGAAAATATTGTTCTGTGGCCTGGAAAGTAGTCTCTATCAGGTGGAAGGCATTCACTGAAAGGAAAAAGGACGGTAAACTAATGCAGTACATAATTTCAAAAATGAATGACAGCTCGTTTCTACAACTACAAGTGTTTACATATGGGATGTACATAATTAATTAGCCAGTTATTTGTAATTATAGTCACATCAATCAAGGGGATCCATTATTGCTAGCTTGCGGTCTTCTTCTTCACTGTCTTTGTAGACACTTGGCAACACTTTTTTGCATGTCACCGTCACCGACTGTCAATAGTGGAATAGCATGAAACAATTATCAGGAATGTGTATGGCGTCCTTGTACGTGTGCACAAGACAAACAAAACATCTCAACACAATTTGTTTAAAGCGAAAAGAAGTTGTAGTAACAATATATGAAACGACAACGTGTAAAGTCAGAGGCATCGCTAGTAGCAATAAACCTACAGAGAGTTATCAGCGACTCTGCAGCTCCCCTCAGCTTTACAGAGCTTTATAGAGTTTCAACTCATTGTTTAGTTGTCCAGCTGCAACTTTACTGTTTTTGGTTCAGTCACGCCACTCCCAAAGTGACATTTTCTGTTGCAGCAGGCAGCTGTTTTCAGAGAACAAGCTCTAAAAACCCACTGTACACGACCTGCTCAGCACCAAACAGTAAACAGACACTTGTCGTCACTAGCTGGTGAACATAGTGGGACATTTAGCAGTTAAGAGCCTTAAGACTTCTTTTATACAGAGATCCCAAAATATAGCCATAAAGAAGATTCAACATTAAGCTGCCTTAGCTTTTTTTTGCACAGAACCAAACAAAGCCGGCATAATGTCGCCCCCATGTGTGCCTTTACTTGGCATGTTGTCATTCCGTTACCATGCCGGCTGTCCCTTTTACACAGACGTCAATCCGGCTCTGTGACTACCTCCGTAGTCGGCTTACTGGTGGAGCAACTCTGCCCCCCCACTCCCTGTCCGTACCTTTTACAGAACAGCAAGGTGGAATGAAGGCACAGCATTCCTGCCTTGAACAAGCTGTGTAAAAGGGGCTAAATATTTTCCTCACGAATTGGTGGAGACCAAAACCAGAGCTAAGAGAGGGTGAATATATGACTCCAAATGAATGATCATGTTTCTCTGTAATTGCTGGATGTATAAATAACTGTTTGCTAACAAGTTCGCCATATCAACTTAAAAGGTGATGAACAAAAAATCAATTATTGCCAGTTTAACAGTGTATAAATGATGTTAAATTCTTTATCTAGTATTAAGGGAATACTCAACATTTTGGAAAATTTGTTTTTTACTGACAGCTCAATGAGAAAAGCAGTATGAATTTAATCTTGGTGTGTTGCTTACAAGATACAGTGTATAGAACAGTTGGTCTTCAAGTTGTTGGAAGGCATATCACTTTTTTACTTACCATGTATCATATCACAGCTGCTTACCTCTGTGCTAGATGCATAGATATATATATGTTGTCTGTTCTCAGATCTCTTTTGAAAACACAGTTTTGATCTCAGTTACACTTACTGAGCAGATAAAACATAACTAACTAAATTGATCTTCTCATTGAACCCTAAGTAATACCACAAATAAGCAAATTTACCAAAATGTCAGAGCATGCTTTTATTTATATTGCATTTTCATCAGACCTTATCAGCAATCATTACATATGTTGTTTTGTACTCTCACATTGTAGTACATGTTTGATATTGTTATGTACTTTCTATTACAAGTTTTGACACCTATATTACTCAGATTTTTATTGCTGCTCTATAATTGAGTTCACTTAATGACCACCATTTATTTATTTGTATGTGAAATGTCATCATAACCAATAGAAATGGTATCATAAACAACAGATGTCAGAACTTATGATAAAAAGACCTTAGGTTTTAAAAAGAATATTACTTTAACTGTCAGAATGTTGTAGCTTTGTAGAGATAACCTTGCAAATTTTATCTTGGAGCAATACGTTTCTCACCTAACAATTAAGGCTGTTATGGAAGAAAAACAAAGAATTCTGTAATTGAAGTCCAGCTGTCAGAGTCGTTGGACCGGGCAGTCAGACGATGGTTACAGGGCTAATAGACAGAGACGAGTGATGAATGTGGTGTATCGTTGGTAGAGGAGAAGGGGGCAGATGAGTGTCTGTCTGCCTTGGTAGTGTTTGAGAGACTGCCTTTAGCAGCACCACTGTCATTTCATAAGTCACAACATTGATCGGTCCTCTCTCTCTCAGCACGCTGAAAAACAAACAGTCCAGAGCAGATAAGAGACTAGCGGGCTGACGGGGAGGAGGAGAGCTGAGTTCCCAAAGACTAAATAAAGTTTGTACCTCCAAGATGAGTCGCAGGTGATGACATACAAATATGGACATGACAGTACATTGTTTCTCTATTGCTCGCCTGGCATAAGTTCTCCCTAACTTTTCTATTGTCAGTCAAACTTGCAATTTACACCAGCTCGTTGTCTCTTCACAATCACCATTTCAAAATTCCCGTCCTTACCCGTTCATTGTAGACTTTTCTTGTAACATAAATATTAAACTTACCTGGAAATGTAAGAATATAAACTGCTTACATTGCCAGGTATTCTGTGAAGACACTTGATATCGAGAATCTGGAGCAAATCGTTGGCCCGAACCTCCTATAATACTAAAGGGTGACTGTTTACATTGTTTATGTCGTGAGACACAGTGTATTTGGAAGGATGCTTTTGTTAGAATCTGCAGTAATGACGCCCATTGCCAAACAATTGAAGAAACAAACCTGGGTCTAGAGACAGGGATTTAGTTAAAGTGTGAAATGCCTTTACAAATCTCGATTTACAAAATGACTAATGGGGTACACTGCATGTGAGCTAATGATATTGAATACTGTGATGAGTTTTCCTAGAAAAAATATGTAGTCTTTTACTAAGGATGCTGAACCTGCATCTTATATTGTCTCCTTGATAACAGTTTGTGTACAGCGATGAGGGCCAGTGACCCTGAATAGTGAGGCTTAGTGAGGTATGCAGTATTTTACCTTGAAGAAACTCTTCCAGAATATCAAATTGTTCTTCAGCAATCGTTCGGTCTGTTTCATTAAAATGTGAAAGGAACCCTGAACAAGTAAAGTGTCAAAGAGCTCTGTCCAACTTGCTGAAGAGGATTTCCTTGTGCCTACATTTCTGATATTTTACCTCGAGGTGGACACAGTTTGACTGCAAAACAAGTATCACTGGCACACATATATACACACGTACAAACACACAAAGTCCGAAGGATTGTGTGTGGTAAAGGTATGAAGTCAAATTAATGGCAGCCCTTCCTCTTTAGCCTCATTATCAGTGCTGAGAGCCTCACCTGCCTAAAAAGAGACCGGTAGTCATCAGTCATCCTGTCCTTCAGTCAGACTGACTGTCAGTCACACAGACACACACACACACACACACAGATATACTCAAATGCAACAAAATCAATGCATGTGTACACACACACACACACACACACACAATGACAGCGCCACAGGTGTGTCTATGTTCTAATGAGGATTTATTGGCTGTATTTACTTCCCCAGGACCTTCAAACACTTCAGGAAGTGGTTTTTAGCCAGCTGCTTGTGTAACAAAACTGATGCATCTACCCATACTGTTTGTTATTCAGCTGGTTTTTGGTGATGTGGTTTTTGCTAACGCAGTTCATATGATATGTGCAGTATAAAGATAAGTTTAAACATATTTTCACTCAGATTTTTTGTCCCCACAAACCCAAAGCTTATTGTGTTTCCTACTGCAAAAACATACTGTCCACTGTTTGACCTTAAGTAAAGCTCAGAAAATCGTCAGGTTAGGTGAAACAGGGCAGACATGCTGTAAAATAAGGAAATAAATGCAAAAAGGATGCTGATTATGCATTTTAAGTAAATGGGGGAGAAGTAGTTTAACTATGCAATCCTTGCTTTGTAACTAAACTAAACACACAGTATTGCTAAAATCCAATTTACACCCTGATTGTGTTTTTAATATCTTTCACCTGACGAGGCTCATTATTCTCGGTGTTCAGTGATTTTAATTTATAATATTTTAAAAGAGACAGTGGATATTTGGATAATTTAAAAGAGGCAGGTTTGTTTTAAACTGGTTTTCAGTATTTCAATCATCTGTCTCTCAGATCACATGGGCTTATATTCTTATAAATGTGTCAGCGCTTAGTGAAGCATAGACCTACAGCCATACAGGCAGCCATTCACTACGAGCAGGACTGTAAAGACCCACAATGCAGTTCACCACAATGATATATACCGTATATATCCAAAATGCAATGTTGCGTTGCTCCCATCCAGTCAAAGCGACCAAAAGAAAGGGAAAAATGTTTCAACATGCAGAACATGAAACTGACAACCTGATATATCCCTCAAACAGACATCCTCATAAACCCAAAGCCATAATCCTGCATCGCTCAGTTGACGTTGTTTTTGTGGAGAGAAATGGCCTCCTTGTTCCCTCAAAATGATGAATTTAATAACAGCCTGTGAATGCTTGGACAACTACACTGCGGAATACAAGTATATTAGGATTTTTATGGTGTATGTGTGAATTCACAGCGATAACTTTTTATTTCACAAAGGCAAAGGCACACAAAGGCAAACATTGTTATATTATTACGCTGCTGACTTACACTTTGACCTTAAAACCAAATTAGCTTTCAAGTAAAGGTGCCTTTCCCAAAATCCAAACAGTAACTTTATACCTTGGGGAATGATGTATGCCTGTATTAAATATCAGATTATCTAACCATGACATCCACAGCTCATTACAGCTACCAAGAACTTGGAAAATCTAACAGACTTTTGTCTTTGTAAAGACTGTACTGAATAGAAAATACTAACCTAAAAAATAGTATGATTGTCTATGGAGAGTTTTCATGACCCATGATGATCTAAATGCCATTCAAAGGTGTGAGACTGAAGGCAAAGCTGATTTTAGATGCAAAGTGATTGCATACAAAGTCATTTTAAAGACATGAGTGGAAGCAGATCAACCCAATTTTCTGGATGGCGGAAATCAGGGTGAAAATCTTTCAAGTTTGTTCTCAGTCAGATGCTTTATGACAATTCAATTCATGGACATAGACAGATAATAAGAAAAAGGATACAGATTGAAAATAACGGAAAAAAACTGAAGTTCCTGGTCAGAGATCAGGCTGATCTGAACACCAACACACACACACACAGATATACTCCACACACATGATGGTGCATATGTTGCTAGCTACCTTACAGCTAACATCTGTACAGTCTATTCATTGGCTTTTTAGTGCGATTTAAGACGGAATGCAAAAAAAGGTCCAGAGGTCAAAATCATGGAAATAACATGGGGTGAAAATTCACTTTGCATTTAGTCAGAAAACACCTTTTAAGGCTTTTCCACCCTGGCAACATTTGGTGGAAGAAATTGCAGCATGCACTTGGACAAACAGTAAAAATAATAGATACATGTACAGCCCTTAAATCACACGTTCAAATCTCATGCTTCATAGTAAAAACACCAAAGTGGAAAAACGGCTATTTTTCTTAATATCCTTCATGTCTGACATTCATTTGCATACTTTATTGAAATGTGTTTATTCGCCACTGTAACATCCTCTAAATCACATGATGTCCTTATTGCTTTCAGATGAGCCACTGCTTTTAATAACCTCATAGCTATACAGCAAATTACTCTGTTCTTATACTGTCTTTCTCCTCTATATCTCATCTGCGTGGCTTTAAATGGAAATTAGGCTGATATTGGAACCTGCACAATGTACACCCGGCAAGCCTTTACACACTAAAATCTATTACAGGGATGTGTGTGATATGTTTATGCTAATTTGGTATCATATGACCGTAGACTAGTATAGAAGAGGCTTGTTGATGTAGAGGTGCTGCCTTCAGAATTCAGTGAAGCATGGAAGTACCCCCCCCCCACACACACACATCCAGAAACACACACATTCATGCATGCACACCATCTCCTTTATTTTGCTGTGGCCCTCCTGGGACTGGAAGTGATGATGATCTGCAGTAATTGAGGAAGACGTGTGTTGAATGCAGAAGGAGAGAGGAGGTACTGGAGGGCGGAGGAAAGTGTAAACTGCTGATGCAGATTTTGTACCAAAAAATGCCTCTTGGTACCTATAATTGACAACAACTCAGTCTCCCAAGGGTTGATGGACACAAAAATCTGTGCATTGTAGTGCACCAAGTCTTTTTTCCACTGTGCCTGCAGCAACTAAAAACAGAAAAACATTGCAAGAGTAATTATATAAGTTCTCGCTGTAGAGTTTTTATAGAACACTCATGCTTAATAGCATTTTGTGTAAATTTAAGGGCACTGACAACTCAATGAAAAAGTGAAAATCCTTGACAAATTTGCTATTTTTCTTTTGTGTGTGTGTACTGATGCGTATGTAGAGGTGTACGTGAGTGCACGTGTGTGGTAGCCCACTCAGGGGAATGTGTTTTATATGCTAATTTTGTTAATGTGTATAAGCTGCTCCAGCCCATTCTCATTAGGTTTTCATTAGTCTCTTTTATGGAAATGCATAGTGACGATACTGCAGAGCATCGGCCAGGCTGTCTGACAGTAAACGGAGCTGTTTCCTCACACTAACACCTCGGCCTGTCTGTGTTACTGAGCCGGTCGACAGACGGATCGATTGGTGGGAGACGGTATCAAAAAAGTTAGTAATTTAGTGCAGTTTTAAGATTTAATCTGTTTTTTTTACACAAGTGAATAAAGATAAATTGAAATGAGATAAAAGAGAAAGTGAGGTAATTGTAGTCTTTCTTTTTTCTCGATGCAGTTTTACCTGTTCGACTATTTTCAACAACTAACAAAACGTTTCAACCAGATGAATCACTCGACTTTGATTCACTGGTATTGATCATTGTGTCGGTGGCAGCTGACACATCAAGATCCATTTGTGATACTGTAAACAAGAACACCACAATAAAACAAAACAATGAAACGGAGGCACTAATAGTTCATGGAATAGTTTGACATTTTTAAAAGTCTCCTTTTTGCTAAAAGATGTGGAGATCGATATCATTTTCATCCCTGCGCGGTCAATACAGTGTACTCACTCAACCTTTTTAGCCTAACTTAGAAAATAAACTGGAGGTAGGAGGAAACAACTAGTGTAGCTTTGACTTCCAACAAAACCGAAGGTGGTTCTTGTGTGTATGTATTTGACTTGTGTACAAATATCAAATATTGTGGGTTAGCAAGCGGTTAGTTTGCACAGCATCTCAGAAGTGCTGTACTCGTTGTGACGTTGCTGCCTTTCCGTGGTTTTGTAACTCTGAACAAACCCAAGCTGACTGTTTTGTATTAGCGGTTCACTTTTTATTTAACATGTATTAAATAAATTAAATTGCTAGAAGGCGTTTTTTTTCACTTTAACAAAGATAAGTTATCCACCCGTGCCTGCACCCTTTATGCTAAGCTAGGCTAAACATGTTGCTATCTCTGTTTTGAGCCTAAATGTATGGGTTACTTGTAATAATCACAGGGGTCTGATGTCAACAGTTTCTCCCTGCTGACAAATGATATTTAGGTCATTTAGAGACAGAAATCCATAAAAGTTTACAGCCTGTCATGCTGTCACCCTGCATTTCTCTGTGTACAATGATGTGGCTAAACAGTAGCAATTCGACTGACAATATGCAGCCCTACAGATCATGCTTTCTTCTTTAAATGATTGACCTTCCTTATAGGCCAACAACCCCACACAGCCTTCACTGACCCTGTCTTAGGAAGGAAGACTGTATTGTCCATCAGGCCGATCAGACATTCAAACTCATGCACAACGTGTTTCATTATATGTTGTTGCCTATAGTGCAGGAAAGCCGTGTGGTGATAGATGCTCTCGCTGCATTTTAACATCTAACACGTTATACAGACTGAGCCACATTGGAAGGATTTCCAATAAAATAAACTTGGATAAACCACAAACTTCACTGGTTGGACAGAGATTAAACGTGAAAGGATGACACCCTTTTACACTGCCCAACAGCGTTTTTTAAAATGGGCAGTTACGGTTTTTCTTTAATTAAAAGTTTTAAAATCATTCCTTAGACACTAATGATCTGAGTTTGATGAAGCTGTGAGGGATACTACATTTGAGCACTGTGTTCTCATGATGAAAATGTCACCACTGATTAGACTAACGGATTCCCTTGTATAATTAAACGTCCAACATTGCAGCAACTTCCTTGTTATACCATACCATAGGTGTAGCTGAAACATCAAACAGATCGTCTAAAATTTAACACTGTTACAAGCTGCAATCGCTACATCGTCCGGTTTTGATGACGCATGGCGCAGAATTACAGAAGATGGGTACAACATTGGTTATCGTCGTTGATTTTTCATGTAGCGATTGAAGTTTTCTTGTAAGATCTAATCAGGTTGCTCCACCTCCAGTCCTCCTCTCATCCCGGTCTAATTGCGCAGAAGTGGATCTGTGTTTCTGTTTTTTGGTAATTAACATTGCAGATGTATAAATTAGGGGGGTGTGGTACACATGCTGCTGGGAGGACATGGAAGACAGTAATCCTGGAGCATCACTGCTGATAAAAGTAAGGTGTGACTCTGCTTTCAGGCATCTCTCTCTCTCTATCTCATATCCTTTTTCCTTCAAGTGAAGCAGTGTCCCATGAAATTGGGCTCTAAATTACGAGGCCGGTGTACGCTGTGTGAGGGTTTTAAAAACGACCTGGTCCACTGCTAAGGACATCGACTGGACCACAACAGTCAGCAGCAGACAATACGCGTGTCTGACTTAGGGTTCGAGACCAATCCGCCGTCGATAAACAGAGGGAATGTATCCCTTTATCGCCACGCGGAGGATGAGTCGGTTATATCAGCTTCATCGCTGTCATCATTATCAGCTCAGGCCCATGACAGAGATGGTGACGATTTAAAAGTCAGAGTTATAAATCAGGGCTGTTTCCCCTTGTTTGTCTCTGCTTGCTCTCCTCTCCTCTCTCCAATGAAAGGTTGTCTTTATTTGAATAATAAGGTTCTTATCTCAGTGAATTACTATTCAGCTGGCCGCAGCATTCTTCCTATATGGTTCTGTTCTGCTCTTCTTCTACTCATGTACACTTCCTCCTCATCATACACACAAAAAACCCTGACACACACACACTCACTCTCTGTATCCAGTCTCTATCTGCTGTTCTGGCCCCCACCCCTCAGAAGCAAAAGTAGAGATATTGTATTAGAAGGACACAACTTAGGTCTTTTTTTGGTTTGTTTTCTTATCTTTTTTATCATACTAATGAGTTCACCCCACAAATGTCATCAGTTGTGTCATTGTAAAGCTGCTTACAACAAGCTGTTCAACATAGTGAAACATTTAGAATTAAAATAAAACCCCAGTTGCACCAGGAAATCACTTTATTTATCAATTGCTTGCTCTGTAATGAGACTTGTTAGTTAAAAAGTTGAAAACTGAAGAAAAAAACAGGCCTTCCTCCCACAGTTTTCATCACTTTTATGAGTCATTCCCTGTTAAAGGCCAGTCTGTTGCCAAGACATTATTGCTTTCATTACTGTTCCACTATTAGAGAACCAGTAAATAAATGTTTAAATCTTTTTTGTCAAGATGAATATCCCTTAGAACCTTTCTTCTTTGCTGGACTTAAAGTAAAGCTTAACACTTAAAGTAAAGCGTAAAACTGTGCAAAAAAGATAATAATTACCATTGTCAGGTCAACAGTTAACTGATAACAAAGCATTGATATGAGTTATTTCAGAATTAGTGTCAATATGCTGAAAAAGACATGGTTAGGCTGCTTTTGGGTTGATTTTTTTTTTTTGTAGGGTAGGGGAAAAAATCGATTCTTAGATTCATCACAAGCGGACGTGGACAATTCTGCATCGATTCGCAAATGTCAAAAATCTATTTTCTAAATGTTAGTTAGAATGAAAAAGGCGGAACTCAACTGCAAGGGCAGCTCAGCACCCGGACAGTCTACAGTTCACACATACTAGAGTTATCTTGCAGTTCATCTTCAAAAAAGACAGCGATTGCAAGCGTTTTTTGTTTCAATGACTAAATAATTACCTTTGCGAGACGAACGTGAAGTATATTTTGAACTCTCTACGCTGTCACTCAGAGATGTTAACGTTAACGGAGCAGAGCAGCAAACTCCAGCGGTAACAAACAAGACCAGCTGACCGACGCACACTGCAGCATTAAACAACTTAAACCAACTCTGGAGTGAAGAAAATAACTCGGTGCTCAGTCTGTTTCACCTCAAAAACCCTGTGACTGCTCAGTGTGTTGGACAGCGATGTCTTTCCCCGGAGCTAACGGTACAGCAGAGAGGCTGCTCTCCACTTCTGGAGACACAACGTTAATAGCAACACAGCAGAGCACTCTGCCTCCCCCTCATTTTGTTATTCTCATACAGACAGGAGACTGTAAGATGTTTTCAAATGAATTCATCCAAATGCAGTTAACTTTTTAAAATAAAAAGGCTGCGGACCATTTATGTTATCTGCCAGTTATGTTTCATTTTGTATTTCAGTGGACTAAAGACACCAGTGAATGGTTTGGCACACAGTAGTGCCCATTTTCTATTCATTCAATGGAGAATCGATTCTGAATTGAATCGGACACCAAACAATCGGGATTGGAATTAAATCAAATCGTGAGATTCCCAAATATTCCCATCTCTAATTTTTTGCTGAGTGTCAGATGGTGTGTTTTGGACTGCACTAGAAATCCAGAAAAGTAAGGTTCCAGTGGATTTCTGCTGAACAAGCTGACAAGATTTTGATCAGAATTCATTGATAGAAAATGATGGGAATCAAAGGTCCAGGTTAAAATTTGCAGTGGTTGTGCTTTCAATATTCTTTTCCTTGAGTTCTTGGTTGGATCCAAAAACACAGATCTGAAAGCTGACGGGTGTTTTTGCTTCTGGATTGATCTGCATCATCAGTTAATCAGTTACAGTAAAATGTGCATGTACTGATTTGCTCCACCTCCTTGTCCCAGATGGAAATATGCCCTCCCATATGTTTGAACCCACCCAAATATTGTGCTCACAAATAACATATTGAAGGGGGCCAGCGTTGTGGCTCGGGCTTGTGTGATTGGCTGATCTGCCGGTGGTTGGAGGGGTAGAAAAGCCATTTGTCAGCAGTATCTGCCACTCAGGTCGAAGCCAACAAGATGTGGACAAAACTCAATTTCAACATTAATGGAATAATACCACAGTTAATGTGCCGCCTACTGGAGCAGAACAGGAGGTCAACCCAGGGTCAAACCGTTGGATGCTGAGTGGCAGACCACGTGGGCACATCACTTGATTCACAGTCACGGCTAATTCAGATTTCCACTGTAGTGATGTTGAATTAAAAAATAATTGAATTGTCCAGCAGCTCTTTAGCGTTCTCCTTTCAAGCATTTATTACGTGCCTTGAACGTCAAAGATACCAGATGAAGATGCATGAAAAGCTGCTTTTGGTTTTGCTTTTTTATTCAGTTAACTTTTCCAGAATATTTTAGGGTAGTAATGTTTTTTTTCCTCTCTTCCCAGGGTTACTTCTTACTATTTGAGTCCATGTTGGACTCAGTCGTGCACGCCAGAAACCTCTACTTGGCTGACGGTGGCTCAGGTAAGTCACATATTCACATTTCTCTTAAGTTCTCATAGTAGACCAAGAGTTTAGGGCTTTTTAAAAAAAATATCAGTTCTCAGGTATATGACATGTAAAACTGCACAGAAAATTATTATATTACACTATTTTTCTCCAGGCATTATTTAATATTTCAATAATATTTTCTGTGAGTTAATTTTATGAGTTATTAAACACAGCCTTTCAGCCTGTCCTTGCATCCTATACGTCCTATACACTGGTATGGAATAGTGGGGGGAGGAGTGTTGGGGGCGTCACTCTACTTGTTTAACTCTATACGGACACAGGGAGCCAAACCCACCAGACGCAGTTTCCACTCAAACAAAGCAGCACATGAAGCTTGTTCCAACCTGAATCAGTGGCTCTGTTAGGCAGATAAACTAAGCTGCATCGTAAACAATACACGCTAAAAACACATACTGTATATCGCATGGCTTGCAATGGCCGAACTAAAATGGAAAAGGTGCTGTAATGTCTCTGCCAACACTAAAAAGCTGTGAAAAGACTAAATTAACACAGCATCTCCACTGCCAACTGATGTTTAATTATCATCCTGCGCCCACCTTAAGCAAATCCCTTGAAATCTTTGGTATGATGTCATCAAATCGGGCAGGGTTTAGGAAAGGTGTCTAATTCTAGTTTTAACCCCCAAAAGAGAGTTTGTATCTGCAGTGATGACAACATTTATTCTATATTCTCTACATAAAGTGTATATGAAGGAGTTAATGGCTCTATTTCTCCTCCCACTGAATAGTCAGCAGGGAGAATCTGTTCAAATCAGCCCCCCATGGTGATTACAGGTAACATATGCAGGAGTGATTGGGGTGTATTCCCTGTATTTCTCACTTAGCTGGTCAAAGTGTGCACCTGTCAACACGAGCTATACACACTGCTGTGCTTCCCTTCATCTGTACAATCTAACGAAATAGAACAATCAGCTATTAGCATAAAGGACATTTAGTTTTTTTTGTTTTTTTCTTGTATGACACGAACATGCAAAGGAGGCCAGCCCTCTCTAATCTGAGTGATGCTCAGAGGTTGTATAACAAACAGCTGAGGGGGAACAGTTACATCAGTCCAGAGACTCAGCAGCCCACCTCACCTCCACACACAGCTGTTTCAGAGACAACATGTCTCCTGTGTGGTTGGCGTGAAGAATGGGCGAATATGCACACAGTAGCTGAATATGGGTTCCGTACTCACATTTTTTTCTCACTAGCAGCTTGACGTAAGCATGGTGATGTTGCTTTGACATCATTTGCTGCTTTGCATTTTATCATGACTGTGCGTGACAATGGAAATGAAATTTTGGGCTGTATAGTAACAAGAATTTGTACATTTTAGAATCCTACATTTTAGAGAGGTGATGCTGTAGATCTGGAAATTGTAAAGTTGTAGATATTCTGTGGTATACCTTCCAAATATTAACTCAACTATTAAATTTCTGTCAGTTAATCTTCCTTGATCAATTCGCATGACCCATAAAAAGCATATGATCAAAGATAAGAAGCAAAGCATTTAAGATGGATTCTTCAAGTGAGATTTTAAAGTGTTGGAGTCAAAATAATAATATAAATAGATTATGATTTGACAGTATGCAAAGACCTTTTTTCTTTAGGGATTTGCTTTTGTGTGTGTCGGTCTCCTGGGTCATCCCATCCCTGCCACTGACCAGATTTAATGGCTTGTGCCAAATGTGACCCATCTAAGGAACGGTTCCACCACACTGCTTTTAGTGGCTCCTTGGGACATAAGGGAGAGGTCACATACACCACACACACACACACACAAACACACACACATACACATAGACGGACAGCCAAAATGACAGCACCTATAGAGACAGATCTGTTAGCGAGGGAGATTGGACAGGAGAAGGTGTGACCTGAGTAGAGCAGAAAGTGACAGGTCAGAGGATGCCGTATGGTTTGTCATGAGCCTTTAACCCTGACGCTCCCAACATGGGCTGCTCACACTGGATCTACTGCCAGCCAGCACTGCAAGAAATAAAATGATTATGATCAATATTCACCAAAACCAGGTAAAAACAGTTAAAGTCTGGCAGCTGGGGCAGCTTTTTAATAGAAAAAACCTAAAACACTCACTGCATATTCCCAGGATAAATTATATGTCACTCCAGGATAGCCTCTTTTTGTTTATATTGTGTTATACAGTGACTAAAGAGAATATTTACTAGTTGACCAGTTGTGCATTATTTTTAGTTAACTGTACTTCTCTGACATAGCAGTCCAATGTATTAGGTGTCTTTTTAAGTAGAGAGCGTATTGTCCTCAATAGTCCTGATTTTCATATGCAAACTGGTTTTATTTTGATCACTTGCATGTAACTGTGGTGTAACCAAAACATGCACTTCATGGAAGAAAAGGTAAATGACCCTGTGCATTATTTTTCCATATCTGCACATCTCATATTGTATTATCCTTTACATAATAACTCGGATACAGATGATACATGTTTTTTCCATGTGAGCTTTGACACAACAATGACAGCAGGATACTTTAGAGTAACATGGATTAGTGATCAAAAAATACTCATTTTTTCAACTTGAAGAGATTCAGCATATAGGTGGAAGAAATGTGCTGAAATCTTGATCATGATAAATCCCTTTAATGTTACCTTGTTAATAGTAAATGTAACAACAACAACAGTTTCATAATGCATCAGTATATGACATATGTCTCCTGTTAGCTGATTAGTTCTTTGGATTTCTGGTCTCATGTCATTTGTTGTAGCAGCTATTCACTATTTGATGAGTTTAAATGGGATTTCTTCATTGATAATCAGAAATTAAGGTCGGAGATTCATTAACTCGCTAGTTTGATTCACCTCCCTATTTCAACATGCATGGTGCCAGGCATGAAAAAGAGGTTAGTTACCTGTGTCCATACTTTGAGTGGGGGCTCCTCCATGTTGTTTCGTTCACAGGTAAACATGCCCAGGGCTGTATTTATGTGCAAATCTGTGAAGCAAGTATTACATTACAGTACAGCCAAACTGCACCTTAATGCAACGACCGAAACAAAGGTACATACCTTAACTTTTTAATTTATTAAATGTTGATCCTACAGTCATTGTGTCACATTAGATTTATCAACTTATGTCCTTACGTTTATTTTCAGATTTTGAGTGTGTGTGTGCACATGGCAGTGCTGAGTTATTAGTCCAGCCCTGCAGCACTGCTGCTGTATGTGTGTTTAAGCTACATTAGAAGAGAGTTACAGCGGCTCCCTCATTCTCCCCACTACATTAACCTCCCCTTCATCCTTAAATGTGTCCCCGCATGCCTGGCACAGCATAGCGTCCAGGGAAAAGGGATCTGTTTTGTCCCATGCCCCCTCCCACACCGTCTTTCCCTTTTTCACAGGCGACCAATGGGGGAGATGGTGAGAGCAAGAGAAGAGGGGGGAAGGAGGGGGGGAGCATGACAAACGGGCTGTGAGCAGCGAGTCGAGAAGGACGCAGATGTCAAAGCCATGAATCTGGGGACGCCCGTGTAACACCCCCCTCCCACCCCTTCTTCCTTTTCCCCTTTCTCCCTCTTCATCCACACCACACCACCCCCTTCCTTTGGCTATTCGTCTCTCTGTCTCCATTTCTTATTCAGGGTGTCTCTCAAACAGGCCTGTCCCGATTCTGCCCAATCAGCAGCCCTCCCTCCTCTTCTCACCTGGCCCTCATAATTACTCACTCGGTTCCGTAATCAGAGTAAAATGAAGTGACAGATCTGCTGTTTGTGTGTGTGTGTGTGTGTGTGTGTGTGTGTGTGTGTGTGTGTGTGTGTGTGTGTGTGTGTGTGCGCGCGCGCAAACACCGTCGTTAGGTATGGTGACACTCACAGGGTCACAAGCAGGCTTCAGCTAATAATGAGGGGCCATGAGTTGCCCATCACTGAGCTGTCACCATCCATTCGCACATTTTATGGGCCGATGTACCGAAGGTTACGTGAGACTGAGCACTAACACACGTGCCAGGAAAAATAAATAAAATCTGCTCATTGGAAGGCTTATATTTTTGGAACTATAAAAAGTGGCAGTAAAAAAAAGTTTGTAGTTTGCTCCTTTTATAAAGAACTGAGGCTGGGGCAATGTTTATGTCACAGCGGCTACCCTTGTTTCCCCTTTTGCTTCTTCCAGTAACACACTTTAACTTTTGTTTTGAGAAGTGCTACATAAGTGAAGTTTGCTTGCGTGCTTCATAGAAACTTCTCAAACCAATCCTCCATGACATAATTAGCTTTTCTGCTATCTCTGAGATCTCTGATAAAGTAATTGCACCAACACAAGGATAACTTCAACTAAAATATAGATACACTGGCCCTATTTCAATGCTCACACAATGAAAGGCTCAAGCTCACGTTAATATCTGTACTACCTTAACTGATCAGTTTGTTAGCTTAACGTAGCATCTGGTTAGCTAACCATATATGGAGCTTATGGTGTTCAGGCAGGAATATGGGATTTATGCAGTCCAACTAATCACCTAAGTTATTCAAGTAACAGATATATCTGTCAAAATCCCCGGTTCCACACTGCTAACTGCTGTTGCTTTATTCCTGGCAGCCAGGTTATTAGAGTAAAGCCAATGCTGCGCCTTAGTGTAATTGCTTCTGCTAAATTATTTCGTTATCTGCTATTACTGTTGGTATATGCTATTGTCGGTGCTAACACTTACAGCTGTCTACTGTTGTCTCTGCTGGCTGTTTTCTCTTGCTATCTGCTATTGCTTTCACTAAGTGTTTGTCGTTTATGCTATGGCTGCCATGTACTCGCTGTCGCTTTATGCTCTTATCATATGCCTGATTTCTTTAATTGTTGTTCACTTTCTTGGTCCATAAATAATTTTTGTTTTGTTTTGCTTGATAAAAGGAGAGAGAAAGAAATACTTGCTGTAGCTATCTACTATCTCTGCTGCTAACTTTTTGTAGCTATCTGCTGTAGCTGCTGTTAATGCTAGCTAATTTGATCTGCTATCACTACGGCTAACTGCTTGCTAACTCTATCTTCAATCTAGATAGCCAGATTTGTGATTTAAGGTTATATACCAATTTTAATGTTATAAATGAATACTTTAACCATCTGATATATTGTCTTATGCATGGATAACACTTAATAGTTTTGTGACTTGGCTACATTCAGTCTGTTCTCATTAATGAGGCTGACTTTCTCTCCCTGGAAATATGTACAATGCTATTGCTATAACTAAACAATTAACTATGCAGATTTTTTTCTGACTCTCCTGTATGAACATCGTTAGTGGAACAGATTCTTACATGACTACTAAATAGTGGTGTCAGTTATTTGTATGTTGAAATATTAAGTTTGATATATCCCAGGGCTGCCAACTCTCGTGCATTACTCTCAGTCATGCAATTGACACAGATCTCACAGTCTCATGCCACACATGCCTTTTGTCATGCTAACTTTTCGTCTTTGCCTCCTCTGTTGTAAAATAGTGATTTTTAAGCAAATAAGCAGGTTTTTTTTTCAAGTTCAGAAGGTTTGAGGCGCAGAGCGTAGCGAGATTAAGGCAGCATTTTTCATGGATTGTCTGTGAACACACCAATCATCATCTGTTTGAACCAAAAGCGTGCAACAACAAATCATTGTGATGCGCGTTCTGGTGAAGCAGCCAATCACAATGATTTTAACTAACCCGCTGGGCATCAGTGGAGCAAGGCTGGAGAGACTGCGGTGTTTGCATTGTTCGCACTGTGCAGCTCAGTACATCTGAGTTGCGGTTATAGCAACGTTAGTCAACGATGGTTCAAAATTCAGCAGGTAAGCACCAAATACCCCCCCCCTCCCACCCCAGGAAGAAATCTCACTCCAAGCTGAGTGTATTCTAAACTCTATTTTAGGCCTCAGGCCTCTGTCTTGGCTAATGTTACTTCACAGTAGGGATACCAGTGGCTTCAAGCATCTCAGCCCCGGCTTAATCACCAAGCAAATTAACCATACAAAGGAATCTATTCAGATGTGAAAGCACTCTGAAAAGACATTAAGACTCATGTTTAATGCTCATTTTAAGACATGGATAATGTTCATTCAGTAGACAATGTTATGTAATGATATAATCACTGCCCGTGCTCAGTCGTCAAAGCTTTGAAAAATTAAACTAGAGGCACAGTTCCCAAGTTACTGGCCTGCTTCTTCCATTTTTTTTCTGAGGCTGCTCGTCAGTTAGCTAAAAAACAAAATTCAGAACCTTGTATGACCACATAAACAACAAGCTGTATTTCAGCAGCAGTCATTTCTCTAAGGTGTTGCAGAGATTTTTGTAAACCTCAGAACCGCAATTCACATGATTTCCTACAAATTCAGAATGTATTCCAACCAACTTCTAAATCTGTTAGGCTGAGTAGCAACCACACATTTCTCCATCTCCGTTGTTGCTAACTTTGGAGCTAACCCCCTTCCTCTTCTTTGGTCTTGGGACGCTGCAGCATTTATTACCTGACACACTGTAGCCTGTACTGTACATTTACCGCCACACTGACAACTTACTACTAACCTTTTCCTCTCGCACTTGCATTCATCGTCAGTTTACTGCTGCTCGCTCTCTCACTTAACCACTGACTCACTTACGCACTGCCCTATTCCTTAAAAGGAGTTACGCTACCTGCAGTTTCCCAGGCAATGACACAGACTATTATTTACATGCTTTTGATTTCCGAATGAATGAGTATTTGGCGTTAGTTTTGGTATTAAATTATTAGTACTATTATAGGGGAAACACTGAAAGTGTAATGGACAAGAGGAAGTTTTTGACTGGGGCTTGCCTGTGTGTCTGCTTGAAGAATGAAATTAGGCAATGAGGCATTTTTTTCTCTTCTGGCATAATATAATTTGTGCAGCAGAGAAAGTTGTCTCATTCAGCTTGGATTGCCACTGAAATGTCTCAGAATGCCAGCTATTTGAAGGAGATGCACACCTGCCTGCCATTACTATCCCATTAAAAATGCACAAAAGATCTTCAGGAGAAAAGGAACAGTTGGTGAACATATTTGTTTATCAAATGTAACAATTATTTGTGCATACTATATGTGAATGCAACCAGTCCATTTCTGTGATTGGACCCACTATTTGGTTTGTATCATACACTATACTGTATGGTCAAAAATATATGGATATACCTTTTCACGTTTTGTGTACTCTTGGTCCGGGGCTCTTTTTCATACAACTTTATTTAAGGCCCCGTGAAACGGAAGTTAGAACATCTTTAGCTTTTGTACTGTGTCGTATTTCCCAGTGAAACAAAATATTTGAGCGGTGTACACTTACAAAAGGGAATTAAATCAAATCCTTGGCATTTGATTGGACCGCTAAAAGTGGGCGTGACTTAGAATTTAATGCAATATGGCGCTGCAGAGACAAACGGAGCTATTAGGACTGTTGGCTCCACATACACCTCCCTCACCTGTTGGTAGATCAGGAGGAAGATGAGGGAGAGATGAATGAATTAGACCTCAGCCACAAAGTTTTTCCCCACTGATATCCAAACACACATCTCTTCCTATCTCTCCCCATATTGCTCTGTTAACTATTACAACCCACAAACAGTGAAGTGTGGTTTTATATAACCGGTGTGGCTAGCTACTCGCCCAAAGTCACATTTGATTGGAGGATCTTCTGTAAACATATCTGAGTGCAGGATGAGTCATCAAACATATGAAACTGTTTTACAGAAAAAGACAGGGATTTTGATGCAAATACTCTGATACTGACATATATTTGGCATATAACAAGAAATAAATGAACAGTTAACAAAGGGACACAGGATTAAAACCGGGAAAAGTATTTTTTATTTCATGGGGCCTTTAAGACAACTTTGTGCCAACAGTTTGGGTAAGGCCCCTTCCTGTTTAAACTTGACAGAGCCCCAAAGCTCAAAGCACTTTTGGGAGGAATTGGAGCACAGAGTGTGAACCAGGCTTTATCACTCAACATCAATGTCCGACCTCACTAATGCTTTTGTGGCTGAAATGGACTTTAAAGGATACAGCTGGCAATTTTCTATATTTTTCCTATCGTCAACAATCTCATGTGCAGAGCCGAACCGACAATGAATTGATCTACTTACAAGTACTGTGTGTGTATCCAAAGCCTGATCTTGCATCCTTACATGGAACTTTTCTCCAGAGACTGAAACATAATCGCTGTTATTAGTCTTTGGAAACATTTCTAAACAAACTAACATGACCAGACTCTTTGTGGCGAAGAAACATGTCACCCAGTGCAACTGTGTGGCTCCATCATGTGTTTTTAATAGTTGTTGGACAACAAATGCGGTCTACAGAGGAAGAAGATATATCAGGCTTTGGTTACATGCACAATACATGTTAGTAGAGTCAATTCATTGTTGGTTTGGCTCCGAACATAAGATTTGTTGGCAGTAAGACAAATATAGAAAATCGTCAGCCATATCCTTCTTGTGGAAAGCCTTCTCAGAAGACTGGGGGCTGTTATAGCAACATATTAAATACCATCATTTTGGATTGAAATGCTCAACAATCCTATTATGTTTGGGTGCCCACATAACTTGTCTGGGTGTCCACATTTAGGCCACGTCATTTACTTGCCTACTGTATGTATTTATTCTTATATTTGTATTCAATCAATCACTGTTCTAAATAAGTGCTGTACAGAATATGAAGTATGAAAGTAGGACAAAAATCAGGTCATATTTTGTGCACACATGATGGATATAGTCATTACAGCAGCCTCATGAAATTGATGCAGAGCTCCACACCCACAAGGTGTTAAGGCATTCCTATAATTACATTTGTTGGATGGTTTGTATGACATTAAATTTGTTGATATTAAGGATGTCGCAGCACTGTGAGTAGAGGTTTATGGAAACAGAATTTGCCCACCCTCTGTTTTTAGTTATGATTAATGATCTTTAGTTTTGTGCAAAATGTGAAGTGATTCACTCATCGCAGATCAGGCATCCTTACAATGGGTGGTTGGTTCTGGTTTCTTTTGGATGTGTAGTGCATTGTTAGGAATTTAAAGCATTTGCGGTTTTATAACAATTTGGAAGGCTTTTGTGGGTTTCTCTGCTGCTGATGTGTTTGATGGGTGGGATCTGCCAATAAGGAATATAGAAGAAAATTAAGTTGAAAGTGTTATGTATGAAGTGTAAGATCAAAGGTCTCATTACTAGTTAGAGGAGTGAGCCCTGAACAGTGGGGAAAATACTTCTTAATCTGTTTCGGACTAACCTCAAGGAGTTGTTGTGACTACTCTATGCATGATTATACCCAAACAGACATGGCTAGATCTGTTTTACAATAAGCAGATGTTCTTTGTTTCTCTTTCACACAGGAACATACTGTTCAGATGCACAAACAGTGATTTCTGTGATTATTACTAACCATTTTAACCTTTCACAAGTTCAAACAAGCATTCATACATATTCTTACAATAATTTCCCTGTTACTGTTCAAGGAGGATCTTTGTCGTTAGATATGGATGTCCCCCTTGATCTTTTCTGACCGTCCATTGACTCCCAGTCAATGACCTTTGACCCTTTTTCCATTCAATGCACTGAGCACTTTTGGTCTGGTATTCACAGACAGCTGATCCATTTCTGGTGTTCAATCAGTCGTCTGTCTGGGGTTTTTGCCATTTCACCTTGTGACTTGAATGTCAAGAAAACACCTGCAAACAACTGAATGCTTCTGTGTTTATTTCATACATGTTTATCAGTCCTTGACTCCCCTCGCTCCTCTCGTCTCTCCTCAGTCTATCCAGACCTTTGTAACATCAGCCTGGCAGCAGTGGGAGACACACAGAAGCACCAAGACCGCATTGCTTTCTGGGACGACGTGTATGGCTTCAACATGGCATGTATGAAGAAGGCTGTGGTACCCGAGGCCGTGGTGGAAGTGGTGAAAGCAGAGACACTCATCTCTGAACCCACAGTCATACAGGTAAACATGAACATATACGACAACACTCGAGTGTAGAGGCCTATTAGAAGTCCTATTGATATTTGAAACACAGAGTAGTTGATTTAACCAATATTCAGTATCTCTAAAATGACAATCACATTAATTAGAGTGACTTTTCTCTGTAATTTGACATATTATCGGTTGTTCTGGGGGAACATAATGTGGATTTAGACTGGACCACTGGCCACTATAACCCTGAATGTCTGTCCGTTACTGACTCACAGTCACTGACTCACTGAGTGATGAAGTTACACCATTGGTCGGCCGGCCCAGTGTCTCTTTCAAATCAAACACCCCAAGATATGACTAGAAAGTATTGTTCCTGCAACTGCATTAATAACCTTTTTTTTTTTTTTAACTCAAATGTTTGCGATATGCTACTTCAGTAAACTTTAACAACAAATATTACTGGGACCACTACAGAAAATTGCAGATAAACATTTCATATCCAGGAATTCACATTATAGACACGACTACTGACTATCCCTGTAAGGGACTGGCCACTATTTCCTATATTGACCATACACAATGCAGCCGTATACTAGGTTTTGACTTAGTCTTGTTAAAAAGTGGCAGTGTGAACGTATGAGATGAAGTAACCATTATACATGTGGTGTTTTTAAGGAAGTAAAATTAATAGGATTCAATTGTGATTCAAATGTGTGTTTCTGTATTTGTATTAAATAAGACTTCAACACAGATGTAACTGGCATAACCCAGTGAGTCAGCATAAAGTCGCATGAGCTCTGTGTAGCCATGTGATGAACTGTTTGACTAAGTACTGAGAAAATTTTAATTAAAAAAATTAAAATTAAAATTAAATTAAATTAGATTCAAGTATTTAGCCTTAAATGTAAATACTGAACCTCTTCTTTTAAAGGTTAATTTTGACTCTCCACGATGCACCTGGCTTTGCATAGCACTTGTTGCTCAAATATGACAAACAGATGACATCAGCCATTATTATAAACAAAAGATTAAAAAACAAATTCTTCCCTGAAAGATTCCCTCCAAACCAAACTTTCATCTCAGAATCTTCAGTTTTCTTCTTCTGTAGCAGTAATTAAGGTGGATCCTCAATTTTGCCATCTATTAATGTCACTAACCCTCCGATGCGCCAAACTTTCTGATTTTTAACAATTGTATCGGCCCAACATATTGTCAAACCATCTGATCCTAATATACAGTGTGTGTCTTCTCCAGACACACACACCTACACCTACACTACACATAGGAGAAAAACAGTTTGTGTGGCCCAGGCTGTGAGGTTAGAGACAGAGAATGAGAGCAGGAGTTAGCTGTGACGAGAGAGAGATAGGGCCCTGGAGGTATGTGTGTTTATGTGTGTGTTTGTGGAGATGCTGTAGTGCTAGGTGATTGATCTGTCTAATCCTTGTTTAAATTCCTCTTGAGGAAACTTCATTACTCTCAGCCCCCCGTGGATAGAGCGGTTTTCACTGAGCTGATGGGAGAGTACACACATTACGCAGTGATAAAACAAACACACACACACATAGTCCCACATCTAAACATAGATACCTCCTCTGAATCTTTCCATGTTTGAACGCTCTTCCCTCTTGTCTCTCATAGCATCGTGTGTTTCCTCGCCGGTTGGCCTGTTTGCTAAGTAGCATGCCCTCCACCCATCTGTGGATGTGATGAATGAGGGGAGAACTTGATATAATGGAATTTGAATCCTCTAATCGATAGTTTCTCCCCTCCAGTGACAAATAGACAGCCCCTCTGCCCAAATTACATGGACTCTCATCTATTGCCTCCCGTTGATACGATCCAATAACATTCCATTAAGGCTGGCTGCTACTCCGTAAAATTGAGAGCCCTCTCATGGAATTATAAATTCCTGCAAAACAGATGGGTTTTTTTTTTCTCGGTGAAAACAGATAGGAATGTTCAACTTGAGAAATATTAAACTTGCAACCATTTTAAGCTGCTTTAAAGCCGCCTTATGTAATGTGTTTCATGTTCATTTATATTGCTATGGAGTTTTGTTTCTCTAAACAGTCTCTTAAAGACGCAATCCATAATCCACATGCCTACCTGCCCAGGATTATACACATTTACTGTGTCAAAGCTTTTTATGTTGCCTGCTGGGTGCAAACCTACTCAAACACCACGTAAATGAGATGGATGGTTTATCTTCATCAGTTAAGAAGAGAATCCTGTTTAACACATTTAGATGTCAACTCAAGAAATGTGTTTTTTTGAGATGTATACACTTATACCAGGTGTCTTCAAGGTTTTTCAGATGTACCCATTTTCGAAGGGAAGACTACTGTTTGTTACAGCTTGGGTTTTATTTTTGAAGCTGCAGTCATCAGTTCTGTCAGTTATGATTTTATCGTACTCACCAAAGTAGTTGCTGACATTGTGGAACATGGTCACATTACCAAAAACAACTCTTACTCTTTCAAACTTTCTGTTGCAGCAGTGTACAGACAGACTTCTATTGTATTTACTGTGGTTTTGCACATTCAAAGTTTTCCTGGGCAGGATGGGATTAGTAGTGATATTACATGTGCACTTACTGTAGACTTTACCTCCAAATAAAGTGGTAGCTAATTTGGCTAAACTGAAAGGTTTGATTACAACCTGTATGAACGTCTGACCACTTGTGTTTGTTGCCCCGTTGGACCTATTTTCAGCAGTGATTCTGCATTTCAACTAGGTTGGTTAAGTACAGTGTTATCATAACAGATAAAACTGGGCACCAGAACACAGAAAATACAGTAAAACCTAAGGTGTAATAAACCAGTTTTCCTTTAAGACAGACAAAATATTTCTGTGGGAAGAGAAAGGAAATACTACTACACTTAGCTGTGAGACATTGTATTCAAAATGATTCCAAAGTACAGCATAAAATGTCAACAGTTCTTGCTACAGTATAGAATGAAGGTCTTACAGCAAAATAAGTCAGTTTTCACAACTGAACAGCAGGACATTTGTAAAATTGAAATACCTGAAAAAAACAGTCAGAACTTTGACTGCAGATCCTGTCCTCACTGCAGTCAGACAGTCCAACTTGTTCCAGCCAAGAAAAAAAACTGCAGTCTCAAATCACCAGATCAGATTTGTTTTATGCCGACTGCACGTTTGTTCTGTTTCTTTTTTATTGCTTGATCACAATCCATACAGTCATTATTATGTATAGATGTGTATGTTTTTGTATATTTGTGCATCATGGTGAGGTGTGTTTTTCACTCTCAACAGACGATTGACTGTAACAGTGTGTGTCTGTCTGAGCTGGAGTTTGCATCAGATTTCTGCTTGAAGATAAAAGACACTGCAGACTGCACGGTAAGTAACACACACACACACACACACACACACAAACACATGTATAGACACTGAGCCATGCACAATACTGTTGCTATGGAAAAGTTTGTAGAGTTTGTAAAATTGATAAAGTTTGATTTTAAAATGAAATTATTGTTGTTAATTATTTCAAAGTATTTTTTTCTGAGAGCATGTAGTACCTCTGATGTAATCAAGTACTAACTTTGTGTCACTAGGGCTTAATATAATGTCATTTTTTATGTTGCTGAGATCTCAAATGAAAAAAATAAGCATTTTGAAGAAAAACTCAGTAGTGTTTCTAATATATACAAGATATTTTTGACTTCCCAGTAAGTTTCCCAGTTGAGTTTTTACAATTCTAATTTAGTGTTAAACATTAAGGACTACATAAATAAACTTGACTGGAAACAAAAGTTTGTTCATCCGCCGTTACCACCTGTCATTTATCAGAGATATTGTGTGGAAGGAACAAGGCAGTACAAACAGCAGAGACATCAGTCAGCTCACGTTGATGGATTATGTGTCTGTATTTAAGAGGGATGTCTGTCAGTTGGATATTTAATAGAGTTTCCAATCGAATCCCAGCACTGAGGCTAATGTGACTTTGAATTACATGTCATAAAACATAGTGAATGTTCTCATCCCGCTTGCCCTGTCATTGTCTCAAACGTCAAAAAACACTTACTCACACATTCACAACCTACCTCACGTTCTTGGAGCATGTGACTTACAGTGTGTCATGGGGGGGAAAAAAACGTATTTGCCCCTATTTCTATTTGGATCATATTTCCACTGGACCAAAGCTGATCTTTTGTCTTTCAGAGTAAATTCCTTATGTTTTAGACAGACGTTATATCCATGTTCACTTGAACATACATGCCCTGTGAAGCCATCGAGACCAAAAGGTAGCCATGTTTTATTCAAGAGATGCTTTACTTGTCAGGGTGTTTTTGAGCAAGGAACATAAAGCTGCTAATACATTTTAGACCCTTTGAAACAGAAATGTTTGGGATGAATCTCACCGAAAGTGACTGCATGGCTCAGTAGCAGTGATACTGTTTTTTTTGTGTGATTTGGACGTACTGATCCTTTTAAGATACCTTATTTCATGATGTGACTAAAGATGGGATATAGTTTTGTGTTTGAGTGTTTCAGAGGCTGTAGCTCTGTTCGAGGTCCTTCCAGAACTGAAACACTCACATAAATGAAAAAGCCTAAAAAATGTTTGTAATTATTTCCAGATCAACCCTTCTCCTCTTTGCCACGTCACTCACTATCACAAAAGTGAAGGAAAGAATGTTTACATGATTACTACAGGTATATAATGAATGTGTGCTATCGTCTGATAATGTACTACATATCCATGTAGTTGTTTGTAGTAGTTTTGGTGGTGTTATGATCAGATGGTCATCCTTTGATAAGTGTTATGGAAGGAAAATGGTGCTCTTGAATTACTTAATTAAGATTAATTGTGCACACAAATTAACAGAACATAATATCAGACAATATTGTTAACCTTTTAAGATATGTTGAAGGAATATCAAAGATAACACAACTTTTTTTACAGGTAAAATGCCAAATACATCCACGTATCTGTGTCGAAAATCAAAGCAAAACTGTGTTAAACCCATTTGACTCATTTAGATGAGATTTTCCGTTGGCAACATTTACACTGCATTGATTTATTCGATTTATTTATTTATTGAATGGGACAGTGTGCAGTTTGAAACATTGATGATGCACTGCACCAGAGTTAGCTTGAAGCTAATTTGCATCTGTAGTCCCCAACAAAAAACATACAACAGCACAACAACAAACAGTAAAAAGCAAAAAAAACTCCCCAAAAAACAAAAACACACAGAACACACCATACAAAATACAAAGCTACACATAGCACATCACATACACCCACAATGTCAATTAGAAATAATGTAAAATATTGATTGGTCTTTAGTACATGTGTCAGTCTGGTCTTGAATGCATTGATAGAACTACAATTCCTCATATCATCAGGTAGGGCATTAGGTAACACCAAGCCAAGCTGGCCAGTACTGCTGAAACTATAACAAGTGTTACATCACAACTGTATGATATATTACCAATAGAAAGTGACAAGAAAAGTGGGCAGGTGTGCAGAAAATATTAAAATGTTGGACACCAGCTGTTGTCCATCCTAGTAAAACACCTATAAATGTTACATTACACAGTATTTGCACTGCAAATGATATCCTTATAATCTTATTTTAATCCAAATATTTGCATAGACTTTTTCTCATAATTTCTGTTTACATTTTGTACTGATAATATTTAGATATTTAAATAAAAGACAAAAATAAAAGTATGACTTCACATGACTTATCTGAAAGCTGTCTGAACCTTTGAGTTGTGGTGTGTAGGTCAGCTTGACCAACGACTCCCAACACAAAACTAAAGTGTGTGTCCTCAGTGAGGGTCAGCTAAAGGCACCAAAGCATGGAAAATGGTTTACGAGTCTATTTGGTGAGGTGCTGGCAGCCACCATCAAACCCCCTCCCTCCCCCCCACCCCCCCTCTGGCCCCTCCACCCACCTCCCCTGAACTTCCCCCTGTGTCTGAGCCACATTGCTCTCTGTGGTACCAGCAGCCACCTGCCGACTACAGAACAGCCTCACTACTGCAGCCTGACGCTCTGCACTGTGAGAAGTGATCTGTCTGTAAAAAAAAAAAAAAAAAAAAAAAAAAATCCCATTGTGTTGGAGCAGCTTTGTGTTGTGCTGCAGTGTTACTGCGCTGTCTGGTGTATTGGTTTAATGGATAATCAATAGGTAGTTATTATCTGGCCTGTGCTCCCTGGGTAAGGCTGGTGGATTTAATGGGATTTGTAAACATCCTCTCATTTTTCCTGTCTTCTCTTCTCTGTAATTGAAAACATCCAGTTTCTCTTTCTAGGATGTAAGTCTAGTCATGTTAGGGGAATGCTGCAGCAAAACAGATGATGGGATCATATAGGAAGATGTCATTTTTCTGTACTTTTTTGTTTTTTCCAGGTTGCACAATTACTTTTTACCCGCCTTCTTCCTGCTATTTCACGTTTTTCCATCACATCCTCATTTGGTGAGCTGATATGCAAGTGTACATGTGTCTTGGTATCTCATGTACAGTATGGGATTCATCACTCAGTCATGCTATCAGACTCTTCTTATCCAGGTGTTCCTGGCTTTTATAATGCTGGTATTCTGTGTAGAGGATATCACTACAGAGTGAGTTCCAGCCGGCTTGTCCAAGGATTTACAGATGCATTATTGACCTGCAGGAGTCGTGTGCTGTTACCATAAAGATACTGATCTGTAGTCAGTATTGGCTGCAGCTCCCCAGTAGTAGTTAAGGTTAGGATGTGTGAAGGGTAAACCGCTCCTGGACCAGTGCTCGAGGACTGTTGAGGGAGAGCTGCTGCGCCTGCCGTCCTGTGATGGAGCGCCTGCTTTTGTTCTCCTGTCGACAGTCCATTCATCAGCTCAGCCTGCCTAACCTTGCATTAAATGAACAGCACAACCCCTGCGTCTGCGCCGTTCACGCACAAGACAAATCCTCTCACTCTCGCTTTTTTTTAACCCTCCTTTCCTTACCTCCCTTTTAGATCTCACATGCTCTGTGCCTTGTATACATCGTGTCTGCTTTTGCAAACCGCGAAGGCACATACAGGATATACCAGAAACAGGTTTATTGACAAGTAGGTTTTCACGTACAAGGAATTTGCCTTCGTGTTGCGGTGCAGAACAATCAAAATATACAAAGTAAGATAAAATACTGTATATTTGCTTAAACTTGAATCTGAATTGCTCTCAGGACATCTATATCTTTGCATTTTTTTTGCTTTAGCCCCCACAACTCTGCTCCAGTCATGATCCGTTTACCAGAACTGGAGAACAGGGAACTCATCCCCTCCTAAAGGCTGAAAATGATGTACGCTGATGGCATGGTGAGAGAGAATAAGTGTCTGTCTGTAATTAATTTTAACACCGCTGTCTCACTGCTGCTGACGTAGCTACTGTAGCGCTACAGAGGAAAACGTCTCTGCAATCCATCTCTCACCTGCTTTCCATCAAATTTAAATTCTGTGTTGGGGGGGGGCGGGGGGGAGGGTGGCCTTATGGACTGACAGGGCAGGCACTCGTCAACTTCAAGGACGATTTTCATCACATTAGGAGGAGAATTGTTAATGGAAAAATCCACTCAGTGGTGTATAAGTTCATAGCATTTAAAGCTGACTTATCAGCTGACTTTTGGCAGGCTTTGTTACTATAAGTTGTAAATCTACTTGCAAAGTTAACAGACATCTTTTGTTTAGCTTAGTCAGGTCCAGGCACATAAAATAAGTGGGTTAGGCTGGAGGCTCATTTTAAAATGTTGCGCTGGGTGGCAGACGAGAGGCAAAGTGGTGAAGTGACTGTGTACCACACCAGAGACATGGGGTTCAACTCCTGGTTTCAGTACCATGGACAGCATAACCAAGGTACTACTACCAGGAGGTGAACGCCTCTGAAGTTGGAAAAAGCATCCAGGTAGAGGATTTGAGAATTTATTCCAAATATATAGTCAGAGTTTTCTAGGTGCCAGTATCTAGTGGCAACAAGAGGAGCTACAGCTTCAGAGACTTCAGCATCCAGTTATACACAGAAAAACCACAATAGAAGAGACATAGACCAATGTCCACAGACACACACACAGCAGCAATAAAAGACCAGATGCCATGCAGCCACAAGATATATCTCTTTTGAGCAAGGGGTGACATTTTTCTCAACTAAAACAACCTCACTCTTTCGTTATCATCTAACATGAGCCTAATGTATCAGTTTCAGGCTTGTTGGGGTGTTGTTTGGAGGCACTGTGGGAAATGTGGGCCTCTACTGAGAGGGATAATGGTTAGAGTAAAATTATTTACACAGCTTCATCAGAGATGCCTCCTAGAATGAATTGCACATCACAGACTATCAATATATAACAATATAAGCACATATTTGGGAAAATGGGACTATAGCAAGAACAACATTTTATGGGTCAAGGAGCGCAAGCCCCCTACTGCTTTCCAAAAAACTTACAGAAATCATCTCAAACACTTGTCAATGAGTTTAACACTGAAAGTGGACATGGAAAGTAGTCCCCTGGAAATCCATGTTCCTATTATAGCAAACCTATTGCAGCTGCAGGGCTATTCATCACATCTGGAGTCACTTTGTCATTTTATTTTTGCAATTTGGAAACTTGCAGACACAAACTGTCTTCTTACGTTACGTTTTCTTACGTTCTTACTATTTGGCTTGCTTTCAAATACGCTTAATTCAAAGCTAACCACTGCCTCACACTAATATAAATAAACTAGAGTGCACTCATGACCAGGAAGTGGATCCATGATTCTACTGTCTGTGTTAACTTTCAGGAACACTCAAAGGCAAGCATTTGAGTCGTAGAAGGTTTGTGCTCCTTGCCTTGATGTCAGAGTTTGTGATTCCTAAATCTCTACAACAGAAGGTGAAAGTAAAAAGTTAGAATGACCAATAGTAATTAAGAGAATAACACTCAGGCTGACAAATACTGGAATTTCCCTCTTAAGATGTGAATAGGTTGAGTTAAAGGGGTACTATCATTCACATTTTCAGGTCTATATTTTTATTCCAGGGCTCTACTGGAATATCTTTGCATGATTTACACTTCCAAAAGCTCTTATTTAACTTATGCTGGTTCTTTATGCAGCCCCTTAGTTCAGCCGCTGTTTGAAACAGGCCGTTTTAGCTCCTGTCTCTTTAAGGCCCCCCTCCCCACTCTGTTCTGAATGGCCAGTTTTAGGAAGTTTCGGTGGACTTCTACTGGCTCTGGAGGCTACAGTAGTAGGATTTTGCTGCTTTTTCTCATTCTTTACTCGAAATGGAAATCTATAAACAATCTGATGTCATCATGAGGAGGAAGTAGTGTTAACACTGCAAGGCTGAAGCCCTGGCTTTTCACTTCCAGGCAGCATATTTATGTCCCCTTTAATCACCTGAACAAAGCTCAGTGATGCAGTTCGCCAGAGAGCTTTGCACAGCTTGAATCAGGACCTTCTCCAACTGTTACAGTACAGTTGTTTGTGTGTTTTCGTGAGGCATCATGAGCGAGGAACACCAACTGGAGGGAGGCCGAAGCCGAGGCTGATTCACGCTCCGCCTCACTGGGGCGGCAGCAGTCGGACGGAGAGGCTGAGAGGAGAGACGGAGGAGGTGGAGGGAGGGAATTCACACCAATCCGCCCGTGAGGTGGTCGTGCTTGAAGCCTCCACGCCTGGATAAACCCCATCAAAAGCGCATTAGCCCTCTCTCCTCCCGCCTCCTCCCTCCCTCCCTCCCTCCCCCTCAGCACCCTTCCTTCTCCCTCCCCTTAACCCCTCCCTGCGTCCCCCCCCCCCACCGTTGTATAATAGTATCTGGCCGGGCCACGCGGCTCGCTGACACACAGCCGGGCGAAAGGGGAGCGATGATGAATTGCTCCCTGTTGGTGTTATCCATGATGATAATTATTAATTTTCCCCCTGCTCTTCCCAGAGAATGGGGGCCGGAGAGCTGCAGTGTTGCGGAGCCTCCTCCGTGGGCCATCAGGAAGCCCACTGTCATCACTTATCACAGACAGAGCCGGGGCCCAAGGCTAAACGCTGATGAAAATGAAAAGCGTTCATTCTGATTTGTCCTGTTTTTTGGTGTGTGGGTGTGTGTATGTGTCTCTGTATCTTAAGTTTACCCTTTCTTTTCCTTGTCATTTCTCCTCTCTCTCACTCTTTCTTCCTTAACCCTTCCTCCCTCACAGAGGCCTTAATATGGGTTGTTAAAATGATCATAACTTAGTTGAACTTTTGAACATAGGTCTCATAGCTCAAGATGACAACCTTTACTATGTGCTCTGCTTTTTTTTTAAAACCTGCATTAATCACATATCACTTTATGGGATGTGAAAGCAGTTGCTCGTAGTACTGAAATCAGAGAATTATAACCAACTCTGCATCTCTTTGCAGCTTTTTAGCCTTGTTTGGCTATTAGTTTTGGTTTCACAGCATTTTTACTGTATGGTTCAGTCTCATCAACCCTGTTTCCAGCAGCATCGGGCAACTATTTTTAGCAAACGAGACCCAATTAACCCTCAGCACTACCGTCCCAGCACTAAATGGCAAATAAAGATGTTGACTAGGTGAGGAAAGTCTAGCAGCCAAAGAACCAGATATTTTTCTCAGGTGTTTGCTTCAAGAACTTTTTCTTGCACCTGCGATACGATGGAGGTTTTGTATCTTTCAGGTTGTCCTGATATTTTTCAGCCCCAAGGTGGCCAAAAATTGGTTAATACAACTTTAAGTATCTAAAACATCTGACTTTAATCATCACTTTACATGCATCGGTGTTTGTGTGGTGGAGCTATTATGCAACTGTCTGAAACTTGAACTTCATTAGTAGATACTTTTTAAGGTGTTTTAATGCTTATAATGTCCCGGTGGCGTCAGATGAACATAAAAACTCAGTCCCCATCTGTTTGAAAGTTTGAGTCCTGCTACCATTATACTAGCACTCATAAAAACTGTCATTAAGTTCTTTGAAAAGGCCCCAAAAGGTTTGAGAAACTCTCTTCCTCAGCCCAGTTTAAATCAAAAAGTATTAAACGCCTCTGATTAGCTTCGCTTGGCACAGTCTATATCAGGCGTGAGCCATCAAGGTCTTTATTACTTATCTGAACACTTCCACGTCTGTTGTGTTTTATATATGATTCAGCTGCATTCCTCTTTTTTTTCCAAATGTGACTTTAATGGAGCAGCAAAAGCACTGAACTTTTGCATGTGCAAGTTTCACTCTGTGGCCTAAATTTTGATTCCCCGCCTACTGCGGTGCGAAAGTTGCACGACTCAGAAGTGACAATCAATCTCGCTTATGAGGGGTTGTCATCAGCGAGGCGCGATGAGGATGATCTCTGCCTCTCCGGCTGAGAGAGGTGAATTCGCTCTGCCTGACGAGTAATTACGGCTAATTTCCTAATTACCTCAGCACCGAACGTCTCTGTAGCGTTCATTAAAAGCCATAATTGCATTGGGTTGACATGCTCTTTTATCCACTTTGGGGTCCTTTTCTGGCGGTTTAGCTGTGAGCTAGCGGTGCCGCCCCTGCCTGTCTGAGTCGATAAAGGGTGATTGAAGCCTCAGTGCGGGGAGTGTGTTAAACACGGGGTCTGACGGCATCATGATTATCAAGTCTGCATGTGTGTGTTTCTTTGTGTGTGTACTGTATTATGAAAAAAATGAACTCTCTTAGCCGTTAACAGATACTCCAAATGATACAAACCAATAAGAAAAGCCAATAAAAACGAAACCTCCCCAGCTTTTACATCATGTTACACCCACTCTGCTCCGTCCCTCCCTTTCAACTTTCTATATGTCTCCCTTCTCTCTGTTTTCCCCATCCTAACCACTCTCTCTGTCCTCCTTTCCTCTCTCCTCCCCCCCCCCCCGTTTCCCTCTCTCTTGCATTGATTCGGCTCTTCTTTGTCTCTGAGAGCCGGCCTCCAAGTTGTCAGCTGCGTCAGTATTAAAAGCTATTAGTTCTGCATCATTGCCACTACAAGTGTGCTCCTGAGATTGATAGTGCCTCTCTTCTTCCAGTGGGGGGAGAAATGGGATGAAAACAAGCCTGGGGGGGTGGTTTTTACCTCACATATCTGACAACGGTCACCTACAGGCAGTCTGGTCCTGGACTTTTCTCAGTTTGTTTAAGGTGTGTGAATTGGTTTTCACTCAGATGAGTCATAGCTCTGCAAATCTTTACCAGCAGACAGCATATTTAGAGACTACATATCCATGCGGTAGGTAGATAAAACCCAACCTAAAGGAAAAGTAGTGATTTCTGGTCAATTTTAGGACCTAAAATGAACCATAATGGAGCTTCAGCCTGTGTGGTTTATTCTTCAGCTGTCTAATTTCTTTCCCCCAGCTGGTATAATTCTGGAAAACACACATTCATATTCATATTCAGTTGGAACAAAATCACTTTGGTGTTTAATTTCCTTCAGTAATTCACTCCACTCTGCTGGGGTGTTTTCACATCGCTGCAACACTGTCACCAAAATAGCTACCTTTGCTAATTTCATATACCAAGCCGGATATTATTTCTATTGTCAGCAAAATTGCCTCAGTGTTGTTGGCGGCTGCTTCATAATTTATTTCTTTTGTCCGATGACAAGTCTCCCAGATGAGGTGAGAGGGAGCACCTGGGACGTGTTGTTGACTCAGCCTAAATGAGAAACCAAGTTGGTTTTGGGTCGAAGGAGGGCTGAAGAAAACAGAGTACGGTTCTCATATCGATAACACAGTTCACTACACTACACACACTCTCATCTAACACACTACACACTCATATTCATAACAATGGCAGCGGTATGCACGGCAAGCAAAAGATCAGAATTTGATGTCCTCTTTAAGGCAACGCTATAAAGAAAAAGTACTGTAATTACATGAAGTATAAATTATGTTGTTCCCGGTATGGTTGTACTGCTTTATTCCTAAACACAGCAGCTTATTTTGCTCATGAAAACCTGAGAATTGTTCTGCCTCCTCCTTCTCTCTCAGCTCTGGATGTCAGAGTTGCAGTGTAGTCAAACAAATCCAGCGGTTTATTGTACTGTCACATTCTAACACGCCCCTCATATTTCATTGCAGGCAATTGTCGGCTACTTTGACATTTTCTTTGACAAAGGCTGCAGCAACAAGGTAAGCAGCGGCGGCAACAGCCAAGCCATTTAACGGAAACTCAATTATGTTCACGCTTTAGCGTGTTCCTCCTCCCTGAGGCGTTCGCTGGCAATCGACGGGCGTCTTAGCCTACTGCTGATATAAGCACTTACCCACCAGAGCCGGCCAGTTGGAACAGCCGATGCCAAGCTCTGTGAGCAACACACAGACAAGCCTTCTGATTACCTTGTATTGTACCTGAGACTCAAGATTCATGTTATGGATGAGCCAGTAAATTATCATCTCCACTGGGAACTAAAGATGGGACAATGTAACATGGGATTATCTGTCTGCTTCATACACACAGTGTAGTCAGTTTATGATACAGACTAAGTTCTAGATGATTTCTACACACAGAAGAGTAGACTGACTGTAACAGAAACCATGAAATAGAAGATTGATTCCAATCTGTTGTGCAGCTTTATTTTGATCTGAACAAGACTCCTTTAGGACCTCCAGTAAGTTTTTACTTCTGCTGGAGTTAGTCCTTCCAACTTTATTTCTCTCAACTTTGTTTTTTTTTTACATTTAAATTGTATTGATCTTTTCTTCTGCTGCTGCTTATGGACTCATGTAGAACATGAATGTGAATAGCCTGGTTCCCACAAAGGCTCACCATTTTCAGTTTTTAGTAGTTTTCACTAAAAATACCCAGATTTTTTAGTAGCAGATCAGTTTAAACTGATTACACCCAGAAATGATGTCCTCAAGCATCCTCAAGTTGTTGTTTTTGGCTGCAAGAAACCACACAGTTCACATTAAACAAATGCTGCAGACAATGTGTCATGTACTGTGTTGAAAAAAAATGAGAAAAGCAAATAATCTGCTCATTCTTTTGAGTCTGATCTATAACGTCTACTATTTGTGGACGTGGTTATTCCAAAACCACCTTTTAGAACTTTTACACCTTCACCAGGACAGGCTTCAGAAACCAGATATGTTTCTTTCCAGTGCTTAATTATCTGGAAAGGCATCAGTCTAACGATGTTTAAGAATTAGATAAAGTTGGCGAAATACTGAGCATGTCCCACAGGGTTGTTCTTAACTTCTTGAGATGAATCTTAGCTCTCTGTACTGAAATAACAGCAGTGCTTTGTGATGTTTCTCCTCATCATTTTTTCTTTTTACACACTTTCGTGCCAGGTGATGTTCTCCACGGGTCCTCAGGTCACAAAGACACACTGGAAACAGACGGTCTTCCTACTGGAGAGACCTGTTTCTGTCCAGGCAGGTCAGTAACTCAGAAACACTGAAGCTTTTTATTTTGCATGTTATTTTGGTTTTGTGTTGCATTTAGGTTTCTGTTGTATATGGGTTTTTTTAATGTTGTATTTGTGTGTTTTATGTTCCACTTGTACACCTCGGCGGTGCGTCATAGCAGGCTGCGGCAGGTAATCTGTCTGCGGCGGAGATGTAGTCAGACTGGTTGACACCCGTTATCTGTCACCCACAGAGACAGCGAGGGATCAAAACAAATCGCATTCAGCCATCAGAGACAGCGTGTAAAACTTCATCTGATAGCCGATCGCAAGGACTCAGAATCATGACACTTTACAAGAGGAGAGCTTTGTAACTGACCAGTGAAAATATTTATAGAGTCACTGTATCAGCAGATTTAAATGGCATTAACTGATGCTGCTATCTGTGAAGACAGCTGTATGGATGTTCTCTGGAATAATGTTGTGCACCTTCAAACTCCAGCAAGCATGACACAGCATCTTTAATGTTTATTTGAGAAGTTCAGCTCACTGTTGTTGGTCTGTACTGAAACTGTCATCAACCGACCATGAACACCAATATATTTCTTACTGTAATGGAATTACCAACCAGACAGGTATGACCCAACAAATCCAGTCTTTTCAATAGCATAGTATAGAGAGTGTTTCCAGCCCAATGTGCCATTTTTACCCTTCAATTTCATATACAAATTGATAAAACACACTTTCAACTACAGTTTCTAGAAAGGCATTACGTTTTTGTTTTATGATAAGATATCTTTGCTTATGAGTTCTGATTTTTACACTTTATACACTGTGCTCAAGGCAAAAAGGTGCGTCTGGTGAAAAACAGTACTTGCTGTATATCCTACGTTTCGTGTACACTAAAGCATGTAAAAGTGCCAAATTTATTGCCAAAGTTATTTAATTTGCTGCCATGAAGTAAATGACTGAAGAGGAATTTCTCCATCCCTTAGTGTACGAGAGCCTTCACTTGTTGGAAATGAACTTCAAATAATAATTTTCCCATCCATGTAGCCGCGAAGGTCTGAGTGTTGTAAATTTTTCTGGCTGCTTATATGTCCACGTGTGGACGAGCGTTTGCCACCTGAAATTTATGACCGCACAGCTACAAGAAAGTCACAGATGACTTTCTTCTGATACCGACATGTATCTCGCTCTATTTGTTAAGGTGCAGTAAATAAAATCTCTGGATGAATTCTTTAGTCGATGTCCAGCGCTGGACTTCACAGTGATGGAAAGTCCAGCAAACAACAAACAGTTCAAAAACAAGCAGTCCTAATAAAAGTAGTCTAGTTCAAAGTTGGCCTTCGTTGTTCGCAGCATTTCTTTTCCTCTTGAGTTATTCACCTATTTCTATTTACTTTGAATTATCTGTTGAAGAACTTTGATATTTCAGCCATGCTATAGCTCACTGCTCAGTTCATCTTCTTTTTATGCCATAAAAAATGGAAAACTTGTAGATTTATCACCTGAGCGTGCGTGTTAGATCAGTAAATGTTAAAGCTTTAATTAACTAAATACTGGTGTAATCATTTCTGCTATCGTGAAATCAGTCTTCCGTCTTGCAAAACTGAATTATATTCTTAAAAAACAGTAATTATAACTGTTGTATGATTACAGTGCAGTATATAGGCTTACTCCTCGTGTGTGTTGTGTGAGTGATCCTGTGTTTATTACTGCTGTAAGCTCTGGCACTCTGTGCACAGTATCATAATGGGAATCGTGGATGTGTCTAGTGATGTGAGGATGGATGGGCCCAAGGGGGCCGGCTGTCCACTCACTGACCAGATATCAGATGGAGTCTACTGTAATAAATGACCTGCAGGGGTACGCAGACGCTTGATGTCCGGCGGCCCTTAACCACGCTCAGCCTCCTCTGGCAGCAGCCAGGATGATAAGAACCTCAAAACCTCTGACGCTGCTCAAACACTATCACAGCCTCTGCGCTCCGCTGGGTCAGATAAACGCAGCTGAATCTGAGAGCGGAGCCGAGGACGACGGTACGCCAACACCGTGCAGAAACTGGAAACTGCAGAGCGAAACTGAGAAGATTTCGTTTGACAAATGCGGTGTAGAATGTCTGCATCTGCTCCCTGTTTCATTTTACGCACCTGTGTGTAAATTTATGGAGAAGGAGCAAATGCAGATGCTTCCATACATGACATGAGAGGTCACTGAATAGTTTGGAAATGATGAATCATCTGCAATCACTTCAAAGTCACCAGAACTGAACCCTTTGAACATCTATAGGAGATCTGACATTACAGTATTCTCCACCACCACCATCAAAACACCAAATAAGGGAATATGTTTTGGGCCTCGCTGCCTGGTGTTTTGGTTCATTTCTCCAGCAGAGTTTCCAAGACTTTTATAATCTCTGACAAGCATTGAAGCTGTTCTAGCAGCTTGTGGAGAATCAGCACCTCACAAAAACTCTGTGTTGGTTATTCCTTTAATTTGTCACCAGTATGTATATATACACTCACCGGCCACTTCATTAGGTACATCTGTGCAATCTAATGCTGCAATCCAATAGAACAGCTCTGCCATAAATTCTACTTTTATGAAATGTATACATTTTCAGTTTTTATTGACATTGTCAGAAAGGTGATAATTCTACTTTATGTTTATTATTGAGGTCGTAGTTGATGGTGGTGCTGTACTGGAGTGCATCATATTGAAAAGTGTTCCTAATATTTTGCCCCCCTCATCAATGTTAATAGGGTGGACAAAATATTAATTTCCTCGACATTCACTGAGCATATCACTTCTCCCAAGAGGATGAACCCTTTCAACTTTGGACATTTCCATTAGCGCCACCTTAAGGCCAAAATGTCAAATGTTCAAATCCACTGGTCGGCAGAGTTTGCATCTTCTCCCTGTGTCTTTTTTTAACCTTGTGCCAGATTTTACCGTCAGCAGAACATCTGGGCTCTTGGAGGCATAGTGACATGTTGTAACGTGGACATGAGCCAAGACGCAAACTCACATACATTTACAGCTTGAGCTCAGAATGAGCCGGTTTTGATTTCGATCGAGCCGAGTCAAGCTTAAACTTATGTGAGCCGAGCAGTATGAGCAACGTGAAGAGGGAAACTTAAAGAGGATGAAGAAAATAAAGGCGAGGAGTGAGTGTGTGTGAGAGAGAGAGAGAGAGAGAGAGAGAGAGAGAGAGAGAGAGAGAGAGAGGTGTTATTGATGTGCTCGCTCCACCCCGGTGCCCTGACAGTCCCCAGCCTCCTCGAGGGGCCGTAAACCAGAAATGGAGTTTTTAACAGCATTCACTGGCTGCTTGCTAGGCTCCTATGGTGTACTTTACAACACACACACACACACACACTGCTCCTTTACACACTTCACAAGAGTACTTGCATACTGCTATACTCAACTCTCCTCTGGCTACAAGAGAAAACTTCCAAAAGTCACCTTGAAGATGACAAAACTCTCTTACAGACAAACACACACACACACACACACACAGTGGCCTCTCCTCCTGGGTGTTGAGTAAGAAGCACCTTCAGCTCTGATCGACTGTAGTGAGGGCCGGGCATAAACATCCAGTGGTTTGTTTTAATACCGACTCTGTCTGTGGTGATTTATCGTGGCAGAGACCGAATCCTATTTGATGTGTTTGTACGAGTGCAGCAGTAATTAACTCTGAGGCTGCGTTTCTGTGGGAGGTGCCGGCAGAAGAGAGAAAACGCACGCAGCAGGCTGGAACAAAACATTCCTGCAAATCCTCCCGGCTGGCAGCGTAATAAATTAAACAGCGAATCATTTGTCATGCTCTGATGTGTTTGTGTAGCTCCAGTATTGAAGAGGAGGGTCCTTTTTTTTCACAGTTTTACCTACTTAATGTTCACCGAGAGAAAGGAGGTCACACTTTTTTTTTTGGCAAGAAAGTCCCGTGATCCTTCGAGGTGAGGCGGTGGCCTGGTTACCTGCGTAGAGGGCCACTGAGAGCAGCTGAAACAAAGGCGTCTGTCCTTTGTCAGGACTTTCATTGGACGGTCAGGTTTTTGTTCCCGCCTACTTTCATGACTCACCTCCTCTGTCTTTAGTAGTGCTGTAGCTCTTCCCAATCTCCTCTTTCCCCCCGCCCTCACCTGTCCCGGCTCAGTTTTAAGGTCCCCCCCCCCCCCTCTCGTTTGAACTCCGAAGGTCCTTGAGCTGTCCAACATCCGTGTCGAGCCAAGCCTCGACTTCTTTGGGGCTGTAATTCAACACACAGGCTGGATTTGTGTTTGCAGAGTGATGCTCAGGATATACGGCCCATCAGTTCTACTTCTTAGCTTTGCACTGAACATGAAAGGCATGAGAGGTAAATCCGGAAGGTAGATTGGAACAAGAGGGAGGATGTCAAAGAGGCTGGGCTGAAATGTGGCTGTGAGCATCACCAGTGACAGAGATGGGGTCAAAAGGGGTTCAGCTATGTCGGTTTGGCATTTTTTCTATGAGAGAAATGCATCCAAGTGTCTCATGTAAATGCTTTTGGTATTTAGAGGAGAGATCCATATCTAGAAGCATTGTATTAAAGCTCACAACTTTATTGTTTTTGTTCAGTCTCAGCGCTCTCATCAACTTTGTTTCAAGATGTTTTCAGTAAAAAAAAGTTCTGATAGCCCCACTATATCCCACCTGCTCAGCACCAAGCAGCAAACAGACACTGTTGGCGACTATTTGGGGAACAAAGTGGAGCTTTTAGTGAATAAAGGGCCAAATATTTTCTTCAGGAGATGGTGGAGACCAAACCGGAGCTAAAAGGAGAGTGAATATTAGACTTGCATTCAGGAGGTAGCCAGAAACACACCTCCAGATGAATGCTAATGTCAGTGTGTTTCAGCTGGATGTGTAAATCGGCAGCTGTTTCCTAACAAATTTGTAATATCAACTTTGAGGTGGTATCAATGTTGTGTTTACAGCTTGTCGTGCTGACCCTAATCAGCCAAAAAAATCATATTAGGGTTAGGGTTAGGGTATTACTACAAAGTATTACTGTAAAGCTGAAGTTAACCTTTTGGTTCTCAGTTCTTGGGTATTGCAGCAAAAACACTTCTTTCTCTTACACTTTTAGGGACACTGGAATGATTAGTTGAATCCACCATCTGGCCAATACAACTGTGTCTTGCACTCCTTGTTTCTGTGTTAACTTTGATTATTATAAAACCTTTGAGAATTAAAATTTTAAAACTCAAATGATAAAAACGTGTTGCTTCGGAGTAATGCTTTTGAACTCCAAATTCATTGGAAGAACGCCGCTCGCAGTGATCAGGTGAAAACAGTTAAACGTTTGAGAAGACGTGATCACCTGTCAAACTGTTAACCAATGAATGACACGGGATCCTGGGAAAACCATCTGTGTTCCCGTCTACTATTTTACAGTTTCACAACTCTTATGTCTTTTCATCTCCTTTAGCGACACTGCTTCACTGCGCCATATGTTTCTATGTCTGAACAGAGCTTTAGAGAGACTCTAGTGCTCTACTGCTCCGCTGTTTTCTCTGGAAATCTGTAAAAACTGAAAACGATGAGGCTTGAAGTACTTAAGCTACTTCCCCTCACTTTATGGAGCTGCAGATATGTGTGTAAGGTAAATGGTTAAAATGTAAATGACAACAGTTTAAATGAATCACTAATGCGATGCCATGTATTTCCAGTGTAATTTCATGGAGAAGGACTGCGTCGAGCTGTTTCTGTGGGCCTGGTTGTGCTTAATGACACTGGCATGTTGATGTACGACATGGCAGCAAGAGCCCGGCTCCATTCCCCGACTCATTTCCACACATGGTTAACTCTTTCTCCCAGCATCTGAGGGGCCAGTTTACTGAAGGCACCGCGGCCCTCCTCCATGGGGAGTTTGGGCTGACTGATTACAGCAGAGCCGCTGTAGTCGCACCACGACTCGACAGTCTGTTCAGTTTGTATGTTTTAATACTTAGATCTGAAACAGTTTGCTGCAGTTATTTCGAGGGCAAAGATCTTTGGTCCCTAACGTCTTTTTTCTTCCTGTTGTTTTTTTTAACGAAAGGTTACTAAAGGTCAAGCAATTATTCCTTTGACTTTTATCGGCCTTTTGCCAACTTGAATTTGACTCCAGCCGTCCGCCGCCTCTCATGAGCACCAGGCTGTGTTACAGTTCCCAGATTACATCTAGTGCTAAATTGAGGCTTCTTGTGTAATTTCCTATAAAATAAATGACAACAAATACAAAGATTGTTTGTTGTCTTTATAGATATTAAAGGGAATAGATCCAGGAATGGAGCAGGGCTAGAATATCAAGTTTGTACAGTAAAACAGATAAACTTGCAACATAGATGGCCGTTTCTTCTGGCTACATTTGGGAGGTCTGCATGAGCATCACCTAATAATTGGAACAGAGGGAGAGTGAAGGAAGAGGCGCTGAAACGATTATTACCAGCGGAAGATTTTTTTTTTCTTTTCTTTTTTTTTCCAAGTTTAGTGTGTTACATTTCCGCCAGATGTACACAGACCACACGGCAGCCTTCACTATATATTGAGCTCACCAGTGTTTAAGCCACAGAGAAAGCACAAAGCAGGCATGTGTTAGTGACCTTTTGTGTTAGTCAGGTTGTCTTTGTCCAGTTCATTAGTTCTGTGATGGAGTAGAGGGCAGAAGAGCGTCTTTTAGCCTCCCTGCAAAGTTTCTGTCAGTTACAGTTTGTTTTGCTGAGCCAGAAATGTTAAAAGCTTAACTTTGATTCTCAAATCAGATGTTTTGTCCGGTAATCCTTTCAACATGAAATACAATATACAGTCAAATACAAAAGCCATTTCTTCTACTGATCTTCAAAAACTCATCCACACATTTAAAACCTTCCATTTAGACTACTCTAACTCGGTTTATTCATTATTTCTAAAATGCTGCAGCAAAGCCTCCTCTCCTAGTTTCAGAATCTTTACACTTGTTACCAGTGCGACACCAGGACTTGGGACTCCTAGTTATATTTCTAAATGGTTAACTCACTGTTCAAGATCACTGGGTCTGAGATCTTCAGGCTGTTTCAACCAGATAGAGGAATAAAGGGGATTGTGGCTTCGCTATCAAGTCTCTGAAGCTTTTGAACAACCTCCCTGATGCGTGTTTGACACCAAACAAGTGAGCATGCATAGTTTGTGCAAGGAAGGACATAAGATGAAGAGCGTTACATAAATCATTACCCAGCACACAAAGCAGCTAACTAGGAGGCTCCTTTGGAATTAGAATATGGAATAAATTAACAGTCACAATATTGATTTTCTAACTCGTGCAGTTACAGCTACAGTTAATCTGGCACCATCATAACTGCTACTTCCTGTTGATGCTGCATCGCCATTGGACGTGCATTATATAAAAGCAGGGCAGAGCACACAGCGCCGCGGTTTGCGCCGCTACAAGAAGAGCACTGCAGCACTTTTCATCAAAAGCAGTGCTCTCGCTCTGTGCAATGTTGCATTTCTGTGTTTAGTGTGCTCTAACCTCCAGCAATGACGTGCGCGTAGCACAAAGGGAGGAGGTGTGTGAGGGGGTAGAGCATCCTTGTTTGCCGTTTGGATAAACATTAATTTACATCCAGCAGTCAAACGTGAAGTTGATCAGAGTGATTATATGTCATAATCATCATCGTCTTCTCCTGGCCTCCCGATCGCTCGTGCGTCTTACTGTAAATGCACTTCCTCCTCGCTGCCATCTGGAGATTTCACCAGGTCTGCATTCATAACACACTTACGCACAGTCTTGCTTATTAACATGTAGTAAACCATATTGCCTTTTACACACACATCATCATTTCTATAAGCACCATTGCATCTCTGCTCACACTGCAGAGGCCTGAGCTCAGCAGCACTGCACTGCTGCAGGGCAGCTGGAAGATTTCTTTTTTTTTTTTATCAGCAATTGTTAATTTTTCTTCTATTATGAACATACTGATGATGATGATGTCACACACTGATGATGATGGCTGACTCAGTGAAATTGTTTCTGCCTTTTTAAGTCTGATATAAAGGCGTTGCTGTTATTGCCATGATATACTGAGGATTGTTATCAGCATGAAATAAAATGAGTAACAGTTTTATTTACTTTGACTTTTTTCTGACCCACTTGAACATGAATTACTGTACATACGTGGATGCATAATTTGCCACTCAAAACAAATTCAGTTGGTTACCGTAGAGATAGAAAAACAGTAAAAACAAAAAGACTATGAGAGTCATGAGCTGCATCTGTAACTTGTTAAATTTGTTCAGTTTTGCAGCACCTTTTCCTCTTTCTCCTTGACATTTCATTTTTTGTTTTAACCCTGTATTAATGTTTTTGTTCTGAGTTCTCTAGAGGAACGTTGCACTTGAAATAATATTAGACTTAAACAGATAAGTGTTTGAAGTTCATTCGGCTGAACCAAAGTCCTGCTTCTTCTTCTAAGCGAACATGCACAGCAGGGTGACGGTGCCAAAACTCCAAATTTTAATTCAAACTAAACTCAACAGCAGCTGATTTTTGGTGATTAGAACACTTTCAGATGAGGATGAGGAGGTAACACATAAAGTTTTTGCACCCCAGAAAGTCTTATGTGTAGGTGCGTCGGATGATAAACTGACTGTGAAAGCACCAAAAGATCTGCACGCTATATATGTCTATACATATATATAATATGGTGGTTACCATAGTGAAACAGTGTGTATTGATAACGGTTTTCCTGTGCTTCCTTTTTAGGGGAGGAGCTCAAAGGAAAGATCACCGTGCGTAAAAACAAGAAGGATCCTCGCTCACTGTTGGTCACCTTTGACCTCCAAGACAGGAAGCAGACCTACACCCTGCAGTAAAGTCAGCTGACCAGAGAACTGTTAGAATAGTAAATGTACACAACTACATATAGGATTTCAATTAACCAATGGAGCAGTGGTTAGACTTAAACATAAGATGTTTGGATTATTTCTGTGCCTTGTAATAAAAAAAACACAATGTTGTATGAGATTATTCTCCTTGTGAGTGTGTTTTATTAAGCATACAGTTAGATGATCATAGCCCAGTAAGCATTGATTTGGTGACATCTAGGTTATATATATTGTTTCAACACCATTTAAATAACTTTCAGTGTAAACTTTTGTTTCAGTGTGAAGCAAATCCTAACTACACATTCAAATATAGTCATATAAATGCTGTTGAAACAAAGATTATATGAATCCAAGAACTTAATGGGAGTAATTCAGACCACTGTCATCATGCACCATAACTCACATGCCTCCTTTCTAATCAAATTGTCTTACTAAAAAGAGGAACCGGCTGCCAGCTCTTCCTTAAAGAGATTTTGAGGTTTTTCCGAGTATTCCTCTTAATTTCCCTCCACATTCCTCCTCCTTATTGTCCTACTTTGAGCTGTGTAGGATCTCGCCGTGGACATCATCCATCTTCCGTGAGTTTACTGGGACAATGCGAAATGAATTTAAGCTTTAAAAAGGCTGACTGAAGCCTCTTTACATACTTCATTGAGCAGCCCTGCTTACAATTAAAGATTTTTTTTCCTTGCTTCTCTCTCCCTGAGATGATGAATCCCGGACACTCAGAGAGAGTGTAGTCATCTGTGCGGAGGAGGAGCAGACTGTGGGGCCGGCTGCTTGTCTTATTGCAGACTTGCAGTCACCTTTTTCTGATGTATTTCTACTGCTTCTGTGTCCTCTCTGCCGTCGTATTAATACGGTCTCCTCACGTTAGCTGTGTGTGGTTTATGCTCACAAGAACAGGCGTTTCTGTGGAAGATGTGTGTGAAAGTTTGTTCAACAGGACTGCAGTTGTTTCCTAGATGTCTTGTCAGCTCTTCAACCACAGTCCATTGAATAGTTTCATTTTCAACCTGATGTTCAACCTGCATGAGATGAATCTATGCAGACTTATCTTTGAAAGTTTAGCATGTTGAATTCCTGCAGGAGCCTTATTTTCCAAATGAACAAAGCATCTTAAGTATTTTTTGATTTATTATTTGGCAATGATTCAAATCAAACAGCTAAAACTGACTTTGCTGTGTTTGAAAATCTTAAAAGTGCTTTTGCACATTAAAAACACAGATATCACTCGCGTCTCATAGGCTTTCTGATGCACATAGTGAGAGATTATATCTTTTAAAAAGCTGTCTTATTTTCCTATAAAGTCCATTTTGTAAACCCATTTTGCACCATTGCACATTCATAAGGAAAATGAATGTTATTTATCTTAACTTTAGTAGTTGTTGTAATTTGTTCTACTTTTCCAAACTTGATACTTCAGCTGTAGATGATTAATTTGCACCAATCGACAGCAGATTTATGTTGGGGTGGCTTATAGGCCCACTGTCTACTGAACAACACCTTTTTAAAGACCAAGTTGTTACCTAAAATTGAGAAAAAGCCCATAAACTCAGAGAAATTTAGCTCATATTTGTTTTTAGGAGACTACAAAAACACACACATGAATGGAAAAGACACCGTTCAATAGTCATTATTACGTTTTAACCGTTTTTGCTGAACTAGTGGCACAAATTATCGCCTGAACTTGAATTGTAATGTGTGAAGGCTTTGTCAGCCAGGACAGGACTGATGATGATGGTGATGGTGATGGTGATGATGATGATGATGATGATGATGATGATGGCAGCAGCCGTGGGCCTCTGGACGACCCCCTGCGCTGAATCACTGCTTTCCAGGCCCCTGCAGATGGATGCGTCTTCTTATCACTCAGGCGACAGTCGGAGTGATCAATTAATTACACGAGCTCATGTAATTAACGAGCACGAGGAGACACCCAGAATACCCCATCCACGAGACGGTTAGTTCAGCTGCTTCATCAAGACTTTAACTGGTCCAAAAAAATCAAAAATGAAAGAAATAGAACTGAGGCACCAATTTTAAGTCCAGTCTGCCAGACATCGATTCAAGCTCAAATTAAACAGATAAACAGTATTTTTTGTTTGTGAAGGTGGTTCTCTTTTGTGAAAATGATTAAAAGTTGAAAACCAGAATGAAAAATATTTTACATCAGCTGTTTTTGACATCTCTGCAGGTTCCTTAATGCATGCAGCTCTGGCAGATGTGGCCTTTTTTTTTAAACTCTATGCGTAAAGCTCAGCAAACCATGTTCTGCTACATAGAGACAAGCTGGATGTATTGGCATGGTATGTATGTATGTGTGTGTGCGTGTGTGTGTGTGTGTGTGTGTCACTCCCTGTGTTCAGCGGACTCTGGAAGAGGAGCAGAAATCAATTACAATTATTCTCTGTTGACAATGTAATTAAACTCAAGGCGGCGGCTAATACACCCGCTCCAGTCTCTTATCTGGAACGGACGGAGATTTACAAGCGGAGGGAGCGCAGCGTGCATAGCAAGTGAGCGGCCCCCGAGCGGGACTCTGCGTGTCCCGGTGTAAACCACTCCGGTCCCAGCGGGGAGACTGCCTGAAAGCTTCTCAGCTGTCGTGAAATCAGCGCAGGTTAAAAACAGGACAACCTATAAAAAACAAAACAAAACGGCAGCCTCGTTATTTTAATGAGTCTGTTAAAAACCGAGCGGATGAGAGAATAGATCAAGAATTATCTGAGTTTATGAAAGCACAGGCCTGTAGTTACGCTATTCTTATGGGCTTTGGGTCAGCGCATTAAACTAGCCTATTACAGTTTGATAATAATATTTTAAAATGATAATCAATAGTTCTTTAAGATATTTGGATAGCCTGATTTTCTTGCCTTATAGGCTGTAGGCTATTGTATTTGAGCAAGTGCTGAGTGACGTATTATTAGCCTATAATGATTTTAGCTCTGCATTAAAGCATCAATAAAAATGAGTATCTATTATTATTATTATTGTTATTATTATTATTATAAGATTTGACAAGGCAATTTGATTATTATAGGGTAATTATTATTACTATGAGGCCTATTATTATCCATTAGGCCTATATCTGTTATGTTCAGTTTGGCTTTACCTCTTAGGCCTATTCTTGAGCAATATCTAAACGTGGTTGCTAGGCAACTATGCATATGCCTAACCGTTTATTTTTCGTTAACACATTTACAACTGGACGCTAAACAGGTCTGAGTTTAGCTTCCAAAGTACAATCAGCCAATCAGAGGAGAGGACCGTCTCGCGCTAGTCTGCTTTATTGACAAAAATATTTCAGTGTTGCTGCAAAACGTCGAGATTAAACACTTGAGACGAAATCAGTTTCCCCTGTCGTGTGTGTGTGTGTGTTTTATGTGCAGCCTATGTAGGCCTACCATAGCATATGTGTGAATGTGTCTGTGTTGTCTACTGTATCAGTCTATGGAGGCCTGCAGATACAACTGTTTACAGTTAACGAGTTTCTCCTGAATTGATGAGACAAATGAGGCCGCTCGTGTATTTTTAGTTTGTGGATAAATAACCACACACTCGACTTGGATATGTATTACCCGGTTAAAGGGAGACTTGGACAATGTTATGCGCAATGCAGTGTTTTAGGATCTCTACAGTATGGCACTTTTTTTTCCCTCCTCCGCTGTCACAGCTTCCAGTCCAGACTCCAGTGGTTGGCTCCAGTTACTCCTCACACACGTGATTTTTAGAAAAAAAAAAGGCCTCCTTCTTGCGTAAGACTTAAACAAATGAGTAGCTTTATAAAGACCTCGCCCACTTTTTTTTTTAAACTTTTTTTTTTTCTTGATCAATGCTTCTATCGGTGACGCACAAAGGAATATAGAGCCTCGAGCGCGCCGTGCGTAAAACCTGCCAAGTGGAAAAACTATTTATAGTTCAGACCATTTTTAGCACATCGTTTTTAACAGTCTATTTTACATACACGACTTCCTACAATTACATTTAGGCCTATGTATGTATATTGATATACATTATAATATTCACCTACAATGTCAGCCTCGTCTTCATATAGGCTAATAAACACTTTGTTTTAATAATCTAGTTTCTGAATCTGTAGGCCTGAATGTTAAAGATGGAACAAGACAACGTTTTTCTATTAAAAAAAAAACCCAAAAAGCTTGTGCACGGCGAATTCCTGTTCCCAGGAACTGCTACTGTAATAGTAACTGTACTAGAAAGACTCGACTCAGCACGATGCAAACACTAGTTGGACCCACATACCACTCTGATGCATCTGATCTCTTCCAATAATCTGCCTGAACCTGGAAATCTTTATCCTAAACGAGGTGTGTGTGTGTCTCTGTGTGAGTGTGATGCCTTTGTGTACGTGTGTAAGCATCTTACACATCCCTGGAGACAAGTGTATTAATCATCTTTGTAAGAGTACGTCCAGCGCTCACGCATGCACCGTGCGTAATCAGGAACGCACACGATTCACGCACGCATACACGCGCCCCCCCGTCGTGTTGGCGCCAGTTGTCCCTTTAAAAATCCGAATCCAAGGCCAATGATTTATCAAAGTCCTATTATCAAGAAAATGTCACGCGAAGGGCACCTTGCTCTGCACTGACGCAAACCCAGGTCTTTCCCACGGAGCCACGGAGCTATAGAAAAGCTTTGCACTTGGTGCTTTGCGCGGCTACAACCAGTCCGCTTCCAGTCCTCTCTTGTCTTTTTACAGCTGTTTCCAGCCTGCCACCAGAGCTCTGCAAAAATGGTAAGTGTCTAAAAACATTATCTTTACTCTTTTTTTCCACCTGCGGTTTCAACTGTATTATGGACTCGTTGTGAGCTGTTTTAATATTAATTTGATACTTTTTTTTTTTTTTTTTAACGCAGTTTGGCATGTCGAGGTACTTGCGCTGTCCGTGGTGCTGAAATGCAGCTGCTGCCACATTAAAAACTTTCTGCACTTAACTTCATTCTTTCACCATTTTTCCTCTTTCTGTAATATGACTGTTTTTAAAGGTTTAAATTGGAAAGAAAGTTTTATTAATTCGTTTTCCATTGAAACAGAAGAGATTACAGCCAGGTGCAATTATTTTTCCTCCTCTAATTAACAACACAGCTAAGCATTAATCAATCAACTGTTTTTTGAACCTCCTTTTTTTTTAGATTCTCGTTGCTTTTCTGGCCGCTTTCCCGCACCCCCACCCTCAAAGCTAAATTTCAGGGAGTCATTTGTAATTCCGCCGCCCCCGGTCCGCTCACTGCTGTAAAGCCGGCGATCTAGCATGCCTGCCGGGGAGAGCGGAGCTGCCGAGAGACCCACAGCAGCTTGTCTATTGCCCATAAAAATCAGTGGATGTGTGTGGCTGAATGACATGAGGGGGAAATGGGGCGTAAAATTAAAGAATCTTGCAGAAAGGGAGAACTGGAGAAGCAAAGCAACCCCCCTCCCTCCAACACACACACACACAGGCACTCACACACATACACTCCCAACATACCCGGTAGACTGTGAGCTGAAACTGTAGAGCAGCTAGAGCCACAACATGCTGCAGAAAAACGTTGCAGAAACAGAATTCAACATTTCTAGTCTCAGAGCAGAGATGGGCTGCAGCAGCTTCACAGCTTCACGGTTTCTGCCGCTCTGTAGCATTTTGTCTTGCTGATCTGTCACTCCCATGTTCCAGGATTTCTCTGACCAGAGAGACATGGCCAAACAACCGGCCAGCGCTCCTACCGGCTACATCCCGACGCAGCAGCCCGACGGAGCTGCGGGACTTACAGCAAACAAACCGGACAACGCGGCTGCGTGCCCGCCGCCCGCCCCTCACCATCACCCGGCACCTCAGCCGCCTCTTCCGTGCAATGAGAACAAAACTTTTTGTCCCACGGAAAATAAACCGGGAGAATCGGAGAGCAATAAAGCATATGGGACGTTTAAAAACACCGCGCCGGCGGTGCCTGGATCCGTGGCCGCCAACTCGGCCTTCAGGAAGGATTCTGCTGGTTCTGTCCGCGGGGGGTCCGCCCAGTACGGCGACCCGCTCCGGGCCACCGCAGAGCAGAACAACACTGCAGGCAACTGGACGGCCATGAGCCAGACCACCATCATACTGGGAACAGATGGGAACACGTCTGTTCAGCCCGGCACCTTGGCGGGGGTAAGTCAGCTAAATGAAGCGTTTCCTTAACGGAGAGCGGCTGGTCTGATGATAGCAGAGCGGGTCGGAGAGCCAGTGCTGCTGGGGGCAGGTGCGGTGTGGATGTGTCCGTGAGTCGCTGATAAGAAAGCTGACTGGATTAACCTGCTGCCTCCAAAACCGGGAAAGTGCAAACCCCTTGGAGCTCCCAGCGCCATGCAGAGCTTTAGTAGATCAGTGCTGTTGGTCTGTGATGGAGTGAAAGAGGGAAATCCAGTCTGTGATAATGCCATATAATTAAATGTGATTCTGCAGGCGCTGGGTTGTTATTTAGTTACTGCACACATGTGAGATTTTTTAAAACAAATTTGTAGCCTGTCAACTTCTGAGCGGAATCGGATGCTTGTGGCTTCAGATAATCGGATCACAACCCAAAAAGAACATCCATTACGAGGAGATTATGTAGACGAATCGTTCATAATGTCTCTAGTATATTATTATCATTTTAAGAAAGAATAATTTAATTTTGATTCAGACTGTGTTAAAGTAAAGCCACATGACCCTGGCTGATGTAAGTCACGCATTGTGTTCTGTATAAATTGTGTAGCAGATCAGTATGTTGGCTGAATTCTTGCATGTACAGTCTGTATTTTGGGTGGATCACGAGCTGTTTGGCGTCCCTGCCCTGCTCTGCGCAGCCCTGGGCTGTCCCGTTAGGTATCCCCCCCCTGCACCGATCTGATTAACTGTCGATCTCCCTTATGTCGCCCTAAAAATCGTGGATGTAGAGAGGAAAGAATATGCTAGTAGGATCTTTATTATTTGATCAGTGTGATGAATTATTTTAAAGGGAACATAAGTCCTGAATGAAACGACATTAATTCTCTTCTCAGAAATAAAGCGTTGCTGCTAAATTAGTGATGCTTTTTTTTTTTTTTTAATTCCTAGTTAGAATAATAACATGATTCAGTAATTGTTATTCTCGCGATATTTTCGGTGTTCCTTACTCCCAGCAGACACGCTTGGTAAGGCCCAGAAGCCCAGGTGTTATCTGGCTGATAGACAGCACTGTATTACATGAGGCTGCGGATTGTTTCCAATCCCCGCGAGGGGGCAGCCACCCCCCCCCCCCCCCCCAACACCCCCAACCCCTAACACACACACACACATTCCCCTGTATAGTGTTGTTTATGACTGAATACTCATGCATCAGGAATTTGTGCTGTTGCAATTTTTTTTGTTCGGTTTCCTCCCATTTCATCAGTATTGGTCATTAACGAAGTTTTTGGTGCATCTGAGGTTCAGGATGTCATTTCAAGCAGTTTGGTACCAATATTGAATCTATAAGTAAAGTTAAAGATTAGTTTTATATATAGGTTTGTCAGTGGAAAGCTGATGCTGAGCTCTGACGGTGAAACGCATCTGTAACTGTGAAAGAAATGAGCATGAGGAGGAAATCCAGTAATATTAAAGTATAGAATAAGTTTAGTGAGGTTAACTGCACCGAAAAACAGTTTAAATTCTCTGATAGAAGTAATTTCAGTTATTTTGTATTTTTAAATGAAATAAATAATGCTCTTATGTTAATAAAATGTCTCTGGCAGGGTCCTGCTAAGGTAGTATGAGCAGGAAAACTCAGGAATAAGAATGATGCGTTTTGTTGGTCGCTGACTAAACATTTTTGTTCACTCATTCATAAATTCCGGTTATTAAATCTCTAGCAGTAGCCTGTCAGGCCCAGTCTCAATGCTTTATGTGATGTTTAAATGCTTTAATTAGGATTCTGGGGGTTTTATGTTGGAGATTTAAAAAGAAAAAAAACATGTTTTTTCCTCTCAGGATGACGATGATGACGATGGGGGAGATGAGAATAAGGCCAGAGGAAACTGGTCCAATAAACTGGATTTTATTCTGTCCATGGTTGGCTATGCTGTGGGACTGGGAAACGTGTGGAGGTTCCCTTATCTTGCCTTCCAAAACGGTGGAGGTAAGAGTTGTAGGTCGATGGTTTGAATACTGACACAGAACAAACGAAAAATCTGTTTTTTGAAAAAAAAAACAGATTTAAGTCAGGGTTTAAATTATGAAATTATGAAATTATTAATTATCTAAATAGTGCAGGCCTTTAACCAAGCGAGACAAGATTTTATTATTATGATTTTTTATTTAAAAACGGACAAAAAGAAATAGTCTAAAAATAAGAATAAAAAGTACCTGTAAAATCCAAAATATGTATCACCGTCATAATTAAAACTGTCAATGATAATAATAATAATAATAATAATAATAATAATAATAATAATGTATTGTATTTCTTCCTCTTATTATTATTATTATTATTATTATTATTATTATTATTATTATTATTATTATTATTATTATTATTGATTTAGTGATATATGCTCGAACCCATTTACGGATAACTGATGATTTGATTTTTTTTTTTTTTTATTAATTAATCGATGTAATGATCCGTATTGTGTGTTGTTTAAATATCAAAGTCAGCAGATGAGACGCACACACGTGCTGGCTACATGTATCCTAATTTCCAGAAATAGCTTTGATGTTTTCAGGCTTTTTGTTTTGTCTCTTAAACTGCGTTCTGTAGCCTGTTGTTCATTTCCTTGCAGGAGCTTTTTTGATCCCTTACCTGACAATGTTGGGTATTGCTGGGATCCCAATCTTTTTACTGGAGGTGTCTCTGGGCCAGTTTGCCAGCCAGGGGCCCGTATCAGTGTGGAAATGCATCCCAGCTCTGCAAGGTAAACTGCCACAACTAATCAAGTAAAAGAAAAAAAAATCACAAATAAAAACTCATTTCTTATCACCACGAGTCTCTACTTCCCTTAAGAGTAATTTATATATTTCGTCTCATTTATTTATTTTAGGTTGCGGGATTGCCATGTTGATAATATCTGTCTTGATAGCCATATACTATAATATTATAATGTGCTGGACACTGTACTACCTGTTCGCTTCGTTGAAGGGCTCACTGCCATGGGCTAACTGTAGGAATGAGTGGAACACGGTGGAATGTAAGGACAAAGACATGCTGCTGTTAGGTAAGACACACACCTTCACACACACACACACACACACACGCACAGTTACACACACACACACTAACACACCAAAAGCACCTCTCTCTCCACAATGCGCAATGCGTCATGGCTCCCTCAGCTGAGGTGTCCTGCGGTATAATGAATCCTGACCTGTGATCTCTGCGGTGTTTTCACTTTCAACACTTTAAATCCAGAGCAGTTCATGTGTCTGTTTGACGATACAGGCCAATAATACGTGAGGAGGGCCTCAGTGTGACAAGAAATTCAATATTTTTAATCATTTCGATTCATTTGTAGTCTTATAATGTCAGTTTATATTCATTTGAGGCAGCAGTGTGCAGCTGAAGCAGTCCTTTTTTGCTCTGATTTTTAATGAAAATGTTGATTAAATCATGTTTTAACTGTGAGGAAACGTGAGAGCGGGGACTCGGAGGTGTTTGGCGTCGATCTGCATCGAATAAATATCGAAATTCGGTTCATTTCGTGTAATATTTGCCTTCAGCGATTCTGTGAATTCAGCACAAAAACTGCTTGCTTGACAAATTTACTGTACAGGCTGAGCTGCTGCAGTGCTGCAGTGAACCCGGCACTGACCCCTGCTGGCTGCAACACGAACTACAGGCCCGTTCAACACAGTAGTCTCTCTCCCACTCTGACTCTCTCTCTCTCTCCCTGTAAATCTCACAAATAAGGAAAATAATATACAGCAGAATATTGGCAACAAGAATATGTTAAAATGACAACAAAATCATTAAAGATAACTGAAAATTTAATAAAAATAGAAATGTTTAAATGCATTATGGAACCTGTAATATAGGCCTATTAATATGTGTATATCCTGCACATGTAGTGAGGAGGAAATTTTAATTTTAACACCTTTATGATGTGATACAGCAGCTCTGCAGAAATTATAAACACTATGTGTGTCTTATAATTTAGCACTTTTGTGCCAAAAAGATGTTGACTGAGGTGATACGTGTTTAGGCTGTATTTTTGTCTGAGTTTGGGTCATTTTGCTTTTTGTCAACCCCATTTAATTACAAAAAAACTTAGTTATTTTCAAATTTAATTAGTATTTTGACTTGAATTTAGAACAAACTGTGCGACATAGCCGTCATATTATCTGCATCTTATGTGCTTTCATTTCACTGTGTCATATAAAAAGCATAAAAACAGATTTTGTTTGCGGAGTTTGTCTGCTGTATCTACATGAAAAATGGTGCACAAAAAAGAAAAACTAGTTTTCTTGTCTTTATTTTAGAAAGTATCTGGATCAAAGCACAGATTCACTATAATAATTTCTGTCTGTATATCTAAAAGAACAAAAATCCAAATCTAACACGGCTGGGTCCGGTTCTAAGGCTCCATGCTACAAGTCTCCAGGTCTTTTCCTGTTGCAGCAGCCTCCCGTCAGTCCTCCTTTACTCCAGATCAGATCCATCTGTTCCCCTCCCGCTTTACTCTCATTGTGAAAACCTGAGCGGACAGTAAGTTCTGTCCCACGGCAACACTCTGCCAATCTTCTCCCAGTTGATGTGTGTTGGTTTCTGATTGGAACAGACACGTGCATCCTGCGGGACAGAAACATCACCTCCATCAAGAACTCCACTTTCTGTTTGTCTGCTAACACTGTGGGAAACCTGACGAAACTGTTGAACATGACTGTGGACGGTAACAAGACCTACGTCAGCCCCAGTGAGGAGTACTTCAAGTGAGTGAAGCTTCTGGTTGATGAAAACTGCAGTGTTAAGTAGGATTTACATGAATTAGAAGCAAATATTAGGCCTTTAAATGTTGGTATACAGGTCTCATTTTCTTATATCCAAAGATTGGAGAATAAAATGCAACATTTTTCTTAGTTACTCTTCTCATAGTTTTTCCAGGGTCAAAGACAAGACTGTTTTAAATTAAACACTTTTCTCTGTGTTTGGTGGGATCTTGCTCTCATCTCTCTTAATTCTGTTCTTGTCCTTGTGTAAACCTTGAATCTCCTAAATGCCTGTGAAGAGCCAACCAGGTGATAGAAATTACAAGTCCAAGGCAACCAAACTTAAAATATCATCTAAAACAGCAGCAAACATGAATAAAGACAAGGTCTGATCATAATGTTTATGATTATATCTTTTTTTTAAAAACTGAAATCTGCACAGTTGCTTCTTAAAGTGTTTCACAGAGCCATGTGTCTAAATCCCTGGTCAAGAAAAAGACCACCAAATTATGAACTTTAAAGCACGTGTGGAAAAAAAAGATAATGTTCAACAAAAAATTGACATCTTGGAAAAAAAAAAATTGGTTCATTGATTCATAAAAATCTCAAACAAAAGTTTAATCTGCCTGTTCAGTAAAATTCTTTATTTCTAATAAAAGGTACAAAGTGAACAGAAAATACAAAACAAGGAGATCTTGTCTTAGTTACATTCTAGAGAAAGTGTGCAGCATCTTGAACAGGAGAAGAATAAAGCAGCTCTCTACACTAGAATCAAGAAAAATGAGACCTGATTTGTGTTGGAAACAAGCTGAAATAATCTTACTGCACTGGCAGAATCTTTTTTTTAACTTATTCTAGGAAAATTAAGGCTTATTAGCCTCAATAATATACATAAATTACTTGATAAAATGAAGAATTTTGGAGCGTACATTATGTTGCAGTTTATTGAGTGTTGCTGTTTGATTCACACATGCAGGTACAATGTGTTGCACATCTCCAAAGGGATTGAATATCCTGGAGACATTCGCTGGCCTCTGGCAGGCTGTCTGTTCCTGGCCTGGATCATCGTCTACGCCTCTTTAGCCAAAGGAATCAAGTCATCAGGAAAGGTAAGAAAGCACACAAACTTTATAAATTAATCATCTGATCTCTTCACATGTTTTTACTGTTTGCCAGCAGCAGAACAATTTCAGTTTCATATCATCACAGGCTTCCTCTCCATGCAGAGATAAAAGTGCCCCCTAGTGATGATATGTGTAACATACAAGAAGTGAGCTCTGCTGGTCAGCAAAGAATCCACTGATGTTTATACTGAGCAGTTCTCACAACCAGTAAAAGGGAATGTTGCTGATAGGTTTGTGTTCTGATAGCTGGTTCCAGTTTAGATCCAGTTCCAAGTTCATACAGTACTTGGATTTGTTCATCTCTGAGTCTAACAATATTGAATCTTTAATCTATCTGGAAAAACTTTAATTGTAGTTCTTTCAATATCAGTTTGATGACTTTGATGATCTCAAACACAAACTTTGATTTTGTTGAAACCTATTTTATTGTGAAGTTTTTTGTTTTTTTTTTAGTAAAGAAATGGTCTCTACTCAAATACGGCTTAAATAGACTTAATAAAGGATTTGAAAGGTTTCTGATTTGATTAGTATTTAGGTAAAATGCTGTCAAATCAAAAACTATAATTGCTATAATATCATTTTTAAAAAATGGAATTTTACTTTGAACTTTTTCAGCATTTACAAAAATATAGTCTGGGTTTCTTGCCATATTGAATTAACAGCATCTGATCAAAGTGACAATCCCTCATAGTGTGGAAGATACACTACATGCAGGACATGACACATTTTAAAGGCGAATGCATCCAGGTGTTCCAGATTAATCAGATTTAAATCTTGTAGCATAGCGCCCTCTGCTGGACAGAGAGGTGACATGCACCCTGCTGCTGTGGCAACACTCAGGAGTCAGTGGTTTGCATATTTTATAATCAAAAAAAAAAAAAAAAATCAACCTAACTGCTGGTCACACAGACAGATACGTCCATGATAGTGAACATTTACTCACCTGAATTAGTTATTTATTAGTGTGTATTTATTTATTTGTGAGTCAAGGCTACCTTTAAAGCTTCGACGATTAATCGATAATTGACAGAAAATTAATCGCCTACTAGTTTCATAATCGAATAATTGTTTTAGTCATTTTTAAACAAAAACACTAAAAATGTTCTGCTTGCAGCTTCTTGAATGTGATGATTTTAAGTGTCATACATGATTGTAAACTGAACATTATTAGACTTTGGACTGTAGATCAGATAATATAAGACATTTGATGATGTCACCATGAGCTTTAAGAAATTATAATGGAAATATTTTACTTTTTATAGACAATATGATTAATCAAGAAAATAATAATAGATTTATTAATATAAAAGTAATTGTTAGGTACAGTCTAAAACTCTTCATTGTTGCATTACACCCCAACCTGAGCTTGTGAGAAGAATAATGTAAACTAACACCTACAGGAAGCAATCACTCAAAAACATGTCACCTAAAATATTTACTGTTATTTGATTTTAGAGTGTTTTTATTCACAGAAACAGCAAGTTTAACTTTTTCACACTATACTATTTTTCTGTGAATCAGAAACATATTGTACGCAGAAAAGGAGGCATGCAAATGTAAACAAGCAACTATGCTTCTTTTAGCACCACCTGATTTCCAGTGTATTCTTTTATTATGCAAGTTTTTGCTTTCGTTATCACATTTATTTGTGCCATTCTTGCTCTTTTTCTCTCGTCCATCTTGCCTGATCTCGTCTCTTCTCTGGTCAGGTGGTTTATTTCACAGCCACATTTCCCTACGTGGTGCTGGTGATCCTGCTGATCAGAGGAGTGACCCTCCCTGGAGCTGCTGACGGCATCCTTTACTTTATCACACCAAAGTGGGAGAAACTCAATGATGCAAAGGTACCTGCTGCTTGCTAGTTAAATTCCATAAAAAGCTAAATTTCCAAACTGCAAAAAATCTTCCAAGTGTTTGTCATTTACCTGCAGCTCTGTCTGTCTTCCTCTGTTAGGTGTGGAAAGACGCAGCCACTCAGATCTTCTTCTCTCTGTCGGCTGCTTGGGGAGGCCTCATCACTCTTTCTTCCTACAATAAGTTCCACAATAACTGCTACAGGTAAACACACAAAAGGTAAACTATGCTTCTGGCAAACGAATTAAAACTGTCACCATAGACACACGTTACTGTATCTGTGTATCTGATAGAAATGTCAATAATAAATGTCACTCTTCGCAGCCAGCAGTTCAGTGTTTCTTTCATTTTCTTTCACTTTAAGCATCTCCCCACTGTGTTTAAAACCACTGAAATATAAATATCTTGTATTGATCACACTGACACTGAGCCCAAAACATATGAACATACTGTAAAACATTTGTGTGGTGGAATAAGATTTTCTTTCTTTTAGAAAATACACATATATAGAAAATTGTTGTGTGTAGAGCTTGCAGTCATATTTTTTTCCTGCAGCAACTGAAGGATCTGAAAAGTACATACAACAACCATGTATGCGTATAAAATTGAAATAACTAACATAAACATCTGAAGATTTTAATGTTTAGTTCAGTTCAGAGACATATTGATTCAACTCTATTTTTGAGGCTGCAGTTTGTGGTTTTGTCAGACTACTTGTGTCTGTTTTATTTCCCTCTAGGTGAAGAAAATTACTTTTACAACATAATACACTACACACCCTTACGTACACCATCTGTAAATTTATAATACTAACACTTTCTAACACTTCTTAGAGCCCTCTATTCACAGACAGTTTTTATTCCTGCCACCAGAGGGCACTGTTGGATCTCTTATCTGTGTGTACACAAGACCGTTATGTCCTGTATCAAATAAAAGAGCATTATCATATTCTATATTACTGGTTACATGTAGCATGTTTAGAAAATTGCTGCACTTTTGCAGTCAGTAAAGCAGATTTTTTGCTTATTCAGACTCTGTTTCTCTCTTTCCTCGTTTCCTCCTGCAGAGACACTGTTATAGTGACATGTACAAACAGTGCCACCAGTATATTTGCAGGGTTTGTCATCTTCTCGGTCATTGGTTTCATGGCACATGAGTTGAAGGTACCGATTGAGAAGGTGGCAGATGAAGGTAAGAGACCAGACCAGCAGGCAGCAGCAGCAGCAGGCTGACACTGCTCACTGAAACACACCTACACAAGTCTCATATTTTTACTTGCCATGTTTGTGGATCCTCATTTGTCTGTGTGTGTGTGTGCGTGTGTGTGTGTGTGTGTGTGTCAGGTCCAGGCATAGCGTTCGTGGTGTATCCGGAGGCTCTTACCAGACTTCCCCTGTCTCCTTTCTGGGCGATCATCTTCTTCCTCATGCTCCTGACTCTTGGCCTGGATACCATGGTAACCACTGCTCCTTCTGTGTTTGTGTGTGTGTGTGTGTGTGTGTGTGTGTGTATTTCTATCCTTACGTGGCTCAAATCTACCAGAGTAAGGATATTATGCTGGTCATTCCCTCTATAGGTGCCAGTATCTAAAATTGTAAGAAATAAGCTTGTTTGGAAAAGTTTGTCATCTTAAAGGATATGGCTGTTGATTTTCTATAAAACATGGTCGCAGTTATTAGACTTTGGAGCCATTTCTAAACAAACTAATGTGACCGCACTCTTTGTGGCAAAGGAACATGTCACCAAGTGCAGCTCTAGCATACGCTGACACACACACTAATGTAGACAAATAAATACTTAATATACAGTGGACTGTATGATCCCTAAGAAACAAACTCTTCATCAGCATTAGAATCAACTAATAAAATAAGGATTACCATGGCACATAGCCCTGGCCATAATACCATCAAATCCTATGTTTTGTATTGTTCCTCTCACTTAACACTCTAATTGCTTAAAGAGCAAAAGACTTGCTAAACCTGTTTGTTCTTATGCCGAATCTTTCCTTTGCCCCGATAGCTTAGTTGGAACCTGTTCTGTTCAGGGTGAGCAGGATCATCGAAGATTTGCTCAACCTTACTTAGAATGAGGCCTTAAACAGCTGACATCTGGTCACACCCAATGACCCCACTCACCATCTTGATCATGCACTGCAATTTATCTTAGTTTTGCATTTTGCATTTTACCAAACACACAAATCAGGCCAAAGGACAAGCTGCTCTGTAGGACAGCCTTGTAAAACAGTTGCAAGACATAGCGATCAACATTAAAACCGTACAGAAGAACATTCACTGTTGCAGTTTTTGTTACCTTTACAGTAGCACACTCATTAAACTTCCGCTGGTCATCAATCTCTATCCCTAAATAGATGAATTCATTGGTTTGGCTCTGCACATTAGATTTGTTGACAATAAGAACAATATAGAAAATCACCGGCCGTATCCTTTAATCAGGGTCCCGTTTCACAAAAGCATCTTAAGCCTAAAATGATCTTTGCCTATAGATTTACAATGGGACTAAAATGATCTTAATCTTAAAATGCTATCAGAAAAACAGGGCCCAGATTAAGACAAGAGGATCAATATATCAATTTTATCTTTGTTCATCCAGTACAGACACCTTTCAAGAATGTCAAGAATGTGATTAGCCTAACTTAGCACAAAGACTGGAAGCTAGGGGTAACTGCTAGCCTAGCGTTCTTAAAAGTAAAACAAAAAGTGAAAAAAATACACCTTCCAACACAACATTGTCAGCTGGGTTTTACCAACTGTTTCTAAATTTACAATTACATTTCTATATTCCTTGTATTAAAGGAACCAAGTACAACATGTAAAGACAGTTTTGGAGTTGTTCAAGAGCATATTTTTTCAATTATGACATAGCTAGGATAGCAGCTTCCCCCTGCTTTGAGTCTTTGTGCTAAGCTAGGCTAAATATGTCTGAGGCTTATTGTTGTACTTTTGTCATCTTATTGTGGGCGTGACAACAAACAAGTGTAGTTTTTCCAAAAATGCTTGTCGGGGCAGAAAAATTCCACAGCAAGCTAGCAAATACACAGCTAACATATTATCACCTTATGAAATCATTATGGGTATCATGGTAGCAAACAACAGTTGCCTATTTACACATCCTTGGGACAAGTAGCAACATAGCATTCATTTATAGTCATGTTTTTGTCCTCCTGATGACTGCAAGTCCAATATTCACTCTCCTTTCAGCTCTCCACCAGTTCCTGAGAAAAAATATCCGGCTCTTTAATTGCTAGATGTTTCATTTCTTCATCAGCTAGTCGCTAACTTTGTTTTTCTGCCGTTTGGTGCTCGGCAGGTGTGGGTTTAGCATGAAAACTGCTGAATAGTAAATGTGCCGTAAACCAAAAATAATGAGCTACAAGAGGCTAAGAATCAAGTGATTATTCTCTCTGGGTTCATAGCTGCAAACAACCACTTTCATGTTACACATTTGATTCAATATTAATATAAGAAATATTCATTAGTGGAGCTCTAAGGGTAGGAATCTTAGTTTAAGGGTTAAGATTATTCTCAGATCAGAGTAAGAGCCATGAATATCATCATTCATACAACTTGGTGCAGTATGTATTTCTTGTAAATTCTGACATTTTCTGGCTGTCGGCTTGTGAGGAAACACAATGTGACTTGAACATCAAACAGTGTGTGTTTCTATAAGTGATTATCCCAAAGTTTCACAACATCTTTCATTAACGTCTTTCCTTCAGTAACGAGAGTCTCTTGACTTTCATCTGCTCCAAAGTAAACACTCAACTTCAGTAGCGTCATCCCGCTATGTATAAACGCTGCACACATTGACCCAATTAACACAATTATCCATACGCGCCCCCTACTGTGACTGATTTCAGCTGAAGCTCTCCGGAGGTCTCCAGCTACTTGAGCAGAGGGGGGTCTGTATGATTAGAGTGAGGGGAACTAAGTAAAGAACGAGACTGAAGATGAGCCGTATTAAAGTACAGTTAAAGTGCATCATAATTCAGGAAGATGGTTACAGCTTCACAGTTCTAAAACTGAGTGTTTGGAGATGTAACCTTGGCTTGTAGAGATTTATGATGGCATTTTCTTTTTGCTATTTTAAGACATTTTATACACTAAGCGATCACAAACAATCATTTAAATGAATAATTAAGTGATGGTGAAAATAATAAAATAGTTTCAGCCATCATGTTTGATTTCCATGAGGTTAGAGGCAGGTGTGGAGCCTGGAGTGTGCCACCACAATAATTATAGACTGATAAATCGACCAGTTTTAAAAAACAATATATATTGACAAAGTAAATTGGCATTTAAATGACATTAAATATAATTAAAAAAAGATCATTAAATTTAATTTAGTTCTTATTCTGTCCTTATATTATGAATTAGTCACTGAATTTTTAAATGGAATCACAAAATAAACTTCATAACAACCTTTAAATTTTACTTTATTTATCATATTCAATCTCACAATACATTTGTCTTGTGCTTTAATATCTCCATTTTGGGTTAAATTGATCAATTTATTTCAATAAAACATTGTAAAAATGTATAAGTATTCGCTGTCACACTGGTGATGATGCTACTCTGAAAGCTCATTTTTAAGATGTTTAGCCTATTAATCTTTATTCCTCATGAAGGCACACATTCATGGGCTGTTTCCTTTCCCAAATGTGACATTACATCATCAGATACATCTCATTAGGTTGTTCAAATTATGCTATTTCATACATTATACATAGGAGTACATTTTCCATGTCATTGCAGCAGCTAGATATGACATCTGGCTGCAAAATCCAGCCCCAGTTAGAATAAAAAAAAACATAAATACACTTTTAAAGCTGTACTAATCTATATGTTTACATTTACAATAGATCAAATGACCATGTGTAATCTGAAAGGGGTCATTCATATAAACCCACAGAGAATTATTACTCAGCTCTGTAGTCCCCCTCCAGCTTTACAGAGCTTTTTGTTCTCTTTTAGCTCATTGTTTTGGTTTTCATGCCCGCAAATTCCACTTTCATCTACCTCGTTTGCAGCAGCAGGCAACTGCTTTTCAGAAAAAAGAAGCTCTGCCTCTTCCCCAGCACCAAATAGCAGATAACAAAGATAGCAATTAGCCAATGACAAAAGTGGAGCATTCATATTTCCCTCAGGAGTCTGTGAAGACCAAACTGAAGCTAAACAGAGAGTGAACATTGGACTTAAATTCATCAGCTGGACTGAAAAATGACTACAAATAAATGTATAAGTGAGCAACTGTTTGCTAACACTTTTTGTGGTACAACCTACTGCTTTACTTCTAAATTACAGAACTCTAATTGTGCCAGTTCCTGCACTCATTTATTCCTGGTGAAACTTCAGCGAACAAACGCTTAAGTGTCTTGAATGTTTTTTAAGCCCAAAACACCTCCAGGTTCAATCCTGTACAAACAGTTCCAGATAAAACATCAACTCCTTCAAGTGCCCAGTGATGCTCCTGAGCCAAGCAGAGGACCAGAGGGCACAGAGATGCATTGAGATACAAGTCAACAGTAACAGTAAATGATGACGTTACTTTGCTTTGGCAGCAGTGGCTCGGAGGAGAGGGCTGTAGAAAGCAGCTCGGCAGTAAGAGACTTGGGATGTTGATGGGGAAATTAGTTTTGGGAGCTCAGGAGGAAGGAGAGAAGTGGAGAAGTGGCAGACAGCTCGGTGCCAATGGGTTTCTTCGGTGCACACACACACACATAAACACCCACAAATGCAACCTCCCTCAATTTGCATGTTTGTATATTCATCCAGTGCTGTCCTGTGGGTCCTGAGCCCCTTTTACCATCTTGTTACATTCGCTAATCTCCAGACAGACTCCACCTGTCAGGTCTCTCCATTGCAATCTAAATTCTTTATGCTGATTTGTTTTCAAATCTGTTCCTACTCAACATTAGAATAATGTTGTTTATTTTGTTTTGCAAATAAATGAAATTACAGTAAAAATGTGTTTATTGGATGAATTGAAAATGAACGCCTCACAACACTGGACGCTGAATTGCTGACAGCAGCAGCACTGATTCAAATGAAGTAAATCTGCTGACTGGAGGGTTTTTCAGATGAAACGCTGCTGCATGCTGGCCTGATTGGCTAAATCTCAGTAATTCTTTGGTGAAGACAGCCACTTAGAATCTGCTGGGATATGTGTTTTCTAAAGTTAGCCTGAGGCTGCTTTTAAAACAGATTTTTTAAGACGATTTCTTATCTTGAAACTCTTAAATTTAACTTCCTTTAAGAACCTTTAAATAATTTTGAGCAGCGTCTTCTTTCATCATACGTGTGGTGAAACAGAAAAAATAAAAAACTCTCTTTCTTATCCACATTGTCTCCCCTATCCTCACATTTTCCTTCCTTCCTTCCTCCTTCCTCATCATCTCTATCCAAGTTTGCCACCATCGAGACCATTGTGACCTCGGTGTCAGACGAGTTCCCCAAGTACTTGAGGAAGCACAAACCGCTCTTCACCTTGGTCTGTTGCGCCAGCTTCTTCATCCTGGGATTTCCCATGATCACAGAGGTATGACACAGACACAAACACACATAGACACACACACACACACACACACACACACAGACACATACACATATCTCTATACACACTGATGCCACACTGAGCGGGGAAATTTAAACGTTTTAGCTGTGGCCCCTCGACTCTTTCTCGGAATAAACCGACAGATTTCTGCATGTAAAGTGAAGCCGCGGCCTTCAGAGGACGGGCTCACTGAGTGGAACAAGAGAGGATGAGTCTTATTAAAATCCCTCCAGATATCTTCAGAGGGGAAAATCCAGCCTAAAATAGGATTCACACATGTCATTCCTTATGATGTGGTACAAGTCAGTGTGAAACTTATGACCACAGACAAGTCAGAGGTGGAAGGAGGTTATTTTTAACATAAATCCTGGCATCATCGTCGTAATATTTTATTTGTGTGTGTGTGTGTTTGTGACAGAGTGGGATGTACATGCTGCAGCTGGTGGACACATTCGCAGCCTCCTACTCTTTGGTCATCATCGCCATCTTCGAGCTGGTGGGGATTTCTTACCTCTATGGTGAGTATGGCTGTTCCAGTTTCATTACATCACCTTTGACCAACAAGAATTAAAGTCTGAAGCCCTGCCAGCAGCCTCTAGAGGTTATAATGTTCGTTACATCTCACAATACAAGGAAGTTTGATGAAACATACTGACAATTTTGTTCTTGTTAGTCTTGACGGTGTCGCTATAGGAAACATCAACTTAAACTGTAACTTTATTATAATCCTCAGGGAGATTTGGTTTGCAAATATACAATTATTAAAAAGAAACAAAGAAAGAAGGAAACAAACAAACAAACAAAGGAGAAAGATAATTAATCTCCAATCTAGAAAAGGTTCATCCTTCGGGAAGCATGAACGTCTTTAGTAAATTTCATCATAATCTGTCCAATATTTAGTTTTTTCTTTTGAACATTTGGACATTTTGGCCTGGTGGTGACACTGGAGGAAAAGTCAGGTAGGCATCATAACTTAGGAATCACTTTATGCAATTTATTTTCGAGATTCTTTGTTATGAAACAAAGGTTCAGTCAATGGAAAATTGTGACGGTGACACTTGAGGAAAGGGCAGGAGTTCATAAAAATCATAAGGAATCATCTTATGGAGACAAAATTTGATGGCAATTTGGCAATTTTTTGTCAAGATATCTTGTTCAAGATGTGTTGGACTGATCAACTGACTAATTTCTCCACCATTGACTGTGGTGTTTACTTTGATTTAACCATCAGTCAGATCAGTATTGGGCACTTTCATTAAATGTCAGATATGGTAACTACTATCACATCATCTCTAATGTCCCAGACAACTGCTACAGGAAAACAGTCTAAAAAAGCTGACAGGACATTTGTTATTTATCATACATTTTATTTATTTGTTTAAAATTTGAGCAACCATTTTGTTTAGCAGAGTAATTCTTTATTAAGAAGCATTTATAGTGACTTTTCCTCCAGTCGACAAGAAGGGGAGGTGTCAAGGTTTACCCTGAGCAGTCCAGTAATTTAGGATGACACTTCTGTAAAGTTGGGGAAGCTGCGAGAGACAGTTTAAAAGAAAAAAGTTCACAATTTTTCCCACAGAGGCTAACATATCCTGACTTTTAGTCACTTTTATGGACCGTGTTCAGAAAATACTGAAGCCCACACTTCCTGTTTGCAACTTAATAATGTCTTTTGTTAGACCCTCAATGACCCACATCCTTCCACTCCACTGCTCTCCACTGTGCCTGTGCCAATAGTTTGTGACCGCCTGTTTAAAATTTGTAGTTTGCCAGAGTGAATGAGATACCCGGATAATGTCATTTAATTTTTCTCAGACTTGACAAAGCTCCTCCAGAACCACAGAATACATTATACCCACAGTTTTCACAGACTGCATAGCTTGTCTAGCAAATTTACATGTGCAGAGAATGGAGTGCCCCCTTAATGATTTGCTAAACTTAAATTAATTCCATCATTCTCGATTTTAGTGTCAGCTCAGTAGAAAAACATCTGAGTCTAAACAATCAACACAGCTGATTTTGTTATCCTAACTACATATATGTGGTAAGGGGGTGATCATCTAGAAGTCATTTATGCTGTACAGTAACTCCTGCCTCCCTTATTCTCCTGTGTACATTATGTTATTCCAGTCATGACCACTAGGTGTCTCTGTTGTAACGTCTAAGCCACACACACACAGGCAGACAGCTCAGGTGTGAGTACAGAAGCCCTTAGCAGGGAGCAAAGAAAACTGCTCTCCTCCAGTTTGTCAGAGAATCAGTACAGGTGACATATTCAAATGATTGTGACTCTGCCTCTTCATGTCGCTCACTGTTATACGTCAATAAAGGCAGAGGAATGAAGCCATCTGCTCCCTCGCTGTTTCAACAGAAACTGATGCTCTCTCTCTCTCTCTCTCTCTCTCTCTCTCTCTCACACACACACACACACACAAGGATGGATTGAATTTGCTGATCCTTATTAAGGGAGCTTATTAAACGCAGGTCACTCTCTGCCTCCTCTCAGGGGCTTTCTCCCATTTCTCTTCTTTTATTTTATTTATCTTCTTTTATATTTATCCTTTTTCTCTGCAGGTCTGCAGAGGTTTTGTGAGGACATTGAAATGATGATTGGTTTCCAGCCAAACCGATTCTGGAGAATCTGCTGGGCCTTTGTAACTCCAACCATTCTGACGGTATGTTTGTTTTTGTTCATCTCATTCTCAGACAGACAGACAGACAGACAGACAGACTCACGCACACACACACACACACACAGACATGCACAGCTGAAAATCTTTCCATTTCCACTGCTGCCTTTCAAGTTCATTGATTTGCCATTGGAAAGGAACAGGGCACAGGAAATTGCTCCTGTTACGCTGAAATCGAAAATTATTTCTTCTTCCCGATTCCTGTCATGTCACAAGTTTTTTTTTTTTGTGTTTTTCAAAATAGTTACTGCCAAGTAGTTAGCGTGACGTCAGCTAGCTGCTGTAAACAACACAGTTTGAGCAACTATATTCCCCCCCCCCCCCAGAAAACACATTTTCTGTAAAATGGCCACTTATTTTTCACATGCAGTGCAGCAGGGGCTGTAAATTCCAATACACGGTGTTTACCAGCATGTCAGTGTTGGACACTAGCCAGCATTAATGTTAGTATCTGTAATGAAAACCACTGTAGCACCAAAGCAGAAGAGGTGACGATGACAAATGGAGCAGCAGTCGGCCAGCTGGTCATCCTGCTGCTCTCGAGGGAGATCAGATATCCTCAGGGAGCTCATTGATGCACAACCTTGGGCTAATCTATTTCTGTCTGCTTTTTTTTTTTCTGTTGTTCTGTTTTCCTTTTCTTTCTCTTATTGTAATTCCTGTAAGCCAACTGTTCTGTAGATAAGAAGTAGAATTTGTCCTTTTCTTGTACTCATCACACATTTAGTAAAAAAGGAAGGTCTTATTTCTTCTTTATATGGGACAGTGGACACAGCTCTAGCCTTGCATCCTGAGTTCAATCCAGTTAATGAGGGGGGAAATCTACTGTACAGTCCTCATTCAGTGCAGAAAACCACTCTTATTGTTCAGTCAGGGCTAATGTGTGACTGCAGCAATCTAACAAGAAATTGGTGTTGTTACTTAAAAACTACAAATCATTTTTACTTTTGTGGTTGAAGCTTTGCAATTGAACAATGCAGAGGGAAAAGCAATTTAGTCATAACTGGCTTTAGAAGTAAGCCCTTTAATTTGCCTCTGTGGTTTTAGCGTCACGTTAACTTGTGATGTGATTTTTTTCCACTATTAGTTTGACTGAATGTTATGAGACAAGGTGAAGCTTCATGTCTGGTATCTACAATACCAGTCAAAAGTTTGGACACACTTTCTCATTTAAGTGAAGTGGAAGTTATGGGGAATGGGAAGGTGTGTCCAAACTTTTGACTGGTACTGTAGATACTACATGAACAGTGAATATTATATGGGGACTACCTTAAAATGTCACTTTTTTAGTAAAACATCTGAATAAAACACCAAAAAAAAGCCAAACAAACAAAACTGTCTGTCCACAGCTGATACCTCAACTGTTTTTTTTTAAATCTGGGTCAATACAATGTATGTTAGTTATTTGTTCAATGGTTTTATCTACAGTTTTAGGATGGTATATCATATTGTGAAGATTTTGTACCACCATTGATGTCAACATACACTTGTACTTGTGGAAATAATAAGCAATAGCCAAATGTATGTAGTAGTACTTATGAGGTGAGTGAAGCTGCAACGCAACTTGCAAGCTTGTACAATAATTACCAACACATACCTGCATGTAAATCAGTCAGTGAATTTGTGAAATCTGAAGGTTAGATACTAAAACTAGAGGTGATTATAGGGTTATTCTCTCAGCCAAAATAGCTGCTAATGCTAATATAAACAGGAAACGTAAAAACTGTTACTGTTTTTAAAATACTGTATATTTGCAGGTTATGTTGCAAAGTTTTCTCTCTGGCTTTTCAGGTTGTTTTACACATTTTTCTGTACGTCTTGCAAGTAAATTTCACATGCCTTGTCATTGAACTCATTATTTTCAGTTTTTCTTTTTCTTAAAATGCAGTTCTTGCTACTAGGAAACTCTTTTTACTCTCAACTGTAGTGTCCTCTTGCAGCAAGAAACAACTTTGTACCAGTGGGAAATTAAAAAATGTGGGTACTTTTCAGTTAAAATCACAGCCGTATACCTGAGCAGCGTCACTGGAACGGTGTGGTTTGAATTGACTTTGCTCAAAGACGCTGCAGCAGTATTAGTAGGTAACAGATCTTATTTAACATGCATTTCGTGTGTTCCCTGGTCTGTGCAGGGCATCCTGGGACTGAGTCTGTACCAGTGGAATGTGATGACATATGAGGACTACACTTACCCCACCTGGTCCATGGTATTGGGATGGCTCATGGTAATCTGCTCCGTCATCTGGATCCCCATCATGTTTGTCATTAAGATGTACCTCGCCCCCGGCACAATAATTGAGGTAATAATTGAGAGGAAGTCGTGATGAGACATTGCCACGTATGTTTTGTTTTTGTCTACTTCACGCACACACACACACACACACACACACACACACACACACACACACACACACAAACACTGTCAGAGAAATCAATAGTCTCATCCTTTGCTCATTAGCAGGGAGAGGCAGGCTGCTGGCTGACTATTAATATGGACATTTTTCTGGGAGTCCGGCGGGTCCCTTTTAAATACTCTGATTAATAGATGATTATGATCATGGCTTTCTGTCCTGACGTCTCTTTAGCAGTTCTGACAGCAGCCTCAATCACCATTGACCATCCTCCAACTTTACATTTTACTTTATTGTCTTTGCCAGGCTGTAATAAATAAGTAGTCATAGTTTTCACTCCTACATTCAGTTGATATTGTGTTGTGCTGCTGTGCAGAAAAAACTTCAAACACCCCACGTAGGTTTTGATGATATTTTGCAAGGGGTGTAGCCCAATAACTTTCTTCACATTTTTAAACTACCATGAGGATCCAGCAGGGAAAGCTGAGCTTTGAGTTGTATTTGATGCTGCAGAAGCTCACTAATAAGGGCCCGGATTGCAGTTCAGATTTAATTTCAGAAACTTCAATAAGGAAATCATCCCAGGCAACTGGGCTAAGGTAGTTAACTTACACAATGAATACGCTTGGATTTTAGTGTTCCTATGTTTGTATGATAAGGTAACGTTAGAGAGTGTTATTCAGACACGGTAACAAAATCCTTAGAGTTTATAAAAGTCCACGCATTCAGAATGAAACCGTTTCCATTAAAACTCGAAGACGGTGCAGTAAAATCCACTCAGGATCAATAAGTTGCCAACAATAAGAACAATATGAAACAAAATGTTTTAACATTAGAGTGCAGCAGGTCTGTAGACACTACTCATTATTATGAACAAACGTACAAAACTGGAGGACCTGGTTAACAATGAAAACAAGGAAAAAAAGGAACCATAAACTGGAGGACTGTCAGAGGTTCTCTGCACTAAATGAAATATAAACAGGCATATCTGTAAAGCTTCATTTATACTCCCAAGTGGATGGGTAGTTGTTCTGTTTATACCACTTTCTGGGGCTTTCTGTCTCTGATGGTTCCATTGTTCAGGACAGCAGAGTCCGTCATTAAACAGAAGAGGTTCGGGCTTCGACTGATTGCTTTTCAAGGACAGACAGCTGGGTTCGGGTTCGGGTTCAGGTTCAGGGGAGTCTGGTCTCTGACAGCTCCTGGAAGATGGAGACAGGAAAAGCTGTTTTTAAAGAAAGTTGTCTTTTATATAAAACTGGTGGACCCATGGTGGACGTGTTCCACACATGTGCAGTAGATTGGTATCTATAGGAGCACAGCGTTGTGACTACATGGACTGGTGCGGACAGGTCTGCGTGGACACAACAAATTGCAGGTGTGCAGATGTCCACACGTAGCCTACGCGTACACCCTTTGAAACTTATGTCACACAGACCCTAGTGGACCCTTGGGAACTTGTGGATGCGGATACTGTAATTTCAGCTTTAGTAATTTAGTAGTAGCAATTAATGGAAAAAAGCTCTACTTCCTGAGCCACACTTAACTAGCTGATATTTTAGGGCAATCTGCTAATAAACATAAACCAGAAGTCAAAGGAACACTTGAACATTCACTCTATGTGATTGTTTCGTCGATTGATTGCAGGGTTGGCGGTTTGATCTTTAACTCCTCCTGTCAACATGTCAAAGTGTCATTGAGCAAGACACTGATTCCAAATTGTCCCTGATGGTTAGCCTAGCAGCTTGCATGGTAGCTTGCTGTCATAAGTGTGTAACTGTGAGTGTGAATAGGGGAATGAGAGGCACAGTGTATAAATATATTTGGATAAAAGTGATTCATAAATGTTGACAAGTTCCCGTTTCTATCCACCTCCACCTTAATTTATGATAGTGTCTGTGCAATATCTTATATTGTTTAAACTTCCTTTATGCTTTGCACTTTTCTGCAAAAAACAAAAACAAACCCTATATCAGAATAATTACAAAAGATGTTATAATCACATAAAAGTTCAACACAAAGGGGCAAGGCAAGCCAGCTATAGTTGCCTCATCCCTCACTACATCTATGACTTGATATCAACCTGCTGCATGTTTCCTCTCTCCTCTCTCCTGCAGCGTCTGAAGCTGGTCTGCTCCCCTCAGCCCGACTGGGGTCCCTTCCTGATGAAGCACCGTGGAGAACGCTACAAGAACATGATCGACCCTCTGGGAACCAACTCCCTGGGCCTCAAACTGCCCCCCAAGGACTTCCAGCTGGGCTCCTACCAGTAGCAGCCACCCCGGCAGCACCACACCCACCACCTGCAGGGGGCACAGGGAGGAGGGCGACATGCTCGCTTCAGACCGACTCCTCCTCCACCTCTTTTTCTCCCTCTGTCTGCCTCTTTTTCTTCTACTCTGTGCTTCACCACCTTTGCTTCCTCTCTTCCTTCCATATATCGTGGATGTGGGAACAGGCTCCCTTTCCTCCCCCCTCCTCTTCACCACTTCCCCTCTTCTCTCAGGGAGGAGGGTGGAGTGCCCAGGTGGAGTTTACTCCTCTGCTGCTGCTTTGTACTCAGTTAATGGGCTATCATTGCCTCCCACACATGACCACTGATTACACCAGAACCCTTTCCAGGGATCTTTATTCCAAGAGAAAAATTGTGTCATAAAAAGACACAGCTCAGACTGCACTTGCAATATTAGACTCACCATAGCTGCTCCCTATGGAGTCGTGTGTGTATGTGTGTGTGTGTGTGTGTGTGTGTGTGTGTATGTGTGTTTGTGTGTGTGTGTGTGCCGTCATATTTGTGTGCAGAGATAATGAATCATCTTGGTGCAAGCAGACACAGGAAAACAAAAAGAAAATTGAGCGACAGAGAAACAACTATTCAACGAGCTCGGCGGGGATTTGTGTTTTGTTCCATCTGTATACAAAAATTCCATCAGCAATACAAATAATATCAACTGCCTCATAAAAATAGTAGAAAAAAATCCCCCACTGTATGCACTATTATCACATTTTGTTCCTATCCAGCAGTATATATGTATTTTCACACTTGCAACTGCTCAGTCGCTATTGCTTTGTCAAAAATAGATTACAAGATCTGCAATTTGTGCCTCCTACGTCCCAGTAGAGTAGCAAATACATCCTGATTACCACTTTCTGTAGATACACTTTGGCCTTGAATGACTCTGCAGTCTGATAGAAGCTTGGGTCTATTTTTCTCTCTGAACCTGAGGGACCATTTGTGATACCCTCTCTCTTTCTCTATTTATTAAGTCGTATTCCTGTTGTATTATCCTAGAATGTAAAGTAGCACATTCCTATCATAGGAAGCCACTAGAGTAGTCTATCATTCTTTTAGTAGGTGATAAAGTGGCCATTTAATATTTTTAAGTCCCAAAAACCCAACCTGATAGTCACTCTGTGCATATATTTTAGACAATGTATTTATTGCTGTATGTGTTGTGAACCTGTCAAGCCATTTGTGAAAACCATCTTTACATTACATCAATAGGGTAACAGTATAAAATATATAGAAATATATATATTCATATACAGTAATAGACATATGTATAGCCTCCAGCAGAGGAGAGAGCTAGCAAGACAGAGATTGAGTGTGTGTGTGCGTGTGTTCATGTCTCTCTGAACCCCATGTTTCTCTAATATCTTGTACAAAGTGTACACATCTTAAAAAAAAAAAGATCTTCAAGTAGTAAGTGTGTGTGTTGTAACGTCCTTACAATGTTAGGAGCAGCTGCTATGTGTGAGTAGATGAAGATTAGACTAGATTTGCCTCTTTCTTTCCTGGAAGTGTACTTTGTCTCTTGTTGTTTGTGGTAGAGCTCCGGAGACCTCTTTGCCATTTCAGACTTATGCCTCTTGCTTCTCTGTGTGTCCTCATGAAAACAGGGTCTCAGGTATACTCGATTCAGACTACTACTCCGGTAGTTGTGGGAATAATAGCATTCAGTGCATAGGAAACAGAGAGAAGAGCCATGACAATGCTAAATTATAACGGGAAGGGTGTGTGGAAGTGTGTTGCAAGAGGTCGGAATCAAAATGCAACTTTCCGATGACCTCAGTGCATCACCGCATGTTTGCTTCTTGCTGACCATTTCAAATACTGATGGGTTCTTCACGCAGCATCATGGGATTTGCTTAAACAAGCCTTACAATGATTATATACACGTCGTGCAACTAACTTAACCTATTTTGACCAACTGTGTGCAGTGCCAAAACAAGTATCTTGCTTTTCGATATGTTTAAATTAAATTAAATGAAAATAATAATTAGGATTAACCAAAAAATTCTCAGTTTGAATGCAGTGTAATACACTGGAAAATTTTATTGTTTCTTGAGTCAGTTTGTTGATCATTGACTCGCTGACCAATTTTTTTTATGCATACAGAAAATGAAAGGCTTTCAGCAACTTTCTGGTTGCCTCGTTGACGCTGCGGTCCATCAGGATCAGTCAAAGTACTGTAATTTAGCACATATTTCCCTTTACATTGTGTTGTTAAGACTCATCAGCACAAATAAGCAGCTGTAAGAACGTTTGCGGGGGCCGTAAATGTCTTCTCCAGATGTAACACTACAGCAGCCTAAAGAAACAGTTCGGTCCAGCTCAGCGGGCGGTCCGACTGACTTTGCAGCCTCTTTAAATATGACATGACAGGCAGCCAACTTTTGTGGGCTGCCAACCAATCAACTTCAAAGTAACACCATGTATCCACTCAGAGGCAATTAGCCCTTTCCGCAATTTGACTGGTTGGATATGCATTTCCTTGTTGACACAAAATCCTGACTGGCTTAAGTACGCTTTTAACACTGCAGGTGTTTAATTGTTGAGTGGCTTGAGTGTTTTTGATGGAAGCTGAAGGTATGGATGCAATAACAGTTGCTCAGAGGTTTAAGGGTCTCCCTAACTATTTCTCTAAGCCATGCCTTTTCATAAACTTGACATGAAAATAGCACAGATATGATTTAAGAGGTTGTATGGTTTGAAAACAAAACATAATCAATTAATGAGCACAAAAGTCCTGTTGTTAAATAGCTTGCTTGCTCCAGAGTGTTGCTTTTGTTAAGACTTGCATTTAGCTCTATTTGTTCAAACGTGATAATAATGTATGTCTGTGTATGCTTGTGTGCGTGTGTTTGTCTTTGTATTAGTTTTACTTAACTGTCAATCAGATGTTTGCATGGCCAGTCTCAGAGTAGATTGCTGAAAGAAGCAGAGGAGATTTACAGGACTTTTTTCCCCCCAGGATGCCTCGGCCTGAAACTCCTCTTTCTCTTTTTTGATGGACGTGAGCATCTCAGACCTGCAACTGAGAACTTGAGCTGGGTAAAACAAATTAACACCGATATGCTCCAAGATATTCAATCCTATGGTAACCATTCACTTGAAAGCAAGGTCGGGAGAAGGAGCAGGTTTAAATCATTTGTTGGATGTAATGGAGAGTGTGCTCTTTGTAGACTTGAAAGATAAAAGCTATTTTATGCCCCAAGATGGATTATAATGATTTCCCTAGGGGCCACAGATAAGTAGCTATAATTTTTTGTGTTTTGTGTCCCTGTGTTTCCATTTCCTCTAGGCTTCTCTGCTTTTGTTTTGAGAAAAAAAATCGGCTTAGGATTCCGTTAAAACCGCATAGCTTCATAAAATATAGAGCTTGCATGTGCAGTTTGTGTTGCTCTAACTCAATGTCCACGTATAGTAATCCTTGTCCTTTCTCTTGCAATATTATACGTCCGTGCATGTTTACTTTAAGGAGCTTTTTGTTCTGCATAATGTTAAGAAACAGAGAGTTGCTGTTATCCTTCTTATAGAGGAGGAAGAAAGAAAAAAACAAACAAACAAACAAACAAAAAAAAAGTAAGAGGTAATTCGCTTTGCCTGCAAGTCAACGTTGGGCAGTATAGGTAACCAAAGAAAGAGAACTTTAACTAGGGTTGTAGTGAAAACAGAAAACATACTTTAGAAGAAAAAAGGAATGTGTCATCTGCGTACAGGAGGTTGAGATACTGCCATTCATATCCCATGTAGTGTTCCTCGATGTTTGCCAATACGTTACAAAACATCTTCAGGTAACCATTGGCCTTATAGATGTCCTCTAATGGTAGAATATTGTATGTATTTCAAAAGTAACACCACAGAATAGCTTATTGTCTGTCTCATATGGTACCAGTATTCCTATTGTTATGTCTGTTGTGTCTTTTTGGCACTTTATTGTGTGACCTATGAATGCATAGGTTAAATTTCTAATTACTTGAGTAATGTCATATATTTCTGTGTGTTCTATGTGAGGTACTGCTGCCTATGGATATAGATATGTGCCTCCAACAGCCCATTACATCCTTTGATTTAAAAATAGGGAGTAGATATATAACAAATATGTTTTAAAATTGGTGTGAGATGTAAAAAAAAAGAATATATATATATATATCATATATGTGAAATGCATTTATTTATTTTCATTGTCATCAATCTTTGAGGCCCTACCTCAGATTTTGTATTTATGTATAGAAATGCAATTGGATTAGTATCTTTGCCAATAATAATATATCGCTATTATATCATGAAATGTATAACCTATGAATCAATAAATAAATGTTATTGTTTTCTTTGTTGTCACTGGCTTCTTTCAGACAGCCCCCCCCCCCCCCCCCCCCCCCCCTGCTGTGATGCTGGAATTATGAACAATAACAACAAGGAAATTAGGTTAAGATAATAAATCCCCTCTGTGATTCAACCTGTCAACTTGTATATTCATCTGCATGATAACTGAGCTGAAGGCACCGCGGCTGTGTGAAAACAGTACATACTGTTGTTTTAAACTGGGAAATTGTGATCAAAGAGGAGTAGATTAAAAAGAGAAAGACGATTTGAACGCTCCTGCAGGCATGTTGTTTGTTGGTACATTCCTTGTGCTGCTGCTGCTGAACACCACTCACTGTGGCAGACAAGCTTGCATTTTTCATGTCAAACTAATTTGCAAACCATCTGCATGGAGCACACCCATTAGTACAGTATATCCTCCCATGTCAGTAAGAAGTCCCTGAAAGATCACCTCCAGACATGTTTAAAGACATGTAAAAATACTATGCTTTGAATAATAATTTGTGCCTGATTACAAAAATCCAAATACTTTTCATTTCATGGCCTCCAGACATGTTTTAAAATGTATAGAAAATACATAATATTAATGTTTTTTTCAACAAAAAAAGTTCAGTCGGCTCATTAAAAATCTACTCCTACCTCCTCATTTAAAAATCCCAGAATATATAAATATAATATTTTTTATTTCTTAAGTTTAACTGCTGGACAAAAGATGCCTCCTACTTGGCTGAAATGTCCATTTTCAGTGTGTATGTGCAGTGGAGGTTGAATGCTGGACCAGGATTGGCTCCAAACTGGTTGTGATGTCACAAATCCTGCTCCTTGTTTACCAGTATGTGACATCAGGGGTCCCAGTGCCGTGGGTGGTTACAGGCTACATCAGCCACTAGTTATACAAGAGCAAGCTGAGATTAAAAAAAATGTTCCTTGATTTTGATTTTGCGTATGAATTAGTTAACATTTGTTGGATGTTTTAAATATGCAGATAGAAGCAGCGTGGAGCAAATTGCATTTAAATTCTTTGATTACAATCTATTTTTATTGTGTTACTTTAAAAATGATTCATTCATTCAGTCAGTCAGTCTGTCAATAATGAATGAATAAACAAACAAACAAATAAATATATAAATATATATATATATATATATAATAAATGAAAATACATAAATAACTAAATAAAACAAAATTAATGATTAGCCTAAATAATAAATAAAATGAATAATAATAAAATGACTACCATCTGCAAACTGTAGTTCAGAGAAAAATTGAGGCTGTGTCATTTCATTCATATGAGGAATTAGTCAAACTTAATAATAAAGAATAAATAATAAATTCCCAAAGACCAATCTGACCTTAAGAACCAAAATGAAAGACGTGTCATTGAGAAACTTCCTGTTTCCACAGACCAATTTCACTTCAGAGTGACAGCGAACCAGAGTGTCACTCAGACAATATCAAACAATATTGTTGAATTTCAACATGAAAGCCCTCAAAAATGTCATATATGAGCTATGTTCCCTCTCATTTTCGACAGAAAAAAGGCTTGACACTTTCCTTTCATGTCGCTCACCTGGAGAAGTTTGTTATGCGCAGACACTGTCATATTTGTTGCACAATGTGTTTGGGTAGTTTTACTACCATCGCCATGGAGATTGTAGTTTTCACTTAACTTCCTTAATGATATTTTGGTCTGTAACTTTAGATAACTTGTAATGTCTGAGCCTCCAGGAAGAGCGCCGGGCTTTGAAGCCAATTTGACAGGGTGGTCAAACTGTGGAATTACAACTTCCGGGCCCGACAGAGGCCCAAAAAAACATTTCTCCCACACACAATTATTGGAAAAGGAGCGGCTGTAAAATGGTGGATACATTTTTTTGAGCCCCACATAACTCATGACTAATGACTCATTTCACTATCATTATTTGATCCGTTCCATCCGATAACATTTTGAAAGTCTGTAAGAGCTGCATGATTGAATTATTTTAACCCCATTCAAGTTAGCCGGAGGGCTAGATTTAGGTGGCTTGGCCTGTGGAAGTCTCTGGTGCCCATAGAGAGCGTGCAATATGCATTCATCTGTGTAATTTCTTTACAGAGGGGAGTGGCGTTTTTGGCTTCATGCACCACTGAGCAACTTTCATAGGAATGAATGGGACCCCGCCTCTGACACTGTATCCAGTTCTCTTTATACATCCATGGTAACATCCTTGTTTAATTAGTTTAATTAGTTTAGCTAGCTTGCCTAAGCATAAATTGAAAACGTTGTGGGACTCTCTAAGTTTTGATGAGCTACTGTTGTGGAAATTGTCTGAAAACACAATCATTACCTTTACACAACCTACCATAAATCAGCTTTAACTGTCTTATATTCATATTTAAAATGAGCACAGAGATTATTTTTTTTGCCAAACTCTGCACATACATCATTCTGCACAGTGAAGCTCAAACATCCAAGTGATGTAACTATGAGCAAAACACATTTTGAGTGGAGCGGGACTTCAACAATGCTAAGAGGCAGAAAGAGGTTTATTGAATTTGATGCCTAATGGCTTATTGATTACTTATAAAACTTAACATTTAATGAAATTTATGAAATTCAATCACATAATGTAATTCAATTTTGCCAGTACTGATATTGGCACAATCACAGGGTATTTAAAAGCAAAAAAAAAGCATTTTAATCAGGATTTAGTTACTGATACCAAATGGGCGGTGATTCAGCATTCAGCTTTTTTAAAGATAATTTGTGAAGCACCATGTTGTATTTTGAAGAACATAAATTACAGAAATTTGAATAACACACTTGTAGGACATCTTTGATGATTCATGGATAATTCATGGGTAAAGATCTGGTACAAAGCAGCAGTGCACGCAGCTCCAAGTCTTAAGTAGAGTATCAGGTGCACGATTGTGGTAAAGATGAAACAAACAAAACAAAACACCAGCACTCACTGATCCATCTTCTTATGTTTTTTTTTTATTGTGGACAGAAACGACAGAAATGGACATGTTTTAGCCTGAAGCATCATCAGTGACACCGGTCATCGTTTCCATTGATTACTGAGGTCACACCTCTTTCATTTGAAGAGGCTACATTGGGGTTGGCCTCTCACAGATGGATCCTATTATATAATTATGTATTCTTGTCGCTGATTGGCTTTTGAATCTCACCTGTTTGTCTATATATATTGTCATTTTTTTTGTTTTTTTATGCTGATGATGGCTTCAGGCTGAAAAAAATGTTCAGACCTAGTGACTTTGAAGTGTGAAATTTGCATTTAAAACTTAAAAACTTAATTCTCCAATGTAAGAAAAGTCATTTGCCATCTCATGTAGAAGCAAACCACACCTTAAAAGTCTAGATTAAGTCTTGTGTTTCCATGTATTGTATTTTAATTTTGATGTAAATGCTGCTGAAGATTTGAGTGTAGTCAGATTAAACTTTATTCAGCATTAAACCCAGGTTACTACAAGCCAACCAAAGCCTGAATCCTCAACTTAAACACCTGAAGAAGATATGTTATGTGGTTTGCTGTACCTAGCTGTTGAAGATGGTGGACCTGCTCAACCGGTTAAATTTAGGGATACAATGGTGACTGGGTCTGCCCACTTACTGCCAAAACCACTCAAGGCTCGCTCTTGTGAAAGTTTTGTGAGCAATGATAGTAGTTGTGCACTTGGGGATAACAGTCATGCGGTCTCTCGGATTCTGCACGTGCTCAGCGGTCCACAATATTGCTTGTGCGAGCAGAGATATACATGCATGGCTGTTTGAGTCGGGCACGTGACTCCTCTACATCTGCATGCATGGATATCATTTCTGCCAGAGATATGCCATCATAAATCTTCCTCAGAATGCTATAGGGCTACCAGAGCACAGTCAAATCCATACTGAGTAGCTAGATAAGCCTTTCCAAAGAAAAGCCTCAAGCTCCTTCCACTTGAACTGCAATTCTTATTTACCTAAATGATGCAATGTACTCTACTCTAACTAATAAGATCAGATGGCAATTTTGCAGTGGAGTTTTAACTTTACTTTCTTCTCCAAGGGGAGATTCACAAAAGATTCCTAAAACCAGAAAAACCAGAGGCGTTATTCTCTTTGTTTTTAGCAATAGCATCATTTGGCATCTGTTGAAAGCACTCAGACCTGAACGTTATGTTGAGGAAAAGCACTGCCATCTGTACTGTCAGCTCTGTCCTTCTCCGCTCAACCTGCTAATGTAAGATCAAAGATCTCTGGGGGAGGGAAAAATAAAGTTTGATGTGTTCCCGAACACTTTGTCTCCTTTTTTGCAGGTGGTGACATTCAAACATTTATCATTCTGACCGCGGCAGTCTGGCCCCGACAGCCTGTTTGTTTACCTCACCATCAGTTAAAAGTTGCCTGGCCCCAAGCTCGAAGACACAAGACCCAGCTCACAGTTTCCTGTCTGTATTCGGCTGACAAGAAAATCCTTCATGATTTATCTCATCAGCTGATGAAAGCTGGTGAGATACATGAAGTAAGATGACCTTGAGGAGCAGAAAACCTCTCGACTACACCAGCAAAATATGATTACATGCTTTTTAATGACCTTTTCTTTGTTATGATGGAAAATATGAATAATATGTTTAAAGGGTACCTGTTTTTCCAGCCTCTCATTGGTGTTTTTCTATTGTTTTTGGCGTAGTATTGAAACAATTTTTAGCAGAGGTCACATTCCTGTCTGTATCCAGCTGACAAGAAAATCCTTCATGATTTATATAAAAAATAAATTAAGATGCAGTATTGAAAAAAATACTTCAATACTGCTAAAATATGAAGCACTTAGTTTTGGCTTACTGTCATAATGCAACATGATAACAACGGATAAGGGAGGAAATTAGATTTTAAAAGCCTCTTATCCGTTTTCTACCATTGTTAATGGAGTGCTGCTTATCTATGTGCTCTTTTATTTATGTATTTATTTGACTTTCTGCTTCTAAAATATATGAGCTAAGTAATTAAATAGCAATGAGTCAGAGAATACTTCCCTGTCTAAACACACTTTTAAGCCAGTGTTGTGTTAATTGTTTCTGCTTGACTTGAGGGCATCGTTCACAAGAGTCACTCTGCAAACATTGCTTTCATTTGCACCACTGTCAGGTTCAGCGTCAGGCACACAGACAAAATTTTCTACCCCTCTCTTTCCTTTTGTTCAGTTGCCTGAGTTGCACACTTTTGATGGTGTGTGTGGGTAATAAGAAAAAGATGATGACATGAAATCTAACCTATTTTTGAAAGTTTTGTAGTCAGTTTACCTCGTGGTTATTTCAGTAAGAATTATCATCTGATAAGGCAGCACTAAGCAGAAGTACTGTTGCTATGGTTACCTGCCATTTAATACACTTTGCATGCTGATTTAAAACAGTGATTAAATTGCAGACTGGAGTTTGTTTAAGGTGTCCTGTTATATGGGGTATACAATACTAACAGTCACCTTTCAACCAAGGCCATGCAATAAATACACTGCTTTTAAATTTTAGAATACATGTATCGTTTTTGGTCACTTGGAGACAGACAATGAGTTGTAAACACTGACATATTATCACCTTATAAGGTTATTTTGGCAAACAGTGACTTATTGAAACATTGAGCAGACACTTACTTTGGATAGAGTTGCTCTCATATCTAGAAATATGGCCGAGTTCATTAGTAGACCAAAAGCATGACAACCAGGAGTTGACACCTGAAAGCAAAGTTGCAGTTCTACACGCTTCTCTGTGCTTCCATTAGAATAGTTACCCACTCAAATTCCCATAGAAACTGTGTCTGGCACCCCGACCACTGAAATCAATTAACTCTAAAGTAAACAGAAGAGGAGTTATACATAAAAATCTCATAAAAAATTAACACCACTACTGCAATAGTACAACAAAATAGGAGAATTAAATGTGGACTCTAAAACAATAGATCTCTGTCATCTGAAGCTGAACTCTAATTATTATCCAGATTATCATATTGATTTATCTTGTTTTACTAAAGCCTGGCTGTGTCATGTGTCATGTAGCTTAGATGAATCCACTCCCCCAAGTCATATTAATAATCACATTTCTCGAGACACTGGCCGAGTAGGTGGAGTTGCAGCCATTTTCAATCCATGCCTAATAATCAACCCTTGACTTATAACTCATTTAAAAGCCTTGTTCTTAGTCTTTCATACCCAACCTGGAAAACTTTATAGCCAGTTCTATTACCATCCTCCTGGCCCGTACTGTGAACTTTCATCTGAATTCTGAGAGTTTTTATCAAACTTAGTCCTTATACAGATAAAGTAATTATAGTAGATGACTTTAATATTCATGTGGACGTCGATAATGATAGCCTTAGCACTGCATTCATCTCATTATTAGACTTAATTGGCTTCTCTCAGAGTGTAAATAAACCCACTCACTGTCTCAGCTACACCCTCGACCTTGTTCTGGCAACAAAATTAAACATTTAATAGTCTTTTCACAGAATCCTATTTTATCAGACCATTACTTAATAACTTTTGAACTCCTATTACTGGACTACACATCATTCGACAAAAATGTCTTCACTAGATGTCTATCTGATAGTGCCAGAGATAAATTTAAGGGAGTGATTCCATCAGCATTGAATTCAACGCCATGTCTCAATACAACAGAGGACTCTTATGCTAACTTTAGTCCCTTTATAGTGCCACAGACTCACTGTGAATGACACTCGACTCTATCGCCCCTTTAAAAAAGAAGATAATAAAACTAAAGAGGTTAGCTGCATGGTATAACTCCCAAACCTGCAAATTAAAGCAAACATCACAAACTTGAAAGGAAATGGCATTCTACCAAACTGGAAGAGTCTTTCTTAATCTGGCAAGATAGTCTTAAAACATATAGGAAGGCCCTCTGTAATGCCAGAGCTGCCTATTACTCATCATCAATAGAGGAGAATAAAAACAGCCCCAGGTTCCTTTTCAGCACTTTAGCCAGGCTGACAAAGAGTCATAACTCTATTGATCCATTTATTCCTATAGCTCTCAGTAGTAATGACTTCATGAGCTTCTTTAATGATGAAATTCTAACTAGAGACAAAATTTATCACCTCCTGCCCTCAACAGGCACTGATTTATCTCCAAAACTAGGAACTTTAGAAACAGCTGTAAAACCTGATATATATTTAGACTTTAGGGTTTTTTCTCCAATCGACCTTCCTGAACTAACTTCAACGATTTCCTCACCTAAATCATCAACTTGTCTCTTAGACTCCATCCCAACTAGGCTTAAAAAAACAGTCTTACCCTTAATTAGCACTTCTTTACTAGATATGATCAATCTGTCTTTAGTAACAGGCTATGTACCACAGACCTTTAAAGTTGCTGTAATTAAACCTCTTAAAAAGCCTACTGTTCATTCAGGTGTTTTAACCAACTTTAGACCTATATCTAACCTTCCATTTCTCTCCGAGATCCTTGAGAAAGCAGACGCCAATCAGTTATGTGACTTTCTACATAACAGTAGTTTATTTGAGGATTTTCAGTCAGGATTTAGAGCGCATCATAGCACAGAAACAGCACTGGTGAAAGTCACAAATGATCTCCTAACTGCATCAGACAAAGGACTTCTCTCTGTGCTTGTCTTGTTAGATCTTAGTGCCTGCATTTGACACCACTGACCCTCACATCATATTACAGAGACTGGAACATTTAATTGGCATTAAATGAACTGGGAGTTGTTTTAAGTCCTTAAGTTAGACATGGAGTTCTGTGAGGTTATGTGCTTGAACCAATACTAGTCATCAAGCCAGATGATACCAATCAGTAAACTAAATTTCAAGCATGCCTTAAGGACATAAAGATGACCTGGATGAGCTGCAATTTCCTGCTACTAAACTCAGACAAAACTGAAGTTATTGTGCTTGGCCCTAAACACCTTAGAAACACATTATCTAATGACATAGCTACTCTAGATGGCATTACCCTGGCCGCCAGCACCACCGTAAAGTATCTGGGAGTCATCTCTGATCAGGATATGTCCTTTAACTCCCACATAAAACAAATTTTAAGGACTGCCTTTTTTCACCTTCGTACCATTGCAAAAATCAAGCACATCTCAAAAAGATGCAGAAAAACTAGTCCACACATTTGTTCCTTCCAGGCTGAATTATTGCAATTCCTTATTATCAGGATGCCCCAACAAGTCTCCATGAGAGCTGCTGCACGTGTACTGACAAGAACTAAGAAAAGAGATCATACTTCTCCCATATAAGCTTCTCTGCATTGGGTTCCTGTAAAATCCAGAATAGAATTTAAAATCCTTCTCCTCACCTGCAAAGCCCTTAATGGTCAGGCACCATCATATCTTAAAGAGCTCATAGTACCGTATTACCTCACTAGAACACTGCGCTCCCAGAATGAAGGCTTACTTGTGGTTCCTACAGTCTCCAAAAGCCTTCAGCTATTAGGCTCCTCTCCTGTGGAACCATTTTCCAGTTTGGGTTCTGGAGGCAGACACCCTCTTTACATTTAAGAGTAGGCTTAAAACTTTCCTTTTTGATAAAGCTTATGGTTATGACTGGCTCAGGCTTGCCTTGGATCAGACCCTAGTTATGCTGTTATAGGCCTGCCAAGGGACTTCCCATGATACAGTGAGCTTCTCTCTCCTCCTCTCCATCTGTACGCATTCATGTCCCATTAATGCATGTTACAAATCTGGCTTCTTCACTGGAATTTTTGTGCTTTTTTTTTGTCTTGCAGGTTTCTATAGATCAAGGTAGATGGCTACCCACCCAGCGCCTGGTTCTTTTCAAGGTTTCTTCTCATTAAACGGGAATTTTTCCTTGCCGCCATTGCCAAGTGCTTTCTCATGGGGGAATGTTGTACAGTCTTGACGTGCTCTATATAAAAAGTGTCATGAGATAACTTTTTGTTGTGATTTGGCGCTATATAAATAAAATGGACTTGATCTTGATAATAGGTTATTAAAAATTAATTAAAAAATAAGCATGGATGACAGTTGATGATATTTTCCCCAAGGGGATCAATAAAGTTATTATTAATAATAATAATTAAAGACATTCTAAGTATTAGAACTCAACTAAAGTCATGGCATGGATTATTTATTTTCATGTTTCTTATTCTTTCTTATCAAGCCTCTAGTACTGCTGCAGTTCAACCCACTGTTGCAGAATCCTTGGCGAAGTGTGTTATGCTCCCTCTTCAAAACAAAATGTGATTTTATCCATCCATAGTTTTGTGAAATAATAATAAAGGCATAATAATTGTGAAACTGTGATTTTTCCTCAGACTATAACCATCAAAATCAATAATTGTTGCATCCCTAATCATAATATCATGTCTTTACTTGTTCTGCCAGGACTTTCTATTTATAGAAATATATGGTATTTTTCTCAGGTTAACTAATTCGCATGGCAGCCTCCAGCCTCCATCAAATCTACTTTATCTAACATGTAGCCCTGCAGGTATCATAACTTAAGCTGTGTTTATCTTGCTAAAAGGTAAAATTCTTTCCAGATATTTGGGATACAATCAAAAAGTGGTTGTCCCCACTTTTAAAGCTAAAGGCAAAATCAAAGCAAAGACGTGACCTATATTGATGGCCTTTAAAAGAACCTGTATATCTGGTTGCAGCACAACTGGAAGTACAGTATTGTCTAAAAAAATCACTGTATGCTGTAACATTATTCTTTTCCTACTTTGAAACTGAGAGTTTTAGCCCACATCATAAAAAGCAGCCACTGAACAACAGTACACCAAAGTCATGTTTTAATTAGGGGACATTTGTGAGGAGCCCCTAGCTGAACGCAATATGCCACTTTTTTGGGTTTCACAAGGCAAAATGTAATAAAATCACAAACTGACATAAAAGTAGACAAGGCAGAAAGCTCATAATAACAAAATAACATCACAGGCTGAACTCTGTAAGAGGATCTGACAGGTGTTTTTTTCTTGTAATATTTGTTATTGGACAGAAGGAATATTCAAGTTCAAATACAAAAGGGGGTTATATTGTGTAGGAACTGTATTATAATACAAATGGAAATCATTGTATGACATTTACTTACTGATTATGGAGCTTGGTGATGACATATTTTATTCGAAATTGATTTAAATCTCTGCTGTCTAAGAAAACATCTACGCTATTCTCCTGCTCTGTCCTGCTAGCTTACACTAGCTTCATTCTGACAAGCTGGTGATGTTTAACCCGTGAAGGTCTTGGGCTTTCAGGAAATTCAGTTTGTTAAAGGATATGTTGTTTTTTTTACCACCCCTGTCAGGACAATTGACGTGAACTTCATGACAAGAACTGAGCATAAAGCAAAATGTTGTGGGTCTGGATTTTTTTTAGTAATTTGCATTATTATAAATGTCACAGTGATCTTGAATGAAGCAGCAGTGGTACAGGATGGGGGATGTGGTTGCCTGTCATATGAACTAACACAGATTTAGCCATTTTCTGCCGCTGAAGTTTGTCCATGTCAAAGTCTTGATCCTAGATGCAGAGCCTTTGTGCCTTGGTGGGGATCCTCCTCCATGCTTCTGAAGAGAAATAATATATAAATAAATAATGTAAAAGTCTTTTGGGTGCAGATACATTACTGTGAGTTACTTACTAAGCGACTATGAATGATGTATTTTTGAATTTTGGTCAACTATTCCTTTATCAAACTGTCTATAATGCAGTATGTGCGGTATATTGTTGTTTGTGATTCTTTCATATACTTTTATTGTGATGCATATGTGTAGAAAGAGTACAGAATTTTGTGGAGTGAATATAATGCTTCTTTTCAGATGTATGACAACAGAAGACAAACAGTACAAGGGAAGAAAAAAACTAATGCAAAACAAGAAAAACAAAAAATCAAAAAAACAAAAACACAACACCATGGAGCATACAAATCAAGAAACCCCCCACACCTCCTTCCCGTTGTTTGATCCTGTTTGATATTCATAATTTATTTGTCTCTCTTTCAAATTACTTGTCTTGTGCGTTGAACGGTTTTGTAATACATATTTCTGGAACTTGTGTATTGCACTTGACACTGGCACTTGACACTGGCACCTGACAGGATTAACCTTCTCATTTCAACTAAAATGTGTCTTTTCAGAGTCTCTTGAAATTCATGAGATGATAATTAATTTCTGAGCTCATTATTGACAAGACCATTCAATGTGACAGTTGTGGAAGTGGAGAATTTGTGCAGACAGTGAGCTGTAAAGACTAAACCGAGTATTAAAGCTACATTACTTTCCTGCTGGATTTTGAGCAGTGTCACAATTAATGCAGGGAAACAGCTCAACATTTCAAAACACCCGTAGGGCTGACTTCCATTTTGTTACACCTGTGAGAGGCTTAAAGAGACCTAAAGAGAGCAGAGCAACTCAGATATCTAAAAATATGTGTTTGTCACTAATCCAACTATAGAGCAAGACAGACATCTGAGGTCTGCCTCTGTGTGTAATAGAGCGCTAAAGCAGACTGCAACCTGCTCTGCTGACAAGAGGATATTAAATCTCAAATAGTCTCCTTTAGAAACAAGACCAGAGGGTGCAGATGTGCCCATCTCTGCATGCCGTGTTCGAGCTGTTATGGAGGTCAGCGCTGTCTTCATGCTGTTGTTTTCTGAAATGTGTGCAGAGATAAAGACAGTCTCCTGTGTCTTAATCCAAAACAGCTACAGAAATGTCAGAATAGACCACAAGGCTTCTTGGTAACTAATGTTCAGTATTTTCCAGCAATATCTTGAAAATTGATTCATTTTTAGTCCAAATGCAAATGAAAAGATTGGTCCACTAACCACAACTAAATTATAGGATCTGAGGCGTCCTTCTAATCTGAAAGTGACTGGCAGAGTGCCAATCATTGGCAGTGACAGGGAGCCATAAGTAAATTTACATAGATTTGAAGCATTTTTAAATGTTGGTTTTATACATTTTAGAATGATTACTTCTAAAGTAATCCAGATTTGTCCCTGAGAGGCTTTTGTAAATCCTTTGGCAGGTCAATTTTTGAACTATTCAGGGTCTGTGCAAAGGATTGCCAGCCTCAGTCTCTGAAATATCAATAACACTAACCCCAATCACAGCATTATATCTGAAATACTGCACAACTGTGAAAAAATGTTATATGTGCGACATAATGTGCTATTTGGATCAAAATGACATACTATATGTCCTTACAACAACAAAAAGTTCAATATCCCTGACATAATGGCAGAATATGAGAGTGCAGCCTGATAATTTGACATCATGTTCATGTTAGCCTTTTTTTTTGTTTGGGACTTGGGGTTATTTTGCCCCAACCAATTAGCAGTGACAGATGTATACATCACGATGATTTAATTTCCAGTTGACACCAAAGCTGTGGCCGTGTGGTCGCTAGGAGCAGTAACATTTTCATATCGCCCTAAGAAATAACTTGATTTAAGAGCAGTCAAAAACCCCAAGGTAATCAAATGAGGTAATGACATGCACCTCACATTACAGTTTTATACAATAACAATACAACTGGTTATCAAAATTACCATTTGGGATATTTTGTTTTGTGTTATCCTATCCAATCAGTAGTGGGGATCTTTGTTTCACCAACGTCATTTTCAGTTGACACGGCAGTTACGGTATGAGTCGCTAAGATATTTATGTTGGTTGAAGAAATATGCAGATTCAAGAGCTATTATGTCTGTAAGTTGACTTACTACAACATGGGATAACTGCATTACATTTACTGCCATTTGTGTAGCAATTTCTTTGTCACCATATCATTACAGTATAGTGCAAAACTTTACATTTTTTCCTTGAATTATAAACACAATTATATTTATAATTATTTTGGGGGGCATTTATTGCCTTTATTAGATAGCAATAGTGGTGGAATGACTGGTAATGAAGGGAGAGATGCATTACAGGACGCCAGCTGGATTCGCACCAGGGATGTTATAGTTAATGGCTGGCATCTCAATCCCTAAACCACAGAGGTACACAAAGTTCTGTTTTCTTTACTGTTTTTCCAACCTGTGAAACAGCCATCATTAAATGCAATCTCAGACCTATTTGAATCGATTTAGAGGTCTGGAACGAGGCTACAGAATCTGCAGGGTGATGCTATAATTTTGACTGTAAGACGATGTCGTATATATCAAGATGAAGACAAAAACAAAACAGCCAGTGGGCCAATATGGTCAGTCTGTTGCCAGTTTGTGTAGGTAAGTTTTATATAGATGAATAAGGCAGTATATGCCTTGACTGTTTACATAGTCTCATTTTGTTTGAGTGGAAGAGTTTGCACTTCTTCTGTGGCTGCTGGCAGCATTTAATATCTGCGGTATTAATCATAAAGCAATATTGTCAGTAAAACAGCATGAATTGGTAAAAAAATTATGTTGTGCCACATTCTCCTTTGCTGGGAACTCTAGTAATTACAATAATAATAGTCTGGTTGCTTGACACAAGGACTTGCAGCCTATTATCACTAACAATGAGCTTTTCTTATACAGTATAAATGTCTTGCACGACTCTTTTCATACTGTAAACAGGTTTGATGCTGACATATTTCCAAAAGTCTTTATTCCATGTGCAAGTAAACATTTAAAAAGAATACACGAACATCGCCTACTTCTGGTCAGATAAATTATAGGTTGTATCCTGCAAATTCATGTGCTCCTTCAAGGGAAATTGATGATTTATAGTTGTAAAGCCGAGCCAAGGGTGTTTGGTAAAAATATGCCAGGGAAAATAATAATGTTATCCTTTAATGAGTCTTTCAAAATAAATTGCCTTGGCAGAACAAGAACGTTCCCTCTCTGGAACTGGCAATTTTGTCAGTACTTGAAAAGCCTTGGCAGCGTGCTAGTGAGTGCTTGTATTTGAAAATAAACAACAGCTAATTAATACACAATGGTCTGAATTGTTGGTAGGAAATGACTCAACGATGACAGCGCCTCGCCTAATTTTAGCCAGCAGAATGAGTTAGGGGTTGAAGCAAACTGATAATTTAATAACTATTTTTTAATACTGCAGGTTAAAAGTTAATTTATACAGTGGAGGAAATTTAAATTTTTAATGTTCAGTATTGGTTATCATTAGACCTCTTCCTCCTAGAGCCTGAGGAAATACTAAAAAATAAATATAATAGCAATATTAATGGTGCTGAGAAGCATATCAAAGAAAAATAACTTTTTCCACCCACCAGTAAGCCTCAACAGGACATTATGGTCTACAAGCAAGCAAACAAGGCCCTCAAATGTTTGAAATGTTTCAACAGTTGTTGTTTTTATTGGAAAACAGTATCGTAAATGAAATTCTTTTTTATTCAAATAAACAAAGCAAAATGTCTGTTGTGATCAAAGTTTTAGGGGCACAGAAGAAGGGCGAAAGGGTTGGTCATGTGATCCAAAGAGGACAATTGGCTCCCAAGAAAAATGACACAATTGGTCGTAATGTCAGTTGGCCAAAAACGACATATTGGTATGTTTGAGTGACAGTTGCCATCTAGCGGCTGTAGGAATTATCACCTGGAGCACTGGTGCAGTTCAGGTGATGTGTATTTAAGTTTTCCTCATTTAGAGGAGGTGGGTTCGGTGGATGGTATAACCCAACAAAGGACTTTGCCACAGGAGACCACTGTTTGTGTCCTGTTTCCAACCGCAAGTCAGGACAGTTTCTTAAAAACACATAACTACAATTGTCCCCTAACCTAAACCCCATGGTTATTACTGTAGCCCTGACAATGAAGATAGCCTAACTTTAAGGAAGTGGTAACATCCACGTTTCTTAGCAAACTGATTATTTCAACCCAAACCATGATCTTTCCTTAAACCTAACCAAGTAGTTTTTGTGCCACCAAATATCTGATCTTACGATACCATATCTGCTAACTACAGCAATATTAAACTTTTTATTGTTATGTTTAGGCACTTGCACTTTAAGGTTATGGAAAGATCTTGGTCTTGGTTTAATACAGAAAAAAGTCTGCAGTGACTTGAAACAACATGTTTTTACATTCAAGCAAAACCACGATCTTTTACCAACCTTAGCCAAAGTGCTTTAGTTGCCTAAACTTAACTGCACGCAGGACTCAGGATGCAAACCTTGGTCTCTGGTGCTGGAGTCCTGCCTCTTGCACAGCCACCATCCATTCTGAATTCCTCTCTACGACTTCAGTGTGATATATAAATATGATGCTTAAAACATTTGAAAAAATGTTGCCTGTGAATCCAGGCAGAGATTACGTTTGCCAACGCAACGTAATTGGGAAAACAATTTAGTTGTATGTAGGTAATTTAGGAGACAGGGTTGCAAAAGTAGTGTTAGCAGCTCTCCACAGGACAAAATTAGAGATAGCATGTGGCGATCACCCAAATTATACCTATTGATGGTTATATTAATTAACATATTACAGATGAATGATCTGAAAATTTTGTATTTCTTTGTCATTTGTGTTATTTACATGACTATATGATTGGTGTTATGTATCATCTCAATCAGACATTCATATTCTGGATTACGGTATATTATGTGACATATTATGATTTTTTACTCACCTCCACACCCCGCCAGCCCAGTCAGCCAGTGATATGTCGATGTTTTTACCGCTCCCTTGGAGTCCGGCCTCTTACGTTTTTCATATCAGGTGACGCAAATATCAGTATGGCATCTGAAACCGACAAGTGAGGAACAGGGGAGAAGTTCAGCCTCTGTTTTGTAAGCCTACCACTGGCATTTTGCGTGCGTTTAAGTCCGTGTTGGTCTATGTTTGCGTTGTGTGCCCTCATGCAGCTGGGAAAAGCACCCTGTCCTCTCCAAGGAAACCCTCGAACAAAGACCACAGCACAGAGAGAAATGTACAAGTTAGGGAAAAAAAAACCACATAAATGATCCAAAATAAAATTCTGCTCATTGCGAAAAAAGTAAATTTTTCCATAAACTTTCCTGTTAATTTCAACAGATTTTTCATGTTAAAGGTGTTACATTTTTTGATATTTAAGTATACATTTTATCATTATCTACAGCAGATGGAGAAACATGATAAAAACCGTAGGGATTACACCTTAAAACCACACAGACAGAAAGATATGCTTTAGTAGCTACTTATCTGAGGAAATGAGCACACATGGGGCTTTTGTGCATCGTATGCAAACGCCAGTTTAATAATAATTTGAAGGTGAGGAAACTGAGCATGTGGATGTGGACAGATGTATAGCGCAGAACGTGTCTGTGAATGCATCTGTAGTTATACCCTATGGTGTCTCTACGGCATTTAATTGGAGGATTCACTGACAGATGAGCTGAGTAACTGTTAGGAAGGCGTGTAGGAAACTGATTAGCCTAGACGAGGTCATTACTTCACTTGGTGCTATACACCATTAACTTCATAGTAGAAAATCACTTGAAAACAAAGTTGTTTTCTGTTTGTATCAGCTTTTCTTCTTTTGTTACTAGACTTCTTCAATTTCCTTGCAACTTCACATGTACGATATTATCCATGAAACTGATGTTCCAGTGGATTAAAAATAAGTAACAGCATACATTTGACATTTTCCTTTTCATTATTGGGGGAATAGTTACAAACAAACATTAATGAAGAATTATTTGCAGGCAATATGATGTACACATCTTGATGGATGCTATATAGAACTTGGCTTTATGGTTACAGCAGAGTGAAAGCCTTCATTTGTCACTCTGTGTTCCAGGGCTGAGGGAGATAACATCCAATATCCAATTCCCTCAGGCCTGTGGCTTTACTGAGGTGTGTACGCCTTTCCCTAGAATTAGTGCCAGTGTATTATGGTCCAGTACTGAGCAGCAACAACAGAGCAGGAGAAATCAATGACTTTGCCCTCGTGAAAGAAGTGGGTGAACGAGGGCATTCATCAGAGCGCAGAGGCGGATCAAGTCAAATTACAGCTGTGGCTCCAAACCCTGCTGTTTCTCTAGGAGATGTGGTTAGGACGCAGCTGACCTTTGAACCCAAGGTCACATGGTCTTTGTTATCATTTTATCTCACATTAATGACAGCAGATTTATAGGGAAATGTCAGTGTAATGTAATTGCCACCAAATAATCTCTGTCATTGCAATTTTTGGTAGACCACGGTTGTCTGTGAGTGAGTGAGTGAGTGATGAAGTTACACCATTGGTCAGCTGGACAGGTGTTGGAGTTTCCCCATTGGCCGTTGCTCTTTCAAAATTAATTGGCGTGAGATGATGGAAGTGGAGGACAGCAGTGTGACGCGGAGGGACTGCGTTTTCCGCTCTCAGCCGCAGTGTTAAATGCAGTGAAGTTGGCTAAACTCCTGTTTAAACAGACGCGTAACAGCGTTTCTGCGTCTCTTCTTCTACCGTCCAGTGTGATCGACTCTCCAGCTGGCAGCACTGTCAGCAGACGGCAGGAGAGACGCTGAACTAATACCAGAACACAAACTTTTTATTTCGCTGATGTTTTCACATCACAAACAATGAACAACAGCATTAAGACACAAGTCTTGCAGGGAAAAACATGAGACTCATGCAGCTGTTCTGTTAGTGTGGGGCGGCTGCTCTGCAGGTGCGCTTGATTTGACTTTAACTAGAGATAAGCTTCCTGAATTTGCTCCCAAAATGCTGTCAAAACTTTCATTTACAATTTCCTCTGCAGCCTCCATGATCATCACCTGGGAAAGAGGCAGAAAAAACAAGTTAAAGCAACCCAGATAACAATTACTCTGACAAAACACTCAATGTAGCTTAACCATGTCATGTGATATGCTACTTCAGTACACTTTACCGGCAAATATTACTGGGACCACTACAGAAAATTGCATATGAACATTTAATATCCAGGAATTCACATCATAGGCACTACCAATGACTAGCCCTGTAGTTTTGACCTAGTCTTGTTAAAAAACTGCCTGTGTCAGGAATTTTAAATAAATTTTATCAAATAAACATGAACATATATGTCCTAATCATATAAAATCCTTTTTGTTAGCCTGCTTTGACATTAAAGGCAGGCTAACAAAAAGGATTTTATATGATTAGGACATCTTTCCAATAACTCTGATGGCATTCTTTCGTCTAGAAAAAATAGGCAATCCTGAAAAAAATGGCAGTTTATGTGCTACTTTCAGCTTATTCATTCGCAGTTTCCCAGGTTCCATATGGACTTTAAGTGGACATATAGTATAGAAACACTGAAAATCAATTCAGTCTTAAGAAGATGCTCTCAAGTATTTACCTCTGGGGCCTCTGCTTCACATCTATCAGCTTAAGGAAAGCTGACTGTAATAGCCTTTAACCTACATACATGGAGTCTCTGTCACAGGACGCGATTATGTGACTGGTATTATCAGGGTCAGGTTTGACGTGTGACTTTTTCTAGTGTGGCGAGAGAACATACAGAGCTGACATTCAGAAATTTTAAATGGCTGATTATAGAGACCACTGCTCGCTGTTCTGTTTGAATTTGGATTTGCATTAAAGGCATCCTGTGATAACTCTTACTTTACATATTATGTGCTGACAACCTCATGTCAGATTAGGACTTTGCAGCTGTGCCACAAATCGTCTGGTTAAGACTGAGCTGTGCATAGTTGCAGTGGTTGAGCATATACCATATCCAGGCTTAAAACAGATTACAATGCAGAACATCGTTGTCTACCGGGATGGACAATTGGCTAGCTAACCATGAAATTAGCACAGACGTATATAAAATGAAGAAGAACAAATAAGTAGAGGACCTTCAGAAAACAGGGAAAGTCTAACTACCTCCAAAATGACTTAAAATCAGACATTTCCTTTTAGTGAATGAAAAAAGGTATACATGTTAGCTTGTGATAATGAAGGTACACAACTTGGCTGCTAACATGAGCTAACTAAAGTCTTAAACATTGTTTCCCTTTCTGCTCCGAGAGCATTATGGGAAGTGAAATCCTTTAAATATGACGTAAGGCATTTGGCCTCTAAATTATATTCTATACTTATTACTTCACAAACCAAATATTCAAATGAAATGTATAGTCCTCTTTTAACTCAATATTTCCCACATTAACCGTTTTACATGGATTTTTAACTTCTTAACAACCCTTATAAAATAAACATCAGTTTCATCAATGAAGTCACAACAGGGAACAATAAAATACTAAAAACAGCAATTAAAAACAACAAAATCTATAACATAAAACATTCTACAGCTTTGAACTTGCAGTGTGCAGTGTTCTTGCACATCAGTTTTGGAGTTTAAAGAGTAACTTAACACCAAGCTGCTGCCCCCTTCTGGTTGAAAGTTTCAAGCCTGTGTGGTCAGAAGTGGCACTGTGTTGCACCTATAACCACAACCCAGCAGTGATGTCCTATACATTACTGCAGCAAAGACAAGATTTTCAAGGGGTGTTAAGTTACTCTTTAAATGCTGATTGCTCTTAATTAGACTGTGGTGTGAGTGTTCAGTGCATCAATGTTCTAATAAGTCGCAAGTAGCCTGATAAGGTATATTTACTCTTGACAGAATCTACATTCAAAATACAATTTATTTTGTTAAATGGTTACATATCATGCTTTCTGTGATTTTATCTTGTTCTTATACTGTTATGATGTTGGATGTCTATAAACACAGTCGAAGTTCCAAAACTTGAGGTGAACATATGAAAAAAGGCTCCCTGCAAGTCAGAGGCCAGGGCTTCAGCCTGCTTTGAACACTTCATTTGCAATGTTACCTCTACTTCCTCCTTGTTATGATGTCAGCTTGTTCATGCGTGCCCACAAATGGCTGTTTGTTCTGTAGCCTTTGTTGCTAAGGTTGTTCCATGGGTTGTTCTTATTGTCCACTCACATATTTCGGATCGAATTGAGGACTGGGTACAGATGTATTTAAGAAGTTTCCATTTCGAGTGAAGAATGAGACAAAGAAGTGAAATACTACTACTATTTGTTGGTTTACATGGTCTACATTTACATGCCTGCCACGGGGCAGCTTGCCTGAACTGGTCAATCAGAACGGGGGGTTGGGGGGCCTTAAGGGACAGGGAGGTAAAACGTCCTTTTTCAGACAGAAGATAAATAACAGTTTTAAACAGTAAACAGTTTTTTGAACTGTAAATCATGCAAAGATATTCCAGTAGAACCCCAGAAGATAAATATAGATCAGCCTAGGTGGGGAACGACATACTGATTCTGTTCTTGAAAACATAGCTTGTAGCAAACTAACTAGAAGGATTAACTTTTTCCCATGCCCGTCAGAAACTATTATGCTTTTCTAAGAAATACTGTGGCAGAAAGGGGAGGAGGGGATAGAGCAGTACAGCCCTTTACATCCTGGAAGTACAGGGAAGGGGAGTGGTTCAGGACAGGGAGAGGAGATAAATGAGACATACCTGTGAGCCGGGGGGAAGGAGGGAAAACTGACAATGCAGCGTGGAGGAGAGCTGAGAGGAGTGAGAGTGAAAGGAAAGAAGGAAATCAGTAAACTTAAGCTAGTTTCTGGACATCCACCTAACCTGTAAAAACGAAAATAGTGAGCTTTATAAAAAAAGACAGTAGAAATAGTAAAAGAAAACCAGCCAGGACCATGGAGAACAATCCTGGTCCCCGGAGCATGTCTGGAGGAAAGTTTGCCTGTCTTCCCTGGGATATGCATGGAAGCTGTTCCCTGACTGGGTTGGATCTGCTGAGACAGAAGCTAAGAGCCCAACCCAACCAAATTGAACATACTCAACTGCCTTCCACCTGCTCCCCACCTCCCCCAATACATTACATACACACACATACATACATTCCCCAATGCAACTGAACTAAATCAAACTGAATATAACTAAACTGAACTGAATGTGACTGAACTGAACTGCATTTAAGCCCTTCACCCTGATAAACACACCCACTCACCACACTCTCCGTAACATAAGGGAACTGAATTTAAAGGTGATTGTGAAGGTGAAAAATGTGAGAAGGAAATGAGATTTCTGTTTCTTATATATAGTTTATATTTTGATTTAATATATGCCCCTGTGTGGAGTTGTGGGACAGATTTTGAGTCACTTATTGTATTTGAATGCTTGGTTTGTCTTGCTTATGAGTTGGTTTCAATAACATTTGTTAATGAAGATGCTTTGGGTCAATGGTGGTTTTTCCCATTTGTAGCAAGGGTTGTAGGCTAACTGGGATTATCTTGCCAAGTTACTTGTGTATACTTTTATATAATTATAATTTTTTGTTCCTTAACAAGCGACAGGGTTTGTTACTCTCCTGTCTGGCGCCCAACAATTTGCATTTTAAGTAACTATTTCAGTACCCTACGCTACAATACCTTTAACAGACATATTGCTTTGGTTTAAACATGGACATGAATATAAAAGCCATGATAACAGTTAGTTTAAAATGTCAACTCAGTGTTTGCCTTCTCTGTTTCACTCCAGCAGTCTTGACACTTGCTAGAATCAGAGAGCTTGGCTGGTATGTTTCACTCTGTAATTTCAGCTAGAGGACATACTGTATACAGCAGCTGTGGAAATCTGACAGAAATTGTGACACAAAGAAACACCCTTGTCTTCACCCTTCATCTCTGCTCTGACATACTGCATAGCTTGAGAAGCACAACTTCTAAAAACACAAATCACAGATGGAAAAATAATTAGTTCCATTTAAAAAAAAATATACAGATGTTTATGCTTAGTTTAGTTGAGATGGCTAAGTTGTACTTTTAGATGTAGAATCAGCTGCTCACATAAAGTTTGCCAAGAATAGAGGATCTCCAATACAACTGCCGGTTTGTTATGATGTGAAAGCCCTGTAACGTAAAGCCATGTAATTTCATCGCAGTATCCCTGAAGGGAAATTGTGGAAATCAACATTATGGAGTCTGAGTGTAAAGTGTGAAATGTGCTAATTGCATTGTAATTTGTAACCTTGTCTGGGAACATTATTTGTTGCTATCACAGACTGAATGTGTGAATGGAATCAAATATTTGTCTGCATCAGCACAGGAAGGCATGTGGTGAATGGAGGACAACATCTGTCTGCTGTATTATGGGCTCTTTGATTTGTGCCCGGTCCAGATGGGCCATCACGCTTCACGGTTTCACACAACAAACGCTACAGTAACAAATGACTCAGGCTGTGATCCAATGACAGGGACTTTCACTAGGACAAACAAAAGGCCAGATGAATGGACATCTGTGGCTGCAGCTTCACTGCAGCAGTAGACTGCCCCGCCCGTCCTACAAAGCCTGCGTTGGAAAACTTTAAATGTCAAAATATGAAATATGTGATGACAAAGTGACAAAACACTGATAGACTCTGAGTGATTAAAGTATATTTTTAAACAGTGATTATTATTATTTGTGGAATAAAATGATTTTAATAGCTGAATTTAAGGTAATAAATTAAATCAAATTAAATATGCTTGACATATACTGAGCCTAAAGGACAAACCTTTCAAATATAATGCACTAGTTTTAAGGAGCTATAAAGCATGACCTGTCTTGTAATGATGACTGTACCTAAATCCCAAGTAGCTGTGTATTGCTAAGGAAAGATTTCAGTTTGTTTGTGTGAAAACTTGTATTAAACTTATGTTAAGTCCAGAAAACTAGTCTCAGTCCCCCCACAAAACAGTGGTCTTGAATTTGCTTTTGAATGAGCTCTGATACAGTCCCACATCGAGTCTGCAACAAATATGAAAGCCTTTTACTCCATTAAGAAATAGTTACGTAACATACCCATTCTGCCATAGTGGTAAATTTTCATGGGAGATGCAGTTTTTTGTATGCTAAAAAAAAATTATTGTTATTTAACTTCTAAAAACGAGTGCTGTTGTGGATGCCGATTTGTCCTAGAACATGGAAAGTAAACCTCAGTCACATGCTTAACTTTTTCAGAAAGACAGATGAAAGAAATGCTGAATGAGAGATTGCATCGAGTTACAGAAGCTAGTGGAACAGAGGTAAGCCCAGGATTACCGCTCTCAATAGGGTTGTGTATGTACATTGAATAGGAACTGATATTTTTACTCGTTCACGAATTTAACTCTTTTAGTTTTAAGCAACTAAACTGCCACTACCACACCAGCAATGAGAAACATCAGAGCTTAACGTAGGAAGCATCAGAACAGAGACAGCTAGGAGGAACGATTATTTAATCAAAGCTGTTTTTGACGAATTTCCCACAACTTGGTTTTTCGAATTTGTGGTTGTACATCAATGTAGCTGTATCTCTTGTATCACTTTTCTGATACATATAGGTTAATCTTAACAGTACACAGGTAAAATAACAATCTTCTCATTGCTTCCAGGCACGTTTTCTGCTTACTGTACATGCCACGTGGGGCATTTCAGTTAATCGTTTTTAGTGATACAGCTCACACAGTAGAATGTGCGTTCCAGTATCTTGGCCTTCACTACAATAGCTCCTTCTGTATTGAATTCCTGTGCCAGTTGTTATGGAGTGGGTTGTTGCTGTAGCCTTTCAGCCCTCTGTTTAGCTGTTGTTCAGCCCACCAGCAGCAGCATGCAGCCCTGGCTTGATGAGAGCAGGAGGAGGCCTGAAGGAGCTCCTCAGGACGGAAATGCTCCATCTGGGACTGCTGCACATCTCCAGGCAAGAGAGAGCATCTGATACACTTGTATATTATTCTAATTATACAAGCTACAATGTTGTATAGTGGAAAGCAATTTCATCAATGTCATATTGTGTACAAGATTAAATTTTACAAAGTACTTGGGGGGGCAAACATTCTGCCACCTTAGGAAGGGAGAGCATGTTGTCATCTAAAATTAATTTACTCATGAATGCAGGCAGCTCCATCATCACACAGAATCCCAATCACTCCCTCATGTTCACTAGATTATTCTGTCAGATGAAATAATTAATTATCAGACTGATCAACATTATCTGATATTATATGTATTCGAACTTGCAGTGTGCAGGGCAACGCTCTGTAATCTGATATCCATGCGGCTAATCCTCTGAATCCCATTCTAGTACTTTATTATTTTATTCATGAGATCTGCTGATACATTATCAGGCTTGGATGGAGACATGTGAATCCATTTGGGGTCTTTGCCTCCGCTGGAAATTGATCAGTGCCATTGCGCATGTGGGCCATTGTCATGTTTCAAACTGCCTGCGTGGCTTTGCTTCAGCAGAGATCTTAATTTCCTTTTTGCTTGTGTCACTTGTTCCTGATGCTTGTCTCCTGTTTGATGGCTTTTGGTTTCCTCGCTCTGGAATATTTATCATATTTTAATTCTTTTTTCCTTTTTGCTTCCTCTCTTGACTTTAGGACTTGACTGAGAAGTGTTTTTTGCTGTGATGCTCGTGCATTATGTGGAGCAATTCTTTTACACAGCTTAGAAGGATCTTTCCCTCAGAAAATTGATGTTTTAACCCTAACCCTAACCCTAACCCTAACCCTAACCCTAACCCCTAACCCCTAACCCTAACCCTAACCCCTAACCCTTACTCGCATATATTGGCCTCCTTAAGAGTCTATTGATCCGTAATTCTGCAACACAACATCACCAGATCCCATCAAACAAGTATTCAAATGTAGTTTATGGCATTGATTAGACTGATAGACAGGTAATTTATTAGGCAAGGCACCTTATTTAAGTAGTACATTTCGTTACAGGTAAACTCAATGTGCTTTGTGCACTGACATCTGTCCACTCTCCAAGACACTGACTATCCCACAAAACACCAACACACACACATAAACAATAACCATAAGTGTTCAGATTAGTGTTTATTTTTTTGTAGAGTGATTAAAACAGTGGATCAATGTGTTTGTTCCTGTACGTATGAAGAATCTGCATTCTGAATGAGCTGGAGCCTTCATATAGTTTGTTTGGGTAATTCCAGCAAAACTAGCTTTACAGTAATCTAATATGATCAAAATGAATGCATGAACCCACTTCTCAGCTTGAGATATAAATCCTCTAACTCACTAGATCTCAACCCAACTGAACACCTATGGGAGATTTTGGACTGATGTGTTAGACAGCGCTCTCCACCACCATCATCAAAACACTAAATGAGGTAATATCTTTTGGAAGAATGGTGTTCATCCCTCTAGAAGAGTTACAGAGACTTGTAGAATCAATGCCAAGGCCGAGGAACTATATTCTTCCAAAAGATATCCCCTCATTTGGTGTTTTGATGATGGTGGTGGAGAGTGCTGTCACACGTCAGTCCAAAATCTCCCATTTGGGTTGAGATCTGGTGACTGCGAAGGCCATAGCATATGATTCACATTGTTTTCATAGTCATCAAACCATTCAGTGACCCCTCGTGCCCTATGAATCGGGGCATTGTCATCCTGGAAGAGACCATTCCCATCAGGATACAAATGTTTCATCACAGGATGAAAAGTGATCACTCAGAACAACTTTGTATTGATTTGCAGTGACCCTTCCCTCTAAAGGAACAAGTGGACCGAAACCATGCCAGCAAAATGCCCCCCACAGCATAAAAGAGCCACCAGATCCCCTCACTGTAGGGGTCAAGCATTCAGACCTGTACAAGTTCTTCCTTTAATTTGTCACTTGTCAGTACAGAAGTCCTCCGATGACAAAGATGGGCCACTGAATGCAAATAAAGCTAATGCATCCCAGCAGAATATTTCAACAGCTCTTCTAAGTGCCTCTAAGTATACAAGTGACTCTAAAGAACAACATACCAAGGAGGAGGGCACAGCAAAATGGATTGGGTGCACAGGGTCACAACGATTGAAGATCAGGATTTTGTCCTAATGATGGAGACAGCAGAGTATATCTAATTATTCAGGGAGAGTAGACCTAATGCTCATTGGTGTTATTTTGTTATAGTCTGAGATAGTCTTTTATGAAAAAGAAAGGCCATATTATTGTTTCTTCTTAATATTTGACATGGTTTTATTTGTATTTCATCTTGAGATAAATAAGATAAAGACATGTTTCATATCGCAACAGCTAAAACTGTGCCATTTGGCCATTCGATAATAGTTTAATAGATGTTTCCTCCAGGAGTCTCTAATGAGTTTGTAGAACAATCTGTCTATAGACAGAAAATGAATGGAAATTCTAGAGAAACATTTAAATAATGCATTACACTTTAAATAAACCTGTTTAGTCGGCCTAATCTACTGTAGATTTAGTCTACAAAAATCTTATGATATTTAGTCAACTAAAACTAGACTAAAACTAATTCAGATGACTCAAAGTTAACACTGTGTAGCCAATCTTTGTAAGAGTCCATGGTAGGCACTCACTTAGCAGCAAAAATGTCCCAAACACCAGAAGTGTGCATAAGAAATTTGCACGGTTGTGAGTACAACTTAAAATATGGAAAATTTTCACTTTCCAGCTGGTGATCTTTGTAATTCATGATCACCATCACGCAAACAACCAAGTAGTATCACACCAAACTTTGATGATGCATGATAAAAAGCAAGACTCAGGTGATAAGGAAAATTATACATGTTTCTGGAGTTGCTTATTGGTTTAAACTCTGTGCTGTAATGGCTTGAAATAAATCCAGTCGCATATTTCCCAGGACACTGTGCTTACTGATTGGATTGATTTCTGGAAAATATTTTCCCTCCTTTGTTATTGACTGAAAAGATGAAATAGTTTCTGTATGCCATATGGGCACGTTATTGAATAAAATTACTTTATTAAAAACAAATGACTAGAGCACTGTTGATGATATTGATAAACCCTTTACCTCTATCCATTAAATTCACATTTGTGTCAAACAGTGAGCTGGATTTCAGTTTTTCAACTTTATATGCCAAGCTTAAATAGGTTTTCCTCATTAGAAAAGTTAGATTTTCATAACTGGTCCATCTGCTGCATCTGCAGTTGTCATATGTTAAATGAATCCATTAAGGCAGATTGTCAAAGCCCTAATTTGTCCAATTATTGTATAACCAAGCATGATGATGTTTGGAAATATCTCCTTCTGCAGTGTCAACCTTTAAGCAGTTGTTTTCTGAACAAGTAATGTTATTTGCTCAAAAGAATGCACCAGTAGTTTAGGAAATAAGCTTGTGCGCTGTCTTATAGAGAGTTAGGTCAGAACACTGATCCATTTTATGGAAGTGCAAGATATGATTAACCTAGTTTATGGCAAACACAGAAAGAAAGGAGTAATGGTTGGGAGACTCTCGAGGGATTACGGCCTGCAAGGTATTGGTGATGTTACTTATGGAGGCAGCTGAAAGCATCATGAGGCTTACTGGTAGCGTTCTTCTTGGCTGGACTACATGTACTGTAAATCTTGAAATATTAAAAAAAAACACACAATTAAGCCTACACTACTAAACTACTTTGTCATTTCTAACTGTTCTACTGTCACATAGTTTCCCCTCAAATTCTTTAATATGTGGGGTGCCAGCAAAGGAGAAATATCTGCTACTGAGAAAAGTCTCCAACACAATGTTATTTAAGTAAAAAGACAATAGACATTCATTTGACAGTAAACTGTAGCCATTTTTTAAAATAACATCATCAAATACACAGTCAATGCTGATAAAATAACATTGTAATTAGTTCCCATTAATGGTGGTCAGCTGGCAGTTAAAATATTAGCAGATTAGCCTGTCAGTGCCAGTGCTAGCTTGGGTCAAGCACCCAGGAACAGAGTTGGGATGTGAGGTGATTCTGGCGGTAGCCACTGGCCACACTCGGTAATGCGGCATCACGTGATGTACACTGGCCCAAAGATACTTTTCACCATACACAATCCTTACAAAAGGAACAACTGCAATACAATGAATTATTTTTTTGTGAGCATCACAAACACACCTAAATGACTCCTTGTATAATCAGAATTTAATCCATTTTGCCCAATAAAATTTGGAAAGTCCAGAAAAGCTGTACAATTACATTACTTTATGCCATTTATGTGTGCGAAGGGCACAACAGAGAGTCTTTTACATGCGTGCTCTCAATTTTCTGGAAATGAATGTGGCACCATCACACAGTATCCAGTTTTTCTTAATACATCCGTGGCTCAGCTGTCTTCATCACCCAGGTGACCCTTGTCTCGCAGATTGTAAGAGAAAGAGATAACCTATAGCTTCATTAAAGGCGCCTTGCAATATCTCTAAAGCTGTCTAAATAATTTTGTGTATTTAACACATGTAGAAATGGAAAACAGTTAGCTTGATGGCTGGACTCAGTGACATTGGAAGTTACTGTATTTGCACACTTTCAGAACTGTGAATAAAACAAAGCTCACTATCCAAGTATACTAAGTATTTATCACCTGCTAGCTAGCAAGATATCAACCGAGCAAATGATACATTTTTGGCGCTGTTGGAGGGTGTTTTTTGGTGAAGGCTAGCTGTTTCCCCCTGCTTCTAGTGTTTGTGCTACGCTAAATTACAGTAAACACATCCTTGGCAGATCTCTCAACAGAACAGAAATGATATTACAGAATTAATATTGATACCCAGTAAGAAAAGCTTATTTCCCAAACTGCCAGAGTATCCCTTTAAGGTTTTGCTCCTCTTCCTTTGTCTCTGTCTCATTATCCAGAGCTCTTCTAAATTATTTATGAAAATCAAATTCGCTGTGCAGTGATTGAACAGAAAACAAGTAGGGAAAACAAGAAATCAGTCCTCTATTGTGTTGCTGAGAAGAGAGAAGAGAACATTACAGGCCAGCTACTTTTCTCAGCCCAGTGATAATGTGAAAGTATTATTAATGCTGGCTTCATCATCGCTGGTATTTCTTCCATTTCTTCACTCTCATTTATAGAGGTGTAAATCACCCCCTCCCACACTCCCGCACATCACCTCCACCACCTCAAACCCACCAAATTGAGCTCTCGATACTGTCTGGGCCCCAGAGCAGTGAACACAAATGTCAGCTAGATTACCAGCCTAATTGGCACAACGTTGGCCCTGTTTTCCAATGCCAAGAGCCAAACTGAGAGCTGAGATGTAGCAGTGAGTAATTCACAGAGCCCACATCTAAACTACGCAGAGCAGTGAGGAGGAGGAATTTCCCTTTTCTCTTCTCAGCCTCATATTCTCCACACACAGATGCACACTGCTAGCATGCACATGCATGCATAAACAATGTTACACAAGAGCACATGAGGTAGGATATGAAGACTCACATTCGTTTGTACACACTCGCTCAGTAGCTCTAGAAATGTAATGAAATGAGAACAATGTCTTAAAAAGGAAAAAAACCTGCTGTGTTTGTCGAAAGTGAGGAAATTCAAGATTCAAAAAACTTGTCTTGGGTTAGGGGCTCACAAAACAACATAAAAACATACACCCCATAAAATTACATTAAAAGAAAAAACAAGTCCATAAATAAATAAGAGTAGTGAAAGTCTACTTGGCCTTGTTTAAAAGGGATATTGTAGTGGAAATTAAAGAGTTTTTGTAAGTTCTCTTTTTGGCCAGAGGTGCTCTGAAGCGGCTGCCTGATGGGAGTAGCTGAAAGGAGTGGTGAAGGGGTCGTGAAGAGTCTTGACTGTAAAGGTCTGAGAGTTGGGTTTGAGTGGTGCTGGTGATTTTGGTTGCATGCTTGATGATTCCTGTGAGTTTTTTCTTTTCTTTTCTCTATGAGGAAGTTGTACCAGGAAGCAATATTGAATATGAGGACTAATTCGATGAGTGGCCGGTATACTGCTGTTAAAATTTCCTGTCTGACATTAAAACCTTTCAGCCTCCTTAAGAGAAACAGACCCTGTAGACCCCGTCTGCATGTTGTGAGAAGGACAGTTGATGGTAGATCTCAGTGCCCAGCTACTTAAAGATCTCGACCTGTTCCCCCACTTAAGTGGTCCAGAGAGAGGGTGTGGGGTGTCAGGTGCCCGGTGCACCCTCCCCATAACACAGCTCTTTAGTCTTACTGATGTTCAGTTCAAGGGAGCTCTCCTGGAACCAGAGGACCATGGCGTCCACATACTGCCTGTATGTGGACACTAAGGCCATGTCATCAGCATATTTAAAAAGAGACAATCTGTTGCAATTGCAGGTTATTTTGTTTGTTTTTTAATTTATATGAAGACTTGGATTAGGCTGACTAGATGATCAAGTGTTTTTATTCCCCATGTTTTGTTTCATTTGTTGTCTTTTATTCCTTCTCTTCCTGTGTATCCTATCATTTACAATGGCTAAAAAATCTCTGCATGCATAAGGTGATGTTACAGTGATTACGGTGTGCAGCTGCAGGGAATATTAGGTGATTGTAGTGCACTTTGTACTCTCCATCAACTGCCATTTGTGTTGTGTGTCGTTGCTCTCCAGTGTAGAAGAGGCTATGGCTCTGACCTCTGTATTAACAGAATCACCAGGCCATTCTCAGCACTGCAGAGCCACACCCCCTCCGGTTGCCTGCTTATCTGATTGGGGTTAATTATGAGTTAAGTGTGATCATCAGAGATACAAAATCCCAATTCTTATTTTAGACAATTTCTGTGCTATTGTAGCCACAGACCTGTGTTCACCAATCCCAAGATTATATAAAGATACTGTTGAATATGTGGCGTTGTTTGACTGAGAGTCTACAGCTGTAGCAGCTCTGTGAGGCTGTACTTAGGGACAATGGTACTCAGAGCTAAATGCTAATGCTAAATGCTAAATACTGTCTGTAACATTACCTGTTAAAATGATGTTTATCTGAAAAGTGTTACTTTCTTCCTGGCTCTCCCCTACCATGTTCACCATCTTAGTTTGATCATATTAGCGAGCTAACATTTGCTTATTAGCACTAAATACAAAGTACTGCCGAGGCTGATGGGAACGGTAGTTTTGCAGATATTTTGTCATAAATGACAAATTACAATTTTGACCTGATGATGGCACTATATACAAAAGTAAGGGGATCACCAAAGTTATTACCATTCATTATCTAATATCTATAGCAAATTTCATGTTAATCCATCCTATTGACAGACAGACATTGCCATTCACAGAAAATCACTTTTAATACATCCCAGTTGTTTCACCGCTTAATTTAAAATTGTATCCTAACATATAAACTTTAACTTAAATTAATAAGGGATAATATATTTTACCTGTGTTCACCTCAGCAGCGTATGTCACAAACTCATTTTCTTTAGACTGCACTTATTGTCTCACACTGCTTTTGGGCAGCAACCTTGGCCATGCTTTCAGGATTTTCTGCCACTCTCACCCATTCCTGCAATCCATTAGTATCAAGCTGACACACCAGCCCATAACCTTAAGTCTGTGCCAGTTAACCATCATATTTCACTGTCTTCTGAGATCTGATTGAACAGCAGTTGCAGTGTAACTAAGACATCAGCTAAGATTCACAAACTGTCACAAACAGAAAGCTTTCTAGATGGGACTGTTATCACGTATTACAGCCTGACTGTCTGTACCCGCCTGAAACAATGGAAAAAGAACTTGTACTGCTGACAATGGTTGCAGTTCTCTCGATCTTAAAGAAGCCTTTCACACCTTCTGTGTCGTGTTGTGTCACAATATACTAATTTGCAACAATTTCTCCTAGAAACACCAGATGCACCAAACAAATAAAAGAAGCACACAGTGTACGGTAGACTAGGACGTGCAGATGAAACTGATCAAATTGCACTGGAAAATAGAACAGAGGTGTATCTTGATGTGGGATTGCATAGAAAACAGTAAGTGCAGGTGTTTATGCATGTCATAAGCTGCCAGTGTGTGCTGCCATTTTTTTTTAGCGAGCTGTAATAATGGAAATCAATAAGTCTGGAGACAGCTCACATATAACAGCTGCCACAGCTGAATCAAAACAACCTAATAACTGATAGCTGACTATGTTTTGAAGCATTATCTGTGAAAAATACATGTTTAGTGATTTTTGCATGGGTCTCTTTATTTTTAGTCATCAGCAACCCGTAAAAAGTAAACTGCATCCTGATTGTGCTTTCAAACACAGCTGACAACTCAGCACCAGCCGAGGAAGCATTTAACTGAGGTTAATTTGTTGTTTGTGAAATAACTATCAGGATTCTGAATTCACTAAAAGGTCTTATTTATTGCTCAGACTTGGAAACAATGGCAATGTGAGTCTCTGACTCACACTGGGACTCAGGAGTGGGCACACAGTACATGATGTGGGTGTTATTTACATGCAGGCACTGCTGTTGGGGATTTGAAATAAGAAGATGATGTGGACAACACAGCTGACCACACACAACACCTTCAACCACAGCATACAAATACATGTCATCATTAATTCTGATATATCCAGCTATTGCATTCTTCACCTGCCTCAGAAGCACACAGAGAAATGCTTAAAGCAAAAACAAACCCAGAATCTTTAGTAATTGAATTGTTTAAAGGTTTAGTCTTTACTTGGATCAATAAGATTGATTTTTGTCCAGATTCTTAATTAAAAAACGCTTCCATATTTGAATAGACACAGTCCGATAAATTCATTTGCAACATCCAGTAAGGTAGAACTGACTTGAAGAGCAATATGTGAGTTATTTCTGTTTAACACGGTCAGTGCACAAGAGTTTTGCTTCTCCTACTTTTTCCTAAACTTTATTTTTTTAATACTTTTTTTCCACATTTTTTTTATAAAACAGAAGCACTTTTAAATATTAAAATCTGTCACACTCATCTAAAATTCAGTCAGTTAAAATCAGACATGGCAGAATTAAAAAATAAGCTTGTTTCCCTTGTGCAATAAATATTATTTTCAAGCTAATGCATTACTTTCCAGTCTCATCCTTTGCCACAGAATAGTCTAAGACTATAGCATGTTCTCTTTGATATATTAGCTCTGACACCTGGGTCATATTTTCATTAATTAAACATGGCTTTATAATAATTTCATACTGATAGAGAGCCATTTCACCGCAGACTTTGGGCACACAAGATATGCTTTTGCCACATAACTTAATTAGAAAATGATAAATGCCTTAATAGTGTGTCCATACATTTCCTAAAGGTCAGGGCCACCTCTGGCTTTCCTCATTTTAATTCATCACACATTTGCAGAGGAGTTGTTGAGAATATGGAGGTTCTACCTCCAACTCTTATATTTTTGTGCCTTTCAGGTCCACTACATCTTAAACATAATAGGTAGCCCTGAATGTTTATGTGTGGGTTTGTGTGTGTGCATGTTTTTTTAAACTTTAGAAAGACCCATAGCATCTTGTGAAGCTAAGCATCGTTGCTCAGACTATCAATATGAGGAAGTAACCTTAGGTCACCATTCATTCCAGACTACAAGAGCTTTATGTGGCCAAGACCAAGACCCTCCATTTTTTTGCAGTGACATACCCTCAGACAGTGCTTGTATTGTGCAAATGAGTTTCACAGACTTTTAAGGGCTTGCTTTTTCCTTTTTAATTTCCTACAAAATGATTGGCGATGCCCTGTTGCCCCACTACATGTCTTTTAATTTCCTGCTGATCAAGTAGTAGTCATGTCCACTCATCAGTTCACCATTTGCAGGTTAGGACCCAATAAGTCAAAATAGGTTGGTCCTAGACTGGCATAAACTGGAATTATGCTAGACTTGTGGTGAATGACACAGCAAAATGGTCAAAACCACATTTTTTGGGGCCCAAAGGTAGTTTAAAGGCTGTTAAATGGAGCTGATACGGAGCCCAAATCAGCCAGTGTCCACACTGTCAAAACATTGCCAAAATGTGCCAGAGCCCGCTCCCTTCATATTGTGGTGCCAGAACACAGCCTGTTAAGCAGACCAAGCCCCCAGGAGCAGCACTGGGCTGCACAGGGATTTTGGCATGGTGGCTACAATTGGCCATGTGATGCATACTGGCACAAAAAGACTTTTTGCTCATACACAATCGTGGCTGTAAAAGAGTGAATACATTTTTCTGAGTGTCACAAACAACCCAAAATTAGTCTTAGTTATGTTTATTTTGTTGATCCATTTGAATACATTCAAAACATCTTGATGTCATTTAGGTTTTGCTGACAAGCTCAAAGGCAGAAGTAGCGTGAGGTTGATTTAGTCTGTTATAACTTCTCAGGCAGGAGGCTGTGTTGGATGGTCTGGTCATAAGTATGTGACATTGAAATGGGAATACGGTGGCCCCCAAAAGACAAAACACAATGCTTGTGTTTAATTGTGTTTGTGTTTAATGTTTATGCTTTTGCTTTTATATGTGTTTTGACCTTAGGGGCCACCATATGGGAAACCATTGTTTGCATCCCCTTTTCCCAACAGTTAATGTTGATTGAGAGCCACAACAAACTGGAGTCAAATTCCTTGTATGTTTAAACATACTTGGCACAATAAAGCTGATACTGATTTCTTTTAATAATGATCGTGGCCTTTCCGTAATCTTAACCAAGTAGTTTTTGTTCCTAAAGATACCCAACACTTGGTGGCGTCAGATGAGAAAACATATCAAATGAAATATCATATCAATCACTTTTTGTAACTGTCATTTGTAATGCTTTTGGAAAGATGTCATCCTGCTGAGAGAGACATCAGATCAGAAAATGCAATATATTGGAGGTATTGTATTGTATTGTATTGGAAGGAAATGAGACCCCTGATTGTCACTGATATAATGTCAACTCTAAAACAAAGGCAAAATGCTATACTGTATATACTTATGAGCTTATAACCATCCAGTTACATTATGTAAAGACCAACCAGCCTGCCTGAAAGAATATGTCTACTGGTATCACTTATTCATTTGACAAGCCTTGACAAAAAGTTAAACCTAATCACCTAAATCAAGATAAAGCTGCAGATATACTCATCATCAGTTGAGTTAAAGCATGGAAAGGCCAGAGCCAATGCCCCCCCAGCTCAGTGAATCCTGCAGTTACATTGATGTTTGCTGTTGGATTTTCATATTGTTTCTGCACCCAACTTCGAATCTCAGAGACTAGAAACAAGCTTCTCTCTCTCAGTGAATTTTTTATTTTCCCCTCACTGTCTCCTTCTTTCTCCTCCCCAGTGAACATCATATCCCTGAAAAAGAGGAGGGAGCAGCTTGCCGAACACATGATAACAATCTCCACATTCATGCACCCAGTAAAGACGAAAAGCATGACTTTCTATTATATCCCTAATTTTCTATTTCTGGTGGGGGTTTCTTGATAATAATGAAAATTCATGACATACTTCATGCACCACCTCAAGAAATTCCCTGAACGTTCATGAGCATTTCTTAAAGAATACTGTAACAAATTCATGAGGCAAAGCTTGTTGAAAGCAATCTACAATGTCACAGCGTTAATGCAAAACAAGTCAATCAAAGTATCATAAATTATGCAGATGCAGATTTTGACTGTACAAACTTGTGTCTTTTTTATTGTTGGCATTAAATCGAGGTGACAGAGGACTCCACTTTCCGGTGTGCTGGCAGGGTCAGGTGGCATAGTGTACCGCAAAGCATGGTACTGCATGAAACAACAAGGCAAATATTGGACTTTGGGACCCAACTTGCAATTGTGTGGCAACAAGCAATGAAGGGAAAACAAAGCAAAAAAGGGAAGTGTGGTTATCTGTTTTACTGTGCCTGGCGATCACATTCATTCACATTCTGGCAATTATAGCTTTCCACAGCGGACAAGCCTGTTGTCCGTCCACACCATTTGTTTCCTTGGGCATCTGAGCAGCTCCATAACAGGAATTAAATGGACTGACTGTGAGTTATAGTCTTGTGCAGCAAAGAGTATTTTCAAGAAAAGTTCTCTGTGAGTGACTGTAAAAAGAAAAGAAAAGTGACTGTGAGTTACTTCCTGTTAGATGACCTATTCTTGTTTCTTTCTTTCTCTCTTGAAAGCCAGTTACAAAAAACAGGAATGAATTCACAAAAGAATTGCAAGGCTTTTGCAATTGCTAAACATGTGCAAATAAGACAAAAAGAAACCATGCAATTCATAAAGCATCCGCAAAGGCTGAAATGCACCCCAAACTGTGTTGCCAAGCAAAAAGCGTCTCAGTGTTCCTTTGCTATTTGCATGTATGTAAATTAGATAATATGCATGCACTTGGCACAAAATTGGCCTTACTTTTCTATGCAAATGAGTCTCATTTGCAAAAACAGTCCAATTCACAAAGACCAGCGCTAATAGCCACACGCAGTTAGAGTGAAATTATTAGAGTCTTCAGAGAGCTGGTGGTAGCTGAAGCTCACTCACTCACTCACTCATTTCTCACTTCTCTCTCTGTCTCTCTCTCACAATTCAATTCAATTTAGTTCCATACGCTTTATTAGTATGAATGAATCTCTCTCTCTCTCTCTCTCTCTTTCTCTCTTCAAATCTTCAAGCTTGTGAGGCATTGAATAATATTGAATTGATATTGAATGATATCAAGGGTGAAATCTTCAGTCAGACATTAGGGGGGGGTATGGGGTTTTAGGCCGGGGGCAGGGGGAGCTCTGAAATATCTGCTAAAACAATCAAGGTGAATGGAATTTTGTTTGTTTAGGTGACATGACCTTTTAAATATTCTAATATCAATAGACACTTTTCACGGCAGGCAGACATGATCATGACTATGACAATGATGGCTGCATTATATTTAGCTGAGCCAATTCTAGCGCTCAGGTATTGCGCATGCTCACTCACTGTCATGGCTTATTGGGATACTTAATGGAATGGACCCATTGTTAGTGTTATCATTTAGAGCTGTGATTTTCCTGCTTTGACTTGTCAAAATGTAAACAAGCTCAAAACTTTGAGAATTCATTAAAAATGATCTTCACATGCAACCATCATAAGCATGTCTGTCATGTAAATTGGTCTAAATATAACCAAGAGTATGGTTCTTTAACCACACTTAACAATGTGCTGTGATAATTTCAAAATGAAAATCAAAAAAACCAAAACATTTAATAGTTTGACATTTTTGGAAATTCACTTTCTTTCCGAGAATTAGATAAGAAGATCGAGACCACTCTTGTTTTTGTAAGCTACACTGTAAATACTTGATGTAAATTTACAGTGAAATCTGAACAGTATTCTACTGTATTAATGTCTTACAGTGTCATATTATAAACTGCAATGCAACCTGGGAGAAAAAAAAACAAAAACATGATTACAGCACTTTAAGAGAATGCCATTATTTACAGGAATTTACTGTAAACTTTACTGTAAATAGCTGAGCATCTTGGGAAGGTGGGATCTAAAATTTAAAAATAAAACAATAAACATAACAAGATCTTTTTATTTTCTTGCAAAAGTTTGTTTTTGCAGCTTGCATTTTATTTTTGTCAATTTCAACTTTGGAGCACATCCGTCAGCCAGTCTCTGTCACCACAAAGGCACGACCACAATACCACCTGTTCTGCCTTTTGTCACAGATGTCTAGAGCTGCATTGATAAGGCGGCCTCCATTGAGTAATGTCAGTCACCTTTTTTATAAGCATCAAAATGTTGGGAAATGGCATACATTTCATATTTACTTCATATTTGCAATGTTCTAGCTAGCTAAAATTAGTGCATGTCAGCATTTTGTCTAAGTTGACATTAAAGGGGACCTATTATGCTCATTTCCAGCTCTATATTTTTATTCTGGGACTCCTCTAGTATAGCTTTGCATGATTTGCAGTTCAGAAAACTCATTATTTATCTTATATAGGTCCTTTATGCAGCCCCTCAGTTCAGCCTCTGTCTCTAACAGGCAGTTTTAGCTCCTGTCTCTTTAAGGCCCCCCTCCTGATGAGCCTGCTCTGTTCTGATCAACAGTTCTGATTTTCTGGATGCCTGCTGAGGGGCAGCCATATCAGAGTCGTTGAGGTACTGCTGATGAAAACCCAACATTTCCTACTTTACTGCTTCATATTTAAGCTTTTAAATTACTAAATAATGGGAGACTTTTATTATGAAGAATTTGTTAGCAGCACTAAAAACTGGTTTACACAACAACATATGGAGATATTTGGAGCTATTGGCTCAGCGGATCAGTTAGAAATAATGCAAGTGGAATAGTCCAAGCAGGCTGTGGGCAGCTGTGGATCAGGAGATAGAGCGGGTCATCCACTAATCAGAAGATATGCGGTTTGATCCCCGACTCTCTCTATGAATGTGTGTGAATGGGTGAATGCTGACATGGACTGTAGTGCTTTGAGTGGATAGAGGACTAGAATGGTGCTATATAAATGCAGTCCATTTAACAAACAGCCACAGGGAGATGTTTGTTGAAGAGCTGCAGGTGACCAGAACACCTCCAACAGGTAAACAACTTATTTTACTTTGCCGTGCTGTGTAATCCTCAAAACAATGGAAAATGCCATAATGTTAGCGGAGCGGAGCACTGAACTCATGTGCCATGCATGGAGCAGATGTCCATATAAAGAAATCTGTCACCAGTTGACGTCATCTCGCTTTGAAAGTAGAAAAAAATGTTGGAAACCGAGCGTTCACAGCAGTCTGAAGCCGGTGCTTTTTGCTCACAGGGATTACTTCTACATACATTTACCTCATTATTTGACAGTTTGACCATGTTTAATATGAACTTCTGACATTGTAACATTATATATATATATGCCGAAAATAAGGAAAAGCATAATAGGTCCCCTTTAATATTAAAACAACTGCTTTACTGTTGCTTTTGCTGGAATATAATGTAGTGAGGTAGTAAGTCTAACCTAGTATAAAGAGAGACTACACATTTATAATTTGGAACTGAGAAATGCAAGGCGGTCCTTCTGTCGACAGGCTAACAAATCCTTTTGTGTCAGTAGCCCCTGAACTTCTATCCACCAAGGCCTGCAATGAATTTGCCCCATTCTTCACTGACAAAATTCAGAAAATAAGACAAACAGTGCCTCCATATCAGGTGCAGGATATGCGTTGTCCCTGTGTCCACTTAAAATCAATTTGAGTAGTATGACACAATTCCATCCGATCGACCATAAAAACCTGGAGGACATTATACAACATCTGAAATCCTCCTCTTGATGCCGTGATATTCTGCCTACAGGCTTTTTCAAAACTGTTTCAAACTGCATGGCCTCAGATCTTCTACAGATTGACAACACATCTCTTCTCTCAGGTGTCTTCCCACAGGCCCTGAAAACTGCCGTCATCAAGCCACTTCACTTATGAGCAACTATAGGCTCATATCAAACCTCCCATTTTTAAGCAAGATCATTTAAAAAGCTGTTTTTCAACAACTGAACAACTTTGTGGCACTAAACAACTGTTTTGATGCCTTCCAGTCAGGATTTCAACCACACCACAGCACTGAGACTGCTCTTGTTAAAGTCTTCACTGACATACACTTAAACACCGACAGTGGCAGAATTACAGTATTAGTATAACTAGATCTCAGTGCCGCATTTGACACGGCCAACCACAACATATTACTAGACAGACTGAAAAACTGATTGGGACTTTCTGGCACAGTACTAAACTGGTTTGAATCCTACTTAAAGGACAGGGACTACTTGTGTCTATAGGTAATTACACATCTGAGCAGACAAAAATGACATGCAGAGTTCCCCAAGGCTCCATTCTGGGGCCTCTTCTGTTCAACATCTACATGCTCCCACTACCTCAGATTATGAGAAACAATAAAATATGTTACCACAGTTATGCGGATGACACACAAATTTACATAACCGTATCACCAGGGGACTATGGTCCAATACAAGCACTGAGTAAGTGCATGAACAAATCAATGATTGGATGTGCCAGAATTTTCTTCAGTTAAACAAAGACAAAACTGAAGTAATTGTTTTTGGAGCCAAGGAAGAACGTTTAAAAATCAGCAACTCTGCAACTCTCAGTTCTTTTAAATCGCAACTGAAGACTTCTGTTTGTCGCTGCCTATCATTAAACCACATCAAGGGTTAATATTTTACACTGCACTGTTACTTTTATTCTCTTGTTTTATCTGTCTTATTCCCTTTTTAGCTTCTTTTTTTATTTCCAAATGTAACACTTTTTAATTGTTTTTATGTGTCTTTTTACTTGTGTTGCTTTTATATTCTGTTTTAATGGCTTTTATGCTCTATGTAAAGCACTTTGAATTGCCTTGTTGTTGAAATGTGCTATACAAATAAACTTGCCTTGCCTTGCCTAGTGCTTTGTATTTTCCACATTGGCCAAAAGAGTCATGACAAGCTTCATATTTGCAATGTTCTAGTTAGCTAAAATTAGTCCAAGTCAGCATTTTGTCTCAGTTTACATCAACATTAAAACAACACTGTTGCTTTTGCTGGAAGATAATTTAACTCTACTAATGTAGTGATGTAGTAAGTTGAACCTAGTGCTTTGTGTTTTCCACATTGGCAAAAAGAACCATACAAGACTTTTTTTTTTCTAAGACCTTTCTAGAACCTAATCTAATCTGTAATCATTTTTTCAGGCGCAATGACACAGACAACCCAGCGATGGATGATGAACATAGAAAAACAGGTGCTGTGTGAAGGAACATCCTTTGTGCTTGGCTTGTAGTCTTCTCCTCCTACTACAATTGCAACTTTCAATATCAACATTGTGCACACTGGAATTCATTCAGAGGTAGGAGCTTTTTCACACATATTGTACCACACAGCTTGACTTGATTGACTTTTCTTCAAACATCACCATTGTCCAATAACCTGGTGATAACCACTGGTGACTCTGACACAAGAACAGCAACTACCGACATTACTGCCGCCTCTACTATTATTGTTATGGCTGATACTATATCCTTTCCATCACATCTCCTACACTCCTTTTAACTTGATAATTGGTGTGAATTGATACATACCTACTAAGTGAAATGTGACAAATGGAATCATATGGTTCAATATTCTGCACCACTACTTTGTACTGAACAGGCTCTTGCTTGATATGTCACATTCATAGATTGATGTCACCTGAAAGAAGAATATTTTTGTCATTCTTCATTGTCTTTCAGAACCTGCATTGACATGAATCCTGAGAGGGGCACAAAAACAAGCCATGAGAGGGTGCAAAGCAAGAAGAACGGGAAGATTATCAAGAAGAAGGAAACATCAGTGAATCCGCATGTCTGCACACTCATCAAGAAGCTCAGTGACTTCAACCGGGACTTTGTCTGATCTTTCACACATGCAAGCACGCTCACACACGTGCACACACGCATGCATGCACGCACACACACACACACGACCACCCACTATCTCACTCAGCCACTCAGTGAGTCACCAAATACTGTATGCACTGTCATTTAAATTAAAAAATGTCAATCTTTCAAAAGAACGAAACAAAAAAGAAAACAGACTTGGAGTGAAGGTTTATTCAGGTCTAGTTTTGCTTGTGTTACACTGCTTGTGTTTTTATTTTAATAAATATTTGAAAAGGAACTAGATAATGAACATTGTCCCTTTGTCATTTTTTCATTATTATTATTATTATTATTATTAGTAGTAGTAGTAGTAATATTACAGTAACATTATTTAATTATCATTAAATACAGTTTACATACTGTAAATATACAGTAGTTTACTGACAAAACTGTGACCACTATTGTGTTGTGAATTTACAAGAATACAGTAATGAACTGCACATTTATTTCTAGTAATACACTGTAATTATAAAATACAGTAAGAAACTGTAAAAGTAGGTGGATTTTCACAGGCACTCTCGTCGCCCAGTGCATACATGTTGCTACTGTAGCTAGCTACAGATAACATCTGCAAAGTCAGTACATTGGCTGTTTGGGGCAATTAAAAATGTACCAAAAAATAATCCAGCAGCCAAATTAGTGCTAGTAACTTGAGGCGATAATTTTCTTTTGAGCTTTTAATTTCTTCCCCTCCCCCTCCTTTTAAGGACTAGAGCTTTTTCACATAATTGCTGTTTGGAGCTGTGTCCATTTTGCACTTTCAAAGCCTTTTTGTTTATAAAATCACACTAGCAAATAAGACATGTAATTTTAGCTGTCTTTTGAATGAACACTTACCACAAAATATTTTTCCAAAAGTTATAAAGACAACCAAGACTTTGAAGAGGTGAACAGTTCACATATAGTATAGTCAGGATTTAACGGTGCAGTGTGTAGTATTTAGTGGCATCCATCAGTGAGGTTGCGGATTTCTACCAACTGAATACCCCTCACCCATCACCCACCCCTTCCAAGCATGTAGGAGAACCTACGGTGGCTGTGAACCTGCAAAAAATGCAAAAGGCCCTCTGTAGAGCCAGTGTTTGGTTTGTCCATTCTGGGCTACTGTAGGAACATGGCAGTGCAACATGGTGGGCTCTATTGAAGAGGACCCGCCCCCTATGTAGATATAAAGGGCTCATTCTAAGGTTCATGGAATACACTCATTGAAACACACTTCCTTATATTACATTTCTGCCAAGTCTTTTCTGCAAGATACCACTAAATTCTGCACACTGCACCTTTAAAAGCTGTATCTGTAAAATATAGTGTATGCATATAAAATTACAACAGAATCATCTATAATTTAGAGAGGGCTTTTTGTTTAGATGTTTGCTGCAAAGCTATTAGCTTGGGTCATCTTTTAAACAATGAAACGACATCTGTTTATGAAACCTGTGTATGACATTTACAAAGAAGTGTGAAATGTGTAGGTAGTGCGAGGTGGAGTCAAGCTCTGTGCTCTGAACAGAGCAGCGACTCTAACCTATCCATCACTGTAAGGGATTGTTGTGCGCATTGACATTTTATATACTGTGAAGGGAGCAAAGTGGGCTGCTGTTGCCTGTGATTCATTTGTTGTTGTTTTTCATTGGGATCCTGCAGAGGAGTGGAGGAGCCAGTGCTTTGTTTGAATGTCAGCAGCTGAGATAGAAAGAGACTGCTGTGCCCACTGAGCTATATACAGTATGCACCCATGATTATGATGGATTGTCCACTGTGAGTGCACATTTATGAATGTTAAGAGCACCTTTTATTCCAAGTGCATGTTCCAAAAGTCGGCCTGTCATGAGGAATACTGATATACTGAAGTATTTCAGTCTTATTCATATGGAGGAGATGGATGAGAAGACTGAATTTACTATTTTAAAATTGTGCCCACAGCTCAGGCGATAATCCTTGTAATTTAAGTCTCAAATGAAAGCGTATTTGGAACTTTCAGACAATCTCTTGTCCTCATTCAACCCAGACCTTGTACTGCTTGACCTAAAAGCACTCTCATATAATTGCCTTAAATGTACCACAAATTGTGGCACCATCAAAGGCAGTATTAAAGCTGTTGAAAGGTAAAACTTTAACTAAGTAGTTGTTAATTGGGCTGTGTCCTTCCCATCAACTCGCAGAAATGACAACAACTGTTCAGAGTTTCACAGCTGTTTTATTTCAGTTCTATCATTTTTATTTCCTGCTTCAAATCTTCAGTTCTGAATGGTTAATAATTCAGTCAATAGTAATAACAGTTAATTAACTGTTTTTCAGAGATCAGAAAGAATTGAAATATGAAACGTGTAAATGACAGGTTCATTATTTTGCTAGTTAGACTTGAGAGAATGGCAACTTTTATAGTGTTAAGTAAAAACTGGTATTTGGCTCCATTTCTCACCACAGAAAATCCAACAAACTAATTCCAACTGACAGTGTAAAATAATATTTATGTGCATCATGTATTTCAGCCAGGACTCAATACAAAAGCTTCCTAAACAAGAGTGAATATATACTGTAGAGCATGACATTGCTGATCCATTGTTGGCACTTTGTGGAGCGCAGCAACAGAAGTGTTTCTCCAGACGAAGTGTGAACTGGCAGTGATAGAACTATCAGTACTATCCTATAACACTGTGATAGTACTTTCCCTAAACCAAGTTTTGGAACTTTGACCATGTTTGGCATAGATATAAATAACAGAAAATCACTAAAAGCATAATATAGCCCCTTTCACCATGGCATCATCACATCATAAAACCTATTTATTTTTCAACAATCATTTGTGACAGGTTTTGGAACACACAGACAGATGATGTTGTCATGACAATAGGGGCATCAGATCAGAAAGCGCTCTTATGTGTCATTCTGGAGTTACATGGCCAACAATGCATTTTGTCGTATAACAATTTATTTGCATAACAACACAGTGGTGTTACATATTTCCCAACAATCACATCTGGAGAGCCACTGGGAACTTACCTGTTATTTAAAATGTCTAAATGTATAACCAAGATCTACAGCAACTGTTGTTTTTGTGTGGCTTTAAATCCACTCAGTAAAGTTCTAAGTCAGACTGAATAGTTTCCAAATACTGGCTGCTGTGACCCATAACCATGTTGTCTTCAGCTCTAGTTTCTACCCAGACAACAATATTTTGGGGATTTGGAGGTGAAAAAAACCTTAGGCGTTAGACCTTAGTGTGCTGGATTCGGTTTAGAAGTTGAAGTTGACAAGTGAGGTCTGAATGTAACCAGGTTACATAAAACATTGCTTCAACAACATTTTTAGACAGCAAGCTTAGTAGAAAACTGTGAATTTGTGGACAGAGGGGATGCTTTTACTTCATAGAATCAAACAAAGAGTTCAATTTTTTTCATTATGATATGACCTTTTCTTTGCAATATCAAGAGCTCCTCTTGTAAACAGAAAGTAATCATGTAGGTTAAACTTTGTTGCTGATAAATGGAGTTAAAGGAAAATTAACAACTCAAACCTTGTAAACTATGCTGCTACACTCATTCAGTGAAATGGAGCTTTAGCGAAAGTTCAGTCAGGAAGACTATCTTTCGCATGCTCAGGTCTGTAGTTTTATTTCTCATACCATCTGTCATTCCCATCCTTCACGCATGCTCACTCATAATTTCCTTTACTGTCATTGCTCAGGGCCATCAATTGAGACATCAGCTGTTCACTTCAGGTGGCTACATCTATCCAATAGCATGGTGACACACCTTCATTGTCAGCCTATCATCTTGCAGCTGTCTTTTTAAATATGTTTTCTTCCTCTCTGCCTTGGTGCTTTCATGCTGCATTATGTGCACCCTACCTACTTCTCAACGCCGCCCCATCACCGCCCGGTCTTCACAGATTCATCAGTGCATCACTTCATCAACCTCATCAGCCTTATCAGTCTCAGCAGAAGTCATCAACCACCACAACCACCAGTGTCTAGACTCCATGGGGGGATTTATCTTGTTGCAGCTCAGGACTGGTGTCCCTCAATTATAAAATCTTCCTGTAGAGTTTAAGTGCCAAAGACTTTTGACAAGACTTAATCATCATTATCTTCTGTATAATAAACAATTAGTTGTGCTTCAGTCATTTGTCTGTCCTGGTTGAAATGTCTGTAGTGGTTCCAACACTACTCACCAAACTCTGTTTGTGTTTTCAGGAACATTGTGAAATGATTTAGGCTGTGTCTACACAGGAGGTGTAGCATGAGCAGCACATTAGCAAAGTAGCAGCTATTGCTCCATTTGTGTGTCTCTACACACGAGGCTGTCAGGCACAGTGTTAAGTGTAGGTCACATGTGTTTTGGAAGTGCTCAGAGCCCAACAAAGAATCACTGTAGTTCAGTCAGCCAACTCACGTGAAATAGATTATATACTGCATGTACAGCATCAGTGTTTGGCATCTACACTCTTACTTTGTCGCTCCTCACAAGGAAACATTGAGCTTGCACAGCAGGGATTGGGGAGCAACAATGCTAACTTTCCCTACTTTCTGTGTGTTATTGACATGGAAACTGAATTTTAACTTTGAAAATATGGTACTATGCAAAAGTTTTAGACACTTTAGATGTTTCGAGTCTTATGAATTATGCAGTACCATCAGGGAGGTGTCTGATTGGTCCCAAATTGATTTTGCAGCATGACAAGAATCCCAAACATACAGCCAGAGTCATAAAGAACTACTTTATTTTCAGCTACAAGAACAAGGAGTCCTCTAACAGATAGTATGGCCTCCACAGAGCCCTGATCCCAACATCATAGAGTCAGTCTGGGATTACATGAAGAAACAGAAGCAACTGAGATGCTTAAATCCACAGAGGAACTGTGGCATGTTCTCCAAGATGCTTGGAACAACTGACCTGCCAAAGCACTGTGTGCAAGTGTACTGAGGAGAACTGGTGCTGTTTTAAAGGCAAACCTGCTCACACCAAATATTGATTTAATTTAGGTTTCTTCTATTTACTGAACTTTGAATGAAGTTAATTGATAAATAAAAAGTATTCATGGCATTATTTTTAAAGCATCCTCACTTTGCTTTTAGTGCCTAAAACATTTGCACAGTACTGTATGTTATAGAGTATTAATGACAATATTTTCAGTTTGTCCTACGTATCGGTTTTGAAGTTCAGTCACTTGTAAATGACATTTCATTAAAGAAGTAGAGAGTTGTGCAGTTATCTATATACTGTATATACGGTATTAATGCCCCCACATTATTAAGGTACAGTAGGATATGATGTTTCACATTTGCAATATGTAGCGGAAAAATAAGCTTTGGTCCAGCACAAATTGACTTACTGAATTTTGCCTGATTGAACCTCTTCACATGACTGTATGGACTGTTTGATCAACATCTCCCTCACTTTGTTATTGGCTTTGTTTTATCTGTTTACAGTTGTATATGAGTTACACTTTTATCATCCTTATTGGAATATTTTGGTGAACTCATGAAACTCCTAGCACAGCTCCATCTAACTGAGCAGAGGCCTAACCAGCCAGAATACAGCAAAACACCTATGTGGGTCAACCAACAAACAAAACCATAATCTTTGAAAAAACTGTGTCAGGAAGAGTAGCAGGAGATGGACCCAAATGCAACAGAAGAATAACTTTATTTTAGCTTGAGTGCGGGCACAGAAAAACTGAACAGAACAACGCAGAACAAACAGCAGACTGAACAAAGCAGAGCAGAACAGAACAAATGATCCAACAACACTAAACTGACAACCAGGACTTAAATACAAACTGAACTGAATTAAACAACAAGGAACAAGTGACAAGACACAAAGCCAGGCTGGGAGATGATTGGTTGAGGAAGACACAGGGAGCAGGGCAGGGCTAACAAGACTCAATGCAGGGCAGGTGTGAAGAGAAAAGCAGGTTGAGGAGGAGTACATGAACACAGGAGGGAAACACAGAGCAAAGAGAAACTAAAAACCCAGAAAACACTATAAGTAGGCTCATGAAAGCCTAAAATGTCAGCAGGCCAAATGCAACCACAAAAATAATCTGGTCATTAAACAAACATTCTCATTCTTGACCAGGTGAAGGGGCGACCAGACGTACAGGGCTGCTCTGGAGGTCGGCAACAAAGGCTGGGTACATCAGCAGAGGCGGCTGATGCTGAAGGAGGTCGGTGGAGATGGCCAGTTGTTGAAGGTCTGGGAGGAGGTATGCGGAGATGGCTGACTGCTGAAGGTCTGGGAGGAGGTCAGTGGATGCGGCTGGCAGATGTGGCCAGTGGCTCAGAGTCTGGCAGGTGAGCTGGAGTAGCCAGAGAAACAGAAGGCTGTTGAAGCACAAACACAGGAGACTGCTGCAACTCAGGTATAGGAGATTGTTGCAGCTCAGGAACAGGGGACTATAGCAACTCAGCAGGGACAGGAGATCGCTGCAGCTCAACAGGAAGAGGAGACTGTTGCAGCTCAGCAGGGACAGGGGAATGTTGCAGTTCAACAGGGACGGAGAGTGCTGCAGCTCAGCAGGGACTAGGGATTGTTGCAGCTCAGCAGGGACAGGGGATGCAGGAAGCAGGACCACAGGGGATGCTGCAGACTGGAGGTGGGGCTGCAGGGGATCCTGGCAAAGGGCATGGCAGATCAGGTTCAGGACATACAGGAAGGGTAACAGTTGTAGTCTAAACAGGAGGTGTTCACAATCACCTTCAGATTAGGCAGAAGTTCCAGCAGCCATAGCTTGGATGAACAAGTGCAGAGTATCTGAGAAAAAGCTGCATTCCTCTGCTTAATTTTGGAGGTGTCACAGTGGTAGGCAGAGATTCGCTCCACAGCATACAAAACGTCTTTTACCTCCTTCAGCATGTCTGCTGGGTCCATGTCTAACCAGTTAATACTGTTGAAAGTGTCCAGGGGGACTGGGGCTGGACTTGGAGGGGCATGTTCAGGCAGGAGGCTAGCCAACTCAGGTGGAAGCTGAAGTGCAGAGGAGGTTGAAGTGACAGGCTCAGGGGAAGCAGGATAGCTTGGCTTCTGGGAGCTAACAGGCTTGCAGGCTGGATGGCAATCATGTGGTGGCTAACATGTTGGTTACTGACATGCTGCAGGTTAGCTGTCTGGGAAGCAGGCAGATATACACCAGTGTTCAAAAAGTCTTCTACCCATCTGGATAGCAAATTCTTTAACCAAGGCCTTGAATAAACTTACTGCCGTGCCGATGATAAAACTGCCTCTCTGTCCTCACTACTGGAAGTGTAGTTGAAGTCATAACGAAAGCAAAACGGTTTAAAAGTCACCTCATGAGGTTTGTTTGCTGGGTCCACCTGTGGTTGGATCCTTTTGTCAGTAACAGTAGCAGGAGATGGACCCAAATGCAGGATGCAAATGCAGGATGCAGGCAGTATGAACTGAAGAATAACTTCTTTATTTTAGCTTGAGTGCAGGCAAAGAAAAACTGAACTGAACTAAACAATGCAGAACAGAGCAGAGAGAACAAGGCATAGAACATAGAACAGAACACATGATTCAACAATACTAAACTGAAACCAAGGACTTAAATACAAACTGAACCAATGAAAAAAAAAGTAGCAAAAGACAAGGGCAGGCTGGGAGTTGATTGGCTGGAGAAGACACAGGGAGCAGGGCAGGGCTAATGAGACTGAATGCAGGACAGATGTGCAAAAAGCAGGCTGAGGAGGAGTACATGAATGCAAGAGGGGCACACAGAGCAAAGAGAAACAAACATTCTCATTCTTAACCAGGTGAAGCCAAAAGTATGACATATTACACTCTATTAGCTCTTCCAATGGATCACATGTATATGATCTATGTCTGGACAAAGGCTACAGATTATATTAAAGGACCACTTGAGATATTGTTGCTCATTGTATTGAACTTATCTTATCTGTTCATCTCCCACTCAGTCCAACAAACAGGGAAAAAGTCTGAGGGCATCTGGTGGACTGCTGGATAATGGCAACCATAGAACGTAGAGCCAGACTGGGACAGAACCATGACAAACTGACCGTTTTGTTACATCACCATATAACCCCTGATTTGTGACCCAAAATGTTTATGTTTGGAAGGAGCCAGTACAATTTAGTGTTATCAGTGTCCCTGTGCAGAAAGTCATATTTTTGTACCACAAAATGCTTTTGTGCTGACTTTAATATCACAAACCCATAACACTGAGCCCAAAGATGAATGTTATTTGCCCTGAAGTAGGTTTAAAACATATCAGACTGCTCTCTGTCAATCAAATATCTTTGTGCTTTGTGCTCAAAGTTATTAAAAACCTGTCAATGTCATTGGCCTAGAAATTGATCAAATTTTGTTCTGAAACACTGATAATATAGTGGGGATGGAAGTTAATTAAACTTTGTACTCATGTTTCAGGTTTCCCATCTAGTTTTTCCTTATCTCACAAATAAAAAGACATGGACCATTGTGGTCCATTTCTGTTATTGACAAAATATCTTTTTTTTTTTAATAAGAAAAGACATTATATCCTCCAATTTAAACAACAAAATACATTGTTGGTCCATGTCCAGAATCGACAGGCCAACATTGACATTTTTTTCTGATCTTGCACTGCTATGGTTAAGGTTTGTTAAAAAAACTACTTTGTCAAAGTTAGGGAAATATCATGATTTCAGTTAAAATGACTACTTTGTTAAGTTTAGGGGACGTGCATCGTCATGGCTACAATAATAACTTTGTTATGGTTAGGGAACGACTACGATCATGGTAAAAACAAATCAACCTTGGCTGTCGGTAGGAAACTAACAGCGGTCTCTCATGTTACTGTAAAATATAAGACTGTCCTCACAAGAAAAACGACACAATAGGTTGTAATCATCAGTAGCCCAAAAGGACGTATATTTATGTTAAAGTGACAGATGCCATTTAGCAGCTGTAGTAATTATGACTGGAGAAAAGGAGGAAATCAGATGAGGTCAATATATACCGACAAAGTCTGCATGAGGACGAGATCAAGTGGGTCAACAAAAGTGAAGACTTGGCCATGAGAGACCACTGTTTGTATGGGACAGTTTTTTAAAAACTTACTACGATTGTCCCCTAACCTTAACCACATGGTCATTATTATAGCCATGATGATGAAGGTTGCCTAACCTTACCTAACTACAGCTTATTTTACCCCAAATTATGATCTTTCTCTAGCTCTAACCAGCAGGTTTTTGTGCCTAAACCTAACCAGACCTAACAGGACATAAAGCATAATTAATTTTGATTTGTAATGATTTTTGAAGGTACAGATAAATGATCTTGTCCAGCCTGTTACTGCCGATAGGGGCATCAAAATAGAAAACGCTCCCATGTATTGTCTGGATTTTGTCATTTAAGGACGGTGGACGATGTTTTGTTGACCCATCCATCCACGTGGACCTCCTCCCTATGCAGACTTTATGGCTATATAATAACGTCATCTGACTTCCTCCTTTGGTCCTGACAGATAAGAGTCACAGGCAGTTAAAAGGCTTTGTTACTTGAACATAAACAAATATCGTGTTGTTAATTGCTGAGATGACTGATGCTCTCATTTTGCAGTCTCAATAATTAGAAAACCTAGTGATCTGTTATCAAAATGATTTGAATAAACTTTCACAAGTATTTATTTCAATTATAGACTAGATTCTCAAGGATAAGTTGTACACAAATTCTGCTACAAATATGCCAGCGTACTATTCATGAATAGGAAAAACCGGGCATGTATTACCATGGAAACTTACTGTATCTACATCATACAAAACCTTACTTACTGGGCAAAAGGTGTATACATGGCTGCGTGTCCTTACAAATAATGATGTAGTCAAGCTGTCTTCTTCAGGTAGCTCATAATTAAGATAAGTAAGTTATTGTTTGTGGGATTAACATTGAGGTGAATATCGTTGATTCTTTGATGCTCGGGGGTTGAATCAGCGCCATTTTTCTGGCTACCTCTGTCCACTGCCTCTATTGTTAGTATGGCCATTTTGCCTTGCCTTGTGGAGCCAAAGTACATAAACACCATTATCAGAGGAGCAGTTGGAGGGAGCATGCTGCTGTCAAACAAACAATGGCCCAGTGGAATTACCTGCCATGACTCATACATTGGGGAGCTGCTATCATCCTCATTCAACTGCAGTCTGGGAGCCCTCAAGTTTCTGTTGTGTTCATTTGGCTTCTAAGTGATTGAGGAGGATCTGACTATTAATTAAGAACGTTGATTACTATAATTTGTAATCATTCTTCCTATAATTTCGGCAAAGTGTGCAGCAGTGCACAGAGGGAGGTCCTTGAACAGTAACAATGTGCTATTGTTTTTTTAAATGGTGTGTGTGTGTGTGTATTTTCTTGGCCTGACTTTGAACACTTTGATTTAATAATACAGATAATTAATTAGCCGTACGGTATTTGAGGTTTTATAAAACCCATTAAGGTAAAACTGAGCAAAGTATGCAGTTTGAACTACTATGCAGTCTCTCTGAGCTGAAATGGTGGTTATTTGCATTCAGTCTCTAGATTTTTTTCTTAATTTCTTCTGCAGGTTTTATGTTCGGCTTTTGATTGGAAAAAAAAATTCAGAGAGGCAGATTTTCATTCACACTAGTATCATAAACCGTAGCAGATCATCTGTGGACGTTGCTTTCAATCAGGAACCCCAGCTGCCAAGTTGTATGCGGCTATTACCTATTCAGCCGTACCTGCTCAATGGGTTGTTTTATACTGCTATCACTCAAGGTTATGCTGAATCTGATTTGTACTGGCATTACACGGGTACTGTTGACATTTCAGGTACTCTCAAACTGAGTCATGACTTGCAGCATGCTTTATGAAATTGCCCTTCAGTGGACAGAAACTGAAACAACAACTTCAGAGAAAGTTTACTCTGAAATATCTATCTTTATGTGTGATACGCTGCAAGATTTACTCTCCAAGGATTCTATTAGAGAGTTTTAATCAGATCAAAGAGTCACAGTTCTCACAAATGTTCTCACTGTTTCATTTGAAATTATCTATTATTTTAACAGTTGGTACATTTTCTTGGCATAAGTTTCTAGTTGGACAAGATCTCTTGCTGCATTTGGGTTTGATTTGCCCCGAAGATAATTGATTTACCCGTCCTCAGTATTTATGAGCTTTCTCATTGTGGTAACCCACAATACAGAAACCATGGAAGTGAGGTTACTGCTTCCCTCAGTTAGCAGGTCAATAATGTTGTCAATGATCTTGTCTTGGTGTTTTGAGAAAAGCATGGTTCACCACACTATATCCAAGTCTTTTTTTCTGTAATACATCCATGTGAGACACCTGTCATTCAGGCAAACAAGCCCTGAAATGTACTTGAATGAACTATAAGCTTTTCTAATGAAACTGTAATTTTCATAATCACCCGCAAGACACACATTAGATGAAATGAAATTAGTTGTTTACAACTTCACTTATTATTGTGGTGAGATTGCTCAGAGGCAGCATTTACCACATAGACACAAAACACTCCGCCTCCCATTCATTTTCTGTGACGAGCAGCAGCATGATGGGATTAAACCAATCACGCCTGAGACCCTTTTGTATTCAGTGTAAATAAACAAAACACAATAAAAAAATGCACAAAAAATACAAGGCAGCAAGCTTCGTATTTTACGGCCGATATTAAACTCCTTTCAGATGGGCTCCTGCACCAGCTGCTTGCACCAATTTATAAGAAGTGTTAGAACTGCAGCTGGATTGCCGAGGCAATGGATCCAGACAGAAAGTCTCAAAAGGCTCCCAGCAGTGTAACGTAAAAAGGTTTAGCTTGTTCGACAGGTGACATCATCAGTTGCACTTGTTCTGACTCCCTCATGAATCAACCAGGTAAAAGAAAAGCTGATCGTAGTGGTCAACAACTTCCCAATTCTTAACCATGTAACTTTTATGAGCTACCAGGACTTGAAGAGACTGCCTTTTACTTTAACTCCTTGAAACATGTTATTAGCTGTTTTCAGGTTTACATCAGTTATTTAATTTGAATAAGGGTCAGTGTAAATATCATTTTTCATGCACAAGAAAAATTGTATGTGCTTTTTTTTAATAAGTGCCTATATTTAGGATTTTAAAATGTCAGACACTGCTCGACTACTATTATGAATAATGATTAGAAGAGGAAGAAAAAGATTACTTACTTACAGCAATAAGGAGTTCAGAAAGTTTTATATTACATAACAAAAAGCCTATTTAAGTAGAAATTAAACCAAGGAACGACCAAGCACTGTACAGGACTATGTTGGAGCTTAAACTCATCTTACTGTAGCCATTGGCTGTAGAAATGTGCGCTTAGTGCTGGGGTTGACTAGCTTGGAGGGAAAATGTGTTTCTTTGTGTTTCTGGCAGCAGTTGAAGGTGAATCTGTGTGTTTGTGTGAGTGCTGCCATTGAAGAGTGAAGCGGATGCTGTTCTTCCTTTTGCTCTGAGATTGGAGCTCCCAACCAGCCCAGTGTGCGCTCCCAGCGCTGCAGCCCTGAATGGGAAGCACCAGCAGCCACTCACTGCGAGGTGCAGACCTGACAAGCCTGTGTTGACAGATAAGGCAGGGCAGCTTTGGTCAACAACAGAGCTGCACAATACAAATGCTAATATCCAACTGTAGGGTTGTACCAAGATGTTTACTACTGAGATTTGATTGAATTCTGCCTCAAGATGCGACCTGGCCAAATCTGATCCCTACTGCTTATCTGCAAAAGCCTTGCTGATGGCTAAAATATGAAATGGTAATCACTGTGGCCTTTTTCAGCACAGGGGTTTCAAGTGGAAGGATGCCCTTTCTGGGTCCATTTGGAAGAGCGGGATGGTCCTATGGGCCATGACTGGCTGTCCTGTCTCTGTTCTTAATGCATCTTTTGTGTCTGCTAATGAGAAATGCCATGCTTTAAACTCTGTCCTTGCCTTTCCTCTGACTTTTGAAACACATTGAAGGTCAATTTAAAGGGGTTATCTTAATCAGTGAACCTTTGGTTGTCCTAGGGGTTTCTATAAAGAGCCAGTGCTGAGTGAATAGAGTTCATCCCATTGGGGAGACGGACTCTTCATCTAACTAACTTCTTTAGTTTGCCTGTAAAGCAAATGTAACAAGAACGCTGCCATTTTTCTTTCCTGCTTGAACACGGAGAACATGCCTTGTGCTCAGTGCTGGAAATCATCAGCCATGTGGTGTGGGATGGGGAGTACTTACTGTATCAAGATGACATTGCTTCTTTGCGAGAGGAAGCTGTGCAATTGTGAGAAGCAGAATTTGGTGTGTAAAATGTCCCTCAGTTAATATTTGGGAAGAGGTAATCTCTCTGAACCCCCCCAATGGACGTACAATTTTTCCTGCTGTCATATTAACTCCTCAACACAGCTGCAGTTTGTACTTTGAAAGAAATACAATTTTATATTTGCATTTTATCAAAAGTCTTTTTTCCTACCAGCAAGGGATTAGTTTAAAAAAAATCCTGCACCAGTTTCAACATTTTCTTTTCAAGAAATTTCATAAAACATAATAAACACCATTAAATAGATCTCTAGGCATATTTAGATTATTGTTGTGGCAAAAATGAATGGCATATTAAATCATATAGCATACATATAGCATATTGTATGTTTTATTTTTTCTAATACACTCACATGGTCCTCGCAAGTTGTATACTACAGATGAGATAACACATGCATTATCGCAGTTGTGGATATTAAAACACCAACTCACTGCATCATTAGAGTAATGGTAATGACTTGTATTGATTTCCACACACTGTCTCCGTGTGCTGCCCCAGGCTGTAAAATGTCAGTATCTCAAGAGTCTGCCAGCTTGACTTTTTGCATCCATAATAAACTCATGCTCTCATTACTCACAACACTTGCAAAGATATTGAAGATTGTATTGGCACAGTATAATATGAACATAAATATGTTGTCTGTTTCAACAAATTCTGGTGAAATCACACTGGCCAGTTTGTCAATACTAATTTGTTGTTTGTTTGTATGTAATGCATGGGATTCTTTTTTATTTATTAGCTGTCTTTGAATTCCCAGAGATGACCTATCGATCAAACATGGACTGGAGCATCTTTTTCCTTGGATTTTCTATTGATGAAGTTTGACCTTCCACAGATAGCCCTACAGGTCAAAGAGGAGTGAGTGAGAAGAAATAGAAACAAAGTACATTAAAGTTGCTTACATTTCTCCTTAGTTTTTGCTTCTGCATTGTCTTTTCCCTCTAACACAAACAAAAACTTTCCAAACACAAGTCTTTATCAGATGTACTCTCAATTCATATTCAAAGCATATGACAAGTCAGTTTTTACAGACTGTCAGAAAATGGTTGGCTAGTTTGTTTTGTTTGCCTGTCTGTGATTTTTTTTTTTTTTAAGATTAGAAAAACAGACTGCTGACTTGATATTTTCTCTCACACAGGTGCAGAGCATGCATACACTTTATCAGTCAACTGGGCATTTGTTGCGGTCTTTGTCATTCAGCTCAAGTGCAACTTAAAAACGTACTGCGATGCAAAGTGTCAGTCTGTGCCTGTGCTAGTTTTATGTGGTCAGCTTGGTGTGTCAGGACCTCGTATTGTTACTGATCCCAGCCTATTTAGAAGAGGTTGAGACATTCTTACCATTATCTATAACTGGACATGGTCAGGATCAGGTGCTATGGCAAATTGCTTATGGATGTTGCTGCCGTGGGCATGTAATTCTGACTTGAACACTTTATTATGATATTCCTATACAGTAATTACTTTGATAGTTACACATTTTCTGTTCTTCAAACTCTGTGAGTCATCACACTCAATTTAAAATAAAATAATGGTAACTATATTAAAGTGCCAAGTTGCTCAGCTTTAATTTGAGTGGGTTTACATCAAGTTGGAAAGAACAGTGGGGGAGATATAGCCCTTTTAATTCATAGTGTGCAAAGTTAAGGGGTTCCAAAGTAATTGGACAGATACACTTGAAGGCAAAGAAAATCCTCACATTTAATATTTTGTGGAAAATACTTTGCAGTCAATGACTGCCTGAAGTCTTGGACCCATAGACATCAGCAGATGCTTTGTATCTTCCCTAGTGATGTTCTCCCAGGCCTTCACTGCAGCCACCTTCAGCTCTTGCTTTTCGTGGGCTCTCTCTGCCTTTAGTCTGGTCTTCAGCAAGTGGAATGGATGCTGAATCAGATTGAGATTAGATGATCGACCAGTCAAGGATCTTTAACCTCTTTACCCTGAAAAGCCTGAAGAACAAAAACTGTGTAACAGTGTAGATACTGTTGCACATGTATATTATCATATCTATCAAGGATACAGTGTAGCATCATTCTGTTGACATTTTATGTGGGACTCTGTTTTCACTAAGTCAGTAACTGGGTTATTGTTAATATTGTGTTACTAGTAAAAGTAATTACATTACAACTTCAACTCTGTAAAGAGTAACAATACAGCCATGTGTTTTTACTAAACTGTCACAGATTATTTAAGTTTAATGCACTTTAAATTGCCTCTGTGTTTGAAAGGTGCTATATAAATAAAGCTGCTTTGTCTTTTTGCTTATAAGGTTGTTGCAGCTTGTTGTTGTTTTGTTCATCATTACTACAGGCAGTCTGTATTTTTGGCTGTGCTCAGTGGACACCCTTGGAGATGGTGGATTTGAAACCCAACTTCTCCCTGCATGGACAATTATCCCCTCTGCTTGTTATGCTTCAAGCTTCAATCACACGGCCAGCTGAAATGGAACAGAGAGCAAACATTTAGCCTCACAATGTAAACACCAAGGCTCTCATGTGTTGGGAGTGCCATGGTTCATCTCAAACAGTGGTTTCAATGAGCTGTCACAATGGACACAGAGTTTAAACATCTACATGTGCTGCCCTCCAACATCATCATCCAACACTTTATGCATGTTTTCCCAACAAGAATGCAGCCAATTCCTATTAAACATGCAATTTTAGCTATAGATCTCAATATTCCAGTATATTTAGAGGGAGTGTGCACATTGAAGTGGTGCACCAAGCATGGCATTTTGTACACAAATAGATGATAGTCTGTCAAATCACTCTTTAATGATGAACATTACCCATTGACTGATCATTCCATTATACTCAATATAACTCAAGTCTTGATCATGTGATGTCTATTCTCCACCAGTGTCATCTAAAGCACTAACTAGGACTGTATGAGCTTCGACACAGTTTGGAAAATGGCTTCAAAACTAAAAAGTGTATACAGACTTCTTAAAATGAGTGTAAGGAGCCAGTTATGTGGCCTTAAAAATCCTGTACTCAGAGCATGACTTATAATTATATAATATTGACATAAAATGTCTTCATTTTTCAGCCAAACCACTGCTGCCACTTCCCACCTGCCAGCCTCTGTGAATCAGGTCTCCACCCAAGACTTCAATCCCAATTCTGGCAATAAGGAAGTTTTTTTTTATTGACACCTCAAAATGACCACAGTGTATCAGCAGGGGTTGATAGGATTTTCGATCAATCCCAGTGAATCAAGCCCACTTTGTCTGTGGCTGTGTCTTATGGTTTCTGGTCCTTTCTGAAAGAAAAGCTTTGACTCAGCAATTGCAGGACAGTGCTTCAAGTCAGTGAGCAGAAACACAAAATTGTTCTCAAGCCTTAGAAGGACACGACTATTATTACGACAGTAAAAACAGACAAACTAATTTCTACAGCCAGAGAGCACACTAGAGTGCAATAACTCATTGCATTCTTGTTCATGTCTGTTTTTTCTTAGATCTTTGTTTTTTTTTGTTTGTTTTGAACTCATAAGAAACTAAAAAATTCTCAGACACATAAATAAACAACATAAATATTACATGTCTGAAAAGGGGTGGGAAGAAGTATACACTTATATGGTCCTACTTCTTCCCCATAACTCAAACGATTAACTCAATTATTATATATACAACTCACAAACAACTACCCCAATGCTATTATGTAAAATGCAAACATACACCCAGTGGCAATCAGACATAACTTAGTTACCTCAAAGTTCATCCTACTGACCTTTCTTCATTACTATACCGCTTTAAAAATGATTTTTTTGTACATCTTCTTGAATTGATTTATATTTGGACTTTGCTTGAGTTCTGTATCCAAACCACCACACAAATGTATCCCGCAAATTGAACCATACATACTCTTCAGCGTGGTACGAACACAATGTTTTTTTAAGTTAAACTTATAACTCCCCTCTCTGTCCTAAGAACATTTTTTGTATGTTACCCGGAAGTAAATTGATTTTGCTTTATACATTATTTGTGTCATCTTAAATTCTACCAGATCCATGAACTTCAAAGCATGTGACTTTAAAAACAGCTTGTTTGTGTGTTCATGATATGCTACATATTTAACCATCCTTATGGCTCTTTTTTGTAGTATGCATAATGAGTGTAAGTTGCTCTTTTATGTGTTACCCAACACCTCAACACAGTAAGTCAAGTGAACAATGCAGAATGTACAATGCTTTATGATCCAGAATGTGCCTTGTTTTTCCCAGAGCTGCAACACTCCTTGCCAACTTTGCTTGCACATATCTTATATGAGGTTTCTAGCAGATATTGTGGTCTAGTATCACACCCAGAAATTCATTTCCATATTCATTCTTATCCTCCTCGTAATTACTGTCATAGACTACAGAAGCAAACATTCAGCAAACATTCCCTCTATACTATCCTTAAATATGTTAGATCCAGGAGCTCTCTATACACAGCTAACAATTATATATATATTTTTTTCCAAACAGATTTCTATGGTGATACATTTAAGCACATCATTCAGCAGTCGTTGTTTTCATACTTTCCATTACCTTATAATTGAAGCTTTTGTCCACATAAAGTGCCACACCCTGTCCTTTTTTGTTCTTCCTATTCATAGATGTCAATTTGTATCTATTCAACTCAAAATCCACACTTTTCTCAGAGCTGAGCCAAGTCTCAGATATAGCTATTTAATGGTTTATTAAATTGACTTCTTTGATGTTTTGAAAGTTTGCATATAGACCTAAAGACTGATGTTAAAATGAATAATTGACATTTTATGATCTGACTTAACAATTATGTTGAACTGATCATCTGTGTAGTAACAGCAATTGTTGAGATTGTTGAAGAAATTATTTTCAGGGTCGATATCATTCTCCATATCTTTTAATTTGTGTTTCATGTATTCAAAAGTTTTCAAACCCAGTTTTTCATATTCCATAATCCATGTTGTTTGTTGTTCATTACCTATCTCCAGATGGAGATGAATGTCAAAACTTGTCATGTTGTATTTAGTGTCAGTTACATTCTATGCTCTTTGCAAGCTGACCTGAGTTCATGTTCAAGAGACAGTATCATTACCTTGGTTGCTGTTCTGCCAGGAGCTGCCATCACTTGTCCAGATCAGCAATCTCCTTGATGAAAAGTATTTTAGTCTCCTCTGGTGATCCATTCAGTTTTATGAACAGTTTACACGTTGCTTCCTTTCAGTTTTTTCCCCTGCCTGAGCTGTGCTTGTTTTTGTTGCCTGCTCACAAAACAAATTATTATGGTTGGTCTCTCACTTTTGTTTTTTCGGCAGAGAGGGTGAAATGCCTCAATTTCGTTGTTATCCATTGATATTCCCTTGCTGTTGAAGAAGGTGATCACCTTTCTTGAGGGAGTCCAGATCAGACTTGGTGGGCTCTACCTCCACCGACATTGCAGCCCTTGCATATGACCAGGACTTGGTATCCAGACTGCTGATTATTATGTCATTCATGTGAGTATTGTTCCAAGTCTGACATTCAGCACTTCAAGAGGGCAGTCCTTTTATCCTTTTCAACATTTTGCAGTTTTTGCAGTTCTTTGATCTCTCTCATCAAGTCCAGTATTACATAAAGTTCAGCGATCTCTTACGTCTTCGACCTCCTCATCCATAATTAGAAAAGTCCTCTTTGGTCCCCATCTTGCTTGCTCAGTGCAATATGTACGTGGTAGACCAAACTATGTCACCTGAAAGTACAAACAAAGTTCACAGTTGTTACCTGTGGCAACATGGCTGGAGACCGGGTGCAGCCAAGCCAAGCCCAAGGCTAAGCAGCAGGCTCACTACCCCGTTTGATCAAGCTCCATGCTCAAGATCCAGGTGAGTCCAAGAATATGTCCCAGTTCAGACAATCCGAGGTCCGAAATCCACAATTTTGAAATAAAGGAATTTATTATTATTTATTATTATTTAATTATATTTTCTGATTAATAATGATTCTGCTGTAATAGAGCGAATAACAGTTAAAGGAGCAATTCTGTGAGGTTAACACAATATTCAGAAACAAATATACATTCAACATAGTTATTTCATTACTTCTGTAGCTTCAAGCATTCAAAGTGCCTTCCTATCTAATGTGCTTATCCATATAAGATTAAAATGAACACTTATGTGATTAGATTAAACCCTCAGAAACATATTCAAATATAAATTCAACACAACTCTTACTTCATAAGATAAAACATTCAATATGACTATTGTTTAATAATACAAGAAAACTTCAACCTGAAACTCTTCAAACATTATATCTTTGCATTCCAATTACTTTAGAAAATTCACTCTTTCAATACAACTACTTATCTAATTTAATTACTAAAATATGATTGTCTATGTGGTTAATAGATCAAAACTTAAACACTTGGTGATTTTAAAATACAAATACATGGTTACCAAACATTCATCAACTAAGGGAAATTAAACTAAAGGGAAATTAAATAAGGGCATTTAACTCTTGTCATTAGAGGGCAGTATTGTTTCATGTAGTAAAAAGTTGATAAAATCAAAGTTTAATATCTCTTTAGTAGATAGTCACACAACTGTGAAAGTTATACCATTCTTCTTGTATTTACATGACAAATAACATTACATAACATCCATAATTATTAGACATTTAATTAAGATGAAATCCAGGTTTGGCTCAGATTTGCAGAGAGGCTTCACAAAAGTCCTCAGGAATTGGAGTTAGAGTTTATGGGTTTGATCTGGTGAGATAAGAGAGTCTGTGTCCCATTTAAGGTGGGGGGTTGTTTAGTCTTTCTCCGGTCTAAGTGGCCTTAGGGTCAGTTTATGCTTTTAGTTCAGGCCATAATTCAAATTATTGATCAGAAATGGTTTCTCAGGAGGTCTGTTCAACCTCCGTTTTGTCACAGTGTTTAAGTTTTGGGTAGTGTCCTGCTAACAGACATCAAATTGGCAAAGAGGTCATTTCAGGGTCCTGGGGTGAGGTATTCTCTATGTCTCTCAGTTTGAAATTAAAGACATGCTGTTTTACCCATGAATTATCTATAAATCACCCAAGTCATCCTACATATTAGAGCAAGAGTGTTCAAAAGCATTTATTGAAAGATAAGAGAAATACAGTATGAGATCTGAGATTTTCTTTTACCTGGTTTGATTATTTGCACTGAGAATGTTAAACCTACCTGTAGTGTGATACTTACACACAGAGAACACTTTAGTGAATTATTCACCTCCAAGACACACACACACATACACACACGTTCGATAAGTAGAGATCAATTGGAAGTGTACAACAATATTTATTGATGTTAGTGACAGAAGGAGTTTTGGAGATTAGATTCCATCGATGTGAATAATCTTTTAAAGCATAAACCCATATGAAGATAAGAGATAAGACAGGATCTCCCTCGGAGTCTAGACGCTGGTGGCAGTGGAGTGGAAATAGCAGGTGGTTGATGGAAACCTTTGGATGAGTGTCCCTGGGTACCATGGAGCTCATGGTGGCGATGAGGAGAAGTCTGAAAGACAGAGTGCATAGTTCAAGTGATATTTAAAGAACGGCGTCTCCACTTTCTTAGTTAGTCGCAAACTTTGTCTGCCTGCTGCTTGACAGTGGATTTATCACAGTTTTTCTTTTTTTTTTTTGCTGAAAACAGCTGCCTGCTGCTGCTGGAAACAAGGTTAATGAGAGCACTGAGAGAGAACCAAACAGTATACAACTTGTAGACATCACTTGAGGCAACAGCAAGTGAGGTCTTCTAGTTGACTCCACAAAAGACTTGTATGTATAAAATCAGTTGAGTTCCCTTTTTTCAGCATAGTGGAAATATGTCTTTATGGTAGTGAGAGCAATCAACTATTTTGTCAGTAACCTAAAGTATAATAAGCTCCTATGTTTTTGATTCTTGACTCAAAAACATTCTTGAGTCTTGACGTCATTAGAGTGGGTTTTATCAGGTAGACAGAGGGAAAAAAAACTTTCAATACAAAATGTTTATTTTATGATGATGTAAAACGTCCTCTACCTTCTAGCAGAGTGTGAATCCCATAAACCTCCCACAAAATGCTGACAAAACAAGAGGAGAGCGTGCCATCAATAATAGCAGCGATTGTATCTGTTTCCTTTTTTCCTCTTTATCTTTTCTTTTTATTGTCCTCAGTAGGAGCAATCTGATAAGATAAAGTCCATCTCCTCAAAAATGTTGACACAAGTGTTATTTCCTTAAGGTCATCTCGGGCCTATGGAGTGTTTTGCTAACGCCTGTGTTTTAACTCTGCTGAATTACGCTGCAAAAAGTCTTGTGACAAAAGCGGTTTGCTTTAACTTCAATCCGCAGGAGACCGTTTTGTTTTTGATCTCGGAACAATGACGCTGGCTTTAATGAGGCTGCAAGCAAGGAACCCCCTGTGATCAGTAATGTGTCTGCTTGGTCTGGGGAGAGATTTAAAGAAAAAACAGTGCTCCACCTCCGCTGGGAGGTGTTTAATCCTCCGAGATGTACCACCAAGGTCAAAAGACCATTAAAGACACTGGGACCTTTGAGGTTTCATTGCAGTGGAGGCAGTGCTGTCACTGTTATCAAGGTGGAGCGTGGAGAACATTTATTTATTTATTTATAAACAATTTAATTGATAAATACAGTATGGATTAAAATTTTAACTTGATTTGATGAAAATTTCCTTGGAAACGAGCTTGATATGGTAAATATCCTTATCTACACATCGTATGCTATATACTGTACACTATATGGCCAAAGGTATGTGGACACCCCTAGTTAATTTTGTGTACTTTTGGTCAAGGGCTGTTTAAGAATATTGCTCTCTATATTATCTTATTGTCAACAAATCTCATTTGCAGAGCCCAACCAACAATCAATCAATCCAATAGTGATTTTTTAACTGTTTTGCACAGGTAATTGTGAGTTGAGACAGTTTTTTTTAAAACCATAACTATGATTGTCATAGTGTTAACTGTTGCTATGACAGCGAAGGTTGCTTAACTGTGTGGAAGTTGTGACTTTAACCCACACCACGTTTCAAGTGATCATTTTAACCCAAACCATGATCTTTCCCTAAAGTTAACCAAGTGTTTTTTGTACCTAAACCTAACCAGACCTTAACCACAGCATTTTTACACCATAAAACATAATTATTTTTTAACAGTGATATTTAATGGTTTTGGAAAGCACCGATAGAGGCGGCGTATTAGAAGACACTGCTTGTCATTCTTGAGTACATGGCACAATCGACCTATGTGGTTGTTTGATTATAAGGACGTGTTGCTTATTCCTCTGTGCCGTAGACCTTCGTTTTTGCCCTTCACTACCTTGTGCTACATATCACGATCTTGACTTCTTATCACACTGTAAATTTTCTCAAAGAACCGGGGTACAAAGTAAAGAGGTTGTGATATAAGAAAAATAGTAATTGTAAGCCTGGCCTTACATCAGCCTTGACCAACATCAGTAGCTGACCCCACTAAAGCTCTTGTGGCTAAATGGGAGAAAATTGCTGCAACCAGCCTCCAAGATCAAGGCCTTTCCAGTGAAGTGGAGGCTGTAATAGCTTCATTACACACATATGTCTACTATATGTTAGGGTATCCACTTACTTTTGGCCATATAGTGTATCATTGTACAACACATTACTGTGAGCATTTACCACGTGTGCTGGCCATGTGTCACTCATACAACAAGCCTACAACCAGTAGTGCTCTGCTTGTTTCTTTATGTTTTTGCTTGTTGATTGATTTCCGCTTTTCGGGATGTTAAGTAAAAAGTATGTTGAGGAACCTTATATTTCATGAGATGAGAATGGCACACAAGGTACTACTAGTGTACTACTAGTAATTGTCTCTAAAGCAGAGTGAGATATTTATACCAATTCCTTCTTGGTCTTGGGTAATATGGATAAATGTGAAGACTTGAAAGGAAATTCACAATGGATTGTGTAAGACCCTTGCGAGTTGTAGGGCTTACTGAGATGGAATCTAATTTAGATCATATGGCCATTGTGCATGTTGGATGTTTGAATGGAACGGAATAATAAATTTGAAGGTAATGAAACAGAAATGTGGAAGGATAATTTCTTATTAATTATTTATTGCCTGTGTATCTTCCACTTTCCACAGTAGTAGTAGCTACTGTAGTAGTTTGTTAATATCCGGCAACTCTAGTGTCACTATAGTGGCCCCTCTCCCTGCACTCTCACAAAAAAACACCAACGCCAAACTGACTCTGAGGTTCAGGCTAGGACACAGTGGGGTTGCCAAGCTGGGCACCTGCCATTACCACCCTTATCTCGCTGTTATTTCCTTTTCTTTCAAACCTCTCAGCTTCTCTTTTCTCACCTTTTTTTTCCAGCTAGGTCTCAATCCAGATATTTTTTGGTGATCATCATACTGAATTGGAAAAGTTGGACAGCTGCAGAATTCGATTTTTTTTTTTTAAATAGAAGTTCTTAAGAAATCCTGGAATGCTGTTGGTAAAATACTGTATCTGTCCCCTGCAGCCTGCCAGAAACTTCAAACCTTGATGTTGTTTTATTGTGTGTGTGTGTGTGTGTGTGTGGCAATCAGAGTATGCCCAGTTTGTGTCCGCCATGAGCTGGCAGTCAGTAACAGCAATCACTGTGTCTTCCTGTTTTTTGTTTTGAATGCCTTTTTGGCTTTTTGGAAGACCTGTTATAGAACAAAATGTTATAGAACTAAACTTATATACATGTAAGCAACAGATTGCACTGGCTTCTGCTCATGCTCTGTCACACACTTCATATGTCATTGCTGTCTATGTTATTGTTCTGTCCCAGTCTAGCTTTATGTCCCTCCACCAGTCCGCCAGATGCCCTGAGGCTTTTCTGCTTGTTTAAGACTGGACTGTGTGGGTAGAAGGACAGATAAGAAGGGTTGCAGATTATATTTAAGGACCACTTGAGAAACTGTTGCTTTCTACATTGACTCTTTTTGAAACTAAGTGCTCAAGTGAACTATAACACTAGTTATATTATTCAGAGCTACGGTTGTCTTTTAGTTTGATTTATGTTACATGCAGTCTTAATATGCCGAGCACTCTGCTTGACAGATTTATTGGTTCTTGTTTGTCAAAGGCAATTTATGTCTGTAGTCTTTAGTAAAGGAAAGGTTCCATGTAGTGCTAAAGTTATATTTGCTGTATTTTCTCAGTGTGACTTGTGCACTTATCTAAGTTATATTTATGTAATTCCAAGACAGTTTAATGAATGTCGGTTTAGATATTAAGAGGACTGTGCATGGTTGTGGACTTTGGCTTATGGATGAAGTTCTGCTTTTGATGTGTCCTCAGCCCAGAGCAGCTTTGCCTTTTGTGTTTTTTCTTGTTTTTCCAAGCCTGATCTTCCCTCCACACCTCCTCTGCATTCAGTCTCGTTAGCCCTGCCTTGCTCCCTGTGTCCTCCCTAGCCAATCAGCTCTAAGCCTGCCCTTGCGTCTTGCCACCTGTTCCTTGTTGTTTCATTAGTTCGGTTTGCATTTAAGTCCTGGTTTTCAGTTCAGTCTTGTTGGATTGTTTGTTCAGTTTCCTCTGCCTGCTCTTCGTTGTTCAGTTTTGCTTTTGAGCTTCCAGCTTTGTTTTTGCCTTCACAAGCCCAGAATAAATAAGTTAATCTTTAACCTTGCTCTGCCTGATGTCTCCAGCATTTGGGTCCACCTGCTCAGTCCACTTAACACACCGCCCTTCTATAGTCCTAAATAATAATTACCTGACAGAGACAAGGCCTCAAGCTCAAATATATTTAGGATTTTTTTTTTATTCGGAAACTTGTAAATTTATCAGGAAAAAAAAAAAAAAAAGGTCATGAAAGTAAAGAATATACCTACACTTGTAATTAATTAATATGAGAGCAGCATGTCTGGATGAGTGAAAAACAGCAATTGTCTTTCTATAAAAATCCATCACTATTTCTGGGCTAAAAATAGGCAAGGATGCACAGAAGTTATTCCTACACAGTTGAGAAAACTTGGAACACAGCAAGCTGGCTACCAGTGTAAATCCACTTATCACGTCAATACAAATGCCTGTGCTTTAATTCAACCATAACACACTCACTGCAACATGTACTTCTTAGATGTAGTGTAATACTTAGCTGCATACAGGTGCAGCTGCAGGTGACAAAAGGGAAAACCAGATGACTCACATCCCAAGCTTGACCAGACTCATTCCCCAACCACCTTCCTACAGGAGAAACCCTGACGGTTAAGGATATATGTCTATGCTTAATATTTAGTTGTAATTAATTAATATAAAAGGAGAGCAGTAAGCCTGGATGAGTAAAAAACTTTTTAAAAAACACAATTTTCTTTATATAAAAAAACCACCCATATATTTGAGCTTGGAGCAGTCATTTTTACAGACTTATTTGTTGTCCATTCATAAAAGGTGTTTTTTTTAAGAAAAGCAGGTTGCTGGGGAAATGTAGTCTAAGGTGCCATTGTTCGGCCCCTCAGGTGCTTTACACTCCAGTCCCTACCATTCAGCGGAAACAGTTGTGGTGGCAGGTAATTAAGAACCAGCTGAAATCAAAACAACCAGGTGGTCATCTTGGTTGTCAGAATTACAGACAATCTGCTCTGTGCCACGCCGATCTGTGATGGAACTAATTACCATCACAAATTTTCAAATGACATGCTGCTGTTTTAACACACAGGGAGAAGGCAGATCTCTACCAGATTGTGACAGAAGATGTGTTAATGCTTTTACTGATGGATCCAAAAAACGGATCAGCATTGACACACTGAGCCATGAGAGCATCTCTTGTTGAGCCACATGAGATGGGGACTTAATTTGGTGTGTTTCCATCATTTGCACCATGTGGGCTGTAGACACTGTTAATTATGGTTTTCAGTGCTACAGTAGAATTTGACCACCAGAAACATCCAGCACACAGGATGTCAACTTGATTTGATATGAGCAAGGACTTTTCAAAAGTAAGTGAAGTTGTTGTCACAGCACAGAAGCAAACCCTGGCTTAATGGATCATCAACATTTTATATAGTTATAGACTGTATATAAAGATGGACGTAGCAAAGTGTAACGTCACCCATTGGTTTGCATTGGAGCCAGTTTGAAGCCCAGAGTTTCTGTTTGTGGTCAATGTCCATCTTTGCTGTTTGGAGGCAGGACCTTCCCAATAAGGAGTGCAGGGTGTTGCCTTTCATGCTCTGGAAACACGACCCACTGCCTCGGACCGAAGACAACGTTAGCTTACTGGGGCTAACATTAGCTACTCCAGCTAAATTGTGATTAACAGGGCATGTGTCGTAATCAAGTAACATTACACTTACCAAAATATTGCAATAGTAGTCTATATGTAGTTGTCTGACATCAAAAAACACCAAAGCCTACTATAAGTCTACTAATTGAGCAATAATTCCCAAAATGACCACAGAAATTAGTGATTGAGACCATGACTTGTTGAAAAAACATTACTGACTTAGTATTTCTAGAGAGAAGCTGATGCTTTTTGAATGGGAGTCAATTGGAGCCAGGTATTTTTTGGAGCCAGCATCTAATGGCCATCAGTGGCATTGTACTTTAAGGTACAATATTCCAAATTGGTTTCAGCTTTAAGCTGTGATAGTTGCCGCTTGGATTAACTCCAAAAATGACTGCAATCAGCACTCTGCCAATCATATGAGTAAGACTTACTAAGACTAAGAGATGCTTTGCTGAAACACGGTGCAAAACACAACATTAGAGATATTTTATGTAATTATGAGATGTTTAAGTGAAGAAAAAGACGTCACCTGCAATAGTCTTGTGCTGCGAGCACCAGGATGTTGACTGCACTTCATTTAAAAGCCACAGATGTCACTAATGAGAAGGAATTTCTGATTCCTACATATAGAACCTTTCAGGTAACATGAAGGCGTTAACCTAAATTAGTTAATGCCTTCATGTGTAGAATGTTAACATTTCAGACTTTGGCAAGTGTTAATAAAGTCTCAAATCTTGTAAAAAGAACAGCATGCCAATGTGTATGAGGCTTGTGTTTGGACAGGATGTAATGTTCAGCACTGTCAACTTCATAATGGTAATACAAGGACCATTAATACCTAAATGGCTCCAATCCTCCAAAATCGATGCAAACACAATGGCAGCCAGCAGACAAGCATGAAGTTCCGTGGGTGTCTGCGCACAAGCTCCACACATGTGCAGTCTGTCCACTCGTTGGCTTGTACTGTCCAGATGGCCACACAGATGTCTATGTGGACCCTCATGGACATGAGCAGATGATGAAGTCCACATCACTCTTGCAGCTACATACAGAAAGTATAATTTGGGTTTTAGAAGTATTACTATAGGAGCAAGGATCCTTTGAGTCTCAAGAACCAAAATTCCCAAGCTACTGCTGTTCTAAATGCAGGTAAAGTTCCTAAAAACATTCCCGGAAAAGTAAATACGATTTTTTTTTTTTTTTCTTTTTCTCAAAAAGCATTATTTGTAACAGTATGCGCATATAGACCAGAGGTGGTAGGGATAGCCTATCTACAGCATATAATTAGTTCTTTGTTTTTAATTAGTTATAGTCTTTGGCAGAAAATGCCAAGATCGATGTGCAGGTATTCTATTCTCACCATCCTCTGGACAGCTTTCACACATCATCCGGGCAGGGTGATAATGATGCTGAATTTAAATTCCACTATAGGTCCTCTAAAGAAAGCCTCACACAAGCATTTTGAAATATTCAGCAGCTGAAAATTAATCTAACGGATAATGAGTTGTTAATCACAGCAGCTCCGGGTGTTTAATTTATTCGCAGTAAAGAGACTGTTCACCTGAAGTTCCCCAGAGAAAAAGAGAGGCTTCTGACAATGGCTTTCACAGCTGTAGGTGAGTGGCTTATTTTGATTATCATTATTATTGAGGAGACCAGTGCTCAGGGGGAACGTACAGGACTCGAGGTATACCACAATATAAATTTGGCCTTTTCTTGCCTACCTGTATTTTCTCTCAGCTTCTTTTTTATTATTCTCAGAAGAAATATTCACAAGTAACTGTGTTGAGCCTCTGGAAAAAAAACCTCAATCGTATTTAAAGAGTTCCAGTTTTTTAAGATAACAAGGCAGGAAATGGCTTCTATGAGTAACACTTTATTTTCTGGTGTGATCTGTGGGATGGCAGGGTTTTATCAAGAAGCTGCCATTCCCAATGAGGCAGCAGCGCTCCTGTAATTATGCTTAATCCAGGGAAAATGTAGCCAGTCATATCACACGTGTCACACAGGGAACTAAATATGGTTGTGCTTTTAACAGGACACACAGTCAGACAGTTGTCAGACATTGCTTGTGTTGGAATCCAAGGGTGTGAGTCTTTTTTCAAACCACTCAACTGTCACACTGTTTACCAGAATCCGGATCAGTGTTTGGAAGGGACAAAAACACATTTTCTAAGCCCTGGGTAGCAAGATAGGACGAGGCAAAATTTTTACATGAAAGAGGAAAGACTTTATTTAAAATGTATCTTTTAATGGGGTGTAGGCACATTGGCAGGAGCATGAGAGAGTTTAAGAGAGTTGACATAACTCAGTGCTATGACACATTATGAGCAAATCAGGAAAAGAAAAACAGATGAGCTACTGTAGGTAGATTGCCTTCTCACAGTGTCAAAAGATAAGTCTGGTTTTATGACATCTTGGGTGTTTTTTTTTGAATAAAAACATTAGCAGTCAGATGATCAGACAGGTTGTAAACAAGCCAACATTTTATCCGGATTATTTAAACCACTTTATTTGGAGGTATAACCAAGTGCACCCGAAATGTTGGCAGTAATCCCTTTGCACAGGAAAACTCACAAATACGAAAATGAGTGCAGATCAATGTTCAAACAATAAGTCAGTCTGTAACAAGTCCTCCAGATTATGGTGTTGGTTCATGCACTCCAGAATGACACAGATGTTTTCAGATCTGACGGTCCTCTCTGCAGTTTTCAGTACGAGGACGTAATTTGTCTGTGCCTTCCAAAACCGTTACAAATCACTGTTGGAAAATGATTGTTGGGTTTACGGAAACATCATAGTTTTGATGAAACTTTGTACTTCCTGAAGTTTAAGGGACCTTCATTGTCATGGCTACAATAGCAACTAAATGGTTAAGGTTAGGGGATGATCATGGTCATGGTTTTTTAAAAACAATGCTGACCACATCAAATAAGTTTGGCTAACCTCTGGATTTAGGACTTTCCCGCAATTAACTTCATCACTACCGATGGCCAAACCAATTAAATGAGGAACAAAGTTGTAATAAACAAGACGTATCCTTTAAGAACTCCTTAGAGGGGACGTATTATGCTTTCCCTTATTTTCAGACAATGTGTCACAATGTCGGATGTTCATGTTAAAAGTGGCCGACTTGTAAAATAACGAGGTAAATGTATGTAGCAGTAATCCCTGTGAGCAGAAAGCAGCAGCTTCAGACTGCTCTGAACGCTCGGTTTCCAAAGTTTTTTTCTTTTTTTAGCCCGAGCTGACGTCAGTTCATGACAGATTTCTTTATATGGACATCTGCTACGTGCACTGTGTGCGAGTTTGCTGCTCTGCTCCGTAGTAGTTATGCCAAGCCACGACGCCATTACACAGAACAGCAAAGTAAAATAAGTAGTTTTCCTGTTGGATGTGTGCTGGTTGTCTGCAGCTCTTCATAAAACATCATCATCACTGTGGCTGTTTCTGCTTGTACTCTTCCTCCCTGCATTATTTTTAACTGATCCGCTGAACAAATAGCTCCAAATGTTGTTTCGGCTGGTTTTTAGCGCCGCTAATGAAGCTCTGCTAAGTCAGTGAGGAACACGTTTTTACTTCCTGTAAATTCTTCACTATAAAAGTCTGTTGGTTTGTCATTTAAAAGCTTTTCATTTGAAGCAGTAAAGCAGGAAATGTTTAGTTTGCAATGACGGTAAAGTTACACAATTCTGATACATAAAGCTGGCCAATCAGAACAGAGTGGGCTCATCGGGAGGGGGGCCTTAAAGAGACAGGAGCTAAAATGGAGCGTAAGAGAAACTGTGTATATTGAGGGGCTGCATAAAGGGCCAGTAGAAGATAAATAAGGAGTTTTTTGAACTTTGAATCATGCAGAGCTACTCTAGTGGAGTCCAAAAATAAAAATTTTGAGCTGAAATGATCAAAATAGGTCCTCTTTAAAAAAATCTTGGATTTGTACCAAAATGTATAATTTATCACTTGCTTATTGGCCCATAGCCAACATTTAACCAAATCCCATTAAACTCAGTACGTTTTTCTGAGATATCTAACTCATCGGCAAAAAAACAGGACTGAAAACATAACCTTACTGGCAGACACTTCATTCAAAAATCAATCATGTCAGAAATAAGAGGAGAAAATTAGTTCCAGAGTTCAAACAAAACATTTTTTTTTAATCTAACACTTCACATTATTCGTCATCTTGACATTAGTGAATATTGGACAAGACTGGATCTTGTAGCCAGCAGCCTCACTTGACCCCTGGTTGCATTATTTCTCCGATGCACAGTCTGTCTAAAATAACCAAGATGAATTTGCGGAGGAGTTGGGAGAAATACAGAGCCAGTGTTTATCACAGTGCAGATGCAGTTGTCAATTTATTCAAAGACACCACAGAGAGCAGAAATAACACCATTTTGCGAAACATTTCAGCAGTGACCCCTGGTGATCTCAACAAAGCTGCCCTTATAAAACGCGTATGGGAAAAAACATTGACATCCGCATACTGTATTCAAATTAACAAGGAAGCAAGAAACCACATCAATCAACTGGGATGAATTAATTTCAGTGTTGTTATGTAGTCTAGATTGTACTGTATTGTAGTGTGGTTGTATTTGATGTTGTCAGAGGTTTACCAAGTCACTGGACTGCTCACCATGTGGAATGGGGAGGCTGTGTTTTTTTTCTGCTCAGCTACTTTGCTCAAAGTTAGGCTTGACCTGTATTTGCCTAGCCATTGCCTTGTAGCAAAGGGATTGTACAGCATGAATTATGCACAATACTTTGCTAAAGGCTGTAAAGACTAAAATGTAGAGCCTCCCAAAGAAAATAAAGTCTGATTTAAACCTCTGCACTCTAAAAAAATTCAATTGTTCCACCCTGTAGCAAAAGGAGTCACATTTCACGTAGTCTTTTTTTGGATTTTTATCTCCAAAACATTTATTTCATCTTTAAGCGACACAAACAATGTCTGCTGATGTCTGCATTTGGGTGGTGGAAAATCAGTGCCTTGACAGATGTCACTGTAGTGATGAATGCCTTCATTGCAGAGCGAGACACGAGGGGCTTTGCTCTTCTGTCTGTGGATGCCATGGCAACGCAGACAGAATGGTGTATGTGTGTGTGTTTGTGTGTGTGTGTGTGTGTGTGTGTGACCTGCCCACATTCCGAACACTCAACAGTTTAACTTCTGTGTTCTGTCACTGTGTTTGCCTGCCAATCTGGGCTCAGCCGACATGCCACGTCGGCTCGTCTGCTCCGACAGTGGAAAGACTTTGATCCGCTAATAGTCAGTGACCAGAATCATGTATGCAGTTTGATGGAGTTCAAGGAGGACTTTGAAATCACTAGATGTGTGTGTGTGTGTGGCTGTGGCTGTGTATGTATGTGTGTTCTAGTTTTGAGTTTTAGGGCTCCCTTCCTCACTTCTTCAAGCTTCTATTTTAAAAATTCTTCACAACTCTGGCATGTCATTGAGACAGATCTCAAACTAAACAAGGATCCCCAAAACTGGTCTTGGAACAATCCACGGTCTCCACAATCTTCTGGTAAAAGCTGATATCGCCACCTGTTCACCTACCAGTGTACCCATAAGTGCAGTTCTGTCACCGATCCTCAAACAAACAGCAGTGTTCTGTATTTATACATGGCTTGATCCTCTGTGGCACCACTCATGTAATTTGTACTGCCCACGTGGTTTGGCTTATGTCCTCAAAATCCAGGCTAACTTTGATGGAGCTGGGCTGAGTAACGAAAAGTAATGTAATTACTTAAGTAATGAATAATTGACCGTTCCCTAAACCCCTCCCCAGAACACCAATTGTCCAATTATAGCTTAGCAACCGTAACTAGACTTTGGGTTTCTCCACATGATGAGGCGGTGTGCAAAGGACTGTAGTAAGAGTGATGCTTGGTATAAAAAGAGGGTTGTGCCTTTCCAAAACAGAAAACACAAGAACAAACAACTGCTTTTTTCCTGCTGCAGTAAGGACTCTCTACCTCTTAATCTCAAATTCCTGCAATGTTGAGATTGTTGTGATTGTTGAATGTTGTGATTATTATTTACAGGAATTGTGTAAATATGTTGTGTGCTTATATATTGTGCAGTCGACACTGTGTACTAAGCATTCTTTTCCATGCTGTACCAAAAACAAATTCCACTGACTTTGCTTGTGTTTACCAGTGAAGTGGAACGGATTAAACAGTGTTTGCTTTAACATAGTGTTAACTATCATGTGTACATAACTCACATAGCTTTGTGGGTTAGAGGTTGAAAATCATTAATGACTAGCAAGTCCACGGTGTAGTATTTAGTATTTGTAGCCATATTTAAGACTCCTTTTCTAAGATTATTTTATAACAAGTCAGCAGGGAACATTAAAAGTCAGCCAGAGACAGCATTTTCAACCATCTCATGGAGCTAACATTGACTTGCTTTTGTCTACTGCTGAAATTAAGGAGCTATTGATTCAATCAAGACTTAACAGTGAATCTGCCACCATTTTCATTGTAAACTGCATATGTGCTGTGCTAGAATGGAAAGTTTGACAGGCGTAGCAAAAGTAACAAACAGTCAATTGATTTTCCCAACAATGATTGTGATAGAAGAAGAATTTTTATCCTTATCACCCAGCCTGATTAGTGGGTGTCCTCATAAGGGCTGAGATACAACAGCCTGTGTGTGGTTGTGTTGGAGAGTGTGGGTGCAAGAGAGAGGTGAGAGACGGAGAGAAAGTGATGATGGAGGAGGGAGGTAGTGAAGAGAAGAGGCAGGAGGGAAGATAAAAGAGAGGTGGAAGTAACGAGAGAGAGGAGAGACAAAGATAGATAGGGAGAAAGAGAGGGGAGGTGGACGGAGGGGAGGACACAGCGATCCAGAGAAATGAATTAGCCTGCTGTGAATTGACAGTTCCAGCTCTGTCGCCAGTCCACCACAATAACGCTCTCTCTCTCTCTCTCTCTCTCTCTCTCTCTCTCTCTCTCTCTCTCTCTCTCTCTCTCTCTCCCCCATACACACACAATAAATAGGAGGTATAGCCAAAAGGAAAATAACATGGAAATTATGGGTTTGGAAAAAAAGGAAATTGAATTGTTGTGTTCATTTTTGAAAGTCAACGTTATTTCCTAAAATCACCAGAGAGCACCTGCCGGTAAACATTTGAAATCCGACAGTGATTGTACATATATTCAATCCTCAGTTGAGGCAGCACAGGTCCATTTGTTGATAGTGTTTCATTTTGTCATATTTAAGACCTCCATATTGAACAGATCTATACATAGATAGACACAGGCTATACAATTGCATCCATATATTCATAACCAGGGAAATGTGACAGGAAATTTTATTTCAGCCCAGGGACAATCATCTGGATTTTCTGCAAAAGGATGAGAATTTGTCAGGTAGTAGTGGATAATGAAATGTGAATAATGTGAACAAAAGGTCTTAGATACAGTATGTGTCTGATCTCAGTGGCTCGTATTCTGACTTTTAACTGTTCTGCCTCTTTTCCCTTTGCCTACCTCTCATCCATTTGCTCTGTGTTGGCACATCCAGTGGCATTGAAGGTGCGCTGCTGTAATCTATCAGATCTCGTCTCTTTTTTATTTTCTCTCCACTCCTTTTAGCCTTAAGACCTTGATGATGTTGCTGTCCATTTCTTTTACTTGTTTCTTTTCATAGACCCTGATTATTTATATTTATATATATAATATATATATTATAATCATTCTGAGCATCTTATTTAATTTGGAAAAGTATAGTTTAGTGTAGGGTCACTGGAAAAAAAGATCCATATGTAAATCTGTGTGTACAGTTTATAAACCATACTCTCGGATTCGTAATCACTGCCCACAGATTTGTATACTATGCCCACGGATTTGCAACCCATGCGCTCAGACGACTTTTTTCTTCAGAGAACAAGGACCTTCATGCATGGAGCATTTTGATGGCAATCACATCCACCAAGTAAGTCCACTTTATCTACATTTAAGGGGAGATTTAATGCTGTATTGTGTTGTGCATTAGATGTTTCACAGCTTTCATTGTGTAACGTCGTATTAATTGTGCTTTTCACTCCAAAACCAACCTTTCAGTTTGAAGCTAGTGGGGAAGCATCTAATGTTACCTTCCCAGTTACTTGTTAGCCAAACTTTGTGTCACTAGAGCAGGGGTTCTCAAACTTCTTGGGGCCAGGGACCCCTTACAGGGGAAAAATATTTTTTAAAGATCCCCTCATAATCATAACACCAATTAAGCACTTTCAGATGCCATTGGAACTATCTGTATTCAACAACATTTCAACCTAAATCCTTAAGACCTGTTTCATAGTGATAAACAGAAACATGTTTCAATTTGAATCATGTTAATACCACAGATACTTTTATGCCGGCCCTGATCCACCAACCAGCCTGTATTTTAGTGAGAAATTTTTGAAACAGTTCGCTTCTCATTCCCATGGTCTTCTCCCACTAAATAGCGCAGCTAACCAATAGAGGCTGGTAGTGAGTTGAGGTGGCAAATTCCAAAATGAAAAGTTTGTATGCAAATGTAGTTCATGTTTATGGATTATATTGATGCCGAATTGACAAAGAAGACTGTCAACATGACGCCTTTTTTATCTTGTGTTTCTAGAGTTATGTGTTTTTGCGGACACGTAAGGAATTGTTAATGTCATATTTCTTAAAAGGAGTTTGGCATAATATTTTCTCTGGACAGCGCAGGGAGCTTCGGTTTAATTCAAGCTGCTAAAATGTATATTTTTTAACGTTTTGTCACCACTACAGAAACACTGGGTAGCTGCTTAAGTATAATAAGGTTGTCTGACATTGACTACTGTTGGTTATTGGTTTGATTAATGGTTTACAGCCTAATATGTGTTTGTATTGATTACTGATGGTGGCTGATCAGGCTAATTATCAGCTAATTTAACTCAGTTTCTAACGGCATTATGTAGTAAATGGTTGCCCTTTGTGTGTGTGTGTTTTTAAACTACTTTCCTAATTAAACATGATGTGCTTGATGGTGTTATTAATGACCCCTGATGAAACTTGAAAACTCAGCATTCTCGTTGCCCTTTAGCTTCCCTTTTTATAAGTCACATTAACATTTATTCACCCAGAAAAAGCTAATATTTCTCTGTATAATGACCTCTTCTTTCTGTCTGCTGCTGTGTCTGCAGTGTATTTACTGGCTTCCACACATGATTTCAGTCCAGTTGGGGGAGTTAAACCTGTGACTTTCTACCTTATCCAGGCTGCTGCTGTTTCCACTGTATTTCATGCAGTTTGCAGGGTTTCCAAATAGAAATACTCCAATATCCAGCAGCTGAAAGTGCTGTGTCCAGATGGTTAATGGTTGAAGGTGGTTTCTGTGGGCAGCTGTATAAACTGTGTAGTTATAGTGTTTTAAAGTTGTAAAAAAAATTTTTTAAAAAGTACAGGACAACACCTTTTGAAAAATGATTGTCTTAGTTGATATGATCTAAGAAATGGTCACAGCACAAGGCGCATGGTTCAAAAGGGTTGTCCTTAGTCTCTTAATTAATCATGGGTGTGTTTTGGACGTAACATGCAATAAACCAGAGTGTCATCTTCCGTTCCCTTTAAAAGTGCTTGCACCTTGGTGGATTGCTATTATAATGGCGCATTTGCCACATAGTAAGAAGGGATGCTTCTCTGCAGAGGAAACAGATCTGTTCGTGCATGAAGTGAAACCACACAATCCATTAGGAGCACACTGACCCCTGCTGCTCCTGGACCCTACCTCCCCTGAGTAACAGGTCAAATCAGCTGGGTTTTAATTGCTGAAAGTATTGAAACCTGATTACTGTAATCTCAAAAATGTTAAAGAATTTTTGTTGAATATTGTTAAAAAATTAAATAATTAATTTTAATCGTGTAAAATATCATCATACACAGTTGTCAAGACCTGATCAGCTCTCCAAGGTGCTGATCCTGCTGCTGGCAGCGTCCAGAGTTCGTTCCTTCTTTAGTTCAATCATTGTTTTCACCTCATTTATTTCCCCATGTGTTCCTCATGTCCTCATGTATTGGTGAAGCAGGAAAGTTGATCCATGTCTGATCCCTTGTTGATATCCGTTTGCTGGGTCCTGACAGACACATTCAACCTGACAGGTCTGTTTAAATACCTGCCATGATTTGGTCAAATAATTTAATTCATCTGTGATTGCTGATGCTGAGTGATTAGCTAATTCCGATAAATATTATGAGTAACCATTATGACGTGTATTTTTTAAAAATATGTTATGGTACACAATAATAATCTTTCACATTGTAATCATTTTATTTGTAATCTTTCGCATGTTTGTGCGCTGCTGCGTGTCCATATGTGTATGCACATTGTACACCCGCCTATGTAGACGAATATTACTATCTTGATAATGCGCCCTTAAAATAACAGTGAAACACTGTGCCATTGACTTCAGACCAGGTTTTTGTTGGTCAATAGTGCAACCACTTTCCACTGCCTCAAGATAGCAATGCACCAACAATGCGCTTGACCACACTTCATTTTGAGACCAACACACCCATGGCCGCTGAGATGGGCACAAGTGCATTTGCTGTTTCAACAATGTGGGCACTGGATGGGAAAATGACAACCGCGTCGATCTAGCAAAAACCCTTGTGTTGCACTTGGCAGCACTTTGCATGTGTAATATAGGGCCCATTGTCTTTAGATTTGAGAGGGTGTCAGACTTTAGTCTTTTAAAAGTCTTTTCAAAATCTTCTAGTGTATGGCAGGCATTAAACAGAGGATCATTTTATTCAAATTGCATTTGGACTCAACTTGACAGCATTTATATTCACCCATTGTCCTCCCAGGAACCTCCTTGAAGAATAGAAAGTCCTCCAAAATTTTCCCTTCCCATGGATAGCGAACCAAAACAATCAACTGAGTCACACAGGCAATGTCTGCTTATTCGTCAAACTGAATAGAAAATTGCTCACAGCAACGCAATCTATCCAGTGGCCGTTACTGAATGTCAACCGAGTTCTTCAATTCTCCTCCTTAGTGTCGTCTCAGAGTGGTACAGCTTTCAGTTTATTAGCATTCTCTGTCCTAAGCATAATTTCATGCATTTCATTTTGAAAACAGCTGGACATATGAGGTCCTGTGCAATTGTGTGTGGCTTCTTACTCTTAGCAATCCATTGAGCCACCAAATAAGAGGCCTTCTGTGCTTTCTCTGAAGTTGCAGCCAGGTTCACCACCCTTGTTTTATGTTGGGTTTATTCTTTGCTCTTTCGACAGAAAAATTATTTTGTTTTGCCCTTGTATTCCAGGTGCTTTAATCAGATTTTGCTTTAGCTTGGCTGGCTTCATGGCTTTGTTTGCTAGCACCTGAAGACACATGACACATTCTGGTCTCCCGTTGTTGTTCTCAATAAAACCAAACTCGATGTAACTGTTGTCAAATTTTCTGAGTTTAGCTAGTTTGGGCTTAGCATCATTTTACAACATGGACTGACTCAAATATTTCTTCATGCTTGCCAGCTAGCTAGCTGGCTAATAAGCCAAGCTAAGCAGCAGCAGGAATGGTTCATCATGCCCTGAGTGAAGTGAGTGATTCATGAGAGATTGACATGTTGTCACAATATCTGAGTTTTTACTGGCCCAAAGCTAACATGGATGTGAGTAATGTACACAACGTTGATTATGTACTGTAATCCTGAATGAGTAGAAACATACTTGTTTTATTGCACAGCTTGGCGCAAATAATTTATAGCAAATTATCTTGTGGATCCCCTGGCTATATTGAGAACCACTGACATCCACTTACTGCTTGTCCATAAGGTAGATTTAATGCTATATTGTGTTGTGCATTTGACGTTTCACAGCTTTCATTGTGTAATACTGTATTTATTGTGCTTTTCATTCCAAAACCAACCTTTCATTTTGAGGCTAGCAGGGAAGCAGCTAATGTTAGCCTCCCAGGCTTACTTGTTAGCCAAACTTTGTGTCACTAGAGACTGCTTGTCCATAAGGTAGATTTAGTTCAGGCAGGCCACAAAGTCAAGCTCAGCTCACAAACCCAGCTACATGGGCTGTTAGCAGCTGATCTCAAAGCCAGCCCACATGATCTGATGCCCTTCTATGCATTAAGTTGGCAAATCTCATACAGGGCGCCTTATTTAAAACTGCTTCAGTCTGCCTACCTTTGCTGCTTCCTCTGCAAGCCTATTTGCAAGCTTCCCCACATGAGAACAACAGGCTGTCGGTGTATGCGCTTCAACCCAGCTAGAAATTTTTTGTTCTAAAAACGTTCTTCAAATGTTACATGTAATGTTCTAATGATGTTTTCAGCGGGAAGGGTTTTTTTTTGTTCCTACAACGTTCTAGGATAACGTTCTCTAAAAACATCCTAATAATGTTTGGTGATGACCTTCTTAGAATGTTTAGTGATAACAGTGTTAGAATATTATGCTCAAATGTTCCTTAAAACGTTTTCAGCGGGAAGTTTTCTTTTAGTTCCTAGAATGTTCTAGGATAACATTTTCTAAAAACATCCTAAAAATGTTTAGTGACGATATTGCTGGAACTTTATGCCTTAACATTCTTAAAACGTCTTAAAACATTACATTTTAGAGTAGAATACCATGCTTTAAAAATATATAAAAATGTTTTCAGGTAACATGCCATTAAAACATTTTAACATTAATAATGATAACATTATGACACAACATTCCTGGGTAACTGGACTGACCTCTGTGGCCAGTATGACTAATTATTTACTCAACTATTGGAATTGACTATTAACACATGTAAAAGGTTGATGATACATAAGTATTCAAAAGTCTTTCAACTGATTACTTAGAGTCTGCAGACTCTGGCATCAGTGAGGAGCTTCTGCTCCCCTCAGGTGCTGCAAATTCGTTCATGTGAAGCATCGATGGACTTTCCTCAGTCACAGAGGTTCTGTCTGCATTATCCACCTGCATTATGACAAAAATATTAATTAAAATCAGAATAATTTCTGATTTATCAGAAGTCTTTTTTTTTTAAGCTGCAACCAGCAGCTAGTGCCACTATGCATAATACATGCTGATTATATTTTTGTTTTGTGTTTTTGTATTTGGACATTTGTGTAATTGTTACTGACTGTGTGATGGATTGTAAAGTGTCTATAACTGCTTCAACAAGTAACAATGTTTAATGCTCTTTTGCGTCTCTGTATGTGCTTGAATGAGCCATGCAAAAATTTCCACGACAGATGTCAATTTTTCTGACAAAGGGGTATTTTCTTTGGTTTTGACAACTGAAAAACTTCATTTGAAAACATACATTATCATCTCCAGTCACCAGAATGCAATTTATACCTTGTAACTTCACATCTAAGTGAGCTGCAGTGACACTTCACTTCAACTTTCCTCCAAACAAAAAACCACACTACACCACGACGTGGCAAGCAGCAGGAAGTTAACTTACCGTCAAACCCCGTCCATGATGAGGAGATCAAAGATATAGAGTATCAACAATCTGAAGCAGAGGAAGCCATCCCTGAAGAGAGACTACCAAATTCAAACCCAGATCGATGCATCTCCACTCTCAAACATACGTTTGCAAAACTGGGTATTCCTCTTTCTGAAGAAAAAATGTCAGGCCCGCTCAAGGCTATAGAATTCTATGAATCACTTTAGATAGCAACCTGATGCAAGTCTCCCTGCCTCTCAAAAAATTTAATTGCATCAGAGAGGTCATGAGAAAAGTGCAGGAGATGGTAGCGATTTCAAAAAGATAATTGTTTTCTTTGCTCAGTCATCTTAATTTTGCAATGTGTCTTATTCCCCAGGGACACTCCTTTATATCCAGGCCTCTTGACCTCTCCAGTCTGTAGAGATGGATGATCAGATCCGAACTTCGATTCTGGTCTCTTCTGTGTGACAAATGGAGTGGCTTCTCATTCCTTTATGATGACAACCTGGAATTTTCCGTAGCTATTAAGTTATATACAGATGCAGCTCCTTCTGTTGGTCCTTTTTTTTTTTTTTTTGCAACAATGAGGCAACTGTCAATATCACTTAAAAAGGGAGCTCCTCAGCTTGGTTTGCATCTCGCCTTTGCCTCCTCTGCCAATCCTGTGGGCTCCCTCCAGAGCGCTACATTGCTCATTCTTTTTGCATAGAAGCAGCAACAACTGCAGCATCCATAGCTCCTGTCTCAACGCTCAAGGTTACGAATCCATGCGCACGGTTTACAAATCTGTGGGCACGGATTATGAAAAATAATATAAATAATATAAACTGTGCACACAGATTTACACATGGATCTTTTTCTTTTCTCAACTGACCCTAGGGGGGGATCCATAAGCAGACAATAATTGTTCAAAAAAACCAAGGACTGTTATCAACATGGATCATGGTCATGGATGGATATTAATGGGAACCCACATTTCAACCCCTCAGGGATTCATAAAATTCGTTATGGGAAGAAGAATATGCAAACTCACCAGATGTGAAGCAATCTCATTACCAACTTGAAAGATTGTGTGTGGACTGACTTTAGTGTGTTAGATAGAGCTCCTTCATTAATTTGAATGAAGCAACTCCATTGACATATCACAGTCATCAGGCAAAAAAGTTGAACCTGGCTCAACTTCTGCTTCATCACAGTACATCGTCATGCAGCAAGGCACTGTGTTGGCCAATTACAAGTACATCCACGCACAAATTCCCAGTGAATCACTTTGTAATGTAAATGCAATATTTCTTTCTTCTCCCCTCAGTTGTAAAATCCAGTCTAAATGTATTATAAACCACTGTAAACTTATGGATCTTTTACTCAAACTGGACTTCCTGGGTTGTATTTCATAGTCTCATGGGTAATTGAAACAACACAGCCACACCAACGCAGACATTTACAGTTTTTTTTAACTGAGGGCTGTTTTTGGTGTGAACACCCACTAATGCCACTAACAATTTGCTCCAACAAAGAGAGATACATTTTTTTTTATTTATTTATTTTTTATTTTATTTGATAGGGACGATGCAATTTAACATAGTTCTGATACAGAGCATGAAACTGATGTACTGCACAGAGAGTTTATAGCTATTGCTAATTTTCAACTCTTGTCCCTAGTTGGGCTTTACATATACAGTGTAATTAAAATATATGTTCATGTTTTTTTGAAGTCAGTACATCAATTGTGTTATGCTACTGCCACTGAACACAACATATGGTAAATTAAGTAAATTAAAGCACACTTAAGCTACACTTAGCTGGTGACTAAATATTTGGATGGATAATGAAGGAAGAAAGTGCCCAGCACTCTCATGGCCTACAAAGTGCACATCATCCAAGATTTTAAAACCTGAAAAGGTAGTTTGAAGAAAGTTTGATACATTAAGAGGTCTGGTTACTTGGCACTGTTGTGGCAGAAAGAGGCGGACAACAAAGGAATCAGATGGTCGAGAAACAAGTGTCAGATGGGGAATCTCTTTTTATTTCACAACGGCTCACCAACAGCGTAGACAGAGAAAATTCCAACATTACAGAATGTGACATGCCTTTTTATACTGGAGACAGGCTATGTGTGTGTGTATGTGTTCGAGTTGCGTGACAAGTCTCATCCTGTTTACCAGACTTTTTGGCTATCCTAAATTCGAAAGAAGAATGGGACATTTCTCAGTTTCACTTATCTTTGGACTTTAACCAAATTTTAGTGGGCATCTCTGCACTATGTGTTTTTGGTATTCCGCCTCTTTCCCAATATCTCCAGATGTGTCCTGTTTTGGTTTGGTGGACTGACATGTTTGGCATCGGTACAGGTCACCGCGATCTGGCACTCGTTCCAGGTCACAGTTGCCTGGCCCTCATTCTCCCACAGTACATAGCAAAGCAACATACTGTAAGAATTTAAATGTGATACACTCAATCCTGGATCAGGGCTGTTTCAAATCAGTGGAGTCTTACTGTTACTACCTGTTTGTAGTATGTGGTGAAGATTTCAAAGCATGTTTCAAATCTACATAATATCCTCTTTCTGCCTTTCCGCGTATGGTATTATTTTTATTCTTATTTTTATACTCCTAATTATATCTTTCTTCTGTTAATAGTCTAGTCTAGTTACTTCTAATAACTAGTCACTAAGGACAGCTAAATTTAATGGCACAGAGCCACTCATTCTTGCTTAACTTTTGTTCTTTTCTTCCCTTCCTTGGTTAGCTTCAGGTGAGCCTGTACTTAATTGAAACAAAGCCTCTGCATAAGTCTATTCCTTAATTAAATGACAACACGGGGTGGCTTAAAGGGTTCAAAGCTACTTTTCTATTGTAATGAGCAGCTCACCCTGAAGAACATGCGTCATCATTATTGTTATAATTGTTTGGAAAACATTTTCATCTCATGCCTTCTGCTAAATCCAGGCATCCATCCCAGTACTGCATTAAACAAAGTCAGATTAGTGCTGTAAAAGCACACATTTTTACTACTCAAAAGCCTCTCCGGTAAATATGGCTATGTCTTGATGCTAGAGATTTTACTCTAATGGTCTATTAGTGAAGAATATCAGTGTAACAGGGTATATTAGTGGTATATTTCCTCAAAAAGAGCAGCGTCTCAGCTTGAAATCAAGTTGAAATGCAGATCTTCTCATTTCTATTCTGAAGTGGTGCTGGTTTCGGTTGCTATGAACCCAAGCCTGTTTTATTTAATGAGCATGGAGTAGTTAATTCTCCTCTGCTCCACAGCTCCTGGCAGGAGACAGTCTTGGAGGACAATTTGTTTACAAGGCAGGAGGTAATTGCAAGTCTCGACCTCTTAGCTTAGCCAAAGAAATATCAAGGCTGGTTTTTGGAATCACTGAGGGGAAGCAGACAATTAGCCACCATGGAAAACACCTCTGGTGAGTACACCACGGTTTCTGTCCTCTGTGTTGCACAGCATACCCAGAGATACGCTGAGCTGAGTGGTGAGTAGGTAGGATGTGTCTGGTTTTTGTTGCTCTAGAGAAGAATTCTTTAATTAGCTGAGAATTGGCAGTACAGCAGTGTTGCCTGTGAACAATCAATCCATTTTCCTCATTGTAAAGTGTCCCGGCATCTCTGAAACTCAAGCCACCGAGCAGCCTTGTCCACTTCAGCTGGGACAGATAGCTGCCCTATCATCCCTTTCACTGTTGTACCTCAGAACCTAATCAAAGACATGCAGCTTGCCGTCTCTAAGAACCGGATTCTTATCTTGTCATCTGCACTTCCTTTTATGGATTTGATCTTCTTTCTGCTTAAGTAATTCATTAAATTGTGTAAAAATAATTCCCTCTGTGACCACTTTATATTCCTTCGTTTGGAAAACCACAGACTACTCAGCTCTTTGATCTATGTATATTTTATAAGCCAAAGACTGGTATCAGCTTGTGTTCAGTTTAGAGAACAGACCAAGCAGAACACAAAAAGTAGCGGCATCTTGAATATGTGTATTTGCTAAAGCCGCATGTACTGCGACAAACAAGTGAAACTGTAAAATGTTAAAAACGTAAAGGTATCCATAAATAAAGTTTGAAGGCATAAGAATTTTGAACATATAGTATAGAATTTGTTTAATATTTAGTTCCTCGTCTAGTTGATTTTCATTTTCACTTACATTCTACATGTGAACATTATAAAAAGTTGTATTTTGGAGATTATAGGAGACAGATTTTTAAGGACATTTTGAGCAAAAAGGCCATTTTTGCACCTTTTGTTTTCTTTCTTTTGTTGTCTCAATGATGTGCAGCTGTGAAGCACACAGAACAGCATGGACTCACAATGCAATGGAGAGAACTAAGCCAGAGGGCTGAAATACAGTAAGCCACTTTTTGTATTTTGTGCTTCTATGGCAAAATAAACAGGAAGTAAACAGAAATCTCATGGGTTAAAGTCTGACATTTTGTGGACCCATCCCATCACTTTCTCCTCCTCCCTCTGTGGACTTCATGGCTATAAAAACTTCACACTATTTCCACTTTTGCTCCTGACAGAAAATAATCATTACTCAAATACCCACAACTACTAGAAAATTGCCTATATGTATTTTCATTTAAAAATAACAATGCCATAATGACATCACCTGACAGCTTGTTTTGACACATGGTCACATGGTAAATTTTGCCTATCCACGCATAAATACAACCTCTCATATTATGCACAGGTACAACCTGACCCTTCCTCCCCCCTCTAAATTAAAACATGCAAACGCACACACACATCTTGAGAAATCCATGGACCTATGCACCATGGGGAACCTGCCTCTTGAACTTTAGATAGATTATTTTGCAGCGATAAGAAATATTCTCCTACTGATCTGATGGAAATCTATATTCTCTGGGCTGACCGCAATGACACTCAGTCGATAGGAGTCAGCAACTGTTTTTCCATACGATATAAGTGGATCTCCGCAGAGCCGCGATTGATAAGCGAGGCTGGATCTGCATCAGAGTTTAACATAATGAGCCTGACAGCGGGAGGTCTGCAGCAGCGTACGAGCAACACAAACTTCCACCGAACCTTTTAGATTGTTTAGTCTATAACTGCCTCTGGAGGAAGAAGTTTGTTTGAAGAATTGCCAAACTTTATGTTATTTAATTGCCCCATTGATGAGGGCACCTTCAATGTAAGCAGCACAGTAGAGAATCTCTTTCTTCCGGAGCTGCTTTTAAAAAACTGAAGTTAATTAATTTATCCTCCATTTGGTGTTTTTGTATCCATTAACGCACACTTTCCCCTGCAGAAAAATTATTCAGTCTTTCTAAAAGGAATTAAAACTTTTAATTTATCTCACGAAACCTCTAACCTTATGTTCATTGAGCTTGACTGAGTTAATTATGGCAACAAATATGCCCTTGAAAAATCACGGTTGAGTCCAGTGATTATTCAGATGTTCACAAAATAATCTGCTTTGATTTGATAGTGTCTTTGCACATTGACTATGCATGTCCTTTTCTTCCATAATTGATTTGCTTGTAAACAGCTTATTAGTGCAAAGATTGCTTTAGGACTCAATAAACTCATATCATTAGCAGGGAAATGCAGTAGTGCTGATTAATATGAAGTTTGAATACTGATAATGCGTCATGCAGGAGTGTGTGTGTGTGTGTGTGTAAAGGGGGGGGGCTTCTTATGAAAAAACCTGCGTTATCATCCTTTTGGTTGGAACAAATAAACAATGCATTCTCAGCCTGCATGGAGCACCAGAAAGCATGTTCGTATCCACCTCAGCTGTTCAGTCCATCTGCGCGCTCTCTTTGTCTCCGGGCCACACACACACACACTCTGCAGTCAGCCAGTGGGCAGTGCTGGTGTGAGAATGCCATCTGTACTCACACCATCAGATCCACCCTGGAGGCTGTCCACACCATGCCATGCTTATTTATCACCGCCTGGCACACAGTGATGATGGTAATTGATTTTATTGAGGCCTCTCCCACCCCTCAACACCTCACCCCCCCCCCCGCCCTCCTTGTTTTCTAAACTCCTCTGCCTCTCCACACAGCAGCATCCCGCTGCCTCACCGCAGCAGCTTTGGCAACAACGCAGGATCTTTTTTCTTTGCACGTCAAGGAGACAAGTTTGTGATTGTAAATGATGGGTTGTTGAGAGAATTCACTGATAGCGACGCTGATTGTATGGCATGTGCACGGGGTTATGAGGCGTCATGCATATAGTGTGCATTCAGGCTTGAGGGTCTGTATATCTGAAGAAAAGGGGGGGGGTGATGGAGAAGAGTCCAGGACGATCAATAACACTCGATGACTGCCACAGAGGCTTCATGTTAGGGGCCTCATGGAGCCTGAGGGGTCTCTTTAGGAGTCAGGTACACTGAGTGATAGTGCGGCTCCCCTGGCTATTAACTCCACAAAGCCGACTCTGCTTTATTGGGACTTTGTAAAAGCGCAGTAAAACACTCTGCTTGCCTGAGTTACCCTAACAGCCATGATTATGTGGTAAATAACAGTGAACAAGACAACATGCCAAATCTTACTTAACACAAACAGCGTGACAGGCAAACAACCTGCCCTCTGTCATCTGCTCTCTTCGCCTCTACACCGGAGGAAAACCAACAGCTCTCTATTTCGCCTTTTAACAGCTTTAATTTGAAAACTTAAAATAGCTGTCAGGGTTTGTGAATATGTTCCCCTGTGTGTACATGTGCAAGCATGTCTATGTCTATGTGCACACGCCTATGTATGTATGTGTGTGTGTGTGTGTGTGTGTGTGTGTGTATACTGTAGTGAATCATCCACACAATCAGCACACAGTCACTGCTTGCGTCTGAAAACAGATAATGTTTTTTCATAGGCCACTGGAGCTGTAAGAAGAGTAACGATTCCTGTGATGTTCTCTTAATTTTCCTGTAAGGACTGATAGAATCTCTTCGTCACCAGAAACAAGCTCACAATATGGATTGAACTTGGATCACAGATGATTACCACATCAGCATCATATACATTTTCATATACTGATCAATAGAAAGCATGTTGAGATAGCATGATAGAAAATGTACTGTAGGTCGAGATTACAACATTTTAAAAGATAGCATGATGATGGCCTGTGTGTGTGTGTGTATATATAGGCCTGCATGATATGCATTACAGGCATAACTATCTGTAGCTGAAATTGTTGAGACATTTTTTTTATCTATTTGTTTAAAAAAACAGTCTGATTTGATCAGAATAGTGAACTAAAAAGAATGGAAAACAATGGCTGCCCAGACATATGGGCATAAAACACATTCAACAATCACCATATAGTATTTTTTTAGTGGACAATGATTATGACTTCCAAATAAACAATACTTAAAAAAAAACTTTATTCATATTTAGATCCAGGTACATCCCTAAACATATTTATAAGATCTGTGCACATGTTTTGTATGCATGTGCGTATTTGACCAGGGGTTTTTGTGTCTGAGTAGTGCTGTCTCAGGCTGTCATTACCTATCTCGGTGCACACTGCTGGAGAACGAGCTAGGCATTAGGATGGGCGGCAGGTGGGAGGCAGGTCCAGGGAAAGATCAATGCAATTTGCAAAGTGCCTTCCACACAATTTCAGTGTTGGATTGTCTCCAGCAGTGAGAACGGCAGGTACACGGTGCAGGATAAAAGTCATGGCTCAACTTAACTTCAGCAAAACTCTATCCCTTTTTACCCTGACTGTCAGCGATGACACGGACTAACAGACAGAGAGAAGATGAAGCTGTGGGGTCTGCATCTCCTCCTTGCCACACAGGTGTACAGCAGCAAATACAGCTCTGCTTGTTGTAGACAAGCCAGGAAACTATCAGGACATTCTGGTGCATCAGGAATGATACCATCACACATGTTCCACTTTACACCTCAACTTTGTCCTCTCTTCAGCTATCAGAAGGCAACCATTTTGGGCACAGCATCCCCATCCAGTTCCACTTTGTGCCTCTTAATGGGGAAAAACATGGAGGTGTCTATTGCTAAATAAAGGATAATGCACATTAAGCCTGTTGCTTATCTTGTAGTAATGATAATTGTTTCCTCTGAAGATGTTTTTTCCCCAGTGGTGAGTCTTTACCTCAAATGCCTGGGAAGAGACAAAATTGTTTTAGATTGCTTTGTGATATTGTTATCTCAAAGCACAAGCATCAATTGATTCTACAACGTGCTTGACTATAAATTAATCTAGTTATCACTCTTATTGTATGTGTATTCCCCTCAGCCCACCTTTCTTGTACGGTGGTAAACATCTCACACTGAAGACAAAATAAGCACATGCTATCAAATCAAGCTGATAGTTCCCAGAGGGCTTACAAACTTCTGCTAATTTACAATTTGAACAGCTCAGGGCACCCTCTACTAGGAAAAGAAAACACAACAAAACCTTTATCACATTTTCTACGGAACACAAATTCTGTCATGACCCTGTTCCTGCTCTCTGAATGAACTCAAGATAATAGCCTAGCCTCACTGTTATCTTCGGGTCAAATTTGACCCATTTTCAAATGTTTTTGTATCAGAAATATGGGTTTCTTTCATCTAATTGCCAGAAAATAACATGGATGGTTCCATACTATGTTCTTAGTAAGTAAAATTAATGATCATTACTTTCAGTGAATAGTGGGTTTTTTTTATTCAAATTTATGTAATTTGTGGTCTTCCTGGGTCAAAAATGACCCGGCCACGACTAGGTGGGGCAATGGGTCACACTATTATGTTTTCCAGCAGATGAACACACACACACGTACACTAGGGGTTCGCGATATGGCCCTAAAATAATAATATGATATTTCAGGGTATTTCTGTGATTATTTTACCTTGTGAGGCAGCTGGATTTGTGACATCATGCAAAAATCCATCTTGTCAGGTTTCAAGTTCAAGAGCCACAGGTGGTTCGGACCCATCAATGTTCTATGAGGATTCTCACTTGATCTCGCAAATCCAGCTGCCTCACAAAATAAGTTGGTGATGGACAAATGGTTCATCCAATCTGCCAAGTATCTTTTGAAAGTGCCAGAACGACTTCTCAGATGGTTCTGTGGTCAGGTTAGTGATAATGATATTTTTGGCGATATGACAAAATATTCCTTGCAGGATTTTTGGCTCTCCTTGTACTCAACTGGGTGCTTCTGCTTGAGGTGGTGAAATAAGTTTGTTGTGTTGTCCTCTTTTGTTGTTACAGTCCTCTTGCACCTCTTACATATTATCATGGTTTATTGTACATCAGAGCTATTGTCACCAAACCACTTCCACACTACTGAAGTTGCTCCCCTTTTTGGAACTAACTCCTCCACCATGGAGTCGGCAGCAATGTTACTTTTGCTTTCAGCCATGCTTGTTGTTGCTGTGCGTAACAATATGATATCATCACATCAGCAAGTCAGAATATTGCCATTATCACAATATGATTTTTTTTTTAAAAAAAATCATATTAAAAATTATACTGATATTAATATAGCACACCCCTAACACACACAACTTCAAAGCTACAGGTCTGTAAACCTGATTTCATCACAACCTTTCATGTACCTTTCTCTACATTTCTGCTTTTTGTTTTTTCCTCAAAAACAAGTTATACTGTAGTTTCATCTAAATGACGTCTATTGACCATAAATTCAAAAAAAGTAGTGTAAAACATGTGGTAATGTGTTTGAATGAAGTTGGCTAAAAAGGGTGTAAGACAGAATTGTGTGATAATTTATACTTTATGCTTTATAAACAGTAAAATCAGACTGGGTCAATTTAGACAAGGGAGGACAACAGATATCATTATGTGCTGCCATTAAAAAAATTGAAATGGTTTCAAAACAGTGTCCTAACTAGACTTTGACATATACCAGTCTATGATAATCCATCAACATATGTTCCTCTGATCTTAACTATAATCAAAATAATTCATAATTTCTGTTTTTTTTTCTTTTTTACTCAAAACGGGTATTATTTCATGTAAAAGGTATTATTTCATGTAAATTAGGTCTATTGACCATAAATTGCAAAAATAAGTGTACACTTGTGGTAATGAGTTGGAATGAAGTTGGCTAAAATGGTGTCACACAGAATTGGGTGATAATTTATATTTTATGCTTTAGACACAGTCAAACTGGGAGGACAAAAACTGCACAGTCGACGAGAAGGCAACACAAAAGTTAGTATAGTTACTTTACAAGTTACATCATAGCCATAATTAAATGAATAACATAATAATAACATGATATATTTTCCAAATATATAATACCATAAATACTACATCTGACTTTCTTAACCTTTGAGTTTTGCAAGCCATGGTCTTCTTTGATTTTCCCTATTAAATACATTGCATTTTAGGTATCTTGGAATAACTGCTTTTAAAAGATGCAAATGGAAGATCTACCACCCAAGTTCTTTATCTGGTAGAAACACAGGGTCCTCAGATATTTTCAGGTCAAGGACAGAAACCATTTGGGCCTCCTCTCTCCAGTCTGTTGCTGGATCTTTGCCTCACTGATCTCCGGGGAGAGAAGCTACAGTAGGACTCTAAAATAAGTCCGATGTGCCTGGCAAAATCAATGGCTCTTCTACAGCTGGCCTACTTTAGCTTCCTCACACACTGAACGGTGATCAGCAAACAACATCTAAACACACACAGAAGCCTCCCACTAGTGACTGCCTTCACCAGATCTCATTTATTTTTCATTTTCTCTCTCTATCTCTTTTACAGTCTCCAGCTCTTACATGCACAGTCTGGGAATACTATACTATACTATAAATTTGTGTTTCTGTTGTTCTTTTTTTTCAATTTTATTATTTGATTTTTCTTATATTCTGACACGTGTTTGCAACTATTTTTGTCTCTTAAAGAGGAGAAAATAATTTTGTTCTGTTACAGTCAAATGCTTATGTTAAAAACTTGCACATGGTAGTTACATACATCTAGTGATGCACTCGGACACATCTTCAGTGATGGTACCCGGGTTCATCAGGGGTTTCGGGTCTTTCAACTTCAGGTGACCCAACCCGGAGTGATCAGTTCCCAGTCTGTGTCCAAGAAGCATTAGTCCATGGCTTGTCCCTCCTGATCCACAGCCATCTTGAAGCTTTCTCAACAGCCTCTGAATCTCTGCTGATGACTTTTCTTTTACGTGCTCCAGTAATGCCCAGGAAGCTGTAGGCTTTGCGCAGTAAGTTTCCCGGAAAGCTACCCCGCCCACATCAATCGGCATGCACCCTGCACGCCACCCTCGTCTGTGGTACTCCTCCACCAGTTCAGCATATTTTCCCTTTTTCCTCTTGCTGGACTCCCCCATCCACTCCTCCTAGGGCACTGTAAGCTCCAGCATGACCACCTGCTTAGATGTTTCAGAGACCAGCGCAATGTCTGGTCTAAGGGTGGTCTCCGTTATGTCTTCAGGGAATCTGAGTTGCTTTCCCAGGTCCACCCTCATCTGTGAAAGTGTCAAGTGTCAAGTGTCATACAAGTGTCATACAGGAGGTCCATTTGGTCTGTGTCAAAGGACCACAAGATGACACTGAAGAGGTATATCAACAAAACAAGTAAAGGAGAAGTTCCCAGATCAGGATATGCCAGACTAGCAAAAGCTCATCAGATTTTTGATGATAACATCTAGTGTGAACTTGCCAGCAACATCAAGAAACTTGCAGACCAGTTTCATGGACTAACTCATGGACTAACTTTCATTTGAGTTAGCAAGAAAGAATGGCATTTCTATTCTTGAAAACTGGACTGAGCAAAAGAGAGCAGGTTAGTTCTTTTTAAATCAGTTATTTTATATTGCACAATTACAACCCTATGTTATTTTACTTGCAAAATTATTACTTTAATGGGTTTTCACCTATGTCACGATTGATTTGAGCCCTTCGGAAAGCACCACCATCTATCATGCCGAACCCCAGAGGCTACATCATTGGCAAGAGCCACTGCCTTCAGTAGACAGAATGTTGGAGAATTCTTCAGCAGTCTGGTATCTCGTATAGTGATGGAGCAGTATGATTCATATAAGCTATATCTGAGTACAATTCTGAATCAGTCATGTTACGAAGGAATGTTCATCTGAATGTGTTTTATGTGTTATATTAGATACAAATTCCCTCCATATATGATCTACAACATGGATGAGACAGGTGTCAAAACTGTCCAGTTGCCAAAGGAAATTGTGACAGAGAGTAGCAAGAAACAGGTTGGCTCTGTGACATCGGCTGAAAGAGGGGAGCTTATAACACTGATTTGTGCTGTCAATGCAACAGGCAATACTGTTCCACCATTTATGAGGTCCCAGGGCTGGTGAATGATGCATTTGTGGCAGCACTGATACCCAGAAACATCCTGTCTGGCTTGAGATCCACAAGTATCTGTCCATTTCATCCAAACATGTGAGCCATCTGCAGACACAGACAGACCCAAACCTGATGAATCTGCAACTGCTGAGACATCCGAGCCATCTACCTCACAGTACACAGAGTCTATCTGCTGAGCCACAGTTTGAGACGATGGACCAGCAGACGCCCTCATCAGATGTCTACAGTGAGGGAGGATCAGCCTGTGAGGCACCTGAAGTTCTTCCAGCACTGGAGGCTATGTGTCACCAGAGCACATAATTCCACTCCCAAAAGCGTCGTCTGCAAGGGTAAAGGAAAGGCATAAGAAGGTCAAAACAAGAATCTTGACTGACACTCCTGAGAACTTACCGCAGAGAAAGCACATCAAGAAAGAGCACAAAAGAAGGCTCCAAAAAAGCAAATTGAGAAGCAATTTGTGAAAGAAAAATGGCAGAAAGCAAACAATTGAAGAGGAAAGCAGCTCAAATGATTGTGGCATGACTGTTGCCCTAAATTACTGCACAGATGATGAAAGTCTGGAAGAACCGACTGATGGTGATTTGACAACCCCTGCTGTAGGTGATTTTGTCGTCATCAGATTTGCTGGTAGGGCTAAATACAAAATGTACCACTACATTGGTTACTTGAGAAAGTTTCAGAGGATGAGCTCAAGGCAAGATTGCGCCACAAGCCCTATGCTCGACAAGCCAACTTTCACATTCAAATCATTGAATGAAGGAACCTTTCCGAGAGAGGATGTTATGAAAAAGTTGCCAAGACCAATCACAGTTTGTGGAACAGCTAGATGGGAAAAACAGCTCTTCTTTTCATGCCACACTGAAAGTTGTCAGTCATCGTTGACTGCACACATACAGTTACACACACATGCACACAAAAACACACACACACACATACATACACACTCTCATGTTAATGTTTGATTGATTGATTTGCATAAAAGTATGAATTGTTGCCTTTGTTAAATTGATGGCATCAATAAAGTTCAAAATTATCTATAATTGTAAATAATTGTCATTTTCATATCAGTATTTAATGGTGGCACTATTTACCCCTAGAGGGCTCAATTTACCCTGTCCCCATGTTCATTTTATCTCTACCCTGGGGCAAGTTGTGCCAAAGGACTGACTTTTTTTGATGTATCATTGTTCTAAAACCATAATAAGTGGATAACTTGTTTTAATTTCCATCGGTACTCAACAACCTGACTTATATACTGTAACTATTTGAAGCAATACACTTTTATTTTGCAGTAAAATCAAATGTAAATAGTGGCTCTTGTTACCCCATTCTCCCCTACTGTAGGTGAAATGTGAAAAAAACAGCCAAAATACGCTTATGTAAGCACATTAACAGATTTATGAAAATGTTACAAGATATCACTGGAATGCATAAAGATTCTGTAATTTCAAAATGAAGCAGTACATACATACCATCAGTTAGGGTGGGTATAAACTAAAATTAGACTGTCCATTTCTACTGGGGTTGTGTGACTGGGGAGCGAATGAAAACCGTAATGAATCAGAAACCAGGGAACGGCTGCAGCTCTTTCTCTGGGTGGCTTTACTTTACAGAGGACCTGCTGGAGGCAGATAGAGCTGAGTGAACACAGGTCAGACTGAATAGCTCAGTTCAGCTCAACTACATCAGGAAACAATGGCAAGAATGACTTCAAATAGTGAAATCCACCACCAAATGCAACTACAATCTGCTCTAAGCCCTATTCTTAGCCCAACCCTCTGTAATAGCATAAGCTGTAAATGATAGAGCTGAATAAGATTGACATTCTCTGTGTGAGAAACTACAGAATGGAGTGTTTGCCTGAGCAACCCAGTCTCTCATCAAAATGTGTAATAGCTTTGTTGGATGTATTAGTTTCACAATAACGGCTCTATTTTGGCCTATTCGTTTCTTTTGGCCTGTGTCCACATCACATGACTGTCAAGTTTCTGTCTGCAAAGACAAAAATATTTATGATTCTTGGTTATTTCATGTCAGCATGACATAATCCGCTCAATCAGAATCTATTTTATTAGCCAATGCAAACATACAAAGAATATGTCTTGGCGTTTGCTCCCAAAAAACACAACACAGAAGAATAAAAATAGCCAAAAGTAAGGTAATATCAATAATAATAAAATAAACAAAGTAATAGTAAAATAAAATTGAAATTTTAAAATCTATTTACAGAATGGAATAGTAATAGTTTTGAAATAGGATATAAAACTTGAAATGAAAATATTGACTCTACAAAGGAAATATGGACTGTGCTATGGACAAAGAAATTAAGTGTTGGGAACATTGGAGTGCTTTATTGAATGATATGGCTCAATGTTAAAATTAACTCCATGTTTTAAGAAAGATGATTTCATACTAAATATCCTCAGCCACATATTCTTGGAAATATAAAATTGAATGAGTAACTTTACAATCACAGGCTTAGACAGCAGACGACCCAAAATAGTAGTCAAACACACCAAGTCCGCCCACAACACAATGTTACTTCCGTAGCTGTCAGCTGTCAAAAACTGACAGGAAGTGAAGTGAAGTGAGAAGAACTGAAAAGAAGTTTATTTCTCAGAATCGAAGGAGAAATAATTCAAACTGATGGCTTAAAACCTGTCATATTGTTGAATTATCGTGTTTCATGTTTTTGTGTTGAGAAATGTTAAAGATATCATTAAAAGAAAATCTTAACATGGTGACAGTGAGGAAAATACTTACGGGTGGCGGGTCTTCCGGTCAGCCAATCACAAAGCCTCAAATTCTGGATTTCAAATTCAATTCATCCTTGGGTTTCTACAATCTATGTTTTTTTATTGAAAGAGCATCATCAAACAGTTACATAAAATAACACAAAGAATATGATTCAAACATGTAAGTCATGTGGTTTCAATCATAGCCTTAAAAAATCCTTGTAATAACTAAATATCATAGACATTCACATAAAATAAAATGCAGATTTCTTGCTAGAAATGTTATCAAAATGCATTTTAATGCCAAAACTATTTTAAAATAATGCATTTTCCACTGAGAATAAAAGGAATGTCAGCCTTTTTTTTTTGTTTTGTTTTTGCAGACAGAAACTTGACTGTCAGGTGATGTGGATGCAGGCCAATAGAAAAGAACAGGCAAAAAACAAATGTAGGCATCTCACGATTTTACAGCTGTTATTGTGAAACTAATGCATTTTGTGCTGTGGACCAACATAAGTATTACACATGTTGATGTGAGACTGAGAGGGAAAAGCGTGCCGTGTCTTTTCACCTTGTTAAGAAATTGAGACAACAAAGACTGGCACAACTGTTGATTGGAGAAAATCTTTGGATAACTTATGTGTAATCTGTTGTAGAGCATCTAACTGCTCACAGCCTACACCTAATAGAATAAGATACCACTATATATCCTAAAAGTTAGAATCAAAAATGCAAAATGCATATTTAACACCATTCTCAGGGTTAAGAAAGTGTTGTATGAAGCACCCAGTAAATGTTTTAATACAGTCATTGTTTGGACAGGAGTGTGTGGTCCATTAAGGGTGCTTGGGTGCTGCCCCTCCTGCAGTTCCAATCAAAAGTATCTGAGTATTTTTTGAGCAGTCAACCCATGTGAACCTGAAAGGTGGCTATACATTGTTTTCAAAGATGAACAGGTGCTTGGGTCATTGTATTCATGATGGAACAAAAGTAACATTCAAAATTTTTCAAACCACTTCTTCTCTCCACCTGTCCATCCATATCCTCAACATGTTCAAGACAGATTCTCTACACTATACTGTTTCTGTCTTGTGCACGACCTCATCGAGCACAACCTTATCGAGCTTGTGTGACATGTACATTTGTTTTTGTGCATCACAGTGGCCATCTCCTGTTCATATTGATCTATCAAAGCACACTCATTGACTAGTCTGTTGCTGCACTTTCTAAACAAAACAGAGCATAGCTGAGCAGAAGTTTGATATATGAAGTGAAACAAGGACGTGTATAGGAACTGAACAAAGAAGGCATCAGGTGGTGAAAACTATAGCTGCCTTAGAATCTTCTTTTTTTGATAGAGGAAGTACATATAACTGTAACTTTCAACCATTATCCTACAATAGGGATTCAGACAAATGAAACCAGAAAGAAGCAGGTTATCCGATGGAAAGACCAAGAGAGAGTGGTTCTGACCAAATGGAAGGACGGGAACTCATTGGTACAAAGCTCTCAAGCTTGACAGGATTGTGAGGAGGAGGAGGCATCAGTGTGGCTAAAAGTTGTGGAACCATATTGTCAACTTTCCGTGCTAGATTTTGATTTGAAAGTCAGGTATTTTCAGGCCATCTATTCTTTAAAAAAAATGAAGACCCTATATTTCTCTCAAATCCATAGACTTTCAAGGATTTTCATGGCCAGAGGGAATGTACCATAGACATTTTGGGCTTAGTAACTGAACAAAAATGTATTCCTACTGATGTTTCTCTCACTATATGGGCTGAGGGGCACTTTCAGTTAGAGAGAGAAAGAGGAAGAGAGAGAGGAGAGAGCAGTATATAACTGGCAGCCATGAGAATGTCATTAGGATTAGCTATAAAATGTAGGCCATCCTCCATTTTCCTGGTATGGCCCACAGAGCAGAAAGTGCAGCAGAGAACACATTATGTGTACAGTAAAGCAAATATACAGCAGCACAGAGAAGAGGAAATATCAAGCAGTATTTAAAGAGGTTTTGGTTTGGTTTATTACTTGCATTGTGTTAATCATCATATATCTTTCTGAGGGAGACAGCTGAGAAAATAACACGCTTGTATCGCCGGGCTGCATTTTGTTCAATCACAGGTGAAGTGAACAATGAAATAAAACATTTGCATTGTTTTTTGGCAAGTAAACACTCAATTTGTCATCACTCTGGTAATATTAATTTGGTTCTGTTCGAGGCTGCATGCTAGGTTGGTGTTTGGTGAAATGATCATTACAGAAAAGTTTACATGATTCCATAAGTTCACCCACATTATACAGTCATCACATTCATGCAATGCAAGTTGAGCACAGTGAAAATAAAAACAGGTTTTCTTAGCTTTTAAATGCAGTGTTGTACTGAAACACACTGCATTCATCAAAGAAAAGAAACTAACATTGATTTCTTGTAGTTATAACTTCCATATTTCAGAATTATGAAATAAAGAAAAACTATTTCAAACAGGACTGCTATTCCTCCTTTTCTCATATAGTAATTGTGAGAAATCTTACCTCCAAAATAGAGCCCTGTGTGTCAAATATCAATACATTATAATAATTCATTCCACATGAATTGGCTAATTCAACTGAAATGGGAGACAAGGGAAACTTCTGATGATCAGAAGATCAACAAAGTCATCATGAGCCATCTTCTGGGGACCATGAATGTCTGTTCAAAATTTAACAATAATCCAACCAGTAGTTGTGAAGCAATAGTTATTTCACTCTGAACCAAAGTGTCACACAGAAAAATAATGCATGGCTTTGTGTTGGCTGAAAAAATCATGTGTTTTGGATAATGGCATGATGGGAATTGGTATTTCTTGCATTATAAACATTAAAACATATTTGATAAAGCAGGACTCTTTCAAGATGTACTGTATACAGTGTGAGTGCAGTTGCATGCATTGATCTTCTCACAGCTGGGTGCTGACAAGACATGTCAAAAATCCACAACTCAAACAGTCCTTATTACTCATGTCATGTTTGCACATTCCCAAATCTTAACAGCTGTGGGAACTTGATGTGGGTGTTGATTTCTGATTAGAGACGATACTAGGCAGTTGGTGCTGAAATATTAGATAATGCTCAGCCCAGCCATGCAGGGAGACGTTCACAGTGTTTTGTTTTACATCCCAATCAGCAGCAGAGCAACAGAGTGCCAAGTCTTGTCTGTCTAATGAAAAAAACACATTACAGTCACAAAACAAAATGGCACTGCAAGACTGTTCTGCGGAGGCTGAGAAAATATGCTGACCTACGTCACAGACTTTCAAAAGCCTCAGACACGTGTAAATTAAAAAAGCAGAATCAGATAGAGACACTGAGCTACAATATGTAATGGCTCTGAGTAATGCTGACAACTCAGAAGAACATTATGACAAGTGGAAGCAGTCACTCTAAGATTGTACTGTCTGTTGTTCACTAAACCAGAAGGTACAAATATAAGGAGTTGGATGAGTCATCTATTGAGTGAAAAGGTGTCGTTTTCTCAACTCTTGTTGTCTCAGAACGGTGTGTTTTTACAGAGCTACATGTATAAAAATGGATGAAGACACTGTGAGACCTATTCATATCTTAGGCTTTGTGAAAAACAAATGAATACAAAACATGATGAATTTTTAATCCCTCCATTCCCCTGGGTGACGAGAGGACTCTACCGCTCTGTAAATGACTTCTGTGGCTAAATCGCTATTCAAGCTGCTCTTCAGATTTTGGTGTAGGATGAACTGGCGCTGCAGGGCCTGAACAGATACAGTGGATTTACTTAAAACCTCTCATATGTAGTTACAGTAAAATCCTAAGTCTCAAACCTGGCAGCAAACAGAAAGCAGAGACGTCACCACTAAATCTTTAGCAGTAGATAAGGTATAAAAATACTCATTTCCAGTATTCCAGCATTCAAAAAAATAAAAGTTTAATTATTATTTAAGACATGTAAGTATAAAATAAAAATACTTAGTAGAATAGCTACTTTCAAAAATATATTTCCTTACAGTATTATTAGTGATGCATTAACATTCATTATACCATGGTCACTGAGAATTCTCAGTTCTGAGTGGCTGGCGGGTGTCCATTAATTTGTATTTGAATGTGTAATTTGAATGTGCAGAGATCCCAGTATTTGTATTTGTATCTGTATTTGTTGAGGCAGCAAAACTATTTGTATCTGTATTTGTATTTGAATAAAAGTGGAAAGAGGCTTAAAAATCCTGTTTTTGTTTTTATTACACTTTTAATTTTAGAAAATTAAAATGGTATAATAAGAATTCATGAATAAACTACCTTAAACTACTGGGTTTTGAACTGGAGTCTCCAAGATCATAGACGACTACTGACTACTGAGCTAAAACTTTACTCATCGCCTCTTTGCAGACAGACCGCTACCTATTTATACACCCATAACACAGAGACAGCACATCATGTAACATGTAGGGAGGAACTTCACAGGCAATTATTGCTTTGTATTTTTCATTTATTGCCTATTTTTTACAACCTAACTTTGTGGAAAGGAGAAGGGGAACAACAGGTTATGGAGAGTCCCTTTGGCGCACTTTGCATGTATCAGTAGCTCAGCTTTATCTCTGGGGAACACCCCCAGCAAATAATTTTTAAAATATTTGTATGAAACAAATATTCGTATAAAACCCACTATTTGTGCTTTGCCGAATAATGTATTTGTATTCCGATACACCCCTACTAACTGTATAACTGGACACCTCTGATGCAGGTGTTTGTTTGCTAAATGAATGCACCAGTATTAAACGGTCAATAACGAGGCCTAGCTGAAGAGCTTAGAGCTTGTGTTATTTGTGTGACTTATATAAAAATAGATCAGATCATAAAAAACATTTCAGTTGTTACTCTCACATAAATCATACATAATTGCAGAAACATTAAATGACTAATTTATTTATGCTGCCTACAAGCTTTGTATTTGTGCCTAAGGGCGTTCTTTTCTCCGCCAAACAGTAGTATGTGTGTAATATTTTCGGCTTTTCCTGGTGGCCCCTGATTGGTTGACACCGCATGCTGAAAATAACTGGATCTGGGGCGGAACATTTTATGGCCAAGAAATGTTGCCAGATTGGGCGATTTTCTGCCCAATTACAGCTTCCTTATTAGATAAATTTACCCCTTGAAGGCAGACATAACAAAACATCCACAGATCACTATGGTACTATAGTGATAATTGTGAAAAAAAATGAAAGTAGTTGCTGAGTGGCCATCAAAAGATACTTTTTTTTAAACTTTTAGAAATCGCTACCCCAGCTGCTAGCCACCATCAGCTGGCTCTGTGCTACATTGGTATTGCATGCTCATAGCCAAAATACACAAAGCTACCTAAGGCTGTAGCCCCACCGAGTGGAAAAGTCACACCATGCCACTGCAAACAGCTAACGTAATATAATATCTCCAAAATATAATGGAGCAGAAGTATAAAGTATCATCAAATAAATACTCAAGTTAAGAATAAGTATGTTAAAATTGTAGTTAAATACGTTATATTTTAAGTACATGTAAGCTACATTTACTTTGATAAATTTTTAAGTACAACTGGCAATTAACTGTTGCAAATATGAATACTTAGTTTGAGTGTTTATATTTGAGACTGTCTTCACAAGAAAACAAACAGAATTTGTCACACATAAATTGACCTATGCTGAGTTTTTCTGCATAGGTCTTTGCAAGGTACTTCTCGTCGTAGTTTGAACAATGACTGTCCTCACTTGGAGGCAAACATGGAAGTGGCACGCTGCAACAAATTCATGTAATGTAAATCAGAGGTTGAGGTGAATGCATGGATGACATTACACTTTAGACTTCTGTTCACATCCTGTATCCTACCAACAGTCACCACAGGTTTCTTTTAATCATAACCATGAACTTTACCTGATCTTGACTGAGTTGTTGTAGTTGCTTTACTTGATCAGAAACAGCTCATATAAGTTGCTTTAGTGATGATTATGTGATTCATTTTGCAAGGCAATGACAAATTACCAATTTTGTCATTTTCTGTAGGCATAAGGTATTGCTAGTATATTTAGGTAAACTGTCACAGTTACAGTATATTCAAAAATTATTAGTAATTAGTAATATAAGTCTGCTTTTTGTCTTCAATACAAACCTTTTCCTTATTTCTGGTCTTCAGTGGTATTTTGCTCAGGACTGACAGAGCCCTTTCATCAGTGAAACAACATTCTTATTGCAATTATCTCTCCCCAATTAACTTAGGTGATTATGGCCCAATGGCACACAGTAGTATAAAGATTTAGGGAAATACATATGACTAGTCATGAAGTGCCCTTAAGTTAATCACTAATTTCATATTTGGGAATATATTCCCTGTGCAAGATGAAGATGGCTTGGAGGTTTGAAATAAAAAATGTAACAATAAAAGTTAGCAGTAGCCACTGTGACAATACTTTCAACAATACTTTCTTGTCTCCCTCTAATAGAGTTCAGAGACAGAGACAGAAAAGGTAACAACAAGTGCAGGTGGTATTAAATTAACTAATGTGACAGTAACATTTTAGCAGCAGGAAATAATCTTTTAAAAAGCTTAAAGTGGCTCAATGGATACGGGCAAGTCCATGGAGTCCAGCTTTGTGTTGAGGATTTATAACATTTTTCAGTCATTAGTTGGTGATTTTCAGTTTTATGGTAAACTCTGACTGTGACAAACAGCATTAATTCAAGGTGATTTAATAATAGATCCAGTCAGCTCTGCTATTAAAAATCTGCATGAAGACAGTACCAGATTCTGTTGTTTAGGAATAATATCTGCTACATAAATGCACATTTACAGCTCATATACACTATACAGTACTGTCTGTAATGAAAGTATGAGGGGAGACCCAAAAATTCCCTTAATTGAAAAAAAATTATAACCCTTTCAGTTGTATCTTTCTAACCCCCTACAGAGTACTCTCCTTGAGATGCAACACACTTGTCCAAGTGCTTCTCCCATTCCTGGAAACATTTCCTATGGTCATCTTTTGAGCCACCTGCATTTCTTCCTCAATTTCTTCCACAGTGGTGAATTCTCCCTTTTAGTCTCAATTATAGTGTCAGGAACAAAAAGTAGTCACAGGAATTTCACACAAACTCTTTAAAATCTGTCATGGTGGCTTGAAGAGAAAAATCACAAGCTGTAGGTATACGCAGTGTTGAGAAGGTTACTTTTGGAATGTAATAGGTAACACATCACTAGTTACCCTGTTAAAAATGTAATAAGTAATTTAACTGTTTTAATGACTTCATCAAAGTAATGTACTTATTACATTTGATTACTTTTTGAATACCTTTCAGCTTTACTGGCTATAAAGCTGAAAAGTCCTAAAAACATACATTTAAAATAGATAGTGTAAACCTCACTGTTAATCTCATTTCCAGTACTGAAAGACATTCTCGTCCAACAACATGGCCACCTGCCTTGATGTGGTTGGCTGGTCACAGGCATGGAAGACTCAGGTTGCCTAGAGCAGGGGCCCCCAACCTTTTTTGCACTGCAGACCAGTTAAATATTGACAATATTGTTGTGGACCGGCTGATGGGAAGGGGTGTTAATCACGACTGGAATATAGGTTAGGTTTATAAGTCAATATCATCATAAAATTTAAATAAAGTTTGCATATAAAACACACAGCAAATATTTCTGAACCTGGGCGCAGATCTGTTGTCCAGGGGCATGCCACTATCCGGAGATTGGACTCTGCACCCAGCAATTGTGGAGCAAGTGTGGACGCATTACGGCCGGGCCGAAGTGGATCTGTTTGTGTCGAGAAAATGTGTGTCCGCTCTTCTTCTCAATGCAAGGGTTAGGTGCACTTCTCGGTATGGATGCTATTGCGCACATCTGGCCGCCCATCCTCCTGTATGCATTTCTACCTTTGGCTCTGATACCCCCCCCTCTGTCCAGAGTGAGGGCGCATTGCCACACACTGCTTCAAATACCTCCACACTGGCCAGCAAGGTACTGGCTGCCAGAGATTTATCAACTGCTGTGCGGACAGCTGTGGCAACTCCCGCTACGCAGGGACATGCTGTCCCATGTGGGGGGAAAATATTTTACCCACACCTGGAATGCCTGGCTCTATGGGCCTGGCCTGTGAGTGGTATGATTTATGCACAGTGGGGCTGCCTCAGAATGTAATTGACACCATTTAGAGTGCTAGACTCTAGGTAAGAAATGTGCAGCACAGACTGTGCCAAGTTCAATGTAATTACTGAATACATAGCGTATAATGTTATATTTATTTTGGCCGAATCATATCGTTTCCCTACAGCCTGGTAGCAAATGCTTTGTGGCCTGGTGCCAGTCCACGGCCCGGTAGTTAGGGGACCACTGGCTTAGAGCAATGCGCATTGATTTGATTGGCAGATGAGAAGCAGTGCAAATTCAAACAGGAGAACCAATCAAAAACGGAGCTTAAAATTTGAGCGCATACTGCCAAATGAATGGAGCCTGTCTAGATGTAGAGACAGCTCCTTGTAAGCCATCCTACCCCTGATGGTGTTGCACTCAAATTTGTCCAAACGGCTTTGCTGACCCGCGTTGTCCAGAAATATGCCACAAGAAGGCATCCCTGCACAACAAAAAGATGCAAAGCAACAGAATGAATTATTCTACATACAGTGGTATGAAAAAGTTTAGGCACCCCTCTGAGGCTGCATAATAATTTACTCTGTCTTCACAGAAAATGATCACATTGGCATGTCATTCATTTTCTAATAAAAGCTGAGTACTGGGGTATTTTCCAGACAAAGATATTTAGTGTAGCAATATTAAGTTGTATGAAATTAAATCAGACGTGAAAAATAGGCTGTGCAAAAATTTGGGCACCCTTGTCATTGTGTTGATTTGAACACCTGTAACTACTTAGAACTGATTAATTGTAACACAAAATTGGTTTGGTGAGATCATTAAGCCTTGAACTTCATAGCCAGGTGCATCAAATCATGAGAAAAGGTATTTAAAGTGACCAATTGCAAGTTGTTCTTTTCTTTGACTCTCCTCTGAAGAGTGGCAACATGGGGGCCTCAAAACAACTCTCAAATGACCTGAAAACAAAGATTGTTCAACATTATGGTTTAGGGGTAGGCTACAAAAAGCTATCTCAGAGATTTCAGCTGTCAGTTTCCACTGTGAGGAACATAGTGAGGAAATGGAAGACCACAGGCATGGTTCTTGTTAAGGCCAGAAGTGGCAGGCCAAGAAAAATATCGGAGAGGCAAAGGCGAAGGATGGTGAGAATGGTCAAAGACAACTCACAGACCACCTCCTACCAAGACCTACAACATCATCTTGCTGCAGATGGTGTCACTGTGCATCGTTCAACAATTCAGCGCACTTTGCACAGGGAGAAGCTGTATGGCAGAGTGATGCAGAAGTAGCCTTTTCTGCACGCATGCCACAAACAGAGTCGCTTGAGGTATGCAAAAGCATATTTGGACAAGCCAGCTTCATTATGGAGTAAGGTCCTGTGGACTGATGAAACAAAGATTGAGTTATTTGGTCGTAACGAGGGGCGTTATGCATGGCGGCGAAAGAACAGCATTCCAAGAAAAACACTTGCTACCAACAGTAAAATTTGGTGGAGGTTCCATCATGCTGTGGGGCTGTGTGGCCAGTGCCGGTACTGGGAATCTTGTTAAAGTCGAGGGTTGCATGGATTCCACTCAATATCAGCAGATTCTTGAGAATAATGTTCAAGAGTCAGTCACAAAGTTGAAGTTACGCCGGGGCTGGATATTTCATGACCCAAAACACTGCTCAAAATCTACCCAGGCATTCATGCAGAGGAACAAGTACAATGTTCTGGGATGGCCAACCCAGTCCCCAGACCTGAATATTACTGAAAATCTGTGGGATGATTTGAAGCGCGCTGTCCATGCTCGGCAACCATCAAACCTAAGTGAACTGGAGATGTTTTGTAAGGAGGAATGGTCCAAAATACCTTCATCCAGAATCTAGACACTCATTAGAGGCTATAGGAAGAGGCTATTATTTTTTGCAAAAGGAGGCTCGACTAAATATTGATGTGATTTTTCTGTTGGAGTGCCCAAATTTATGCACCTGTCTAATTTTGTTTTGATGCATATTGCATTTTCTGTTAATCCAATAAAACTCATTTCACTACTGAAATAATGCTGTGTCCATCAGTTATTTGTTCAAAATGAAATTGCTGATCCAACCACCTACTGATTTATAAATGAAAATAATGGAAATTGTCAGGGGTGCCTAAACTTTTTCATACCACTGTATAAGCTTTTTGTCGAAAAGAATATATTCGGATGTAACTCCTTTGTAATCACCAACATATTTGATTAATAACTGTAATTTAATTACATATTTTTTCTCAGTAACTGTAACAGATTACAATTACATTTATTTTGTAATTTAATTACATAACACCGTTATATGTAACTAGTGACTCCCCAACACTGGGCATATGCTACCTAGTGCAAATCCAATAAGTATGCCTTCCTTCCACTCTATTAACAGCTTTGGGTTCCTCCTCATACATCATTTCATGCAATTGCTTTCTCCATTTTATATTTTCCAGTATTTTGGTCCTTGAAAGATCTGTGCAGTCGAAATGGTTTGCTATTGGTCACTGACATGAAATTGCATGGTAAAGTCCACCAAAGTTAAACTCGATGTGGAAGATCGAAGATGAGACTGCCCTCCCAAGAAAAATGACTCAATTGCTTGTAATGTCAGTTACCCAGAAATTAAATATAGTTATGTTTGAGTGACAGATGCCATTTAGCAATTGTAGGAATGACCTGGAACGGTGGTGTAGTTTAGGTGATGTGTATATATATAGTACTATGCAAAAGTTTTAGGCACTTGTTTAGATTTTTATCCATAATGCAATACCATCAGGGAGGCGTCTGATCATTCCCAAACTGATTTCACAGCATGGCAACAACCTCAAACATACAGCCAGAGTCATAAAGAACTATCTTCAGCAACAAGAAGAACAAGGAGTCATCTAACAGATGGTATGGCCCCCGCAGAGCCCTGATCTCAACATCACTGAGTCAGTCTGTGATTGAATGAAAGCCAGAAGCAACTGAGACACCTAAATCCACAGAGGAACTGTGGCAACTTTTCCAAGATACTTGGAACAACAGACCTGCCAAGTACCTGGAAAAACTGTGTGCAGGGGCACTGAGGAGAACTGCTGCTGTTTTACAGGCAAAGCTGCACCAAATATTATTACACCAAATATTGATTTGATTTAGGTTTCTTCTCTTTACCACACTTTGTATGAAGTTAACTGATAAATAAAACAATTTATAGCATTATTTTTGTAAGCATCCTCACCTCACTGTTTGTGCCTAAAACTTTTTCACAAAGAGGAGACTGCTGTCCATTCCCTGTTTCCAACCATGAGTGTCACATTTCCAACCATGAGTTGTTTTTTTTAAACTGTAACTACATTTATTCTCTAACCTTAACACTGTGGTTATTGTTAAGAAGTACTTTATTGATCCCCTTGGGGAAATTGAATCCTCTGCATTTGACCTATCCTATACACAAACACTAGGAGCAGTGGGCAGCTGCATTGCAGCGCCTGGGGACCAACTCCAGTTCTTTTGCCAGTGCCTTTATCAGGGGCACTGACAGGAGTTTTAACCCTAATATATGTGTCTTTGATGGTGGGAGGAAAGTGGAGTGCCTGGCAGAAACCAACGCAAACATGAAGAGAACATGCAAACTCCACATAGAAAGGACCTGGGACAACCAAGGTTGGAATCCAGGACCTTCTTGCTGTGAGGAACCAGTGCTAACCACTGAGTCACCGTGCTGCTTACTGCAGCCATCACAACAAAGGTTGCCTAACATTAAGGAAGCAGTAACTTTAACCCACATCACATGTTTCTCTAACCTTAACAAAGTGACCATTTTAACCCAAACCATGACCTTTCCCTAAACCTAACCGAATGTTTTTTGTATGGAAACCTAACTAGACCTTAACCATAGCATTGTCACATCATAAAGCATAATAATTTTTTAACGGTGATTTGTAAAGGTTTTGGAAAGCACAGACCAATGATGTTCTTACTGCCAATAGGGGCGCCAGATTAGAGAACACTCCAATGAGTTGCTCTGGAGTGCATGATTAGATGACGTAATTGGTCATTTAATTTGGCGTACTTATTGGAACATTTTAAATATTTTAAATGCTGGTGGGACTGGCTTATGGTATAGTCATATTAGTCTCCAGTCTACCAAACTCGCCCTGCATCCAGCCCAGAAAAGGATGGAATGTCATAGCTCTGATATAGGTAAAAAGCATAGCGGCGACAAACTGTAAACAGTCCGTGAGAGCGATGCTGCAGTTTGTAGTCTGGTAGTGCAATATTGTACCAAACAAGGTGGTGTCACACATTTAAATAATGACTATTACATTTCCAAACATAGTGCTTCACGGTTTGTATTAGCTGACTTTGTACATCTGCATGGTCAAAGTTGAATAAAGGTGAACTCTGAATGAGGGTCTGCCTGAGCCATCTGGAGACCAAACCAAAACAAGAAACACATGCTTGAATGTTTCTATTGTATGAGTTTCAACTGATGTGAATAGGAGAGGGAGCGAATATTCACAGGACAGAGCCGTATGTCCAATAATGCTCTACTCAGTTTCAACCTGAGCAGAGGTCTAATCAGCCAGAAACTCAAAACACCTGTGTGGGTTTGCAGGACCATTAACTTTCTCTTTAGGAGAAAATATTCTCACTGATGTGGGATAGTAAGCACACTGAGCATCAATGCCGTTTGGTTACACACAGCATGTTTGTCTGTCTGATATGTGGTAGTTAAATGAAAAAGAAAGATCAAGCAGTTTAATGAAATACTTCTACCAAAGCTAGGGAGTATTAGTAAGGAAGGAGTCTTCATTGTTTTTAAACAGCAGGCAGGCAACACATTAATTGTGTGATGGACAAACATTTGCTTTACTACATGGGCAAGGTTACATTATTGAAAAGGCTCATTATTTCCAAGAAAGCCAAATGAACAACAGAATTATTAGGGACAGGTTTTTAGTAGTAACACACTAAGCCTGTCTCCATTTAGTCAAAAATGAAATCAAGGCAATTACTAGAATAATAGCAAGTGCAGGCAGACCAGCAGTGAGCGCTTTCTTTTATAATTAGAATTGCCACCAAACAATAATTGACTTTAAAAATAATCAAGTCTCCCTCAGCTAGGAGTATTATAAACTGATGGATGGGTGGCATTAAACAAGGCTTTCAGTACATTTTTTTTTCTTCCTCGAGGTCATGTAAAATGAGTCACTGTGATTCTGTTCTCATGTATTGTGTAGGTTATGAGAAATTTCTGTTAGTCTTGACTCAACCTTACAGTGTAGCTGCTACCAGCTATGGAGCTAAGAGTGAGTTAGAGGAAAGGGACCTTTATGTCTTTTTTCAAGACACCCCCTGACACGCCATTATTACAGCTAATAACATCACTGCTGAATTTGAGATGAATCATCCGAATCATATTTCTTCAAAAAAACCCAAATAAACCTCTCAATTGGAAGTACCTCCACACTACCAACATTGTTATTTGTTTGGTATTGTGCATTTTGTTATTGAGAGTGTATGATAGAGGATGAAGAGGTCTTTCAAGTATGTGAATCAGCCACTCAGGGCCTGTCATCACTTTGTGATTCACATCTCTTCATCTGCTATCACAATACAGCTGTGTAATGATGACTGCTGTGTTAAGGGAGTTGCAAAAAAACATAAGTCAGCAAAGAAAACAGATTAGTGGTAGTCTGTCCTGCCTATTTCAAAGATAGGGGCTATACATCAAATATACTGAAATAATAGCCTTCTGTGAAGTTGTAATCATAGTTTCCTATTTTTTTCTTTTACTCTTATATATTTTTTTTTAACCTGAGAACTTGCACTAATTCCAAAGGAACTTATAATAAGATGAAGAAGGGGAAAGGCGATTTATCTCAGTATGGCTTGCTTATATGAAAGAGTGGTCTGGCTTCATTGTGCCATCTCAGGTCATTTAGTTTCAGAGCGGCTTTCTGGCCCCTGGGACTATCTACCTGAATCATCCATTAATCTTCTGCTCTAACAAAGGTTTCTACCACTGGCTGATTATGCAAGGGCCCTATTGTTGGAGTAAAATAAAAGCATGTCATTCTATGGGAAAGAAGCACTTAGCACTCGGCCTGTAATTGCTGTATTACCTATGTGTTCATTGTCACTCACTATGAGGCTGTAATTTGTTTTCATTGTTGAAAGGTTGGGGTAATGGTGATCTTTAACAACAGGTATAAAGTTTACAGATTATTTATACAAAACAGAACTGTGCTCGCAGCATATATATTGCTTCACAGCTGAACCCCTGTAAGGAGAGAGAGGTTTTTTTTTGAGACACAAGGATTCAGGAAATCCTGTCAGTGTCATTTATGTGCACATTAGTAGTCAAGACCACTCACATTGCCAGAAGCTAGGCTAGGAGACAAAAAAAAAGATGTGACAACAACGAATGTGTGGCTCTCCTCAGAACATCTGAAAAACATTCTTTTAAAAGGATGTCAACCTGGCTATGTACAGTAGGTGATGCACTTTTATTTAATTCCACGGGAAATATGGGAAATATAGATAAGGGAATTGGAGCCTGAAGGCAAAGTTGTCAATGTATCAGTTGGTTTATGTTTCAAACCTCAAATGTGTGAGGAGATTGGTTGTGAGTAGATACTGTGATTAGAAAGATTACAGATACGAGGGTTTGAAATTCTTGTAGAAGAAAAGAACAAGCCATACGACTATTACGAAACAACTCATAGGAAGATTATATGATCTTCAGATCTTCTACCTCAACAGTTAAGTTCTGTGAGTGTAGTAGTAGTAGTAGTAGTAGTAGTAGTAGTAGAAGTAGTAGTTGTAATAGTAGAAGTAGTAGTAGTAGTAGTAGAAGTAGTAGTAGTAGTAGTAGAAGTAGTAGTAGAAGTAGTAGCAGTAGTAGAAGTAGTAGTAGAGTTCTGTAAGAGCAGCAGTGGAGTATCAGAGGACCTCATGGCATGGGTTAGGCCATGTGGTTTTAGTAGCTCTGCAATATAGGCTGGGGCTAAACCATTTAGTGCTTTGTAAACCATTTAAAGAATTTTAACCTGTATGATGATTTTTTTGTCTGATTTTTACATTTTATTTCATCGATAGACTACTTAGCTATAAATCTGAGACCAAAAAAGGGGAGATATGGCATTAAGTAGTAAATGTTTCTACCACTAATTTCAAAGATTAATGTTTGGATTGATTACACAGCGTTCTTATTAACTAAGCTCAGCTGTTACTGACACTTTGGTTCTTCTTTTAAACGGACCAGATGTCTTAATTTGCTTTTGGGAGGAATTTTCACCAACAGTAATAAAGTTGTTTAATTAAACAGCATGTCTGAGCAACAATCACAAATTAGCCAACAACACCTAATTAAATATAATATCAAATGATCTTAGCTTTGTTTAGTGCAGTCGTTTTCAATTCTGTGACATTTGGGACGTTTAAACTATAAATACTAACTGCCTCAGCTTCTCCACCTCACTGACTCCACTACTGCAGCTGCTGCCAGGCTGTTGCTAGTCGACAATGAGTATAGCTTGAAGTTGAGGGTTGCCAGATCATCAGGTCAAGTATCCCCCATAGCCTTCTCTTTCACTATTCATCACAATAGTCCAATTTTTTTGTTGTTGCAGAAAACACAAACCTGGCAACTCCGCAGAGATCTTACTGTTAAGATTATGTGGAGTTAAAGCGGTTAGATTGTTTGACATCAATCCAGCAACACCTTGATAGTGGTAGGTACATGTCCCTGCCATCCATACCCAAATCTACACCAATGGTGTAGAGTAGCTAAAATTGGTGTAATGTCCTCACTCCTCTTGGTTCTGGTTAAGAGCTCAGCAGCTGAGTTCTGAATGAATTGTAGTTGTTTTACTGATTTTTGGAGAGTCCGCTAAAAAGTGCATTGCAGTAGTCAATTCGACTACAAATAAAGGCGTGAGTGAGTTTCTGAGCATCTTTTTTGTTAAGAATGATCAGACTTTCGTGATATTCCTGAGGTGAAAAAAGGCCATATTTGTGATAGAATTTATGTGAGAGTTAAATTTAATTCAGAGTCTAAAATCAACACCAGGCTGGTAACTTCTAATTTAGTCGCTTTTAAGTTTTGGTCCAATCAAGTATCTCTGTTTTGTCCTCCATTTAGTTTTAAGAAGTTATTTTGCATCCACTGGTTGATTGACATCAGGCAAGAGGTTAGTGAGTAAATGATGCCAGTATCTGAAGGATAATTATTACATGTACAATTGTGTTTCATCAGTATAGCAATGAAATGTCTTGTTATGTTGCCTGATGACATCATCAAGAGGAAGCATGTCCAGAGTAAAAACTAATGGTCCAAGGCAGCTTCCTTGGGCTAGTCCACATGCCACCCTGCATATTGGTAGAGAATTTTCTGTCTGAAATATAGAGGCAAAAGCACTGTAGGACAGTATCAGATTGATTAACCCAGTTTTCAAGGCAGTCAATTAAGATACAGTGATCAATTGTGTCGATGGCTGCAGTTAGGTCTAGCAGAATTAGTATTGATACTTTGTTGCTTTCAGAGTTCAGTCTTAAGTCATTCAGTGTTTTTGTGAGAGCAGTTTTGATAATATAATTTGCTGTAAAACCAGATTAGATTTTTTTTCCCAGTATTTCATTTTCAGTTAAAAATTGATTAATTTGGGTAAAAAAAAAGTTTTTAGAACAAAGTTCCCTCTTTGTGTTTGTCTGGACAATGTTTCTCTGTTGAGCTGCAGTGTAAGGATAGTAACAAGAAGAGGGAAATTTGCACAAGATATTAATTTGCTTTGACTAATTTAGATGGCTGAAGCCTCAGATAACATTGAGAATACAATTTTTGTGTAGAATGAGGACTCTTTCAATGTTCATATGGGCACCTGTCAATTGTTTAAAGACAGACTTGAAAAGTTGTGAACCTATCCTTTGATCTGTTTGACAAACGAGGATGTCTTGTGAGGATGGTCTATTTCAGCCGTATCTATCTTTCATGAAATGATGACAGCTTGAAATGCTATATAACCATCAAGAGTTGCTCCTGTTTTAAGCACACAAAAGAGTCAGAGAAAGTTTATGCTTATGCGTGTGTATGTACTCATGTGCAGCACTTGATTGATAACACATACTGATAGATGCACATAGAATGAAAAGGCATATTCATGGATTCAAATGTAAACTTCTTGTTGACTGTTTCTATTGTACGTCGGTTACATGTGCTTCCTGGCTGCATTTACACTGTAATTCATTGGATATGTGGCTTCTGTAGTGTGACCTTGTAACAAAAGAGTGAGAGACTCGCCTCTCACACGGTCGGTACAATGTCCATGGACTCCTGCTGATTGTTCATATTGTGACTGGCTTTAAAGTGTGGGGCTTTTAAAACATCATATTGCAAGGTTGTCATGCTGACCTATTTATTTTATTTTATTTTCAACAGTACCACTGATTTTGAAGGATACAATGAAAACCATGAAGAAATCAGGTGATGTACACAAAATATTTGACTCCTTTTGAATCTGTGGCAGTGTTTTGCCTTCAGTATGTTGTTCGCCCTGCCCTCCTCCCTGAGTTGGTCAAAATCCAGTTTCAACAAAAGTACACTAACTCTCATCTTTAAAGCCACCATTGACATTGAGGTAGACCAGTGTTGAAGTAGATGCTAAACTGTGATGGCCAGCCATTTAACAGGTCTTTTCTCATGTGCATTTAGCTTTTCTGTTCTTTCTTGTCTCACTGCTTCTTGACATTGTTGCTATGAATCCCATATACTCTGGCTGCTGGTTTCATCCCAGCCCCCAAGCACAGCGACAACCTTGGCGGTTGCAAGGAACTGTTATGATGTGCATGTCCAGGGTCACATGACTGATGGAGGTAGCCAAAGTTATCAGTTAGCTATATTTTTGTAGCCTTTCTGGTTAGGCTACGTTATTTTTGTGATTCGATACAAATGATTCGAAACAAACAGCAGAATAGCTTGCTAATATATAGTGCTAGTTTAGCACTATATATTAGCATTTTGTAGAAGCCCCTTTATACTCTACTGGCCAAAGTCTGAACTGCAGGTTTCCTGATGCCCTCGGACAAAGAAAGACAACACAGCCATTACAAAAGAAACAGCTGAGAAAAAACTAAGAAGAACATTTCTGTCACGCTCATTCAAAAATCCAATATACTGCATTTAGAAGCCAACAATAGTCCTATCAAGATTAATATTGGTGTCATTCTTGTATGAAGGCAGTCAGGGAGACAGAGCTAGACTGAGAGGAAAGGGAGCAGTTCTGATTGAAATGAATGTTCACCATATTTGGATTCCTCATCCATTGCTCAATACATCCATGGCCTCATCTTGGAAACCAAAACCTAACTCACAGCGGACCATACAACCCACAAACAACAAATGAATACAGAAAAAAATGAAGAAAAAAAACAAACCCCAAAAAGCAGATTGTTTTTTATATTGAGATTCTTTTGATTCACATATTGTTGTGCAAATAACAAATATCAACTTTGCCAAGAGCTAAAGGTGCTTTACTGAGCTGTATTTTTGAGTGTGGACTGTCCATCTGTTAATCAATTATACTGCACTCAACTGTTCACTGTACCATTATATACATTACATTACATTTACATTACACACACACACACACACACACACACACATATATATATATATATAAACTTTATAAACTTTTAAAGTAGAAATTAGGTACTTTAGCTGTATTCTCATTTATATTTCAAATACTACGTGCTTTTATTTCTGTATTCTGAATACATGCATTCTTAATGTATCTTATAACCCGACCTTGTCAATTAAACATTGGAAAATTTGAATATTAATGCTGAGATTTCACATTGAACCCATACACATTATAACTGGATGTATGCCTTACTGTGATTATTGACGATATTTAAATAACTGTGTTAAAAATCCAGATCCTTCCCCACCACTGCTGGATATAGTAAGTAAGAGTAAGACACACAAAGGGTTTAATATCTCTTTTACTTCCTTTCTCACCTCAACAGTCTCTGCAGAGGTTCTCTAATTTGGGGGGTTGGGGCGTTCATATGGCCTGATAAGCATTATTTTAGCATATGGCACCCACTGCCTCTAAGTAGCTAATTTGGGTCTATGGAAATTAAATGTCTGCACTCTGTATTTACTGTAAGGCACTCCTCCATTTGTACAATAATATTTCCAACCAGGAGAACACCATCAAGACTCCATCAGCTTTAATAGCTCTGCTCTCAATGGTAATAATCAGAACTCTAGTTAAGTAAATTACATATTATAGTGTAATAAAAATATTTAAAATTTTTCATCATATAATATCAAGTCTGCATTTAATGTTTCCTATAAAATCATCAATTTAGAGATTATGCCTTAGCCTAAGAAAAAAAACATTTGCATAATATGAGACAAGTATAATGAAGTTATTCAACGGTCCGTGATGACAGAGATGACACATACCACACACTGAATACTCTATTTCGTCTTCAACGGTGGAATTAGTTATAATGTGTGAAGATGAGTCTCTACATTCCAGATTTCATTATTAGCAACCGATTAAGTGAGCAAATTTAGGAAGCACTGTAATGGATCAAAGCTGTGTTATGCAGTTAATGGTTTATTAATGCATTGTGCTCTGGTTTTATGAGTATTTAACATTTCAAAGGTTTTCAGTCCTCATAGTCTTTCAAACTTTAATGCCTCGTTTTACAAATTATATTCATCACTGTTCATAAACCACCTTTCTTTTGTTTCTTTTGTTTTCAAGATTAGGTCAGAACACTGTCTATTAATGTGGAAGATTATGGTCCAGTGTGAATGCTAACACTGCAGAAGTCTATGTAATACATGGCTAGCATAATCTTAAAAGCTGAAAATGATAACTAGTAGCAGGTTTAAGGATGAATGGATGGTTAGTAAATGTAATGAATACACATTTAATCGTGAATCTCCTTTTCCTCCAAGAATTTTAAAGTAGCCAGTAAAAATTTTAAAGAATTACTCCACAAAAAATCTTATGTTTTGGACGTCACCTGCCAAAAGGTGGGCCAAAAAAGGGGAAACTATGCTTGCTTATTTTGGTCATTAACAACATTAACATAAACAAGCTGTGTATTTTTTTTTTTTTTTTTAGCTACAACACACCTTTAGAGCATACCAAGTATACAAATTGACAAAGGAGTAGTGGATTATGCTGCAGTAATGGTTTTAAAACTGAAAAAACTTGTGAAATCAGTCAGAGCTGTGAATCCAAGCTGACTATAGCCGCCATCCTCCATGAAAGAGCAAGGTACAAACTTTTCATAGACACCCTTCAAATCTACAGGGGATATCAAAAGGGAGATTTTCTCTCAAGATGTACTATATTAAATGCAGTTGTACTAAATCCAAGCCACTCACTCAAGAGAGTTCATCAGATCTACTATGATGAGGAGTCTCAGGTCTTTACACTGTGATGATATTGTTAAAAAAAAACCTATAAAACTGTAGTCACTACTGGCACATACTTAAATGGGACTTCCCAGGTAGTCTCACTGCAATCTAAACTTTTTAAGCCTTAGATATACTGAATGCTCATATGCAACTCAAATGTTGTGCGCAAAGTGTAATTCTGGCCAATTATGTCCCCTTTTTTCCTGACCATTATTTGGATTGGCCTTTGTTTGTGCGGATAGCACTGCCATTATTTGACATTACTTTTAAGAGAGTATTGATAGAGTGCTGGAAAATGGCACACAAAAGCAAATGTTAGTGTGTCATTGTGTTGTTCCAAGAGAAAATCAAAAGCTTTCAACTCATTCACTGTCTGAGCACAGGCAAAACCTTCAGAGGAGTTCATTCATATAATAGTGCTGAGTTTTATTGAGAGCATCGAGTAATCCAGGTAAATGTGTTACAACCAGAGCCAAACAATAAAAGCAACAGCTCAGGTATGGAGGAATAAAGTCACTGCCTCTTTCTAACTCTGTGTAGATTTTGGACATCACAGAAAACGTAACAAAAACGTTTCTTATGCAACTATTTACCCTAAAGAGTTTACCTCTATACATGACATGACAGTGGGGTCAGACACCAAATATCCATTGTCATGTACTTAAAACTTTTTTTAGTCAGTGTCATATTTTCCCGACAACTTGCCGAATCTTTGATGATGTCATGTCATGCTTCATAACAGCTACCAAGTAGAAAATGTTAATCTAATAACATCACTGGTAAACATCAGGTTTTGGGGCCAGTCCATCAGAACGGAAAAGTTCAACCATCTTTTTGTACCAAAGTTCAACACTCAGGGAAAAATCATAGAAGATGCAAAGAGAACAATTTTTACACATACAGAAGCTACAGGAAATAAACCAAAATGCAATGTTCAGAGTCAGGGCAACTCTCGCTTTTCAAATCTGGAAAAACTCCCTGTTTGTTATTCTATCATAGTTTCCACCAAAACCACACAGCTGAGTGTAATAGGTTTGCACATAATTTTGGATGTTATTGAATTTTGGGGGGAAGACAGGAAATCACAGGTAATCACAGGTACTTTTAAAATGTATTTTTCCTGTTGCTCCGGGCAGCTGTTGTTTTTTTTCATTAATTTCTGTGTGCAATATGAAAATCAGTCAGCAATCTCTTGATTTGGTTGTGTAATCAGTAAACATCACGTCTGCATTGATTTCTCTCACTTACATTACATTGTAAAGCATTTTAATACTTTCATTGAATTTCATTGAAAAGTCTGCACTCTATTATGACACAACAATAATAATGACAGGAAAAAACACAAACATCCAAAAATCTAGAAATATAAAGTATGCATTTGAAAATGGACAGTAAAAAATGTGTGTATATATGATTTATAGTTAAAAACAGCCAAACCAACAAAGTGTTAATGTTGTCTCTTATTAATTTCTGATTTCCCTCCCTTTGGCACTCAGCCCCAGTCCCATTAATTTTATTACTTTTTCGCATTATTATTTTGTCTTTTTGCCTTTATTTGATAGTGACAGTAGAGATACACACAGAGAATGCAGGAGAAGAGAGATTGAAAAGGGGACATGCAACACAGGAATCTAACTGGGGACGTTGCATCTATATGACCAGGCCACTGGATGCTGCAAGCCCCTTGGTTCCTATTAAATAGGTAAAACTCCAAAAAAAAGGAACACAAAATATAAAGTTACATAAGTAATTTCCTAAAACAGCTGAACGCTGCAGGGTTTAGCAAATGTTACTCAAACAGGAGTAAACAGGGTATTTGCTGAGGATTATTTTCAGCTGCAGCTTAATACATATTTGGTTGCTAGTGAGTATTTGTGGCAGCAGTTTGGCATAAGTGGGACTGACTCAAAATAAAGTGTCCATGTCATCATATAGGAACATGTCTCTCAGTGCAACAGTATGGCTCATTGATGTGTTTTTAATGGACAAACTGGAGGTCTATGACACAAAGTAATAAACTATACAGACAGTATGTTGGTGTGATTTATTGTTGGTTTTGGTCCTTTTAATGGGATATGTTAACAAAAAAAATGGATACATAGAATATTTCCAGGCTCAGCCTTTATGGAGCTAAAACTTGCAAAAACACTGATATGGTCCTTTAAAGAAAGCATAATCATGCAAGTTTACCAGGAGGGTAATGCATGCCTTAATCACTAGGGGTCGCTATCATTATATGAGCATCATTGTTCTCTAAGCTGTTTGTTGCAGGTCTTTGAATTCATGTCTCACTCACATTAGAAACCCTTTGTTTGCAGTTTGGAAGGTGTGATCTCACTGATACAGTGATACAGCAGTAAGTTGTCATTCCAATCACACCGCTGCCTTCTCCGAGGAGATGCTGCTCCTTTCAGTCAAGCAAGTGTGTTTACCTCTGCCTAAAGAAAGTTGAGAGCAAAAGTGGGTCATGCTTGGGATAAGTGCTGCTATATTTGTCAAAGGAATCAAACCACCAAAGTTGCAGGGACAATTCATGCCCATCACAGCCAGAGCTGAGAGTTTTCTTTGCGACCCAATAATTGCCTCCCAGCCACAGTTTTTGTGAACAATTCACCAGTCTAGATTGGTGGTTCCCATGTGCCAGAGTTCTCTACACTATGGTTTTCATATTACATGACAAGGTGTCATGATATACTAAGCTCACGAGGCAGAGGTGTGTGGTACCTGGAGTGTGCCAATGGAATAACTACAGATTGTACAGTGTTAGATTATAATCAATTAAACTGATCATGTGAAAAAAAATATATATATAAAATTATAAATTGATTAATTAAACCTGCAAATAATGGATTAAATGATGAAGTAAAATTTATAATAAAAATATAATTCTATTTTTTGTTTTATATTCATTAATTGATTGCAGTTTAACACTGTTAGACTTTAAGTTTACGATACAAAGGTTTTCAAAGAAACCAACCATATCAGGCTGTATTTGGAGGGAATTCAGAGAAATTATGAACAAGTAGAAATGATCAACATGTAGAATATTTACATTTTATAGAACGATACAACTGTTAAAAATCTGGCATCTTGGGCTGCAATTAGTGCTTAAACAGTATCTTCAATGCAGTGTTGGAACAATCAGCGAACCTACTGTGTATGTGATATTGTCATATAATTCATTTTAAGGTAATTACTCGAGTCAAAAGGGTTTTCTAGTAGAAGAAGATGTACTGGATTAAAACTTACCCTTTTCAACACACACAGCAGATGTGTGAAAAACCCCCCAGTCAACAATTTTTGCAGGTGTTACAGGACAGGAAAGGACAGCTCTTTCTGCAGAGAACATTCTGTGTGTTCTGATTAATTTTGTAATCTCATATGAGACATTGCATTGTTATTTATGATATATGGGTGTCCAATGTGTTCTCAAAGTACATTTGCTTTGCACTACATCTGCAAAACTGGAATATAACTTTTTGGACATGATTAAATTTGAAAAAGTAATTCTTGTTCAAGATGATTTTACCTTCAAAAATGTGTCTGTCAGGAGTTAAGAATCAAAGCCAGGTCATCAGGTTTTGAAGATAAATGTATACCTGTCACTGTGGTGCTGCATGTCGCTGCTCTTGATTCCTGGAAATATCAGAACATATAGGTTTCTTATTACTTGTGCTATTTCTATAATGATAAACATGATGTTCTCAGACTGAAGTGCCAGTTAAGTACAAAACAAGGTAGAGACAAACATGGGGGGACATAAAGAGATCCATCATGTAAAATAGAAGCACTGCTGCATGTTGTTTACCACATCAGTGACTGAGCACCATGTCACCTCCAGTGGGTTTAGTAAACTTTTGCCTCCATCTCTGTGTAAGCTAAGACCCATAGCGAATGAGCTTTCCTCGTTGTCGTTTTGACGTCACTTCTGTTTGTGCGCAACAGGGTGGCTCGTTTATTTGTTCCTGATAAGACAGGGTCTTCTAGGTGGACCTCTTCACATGACCTTGTAGTGTGTGACTGTGGAACGATGGCCGGCATTGTAATGTGTTGACAAGTGCAGACTGAAAACAGCTGGGCCACACTGCAGTCACTGCAATCTGGAGAATGGGACTAAATTATAGAGCTAATCCTGTTGACATTCATATCTCTGCCTGTCATGCTTTCTCTGTCACTCTCTGTCTCGATCTGTCTCTTTCACTCTCACTGTTTGTTCACTTTAGGTTTGGTGCATCCTTGATGCAGACAGCATACTGTATGTGCCAACAAATGTCCAATCAGTGCATTAGTAGCACATGAGAACTGATTTGCTGATTTGCAGGTTAAAAGAACTGCAGATGTCTGGGTTACAAATGCTCTTGTAACATAGACATCTACATACAGCTAGTCTGTATGAAAAGTGAAAAGATTTAGACATCCTGATGGGTGACAAACTAAAAGAAAAGCTAACACAGTATGGTAAGTATCTGGAAGCAGTATCTGGAACCATTGGATAATCCCTCATTTGGTGTTTTGATGGTGGTGGTTGAGAGTGCAACAGTCTAACATGTCACTCCAAAGTCTCCCATAGGTGTTCAACTGGGTTGACATCTGCTGACTATGAAGGTCATAGTAGGTGATTCAACTGTATGGAAGAATCTGTATTTGCTATGTCTCTCCACTCATTTATTCAGGTTTTTCCTTTAAGTTTTCACCTCTTTGTAGACGGTGAATCTTTGCTGATTACATCTCGTCATGAAATCATTAGATTTTCATGGGGCTGTCATGACATGGTGTGGCTATTGAAAAGTCAATTTGGACTACTTTAAGGATCAAACACCCAGTTTTCATGGTATTATTGTGAATTAAGCACACTGTATCTTATTTTTCATGAGTTGTCATGACATGAGAAAGATCAGATGGATGTTAAATGGAACAGGATCTCACCCTGTCTCCTAGAAATAACTTTCATATACAGCCAATATGTTTTGCAGGAAACGTAATGCTGGCTGAGTTACGTTTTCTCTCATCATAATTAGAAAAGGTTGGTAATTAATGTATTTGGCAAGTTGCAAAGATGTTGATACTAAATGTATAAGTGAAATGTTCAGTGACAATATATTTCATTATTTTTTCCGCCAAAATATCCAATCATGCAGAACGATGTCTGCTTGTATAGTAACTACAGCAATTTTATGGTTATAGGCCCTGACAGCACATAGTTAAGGTTAGGGAAGGATCATCATCTTGTTTTAATACAGAAAATAGTCTGCAGTGACTTGAAGCATGAGACACAACATATTTATTAACATTTAACCAAAACCACAGTCTTTCACTGACCTTAACTAAATGCCTGAACCTAACCACACGCAGGACTCAGGATCAGAACCCGGATCTCTGGTGTCAGAGTCCTGCGTCTTGCACGCCATCCACCCTGAACCCCTCCCTCTGATTTCAGTACGATGGATTAATGTACCGCTTAATGCATTCTAAAAAAAACATTGCCTGTGAACATAATCAAGGCAGCCATTATATTTGACAACACACTGTGATATAACATCACGCCACTTACGCCTTTGCCTCTGAGAGGGTACAGTCATTATTCACCTGGCCACAAGATGTCCTTATCAGGGAAACATTAACTCCTACACTTCAAGATCAAACAAATGACTTCAAATTGTAGTTTTTTTCTTATGAAAACAGTCTCAAACTGAAGGTGGAGGGCCGGGCGTAGGTCGTGTGAATCAAACAATTGAAATGACAGCAGACAGAGGCCCAGAATTTTTTTTTTTTTTTTTTACATTCTGACAGCAACACGATGACTGGTTGACAGAGGTTATGGCAAAATCAGATGGGTTCAAGTGAATAAGAGGAAACACACTCTGTCACCTGAATCTAGGTTACATAAAGTAGAGTTATATATGAAATCTAAATATATTAAAAAAACAACCTACTTTTCAACTTTTAGACCCTTTTAACCAGACTTCTATGTCTTTTTACCTACAAATCAGCATTCCTGGAAGGAGAAGTGTCAGCACAGTAATGTTTGCAGAAATTATGAACTGACAAGAACTGTCATTGAATTATGATGAATTAAAATCTGTATTCATTTAACTTTTTCACAGTTTTTTTTCTTTGTTTTTTCGAAACAGGAGCCTTCACGCACATCTGCTGTGCTTCTGTAGATAATTTCACAAATGATTTTGATGTTTATGAAGAAATGGAGAGAAAGTGTCATGAACAAGACAACTAAATTTCGGGCGGCTTAATTGCTTCTGTTTTTACTTATTAAAATCCTGAAAGGCAGAAATTATGTTGCTTGTAAACCTCACCGCCTGTCCAAAAACAATTTAAATTCTCCTTCCCTCCCTTATTCGTCGCTGCTCTGCAACCTGTAATTTCAAATAATGTGTTTTTTTGCCTTGAAGATTTTTTCAGTTCTGGATCAGTGGATAGTTTTTGTGGATGCTGCTATTGTTTACAGTTTAATTTGAGAGAGTGGAACAGTGACCTGCATCCCAAAGCAGATATTACACCATCACTGGCGTAGAACACACTTGCACAGGCGGAGCAGGCAGTGCACACTACTGTGTCACTGCCATAATCACTAAGCAGATACTGTTCTCTCCCTCACCGGTTTGTGTTGATGCAGGTAACCCAGACAACCTGACAATGTACACAAATTAGAGGGAGGCAGGAGAAGGGTATGATTAATGGGTCTCAATAAGGACAGACCCCAGAGGAAAGAGGACTGGAGCAGCAGTGCTTATAAATCCCGGGGATTCTCTGAGGCAAGGAGGGGGTGTGGGGGTTGAGGGGGGGTCGATTCAGGAGTTGGAGGAGGTGATGAGGAGATGCTGTGTGAAACAATGACTCTGTTTTTGTGTGTGCTACTGCTAGGATAAAAAAACCCTTCACACAGAGCAAACATACATTCTGCAGGCTGCAGTATCTTCATACAGTTAATAATATATGTTCTACTTTGTCAGCTGCAGTGATGTTAATTTACGTGAGACTGGAAATCCTTTGAATAGTCTACGCTGTGACAAGTGAGCCTACCTATCTATTACAGAGAATTCCCATATCCTCCTCTCACCGACTTTTCTTTGAAAAGCCCTTTTCTCACCTCCAAAATTGGAGGTTTCTGTGGTCTGAACGGGGGGAACTTAACAGATTGATGATTGAAAACATCCTGATATTCTCCGTCTGCATTCCGGTTTAATTTAGATTCTGAATAAACGCGGACATCTGTCACTGTTGATGACAGAAGTGGCGGATTAAACGCATTGCCGCGTTATAAAACGACATAGTTTCGCATTGAGGGAACCCCTGCTCATGTGTTGTGGACCGTTCCTCCGTTCCTCCTCATCCAGGCGAGGTGAGAAAGGCGCACAACGCCAGACGGACCAGAGTGGGTTAGTGTGGATACACAGCGGAGCGCACGGCTGAGGACTCTGTACAGCGCAACTCCAGCACAAATGGATATTTACGTGGCTTTGTTATCCTTTTTCTTTTTTACCAAACCAGGTAAGTACAAGGCGTGTGGCACTCTTTGATCGCGATGAGGAATTTTATTGAGAGTGACAAAAGCTTCTTAACATTTTTACGCTCCTCGTTTCGCATCTTGCGCGCAAGCATTTCAGATTTTTTTTATAGTGTATTTAGACTGCAGCGTATTGTTTTTGTAATCACCTGCAGTTTTTAGAGCAATTCTTTGTAATAAAACCAGGATGCAGATAAGCTCAAAAAAAAAGATGACACCACTTACCTTAAGGTCTCCGCACAGTGCACCTACAGCCCTGGAGAACACAGGTGTTGGCTGCGGGCAAACACGGTGCATTTTAGTGGGCAGCATCTCAGCAATACCCTGCGTATAAATTAAAACTGCGAGACTTTTTCCACAACCAGCCATTTTAAACTGTGGAATGCACGCAGCGAGTTTGTCTCTTTATAAATTAGTATTTTTTTAGTTAAAACCCTGCCAGGTTTAATCCTCTCTGCCACAACAAGCTGTAAAACCCCACAGCTTCAACATCCTCTAACCTTCATTTCTCTTCACCAGCTTTGGCTTTCGGGTCAGATCAAGAATACCAGATTGATATCATCAATGAACTTGACCTGGCAAATGCCACCTATGGAATTACCCAAGTGGCGGGGCTTCACAACAGCAGCAAAGCCTTCCTTTTTCGAGGTAAGGCACGCACGCCGTCAATTTCCTCCTCATTAGTCGCGCTACTCAAGTTCAGGGATGTCTTTGTCTTGTGTTTCATGGCTGCGCGCACATACATGCACGCACACACACATGCTCTTTGTTTCATTAGTTAGTGTGAGCAAAGCCACACAGCGCCACACCTTTTGGTGTCACAGTATTAGCGGGGATGCTGAGACAGAACACTCCGGGGAGCCTCCTCTCATAATTACTCCACATTTAATTTGTCCCAGACAGCAGATGCTCCGGCTCTATCTGGACACACTTGAGCGCGCTGTCTGTGTGTGATTTCTTCACCACTTTGATTGTTTTCAATAACATCTAAGTGTTGAGTAATCCTAACAACCAGTGGTTAATGGATATCAGGTGTGCTACAGTGAGGACTCTTAAGGGGCACACAGTATGTGGCCAGAATATTTGGAGCCTCAAAACAAAAGGAAATCAGACTCAACGATCTCATAATTACAGAAAATGTGAAGCCTAATTGAATCATAGCAGTGATAGGAAACAAATGGGGCCATAAAGTATGAAACTTGATGATATCGTTAATCCTGTTGGGGTTGGTTTGAGATGAGTGTCAGAGGACAACTTTGCTCACTTGCATCCCTGCACTCTGAAAAGGGCTCTCAATATTTGGCACAGCTCCTTCCCTTCTTCCTGTAGTGCCCCCAGCTTTAAGCAGAGACTGAATTGTTAGAGAGCAGAAGTATAAAGAGGAAAAGGGGAGATACACAGCAGTGAAAGGAGAGAGAGAGAGAGCTTTTAGAGGGACTGAATGAGAAGGAGTTTGATTTTGTTCAGTGATAAGTGTGTTTCTGTGTGTCTTGTTTCCTGCTTGGTTGCAGTTATACAAAAAACTGTCAGAAAAACCTGCAATGGAAAATGTGTTTAATTTCTTGTTCAATGTCTAAATATTTGAAGGCAGTATGTACGAGTTTCACACTGAGTTTTCATTGGAGAGTTTGATTGTCCCATGATAGATTGAATGCTGCTTCAAAGGCTGTTCCCACCTGAACAAAAAGACAGTTTTGGAGGAAAACACTGAGGTTTTTTTTCTACTTGAAAATATTCATATTAAAAGATACTGGCAAAAACACCAGTAGCTTGAATCCAAAATAAGCAGCATTGTGTGCTGAAACACCTATCAGCAGAGTGGTAGTGTATTGTGTGTGTTTGCATGTGTGTGGTTTTATTTTCTAGAGTGCTTGGCATGGTGAGCCACTGGCTCCGTATGAATGAAGGCAAGGCAGCTCGGCCAACTCTGCCGAAGTGGAGCTGTCCAAGATTCAGGGCTGGCGGCCATGCGGGATACACAACCTCACTTTTTACTTGATACACGCACACACACACACACACACACACATACACTCACTCCCACACTCCAAGCATCCAAGTTGCTCTCCCTACGGTTTAGAGGCTCCCAGGGTCAAGGAGCAGCATCCAATGTAGCAGATAGTGTGGGAAACAGGTGGCTAATCCAAAGTGGGAAAACTGGACCTGCGAGTGTTGGAGAGGATGCTTGTGTTATGACCTATTTAACACATCGCCCACCATTGCACTGCTTTCATGGCCCTGTAACACAGATGGCTTGACAGAGCAACGGCAGCCAAAGTTGCAGCAACTACCAGGGTCTTTTAAAAAAAATGGAGAGTTTGATGTTCTAATAGGTTACAGTAACAAACAGTCCAGTGATTTACTGTCTAATAGGAGCCGTGCAGGAGCCACTGTGGCTGACTGGGTCAGTGGTTATTCAAGATGATTTATGTATGCTGTATGCAATCATGTTGTGCGCTGAGCTCGATATCATATTTCATCTGTTTCATTGCATAAATTGTGGAGGAACATATTGTAATGCTGGTGAAATGGCTGGAAAAAAAGGGGCAATTTGGTGCTCCAATTAGTGTTGATAGCACTGAGAGAAAAGAGAGCTCTGGCAGCGTCTTTGGCCGGACATTCGGACCAGTCCCTCCGGTCTCCCAGTTAGCCAGTGATACACAAATAGCAGATGCTTTGAACAAATACATCTCAGTATCTCTTTTCAGCCAGTTTAAGAAAGGCGGATAAGCACAGCCTTCACTAAAAGGTCCTTATCTGGATGTGATCCGACCTTGCGATAAAAACAATGAAAAATGCTAATGTTCTCCCGCTGTGCGCTGATAACGGGGGGAACAAAGCTCAGCTAATTGCTAAGATATTTGCACGTATTTGTTATACTTTTTTGTCAACAGGATCGCTTGCATTGTGAGAACTCCTGTGATGTATTGAATAAAGTTAGTTTGTCCAGACAGAGGCTGACCTAGTTTCTCATCCTACATTGGAACCCAGATTGTCAGCCTCATTACTCAGACCCCCTTCTGTGTCACTGTTGATTTAGATTTAAAATTCTTCTAATGGTGATTATTAGTTTATATTTTGGTATCACCCTCGTGAGTATATATGTTAGGTCTGTTGGACTGGCACTATTGATTCAGAGTGAAATATCACAACAATGTCAAACAGATGCTGGCACTGCAATCATACAAGGCTTTTTTTTTATTAGACAGCTGAAAAAATGCTTAGTTCTTGAAAATATGGCATTTTATAAAGTATCTCAAGAACTAAATATTACCATGGAGATGTGACCTTGCTTTTATTCAGCTCAAAGCACCAAATCTAAGAGCCTAATGACAAGTCCAAATCATAGTTAGGCTTAATTGGTTCTGGTCCCATTATATTGCTGCTGGTTTTGGGTCTTTGTGTCAATAATACCTGAGTGGATTCTGGATTTTTGAGGCTAATGATTTTTATGAATACATGACATGAACAACCATTTTTCCTCTTGAATTGTCTTGTTAAAGAATTGTGACTTATATGTGCACTGAGTGGGAAATTTTGCAGATGGAAAATAAACTCGTCAGCGCTCTCTGGTAGATAGCAACACTTCAGTCGTCAAAGATATCTTTGGCATTTCTGTACTGCAATTTCCTTTTACTTATCGGCCAACATACAATATATGCAGATAACGATGTGTCTGTGATAAGATAATATCTGCCGATTTATCTCTACTTTACTCTACTAGCTATCAGGTGCGTCATATGTTTTGGACTGGTAGAGTGTGAACTATACATTACAGGGAAAACTGACATATATTGGACAGTAATTGCACAGTTTTGGACAGTTTTGGTATTCTGTCTCCATTTGGTTCTGTTCAGGTCAACTGCATTTTGGAGTCTGACTGTCTTTCCGTCCTTTTCATATCGAATTCAATTATTTGTTCCGAATTATTATTTTTTTTCACGGGTCCGTTCTGGACCGACCTCCAGGTCTCACCAATAAAAGTTGAAAGAAACCCTTTGAGCAACCAAGTCTGACAATGTAGAGTTTAATTTAAGAAACAGCACAACCTTTCTTCTGATGCCACAATCTGGACAAACTTTTACGTTTTTTTTCCCCCACTGCTAGTAAAGATCTCAGAAAAGCAAAGTTTTCTCATACATCCAACAATTTTAGTTTTTGAGTCTTGTCTTGTTACGGCAGAGATGGAATACTTGAATGGTATTTTAGTCACATGACCAGGAAAGAATGTAATAATGGTCGGTTAAGATCCAGATGGCGTATATTGTGTATTAGTATACTGACATGATAACATAAGCTGTATGAACTTTGGTTTGGCTAATTGTCACATGACCACAGTAAAAGTATGATAAGAATCAAGCAATATTCCTCATTTGTTTCATATCTTTTTTTAATTTGAAATTGCTCTTTGCTTTGCATCATTACAACATGCTGACAATTTCAAGCAATTATTTCATTGTGTTTTCTCAATTAGAGCCAAAACAGTCCATTATAATAGTTTATTTACTTGTTTTTTTTTTTTTTTTAATTACATGAATCCTGTTAAAATGAACACAGTGCACAAGTTATAAAACACGCAGGAAACCCAGTTATCTGTGAATCTGTCTGGTCAGTATAGATCCCTCTGTTTCTCATTGACTCTCTAAATCATTAATGTTAAACAGTTAAATGGTAACAACAAATGCAGCCTTGATCCTGATATCCCTATCCCCGAGATCTATAAACATGCCTCCTATCAGCCTCTTAGGCCAATTATCCTTAACATATAACAACTCTGCAGTCTGGTTTTAGGACTGAAAGAGTCCTTAATTAACATTTAATCGACCCTCCTGTCGATTCCAATCAAAACTTTTTTTTCCAGCCTCCTTTAGAGCAGAAATCCAAACTGGAACACCTCAGCACTGTCCAATGAAGAGCTATAGCTGATGCACATTGCTTTTCTAGGTGCATCTTTTTCTTGTCAATAACTGGCCAAATTTAATTTAATTGCAGACATTTCAGTAATCTAAAACAAGATGTCAAGTTTTGGTGTCAGTCCGTCAGAATCAGAGTGAGGGATTTTTCTAGTTCTGACTCTTTGCACTGGTGTATAAAAACCATATTAGGAGATTTCATTGTAAAAGAGGAAACAGACAAATTAATACACTCATAGCAGAAAATGGACCAATGCAGCAACAACACAAACAGTAGATCTTGAGCTTAAAGCAATAGGGGTGAAATCTTTTGTTTAATTGAATCTTTGGCTATTTGATTGCCATTATGATTGCTGGCTTTACATACAGTATAGAAATCTGACAGTCGAAAGCCACAGATTCATGCTGTCAAAAGCCATTGTTGGAAATGTGGGAAATCATTAACAGATGAAGAGTTTGTTTTAAATTGTAAATTGCATTTTATGGTTTTTCACTTTCTTGTCGAGAGTTAGATTATATTGATACCACTCTTATGTTGCCTGTTAAATACAATGAAGCTACAGCCACAAGGTACTTATTAATTAACATAATATATCTCTTTGTTTAATCTGTACAAAAACAGAAGTGTAAAAATGGGTTCACGGTATGTGTAAAGCACAACTTGTTGTTTTCACACTTAGGTTTTTGTATGAATGAAACAAAAGAGATGTAAAGTGTTGATTAATGAGCTTTGGAGGTCACCTGTAACCACCTGTGGCTCCTTCTATTTTAGCATCACAAAATGTGAAACTGACCCCCAAACAAGAAGTGCTGAAAAATATCCAAATCCAAATTAAGAGCAGTGTATATTGAACAAAGAGTTACTAGATGATTGCTCTCTGTAGTTTCTTCACACGAACAACCTATTGATTTGTAAGGCTGATTGACTGAAAGAATGTGGGAGTTAAACAAATTAACCCCAGTGACTCCTATGTTATACAGGATTTGCTGAACTACTGATGGCTAAACATAATGTTTGAAAATGATGCCTCCCCTAGCAACTCAGCACTGTACTTGTGCTAAAGCTGGCGTTAAGGATGATCAAAATATTCTGGTTCCACTGACTGAATCCTGGGCATCTAGCAGAACGGACTTGGCAGAAATAGAATATAATATTCATAAGTGTGTTTTAATTAGTGTATAATCACTTGTAAATAAGAATTGTTGTGTTTTCGCTACCTTAGAATGAGCTCTTTATATCTACAGAGAGAGCAGGTCTTCTTCCATGGAATCCGCCATGTTGAACCGCCATGTTTCTACAGTAGCCCAGAACGGACAAACCAAACAGTGGCTCTAGAGAGGGCCTTTCGCATTTTTCGGGAGTTTTGCAGTTACAGTAGGTTCTCTGAGACTAGATGCCACTAAATTCTACAAACTGGTCCTTTAAGCTTTTGACCTGTTCCCAATTATAAGCCATGTGTTCTATCTGTGATATCAGTTTCCAAGTCTGAGACCTGATTCCTAAATTATGAAATGTCAAGGTTTACATCAGTGAAACTATGACCTGGATGAATATCAGGAAAGTCAGTTCTTAGTTCAGAATATCTTTACCCTAACTCTCCTCAGCTGACCGTGCAAACTGTTGGATTGCACAGTTACGCTAGTCACAAATTGAAGACTAGAACTTCTTTTCAGATTATCCACTATGCCACACAGGGTTTAGTAATAATACAGAGGTCATCACAGAGCAGGGCTTCTGCCAGAAAAATTGTTTCGCAGGGGGTTGCTACGCTTGTCACTAAAATTAGCTGGTCTACCTTAAGTGAGTTAAGTGATCCTGTGCTGGAGTTGTCGCTAAGTTCGGCGCTAACCTCCGTCACTTCAGCTGGGTGGCAAGTAAGACACGGGACCTTGGCTTGGATCTTGAGGAGTTGTAGCATTTATTCACCGACAAATAGCTTTAACTGTACACACAGTGCACTACTACATTCACAGCTATACTGCTAATTTCATACGGACTCTCACACATGCTCTCTCTCTCTCTCTCCCTCAATTGCACACTTGCTACGCACACAACCTACGCACTGAGCTATTCCTTTAAGGAGCTATGCTACTTGTAATTAATTTTGTAACTTGTAATCTAATTTTAGTCTAAAAAACATCTTAAAAAATACATTAAAGAAAAAAAAAAAAAAAACATTCCCCAATGCTTAGGCCCGGTGCAGAGTCAATTTAGGCCTGGCAGGCTGCTGGGTTTGCAGCACACTGGAGGAAACCCTGCAGTTGTCTCCTGTCCAGCATCTTTTCTTGATCAGTTCACAAGTTAGCTGCAGCTGGTTCTTCCGTTGGGCTTTTGTATTGTGCATTGTAGGAACACATATATATATGTTGTGAAAGCTGAAATAGGTTTGTTATGAACAAATAAAACTGGCAATTTTGAATCACTCAATTTCTGCAGTTACTCACAATTGAAAAGAAAAAAAAAATGAAGGTCTCTCAAACAAGCAGCCTAGAATGCAGCAAACACTTTATTAACAGCAGAAACCAGGTTGTGACCAGCTGCTGTGTAACCACACAACACCTTCCACAAACCCTGGCCGTAACTACAGCGAGTAGACAAAATAATGTAACCACTCTGAATCATAACTACCAATACCATTGCAAAGGTCAATCATATTAGGTTGATTGCGAAGTAGGTCTAATAGAAAATATGTTTTTTTAGAGTAATATAAATCAACAAAGGGCCCAAACTGCAGGAACATTGGCCAAACAAATAGCAGACTTATTTAATGTTTCAAAGAGAAAACACTGGAAAAACATGGCGAACAAACAAACTGCATACTGCCTCTGTGAAAGTATACTGTAGGAGGGAATGAGATACTTTTGTAGCGATGTTTACAATGGAGATGATTTACTTAATTTTGTTATTCTTCAAATGTAAAAGATGGGGCATGCGTTATTCTATATTTTTCTTATTGTCAACAAATCCCATGAAAAGTCCAAAACCAACTATGTCTTAGCATTATAGCAAATGTAACTCAAACAGGAGTATATAATGCATTTTTCAGGGATTATTTTCAGCCGTTGATTAATAAACATTTGGTGTGCACATGGGTATAAATCACAGGTGCATGTGGAATTGAGTCAAGTTAAACAATTTTGCTCATGTTTATGGTAATGAAGGAACATATCAGTGCCATGTTTTGGCTTATTAATGTATTTTATATTGTGTGTGGACAACAACGGAGCTGTATGGCACAAAGGAAAAGCTATATCAGGCTTTGGCTAAACAGGCAATACTAAACAGGATTGTTAGTTTTGGTCTATTCATAGGATTAGTTAACATAATAAAAATGTAGAATATTACCTTGTGTGTACCTCATTCTGTGTACCCCCTGTAGATGTTTAGAGCATGCTCACTGCTTCCACTGCTAATTCTAAAAGGAAAGCCATCTTTAGTAATTCTAAAGGGGACGTATTATGTTTTCTGTGATTATCTGTTATTTTTTACTATCATGATGTCGGATGTCTATGTTAAACATGGTCAAAGTTCCAAAACTTGAGGTGGACATATGTAAAAATGCTTGCTGCAAGTCAAAAGCCAGGTCTTCATCCTGCTCTGAACACTTTCATTTGCGAAGTTACCTCTACTTCCTCTTCGTGATGACATCAGCTTGTCCGTGCATGTCCACAAACACCCATCCTGTCTATAGCCTTTGTTGCTAAGGTTGTTGCCTTGGTTGTTCCATGTGCTGTTTGCGTTGTCCACTCACATATTTCTGATCTGATTCAGGCTTGAAGATATACGGATATATTTGAGAAGTTTATATTTCGAGTAAAGAAGCAAAATCCAACTACTATTGTTTGTTTCTGTAGCCTCTCGAAGCTAACCAATCAGAACAGAGTGGGCTCATCAGGCAGGTCTCTAAAGAGACAGGAGCTAAAACAGCCTGTTTCAGACAGAGGATGAACTGAGGGGCTGCATAAAGGACCAGTGTAAGATAAAAAAAGGAGTTTTTTGAACTGTAAATCATGCAGATATTCCAGTAGAGTAGAGTAGAGAGAAAATAAAAATATAGACCTGGAAGTGTGCACAATACATTCCCTTGAACACTTGCAAAAGGTAATTTATTTTACATCCACTGTAAATATAAGTATTTTCTGTCAGTCCCTTATTTTGCACATATAGAAAGCACACACAGGCTAGAAGTCAATCATAGAGGAAGAAACACAGACACCAATGTCTACACTCACAGGATCAAAAATACAGTATACCTGAGACCAGGTTGGGTTTCGAGTAAGCAGCAACTCTCACGGCGAGATCACAGCAAGATCACTCTCACTCGCTCCACTTGCGCATTAAAACCCAGAAGTAAATGCAACAGGTTCTCACCACTACTCTGTTGTCAAACGGCGTTCTGGGTATGGTACAAAATCTCAACATGAAATATAGATAGATGAAGCAAGTTGAGGTTGCACCATTTAAGTAAATCACATGACAGTAGAAAAGGATCTTAGCTAGAACTTTACCGGTACCCTTTTTCCAAGAGAAAGACGTGGATCGTACACACAGATAACAGTTCCTTGTGACAATACATGAGTCTAGATTACATAAGTGTTCGGAATTGTAATAATGATCTCATGTCTGTAATTGCAGATGGGAGAAATGATTCCCTGAAGTTTTCAAGCCTGAATTGAGGCAGGACATGATGATTACTTGCTGATTACAATGATTACTGTTGCTGAATACACTGAATAAAAGGGCCCCTAATTATCTGTAATGGTGTATGTTTTCCTTTCTGTCTCAACTTAAAGGAAAACACAGTTGTTGCCTGCGCTCCTGTTCTGTTAGCATGATGTGACAAGATGTTGCACCCAGACTTGGATGGAATATGGTAGACACCTCAATATTGGAACATGGATCCATTAATTAGACAGTGGTAATGAGCTAGGATTTTGAAGGTGGGACAGTTATTTAATAGCGCTATAGTCGGCCACCGGGGGGCCTGAAATTATTAAATTACAGATGGGAAGTCGGATATACTTGGTACATTTGCACAATAAAAAGCTAATTTTAACCAGCTGTTTTCAGTTATGTTGTTTTCTGGTTTGCTGTGATGCTTTTCAGTTCAGCACATTTCAATAGTCTGTTAAAATCAATCAATCAATCAATCAAACTGTAGTTATAGAGCACCTTTCAAACAAGTCAAATGGAATTCAAAGTGCTTCACAAGCCACTGACAAAATGGAAAAGGATGGTAAAAATGGATTTAGAGACTAGGGCACACCAAAACAACTAAAAAGCAATAAAAAAAAAAGTGTCCATGACTCACTGGAGGGATTTTAAACACTAATTTGTGTTTCCTTGTTGTATCTTCTGTTCACTAGCTACAGGATAGTTTTTTTTTTTTTAAATTAAAGTCCAACCACAGTAAACACCGTGTTTACAAACCTGTGGCATGTCTGCATAGCCTCCCTTTCAATTACCCAGCATTTACAAGATATAATTAATTTTTAAAAAATCAAAACAAAACAAAACATGACAGAGACCTGTTTTATAAAGCAGGCTTAACAAACACTGAGTCTAACCCTGAACTCTGAGTTGATTAACCTCAAGATGAGAAAATCCAAGTTTTCAATTCCAGAACAGCTGATCAGAGTCAATTCAATCCGCTCTGAGTATGTTCACTCAGAATTAAGTGTGTGCGTGTTGTGCATGAAAAAAGCCATCATCAGTGGAGCTCCGATACTACGATTCACCATAGCAACAGGTAAATAAAAGGCAACGTCTCTATTTTAATACAGCAGACGGTGCACATTTATCTAAAAAAAAAAAAAGAGCCTGAGTCAATAAGTTAACACAATAAAGTTTCATTCAGTGTTGTCCATTAATTCATCATTTACCAGACTTACATTTCCTTGATGATGATAAAGTGGAATCTGACTGTGTATCAGGCTGTAGCTACATTACATTTTAAATATATTTGTTCAGCTTTAATCTGACGGGGCAAAACGCAGGAGGCAGCGACTGAAGATGAAAAAGTATAGTTAAAGATTTAAAAAAATATATAGATCAAAGACACAGAGACGTGACTGTAAGCTCACAATCTGATCCAGTAATAATGAGTTTGGTGATTTGCACTTGAAAAGGCTTTGAGGTTAAAAGACAGTAGATTTTAAAATTTTAGACATCTATTTGTATGTTGGCTCAACAGCATTCAGTGATGCTGCTCCATCCTGCTCACTCAGAAGTATTAACGTATAATCTCCAATATTATAGGATTGATGTTCCATCAGCGCGACCAATCACATCATGAGCGATAGAGATAATTATTCATTGATCCTACGTGTCTAAAGCTTCATACTGATTTTCCAAATATAACCTGAGATTACACATTATGTGCAATAAACATTTCAGTGCAGGAGCTGCTCTAACAAACTGACAGCTTGTGTGCACAGTTACAGTGTTATGTATAAAAAAAAATAACTTCCACTCGCAAAAAGAAGGCAAAAACAGGTTTTATCCTGAGCTGAGGCTGAAATCATGCTGTGTAATATTTGAATGTGAGAGCAAAAACTGCCGTTCAAAGAAGTGACTGAAGCACAAAAAAGTGGTAACTTTAGAAAGTCCTTGAGTAGCTAAACTAATATCCAACCAGGATTTTGATTCTGACAGACAGTAACCCTCCGCTAATTAACGTGCTTCGATACACGCTTTGATACGGTTTGAATGAATGAGGTAATGAAACAGTGTGGTTGGCTCTGTGAGAGGGAGGAGACAGAGAGAAACTCAAGGTTTGTTGAAGAAAACCTGCTAATGACGCAGGTTAGCTTCACAGTTACCATGGTAACTGACGCAGAGTTTAAGCTAGCCCTCTTTCTGGAACTGAAAACCCAGAGTTTCCCTCATCTCAAGGTTAACAAACTCAGAGTTTTCTTTCTGAAACAGGGCCCAGGCATTGTTTATTGTTCCCTAACAATATCAATAGAGTCAACATGCCTGTGGTCAGAGTCACCTATAAAAACTAAAGAAAGAAACTTTACAATTTATAGTACTCTCTTAAGTGGGTTTAGATGAGTTGCACTCTTTGACCAAAGAGTGCATTTGAAAGTGTGAAACAGTCTATAGTGTATACATGCTCGATAGGTGAGCTCTGGTTCGGGAACAAAATTTAACTGCAATGTGACCTAGACCGCTTATGAGTGACACATCACTATTACATCACCTCAGCTGTCATCATTCAGCTGCCTTCTAGTCGCCACAGTTAGCAAGGTTGTTGTTGAATGAAGGAGCTCCAGTTGATAAAGTAAAAATGGCTTGTTCAAAACTAGCTGTTACAAAAAAAAGAAAGGTTGGTTATATAAGGTTGGTTTTGCCTGAGGGAAGCATGGGACCATTGTGCTTGATTTGCAATGAAACAGTGGCCATGATGAAGAGTGGGAACACAAAACACCACTATGACAAAATGACTACTATGAACAAAACTATCCCAAAGACATGGTGATAAGAACCACAAAACTGACCCAGTTGAAGTTGTAATATCAAAACCAAACATTGTCAATCATGAATGCAGTGAAGAACTTGTTAATGAACACTCACCCCAGTGTCTCCGCCAGTCCAACCGCTGCACCTGTTTATGCTCAACTTTAACGACTTGGTTACACAATGAAGGTGTCACTTCTACCATTAATACAGAAATGCTGTTCATGTGAGTTTTTGTGCTAACATATCATCATGTAAAGCACCCTTAATGCACCTTTGATGCAGTGAATATTTATTAAGTGGCCTCTAAGACTTGTATTTGAGTAATCCTGCTGTAGTGTTTAGAGGTAAAGCTTCAGTGAAGTTTAAGCTTGGGCCAGCTCTGCATAACAGTTCTACTCTGTGAAAAAGATCCAACAACTACAACTTTTTAAATCAGCTGCTAAACACTTTAGAATTTACATGCTGCTTTGCCAGAAAACCAAACCTGGAAGCCAAATGCATAAACTTTTAGAGAGGCTGCAGCTTTCTGCTTTGTAGCTCTTAATGATTTTTGTTGCATCTTCTATGCTACTATATGACACAAAGTTCTGTTACAGGACTGTTTTCTCCTGATAGATTTTGTAGTGTTTTAACTGCCATCAAATGTTCTGCTGACAGATTTCTTGTCAACCCGGTGCTAACTGTATATAAATCAAATCAAACACTCAGCAACCCATTTTGGTACCAACAAGGATTTTAATCCATCGACTCTGCAGCAGGAATAGAGTTCATGATTGAATTGATGGCTTGTTATATCTGTATCTTTACAGATAGAGTTCTTTGACAAATGCCTTGAACCAAAAGGTTTGGCCCTCATGTCTTTTTAGTATTTCAGATTTACCCTTGGGTAAACTGAGGAGGGTAGAAGGTTAACAAGACGGGCTGATAAAACCACTTCTCACCACAGGTTTCCTTTCTTCTGAGCATATCAGCGACGTGCATGTTACTCCTGTTTTAGAAAGACAAAATATGCCAATCCTTGATCTGTTCTGGTGAAATGTTATCAGGTTTGTGTCAGGCGATTGGGCTGGGAGAAGGTTTGGCTGTACTCAAATAGATCTGTCTGTTCTCTCATGGTGGAAATGAGACTAAGCTGCATGTAACAGAATGGAAAAAGGGAAATGGCAAATTAAAAATCCGAATATAGCTCACAATTGCAGATGCTGCAGTGAAATTAGACAGTAGGTGGTTTAAGTAGGAGAAATAGATGATGACACATTTAAGGAGTCTTGATACACACAAATATAACAGCACAATGTGACCAAATCATTTAATCTATTTTCTCTGCAGGCTGTTTCTGTGCCACTCCTGCAGGTTAGTAGTGAATTGGCTAGAAAGTGAGAGGTTTCAGTGAGGTCTCATTCTCTCCTGCATCCATGTTGTTGCTATTTATACCTCCTCCCCCCCCTCTGACTGCAGAACAGAGCCAGGTTGCATATGGCACAGATATTACAGAGAAAGCCCCATGCAGACAGGCCCGGGAGGCTGTGGGCAGTTCACAGGCAAGCGAGCAGCTAAGCCAGGCTATGACTCTAAACTCTACGGCGGCACGGTCCAAGCCACTGAATCCAATGGAGGCTATCAAACCTTTCATCTTTTATGTATGAGCTTCCTGGCTGTCCTACTGCTGGAGGAGGCGAGACACTGGTCCCACCTCACAGGAACCTCTGCAGAATTATTCCATCTGAATTATTCATCGTACATGAGGGCGATATCTTTTAAAGGGACAGACGTGTCTCTATTGCCCCCCTGCTGTCAAATTAAAGGTAATGTGGATGAACAATGGCCAGACACAAGTGCCTTCAGTTGGATGTGGGAAACATGATCTCATCTGGCTCACCTAAAATCCATATAATTGGACCAGAGCGTCATGGTCTCTTGGGACCAGGATCAATAGAGAGGTTTTACTGTAAAAGGATCTATTTCTGGCATTGAAGCTCTACAGTGAAGCTGCCCTCTGCAGTTTTGGACCTAAACTGTGGAATTCTTTCCCTTACCATCGCATACCATCTGTTGGGGTTTTTAAAGCTTCTATGTGTGAAATTTTTAATGCGATTATAGCATCTTTGGAAATGTACTATTGGCATAAGAAAAATGAAAAACATCTTTTTTTGTTAACATATACCCCATTTTACACCTGGCATTAAAATGTGATCTGTACCGGGATACATTATCTGCAGTGGTGGAAGTACTCAGATCCTTTTTATAAATAAAAAGTACCAATACAGCAATGTAAAATTCTCCATTACAAGTAAAAGTCCTGCATGAAAAACAAATCCTACTTAAGTAAAAGTACATAAGTATTAGCAGCAAAATGTACTTAAAATATTAAAGTAAAAATACTCATTTCGTCCATCTGACTGATATATTATTACATATGACATCATTAGATTATTAATACTGAAGCATCAGTGTTAGAGCAGCGTGTTACTGTTGAACATTTATTGGAATGAAACCATGTTAGAAGTCTAGATGAAAATCACTATTTGGTGGAGCTGTTAACAACTCATAGACATGTGAAATGTGACCCCGACTACACACTGCTTTTTGTAAGATGTCAAAAGCCAAAAAGGTTGGAAACCACTGGTTTCATGTTTACAATTTGCTGTATTTTAAAGCTTGTTATATTATCCATTGTGTCAAATCTTCATCTGAAAAGTAACTAAAGCTGTTAAATAAATGTAGTGGAGTAGAAAGTACAATATTTCCATCTGAAATGTAGTGGAGTGGAAGTATAAAGTAGCATCACATGGAAATACTCAAGTAAATTGTACTTAAGTACAGTACTTGAGTAAATATACTTAGTTACTTTCCACCACTGGTTATCTGGAGAAAGAAAACACATGTTAATGCAAAGTGTAAATGCACTCAGGACACATTGGACCACCTTTGGAGGTGGTCAGGCTTGCATCGAGATCAGATCTCAGCCAGGTGTAAATGCAATCTGTACAGCGTGACCACATTCATCAGAAAAAAGCCAGCCCAGTAAGTTGAAAGGTGTTAATGGAGCCTTTGAGTTGCCAAAGTTAGACATTTTTAAACCCTATAGGGACTTGGAGTGCCTGCTAAAAACTTCTTTTTACCTTTGCTATAACCTAGGATATGGTTTTACTGCTCCAATGTTGTTTTCTTATGTACGCTTCTGCTCTATTTAATACAATTTATAAAATTTAGGTTAGTTTCCCCCCTATTTGTCTCCTTTTAAATGTATTTAAATCTTTTCACAGTTCAGATTTTCAGTTCTTTCTTCTAAATAGTTTCTTATTGGTGAAGCACTTTGAGCAATATTTCATGTATTAAAGATACTGTATGAATCAAGTTTATTATTTACCATTATTTTTATTTTAGGCCTTGTGATTTATCTTTCCAGACATTCAAGATTAGTCAGTGGATTTTATTCTAAGATGGCTGTCTGGCTAAAGTTGGTTGTAATCACTGTAAGACATGTGCTTGAAGAAAGTGCATGTCTGAGTCATCCAACCTATCCTGGTGCGCGCATGCACACACACACACACAATAAATAGTTACAGCTTTAATAATAACACCACATATTGTATCTCCCTACAGAGTTCACTGCACAGAAGGAAGCTAGATTGCAGCCTCCTTTAATGATTCATCTATTCTATTTTTACAAGACAGCAGTGAACTGTGCTGTTTTGTTTATATTTTGTTATGCCCTCAGATTCTCTCTTATGAACAATGCAAGTTTAAAACTGACCGCTGCAGTGGTGCATTATATACACTTATTATACACTTAAAGCTCCTTTCCAAAGTCTGGCTCATTATCACACACAGAAATGTCATCTGCAATATTACGTGCTCAAATCCTCGGCTGCGTGACTGGAAACTGGCACAGTAACCTCAGTGTGGAGCAATTAAACTCTGTCTATTTATCGCTGTCTCAAACTGTTCGTAGAAGGTGCAAGAACGAGCCTTCAGCACCTTTGTATCTCCATCAGAAGCCTGATATAATTAGCCCTGCTTTGTCCTGCCTGGAGCCATTGTCTTTGTTTTGATGATATCGCAGTCACACTGTAATTGCATTCACTTTCACTCTGGTGGCTTTATAACCTATTATAGATTGGAATTGGAATTTGTTCTGTTACGACTAATTACAGCCAATGACATTTTTGCACCGCTTGGACATGATGCAGAAGATTCATTTTATGCCAGCAGCTGAAACTTTTATCACCAACAAAATGAAACAACAAAGAAGGAGTGGAGATTAACTTCATAGCATCCAGCTAGAGATCTGACTTTGCTGTTCCACTGTTGCGTACGGTCACATCAAGGATTGAAGGATTTCGGTTGTCACATGGAGACTACATAATGTATAGTGACAGGCGTCACAAGATTGTGCACAAGACAACTAAACTATTGTGCAGTAATCTGACGCGCCAGATGGTTTGTTACACAAAACCATCTGAGATGTCGTCCTTGGGCAATGTTTGTAAAAGGGCAGGCGCTTTCAAAATATACTTGGCAGGTGATTGGATGAACCATCTGTTGATCACCGTCTTACCTTGTAAGGCAGCCGGATTCGTAAGATCATGAGATCACACGAGAATCCTCGTGGAACGCTGATTGATCCGAACCACTGGTGGTTGGGAGGCAAACGCATGAGTTGAAGCCTGACAAGATAAATTTTTGCATGATGTCATGATCTTGCAGCTGCCTTGCAAGGCTGTTTAGTAAACCTGAGGAACAGTAATGTGCACTTCAGCAGTTTTCATCTGTGGTTACAACAATAAGAGTTTAACTAGCTGGCTATAACCATCCATAATCTAACAATCACATGGATGGATCATATTTCTGGGCTATGAGCAACACCAAGGTATTATCGCACACACAGATCATTCAGATCAACAGCTAATTTCAGTGTCACCTCAGCTGCTGTTATCACAGGTATTGTGAGAGAGACAGGCTGAGAGAAGGTATTTCCACAGATAACTTGCTGACATAGTTACAATTGGGAAGAGTAAACATTACATTGGTGTAACACAGATGTGTTTACACTTTTTTATCATCTGTCTTAAGTATCCTCTGAGGTTGCTTCAGCAGTCAGATTTCAATCTTTAATCTTTCAATCTTTAAAGCGTCTTGAATGCACATTTCGCTTCTTTGATATCTAATAGCTATCCGATTTGCCCGATCTGATATATCAAGTGACTTAAGTATATATGGGGTCATTATCACACAAGTCAAGTTTATTTTATTTACATAGCCCTATATCACAAATTTGCCTCAAAGGTTTTACAATCTGTACAGCATTCACCTTATAGACCCTTGATTTGATTAAGCACATTGCCAACAATGCCTACACTATATGCATCAGAGCTAATAACTATGAGTGCATCGCAATTCCCTTAATTGCATCCAATGTTTCCCTAACTTGCATCTTTTCCTTGTGTCTAAGTCCCTCCCATTGAAGATGCAATGAGAGATGCAAGGAGTAAATGCAAGGAGAGCAGAAACAGAGAAATATGTTGATAAATCGAGAGATGAGACGTCCTTTCCTCTGAAGCATCACGTGAAGCGACGTCTGTTTCTGATGATGTCAGCAGCTGATTACAGCTGGATCAGCTGTCAGTCGGCTTTAGCAGCTGTAGCAACTTTTGATGGCGTTTGTGTCTGCACACATGTGCACTGTGCTAATACTAATAAAGCTGCACAGTCATCACTGCCAGAGCAGCAGTGTTTTTTTCTCTGTAGCCTGTTACATGTTTGACAAACACCTGCACATGAATAAAGACCCGCATTGTGTATTTATACTGTGCACTGTGTCCTGCTCAGATACACATGCACCATTTCTACTGGCCGAATGTGTTTGTATCATTTATTAATTATTTGCATCTGTATTTATTGATATTCCGCTGGTGAATTCATTATTTAATAACCCAGAATATGATTAGGGTGTATCTTGAACACTGGAAATTATATATTAGGCTAAATGTTACAGGGAAAATGGAAATTATATAACTCATATCAAAGCCGACGCTCAGGAATTTTCAGCCTCACATGACTGAATAGAAATTACGATTAATTATGTAAAATATAAATGTGTTTAAAATGTGTTTCTTGCTGACAGATCCTCTCCTACTTTCCCTGACTTTAATTTTACCCCCTAATTAAAGTTAATGGCATGACAGATCATGAAAAGAAGAAACTTTACTTTAAAAAACTATTTTTAACTACATGCTGAATCATAAAACAAATAGAACATAAGACTTGGGAGTGATACACTTGAGTTTAATCTGTAATCTTCCCACTCGGTCATGTTGTGATGCATCAGTTCAGTCCGATCAGCTGCAGCATCTAATCAATAACTGATATCCAGTAAGCGGGCATGTTGATAAAAGAGTTCTGTGAAAGCTGCTCTTGTGTATCCGGGCTCCTCAGAGATCCCTCCTCGCTCCTCAGAGCAGAAATAAGCACATTGGGACCAGCCTTCATGATGGTGGACCGGAACAGCCTTCGGGTCAAATGAGGAATCGAAGAGTGACAAACGATCAAATAAGGGAATTGGGATGTACCACATGACACCAGATCACAGGAGAGGTTGGCTTTAAAAGTTATGCTGAACTGGGGAAGATTGGTTTCTGGCGCTGTGCACCTTACGACTGGAATAACTTGCATCACAGCTCGATGTTAGAGACACTTACTGTATTTCTCTGAGGGACTGTAAGATTTTACCAGCTGATATCTTTATCGACGTTTGTAATTGTTTTAATTAGTGCTTCTGTGGGTGTGTGTAATGATTGTTTTGTGTGAATTAAATGTCTTATTGTCATCTTGTGTATATGTAATCTGTTCTTAGTGATCTTGATCTCAATGAGATTTCCTAATAAAGCTTAACTAATGAACGCTAACACATTGTACAAAAAGTATAAATGCATAAATAAATACATATTACATAAAAGGGAATATGATTAACAAAGTAAAACTTTCACTTTTCCACCACCTCAGATGAAATTTGAATACTTCCTGCCTTTGCCCCATGTTTTCAGGCTACCATTTGTTATGAATAAATATTATCCAATCATAGTGTCTAATATGTTATCTGAGATAAGAACACAAGCCAACAGCAACATTCCTGATGCTTAGTTACCCATTTAAAATAACAAACAAACAAACAAACAAACAAAAAATAGAGCTAACCGTAATACTAATCTCTAGAAAAGGTACAGAGGGAAAGTATGCTGGGATTTAGCAGCACTGGGCTCATCTCCCATAATATGGTCACGGTACTTCATGGATTAACTGTCAACACCAACAAGCTGGTTACCGAGTCAACACCATCATGGCTGTGCTTTGCTGGTAATTTACCGTACCACAAAATGTAGCTGTGGCAGCTTCGAGGCGAAAGGTGTCACTGACAACCTTTAAACTCAAACTGAAGCCTGTAACACGCCGGAGCGAACGCTGAGCATATCGCTATTGGCATGTGAACACCTTGCCAGACCAGTCTTGCTGATTTTCATGTTTAAAGTGCAAATGAAACTTCATATGCCTTTGGGAGTTGAGAAAGTTTCACCACTGCTGGGTCTTATTAAGAGATTAGGACCCTCTTTATTGTAATTTCTCAGCACTCACATACATTGAAACGAAATTTATCTTCTGCATTTGACCTATATTATACACCAGGAGCAGTGGGCAGCTGTGGTGCAGCGTCCGGGGACCAACTTCAGTTCTTTTTGCCAGTGCCAGTGGTCTGACAGGAGTATTAAAGCTAACATACATGTTTTTGATGAAACAATTTCAGACAAAGGGGGGGTGCTCACACTTTCCCCCTGGTTCCATTACTGTGAGGTTGACAGGTATGGATTTGTGCAATGTTAGTCTCACATCAAAATCTGTAATAGCTACGTTGGTCCACTATAAAAGGAATGTCAGCCATTTTTTTTTGTTTGTTTGTTTGTTTGAAACGTGGCTTGGACACAGGCCAACAGAAAAGAATAAGCCAAAAAAACAAAACAAAACAAAAAATAACATAGACATCTCACAATTTTATTATTGTGAAACTAATATGTTTTGTGCTGTGGACCAATGTAGCTATTACACATTTTGATATGAGACTGGGTTATTTATTGGTTGTCAGACTAATGCCGCATCCTTTTAAGCACCTGGGTATCATATACATGTTTTAGATGGGGGTGCTGTTTAAAATGGAGGGGAAATATTTCTTAAAAGTTGGGAAAAGTGTGAGATAGAACAACCCTTCTACATACTATAGGAGCAAGACACCCAGACTCATAAAGATGCAAACAAATGACAAAGACATTTTACAGTTTTGTACTTGAACCAAAACTCTCAGATGCTGCTGTTGACTCAAAAACTGCTCCTTTAGAGGCTGTCCGACTCCTGTCCAAAGCTTTCTGCCACAGTAAATCCACACTAACGCTCCTCTATATAGATTATAAGGAGCCATCAGAGAAAGCCTGAATTTATATTTCCTTAAAGCGAAGTTCTGTTGTCAGATTGATTTAAACAGCTTTACCAATTTCACAGTATTTTGATGAAATATAGTAGCTGTGCAACTGTAATGCGTTTGGGGAAAACACTTCAAAAAAATACATCGGATTGGATTCGGTTAACAGATATTTTATTCTAAAAGACTGATTAGCATCAGGAGCAAAAAAAAAAACCAATCAGACATCCCAGCTTTTAACTGAGCTATAGTAGAGCATTTAGCAGCTAAAGAGCCAGATATTTCCCTCAGGAGCTGATGGAGACTGAAACAGATCTAAAAGGAGAGTAAACAGTGGACGTAAATTCATCAGATGGATGGGAACATGATTCTAAATGAATGTTGCTCTGTGTCTGCTTGGTATATAAATAGGCAACTGTTTGCTAATGTATTACTGTCTGCTGTATGTCTCAGTTTTAATGGATACCGATGGCGACCAACTTTTTTACAGTAGAGGAGAAACAAGAAAATATATCCATAGAAACTTTTCAAACCACTCCTCCTGCATAATCCACCTCCCCACTGTATCTTCCAAATGTTCATACATTTGCTAAAATATAAATAAATAAACTACTTCTTTATTTATTTACATTTCTCACGTAAAAAGCTTTTGCAAATGTTACAGTACTGGTCTTACATCAGTCAGACATGCTTCACCTTTGGAAACACAAGGTACCTACAACTGAGATCATTCATTACTGATTTGCCAGGTAGAAGTCGGTGCATCATCATGCTTGTTTATTTATTTAGGTGAAATGATTTTTACTTATAATGGACCATTTTTACAAGGTATTTCAGTGCCTCCTCCACCTCTACCATCCTTATCTGCTGGCAGTTTGCAGTCAGGCCAGTTTGCAGCCTTAAAAGTCTTCACTCAGCAGGTTTGCTTCATTTGATGAGCTGTTGTCAACCAGTTAGCTTGCAGTATTGTGACTTAAGTCAGTACATCTGGGGTTTCTGGGTAGTTGCTGGAAAAAATCGTAACAAACAACAACAAGCAAAACAAATTCTGAACAAACCTGAATGTCATGTGCATAACAAGGAAATTGGTTTTATCCAAAATCCATTCAATTAGTTGATATTCATAGAACATTTTCTCTTTGAAGAATATTGCTCTCATCTGGCAACAAAGCAAATTATAGAAAATATATCACACTATAGATTTTATTTCATTTAATACAAACAGAAAACAAACAATTCTAGCATTTGAGATATACAGAAACTTGGTCTGACAAGGGAGCTCTAATTAAATGTGTGGCACAGTAACTATTTCGTGTCAAAATGTAGAACTTTGAAAGTGTTGGACCACTGGTCAGATTTAGAAGAAAGCTTTGAGGATGATGCTTTTTGTTGCTGATTGGTCCGAGTCTGTCTGCAGCGTTTGCTGGGAACAAAGTGTTTGCTTGGTACTTATTCACTGGTATGAATGAAGACTTTATTAGTTGGTCAGAACCAACATAATATGGTTGTACATAACAGCATGAGTACTGTACTGTACCTGCCACAGCGTTTAAAGCTTCAGCACTCAGGAGGGTGCAAAGACAAAACTCTCCAGCGAAGGATCAAAGGATGCTGGATTTAAAAATAAAAAAATTTGAGAGCCAGCTGCTTCACAAGGCAAGCCGTCATTTTGTTTTAGTCAGGGTTAGAGGAGAATGAGGCATAGCGAAACACAGAGATGCTGCTGCTACTCTTCTTGACTGCAAGCTTTACAGTTCTGTCTCGAAGGGCAATACAGAGTGCTGTAAAGTGAGAGGGGCTTTAATTGAAACAGTGGAGGCTTATTCAGTCCTGCTGCTAAATGACTTCAGCTTGATGTTTGCTTCTCAAGCATCTGTCACACCAAGACTATGAGTATAAAAGAGACTTCAGCACGAGCAACAGAAATCATGCAACTGAACACCATATAGTATAGCAAAGTAAGTATAACCTAATTATGGTTTGAACATCATTTAATCATCATTCAATAATTAATAGTATCAATAATGTTAAATTTAACCCACATAAAACACATTTTTGTAGTTTAAAATGCATTGAAGGGTTGGTTTTCTTACTAAGAAGGAGGGTAGAACTGTTATTTTCTTTATCTGTTCATCTGTAGATTATTTTTTTCAACCGAGTGATTAATCATTTAGTGGTTAAGTGTTAATAAAATATCAGAAAATAACAAAAAAAAATGCCCATTACAAAGTGACATTTTCTTGTTTTGCTCAACATAACCCAAGATAACCCGGATTTATTCAATTTGCAATGATATAAGATAAGATTTAATTCATCCCTGGGGGGAAATTCACATGTTACAAGAAACAGGCTAAAGAGATAGGATAATCAAAATGAAATGAAGTCAAATGAAACAAAGAAAACAAAGAAGCTGGAACCTACAGATGTTCGGGAGTTTTGCTGGCGATAAGCTCATGATTCAAACAGCCTGATGGATTAATCGAGTAATTTTTTTCAGCTCTAGATCACTTTTACTACCTGCCTCCCTTGATAATATTAATCCCACCTGAATGAAACTTAAGTATAACAACGTAACTGTACTATGAGCAGGATATGTAGTACCTGCCAGCCTCATGCCATCAGTTTATTAACACTAAAGCTTTAACTTTACAGTGCCAAATGACTTAGGGCTGCTAATGTATCATAGTGACAGTACCTCCAGAGAATGGAAACCGCACTGAACTCTCTCCAAAGCACAAGAGGGAGGAAGGCCGTAGAGATTTTTCAAGCTCGTGTTATGTTCAGCGTCGCATCTCCACGCTTGAGAGAGGATAGTGTTTGTCATGACGACAGGGGAAACATCTGGAGTGCCATTTGTTTTAATAATGCATTGTTTGTGACTTTATAATCAACCTCAACACAGTCGGAGTCACTAAACTCGGTAGCTTCCTCTCCACGCCGAGTCCCGTGACAATAATCTGTCGCTGACACATGTTGAGAGTACACATAGAGATATTGCTCTGCAAGCAGCAGCTAGTTTGCATTTCCACTCCTCTGTACTTGATGAGTCGCCTCCTTTCTGCTTTGGCTCTGTGTGAATTGATGCCCCATTTGCTCAGATAAGAGAGAGAGAGAGAGGGAGCTGTTTGTGTTGTTCGTCTTGCTAAAAGCTTTCCTTTTTTTTTAGAGAAGTAACGTGTTTATTCACCGACAGGGCTGTAATGTCTTCAGATACTGACACAACCGGTTGTATAGCTGTACAATGTGGAAAAAAAATATGCAATATGTTATATATCTGATGGCAATATGAGATGATATTTAAAAAAGATTTTTAGCAGGGTAATAGAATCAAAATAATGTAATAAAATAACACCAATTAACAACACATATTCTATAGTATATGTCCAATATACTGGTGCTAATCAGCCTTTTTGTGATCTCTTTGTGTTCCTAAATCGTCATCCCACGTTTGTGTCTTGCTCAACAACACTTCCAACATGCAAATATTACATTTTAACAGCATTTGAATACATGTTTTAGGAGACTTTCTATGAAAATTGTTTTTGCAGTTTGACTGCTGTGTTTTTCTCATTGGGACTGAATTTAAATTGAGTTTTTAGCACCACAATTCCCATAATGATTTGGGTGAAATAGGGGCATTTTGGAAAATCTGCACCCTGAAATGCATCGTACACACAACAATAAACTGGATTCTATTGATACTGAAGTAAAAGCCTAAAGATGATGATTATTAGTTTAGAAGGAGCACTGGATTTAGGGATGTTCATCCTCAATAGACGTTAGAGAAACAGCTTTTCAATACAAAATCTTTAAATCAGATGCTCAGACAATTTCTAGTTTCATGTTAGGATAAACATACCGATACGATGCCTCGCTCCGCTGCTTCAGGTCCTTCATGGTGATACGCGCTCATCCTGGTCTGGTCTGGTAACAAAAAGTTATTTAAAAGCTTTTGTCAAGCATCAAGGTGCCATTTAGAGCTACTCGAACACGTCCGACTACATCCTGTGACAGCAGCTGCTTCACAGTGAAAAACAGCAGCAGCTCATTGTTTCATGTCTTGTCTCCATCAGATTTGTGGCAGTTTGCTTTTTTTTTTTTTTTTACTGTGAAGAAGCTGCAGGATCAGTTTGAATTATAGCCTGTATTATAGCTCTGATGATTTACAGAAAAAAAGAGTTTAGAGTTATGAATCATACTTGTTCTGATGTTACAGCCCTTAGGCAATGTGTTTTATGTGCAAATTCAGGAGTGATACAAACGAAAATATGTGCGCACGCATTCGTATCGTGTCATATGTGATCATTTTAGGTGGTTGCTGGTGTTCGACTGAGCTGTGACAGAGATGTTTTCTGGGAGAGAAGCGAGGCGCCCTTGAGTGACCTTTGGCTGTATTATCTCTCTGTATGTCTCCTCCCTGTTTTTCATGTCCTGATCGTATCTCCCAGCTCTGCTCTGCATGCTGCCCACGCTGCACCACTTGTTAGCTCCACTGCCATGTTTCTTTTTTTTTTTTTTTTTCTCACCTCTCTCTCTCTCTCTCTTACAAAGGATAAAAAAAAAATACAGCAGGGCTCATTCAGAGGTAAACAATGTGGCTTTGGCTGTCAGCTTGTGGCTGTGAGAGAATGATTAAGGAGCCTGCCATAAACATGACTGTGTGATGATGAGGTTATTTGCCGATTTGTTGCTTTATTCGACACTTAACGACATGGTAGTTGAAAGCTCTCGGGGGATGATTTATCAAAATATAAGCGGGATAGTACCAACGGATCCCAGCCTTATCCTGACATCATATTTTTCAAGTATGCAGAGCATGCCTAATTGAGATAAATAGCTGTGTAAGCAGTGCTGATGACAGAACGGAGGCTGGCTGGCTGGCTGGGGAGCCAACCGGCCGGAGCCGTCCCGCTCTCAGATCCAGCGATCGGGCTGTTTGTCAGGCAGAGTGGGACTGGGAGAGTTAGGAGGTAATTAAGCTTGGCTGAGTTGTGATGAGGGGGGTGGCTTTCTGTTCGAGCTCTCCTGGATCTCTACAGGGGCCCCGGCTGTACAGTTGCGTGGTCCCTCAGAGTGAGCCAGACTCCCAGCAGTGGGCTTACCGGAGGCCTGACAGATACTGATATAGCACCTCAAAGCGCTCAACACGCCACTAAATTAGCTCGCATCTCAATTCCACCTATTTCCCATGTGTGGGTTTGTGTTCTTTATATATATATATATATGTGTGTGTGTGGATTCATGCTGTATGTGTACAGTGTGAGTGGTTTGAAGCACAGAGTGCCAGCTGTGGTGTTAAAACCTGCCCACAGCAGAGGAGGATTGTGTAGAGCTGTGGGGGGTGGAGCAGATTATGGAAAGGATCTCAGCCTAGAGAGTTGTTAACAAAACACATGCACACACGCTGACAGACACACAAATCCACAGTATATGGAAGGAGATTAATGCCCACAGAGACTATAGTTGAGCAGCATACATTTTAATTTCTTGAGTTTGTATTAAATCTCTGATTTTTAAAACACATTTTTAAAAATAAATGAGTTAAACATGTATTAGTTTCATACTATTTAGAATGTAATGTGTGTTTGAATTTGACTTTTTGGTATATTTTCATACTTACTGAAATATATGACAAGTGACAAGTAAAGATATAAGACTGTATATCCAACAGGTATACATACATTTTCAGTAGCCACTTAAAAGATGGATGGTATGATGGATGGGTGTAATAAGTTTGGCCATGCTTACATCTGCCCATAGTATAGCCTACTGTACATCGGACAGGGAAATACAGACAGAGTAATTTTACACTATGCTATCTTGGAAATAAGAAGTGTCAAAAACAAAAAAAAACCAGTGCATAATTTCTGGTTTGCAAACAATGCTGTGGAGGGAAGAAATGAGAAGGAAAAGAGTTACAAAAGACAGCAGTGACACCTTGCAGACATATATAGTTTACTGCAAACAGATGCGACGCCATCCTTGTTACTGTTAAAACACTGAATCTGATAAATGACATGTGAAAGGGTTGCTTGTACTGCCTGTCACACTGAGAATTAACACCCAACTCTGCAGCTATGTGTAGATTTTTTAGTTTTGTTGTTTAGCCAATATAAGCTCATTGTTTTGCTTGTTTGACTGACTGCTATGGCAACCATATGAAGCTGTTTCTAGCAAACAAGCTGGGTGCATATATAGCTGCTCAGCATGAAATAGCAGAAAGCAGGGGTGTATCTACCAGGGTGGCCAAAATGCCTTGCCCCCCCAGCTGCTACCCAAGTTTTGGATCCAATTCGAAAATATATATATGGTCAGAAATTTACAAGAGTGATACTCTGATGTCCAAGTGCAAGTGAATGCAGCAAGAGATGACGCTCCCTGTAGACTCATAGGTTCTACCAGAGCCATATATGCTGCCGCTAGCCGTCCCTGCTGCACACAACGACTGCTGATGGCTTTTTTTCCCGCTTAAGTGTATGTGTAGGGTGGCCAACTTCCATTCGTAGAAAACACAGAACGGCCGCAGATGGATAGTGACGGGGTTGTTTTGTTGAAGCGTGTTTTGTTTAGTAGCCTAACTCATGTTTGATTGTGTGAGGGACGGATTAAACCTGACTAAACCCAAATATTCACTGGTGCTTTGGATTGCCTGTAGCTACCAACATCTCTGAAACTGCTTATTCTGCAGACAAACAAGCACTAAAATCACTCACTCCAAGCCCCAAACAAAAAGACACATTAGTCAGCAATGCAGTGACAGCTTATTCAAAGCTTACCTGAGAGTTTGCACTTTCACCACATTTTCAAATTGAAGCTCAGAGAACAAAGGACTTTTACCGTTTAATCAGCATTACTGGATAAACACTGGATATCTTGGATCGTAACATAACGTGTGTCTTCACAGAGTATAACTGACACAACTGGTGATTATCGTTTTTATATGTAGGTCTCTACCTTGGAGCCAATTTAAACCACAACAACTTGTGTGTTTCTGAGCTTTTTGTCACTCTGCCCTCTAGTGGTCAAAAATGCTGAAATTTAAATTCTTTAAATTCTTGCAGAGACATATCTTTTAGTGGCGTGACAGTGGCAAACCCTGTTTTTGAATCTAACTCAACTCAACACATGGTGAACTCATTTGTAATAAATTAATTTATGTACTTTTGAAGTGCAATTAATAGGTAAAGCAAAGTCTTAGCCCCACAAACCGCATCACCAGCGTGAAGTTACCGCTAAAACCACTGATTGTCTTTTTAATAGTTCTGTTCCTGTTTAGGTTAATAAGAAAATATGATACAATGCGCTCGACTCACAATAATAAAGCAGGGTGCTGAATCCTTAAAGTAGTGAAAATGAATAAGAAAGGCTAGGACAGCACACCTAGTTTACTTTATTTAATGGACACACTTAAAAAAAAGTAAACTAGGTGTGCTGTCTTAGCCTTTCTTATTCCTGTTAAGATTAAACAAACATGATTCATTGTCTAAACATAAGGTATCTTTAAAGTTGTAGGTGCATTTTTTCACTTTGGACAGAGTCAGGTTAGCTGTGTAGCCTGCTTCCAGTCTCAGCTCTGCAATCAATCTTCTGCTTTCTCTTGGAAAGAAAGCAAATGCATATATTTTCCAAATTATCAAACTATTCCTTTAAATACAATAATAATTTAGACGTTACATTTTTTTCAGTTTCAGTTTTTGATTTATCCTACGAAACTGTGTTTTGCTTCATTCAGCAGCTCAATAGAGCTTGACAAATTCAAATTCATTCAGTTAAAGTTCCATTTCTTCTGGCACTAATTTAATTTCATACCACACACTCGCACAAATATGCAAACATACTTACAGTTCAACACTGGGTTCACAGCCTTCCTGTGCATGTGTTTGGTCTGTGTTAGAGACACAACATGCAAATGTCGGCACCCCTGGAGGAAATCAAAAGGGAAGTTCATTTCTCTAACCAATATCTAATATTCCTCTGGCTGGATTTTGCATCAGGGCTCTGCGTTATTGTTCCTTTAAGTGACAGCCGATGACTCTCCCACAGATGGATGGGCTTTATTTCTCCGAGTTTCATCCTTATTTACTGTAATCAAACTGCACTCAGTCTGATGGCTGGTGATAAAGAGCTGTCAGCTCTGTCGGAGGCCACATGAGGTGGGCTCGCCCTCGCAGGATGTTATCTGTGACCCTTCTCATTAGATAGGTGACACTTCACATCACACTTACCGGACAGAATTTACAGGATTTTTAATGCTTACAGTCAGGTTATCTACTCACAAAGGGAAGGAAAGCTTGAACTGAATCATCAATGTTTCATCAATTCAGATTTATGAATTTTTCAGCAGCCAAGGAGCTCTTCAAATGCAAGCCAAATCAACTTAGGAGAGGCTTGCTGAGAGCTCGGCTGTGTTTGGAGGCAGCTTGACATGCACTCACAGCCTCCTTCACGTGCGTCAAACTCTGCTCCTCCTTTGTTTTTTGTACAAACAGTGTTCACTTTCTGTGCCCTTTTCAGAATCTTATTCATTATTCCTTGCCATTTTGCTGTACCTGCACAGAGCTGAACTACCTTATTCAGTTAGTTATTCGGGGTCTCTTGTTTGTTGCTTTTTGCATTTTGCTTTTCGATGGGAAACTGTAAACTGAATTTGCAACATCTCCGCTTCAGTTGTAGTCAAGGTGAAGTGCCATCAGTGGTTACTATTAAGATAGCATTTTAGTAACATAACCTTGCATCCTTAAGAGTTTTTTTGTTTGTTTGGTTTTATCACAGGATTCCATTTCCTGCTTCAGTCCTTTATCTTCAAGGCAGCCAAGCCCCTGCTCTGCAGTCCAGGCTCTCTGCTTTTTTACTCTCCACTGCAGACCTGCCTTGAGCAGTCGAAAGCAGGCTAGCTCCTCAGGGACAGTCTGCTGTGTACTGGATGGATGACTGGCTGGCTAGCTTCATGTGTGGATGTACAGATGACTAGAGGGCTGGAAGTGTGGAAATAAAGATGACTGGCCTCTTGCAGGATCTGAAAGAAATAAAGAAAAAAATGGCCGTGAACATTTGTGACATGCCAGAGAAATTAAAAAGGAATCAGAAAATATATCTTTTTATTTCTGTATATGTTCCCTGTTGAGCTGTCAGTCTAGTAAATACTGCCCCATATGAGCCACCATAGCCAATTTGAGAGAGGATGTAATTGTGGGATGTATTCCCAGGTTTTATACATTTTATTTTTGTCCTAATTTGGTGTTTACACAGATACATGATGAATATCATTAATGCCATGGTTGCCACTGACCTTCGCAGACTGAGCTACCAGAATTCCTTAAATAGTAAAACTGTGGATGAGAATACAAGTAAATTCTCAGCCTGAGTAGGAAAAAAAAATGTCTAGCTTGATCAGAACAAAATGCTGACTAACACAGAATTCTGAAGCAACCAAAATATAAGAAAGTATATTATATCTTAATATATTAAGATAAACTTCCCCCCGTTTTAGCAGTGATAAATAATGTACATTTAAAATTTCTTGCCAAGATGCAATGCAAATGTATTATTTTATGTTTCAGTGTGTCAGTTTGGGCAAAAAGACACACATCTTTTTTTTAAATTCCACTGTGGAGTTCAGTGATATTAAAATCAAGCCAGTAATGAATGACATGGTTTAGGTTGCTTAGGTAAGTCCCAAATGGTAGAAATTGTATAGCACAAGGGCGACCTAAATTTGGCACATGTAAGGTGCTGGATGCCGGACTGACCTGCAAGACCTGCAAGAATCGACCTCACTGACCCATAGCTGGCTTGAGTGCTGCTAACCAGAGTCTACACACACCAACACTAAGCTGAACCTGGGATACATCGTTTGGATTCAAGATCTGATCTAGATGTTGTGATCTGAGGAGATCTGAGGATCTCGAGGACCTCCATGTCTTTAGATCTTTAGAAAATCTGTGTACTGTCAATAACATCTTCCCTGATGGATGAATCACACAGCTGGAAGGTTATTATGGTCAGTGTTTTTTTATCCTGTGTGTCATCTGCCAAGTAGTTATCACTTCAGTCTTTATGGGTTTAGTTAATTGGACACAACTGATGCCAGGAAACTTTGATGTATTATTCTTCTCTTCTTGTACCTTTTAATGTTGTTGCTCTTTGTAAGCAGAGCCCAGCAGCCTCTGAGCAGATGCCAGTGATGGTGAATGTATCGCTATGGGAACTGTAAACATATGACGGCTGTCCAACAGAGACGGAGAGACTGGCTGTACAGTAGAGACGCTCTTTGATCTTACACTTGAAGATAGAGTGTTTGTGTTTCTCCATAAGTGCATCTACAATTCACTGTGCAGGGTTAGTCTGTCTACATGAACAGGTTACTGATGTTTATGGTTGAAACTTTGTCATGAGTTGCCAATTTAATCCAGGCTTGAAAACCTCAAGTTGGAATGAAAAAGGTGACATTTTGCTGCTTTCCTCTGTTTTACATAGTTGTAAATGAAATATCTTGGGTTTTTGACATTTGGTCGGACAAAACAAGTAATTTGAGGATGTTACCTCGTGCTCTGGGAAACTGTTTTTCACTATTATCGGACATTTAATAGATCAAACCATTAGTTGAAATAATAATTAACCGATAAATCAACAATCAAAAACTAATTATAAGTTGCAGCCCTAATAATTTTCTCTGTCTTTTGGCCGATGAATGTCAGATTTCAAGCGTTTGTCACTGCTTAATGACTGGATATAGTTAAAAAAAATGGAGCTTAGCTGCTTGGCCATGTGCCACTTAACATTTTCTCTCTTCTCACTTCTCTCCTTCTCTCTGCTGCACTTGAAGATGGCTGGTAATAAAACTCCACTGACTACATTGCACAGTGTGTATCCTGGTGAATATGATAAATTCACTGCTTTTCTGGAGAGTCAGCATACATCAAGACACCGTCAGTACTTAGCGTTTTATATTAACTACGTGCAGGTCTTTTGACACACATGGTACGCTGTTGGCTACAATGCTTTGAGAGGCGAATCACTTGTGTCCCATAGAAAGTGAATAAGGGCGAACTCTGTGCACCGCTTTCACCGCTTTGGACAAGGTATAGTTCAACTAAGAAGCAGCACTTTCATGTAACATTTTAACAGCAATCTAAAACAAAGGGGCTTATCTCTATCTATGATCCAGCAGGTCACTGCATCAAGTGCAGGTGTTTGTCCAGACAGAGCGTGGACACCTTTAGACTTCTGCCCAATCACACAGGTGCCATGTTTTCTATTCACATGTACAAAAGGCAGCGACTTTGCAGCCCTTTGAATCAAGCATTGTGGATGTGATCATGACTGAAGCTATTGAAATAGATTAGTGTAGATTATTTATAGCCACTATGTGTTTTATTTGATTATATCATTTTTTAAGCAGTTCTGATGACATAACTGACTCTTTATTAACAGACAGTTAGTACAGCAGTCAATATAAATTTAAGCACTGTGCACAGAAACATACAAACCTATAAGAGGCCATTTATAGTAACCTTCCTCCTTGTGTCTTGGGTATTGAGGGCTCTCAGGTATTTCCCTGCCAGTTGCTGCCCTGCTGGACACTCGGCCCTCTAGAGAACTCTGCCCTGATCTACTTTGTGCCCTTGGCAAAACTTGAGCATACAGTAATGTGCTTATCTAGCTGTGACACTGTGACATGAGTTTTCCATATCAGGCCAGACAGAAGTCCACACAGACTTCACTGGCTGTGTCTTTGGTGAGTGAAGTCTCTGTGGACCGCGGCTGAGCTCCTCTTCCTCACTGCCAGTTAAAGAGGCCATCTGTAAGACTTAGCCGAGCTGGGGGAGGACCCGCCAGACTCCTGATTAAAGTGATGAGCTGTAAAATCGAGAAGGAGGGAGGGTGGAGGGAGGTGGGGGGGGGGCGACAGCCGGCTGCTGCCTGCTACACTGAGTTTCATCTTCCTGCTCTACCTGTTAATGGGTTTGTTTATATCTGAAAGCCTGAGATCTCTGTACAGTGGAGACTTTGAAGGCGTCTGCTTTGGTTTTCCTCCCATCACACCGTTCCATCAGTATTAGTAGATTGTTGATTGTTGTTTTCTTCAAGTTGGATTTTTTTGCAACTGTATCCATTGGGCAATTACATTAAAGTGTGCCTTTGTACACAAACACAGACTTTTTTTTAAATTTTTTGACAGATTTGGTACATTTTGATGTTGGCATCTTGTGTGTGTGTGTGTTTGTGTGTCAAACACTATGCATATTTTCAAAATTAAAAGAGAATATAAAAAGTTTAAGGATGTAAACTATACTGTACTTTTTCACATTGTAATTTTAAATGGCAAACAAGAACAGTTCCAAAAGATCAATCAAGATTCAGTAACAAATCTGGGTCATAACTGACATTGATTGACAGCTGCGTGCTCAGTTTAAATGCATGAGTGAAAGAGGATGCCAGGGCTTGGAAGTGTTGATATGAGGACTCAGACAGCCGTTTGTGACATCAGCCTATTTAGATGAGGCGACCATGCACACCTTAAAAAAAGCCCAATTCAAGAAAGTCATAATATCTTATTTTAGGATGATTGAATCATATTTTCTTATCCAAGAAAACAATTTCAAGCACAATTTGCATTAGATTATTAAATATGTTTCAAGGTAACATCTTGAATTTTCTTAGATATTCAGTCTATTTTTTTGGCGAGATCTGAAAAAGTAACAAGTATGAAAAGTGGATTGTTTGGTTGTTACACTCACATCCCAAACTAACCAGAGAAAACAAAATGGTTTTATTGATTTCAAGAGTCCAACCAGTCTTCATATTAGACCAAAACAACTCTCGACACTAAAAAAAGACCTTCGCTCCTTTGTGTGTATTTTTATAATAATTGTCCTATTACCCTAAATGCAGGGGGTCTACAGTTCATGTGTTTCCTGACCTCCTTTTTCCGAGTTGATAAAAATATAACTTTATGAGTGCTCCCTTTGTTTCCCTACAAAAAAAAAACATTCAAAGCTTTGTCTGTTTTTATCATATTTAATGAATCTCAACCTGTTTTGTTTTAGTCAAGTTTTAGTTGACTTAAATTCTGGGCATTTTAGTCTTATCTTAGTCAAAGAAAACAGTAACTAGTACAGTTTCAATGAAAACTGTTGACATTTTAGTCTTTTTTAGCCATCATATTATATTAACATATCAGTCAATCTAGTCAAGCCAAAACCACATTTTTTATTCATTTTAGTCAAACTTATTTCACATAAGATTGTATCTCATCGTTATCTGATGAAAAACACAGGTTGAATGATTAAGAATGCAGCTTTGCAGAAAGCGTCTGGCCTGATGGTATCAGTTGAAGGAATACATCCAGACATGGAACATGTTCTGATTTGCATATTTATTTTTTTATACCGACACGATTCAACAACTGGGGCCCAATAATCTCTTTAAAACAATAGGAGATGTAAAGACAATAAAATGTTTTGAAACAAATTTTTTGGTTGCCCAATGTACATGACAAACTTAACTTTCTGATCCAAACAATGGAAATAAAAGTAGTTAGCTTAATACAATTGAAAAGAATACTGTACACACGCCAACTGCAATCTGCTTGCATTAAAAAAAAGAGTGAATAGATCTGAGGTTGGTGTCAACAAGAAAATAAAGAAGAAAGTGCCCCATGGAGTTAATAATGACATAAGGTTAACAAAATGGCTGTCTAGCAAGCTAGTTGACATGGCATCAGTATTAAAGGTTGAACAAGGCGAGGTTTGGTAGAATAACAACTGTGAAAAGGAAAGGTAACGTTAAAACACTGTTGTAATCAATACGGCTGTCTACACAGGCTGCGTAATGGCTTGTGTTTCACTCGCACTACATACATGTAAACGTGACCTGAAGTCTATTTTCCTCCATTTTATGTATATAACTACAATCACTGTGTATTGGGCTCTGAACACTTTCAAACGTGGGTGACCTCTACACTCAGTATGAGTTGAACTGTAAATCAAGATATTCTAGTAGAGCCCTAGAAAAATATAGACCTGGACTCGCTTTGAAACAACCTATAGTATGTTTACTTTTTCCTGAAAAGGGACCTCTAGCGGTCATGTGAATAATGACTTTTCTCTCCCTAAAGCAAAATCAGGAGTAGTCTGACGTTACTTTGCCACTAAACCTCTCAGGGGGGACGTCCCAGGGTATGTTTGGTTGTTGTGTGTCTGACTTGGAAATCTTGTCTCTTACCAACATTTGTGTGTTGTTTTCTTCAAACCATGACCACTAACCAGACCTTAACCATAAAGGTGGCAGATTAGAAAACGCTCATATGAATTGGTTTTATTATTCTGGAGGACACTGACAAATGATCTCCAGTATTTTGTCATCTATAAATGAGAACTTGTTGATCCTCGGGATCAGAAAGCAATGAAAACCAACCTTCTTAGTCATTTAGGTATGATGACTTGTTGTATTTTAATGTTGTTTGCACATAAAGAGAAATTCTGGTGTTCATTCTCAGAGTCTGAGTCAGTTGAAAGATGGATCATCCAGCCCTGGCTTTACTTTTTAAGGGGAATGAAGTATATAGATGAAGCACAGTTCAACTCCCACATCCATTTGCAGCTAAGCTCATAAGCATTGGAATAACAGTCTGCTTCTGTGTTTGCTGCCTTTTTTTTGAGCAGGACTTCCTACAATTTGTTGGTATCGATCATAGTGGTGAAAAAAGTTTGAACTTGATTATATTAACTGTTACATGAAGAGCGACAGCTGCAGATTAAAATGGATCTCAGTGGCTTTTTAGGAAGTAAAAAGAGGTTTCTCAGAAATGGTCTTGTTTGTTTATCACAATTAAACTGTTTCTGAATCAATGCAACACACAGCGCCGTCTTTTACTTGTCAGGAAAAGATATAAAAACAAAAGCAGGTTTGAAATGTGACAGCATCTTCACATCATAAAAACAGGTTTGAAGATTTGCAGATTTGAAAGGGGATCTAATGATAGACTCGGGTCAGGGGTCTGGCATGTTGGAGAACCGGGGTGCCAGGGGAAGTGGCACTCCATCGACTGGGCTGTGACAGCAGGGAGGCTGAGTGTGAGGGCAGGCGGGCCACAGTCACCCTGGGGAGATTTAAAAGCCCTGCGCTGAGACAACCACAGGGTCCTCTCAACCGGACTGTCTGTCATGTACAACGGGGAACCACGGAAGCCTCTCATTCAGACTACTTAAAGATACTGCAATTGTGTGACCTAAGAGTCTATAACCACACTCACAATGACAATGCTAGAATCAATCATAGTTGTCTGTATATGGCACACCAAAAACTAATTGCTGGTCATGGCAATGGCATATATCAGAGGGAAGATGACCGCACACTAAGCAATGATGATTTACCATACTTACCAAAGCAATGAGGGATTATTACCAATACTGGTGCACTCACTATATAAATTGTAATACTACTATTATTATTGTATTACCTCCAAATCAAGGAGTTTAGGTAATCTGGCTAAATTATTTGCTTGTTCACAACCTGTCTGATCATCTGACTCTTCATATTTCTTGCCCCATCTGCCTTGTAATAAGCAATGTTGCAGTGTTTCCATCTCTGCAGGTACATTGGTGAGTACCATGTTGTCATAGCTGATAGAAACGATGACAAAAACTATGAAAATAAGACTGAAAGTGGAATAAACCGGTAATATCCTTTTAAGAGACAAGTATAAAATGCTGTGCAAGGGTTGTGTCCAGAAGAAGATGGATTTACAAGGGTAAAATCTGCTGATCTTTCCATCCTCAAGAAGACATAAAGTTCTCTTTAGTGTACACAAACACACATGTGCAAAGTTTACTGTCTCAGCATCGATTAAAAGAGTTTGGTGTATGAAACCTCTTGGCAACAACAGAGGGTTTTTCTTTTTCAAACACAGGCTGCCAGAGAAGTTTGATGAGATATATTTTCAAAGCGTAAAGGTGTTACTTTGTGTTTCACCGTGTGTTATTAGGTGATTTAATATGTTTCTCGCAATTTTTTGGCATGTTGTCATTGAAGAGGCAGACGGCACATCGCCTGTGAAAAAAAGTTTACACAAACTAATGATTTTTTCTCCATTTCACTTAATTCCCTCAGATGTTGGGAGAGCGATTCATGCCCCGGCACACATCACAGAAAAAGTGGTGCAGCTGTTCAGGAGTAAAAGTGAGTTTACCTTCTTGGCCTCCATCCAGCAGAAGTCCTCCACATCAGGAGTCATATTCTCCATCCACGAGTCAGAACACAGGTAATCCATCTGTAATCCTCTTCATCTTGGCCTGCAGCTCCTTTTCAGCACAACTTTACTTCCACGGATTACAGAGCTCCCTCGTTTTAAATTAAACCCTGACATGAATTCTCATCCTACTCATGGCTGTTTGCAGATGGATGTTGTTGAGGTATAGTAAAGTAAAGATTAGCCTGTGATTACTCCAATGTCAGTGTGGATCAGCAGGTGATGGGAGGCCAAGTCGACGGCTGGAATAATGCAGCGTTTCCAAAACTATGAGAATTTTTCAGCTAGACGGATAACCTCCCATGTGTTGTGTCTGCGAAATAAGCAATACCAAGCATGCTGATAATGTTTATTCTGCACAAACAGACATACAACATCACTGAATGTGGCTGTTGCACTGATAACTTGAACATACTGTATGTAACTGAGCTTTCATGAACTACCAAGTACAGAACAAGTGCATACATCTTCTCTGAGCTCCTATTTTGACATTGTTAATCTCTTCTCGGCTGTTTCAAGGGGTCTTACTGAATGTGTTGCGAGGGACTGAATGCTGCTGCAGAATGTGATGGCTGTAGGACATCAGTGAGTGGCAGTCAGCAAGCTCACCCCCCCCCCCCCCCCCACCCCCCAGCCACCTGAGAAACAGTACAACTGCGAATTGTTTTTAAAGGGCAGGCTCCATTGATTTTTCCTCCAGACCTCGAAGGTAAAAGCCTTCAGTTCAGTAAAACACGCAGGCAAAAATGAGCACGCGAGCGAGTGTGTAGATGTGTATGCTGGGAGACACAGGCAAAATCATACACAGCAGGAGAGTGAAGTAGAGGGCCCCTCCGCTGATGAAGAGAGCTGTATTGGGAAAGCTAGTTCTCTAAAACGTAGGAAACCGAGCAACCAGTTACTCTGCACTGAAAAATAGCTGCAGGTTTGATAAATGTACTGTAGCTTTTTGTCACTGAGACAAAAGGCGATGTTATGTTAAACTGAAGCTATAGTACTTCAAAAAGTAGCTGTTGCATTGAAGCTACTTCATGAAAAATAATCGTTTAAAAATGTTTTAGCAAAAAAACAGCAATGAATTAGTGGTTACAGGTTTTGGTCCCTCATCGGCATGCTGCAGAGAATGCTATTGAAACATGATGATTTAACGGATATGAATAAAAGTAAAAGTGATTTGACGGGAGCAGCTAATAACTGCACAGCCATGAAAAGACATCACACCATCTGTCAAAACGGAACAAAATTTTTGTTCTGTAAGATTAGGTTTTTTAGATTAAAACCTTTATTTCAATGGTCTTTAATAACTATATTTTAACATGTAGCAAGTGATCTATGAAATCTCTTGGACAGATTTCTTGGCAAAAGTGCTCATGAAGTGAAAAGCTTTGCATAAATTACAGTGAGGTTTTACAAGTGAAATGACACAACAGTCTTGTTTACTTCACTTATAACCTGCAGTCGTCCATAGAAGAGTTGAGATTATCTCTGTCTTCACTAGCTTAAACATAAAATACTACTTAGATGTTAATTTAAGAATAAGCCAATATTGCAATACAGAATTGCAACATCATGACAATAACATGGCCTTTTTACCAGGAAAACCTCATTGAGAGTACCCTGGCCAAGACATAAAAACAAGTAATACTGACAGACAGACCTCTCGTTAGTCAATATGAAATAATAAAACAATCAATAAAATTACAATAAAAGAGAAAATAAAAATACAACCTTGATACTAGAATTAGACTGAAAAACAGCAGCAATTTGAGACATTAAAAAACTCCTAGTGACCTCATTGACATTGGCAGATCAATGATGATGAAAAGAGTCCCTGCAGCGAAGCTTTAAATCTGCTCAGAGAAACCAGTGACTTTTGTTTTTTTGAACTCATTTTGTAGAAAACTCCAAGTATAGGGAGCAGAATACATAAAAAAAACTCTTCTACCAAACTCTGTTCAACTCTTGGGTACAGTCAGCCAAAAAGATGCTCTGTGAGCGAAGAGCGTGATTGTTTGCAAGTTTTCCTTTTGATGTACTCACATAGATATGCTGGTAATAGCCCAAGAATGGCTTTATAAATAAAATAATGCCAGTGGAGGAGTCTCCGAGAATTCAATGAGGGCCAACCAACCCAAGCACAAAGTGTGCAGTGAGGACTGAGGGCCTTACAGTTCATAATAAATCTCAGAGCTCCATGATATACAGAGTCTAGAGAATGTAACTTTAACTTTTGATACTTTTCAGAACATTTTGCTGAAGGTATGTACTTTTACTTCTCTTGTTTTGACTTTCAAAACTTTTACGTAGGTAAATAATCTGAATGCTTCTTTCACCACTGGTGTGTATGTGCATGTGTGTGCACTCACTTTTGTACAAGCTCCTCCTTTATGATCCATTCTTGAAGAGAAATATATGAAGGTCTTGACGCACAGTTGGCCCTTGCTGTGCTTCTAAGGTGACCCCGGGAGTAGCTTTTTTGTCCCCTTACTTTCTTGCTGCCTCTCTCTCTCTCTTTCTCTTTGTCAGTCTCTCTCTCTCTGTCATATTACCTGCAGGCGTAATTGTCGCACAGCGGGCTGGCCAAACAACAGCAAGGCTAAATGGAGCCAGCTGACTGTACTGTCCTCCTTCAGGCACCAATGACATGCACCATGCAGCATATGTAGCTCAGAGGAGCGCTTGGACTAAGCAAATGTTGCATTCAAGGCAGTCAGGCATGCTCAAACACACCCGGTTGTCAAATATACTGATTCCTGAGCCAGTCTATGACATTTATTTTGTTCACAAATAAATGGATAGGGTGGGGTTGCTGCCTTTTAAAGGGTCAACCCACCCAAATCACAACAACACATATTTCTGCACTTAGCATTAATGCTAGGTAGATGTACAGAAAGTTTAGAGCACCAAGTCTTTCAACTGAAACAACATTTCCTTCCAAGATGAAATGTTTCTTTTTTGTAGTTTGAGTTAAGAGACTCATATAACATTTACATATAAAGAGATATATGGATATATTTTGACAGTTATTTCTTAAATATAAAGAATAAACCTTCAGTCAGCTATTTGATTTTCAAGACCTTTCATTTCCCTTCGAATATTGTCCATTGTTAAGTGTCATAAAGTATATATTGGAATGAAAAACTAGCCCAGCCGAGCCGCAGCAGGCTGAAGTTATTTTGAGACGAGTTGTTGTGTGAGTCAGACTGCCAGACTGTGAGTGTAATTAAATTTGGAGAAATGGGCAAAGCCTTGACTGGCTCGGTGCAGACATGTTCTCCATTGTAACCAATGATTTGTTCTGAACCTCTGAATCATCTCTGAAGGCCCTATTAGAGCCCCCAGCCGATGCCCATTCTTTCCCATTATAACACAGCCCTTCCATTCTGCGGGCTAACAGACAGCTAGCTCTACCGCTCGCCAAAATCCAGCCATACATTCCTCTCTGTCCCTTCTTTACTTCTTCATCTTTCTCTCGGCACAATCAAACCATCCTCTCTTCCCTCCCACCTCCTCTGCCAGCTCCACTTTCCCGATATGATAATATCCATGTCTCCTCCTTCCTCTCATCCTCTGCTCTGCTCATCCTCAAAGTGAAAACGCCTTTTGAATGCAAGCGTTTCTCGGCAGCCGCTGCAAAAGCAGAAGAAGCTTTTTTTTTTTTTTCACTTCTTCTGCCCGGCACTAGGGAATGGGAAGGAAGGTTTATTACTGCTCCACTAGGCTGAATAGAACAAAAGGAGCCTATTTCTGCCTAGCCAGCATTTTTCTGGGTCCCGGTAACGCTTTCATTGTCAGCAAGTGGCAGTAGCTCTGTGAAGAACTAACTCAAAGCCCGGTCTCTCCACTGCTCTTCCCACCTGAGCACTCAAAGACTAAAGATGCTCAGCCAGCTCCTCTAGCTGCTCTGTTCATCTGCCTGCCCTTTGTCACTCTGCAGGTCTGTTTCTCCCTCTGTGCCTCACTTCATAAGCGCTTACAGGTTCCTCTCTTTTAAGGAAACATGCTGAGTTGAAGTTGATGTGTTGTGGGAGTTGAAAACACACTGAGATGGAAGAAAGAGACTTGTTAAACTAGACTTTATGGCAAAACTTTGGGAATGTTGGTCAGTAAGCATGGGGAAGCTGGATACTGTAAAAATTTACCTTAAAGCACAATTATTCTTATATAAACATTTAGATGGACATGAACATGAGAACAAACCCCATTTAAAATTCCGTCCGAAGTTTCCACTCGACACAAACACAAACACTTGTATCCGGCCCTGATCCACGACTGTCATACAAACAATTCAGTCACTCATACATTCATAAAAATTCATCACAAAAAGAAAAATACAATCAAATTGGAGGGGAGGCAATCTTCTTTTTTAAAAAAAGATGATTTCAGACCAAAACACAAAGTAACATAAAGGGGGAATTTTTGTACCAGAAAGACTTTACCCTGTGGAAGATACCTGATTTGACTAATACAAACTGTTGAAGCATCATAGTGGCTTTGCCTGAACTTTATAATGCATTTTAACACATAACAAGGACTGTGGACTTTCTCCCCCTTTGCTTCCATTGAAAACAGCAACCAATAACAATTTCCATGTACATATTGCTATTGTTTTAAGAGACTTTTTTCACATTGAGAAAATTAGAGCCTATCCTTCAATCTGAACACACAGCATCTGATTTTAATATATAATGTATAAAACAGACTTGAAAAACAGGTGATGTGACATATTTATAAGAAGCAGTATGATCATTTGCCAACATTGTAATTGGCAGTTTTTGGTTTGTTTATCAGCCGCTGGCAGAGGATCTGAAAATTCTTAAAATGAAAAAAAAAGGAACTGTTTGGTGATGTGCCGGGCTTCCACGGTGAATCATCACTCTGTCTGTTTATTTTATGCTTAAACTTGATCTGCAGAATATTTAAAACTTTGTTTTGCTATCAGATGGGATTTGAGTATGAATGTTATAGACAAGAAACCTGCTGGCTCAGATTCTGAACTCTTGAGCTCCCCTTTTGAGAAGGGGTAAGTTATGAGGTAGGGGTAGGTAAGGCTCTCTCACCTCAAACAGATACCACCCTGCACTCCTTGAATTTTTCTTAGCAGTATTTGCTCAGAGAAAAAGGATGCAATACACTACAACTACTGACTAACAATGATTCCCTCTGCTCCTTCCTTTGATTTTCTGTGAACTTACCAAGGCTGACCAAAATGCAAAATTTTGCACTTCTTACCCAGAATTACAGTCTTTGCTCTACAAGTTATACTCTATTGAATTTTTGAATCATTCTTCCTGATGTGTGCAAACTGTCTTGACAAAGGTGGATATAATCGAATGCCTGTTAGTAGGGCAGATAACAGTACTGAAAACCAAACTTTACAACTCTGTAGACTTCATTATGGGTTATATTTTTTCTACTGTAAGTTAAAACTGTATAAATTGATTTTTTGGCCACTTAGGAGAAGACCAACTTCACAAATAAAGTTTCTAGCAAACACTGGTTTGGTTTCCACCAACCCCTTTCTTTGCCAGCTTGTCACTAACTTTGTGTGGCTGGTAGCGTACAGTGGGTACATAAGAGCTTTTTTTTTGCTGTAAACAGCTGCCTGCTGCTGGAAATGATGATGAAGGTGCTGAGACTGAATTATTCGGTAAATGTGCTATAAAACCTAAAAGCTAAAAGAACCTGAAAAGCCCCATCGAGCTTTTCCATTAAATGTAATTATTCACTGCTCATTTGAAAAATATTGTTCAGTTCAGTGTTAAGATGTGAGGCAAATTTGAATTTGAAACATGAAGGCACCCAAACTGGCCCCAATATCAAAGGCACTTCATCCTCAAGATACAGGAGTTCTGACGTCAACATTTGGTCTTTCAGAGACTGTCTCCATTTCTGTGAGGTTGCCTACAAAAACATGTGTCGAACTATTACCGGAAGAAGCCTATACAGAGAGGAACCCTGAAGAACATATCAAGTCCACAAGAAGGAGAATTGCTCATATTACACCCATCGGCTATCAGTCTGACAACGATTTAGCCTCTGGGGGCAACGACCAATATTTTGGGGGTTCCGGTGTACCCAGCAGATATCTAGGCCAAGACTTCCTCTCTTGCGCAGGTCATTGTTTACAGTCTGATTAGTAACTTTTTGTAGGTGTTTTATGTCCAGATGATATTTGGGGTAATCTCTATAAACAGATAGCTGCATATGAATGCAAAATAAAAAAAGCTAATAAAAAGCTAAATTGTCATTATACAACAGCTGATGGGTTCCAAGATTTCATTTAAGCCAATGTGTTCCGCCTCTTTTGCTCTCCACACAGACTGTTTACCTGCATGCAACCGAAGCCCCTTCAAACGTAACTGTCAATACTACTCGGACTACAAATGGAAACCAGAGCGCGTCCGATACCAAAATATTGTCCTGTTGCCTACAGATTCTGCATTCATATGCAGATATCTGTTTATCAAGATTACATATAACATGACAGAGGCTTCACTTGGTCACTGGCAACAAAAAGGCATTCTTACTGTTTGAATGACTGATCCCCCTGACGCCCCTCCCTGAGACAGCCAGCCCTCCTCTACCTGTCTGACAGACTTCAGACCCCTGAGACCTTCATTACAAGTCCCTCTGCTGCCCTCCCTCTCCTCATAAAGTAAAAAACACAGGATTGTGTATTAGTCCCAAACTGTTTGGTACAGGATGTTGAGTTGGGTACGCGACTTTCCTCTGATCAGTTTGCTCTGTGACCCAAACAATTACTGTCAAAATAATTGAATAATCCACTTATTCTGACATGTGGAACAATAATTCTAGCGCTTGAATTCCAGTGCTTGAATGTTTTGGCAGTGCATCACCTAGCTTCTAGCATGCTCATAGATGCATGCTAGCCGCCTTAGCCAAGTTAGCCTGGTTACCCTGGTTACCTGTGTTCATGTAGTGTCACTGCTGTCATTATTATTAATATATGTGCCGTTATCCCCGTATTTAAATGATATCATGACTCCTCTGTCTCCATCCCCTCTCTGTGACAGCTGTCTCCTCTATCCCCCTCCCCTCTCTGTGATGTTCACCTTTGAGTGAAGCTGTTCAGAACAACTGTAAACACATTTGATTTCTGACATGGTCAGACAACATGTCACAAGAACCAGCTCCGAGCGACCATAAATCAGCATAAAACAGCTGTCAGTAGGTGTCCTGACTCCTTGCAAGAAACAGAAAAGTTGTTTTTTCTTTTTCCATTGCAGCACAACTAAACTGTTTCAGTAATAGTTTAGGCCAATGATAACGTGACACGCCAGATGGTTTGTTACACAGAACCATGAGAAATCCTTGGAAACTGTTTGGAAAAGGGCAGGCTCTTTCAAAAAATACTTGGCAGGTGATTGGATGAACCATCTGTCTGTCACCGTCTATCATCGTCATACCTTGTGAGGCAGCTGGATTCCAGAGATCACGCGAGAATCCTCATAGGACGCTGATTGGTCCAAACCACTGGAGGTTCAGACACAAGCACATAACTTGAAGCCTGACAAGATGGATTCTCAAGTGATATTGTGATGTCGTAATCACGCGATTCCAGCTGCCTCGCAAAGTAAGGACAATGACCCATTGTTGGATGTTAAATTTTTTCAAAATAAATGACCAAAATGTTGTTTTCTACCTTTTTTTTCCTGCTGTACCAAAAACGTACCAAACCATGACCCCAAAACTGAGGTACATACTGAACTGTGAATTTTGTGAACCATTACACCCCTAACAAAAAGCTTTCTGGCAGCAAAACATCAGAAACCCTAAAAATTGTCTCTCAATATTGGGATGGAAAATACCACTGACTATTTTATTTTTCAATTTCATACCAAGTAATACCAATACCAGGATCCCAACATCAAGACTGAAAATTGGTCATTGTTTGAAAAGTCTTCTGTAATGGTCTGTAATCAACCCTGTCTCCTAGAAATTATGTTCATATACAGCTTAATTGTTTTCCCAATTAATAATAATTAATAATAATACATGTAATCGCTGTCTGTATTATGTTCACAAGTTACGAGTGAATGAAGCACCACATTTATATAATGCGTGGAGTGGATGGGGAACGTACAAGATGCAGGACTCTGAAACTGGCAACAGATAACTGGGTTTGCCTCCTGAGTACCGCCTGTGGTTAGGTTTATGCATGGCAACAAAAGAGTTTGGTTAAGGTTATTGAACAATCATGGCTTTGTTTAAATATTAATACACATGTTATGTGTCAAGTCATTGCAGACTTTTTTCTGTATTAAACCAAGACCATGATCTTCTTTAACCTTAATCAAGTGCTGCCAGTGCCTAAACATAACTATAAACAGTGTTTCTACTGGCAGATATTGTGCTGTCACCCATACGTTCAGTGAACATGTTTGCAACTTGTCAAATATGTTAACAACAATTATGTTTTCTCTCAACATTTTCTCATTATATTGAGAGAAAACATAGCCAGCATTACATTGCTAGAAAAACACATTTTCTATTGAAATTTAGTTGTGCATGAACATAACTTGTAGGAGACAGGGTTACTAAAGTGCAGTGTGTAGAATTTAGTGGCATCTAACAGAACAGACTTGGCAGAAATTGAATTGAAGTGAGCTCCTCTTCCACGGAGCCTGCCATGTTGCACCGCCATGTTTCTACAGTAACCCAACCAAACACTGGCTCTAGAGAGGGCCTTTTGCATTTTTGCAGCCACCGTAGGTTCTCCTACATACTTGAAAGGGAAAGGTTGCAATCTCACTGCTAGATGACACACTGCACCTCTAAACTTCTCATTTTGCTATCTGTTTCACATCATGTAAACTAACTGTTTGTTGTGTTTGCTTTGGTTTAGTTTTTCAACATTCAGTATCAGCTGTTAATCTGTTAATCTGTATAATGTTCCATGGTGCAGCAGCTCTACTGTGCAGTTTTTTTCATCAGACCAGCAGTAACTGATGGCCTGTATAACAGATAAGGTTAGATTACTAGCTTATACTAATACTGTAGACTAGAAAATCTTGAATGTAGCATTTATAATATCAACCACAGGTTTCTGAAGGGACTTATGAAAACCATGGATTTGGGTTTAAAGCTCACTGCCATTTATGTTACCGCAGCCAGAAAATTCAATTTTAAGCCAAAGCAATGAAGCCCAGATAGGCCGGCAGTGGAATAAGGACATGACAAGCCCTATAGCTGTGGAAACATTTTAAAGGTTTTTTTTTTAAGAAAGTTGGAGTTTTTCCATGTCTCTTCTTGCAGTTTTCATTAAGAAAACTCTTGATGACAATTACATCTTGGACCATGGGTGATAACTGCAATAGTTTCCTCACTAAGTGTGTTAGCCAAGGAAGCATGGAGGAGTTATTCCAGAGCATCTCTGTAGGAGATGCACCCTTGTGGATATGTTTTCTTTACTCCTTTGAACCCAATGATTCCACATACTCTGACCTGTCCATCAAGCTGTTATACCTGATGACAACACAACCCTGATAGAACTCACCACCAACAACCTGAGGTGGTCTTCCTCACGCTACGCTTTGCTAACAATCTCACACTGATCACACTCCAAACTGTGAAAATGAGAATTGATTTCCTCCTGCTCATCACATCCAACTGGTCCATATATCTCAATCTGGGCTCAGTGTTGAAAGTTGCACCTATCAACCATCACCCTAGGATGTGATGACAACATGTGCTAAATCCAGAAACTCCCATCAAGGATTCTCTTCCTGTGACAACTGAAGCACAGTCTCACAACCAATCCCGGTCACATTTTCCAGGTCAGTGACAGAAGACATGGGTATATTTTTCCATCATAGTATCTAGTTTACCTCTTTCTCCTCCTGTTCACCGGACAAGCTCCAGGGTGTTGACCTCCCTATTGAGCAGATAATTGGCTGTCAGCTGCCCCCCATAAAATAGCCGCATGACACCAGGGGTGAAGAAAAAGGACAGGATGATATACAGCCAACCTAGCACTCTCAGGCAGCCATTCATTTCCCAAACTTTTCCCTTAGAGATGATGCCAGTGCATTTTGATGAAGACCACTTGTCAACTCAACAGCTTCTTCCCAGAGCTGTCACCACACTCATGAGATTCCTCTACTGCCCACATCCTCCACCTCTAGAGACACAGCTGGCAACCCTGCCCTGTGGCTGTTTATCAGCAGATAGTGTGAATCACCAACTCAGCGCATTCATAATATTGAGAACAAAAAATGGGGGCTTGGGGGAAGGGGTTGCATAAGCATTAGCTGGAAGTGTTCCTATGTTATAGCATCACTGGTGAAAACTTACTGTGGATACTTCTCTTTTTGATTGATCTATAGCCAGTAAGAAGGATTTATAAAAGCTGCAGTTGGTCAGATCAGAGCTGCTAGCTTACCTTTGTCTGTCTACAGTCATGGGCCACTTTATTAGGAACACCTGTGCAATCTAATGCAATTCAATACAACAGCTCTGCCTCACATCACTGCATGTGTCTCCTCTCATCCAGCTGCTCTGTGCTGTGCTTTCATTATTATGATTATTCTCACATTTTCTTATATAGGGTAAATGAGAGGTGCAAGTTTACTAAGGGGTGGTTTCACAGTAAGGTCTAGTCCTCGACTAAATGGCCCTTTTGAGACTTGAGGAGCAAAAGTCACCTTCTGAGTTGTGCATTAAAATAGTCCTTGAGATAATATAAGTTAAAATGATCTGCCTTTGAAGTTATGATTATTAATTCTTGTATAACATTATGACTACATCAGCTAGTGGTGCTATTGAGAATAGCTACCGTTAGAACGTGTAGGTAAAAAAACAGGTGAGATTAGAATTAGATAGTTGTTGTGAGGCCATTTCATTCATCTAAATTGTTTGTACTTTGTTGCAGTTGAAGACTTTGTATTGTGAGTACTGAGAATAGCAATCCTCAGGTTTAACATTGTTTAACCAGCTTTAATGATCCAAATCATATGGTGATGTGTTGCAAGGCTATTTCATTTATATAAATTGTTTGTCCTTGAAGATGGCCCAGTAGCCTGAAACCTACTACCATTTTAGGCTGCATAATGTTTTTATAAATGAAGTTTCAAATATGAAATAGCCATTCTTTTGATAATGATTTCCTGTCCTGATCCACCCAATCATATACTGTTCTTGGTGCATTCTTGGTTTTCATTGCACCCTCAATCTAACTAATCTAGACTAGTGCAGGTGGCTGTTTCTTGACTGAATCCAAGAGGTTAGTTGGTGTAGAAAAGCAGGAAATTTGTTTTAAATTACAATTTTTTCCTGGGGGAGGACCTCCACAACCCCTGCCAATGATGTATCTTTCCAAGTTTGCTACCCCATTTTAACACATAACCAGGCACCCATGGGTGTGTGTGTGTGTATTTGCATCTAAATCATATAAAGACAGCAGTGTTGAGAATTGGACCAATGTGCTACTGGACACTGCCATTACCCATCCAGTCACTATGCTGCCTAAAGGCACATGATAAATTCATGCTCAATGTATATTTTTAGAACAGCATATAGTCTGCCAACAACTGTGTATGTACTGTACAGTATGTCAGGTCGACCTATATGACACCATGTGCCACTGCACAGTCCTGCCCAGATAAGTCCTGCACAGGCACCAGTAACCTTTCAGAATATAGTGATTGGAGCTTCAGAGTTCTATGAAAATGTCCTTTTACACAAGCAAAATCACCACATCTATAGACATAACTGAATGGGTCCCAACAACAAAGTTGGTTTCCTGTTGTGTAGGGCAACTCTTTACATTTCCCCTCACAATATTCCAGTTATGTTTACTTTATTTATGAAAATGCAAGGAAACTTGCTTTACTATGAGAATAAAATCTAAAGCTGTGTTCCACTGAAGGTGTTCCTCTCGACTGAATACATCATGATGAGCCAACAAAAAGTGCAGCTGTTTTTTGTTCAGATTTGGAGGACACAAGCAGTGTGTCCTCTGCAGGCCTCACTGTCCCATCATTGATTGTTTTTGTGTTTGTGTGTGTGTGTGTGTGTGTGTGTGTGTGTGTTTTAAACCTTTATTTATTCAGGGAAGTTTCACTGAGAGGAAGGCAAGCTTTATTTATAGAGAACATTTCATCAAAAAGAAACTCAATGTGCTTTACATTTAAAAAGAGACATAAAAACATGAAGCATCAGGCAGAGCTTTCCAGAGGGCAGCTCCACAGTAACTAAATGCACCTTTACCAGCTCCTGATCTTATTCTGGGTATAACCACGAAGCCATTGATAGAGTAGAGCAGGTCAGAAATATACTGGGGAGCTGAACCATGTAGTGCCTTAAAAACCAATAGGAGGATTTTAATGTGAACTCTCTGTTGAATGGCAAACCAATGAGGTGATTTAAGTTTCAGGGTAATGTGATGATGTTTTCTTGTACCGGTAAGAACTCTGGCGGATGAAATCTGTATGAGCTGAAGTCTTCCTTTGAATGTTTTGATAATCCAGTGAGAGCATCGCAGTAATCGAATCTATTCAACATGAATGCGTGGACCAATTTCTCTTTCTATCGATTTGTGATATGAATCTTTTCACTTTTCATATATTTCTCAGGTGGTAGAATGATGATCCTGTAATATCTGATACGTGATTTTCGAAGTTAAGATCAGCATCCGGGATGATTCCCAAGTTTCTGACCTGCTCACTGGCTTTTAGGGTGTGTGAGAAAAGGTATGAAGCTATTTCCTGCTGCTGTTTTTTGGGGCCAACAATAAGAATTTCAGTTTTATTCATGTTTAGCTGTAAAAAGTTTTTTGCCATCCAATAATCTAGGTCTGTAATGCATTTTATCAGGTTGTCAGTTGGGCTAAGCCTCTCTTTTGCACATTCACACAGTTGCACACGTTCACACCTGGAAGCTGACCAGTAACACCACAGTCTCAGCCAGCCACTGAGCAGCTCCACTGGAGCAGTTGGGGTTGAGGGCCTTGCTCAAGTCCACCACAGTGGTGGTAATGAGGGAGGGGCAACCACTACTCCATTGTTATTATTTTATTGGAGTGTACAGGTGATCCTGAACAATATTTGTTGTTCATTTATAAATGGAACCTATACCACCTGTTCTGTCCTTTACCCTGTAACATGTCTGTAGTTACCATGTAAAAAGCTATTATTTAATCAGCAATTCAGGAGACTTCTTTAAGCTCTTACATGCACATCTTCTTTTCAAGCGTATCTCTGTTTAGAAAATAGTGGCCTACACAGTAGTGCGGTTCTGCTATCACATCAAATTGAAACACATTCTAATCAGAGAGGAGTCTCCCTCTGCCACTGTAAGCCAAAATGTTCTGTGCTCTTTGATATGCAAACATGATTTTTTTTTTTCTTGAAAGCCATGGATGCTCACATTAGGGGTCTGTTAGATCCACGCAGTTGCCATCGGCAAATAAGTGGCTTTTTGAAACGCTGGTTTACGAAAGGCTCAGTCATGAAAAAAATCCTTTAAAACTGATAAGTTGATAAGACTCATTGTTTATATTTAGCACAGAAGCACCAAAACACACACATGTTATTTTCAATGTCTGTCAGGCACGATTCGTTCACAAACGGACAGCCTGCCAAAAGATTATTCCCCTTCATTAAATATGCTGTAATGTGGGGATACAATAGCTACCACTAAATGCTTCATAAAATAAACGCTCGCTGTGAAGTGGAGTTAATGCCTTTGATGATTATTTCCCGAGTCAAATCAGGATAACAGTGTTTCTGCTCGCTCAGTGATTCCGGGCCTCTCGAAGCCCTGAGGAGGCTTCCATCAGTGGAAGAGGCGAAGCTGGAGTGCTCTCGTTCTCGTTTTACTCCTCGTTCAATGCAAATGATTCTTTTCCAGCTGACAAGTATCAGTGCTTCTGTCTCCTGCAGCATGATGGGGACGGACTGTCAGGTCGGTGCCCGGCGCAGCCACGGAGTGATGGATTCATTTAATTTCAGGGTGATGACATGCTGAACAAAGACAGCTGAACTGGCCAGCTATACCTGTTCTGACTTTACCTCTCTCTTTCCCTTATGTACACACACACACACACACACACACACACACACACACACACACACACAAGTAGGTAAGCAGCCACTGCTCGATGCGTGCAAATGCAATTTAATGTTGTAGAAAAGCTCTTCTCTGTGATGTTTGTTAATTTACTGTGTGATAATTGTTTTAGTTTTAACACAGCCTGCTGTGTGGGGGGCTGATGAGCCGTCATGAGCTCTGTGGAAAGCTTTGAGCTTTTTGAGCTGAACCCTGCAAGCCTGTACATACTGATCAAGGCCTCCTCCTCTCCTCTTCTGTCTTTTCTTTATTTTTTTTCTCGGTAACAACAATTAATGTATTCGACTTCATTCTCTGTACGTAGGAATATGACAGGATGACTAATGCTTTTTTTTTTTTATTGCAATCCATCAACAAAAATTCAGGCATTCAGACAAAGTTCAATCACTCAGCAACTACATGCAAGGTTACTGTGCATAAAACCATCATTTCAACCCTCAGAAAATAAAGCAAAAATAATATAAAGTCAGATTTATGCCTTCACAAGTGAAAGTCACATGTGCCTTTATAATGTGAAGTGATGTCCCTAATGTGATAAATTAACATGCATATTTTTGTGAGGGAAATTAAAAAAAAAAAACAAAAGGAAAGAGAACGAAAAAAAGACTGGACAAGTATTAAAATAACTGAATAATAATTAAGCAAATTCATAACTGCTAGAAATACTCCTTAAGGGGAGTCACCAAACAGCTATTCATAATATACATACATAAGTAGGTGGGCTTCTTGTTAGTCTTAAAAGATAATTGCATTTTTTTTTACAACCTGGCTCTTGTTTTTGGTAGATTTGGCCATCATTTCTATTGGCAGTAATCATACTCCCTTAAAAGTCAGATTAAGAAGCACCATAAGGCAAGTTGCAAACAAACCTCCAGGTTATCCCAGTTTATTTGAAAGACAAAATGAAGCTGAATGGTAAAAGTATTAAAATATTAGTAATTTTTTACAAAAGGATCTCCTGGTTCAAACTCGACTTACTGCGGTAACTGTAGTTGTGCTCACGCAGTTTTCCTGTGCAACAAGGAGTCATATTTGACATTTCGAAATCCTGACATTTGAAATCCGAGTTATCCTGTAAATAATCTATATTTACATCAAAAATCCTTCGGAGTGGACATAGAAACGTCTTCTCATATTCAGAGGCTGTTGTGCTTACATCATGTCTCTGAGCTCCAGACGGAGGACGTCCACTCTACCTGGTCGGTGTGAAGATTAGTGTGTTTGGTGTTTTTGTTTGTGTTGAGTTCTGATGAGTTCATCTCACTTTCATTCATTTTCCTAACAGGAAGATGGATAAATCTGCGACCGCACAGCCTCAATTGATATTCTGTGGAGCGGGTCCACTCTCCCTTTCCATAAATATGCATGAGAGCTGTTGCTTTGGTATTGAATGGGCTTGATCCCTGTGTGTATGTGCTTGAGTGTGTGTGTGTGTGCCTCAGTATATTGGATTAGGCTAGGTTCTGGCAAAGTTTTGGTTTCTGTATTAGGGAGCTGTTCTTCACATACAGTATTTTGTATGTGCTGGGCCAGGGGTTCCAGTGTTGGGGTCATTTGCAGCCGCAGGGAAGCTGAAATGTCATGACTGGATGCCCGCGGCTCTCAGACTGCTGCTGTCTGTGGCTGACTGGCTCTTAATTTAGCGTGGCTGATGAGGGTGGAGAGTAAAGTGCACATGTTGCCCACACGAGCTGCAGGTCGAGCACCTGCAGTTACACCACAGAATGAGAATAGTGGGTGAAATTGAGACAGGAATATCTGTTTTCTTCTGTTTGGTGAGCAAGCTGACAAATTGTCTTTTTACACAAAGCTTACGCTAAGCAATCACCTCAGTAGAGCTGTTTGTTATGTCCATAATCTTCCTGTCCTTCATGTGCACACACATTTGTATTGTTTGTCAGCTGGGTAATGAAATTACAATGTGTGTATTCAGGGATTAGGATGATGCTGGCCTTTTTCGATAAGTACTGTATCAGTAAATCATTGAAATCAGCCACTATGTTTGTGGTTTCTTCTAGAATACAGCTACAGACAGGTTTTCTGCGATGACATTTAACTTCATAACTCATTTTTATTGTCTGACTATATTTTTTCTCCAATATATTGAAACCTAAAGATGAGGCTAGTCTGTTTACAATCTTGTCCAGATTTTTTATGACATTTGTTATCAATCAATATCAGTATTCACCTCAGAGGTTAATTCTCCCAATGTGTCGCCATCAAGTCAAAATCTGCCTTTGACCAACACTCTGGATGGTGACTAGGTGTCTGGAAAACAAACAGCTACATTTCTAGGAAAACCTTTTGAATTCGAATGACTTTGTGACCTCCTGATCCTTCCTCTAGTGTAACCATCAGGGCAGAATTTCCACTTCTACAAAAAATGTCAGATTTTAATAAGCAGATTCAGATTTATGTCCCTCTGAGTTTTCCTATCACACCACCCTCAGGTCAAAATGTCAACTTTGTGTGCAAGATATCATGTAACCCAACAACAGGTATTGTGGACTGACATGAAATTTGCTCAGTCATGCTCAGTCCAGCTGTTTTGCACCAACCTCAGGGACACTTGTAACATTTATCTGCATTTCTAGTAAATCTATAAGAATAAATCTTTCAATTTGTTTTTCGGTCTTCCAACAGTTAAATATTTTGGGACAACAAGAGAGACATCTTCAGATCGCTTGCAATCCAAAACCAAAAGATATTCAACTAGTAATATAAGTAACATAAAACTCATAGTTGATTGATTTGTTATTGAAATTGTGGCTTCCTGTTGTTTGTACTAATTGTTTCAGCACTTGTTCAATTATATTCTAAATGCCACTTAACAAGATTTCCACTTATTCTCAAATAAAATGTTGGAAAAATAATGTTTTTATGTCTAAAATGATTCAGAATATATTTCTGCTTGCACAAAAACCTTGTACCTATAATGTTAAGTGTTTTTCAGGAGTTTATATATTTCTCTACCCTGAACAAAGACACTGTCTAGGAAAGAGTGTCTCTTACTGTTGACCTCCTCTCCTCCCCTGCAGTTACTTTGAGCTGGAGAGCAGTGGGGTGAGAGAGGAGATCCGTTACCACTACCGCTTCAAAGGCAAGCCACGGTCTGAGTCCTTCCCCTACCGCCTCGCCGACGGACAGTGGCACAAAATCGCTCTCACTATCAGCGCCTCCCACCTTCTGCTGCATGTCGACTGTAACAGGTAACACACACACACACACACTCACAGGCTCTCACACGAGAAACACCTTGATATCTCTGTGACAAGGCTTCGCTGATTTATTTTTTTACTGTGCTCCTTTGAAGTGACACATCTAATGAGCTGTTGATATTTATCATGTCTCAGTGTGCATGACAGGCTGTTAACAGTGCTTACAATGAAACATCCGAGGACAAATTAACACACACACACACACACATAGCAATGTATGAGAAAGGTTGTATCTTTATATAGCCGAGAGGCAGTGTGTTCAGCTCACATGTTCCATAATGAAGTGGAAAGTAACAATGATATAATCGGCGCATCGATTGGGCAGTGAAGGCCTTTTTCCTAAAGGAGCACTCAGTCAGAACTGATCTATAAACATGCACTTCAGCTGTGACAATCTGTCTCAGTTCCCGCACTCCCTCATGAGAGTCAAGAAGGCATCACTTGTCCTTTTCTTAATGCAGTTGCTAGACAGACACACGGTGAACAAGCAGTGTAAATTTGAGTAGAGGTAATGCTCTGTCACCTCTCGTGGATGAAAAGCTGTTTGATACACGGGAGGGTTGCGTTATAGTATTGATTCTTCCCAGACGCCTATTGCTCCCATCAGGCCGGTGGTTTGTCGATTAATTATCGCTGCAGTGCTTCTCTGTCAGACGCTACTAGTGAAGATAAAAGAGAGTATCAGAGTGTGATTAGGGAGAAAAGATCAGAACGCAATTGGATAAAAATTGTAATCAAAACTTTTTGCTTACTTACAGTTCTTTGGATGAGTTAATTAAGTGGTCACGTTAGACTGAATGTGTTAGTTTGATGCCTTCTATCATCTGATGCTGGCTGTGAGTTGTTGAGTTTGAATATTGATCCTAAGCTTAACTGTCGAGTTCATTTAGTATTCAGCCTGCTGGCACTAACTCTGTTTTTAATTTTTTAAAGTTTTTACAGCTCTGCTGTGCTGTTTTAATATTCTCTTTTATCTCTTTTATCTTCTTTTTTATCTCTTACGTATTATTTTATTTCTTAACATCTATATTATTGTCGTTTTTTTTGCTCATTTCATTCTGTTGTTCCCATAAGAACCTGCTTCTAGTTATTCTACTTCATTTTACCTTCCACTGGAAAACATGGTCAGTCCTTTAGTATTTGCTGTGGATGACAAATGATCAATTAATGTTCAAATAATACTATATTTCATCATTGATGCATGTACGGAAGGCATCCAAACCATTTTCAGTGGACATTATCCTCATCTTTGCATCAAGAAAGTATATTCTGCCTCAAAGCTTTCCTATAATCTTATGAATTTTCCTCCAAAATAAATGACCAGAATGACACATAGGAGTGTTTTCTAATCTGGCGCCACCTATCAGCAGTAATCGGCAAGACAACATCATTTGTCTGTGCTTTTCAAAGTTGTCACAAATCACTAAATGCTTATGTTTTATGATGTGACAACACTGTGGTTAAGGTCTGGTTAGGTTTAGGCACAAAGGTTAAGGTTAGGGGATGATCGTACGGAGGTCTCCTGTTAGCAAAGTCCACTGTTGAGTCAATATCTCCGTATCCCCTCTCCTCCTTTGAATGAGGAAATTTGGATATGTCATCTCAACTGCGCCACTGCTCCAGGTCCTAATTACTACGGCCGTTCAATGGCATCTGTCACTCAAACGTAACTATATGTTGTTTTTGGATGACTGACATTACAACCTATTGTGTCGTTTTCCTTTGAAGGACTGTTTCGAAATTTAAGATCAGTGGAGAAAGGAGTGTCGGTGTGGATCTGTTGTGGCAGGAAGGTTCACCGGCATTGACTGAAGTTCAGTCAGATGCAGTTTTCAACCAACAGAAGTGCTTTAGAGGTGTGTTATACCTCAAAAATGTTGCTTAAATTGACGTAAAGCAATAAGATTTAGATTGTTCGCTGAAGCACATTGTCCCTTTGGTTATTGTTAACTTCTTAATCCTGTTTATTTGTGATGCTCTGCACTTGCTTACTCTCATTTAACAATAAATAGAGAGAACGTGAAGATCTTTATGCAGAACTGCTCTGTGAAGCATTTCCTGGAAGTGAGGCAGGTGAGAGTATGAGCGTCACCATGGTTACCAAGCCCCTCCCACCACTGTTGCACTTGGTCAGACAGGAAGGTCAAACACCTCGTCCTCAGCTCTGATCACATGTTCAGTCGTCTGAATTTCCCCATCACCCCACAGCAGCAGCTGGCAAATCAGATTTTAAACTGTTTTTCGAGTAGCAATTGCAGCTCATGATACCCGTCATCTGAGAAACAGCACAGCACTTTTTCCCTTATCTGGTGCTGAGGACACCAATTTTTTCCCCCAGCCCATCAACATCAGATGATCTGCTGCCACCACCTCAATGTCTGTGTGAAAATCTGAAGCTGTAGTCAAAATGGCCTTTAATGTGTGCTAAGAAAAATAGCTTAAATTACAGTGAAAAACACCAGCCAAACTGTTTACCTACAATATTTATTTAGTTTGTCACTGCCCACATAGCATTTGGCGTTTCACTTCAGGGGTACCGACCTCTGCATCAGCAGCTCAAATCCTTTAACATCAACAGTGCTGGGTGTTTACAGAATCTCAAAGATCTGATGCACAGTGGATACAAAACGTCTCTCATATTTCCTAGTTTGGATTGCCTTAAGGGCTGAAATGAAAATCCATTTAATCAAACTACATTTACTGTACTTTCATTTGATATTGACTTTTCAGTAGAATAGAATATGTGCATGTTTTTCATCCTTAATTCTACAGAGATAAAGCTTGTAATCTGATGCTTTTGTACAACTGATAAACACTGCAGTGAGAAGAATATGTCCAGAATTACCAATCAGACTTTCCCAGCGGGCACTAATGAGGATAGTTTACATGAGGTCTGGATTTAGATTAGATACAAAGAAAGACAGTTGCCAGATTCTTTTTTTTGATCTTGCATACTCATTATGCACAGACTTTCAGCGCAAGTGTGTTTCTCCACACAAGTTTTATTATAGAACTAATGCTGATGAGCTCATCCCACACATATTTAGAATTAGAAATCTAACAGTACCCCCCCCACCCCCCCCCCACCCTCCCCCCAGATGTTCTCTCACACTAGTCTAACAACATCCTGGTAAATTTGGTTGTGATGAAAACTTTGCACAAAGAAAAAATAAACATATAAAAAGAACAGGAAAACAAGAAAGTCAAATCTCTGCCAACCTGATCATCTCACCCCTCTCAAGTGTTGGGAATGATCCCACCATTCAAAGCCAATTGCAGACCCATTAGCCTTGAAATTTAGAACTATTTGATTTGTGTACTAAACGGCACTTTATTGATTTCAAGGCTCATTAAATGGTTTTAAGCATCCATAAATGTGGGAGGATGCAGTTTATGCAAACATCTTCACATGGACTTTAACGTGTACAGTTTTTTTTTGGCCTTGACAGCTCTTGCTTTATTGATGCTTGTTTAACACCCAGACTGATGTAGAGGAAAACAGATGAAAACACAGCAAGAAGACGGTGACTATAAGACACTTGATGATATATTTTTTATATTAGTAATGAATCAAATGACATGAAATGTGAAAGGAGTCATGCAGTGCTGTACCCACAGAGAAACATCACCTACTTTGCAGCTCAACACAGCTTTTTAGCCTCTTCTGGGTCATTGTTTTGTTCGAGTCGTTCCTTCTCCTCTGCCTTGTTTCCAGCCACAGTGGGCAGCCGCTATCAGCAAACTGATAAACAACATCCAACGGCAGATAGACAGAGTTGCATTGGTGGAGACCAAAATGGAAGTGAAGTGAAAATGAAAGTCAGGTGGGAAGAAACTTAACTGCTAACGATTGTTAATGTTGCTTTATCTTCAGGGTGTGCACAATGGCACCTGTTTGCAAACACACTGACTGTAACAACTTCATAAATTGATAATACGTAAAGGCTTCACATCTGTTGACTTGTTGCGGAATTTTTCTGCCCTCTAGTGGCCCAAAAATGCAGTTTTAACAAACCAACAGCAATAACATATCAATGGCCGAAGCGCAAAATCTCCCATCTGCAGAATTTTCTGATTGGCGGATTTCACCTTGGATGATGAGAACAAGGAAGGCTGCTCATATTCAGTCTGTCTGCAAGATAATCTCACCCTTCGTTGTGACAGAAAATTCACACAACAAAACAAAAATACAACGCAGAGTCCCTGGATGTGTAGAGAGGCTACAGCACGAGTGGGTTACAAAATCACTGAACATTCATTTCCAGCGGACAAGGAAGCAAATACACTGAATTTAAGGAATTCTGAACCTAGTAATTACAATGTAGTGACTATTATATTTACTACATTTTTTTACCTGAAAACAAATTTAATTTTATTTATTAACTTAATTTAGAGCATTGTTTTGTAGAACCTCTTCCATCTTGCACCAAGTGCAAAAGCTCCTATCTGCACTTTGTGAGGCATTAATATCTAGTCGGTATTGTTAACACGTAATATAATAATATAGTCCAAAAACAGTGTATTATGTATTAAGTATCCTTAACAAATAGCATTCTGCAAGAAAACAAGTTTTTTATAGTTTTCTCAAAAAAGTGCATTTTTCAGATAGGAGGTTTTGCTCTGCGGCCGTCGATATTGCAGAAAGAAAAACTAAACTGAGAAGTCAGTAAAACAACTTCTCGGCATGATCATCATGTTGGAAAATGGAAAATGATGATTTAAGGAGAGCTGATGTTTCTCACATTCAAGGCTTATCTGTCAATCATGTTTGGTTTTTCCAGCAGCTACAATTTAGTTTGATGTATGAACATTTTAGCTGTCTTAAACATCAACAGAATTGTTTTTGATTTCAGTTCCTCAGATTGAATGCAAGGGCCAGAATGTGATACAGCTGTGAGGCAGGTTTGGTTTACACATTAAGAGATACCTCGCTTTTTCTCAACTGGAAAAACTTTTGCCCACACACTTCTGTCCCCTGGCCAAAGGGCATTCAGGGAAATGAATACAGCACTTACATTACATTTCATTCTCCTGCTTTTACTCCTGAATGAAACTACTTTAAAATAATCATTCCAGATACAGTAATGAATTCAGAAGCTAACTAATTAAATGTCTTTGACCCGCGTTGCTCATCACCATCATCATTATTAGATGAGTCAAATGTTCACTTTATCCCCTATCTATATTTTATACATTGCACCCTTCGGGAAAATAGAATCGCTCATCAGTGCTCTATTCTTTACCGACAGCTCTGCATTTATGAAACCTGATGGATTTCTTTAAAGAGTTTTTTTTTTTTTTTCTTCTTCTCACTATGGCACTGGTTTCCAAGCAGAAACAGGACATCAAAAATTACATAAGACATAAGAAAGGAGACACGAAAATGAGACTAAATAACGATAAATGAATGAACATTGTAGTTTTTTACTTCTACAGTATTTTGAAAACTATGTAATTGATTTGAATAACATCCTAATTATAATTTTTAATCAGATAAACTGTTGTCACGGTAATAGAAGATTTCAGATTTGTTGCTGCATTTGAAAAACAAAAACCAGCAATATTATCCTCTATTTGACTGATTTGATCCATTTGGATATTCCTGCCACATCTGGCTGTGTCTCTGACTCTGTTTGTTACAAAAAAAGCAAATCCTCTGGCTTTTGGAAGGGCAGCAGCTTCAATTTGTCAACCTGTCATTTAGTTTGACCGCACCTCACTGAGTCACTGTGTCCAAGAGGAGGATTCTTACCTGGGGTTAGGATTTGGACTTGATCTGAAGGGGGATCAGAAACTGGAGAGTTCATGGAAATTTCCTCGTGTCTGCTTCCTCGTCTGTTCTTGTCTGAGATCGATCCAAAGAAAATATCTCAGAGGTAAAGACATGCACAGTTGCTTTCAGCTGGGATGAAGCCGATCAATCAGTAGACAACATGGTGAATTTAGAAAGGGGAAAAGTATTCCAAAATATGTAAACATACAAGTACAGTATATTATGATGTGGCACAAAAATGAAGATTAATTACCAGTAGCATCGTTGGTACTACCAACAAGAATATGATTCCTAATAACATAAAACAACAATGGCATATAATAATAATAATGTCAATTATAATAATTCAAAATAAATCATCAAAGTATTGTTTTAAAGTGATTCACAGAATCTTAATAACAACCAAAAGCGTATAGCAAAGAGAATAATAAGCAGAAAAGAACAAAACAGTCTGAACTCATGGTTCATGTTCTGGACTTTCAATCACATAACATGATCTTCATCAGATGATGGAGTTTATTCATTGTCATGAAATTAACATTTTTTTTCTCCTCTTCTCAACAATTTTGGCCTAAACGTTCACTCTTGAGCTTGAGGTCAATTAAAATATAGTAGTCAGGGGATTTGATGCAAAGAGACATTAACTTAAAATGTCAATACAATGAGAAAGCGATAGGTGATAGATTACATGAAGTAATGGTGCACAAAAAAATCTACATCTAACATCTGATCCCTTGCCGAAGGATCAATGCCAAAATGTTTGGTTGACTAATTGATTAATCCATCAAGAGGAAATGAATAAACAACAACAACATACAGCATGTTCTAGCATGTTCTAGCTCCTTCAATGGGAGGAATGAGAAAACTATATCTCTGTGTTTTTGAATGGTTACTCTGAAAAAATGAGCACTTAGAAAAAAACACCTAGGGCTCATTGAATTGGTGATGCCTTATTGAGGCTATCAGGATACACTGCAGCACTTAGAGTTTCAAGGTCTGAGATGTACTGGAGCTAGGTTTAAATAAAATATTTTTTTATCCTCTGTCTTTTTGTTTTAGCTTTACCAATATTTCCGTCAGTTATGATGACCTGTTTCTCACCTGCTTCACTGCAGAGACTCTGGAGCTGTAGGTCCTCTGCTTAACATCTTACCCTCCTGCCCTTTAGGGCACGCAACACAAGCCTCCACCCTGTCATTTTAATAACAAAATAAATCCCCCTGGTGCCTCCGTTCCGTCGTGTACATGATTTTCCACTTTGTGTGTGCCGGCTTGGCTGCTGTCCCATCAAAGAGGAGCTTTTGGAAAATCTGTAGCTTACTCTAATGGATGCCACTGTGAGTTAAATTTTCTCAAGTCTCTGCATGTGGATTTACTACATGCATGGCTGGGATTACCAACCGGGAAAAGTGAGCAACTGCCCAGGGGCAACAAAAGCCCAGGTTTACACAATACCGTTTGGATCTACATAGTTTGATTAATTGCATATTTGTTAGAAATTTGCACCACTCAAGTACAACATCAACTATGACAGGTCCTCCATCCTTCATTGTGTGGTCCAGGTCTGACAATTGCGTTCCACTAGATGCCACTAAGTCTTACACACTGGTCCTTTGAGAAAAGTATGACTTGACTTGAAACAACACTGCCCCACTACTCCATTCACTCGAACCGTATGATGAGACATTACTCCGATATTTTGTCCTCTACTTCCTTCTACTCTGATCACCACCTTGTGCAGTAGTGGTTCAGTAGTGACCTGAAAGTGAATGTTATACTAATGAATCCAGATTGCTCAGGGAGGAATCAGTGTTAGGGTTGCTTGACCTCAGTGTTTTAGCCGAGACACAACTAATTGTAGTTTCCTAATCTGACAGAGACCTGCCTGCTTGGACTGCTGTGGACTCGTTCTCCATCTGTTCTCCATCTGTAAAGCCTGTGAATAAGAATTTTAAAACTATCATAGAGGCATGTTTAAACTTAAGTGGCTCACTAAAAAGTTGGTTCACTGAATTTTGTTTAAGTAATAGCAGAATTGGATATTATTCTTCTTCACAAAATTCTGTTCAGTATCTCGTCACGCCTGAAACTATCACAGCAAACGCTGGGTGGAAAGTAAAGAAACATTTCAAAACAAAAGATCAGCTTTGGCTCAGGAGGTAGAGCCGGTCGTCCACCGATCACAATGTCCAAGGTTCAATCCGCAGCTCCTCCTGTACACATGTTGAAGTGTCCTTGGGCAAGACACTGAACGTCAAATTGTTCCTGATGGTTAGGCCAACACCTCGCGTAGCTCGCTGCCATCGGTGTGTGTGAATGGGTGACTGAGAGGCAATTTTTTTTTAGGGATAAAAACATTGTATAAATGCAGCCATTTATCATTTTACCTTGAAAAGGCTGTCAGTCAAAAGCGATGTTTTATATATGAACATAAAAACTCCACACTGAATGGGCTGGAAATTAATAGATTCATCTCGCTGTGAGGTGACAGTGATTACTGACTTAATTAATAAGTCAGGTAAAGATGGTACAATAAACTTAAAAGCTAAAGAAGAGCAACTGACTATGTCATCAAATTAATAAATGAAGTATTTAATAACTGTTTTTTAGTGACAAAAAAAGATATTTTTAGTGGATATTTCATTCCACTAACAAAACTAAAAAAAAAAAGCCTTGAGCCTTAAAGGTAGAGTCAGTCATTCTGGAGGAAGATTGTTGATATTTGAACTTCATGCTCCTTCAGAAGCTCCATCCCCCAAATTCATGGACATGTCAAGGCAACGACCAAGAGAAATATGATGGAATTCAGAGCGATGCGTCAGCTGTACAGTCACTTCTGTTCCTCTCACACTTTATCAGGAGTGGGAAAAAAAATCCGTCTCATGTGAGAACAACAATCCATCCACACTCCCCGCTTCTCTGCACTTCTCTTCTGCCTCCCCACTTCTCACTCAACCTGCATTCGGCGTCTCTGTCCACAGAAGCAGCTGTCTGTCAGCTGCAGCTCCTGGGGAGCTGAGAGGACGGCAGCCGGACAAACTGCCTTCTCCGGGTTGACTGACAGCAGAAATTTACTGAGGAAAAATAGTTTGCATGTCGGCTCCACGGGAAGAAATCAACAGTGCTTGTATCCATTGATTCATTGATATGGTTAATAATTTCAAAACACGTAGCCCGTCTACCCTCTATATATGTAGATGGGGCCCTGAGTTCTTTATCCTAATTATCTTTGTTATATTAACTCTGATTGATTTAATGTTTTTATCTTGTGTCATTCTGGAAATCCTATACCTAACTGGATAAAACTTATTGCGAGACCACAATATAACATATAATTGAGTGTACTAACCCTTTAACACACAAGCAACACAGTCTAACATATGTAGGTATAGTGTATGAAGGCTATATGTCCTTTAACCTCTGAGATAATAACCACACTCAGAAACCATTTAAAATTGAAAATAATTTCTTACTTTAATTCTAAGGCAAAATTAAATCCAGAGAAAACTCCAGAGAAAGCTAACAGTCCACAGGTCTCTTTCCACGAGCAGGATGGCAGCACTTGGGCATATTCACAGAGTTTGGTGGTTATCCAGTGTTGCTAGAGGAACTCTGAGCATTCCCGGGGGGCTCAGAGCGCTATCTGGTTGTTGTCTCATGTTTCCAGGTCGGAAGAAGTCCGGACGAGGCTACTGTGTCGAGCTGGGTTAGCTAGCAGCAGCCTACAGTCTGTTCACATTGCTAACTCGCCGCTCACTTAATTCACGAGCAGCCTCTTTCAGGTTGGCTACAGCGCAGCAAACTTTGGGTAGAAGTTATCTGTTACTCCCAAAACATGTCCTCTTGCAGATTATCGAGCTGACAATTTAACACATAAGTACATATAAACCCTATTTGACTAGATACACCTCTCTAGAAAGATACCACTCTATTGAATTAGCTTTATTTATTACAGACAACTATTTTTGTATGTACATTTTTAATCGAGCTACACACATATACAGCAGGATATTTGTGTGATTAAAACAGCTGCCTGCTCAGATTACACTTCACTAAATGCGACAGAAACAGACTCGGAGCATAAAATAACGTGTGGGGTCTCCGTGAGGTTGTCTCTGATTTAGTGTGGATTGATACATGTAAGTAAATTTGGAAGCATATCTGTACCATTAGAAAATGTTTTTGGCCACAACCTCTCTCTCTAGTTTGCCAGACCTCCCCCACCATTCAACGGGTGCCGTAGATTGTCAGCTGCTCTGATGACTTCCCCCTGTCCTGTACCATGAACACGAATGCCCGCTGTTGCTGGCTGGCTGGAATAGTGTTGTGTGACCACTGTGTTTACATACCCATGCCATTTACAGAGTCATTGCACACACAAAGAATGGACAGCTAACAGAGCGCGAAGAGAGATTCACTGAATTTGACAAGAAGTGTTTTGGATTAGAATCGCTGACTTCACCTTTAAATTCTACTATTTATCATCAGGCTTAGGATGATCATACTCAATACTTAAATAAGCAATTGACATATCTCCACTGCTTGGTTTAAAATGAGACCTATTACTACCAAAAAGAGCAGTTTTGTCAAAATATCACAAGATTTGCCAAACTTAAGCTTCATTGAGGCAAAAAGTATCTTAGCTGCAAATTCATTCACATCCTTTTGATGTAGGTAATATTGTGATGGAAGGTTGGTAACATAACTACTCATGCTACTTGGTCACCAACCAGACAAGTTAACCCAGTTGTTCAAGGGAATGAATGTGTATTATCCAATCTTGTTCAATGACTGACTGCAAATCATAACCCATGCTTTTAGTTGTTTATGCTCCAACAGAGCAGGATTATATAACATAGTATGGTGCAACACAACTATGATAAATTCCTTCCTCATTTGATTCCTTGGCTCTCCATTCCTTTACAAGTCAACATTGTCAAGACAGTTTGCTATTTGTCAACAGCATAAATTTAGGTGTCAAACTTCACCAGACTTAAGCTCTACGTGAAAGGTTTGCATAGATATATTTAGTCTTCACAAGCGAATCCACCGATCTCAGACTTCCATTGTTCTGTTTTCCTGTTATAAATTCTGGTTTGACTGTGGCCTAAGTCTGGGGTCAGAATACCTTGACTTTGATCTTCTACTCTTCTACAGTACAAATAAATTCACTGTCAAAGTCACTGACTGACTGACTGAAATCCAGACCAAAAACTGCTGTTCTGTTTGCCTGCTCCACTGTAGGAAAATGTTATAACTCACCTGTCCAGATGAAAAATGAATTTTCTGTTTTGCTTCAGCAGCATTTTAGAAGCATTTCAACGTTTTGAAATAATGATATGTATTGAAATACAAAATGCTATTGCATTCAGATGTGTGGAGTTAGAGGATGGCTGTGTGCTCCCTCATACAGTCAATGACTTTTTCAGTCCTCTTGCATCATTTTTGAATGCATTTCATTGGGACACTGTAGGTCATTTCCATACCACACATACATTTGTGTGATATTACCTGCAGTGATGCCACTGTGGAGTTTAGACAAGGTCAGGCACTTACATAACTGTAGTATGTAATTGCAATCATCAAATTTTCCTAATTGAATTAATGGCTGATGCCCAGTACATACACCCTCTTCACACAAGCAGTCAGCTTTTTGCTTTGGACCTGAATAGATAATCACAGTAATGACATTGGCTCTGCCTGTCACTTACAACCATGTGGTTTGTCCTCTGCCAGCAGAAGGTCATTTCATGTGCAGACTGGCTGGTGTTTCCCAGAGGACCTTTGCTGCTCTCAGCCATGCTCAGTTCTTGCTGCCAGCTTCTTTGCTTTTCCTGTGCTGCTTCTTATTCGGCACCCAGTTTAGCCAGGGCTCTGCTGCCTGTGTGATCTTCAGATGTGATATGAAAGCCAACCTTCAAACAGAGTTGAGTTTAAAGTAACTGGTTTCTCCTCGTTGGCCCCTTCCTTTGGGGTACTACACAGAAATAGGCTCCAAACAAAAGCAACCCCCTCTCAAGATCTACTCAACCCCCTTTTTGCCTTTCATGTTCTCTGCCTGCTAGCTCTCGTTGCCTCAGTGGACTGTATGCAGGAATTTGTATTTCACCTAAAAAGCCCCGAAAGCACCCACAGCATGGATATACTCAACAGATTGAACAGCATACTGAAAATCTTACTGTTCTTATTGTCTTGATAGGAGTGAGGCTAAAATATACATTTATCCTGAGGGCGGTGGTAGAGGAAATGTAACAGAGTCATTAAAATCAAACTGTTCACCCCCTTGAGAGATTTGAATGTGCTCAGTAAATCTCAAATCTACTTATTAGATATCTAATGAATGAAGCTGACATTTGGGCCTGACAGTATAGCTGGCCTGACGGAAGAAAGCTCATGAAAATCCAAAATGAAAATGGTTCATCCTCTGTGAAGCATGTAAATCTGTAAATTTATTGGGAATTCGGCCATTAGATGTTGATATTTGTTGTGTGCAATTGAACATTTTTTTCTGAGGGTACTAAAGGAAAGGTCATGGGGCCACCAAAATTACTGGGAACCAACCTATGAGGACCATGAATACTCACAGTAAATGTCTTCTACCTCCAGCCATTAGTTTCCAAGATACCTTGTCATACACCAAATTGTTGGAAAGTTTAACAAATTGTTGGGGTTCGTCTTCTGGGGGCCATGAATACTCAGTAGAAATGTGTGACTATCTGGCCATTAGTTGTCTTTTTCCTGAGCTTTCATCTGCATTTAAGTCTTTCTTATCAGATAGAGTTTTCTCAGTTGTCATGGAGACAGCTCTGGACAGGTTGTTATGTCGCTAACTTACAGCAAGTTTCAGAGAGAGAAAGAGAGAAAGAGCTTGGTAGAATTTTGTATTTTAAAATGTTCTTTATCAGTACGGAGAGTCATGGATAGGGATGAGTATCAAAACAGGGACCCAGAAAACCAGTGAAAATGAGGAAAGGGTGAGTGCAGGTCAGATGGAAAGGCACAGTTTATTTGGCTCAGTATTTTCAACCCCAAATGTGCTTGTGTTTGTGACAGAGAGAGCTCATTTCTTTCAATTATTATTTTTTTCTATGCTTACCTTTGTTTTTAATAATTCTGAAATGTTATGCTTACACTGTAAACATCTTACAGTCTGCATAGTCAATAGCACACTTAAGATCATGTCAACAAAGCCAATTTGAAATTTGGAGAAAACATGTAAAAGGTATCTCAAAGGCATATGCATTAACAACAAAATGCATAACTCTTAAAAGAAAAAAAATGTTTTGTTACCACTTGGGTCTTACTTTCATAGTTTTGGCATTTCAGACTTAGATGGTCAGACGGATTGTAAACAAGCCAATAGTTTTTAGAGATGAAACCATAACACGGAAAGCACACTCAAAGTGTTGCTAGTAATCCCTCAGTGTGCTTACAACAATGATAAGTGCAGTATAGGTGAAACATTTTCCAATAAGAGAAACAGTCAGAAATTGAGGCAAGAGTCTTTGGTTTTTGGCTCCTTGCTGGTATGTCTTAGGCTACAGCTCCTTTTATGTTTGAGCAATTATGTTAAAGGCACATTATGTTGTGTGTTTACCATTGTATTCTCTCTGCTTACATTCTTGTTTGAGGGAACGAGGGTGACACAGCAACAGGCTTTGTACACTCATTAGTGACAAGCTTTACTTATGGATAAGCTGAATAACTGAATAATATTTACAACTTCATTTACAATGTTTTGCAATGTAGTGTCAATTCAGAGGCTCAGAGAGGCTTTGCCTTAGTCAAGCCTCACTTTACCAAGGTAATTTGACTTCTGTAAGGATTTTTTTTATTTTCACTTATAACTCAAGGTCAAGGATTTGAAGACACAGATTTATTGATACAGCTCCATTAGCTATGGTGAGGTGTCTGAATCATCATTGATGGTTGCAGAAAGTCTTCATTTAACCTGTCGCCTGGAGTGAAGCAGCTGTCTAATGCAGCATGAGAGTTAGATATAAATATCCTGACAGGAAATCATATAAATTTTAAAAATGCTCTGGTGCTCCCTGAGTCATTGCCGATGATTAGAGCTCTGCCATACAAACAATGATGTGGGTGATGCAAATGGATATATAGATAGCGTAGAATACACTTCTCAGTGTTTTAATGTTGTTCTTTACCCTGAAGATGGTGATGTTCAGGTCAGACCAAGAGATCTCAAAATTTCAACCCACTCGCCAGACAAAATGCTTCATTCCTGGACAAGTCTGCAATCATGGATGATGTTCCATTACATAATTTTGAAACATTCAGTGCCAACATTTTTTGCCCCACAACATCTGGACATGTAACTGCAGTATGGTTACAGTACAGTTAAGGTTAGGCAACTATAACACGGTGAGGCACTTGGCAAGTCTCCAGTGTGGGAGTTAAATGCACCCATCCACACCCCTGATTTATTAGCCCTTTCTTTTGGCTTCAATACATAAAAGACTCACTACTTTTTGCACCAGCACTGACTGTTGGCATTGGATGTAAATCTTGTGCTTCAGAATTGTGCAATATTAACATAATTATTAGGAAGACTAGAGTGCAAAACTTTGGTTTATCTAGAAAACATATTAAGGATTTAGATGAAATTTACAGCGGATATTCATGGTACCCAGAGGATGAATCCTAGTTAGCTTTTTTTTTAGCACCACCAGCAGGTCAAACCTTTCCTTTTCATTTTAACGACTCTGTGGCATTTGAGGACAAACAAAAGTTTTAACTCCACTACTATCAAAGCACAATAGTAAAATAATTGGTACGATGCTCATTTTGGCTAACACTTTTGTATATTTATTGAGAGGTGTGATACATTACAGCATAACAGCCTTTTAACTTTTAGTCTTCCTTGTTTCATGGATATTTTTTTAGTAGTAGAATTGTACAGCATAAGATGAAAAAGCGAGTGAAATGTGCACGCTTTGAACTAAACAGTAACAACATGCCAATTTTGATCCAAATCAAATCTGATTTTTCCCTTGGCAATGTGAAATGTCTAATTACACAAATTAGTACCATAAGATGGTGCCAGGATGAATCATCCTTCCAAGGTTCCCTCTAAATCAGATTAAAAACGGTGGGTTTGTAATTATTAGTGCTGGTTTATAGTGTCCTCCACCAATCAGATTGCTTGTTTGAAACTACCTGTTGTATAATGACTGATAGAGGCCAGTGGATACTTGGTTCAACCGCAGTTACAGGAGCAGATGCTTGAACAGCATGAGGACATGGTAATGAAGAGAAGTCTACGTGGCCTGAATAAACCAGATGCTTGGCTAACAATGTAGTGATCTACATTATTCATCTAATTTGGCCTATAAATCATCCAGGGACATCAATGTTTAAGATACTGTTATGGCCTAAACGAGCTCCTTTTGTGGCTGAAAAGGGGCTATTATTGATTTCATTAGGATTAAACTGCCACCGGCTAGTGTTTTTTTGTTTTTACCTTCCAACTCAACAGTTCTTATTGCCACTCAAATCACAGTTATGGTGTGAAGACTTGCTTTAAAAATCTCTTTAAAATGTTTTAATGCTCCCTTTTCCCTTTGTTTTCCTCTTTTTTATCTTTCTGTCTCAAGGTAGTCGTGTTGAATGATGTCCTAATTAAGTTTTCAAAACAGCTGACTGTCAGTGTTGATGGTTGTTGCAACACAATCTGATAAAATGTGAAATGGGCCCAAACTGGGTTATGTTTTTGGAATACAAATTGTGTGAACATTGTGTGAAAAATGGATGAAAAAAACAGAATTTCCAGCAGTTTGACACATGAACAAGGCATACAATGCTTATGTTTGACTGGTGCTGAAATGATTAGTATGTTTATTGATTTGTTGATTAATAGAGAAATAACAGACAACAATTTTATTAATCTATTAGTTGTTATTTATCAAGGAAAATGGCAACAGCTAACTAGTTCCAGCTTCTCTAATGTGATGGTTTTCTGCTTTTTCTGTGTTTTGTATCACAATAAATATCTTTTGGGATATATATTGGAGATATCTTTGGTTTTTGGACTGTTGGTCAGACAAAACAAGCAATTAGTCATCACTTTGGGTTCGGGTAACTTGTGATGGGCATTTTTTAATCATTTTCACCATTTATAGACTAAATGTGTAATCTATCAATTGATAAAACACATTTAAACAAAGAAAGCAATTTAGTAAAGATCAGGGTTATGGTTGGGATTTAGTTTGGTGTCTAACTCCCTGTTTAAAGTTATCCATCTTGTATGTGTTTCTTTTTTTTTGTCCATCTTGCATATTATTTGTTCTTTTTTCCACTGTGCTAATTTTACAGTTCCCACAATGCTGTTAATGTGCACATCCATGTAAGAAGTGGACTGATGACTTAGTAATCCCTACAATCATCTGAAACACATTAGATCTTTTTCAGCTCTTGTGAAGCCTCTGTATTATAAAAATCAACATTAATGTATGCTGATTGATGTCTCGTAGAGCTGATGGGTGATAGCAGACCTGTTTCACAACGATTTCCTTTCGCAATCAAGTGTACAGTTTGATGTAGGTTATGAGGTATTGTCTGTTTCATTACATACTCAGCTAATGAAGGAGGAGAGACGCTGGGAGCTCTCCACCTTAAAGATCTCATAATGATACGGCTCATACTGCTTTTGTGTCCAGCAGCCAGAAAATGACATTCTGCTTTGCTTATTAAAGAAGTCAGTGAGCTGGAAGGTATATTCTTCCTTTTTTTTTCTTACCTACTAAGCAGCTCATCAGCCTGGCCAAAACTATCATTTGGACAAGAAAAAGGCTGTTACACTGGAATGGAACATCAGATTAATGATAGAAAATGCAATGAAGCTACACTTCATCTGATAATACTGTTGCTTTCTGTTCAACGTTCTTATGTAGTCTTTTTTATTCTCTGTCATCCACCGCATGCTTCTTTTTTCCATATGTAGAGCGTAGTTTTTTGCTATCCTGTGATGTATCGTAATGTTTTACTATATATTTTATATGATGTAGTGAGATGCATGAGCAGGTTTTAGTCATAGTTAAGCCATGCGTGAAGAACTAGAAATGTTACTCCAAATGAGAAATTCAGGTGTAACGTTTTAATTTCCTGTGAAGGGCAGTGCCAGCGCTGCTCAGCGGAGCAGCAAACATTCATTACTTCATTACCTGATCATTGATGCCCCAGCTAAGAGCAAGGTGCTGTGCAAAGAATGATAATGAGTAGAAATCAGGTTAATAATGCCACATGATGCTGTCTGTAACCTTGGCACCTTTGCCTTTGTCCTTGGCAAGTGTTGAGCTTGAGATACAGTCGGGTATCTCTGAAAGGAAGACTCTTTTGTTTGACTAGGTGGTTGTATTGTCACAGCTGGGCAGGACACAGAGCACAATGAAAGCACATAGGAAATTATATGTGGCCCTTGGGTCTCTAATCAATGGGGCAACTTCAGCAGAATAACCCACATTTAGATCAATGGGTGGCTGCAGTTCCAGTGCAGCAGCTCATACAGGCCTCCTGGAGTAATTACTCCTCCTGCCCTATGCAGCCTAATGAAGGAATTTTTTAAATGTCAATGAATGGTGCTGGTTAAATTCTTTTTTTTTTTTTTTTTGCAATTGATTTTCTGTAATGTGTCCTTCATGTGACTCGGGGTGCACAGACAAATCTCTATCGTCTGAATGGGATTTTTAATCAGTGTTACAAGCCTGCAATTCCACTGTCGCAACCTACTGTTAACTCCTGTTATATCCCGTCAGGTTGCATTCATCACATGAAATTTATTTAAAGCGTGAAAACTGGTAAACTATTAATAAAGATCTAAAAGAATCTGCTTGGGTTTTTTTGTTATTTTCTTTTGTTTTGTTTTGTTTTTTGGGGCTTTTTGACAGATAGAAAACATGGAGACACAGATCAGAGAATGCAGTTCTATCATTAGAGCATCAATTCTGCAAAACCCTGTTAAAGTTAAATGACAATGTTTTTGAATGTGCCGTGCCATTGTTTTAAAATATTAATTTTGTGTAAGGCAACTACATTATGTATTATTTAGCCACATTCATTTGTATTGACTGCTACAGAGCTTCTATTAAAAAGCACACAGTCACCACATGAAATCCAAATGATTTACTCAGTAGAGGGCGACATCGAAGTAATTACACATGGTTGTTTGCTGTAAATGTAAAGATACATATACTGTAGTACTTTTTCAAAATAATACAGTTATGTAAACACAATTAACATGACGTGTATGGACAAATGCATAGCTGGCAGACATACAGCCAAACATCAGTAAATTCATAATTTAGTTGCTTAGCACCCATTAACTACTGGTAGCAGTGTAGCTTTAATAAGAACTGATAAATGCACCTAACAATAAGTAAACAACATCATATATCAAGCAGCAGCTCTAGGTGGATTTTATCAACGACAGCGATTTCTTAAATACAGAAGAGAAAAATTGCACACCCACACAAAACCGTGTTAATTGCTAATCTGTAACATTCACTCTCCAGCATGAAAGTTCAGTCTGCCACCCGAGCTCCACTCCCCCCCCTTTTTGCCTTTGAAAGCCATGCTACGTCCTACGCTGTCACTTAACATTGGCATTAGACATCCTTATATCTAATTCTTAGGGATCTTGAGCTGATGGATGGCACACACTAGAGATGTCCAACCAGATTCAAATGTTCTCTTCTTCATATTCCTGCTATGTATTTATAAGTTATCACCAGCAGTTAGCAACAGTTGCCTAAATATCTTGTTGTGTGATAAATGTATCTGCTTTTGTCCGGGTCATGATCCGTGTGACAAACATGGTGTCAGCCTTCTGCCGTCATTAGCCCTCCCCTGAGCCTCCATCACCCTGCTGCTTCAGTAATTTGACTTTGTTTTAAGGAGCAGATTTGAGGCTGTTAGTCCTCTCTGATAGCCTTCTTCTGTGTGTGGGGTTCACTTTTGTCTCATGTCAGGTGTGATGGAGTGTGTCATTACTGTAACCTCCTTATGTCGAACTCAGCAGGGTCCGACCGACCTCCCTGGCAGACAGACAGACGCCCCAGCTCAGGCCCCTGGTGGCAGTGAGGAGTAGAAGGAGGAGGAGGGGGGACCAGAAGGAGGCTCCTTGCTCCAAGGAGACCCAGGGGACACATAGACACATACACAAGCATACTCACACACCTTACCAGCCTCTCCATCTCCTCTTTTTTCTTTTTTTTCCTCCACAGAATATATCCACAGCCATACAGTAGTCGTGTCTTATCAGAAAAGGACAGGAGCTTCTATCAACAGATAAGGTCATTGTTGAGGTGAAGTAATTACAGATATCTGAGACAGAGAGGAAGCAGGCATACTGTTCCTTTGGGAATTGGGTGACAAAGCCAGATTAGACTCTATCTTCATCTACATACTGTACTGTAGGTAAAACCAGTCCTATCCCCTGCACCAAGCTGGGGGTAAAGGAATTTGGGTCATTTTATCCATTAAACATGATACATCTACCATCTTATTAGGATATGCTCTAGTTTCAGACAATGGTTTCCTTGCCTTTTTCAGTGGGAATACTCTAGTTCTTTTTGGTTACTATCTGCATTCGGTTTCTTTTGCATCACATATTGCCAATATGCTTTAAAAACACATGTAAAAAAAATCCCCCCTTGCCCACATTTCATCCATCAGGGATTTCTTGGTCTTTTCTACTGGAAGATGACTCAGACTGGATTTAACAATGAATGGGAGTATTGACTCAAATGAGAGCATAATGCCGGTGTCTTTCAACCGCTATGGGTGGCAGAGCTCCAGTTTGAGTGGAGCTGGCACAGTTCGATTCATTCGCAGCACTTAAGAGACATGAGAGAGACTGACAGATGCCCTTTTAGAAGTAGATGCTGCGGAGCTGCGATGACAGCTGCCTGAATATACAGAAGTGCTTCCTCTAAAGTCAAGAAAGAAAGAAAGAACACCAGCACAACATTACTCCACTTCCACAACATCACTGAAGAGCTCTGCTGCAGCCCCTGCCCAGTGACACTGGATATCATTTTCACTCCCTATAATACTGTTAAGTAGCCTCTGCATAGGTGTAGACCTAATGGAGTTTCACTGATAAACCTTATTTATCTACAGTATCAGTTCATATTACAGTAACTAGGGCTGGGTACTCAATACCTTTAAAGTATGAATTGAGATAATCCAGTACCAAGTAGCATGGAAACTTCTCCAGTCAAATGATACCAACGTTTGATCCTTTTTTACACAGATCTAGAAAAAAAATGACTGTTGGTATGCTTTTGCTCACAGCCAATCACCGCAAGCGTTCTTTGATTTAATGTGATATGTGATTCGCCCATCTACACAGCAGCTACTATCCATACAGTCTGTGGTGATAATACTTAATTGTACAGTTTTGTACAGTTATTATATTTCTATAATTTGAACATAAATGAAGCAAAATGTATTTGTGTACAAACCATTTGGATGGGGAGCAGTGGTGGCATTTTATGCAACATAATGCTTCCATTCACATCATGAGTTCATTGAATGAAGTAGAAAAAAAAGGTATCGAATGCTATCAGTATCACTTTAAGGGTACTGGTATCATATTTTTTTTAAATGATACCCAGCCCTAGCAGTAACAAGCTGTGAGGATATCCTTGACACACATAAATAGTTCAAACTTTGCCAGAAACCTTCCTTACTGAAAAGATACAGAGTTATGATGTTGACACATTACTATAAATGGTTGTAATATGTGGAGTCTATTGTTTTAACTGGTTTCATGCTACCTTAACAGGGTTGTCTCATGCTGTTGTGTCTTTTAAATCTACTCCTCTGGCCATCAGTAATGGGGTCCATAGAGATCTACTCATGATGGAGATTTATCAACATATCTGTCCTGCTGGCTGCAGATGGCTGCAGGGATTTAATGAACTGAAGGAGAATGCTTAACATAGTGTAAGACAGAGTAGATAATGTAAGAATCATTCATAATGATTTATAAGTAAATGCAGATCTTCTTTTTTTATGCAGATTTAAATGCATCTAAATTTTAAACATTCTTTCACTATTACTGCAATTTTTTCACAGGCAATTTGCACCTGATTATTAACAACTGGCTTTGAACCCCCCAACATGTTTTTGCCTCTCCTCCCACATTTGCACCATCGTGCTGCACTGGGCACTAAAATACCACACGGGGTGGCAAATCAAATCTCAAGGTCAGGAGAGTACCAAATTATCAGAGGACTGCTTGTATGAGTTGTTGCACCACCACAAAAAAAGAGCCCATAGTCTTTAAAACTTTGACAGTTTTGGCACTTTCTTGTTTGTTTGTCTTGTATGGATTTAAATGATAATAAAAAAAAAGTGTACATATTTTTCTTCTAAAAGTGCAGCTCTGGAAATTCAAGTAAGTGAGCCTGTATTTTTTGTTTTTTTTCACTTTTTTGTTGCTTTTTTTAAACCCAGGCTTACAAAGAGCTTCACAAAAATAAAAACAGAATAGAGGCAGGGAGCAGCACAATTGCATATAAAAGCAGACAAGACAGATACAAAGATATACAGAGAAGAAACACAAAACGTATCTGAATTCCACTTGATACCTAATGGTTGATTATATTTTTTTTTCTTCTGCCACTGCTGTCAGAGAGGTGTTACCAAGAGACATAATTATGCACAAACACCCCCTGTGACACCTGGATTGTTTATTGTCTTCTCTTATGATCTGTTCTGTAACATCCCTAACAACGGGGAATGAAGGTGGAGGAGAGTTGTGTTTATGATTTGTAAATGAAAACTTTTTTTTGTGGTCACAAAGTTCACTGAGGTAGGTTATGAAATATTTGGCAGCCTTGGGCATGCTCTCAAACTATTAGTGGGTTAAGATTGGGACGCTTACCAAGAAAAAAAGAGAAAGACAGCTAGTAAAATTTTGTTCCATATCAGTTTTCCGAGGTTCGGCTGTGTGTCACCCCTAAGTGATAATGCAAAACTGATTTTTAAGCTGCAATTCCTGAAGGAAAGTTCTTAAAATGTACAGAATTTATATTACTGTAATACACTATGTGTGAAGGCAGTTACACTGGCAGAAATATTTGCAGCTGTAATGCATCTATCTCCATCTTCTACTTGAGAGGATGATGGCATCATATTGTCCACAGGTGATTCATGCTAGAGATCAGTCATTTTAACAGGAGGTAGATATTTTATTCAGAGAAATAAAAAATATATGGTATGTTAGTTTAACGAAAGTGCAGATGAAAGTACAGGAAAGTAGCTCACTCTATACAGAAGAGGAGATATTCAGATGCAAATGAGCCCGGAATTCATATCCAATCTCAGCAAATGGACTGCAACTGAGGATCAGTCCAGTTATTACGACCACCTTAGAATTATCAGGGCATAAATTGTGTTCACAAAGGGAAGGTTTTATCTGGTAATTCTTGTACATTTTCACTTTATGTCAGTCTGTGGACCCTTTTTTTCTGCTGTAGAGTACTGTATGTTTTGGATTGTGTACTACAGATACAAGGGATATCCCAGTCCAAGTTTTTTCGTCCCCGATCCTTTCATTTTGGGTATACCAAGGTCAGTCCAATACATATATTTACCTAAATGACACAGAACCTGAACATGTCCTAAGATAGAACTTAACTCATCCCAAAATACATTTGTGCACCAAAAAGTTGTGGTATTCATAGTAAAAGAACTTATGCAATATTGATTTAAGAGGTTTCTGTCATATTGAAAAAGCAGGAGGAGCACACAAGCTTAATCCGAACACTGAAGCTAGTCTTTCAAAACCATTGATAAGCTTACTGTAATTATTGATATGATATGAATGAAAGTTTAAGTGGGAGAATGCGACTCCTGAACGCTGATCACCCAGATCTCATTACTAGAGACGACTTGCGTCTCTGTTGGTGTTCTTGGAACTAACACTGAGTCCACTTGTGATTTTATAGTGGTGTTACAGAGCTTTTCCCCTCACAAATGATCTTTGGCTGAGTACAGACACTGGCTGCAGAGAGCACACAAACCCCACAAGCCACATTTAATTTTGGCCTGCCATCAAGTCAATCACTAAATTTATGTTAATTAACCACAGCTGCCACTGGTGATGTTTATTATTTTAACTGGTGAAAGCTGCTACAGTACAGTACATTGATGTTTTCTACACTGCTCTTTGCTAATAAGAAAGAGAGAGAAGAGGAAAAAGATTTGATTACAGATTTGTTTGCGTCAAATCTTAGTGAATCCTTGGATTTAGCTACTGAAATCAGAGTCCAGCTCTTGTAAAGGAGAGCGATTTGCAGCTAAGAAAGTAAAGGATCAGCGTTTGTTTCAAGTATAGTAAGTATTGGCCCCCGATATTGATCCTTAGGATCAGCTTGGGACAGAAACACTGAAAGACGAAATTCAAGAGAGAGATATTTCACTTTTGTTCTAGCTTAACATAACTCAATTTGAGAAAAAGGTTTGAAAGAAAGAAGATTCAACATTGGTTTCAAATTTAATAGTGCTATTGAACTCCTTGGGAGCATTTTTCAACACACAACACTCTTCTTCTAGCTTCATGGCCAGATTACCACAGTAACCAGTAATCTCCCATCGGCCTTCAATAATGCGTATTATCCCAGCCTGTGCTTTTGGCAGAGGATAAACGGAGCGCTTTAAGAATTCTGTCCCACAGTGAGGCAAAAGATTCAAAGGGGACTTCGACTTCTGGTGTCTGATTTCATCTCTCTGGCAGGGGAAAGGCATAAACATGACAGAAAATGTCTCAAGTTCAACTAGTGGAAAATTGGAAGTGGTCTGGAGTTTAGTGTGGCCGACAGATATTGGCAGAGCAAATAATGAAGGCTGTGACTGAGATTGTTCTTTTGGAGCGGGAGTCACAAAAGGCTGCCAAAGACCTAAATATTGTCTCTCACTTTTGAAGTTGAAAGCTGTTGGTTGTGGAATTTTCTGACATGTAATCCTTAAGTTAGACGGACATGGCTTTTGATAGCATTTGTGGCTTTATTTAGTGTTTACTTGTGCGTCTTTTTATTTGCTCTTATCAGTGGCTTAAAGACAAATTTGGGAAACAGCCCAGCTAGGATAGCTGAAATCCTGACTGCCCGAGATTAAATGTAGTTTATTCAATTCAGTCTGTAAATCGGTGGAAACGAGGCAGCTTATTGAAGTGGACTGTCAACAAAATATGTAGTAAGATGTGGATTTATACAGTCTCCACCATACGTTGCTTTCATAGCTCTAGCTGGCCATTGTGCAGCACTTTTTACATCTAAAGGTTTTCTCTTTGCTTCAACCTTCCCATTCAGAAGACTGATGGCAGAACCACTTAACACCTGCCTGACTCTTTCTCCTGTATTGAGATGTGGGTCTCTCTCTATCTCTCTCTCTCTCTCTCACTCTCACTCACATCCACATCCACACAGACACTGATAAAGATTAGAAGCAGTGTAAGTGGAACAGCACTGCCCTATTTTACTGGTTATGGATGAAGTGATGGGTCTGCTGCTTCATATGGCTCCACTGTATCATGTATTCCCAGTGATCCACTCCATGTCCAACAGGCTTTTATTGATTAGCGTTCCCTTTCTAATGTGCTGTAGATGGTAAGGGAATTGGCAAAGCAGAGCTCCACTGTTAATCCTATATAAAAAGATCAGTTCACCCAAATTAAAAAAAAAAAAAAAAAATTCTCACTTACACTGAAAAAAATGTGTAATGAGAATCTTGATTCTCACACAGAAATTCCTTGTAAATTTAATAGAGGATATTCTCAGCAACATCTACATACCAATAAGCATTTAGTTTAACCAAGAAATACTTCGAAAGTTTAGTAACATTTTTCTGTTTTCATAAGCAAATTTTACTCAGACTACCACTGCATTTATTTACAAATTTCTTTAAAAAATACTTGGTTTTTCTAAGCTTTTAAGAGGCTGATGTTATAAAAAATTATGATTACACTGTGTATATGTGTTACTATCTTACACAACTCATGATGAATTGTTCCTGTCTTGTACTGCAACTCTGCAACATCAGCAGACTCATCGGCTTAAGTTAAAGGAAGTTCAGCATCGTATTTGTAAAAAGGAAGATAGAGAAAATAAATTGTTGGAGACAGGGCGAGACATGTCATCTGGGGGTCAGATTTGCAGGTTCGCTCCCCAACAGGAGAACTGAAAACGGTCATGACGTTAACGATGAAGTCTATACTTGACAAATTAGGAGAAACTGAAACGCCCACCTATATTGTATAAAAACTCGTTGTAGGTGCTCCTCGAGGAGCCTTTTTCTTTGTAACCTCATCTTGTGTGTTGCACTGTGAAACGCTCCTTCTTGTACAAGAAAATTTAAACTTTGATACTTCAGCTCTGGTCTCTATTGTTTTAAAGGTTATTGTGAAGAAATTCTTTTGACAGCTGGACTGAATTATTTGTGTAACATTTACATATTATTTGAACTACCTTTTACAGCAATGGTTCTGCTTGTAATGTGTGCAGTATTTATATTTTTTATATTTATACTTTTTTTGCCAACAAAACTGTCCTAATATAGAGATAGTACAGATGACAACTTTTTATTAAAATGTTCTCCATTATCAGTACAAGAGTTCTGATATTGCTTAGAGTGTTTGTAACACAATGAGTCAAGTGCGTTAACAGATAAGACATTGCACATTAATCAGCCTTTGTTGCCAACAAAATAAAATAATGTGCCAAAGTCAAACTTTCTTAAGGGCTCAGTCTATGAGAATGAAACAACATACTGTACAAAGGACAGCTGGATTCTCTAACGATACCTTATATCAGTTCTGAAAAGCATTTACAATGATCAACTTCAGTTCAGGTTGGATAAAATGTCCACTGTGTAAGATTTCCTGGCAGGAAAAAAGTGGTCCATATTGAATTTTTCACTATGAAAATCCTGAAGGTGTTGAGGGTACTGCTTCATACAAACTAACATTTCACTAAATATCATATCAGCGAGGCCCTAGTGCTCAGATACCCCCATTTGAAAACCACTAGCATAAATAAATAAATTAACATAAATGTTAAGTGTGGTCCAACACCAGTTTTTAATAGCTACCCACCATAGTTACTGAGTATTTCCTTGGAGCTGCCAGTAAAACAAAATGGTTTAGACACATGAACAGAAGGCAAGTGTTTACCACTGTGACGACTCCACCTCTTTTGGCTGTTGGGCTGGCTGCTTGTCTTTGTGTTTTGTGTTGCAGATGCCCAGAAGGTGTGGTCGGATTGTTGTTTATTGGGAACACCTGGGCTCGGTGTTCCAAGTACTATAAGAGCACACCCCACTTATTCTTTCATGAGAGAGAAAGAGGAAACTCTGCTCCTTTCTCTTTACGCTCTCCTTCTTTGTCTTTGCTTTTCCTTCTACCATGCAACACTCATTATTTTATCACTCATGCATACACATAACACTACTGACGTTTTGACTAGTTGTCTCAAATAAATTAGTGGTTTTTTGCTATAACTTTTTTGTGTCGCCTCCTGTTATTTGTCATGGTTTTTGAGCCAGTAATGACAAATTTGGGGCTTTTCTTAGTCTGGTTCCTAGGTGTTTTGTTTGTGTGCATTTAATCAGTCGTTCTCTTTGTGTTGAAATGCGTCCAGGTGTTGTTGACTGTAGGGGTTTCCCGGGTAGTCGGAGCGGAGGGACCGATTTGTGACGGGGTTGGTACACCTGGAGGGCAGGTCCTCAGGGAATGCCTTGATTTATTTGCATATTCTGGTTTTGGCCTCGTTCTGTGTAATTGAGGTCAGGGAAAACACCTGGGTGAGCTGAGTGTCTTTGTTGGTGTTCAGAAGAGCATGGATTGGAAGACCTGAGGCCTGTACTACAAAGCAAGTTCAACATACCCAGGATATCAGCTACGAGCGCGTTCATGCGAAAAAGGCAGGGTTGTTAATTACGACTGACATCATCAGAACCATGAATGAAGTATTTCATATGATATGAGATGAAACTATGATACCAAGTACCTGCAAGAAAACTTCTGTTTTAGGAACAGCAAATAGTCATATTCAACAGAGTGAAACGCAAACAAGCCTGTAATCATAATAAGAAGATGTAGAAACACTAGAAATACTTTCCACATGTTAAAAGTTGGCTAAGGCTTAAAATACATGTAGGAATTATTATAAATAACTTTAGTGTAGAGTGAGTATTTTTGCTATTTAGTTGGATGATGAAGAAACCATTCTGAATATGTCACATAAAAAAAGAAACTTAAAAGTAATGTCAGACTATTTCTGCTACCGAAGCAAAGAGTGGAAAAGTAGTTAATCACTGATGAGGTCTATCTGACCCAAATGTTGCATTTGCATTTTATAATCATGGGAGCCAATTAACAGTGTGTGGATTATTTTTCTAATAAAAGACAATATTTCATTTTTATTTCCAGTTATCATCATACAAGTGTCTCATGTTATTCTGAGCTGCAGTGATGGAATCAGGGTGTGAAATCATCCACACTGTCAGCTATCATTATTTATTTATTTATTGTTTATTTTAACTCAGGCCTTTTGTCCATGTCGGGATCCTGTAGGAGTGATGACTAATTTTTTTAACAGTGATCTGATTGGTCAGTGGTTGTAGTGTTGACAGGTTGTAATCTGATCCTCTGAAGTTAACCTGCTCTGGAGCAGGTTAGCTGTTATGCATAAGTTACCATGGTGATGTACCTCAGTAAGAAGTGAACCTCCGTCATAGGACTGAAAACCCGGAGTTAAACCTGAAGTTACCTTGCTAGCCATGTTGACTACTGCCTTCCATTGGTCTGGGTTTGTAAAATGCCTCATGCTCCGGATTTTTTAAGACTCCATCAGACTTGTTTTTAGATGGCTGTACAAAGGTGCAATTGTTGAAAATTGCAGACTACTTTAAGGTTGAAATCAGTGACAAAAGGCTCAGGGACACAGTCTTTTAAAGGCTAACTTGTATGAGATGAATGTGTTGCCAGGCACGGTTATTGTTGAGGATGCTGCTGGTTTGTCTTTGCTGACAGGTCAGAGTACAGCAGAAGGATTTACCGTTACAAATGGAACATGAAAAGTTGAAGCACCAGGTTTCAGTTGAGAAAAATGAGAAAAGGAAATGTGAAGTTGATAAAGTATTGGCTTTGGAAAAAATGAAGTGTGACACAGAGCAGGCTAGGATCAGAGAAAGTAAGTTGAGCCTGGAAACTGGTCAAGGGCTAAGTGGAAATAGTTCTTCAGGTGACCGCTTCTCTTCACATATGGATCTGCTGGGTAATTTGCGGCTTGTTCCGAGGTTCAATAAGAGAGACCCTGAACCATTTTTTTTGTCTGTCTGAAAGGGTGGCCGACGCTAGGAGTTGGCCTGATGCCGATCGCACAATCAGGTTGCAGTGTGTACTGACCGGGAAGGTGCGGGAGGCATATTCAGCTTTGTCTGTGATTTATGCATCAGTGAAAGCCGCTGTTCTTAAGGTCTATGAGAAAGTTCCCGGGGCTTATCACCAGCGGTTTAGGAACGGTAGGAAGGGGGATAAACAGTCCTATCTGGAGTTTTCACGCAATTTGCTGAATACTTTTTTCGTTGGTGTACAGCTTCTGATATGATAACTTCTGATGATTTGTGTGCTCTTATTGTTTTGGAACAGTTCAAAAAATGCAGTTCCCAGCTGTATTGCCACATAAATACAGAGAAACAGGTAACAACAGTTGGTGAGGCAGTTGCGTTAGCAGATCAGTATGTCCTTACATACTGCAGTGATTGGGAAGATGTGCGTAGTGCCGGTGGCTTTAAGGATGGTGCTGTTGGGCATGAATTTTTGACATGGAAGAAGTATGTCACTTCTGTTGCAAAAAGGGTCATGTAAAAGCGGATTTCTATGCTCTAAAGAAAAACAACAAACAAATTAATGTTAAGTCTGATAATACCCGCAGATTTTGCTCTGACTTTCGTAAGGTCAACAGTGTCACTAAGCCGCATGCATTTCAACTTCCGCAGATGGATGATTGCATCAATCAGGTTGGATCTGTGAAGTTTGTGAGTAAATTTGATCTGCTTAAGGGATATTGGTAGATACCATTGTCCAAAAGGGTGCAAGAGATTTCTGCATTTTATAACTCCATCTGGCTTGTGTCCATATAAAGTGATGCCTTTTGGCTTGTGGAACGCACCGGTAACATTCCAATGTTTGATAAATGTGGTGGTTGGGGATTTGGAAGGTTGTGCTGTCCATTTGGATGACGTGGTTGTCTACAGTGAGAGTTGGGACAGTCTTGGGTCAGTTTTGTGCATTCACATATTGTTTGAGCGTTTGGCTGCTGCACAACTGACATTTAATCTGGCAAAATGTGATTTTACTTGCACAACAGTAATGTACCTTGGACATGTTGTGGGCCAAGGCCAAGTGTGGCCAGTGCAAGCACAGGTGTTGGCTGTAGAGCAGTTTCCTTCGCCAACGACAAAAGAGGAGCTAATGCGTAGGATACTACCGGAGATTCTGTAGGAATCTTTTGTTACCCCTTATTGATTTGTTAAAGACAGATGTTAAATATGTGTGGCTTCTGTTGGTCAACAGGCTTTCCAGGATGTCAAGGCCCTTTTGCATAGTGCTCCAGAGCTGCCCCCTTTGTGAAAAAGCCGTTCAAGCCGCAGGTGGATGCCAGTCATGTGGGGGCAGGTGCAGTATTGATGCAGTCTGACAAACAGGGGGTGGATAGGCCTGTGAATTTCTTCTCTAAGAAATTAAACAAACACCAGCTTAACTACTGTGATTGAAAAGGAGACTTTGGCTTTAGTCTGGGCTTTGTCATTTTGATGTGCATGTGTTGTTCAGGTGCTCTTTGTTGTTTTTACTGACCACAACCCACTAACATTTTTGAACTCTCTGAAATGCCCTAGTCAATTATTAATTAGGTGGTCTCTGATGTTAGAGTGTTATTGTTTGGAGATATACTGCATTAAGGGGCCAGATAGCACAAACACTACTTATCTTTGTGTTTTGTGTTGCAGATGCTTAGCAGGGTTTGGTCAGGTTGTTGTTTATTGGGAACACCAGTGTGTTCCCAGTACTATAACAGTGCACCTCATTTATTCCATGATGAGAGAGAAAGAGGAAACTCTGTTCTCTACTCTCTATGCTCCCCATCTTTTTCTTTGCTTTTCCTTCTACCATGCAACACTCCACTCACTATTTTATCACTCACACATACACACCAACACTACTGATGTACTGACTGCCACTCAGTTCAATCAGTGATGATGGATCTGTCAGCAGGTATGGGGCTTTCTTGTGTTGCACTTCCACAGTGTAAGAAGAGGAATATATTATCTGTAACATACTGTAACATTATGCCAGCAGATCCAATTGCAATGTCTGTGAGGTCTATTGAAGCCACCAGCTCTGGCTACAATTCAGATTTTTTTTCTTCAATAAAATCTGCATGTACCATGAATGTAAGACAGTCTCGCCCTATCTATTGAACAAACAAGCCTCTCAGTTAGCCATGTGCATGAAAATGGGACCAAATTCACTGACCTTGTAACATTAACCTGCTAATGCTAGTCAGATAATGTGAATATTAAAGAAACAAAAATGACCATTAGCTGGAAAGCTACGTGGGTGATGCAATAGTTAACCAAGTATGTAAACCTACCTATAAATGAGCTACCACTCACCCTCCTCATGGAATAATACCCGGCTTGGACATGTTCGAGCCTAAGCAGGAAAAGTCTGTGGTCGCAAACTGTGGATAACAATCGCAAATTGTCTGACATTACCTAGAGAGTGCAGTGTGCACATGGTTGCCATTTAGTCCCATGGTTCAAGTACATTTTACTTGCTTTTTTCAGTCTGTACAATATAAATATAAGATTAGAAAAACAGTTGTAAATATTACAGGGATAAAATTTTTGTATTAATTAAAGGATAGATGTTTACACACAATCAACAAGTAACACGCAAAATACAAGGTGACTGTTTAGAAGAACTCAATTAAAATGTATTGTAAAATTTAAACAGTCTAGGTAACATGTACAGTAGGGATGTGCCCGAATACAAATGTTATTCGGCAAAGCAGAAATAGTGTTTTTTTTTTTTCTTTTACAAATATTTGTTTCATACAAATATTTTAAAAATTATTTGTATTCAGGAAGAAAAAAACAAGTCAAATACCAGCGCACAGGTCAGTTACATCACTATCTCAGTCTCTTACCTCTGCTCCGCTGTTATGTCTATCAGCAGGTCTCAATGAGGGGAGTCACATCCACCTGCTACATGACGCACATTTCCTAATTTGAACATCACTCCTGGAGTTGAGGGTGTTGCCCAGAGATAAAGCTGAGCTACTAACACAAGCAAAGTGCTCTCAAGGGACTCTCCATAACCTGTTGTTCCCCTTCTCCTTTCCACACAGTTAGGTTGTAAAAAATAGGCAATGAATGAAAAGTGCAAAGCAAGAATCGCCTTCGAAGTTCTTCTCCACACATTACATGCTGTGCTGTCTCTGTGTTATGGTTGTATAAATAGGTAGAGGTCTGCAATGAGGTAATGAGTAGAGTTTTAGCTCAGTAATCAGCACAGTCGTCTATGATCTGGGAGACTCCAGTTCGAGACCCGGTGTGGGGCCCTCGTTTGTAAGGTAGTTTATTCATGAATACTTATTGTAACACTTTAATTTTCTAAAATTAAAAGCATAATAAAAACAAAATCAGCATTTTTAAGCTTCTTTCCACTTTTATTCGAAAACAAATACAAATAGTTTTGCTGTCTCAACAAATATAGATTCAAATACAAATACTGGGCTCTGAACATCCCTAATGTACAGGGCCAAAAATCATTTTTTATCAGTGAACCTCTCTCTTTTCCGTTCACCCTCAATATGATGTATTGAGAAAATCTGGACAAATAAGTCTAAAACTATCTGCATGACTAGATACCTTTCCTCTGGTACAGTATGGATTTTTAATTGTTATTTGTGTTAACCGAACCAAGATGAATGTAACATGAATCTCCTGATACTCAAAAACGTTGTCAATACATGAATTGTAGTGCTTCACGTTCTCTTCTATTCTCTGGGTTGTAAACTGCAGCTATTACTCATTGAATCCTGCAACATGGTGATAGAAGAGCACTGTTAATCATACTATACCGTATGTTGACTGGTGTATGTCCTCTATAATTAGCTGTTGATGGCTGCAGTCTGTGGTGTCAGGCTGTGCAAATGTACCCGTGCGCACATCCCTATTCTAATTGGCTTCTCAGCTCTCCAGTGTTCCCTCTGTGAAACTCCCACACTTCAACGCTGCTGAGCACCTGACGAAAGGGGAAGGTGCGGGAAGCAAAGACAGAAAGGTTGGGGGGGTAGACAAAATAGAGTATAATCACATGACCTCTACATTCTCTTCCGCAGTGACAGCTCGCCCAGCAGGTGGGAAATAAGACAGCTACAGTATAAACAGTGTTGAGGCACTGCAGCACGTACATATCAACATGAACAAGCACCAAATGTTTGCACATGAAAACATACATACAGCAATTAAATATGAACAATAAAGAAATAAAAGAATACTATTTATAAAATGCATGCATTAAGTTGGTGTATTAGTCACAATAAAAGCAGCAGATGCAGGTAAAAGCTGATGATCTTTACAGATTGTGTCATTTGAACACAATTATAGAATAATGTTCCAAGATTAATTATCTGATATGCATGTGACATTTAAATGTGATTAGTGTTTTTTTTTTACACCTTAAAGCCAGAAAACTGTGTTGTTTGCTTGCTAAATGTCTTTCCTCAAGTTTTTGCTGGGCAGGTAGCTTGCGTAAGCTGCCGTGGTTTTATGTAGGGGGGGTTGGTGAGAGCCATTAAAAGTCAACCATATGTGCAAGCCATGTAAAACCAAAAGCTGACAAAACCTTTGAAAGCTGCAGAGCTGCAGACTCGGATGTTGACTCTGGGATTAGCAGCAATAGCAATCTTTTTACATCACAGGGAGTCATTTCACTCGATGTTAATACAAAAATACTGCTTAATGGAGCTTTAAGTACATACTTAAGCCAAAAGCATAAAAGTGACTTTGATTTAAAGTACAGGATTGGTAATTTCATACATCAAGACCAATCACCTGTCCTGCTGCTGACCTTTCAGGCTCACAAATCTCACTTTCTGTCCTCTACTCTGTTTTGGAAACATGCCCTACCACTATTAAGAAGAATTTTTATTTAACTTGGTGATTTATTTCGTCTTCACATTGATGACCCTCATCATTGTGACTATTACTTTTTTTGAAGTACAGTTGCAGTTATACTTCCATTTCACCTTTCACAGAGATCAAAACAAGTACTAAATTATTGTATGTAATTCCACCGCAATGAAATAGACAACAAGAGAAAAATCAGCCTGCTATTCTGAGTGTGTCACTCTGCATGGGCTCATAGTGTGAGGAGGAGGAGGAGGAGGAGGACGACGAGGAAAAGAAAACCTGACAAATTGTTCTCTGACATCCTCAAAGAGGCCAATCAGAGCTTGCTGGCATCGTTAAGCCCACCTCAGTGCAGGAAAAAATGGTGCTGAATGATGCTGAGGATGTTTGACTTGATAATGCCAAAGCCTGTTTGTGTCTATGTCAGGAGTCAGGCAGTTAATCCAGCCTACATACCAGGTCCAGATATCAATACCGTGTTAGAGAGCCGTGGGGCAAGACTGACTGTCACGCTCGAAGAGAGAAGCCTCTGCTCTACAGTCTCTGCTTCCAGTGAAGAGAGAGGAGGGAGGGCGGGAGCGGACATGCACACAATCTGTTGGATTTACTCTGTTATTCAGCTGTATTGGATCAGTGTTCCTGCCAGAACAAGACAAAAAACAAATGTGTTTGAGTCTGTGTCGTTATCATAACCATACATTCTCTTGTGATTTGTTTTTGGCAGGATTTATGAGCGGGTGATAGACCCTCCTCAGATGGAGCTCACCCCAGGCAGTGGAGTCTGGCTGGGCCAGCACAGCCACAAGCACGGCCTGTTCAAGGTAAGACTCCAAAGATGATGCACAAACACACATGTACACATGAACACACGCTTCCTCCATGCACCTGAACGTGCTTCACATTCAAGATCGCCTGGTATAATTGGCCAGATTTGCAGTAGGCTGTGAGGAGGAAGAGAGCCAAGTGGAAGATACAAGAAAGGAGTACAGAGGGCTTACAGAAGTTTGTGTGCTTTGAAACACTTATTCCCAAGTCCATTACAATGTTGTCGATTTTTAATCACTGCTCATTTTCTCAGGCTCCTGCTTGCGCTCACAGTAGGGAGGGGACATGGCAGAGTATCACCAAGACATGCACACGCTCTTGATATTCCCTCCTCTCCTGGCCACCCACCATGCAATCAATGGACCTTTTATTTTTGCTGTGTAACATATTGATTAGCCAACAGACTCTACTGTGGTCTTAATTATCCCTCCCATGCTTTGACACAATCGCCACTGCACACCTACCTCAGCCTCCTCTTCTTTCAGCCTCCGTAGCATCAAGACTTCACGAAGCACCTTCTGGAGGAAAGCTCTGGTCTTGAAAGACACAGCTCCATCATTCAGTTCCCTACCCACAGTCGACTCAGTGCTCGCAGTCTGTCTACCCTCCATGTGCAGGGAGAGCTCAGAAGTGTTTGTCAGCAGCAGAGACAGATGGTGTGGAAGCACACGGGCTTGTGTGAATGAGAAGATTCTCCCTTTAGGTTTACACTGGGATGAGTTGGCATGTCAAGCTGACAGGTGCACTTGTAACACCTTGAATCGAGGACCTGTTGTGTATCAGAAGGGCCATGTAAAGCTACACCTTTTTTTTAAAGAGTAGCTTAATTATCTCATGCATGCATGCATATGCATGAGTAAACAATTTTATTAGTTGTTATACACATGTAGTAGCTATTCTTTTTAGCTAAGTCTCACTACAGAGTGAGAAAAAAAGGTGCAGCAGCCGAGTGTAGGCTACAGCACCACATATTTGGGTGGGATGAACTCTGTCATCATAGTATGGCTACAGAAAATACATCTTTGATTGGCTGACAGGCATTTATCAAAATCATCCTGTGGTCAACAGTTAAACCACTTCACCATCTAACTGATACTTTCTAACTCTTGCCCTTCAATAAGAGACACTGTGCTGACTCTAGACAATATTTGAAGTAATTCTTTGAGTTTTACTCAAATCTTCAAGCCATAAAATTACAAATACATTTTCCACACGCTTCTGTCACAGTGTAGAAATACAGGGAGCAATAGACACTTGCCTTAGAAGACTCAGTTCACTGTGCAATTGAATCATTGTTTTGTTCATGTCTCATAGTTTGATGCATGACCCTCATCATCCAACCCTGTGCAAGAGATTCCCATAGGCATTTTATTCCATGTGTGCTTGTCTACTCACATCTGAAAAGAAGAAATTGGATAGACATCCTATCTAAACTCATGGCAGGTCATAGACCACCTAATTAACAACCCCTGAAAGAGTCACAATAGGTTTTGGTTCCAATTAGGTTCCAGTGTCCTGATAATGTTAGCCTGCTAACTAGCTACCCAGCTACATGTCAGCTGGAGGTTGCTGTCTCTCTCTATGCATGTAAATATTTCTTCTACTTTAAAGGGAAACTTCAGTATTTTTCAAGTATTTTTCAACCTGCACCCTATTTTCCCATCTTTTGTGTATAATTGAATATGGGGACAACAATTTTTGAAATGGGTCCAGTATTGAGGGAGAGTGCTGCAGCTGGCAGCCACGAAATGGGCTCCAATGTAATCTGATGGGGCAGTTGTGTACCGTCAATGCACGTCCACTAAAAGTGCTTGATTTTGTCACTGACAGGCTCACATTGTTATGAGTGGCTGACAACATTATGGAAAGGACGATACAGAGAAATGAAACATTTTTCTTTACCTCTCACTTGATGCAGTCTGTTTGTTACTGTGTCTAACCAAGTCTCGCTCAAGGAGAAATCTTGTTCTGAAACCTTGCAAGAGTTGAGTTTTTGGTGAAATCAACTAAATATTCAGCCATGACAGAGTCGGGGAGAGGAGTGCCGGGAGGGGTTTATTGTGTTGGACTACAGAAAGCATAGCTTATTGTTATCTAAAAGATTTTCAAAGTGGTTTCTTGGCGAACAGTTGATAGCCGTAGTGTGCAGAGACCTTAAGAAACACAAACAGATAAACAGAGATGGACTCAGACAGGCAGAGACAAAACATCTCCAACTTTACATATGTCTTTGCTATTACATGCTTTCTAGTTAACAATAAGGGCCCTATCTTACACCCAGTGCAAAGTGGCGCCAAGCGCAATGCGAGTGTCTTTGTTAGTTTAAGACCGACACAGTTGTCATTTTCCCATTCAGCGCCCACATTGTTTAAATGGCAAATGCACTTGCGCCCATCTGAGCACCCATGGGCGTGTTGGTCTTAAAATGAGGTGTGGTCAGGTGCATTGTTGGCGCATTGCTATCTTGAGGCAGTGGAAAGCAATTGCGCGATTGACCAATAAAAATCTGGTCTGAAGTCAATGGTGCAATGTTTCATAGTTTGTCCCTGGTCCCATTGTTGTTCATTGCAACAGAAGTTATTTTCCTTTTTGCAGAGAAAATCTAGTAATTCTGTCTTCGAGACTGCCCCCCAATGCAAGAAAAAGTTAAAGTGAAAAAGGTCACATGGATGACTGTCAGATGTAATATTGAGGCATTAAGAGCTGTGGTGTTTGTAGATGTTAGACAGAGGAGAGGCAGAGGAACACAGAGGCAACAATCTGACAGCTGTGAGGGGAGTGGGATTGTCAGCGGTTACACAAAACTGAGGTGATAAGGGGGGCAGTGTTGTGAGCATGGGTTCTAATGTCATTTTTTTTAAATTTGTGAGGGCGGTAGTGTTCAAGCAACAGCGGGGTGTCAAGTTGCTCTTTAACCTGTTAAAGACAGGGGATTAACAGAACCCACATGCATCATCTCTTGTCAAAAGCAGAGAATGATGAAGATCTTGTTGGGAAACCGAGAGAAAAGAATAAAGAGGCAGGAGGCGAAGGAAAGGATAAAAAAGCAAAGAGCTATAGGAGTAACACTGCAGACGGAGATAGGAGGTGAAATAAAGCAGCAGCTGTAATCTATCCCATTCAGAACACAGGAGTGGGATAATGATAAGACGAGCTAACTAGGCCTTTAAATAAAACATACTGAGCCCTCGCAATGGCTGGAGACGCTCCTCTGCCTCGCACCACCTCCTCCTGGGGGCCTCTCCATCTGAGTAGCAACTGTAATAAATTATCTTTATCTAGAATCCATTGTGTCAAGGATGCTGACTCCTCAGGGACACTGCAGGCGCGTTTGGAACTGGTTCTTTTGTGAAATGCACGGTGTTTCGTGCACCACGGGACAGTAATGAATCTAACACAGAGAATGATGGAGAGCTTGAATGCGTTACATAAGGCAGTGTGACGAAGGAAAAGCCGAACCTGGATGTGAAAGATTCAGAGCCCAGATCTTTACCCGTGTCTGTCTTATGAATACTTTGTTTCTTGGCTGTTTAAATTAGTTTGTTTGTTTTGTTCGCAACTATCTTCATTTTATTTAAAGGGCGTGCCAACCATAACATAATTTTCTCCAATTCTGTCTCATTCTGGCAAAAGGAGACTCATGGGATCAATTGGAAAGAAAACAAAAACAAAAACATAGATTATGGAATAAATTTAATTTATTTATTATGAAGAGCTAAATATTAAAATATTTTTTTCCCATTGATCCTCTGATGCTCCATTTTTAGTACTTTTAGTAGTAGGGCAAATTAACCCCAGAATGCAAGTGTTTTTTATTTTCTTGTGTGCATTTTTGATAGTCGATACAAACGTTTGTTGTTAAAATGCATTGCAAACCACAAGTCAAAGTGTCAATGACATTTACTTTACATTAAGTTAAACAAATCCTTGTGCCTTCTTAACAAGCTTAGTTAGTTTCATATGCATTTTAGCTTGTGTGACGATTGGATTCTTCAACTTGTTTGTGGTACGTTTGAGCCACCATTGTCTGCATGTAGGGTGAGACTTTTTGACACTTCAGGCATCACAATTTTCCAATCCATCACAAACAGAGGTTGAAAAAGTGTGTTGACCACAAGCAAAGCTAAATCATTACAGTCCATCAAAAAATTGTGTATGGGAGGAATTAGTTAGTACTACAGAGCATTAAGATAAGAACAAGTAAATTCTTTGGGGAGATCATCATCATTAACATCTCCTTTTCTCTGTCTCCGTTCAAATCTCTTTTGTCTCTCCTCTCTCACACTTGTTAATTAGTGTTGCTGATGCTAGTTTAGTCCAGGGAGATGATCTGCACCTGGAGGTTAAGTCATCAGACCTTGATAGAACATGGAAAGGTCATGTTGTGCATGATCAAACTGAGAAAAAAAGAATCTCAGTATAAAGCCTGACCCAGGGTAATAAACCTTTGTCAATGTTGCTCAAAGGCAAAGAGCTGGCCAAACACGCCTGGCCTATTACTGCTGTAATAAACAAGCTAACTGGGAATTATGACTATAAAGGCCAGCAGACAAGCGAAGTGAAGGTAATGTCTGCAATAACAGGGAGTGAACTTGAGAATGTTTGGGGACACAGAGAAACAAATGATGCCTAACCAGCACATAAGCCTACCTCTCTCTCTCTCTCTCTCTCTCTCTCTCTCTCTCTCTCTCTCTCTCTCTCTCTCTCTCTCTCTCTCTCTCTCTCTATCTCTCTGACACAAACACACACACATACACACATTTACATTACTTGTGGGGACTTAATGTCACTTTATTCAGTCCCTTTTTTGCAGCATGAATCATTTCCAAACCTTCAATCAATCTTAATTCAAATCTAAACCCAAAACCAAAGATTAAATTAATTTGTTTTTTCACCTATTCAACAGGATAAAGCAATCTGTTCTTCACACAAATGCACACACACACACACACACACGCACACACACACACACACAGAAACTTTTTTTTTGTTTTGCAATTAATCAAGACAACAGTGCCATCTGTAAGTGCTGTGACACATGTTTAATTATTAACACATGTTTAATTAATTTTAATGTCTCTGTACTTAAGCACATTTGCTTTGAAATGAAACAGTGTCAAATTGCTGACTTTCAGCTTTTAATGCTTTTATGGGATTTTATAGTTTTTAAAGTCCCCCAATCTTAGAGGGAGCTGTAGGTTAAGAGGAAAGGCATGTTCTGCTGGATTGACCATGAAAAATAATTGGTTGCCCCTGCTTCTGTGTGTCTAGGATCATCCTAAGATTAGGTGGACCATATATAAAAAAGGCTACAAGTTACAAACAGTGTGTATCAAACATCCTTAGAGTTGCATTAGTTTAATTTTATTGGTCAGAAGAAGAAGAAGCAGACAACACACATTCAAACTATTCAAAATTTAAATTCTATTCAAATTCTATTAGACTATTCAAACACACCCCCCCACTCATATTATCACTTTATAAAGTTGCTCTGGCTAACATGTTAGCAAACAGTTGCCTTCGGATTTTGCATGATGTTTATGTCCACCTGATGAAGAGCAATATTCACTCTCTTTAGATCCAGTTTGGTCTCTACCAACTACTGAGAAAACATTTCTGGCTCTTAATCTGCTAATTGTGTGCAGCCAGCTAGTCGCTAACTTTGTCTGTCTTTCATTTGGTGTCGGGCGGGTAGCAAACAGTGGATTTATTAGAGCTTGTCTACCGAAAACAGCTGTCTGCCTCTGCTGAAAACGAGGCTGATGAGAGTGCTGAGACTGAACCATCCTGACGATGTTCTGTAAATCCAAAACAATGATCTAAAAAGAGGCTTAAAAAATTACCATACGGCTGCAGAGTTGTTGTTAATTCTCTGTGGGTTTATCACTGTGAGCAACCTGTTTTGTATTACATATGGTCCTTTGATTCATTGTTGATATAAAAAAAAATACTGATAAGTGCAGCTTTAAGCTTAAAGTCAGCACTTTCAATCACTTTTTATTCATTCATTTCAAATCAAAAGTGCTGCAGTATAGAGACAAAAACATGGCATCATCTTCCTACTTATTTACTGTGCTATGTCTGATTTGAAATGTAGCTGTGTAGACTCGGCTTACCATGGGAGAGAACTATTATTCCCAAATAGTGCTATTCAAACATATCTGCTATTGGCTTTGGCAGGGAGGTGAAACACATGTGTGCATGTGTCTGCCTTTGTGTGTGTGTGTGTGTGAGTGAGAGAGAGAGAGAGAGAGAGAGAGGAGAGATTTTATGACTGGAGTTTGAATTACCTACTGATCATTGACAGTGATGTGTGGTCAGGGCTCCTATATTACACCACTGGGACAGACATCTGTGATCTACACCTTCATTTTCATTCTGAGTGACACTGACAATCTCTTCTTCACCAGTCACTGCTCACACAGCCTGTGTATGTGTGTGTGTGTTTGTGTGTGTGCATGTGTGTGTGTGTGTGCATGTGTGTGTGCGTTAGAATGTATTTGTTCTCAATCTGTGCTGCAAGCCTGGTCATCTCAAGGCTCTCTCGCTCTGTGAAACAGAGGCAGGTGTTGCTTGCATCCAGGCCCGCCGAATGCACTGTAAATGGATTTCACATACACATAAAATAGAGACGAGTTGATGCCAACTGTGCTTGAGGTGGCGAATTTTAATGTCCTTCCAGCATGTTTTCAGTAGCCAATTTGAAGGAATGGCAAAATTATGTTACCCCAGTGTCTCTGCATATGTGTGTGCGTGTGTGTGTGTGTGGGCACCCCAGTGTTTTAAGTTTGGTTTTCCATTAAAGAGGACGCTTTTTCCCCCCCAAATTGCTCTCTGTGGTCATTATGAAGCTCACTATTTACCAGCCCTGCACCTCTGGAGATAGCCTGTCATTCAGGGTGATTGACAGACAGACTGTTAAAGAAGAGAACTCTCCAGTTATTGGCCATTTACTTCTGCATATGCGTAAAGTACATTTGCCTGAGTTCAGTTAGGAATGGATGTTTTTTTTTTTTTACCATTTCTAAAATGCAACCACTATCAAACCAATTTCAATATTAACTGCTTTCCCCTGCTAAGAAAGACACCTTCGCATAAAGGGACAAAATGTGATGATCCAGTTTATTGGACGACACATCTTTGGGGGCTATTTCCCAAAGGAGACTTCATTTTTTTCCTTTTAGTGTGATTTGACTGACAAAAAGCAGAGGGAGGATGTTTTTACTCTCAGTTGTTGTCTGATTATTAGCAAGATATTCATGATGTCGATATCCATGAGGGTTACATTTAGATATAGATTTTTTTTTTTTGCAGATTCAAGTATTTTTAAGGATTTATGTTTGTCAGTTGCGTGAAGTCTAATGCAGATCTATAAGATGCAGATTAAACATTTTTAAACATCCAAAGTCACAGAGTGCTTTTGAAGTTCAGCTCTGATATGCAAACCACTTAACTGAACAATAAAATATGGATAAAGTTTCTTCATGTTGTTTTTGAATTTAAACCTATATCAACCTATAATAAACAACTGATTCCAAAGAATAAACACAAGCTCTAATGTCTGCAACTAAGCCAACTGTTTGCAGATGCGTAGTGGAAAAATATGGAGAAAAAGATGGGGACATGGTAGATTCATATCATAAAATTTGCCCCAATGACAAAAAAAGTTTGGATATAATTCACAGAGGTTGTGAGGTATCTATCTCTTAGATTTCTGCCTCCATCCCAAAAATGGTGCTACTCACAGCATTAAAATGACATTCCAGCAATGCAAAAACAACTTTTGATGGAAGCAATATCCCTGTCATTTGGCATAATTCACTGACGTCCCTGTCAAGAGTTTTCACTTGAACTACTAACCAGTGCTACTTACTTACCAAAGAAATGGTCACTATGGTTGCCAGTGACCTACACAATTTGGATAAACCAAACATTTAGAGATCCAAAGAGATGTCCCACAATCCACGCATATCATTTCTCTTTCTGTCTCCTCCCTGCACCCCTCCCTTTGTCTTTCCAGGGCGTCATCCAGGATGTGAAGTTGATTTTTGCTCCCAATGGCTACATCACTCAGTGTCCTAACCTTAACCGCAGTAAGTATCGTGATGACTCGGACTGTAATAAGCTATATTTCAGCCGGTGGTGACCTCTCCCCATTGATCATATACAAACTCTCGCTCCTTTTATTCTTCTTCCCCTCCTCCAGTAATCTTCATTTTGCTGTAATTCAGATTCATTGCAGCCTCCTCCCTCCCCACCCTGTTTCTCCATCTGTTTACTGTCAGATTAAGATACAAGGCCACTGCTGTGTCACTGTCTCTGTCACTGATCAATAAGGCATGTAATCACACCTTGTCTCTTCATTACTGATACTAATACCAACCACAAGCTTAAGACAAAGAGTAAACAGATTGTGAGGCTTCCCTTTTGTTTGCTGTTGTCAGCCATGAGCTGTGTCCAAATAAATACAGACAAGCTAATTATTTTTTATTCATTTACTCGGTTTATCTTCTATCTAAACTCTTCCCTTTTGCTCTTTCTCTCTTATCCCCTCTCTGTTTCGTTTTGTTGTTTCCTTTTCCTCCGATGAGCCTGTCCGACCTGCAGCGATTTCCTGAGCCTGGTGCAAGGCATCATGGACCTTCAGGAGCTACTTGCCAAGATGACCCTGAAGGTAAGAACAATGACAGACCTCACATGCTGAAAGCTACCACCTACAGTTCACCAGACTGTACAACAACTAAGGTGATTGTGTACTATATGGAAAAACTTGAACCCAGAACTATACAAAATTAGCAACCATGTCAGTGAAAGTCTGTGTTCCAATTAAAAGATCCACTAATATCTATCCGTATTGTAGCCTGACAAACACATAAATAACTTCCTTCTCTGCTACAGCTGGAGGCGGCAAAATTCTTTGATTTTGTTGCTGCTTTCATTGAAGTTCATCCTTTAAAGTCAGTATCTAATTTTTGTTGTATTTCAACAAGACGGTACCCATAAAAAGATAGTTGTTGTAGGAAAACAAAAAACTTAATGAACATGCACCTTAATCTCTTTCTGTAAATATGATTATTCTGTCACATACTATTGTGAGCAGGGATTAAAGCGCTTTTAAAATATTCACACACACACAAATGAAGAAAGATATTAATGTGCATGTAAGAGGGAGCAGCGAACAGACAATTGCTTGGCCCCATGAAATTTCTTTCATGGTTTTGTGTTGTTTTTTTTTTGCAGTTTGTAATCGCTCAGGATAAGAGTAAGGAAACAATGGACCCGTTTTCATTTTGGATATAAAAGTTAGAACTAGAACAATAGAGGAAAATATGAATGCCTGCACTTAAGCTCTATAATATCAAGTATTGCATAAAAGTACTGACAGTAAAGAAGAGCAGGAATTGACAGTTCATTATTCTTGGCCTTGTAAATAGCAGCTAACATAACTTGCTTGTTCTGGAGATTTTTTACCATAATACATGGCCCTCATCAGCAGATTGAATTTGCTCGGTTGCCGTGGAACCAAAGACCTTGCGTTTAGATTGTTTTTCCAAAAAAAAAAAGAGTAGAGTTGAATGTAATTCTGGATGAATGCCTTGTGGGGGGTTTTGTACTTTCATAACAGTTGAATAAGGCAAGGAGGGAGAGAAGAAGGGCAGGGTGAAAGATTATTTCATGAGTTAATGTCATGTTGCAAAGTGACTGCTGTATTAACTCCAGGCATCTGATACATGTAGTTTAGAAAAAAAGGACATTTATCTGGTGGAAGAAAACAACATAGACATAATATTTCCTTTCTCATTTGCCTCACTTCTGATATGTTTTTTTTTCCTGATAAATGACAATCAACTTTAATTATAAGGGATTCAGACAATTTATTTATTGGGAATTGTGATATGGGTAGATTTAGATCTGTAAGAGATTCATAATTATTATTATGACCTGTGAGAATGTGTTGCATTATAGGTTGTTATATCAACCAGTCTTAAATAGCAGCTACATCTATGTTAAGGTTAGGGCGATAAAAAATATACTAAATATCTTAATAAAAAGTGTTTATATCATAATGTTCATTATCCTGCTGTGCTGCTATCATTATGATGAGAGCCATATTGAGTCAAGTAGGTGATTTTTTGGAAACACACACACACACACAAGGGACAGGTACACTCAGAGTTCAGAAAGGTGTCAGCAAATGGAGGCTGCATTGGCACAACAGGAGGTGTGCATTCTGCCCCGGAGCCATGTGGGAGAGCCTGAACCACTTATAAGACTAAGCATCTGCATAACTACGTGTGTGTGAGTGTGTGTGTGATTGACTCTATATGAGATTGAGAGTGTGGGCTTCTATGCGCATGAGTGAGTGCTATCAGGTGGGAGTGAATGAAGCAAGGACATCTCAGCGGGCAGGCCAGCTATAGAATAATTTTCAGTGTAAATAAGGGTGAAATGAAAAACATTACCCTACCGCTGTTTCAACGCCTCCTCCTTCACATTAACACACCCCGACCTATTGCCACCTGACCTCATTGCTCATATGAGTCGCAGCAGGGAGGATGCAGTCATCTCCAGCTCTAAATGGCTCTTTGCCTTTATGTGCTGGAGAATAGAGGGATTCAGTACTGGGTGAGTAATTGCTCGGTCCTGAGCGTACAATGTGGAGTGTCAAGAAGTGGACTCACAGGTCAGTCACTAAACGCTTCGCTCATAGAGACTGAGGACAATATCCCAGGTTTCGTTAAAAGTGGGGGGAAACTATTAGAGAGTTTAAAAAAAACCTGCATTGCAGAACCAATCCAATGTCTTTAGGGTGGCCCTTCATATTGGGGACGTGCAGTTCACTACAGAGGAGAATGGGGAAAGAGCATCATTTCTGGTAAGGCTTGTCCTTGACAAAATGTAAGGGGTTTGTTAGTGACCGTTCTTGCCGCCATTTAATCAATTACTGTACATTTAGAAATCCCCAGACTTCAGTAGGTGGAGATCTCCAATTGTCTGGTATGGCGAGACCAGTCAAGAAGAGTTGATATGACAATTAACTGCCACTGTGTGTGTGTCAGGGAGAGCAGAGATATGTGGTTATGGCTGTTTTTGCCCAAACATGCAGTAGAAATAGACTTTTTCTGCTACCACGACGAGGAATACCAATATAGATGATACATTCTAAGATATTCTCACTTACTTCTAGTGGTGTGTATCCATGCAGAAAGTGATATTTGCCCAAGTTTTCAAATATCCACCTCTCTAGCTGGATTTAAGTTGCATTTCCAAAATTACATTTTCTAAGTCAGCAGCAACGTCTCTTTCCAGAATTAGTGTCCCAGTTACTCTGGGTAATCCACAGACTTCACTGTCAACAGTTTTTTTAAACCACATCCTACCAATAGTCTGGAAATGGTTGACAGCAAGGTCAGTCACAGATATGACAAGATAAAACCCAAATTGTCTGCATACTGACAGTAGATACCGCTAGAGGTAAGTGGGTATTATGGAGGAACTGACCCTCTAAAATTACTCACAAAAATGCTTATAACAATTTTGGTTTCTCACTTCCCTATTTTGTACTTTCAGGCTGCCTTTTAAAGGCTAAAAAGAAAATGATTCTTCTGACTGTTCTATTAAGACTTCAAACATACCATCATATTCTGATGTCAGGTTTTAGTGTCTCAGTGTTTGTTTCATTATTATGGCTGAAATATTCTAATCATTTAATAGCAAACATCCCAGATCTGGATCACCAACAAAATATATTTGTCTGTTGGCCCAAGACTGATTGGTCCACAGAATTTCATGGAAATTCATTCATCAGACAAGCAGGCAAACAAAAAAGAGCTGGATCAGAGGTGATAAATGCACCTTCATCTGGACTTTGTCTTCAGCTGTTATTTTAGTATTTCACTCATGTCTCTCTGCCTCATGTATCAACCATACATGCCTATTATCCTTTGTGGGTATCACTGTGCCATTTGATGCTCAGGTTGTACAGGAAAGGTATTCCTCTGTGGTGCCTTCAGGCAGCCTCCTAGCCTTTGAAATTGCATTTCAGACATTTTGTTTAGGGCTTTGACAGGACACACCTCTACTGCTCACCTTGAAGTAAAAAGCTTCAGTGGCATCCAGCATTTTTCTTTTTTTTTCTTACTGAGAAGCCTCTATCATTTCATGGTGAGTCCTCTGCCTCTCTGACACTGTGGCCTGAGAAGGTCTCAGAGGAGCAGAGGGGGCGGACGCAGAGCGGTGGAGCAGTCTTGAGTGTCTTAAGTGGGCCTACAATTTCTGAGTTGACCTACGCTCCTCAGATCAATTGGAGCTTTTTGAATTCCCCACCTTCTCACCTTTCAGACAGGACTCCGATTGTTTATACTCTATGTGGGTCAGACAGTGAAGATGTTTGAGTTTATATGTGAATTGGTGTTTTGGTGTGTGTAACTACACAGCTCCTTCTGAAAGCTGTAAGCGAGCTTTGATGGATACAGCACAATGGGCTGTTCTGCATGAAAAAAGAACCCACTGGATAACAAGTGTGCAGATTAAAGATAAATACAAACTGAACCACAGTAGATGCTGATTTTCAGGGTATAAAAAGCTCAGATTATTGACAGCCTCTCTGCTTAGCTAAAACATCAGTTTAAACTAGGACTGCAACAATCAGTCAATATATTGATTAGACAAAAAATGAATCGCCAACTATTTTGTGAAAAACGAAAACCCAAAATTCTCTGGTTCCAGCTTCTTAAATGAGAATATTTTCTGGTTCCTTAGTCCCCTATGATAGTAAACTAGAATATCTTTGAGCTGTCGAGACAAAACAAGACATTTTAGGTTGCATCTTGGACATCTTGGAAATATTGATGAACATTTTTCACCATTTTCTGTCATTTTCTAGACCAAACAACTAATCGATTACTCAAGAAAATGATCAATAGATTAATGGATAATGAAAATAATGGTTAGTTGCAGCCCTATTTTAAATCCTTCCTGCACCTGTTGGGATGAACTTGCTACTACCAACCCTACTATGTCTTACAATCAGTATCAAGAAGTTACACAAGGATTAATAATAGTTAAGGTGAAGTTAGCTTAATTTTAAGAATCTCATATATAATGCACAATTTAAATTCCAATTGTAAAAAAAGGTTTGGCAATTAAAATGTTTACTGTGAAACATGGTTTTAAGTTTTGTTACAGCAGCACTATACAATAAGTCCTCCAATCTAAACATCAAAATTTCATTTGTCATTGTCCTCCAAAGCAATTTACAGTATATTAAAGTTTTCTTATCTGGTGCCCTTATAGGTAAAATAACCTTGCAACCTCCAAAATACGTAAGTGTTATAAAAATAATTCATAAGGGTGAGGTTAGGGTTGGAAAAGTCACAATCATGCTTTCCCTGTTGATAGGAGGTTAAGTGCAGGCTTTCTGGCAATATAGCAATCATGCTAACACCTTTCCTTCTCTAAGACAACAGTCATCATTTGTATGAGAATGAGTTCACTTCTCAGGAAACACTGTCTTGTGACACTTTTGTCTGTCAAAGAGGGACAAGCCTTAAGAGTGTTGAGCATGGAATAAGCTGAAGAAGAAGGGCTGATCAGTACGTAGGAATAAAAGACGGATGAGGCAGGATCGGGGTTGTCAGTCCTGTCTGTCATTCCTCTGTAGATTATAGCCTAAGGTCTGAAGCATGAGCTGAATGGTGATTACTTATTATTCCTCTAATGAGTAGCTCCCAGTAGTGCAGCTCTCTGTGAAAACCGACTGGGGCACGCCGTAGGGCGAAGGGTGGAGCAAAGGGTTAACTAGCCTGCACATTCAGATATTTTTTTCTTTTATTAATATATGATACATTTGTGGAATTTTCAACACAAAAACACACATACATAAACCCTCGCATGTATGACTGAATAAATGAAATAAAAGAGAGCAATCAGTAGAATGAGGTGAACGCTGGCAGAGGTAATGATACTAAGACAAGAGGGTAATATCAACAATACAAACACAAGAAAAAAAAATAGAATAACAAAAGCAAAGCATAAAAATACATCCAATATACAATACATTTTGGAGACAAGTACACCTACTGTGTGCCACTAGCATGGGGAAAACAGGACCTTGCCAGCAGGTGCAGGATGTTGGTGCAGTACAGGGGGTCGCTCAGCCAATGGGAGACCTGACATGTTCTAAGAAGGGTTGCCAAATTTTAGAAAATTTTACATTAGAGCCACAAGGGGAGTGTTTAATTTTCTCTAATTGCACAAAGGATAGGGCATCCTTTATCCAATGGGTATGAGATGGTGGATGAAGACTCTTCCAATGCATCAGAACAACACACCTTTATACAATGTGAAAAAAGTTCAACACAATAGGATGACAGTGAATGGTCAGTGGCTAGGACACCAAACAAGCCAACTAAGCATGAGAGGTGGATGTTGGCTGAGAGTGAGTCAAAGACAGACTTCCAAAATAGAAATAGGGTGAGACAAGTCCAGGACATGTGGGTGAGATTAGCTGGTTCTAGGTGACATTCATCACAGTTTGGATCAGTGATACGAGCTAGTTTTGCTTTTAGACCAGTGGACTCTGTGAATTACTTTGCATTGAAATACCCTGTGACGGGCACAAATAGATGACTTGTGGACACGTTTCAAAACCGACTGCCAAACCTCAGTCTCTATCTCTATAATGAGATCCTTGGACCAAGTGGTACGTAGATTATCAGAGGCTGAAGACTGGCACGTGAAGAGAGTATTATACAGCTTTGAAATGGTACCTTTGAGGTAAGGATTAATATTAAAAATGGTGTCATCCAAGGTAGGAAGAGGAATAGCGGGGAAAACCAGGGAAGTGTTTAAGAATAAAATCTTGGATTTTTAAGCATCTGAGGAAACGGGTCCTCGGTAAATTGAATACATGAGTTAACTGATCAAAAGATACAAATGTTCCATAAATGTAAAGATGCTTTACAGAGAAATTCCTGTGGCCTTCCCAGGTTGCAAAAGCCTTATCAGTAATAGAGGGAGGAAACAGAGGATAGAAGAGGTATTGCCTGGAATCCAAAGTGGTGTTTGAGTTGAGTCCAGATCTTAAGATAGTTTATGACTATTGTATTACTGGAGTACGATGATGTTAACACCAGGGGGAGGCACAAGAGGGACATTAGAGAGGAAGACCACATGAGGCATCCTCCATCTGCAGCCATGTTGGGGGTTGATTGTTAATACAACACTGTTGCAATATAGTTCAAATGTTTGCACCCATTTCTTTGATTTTTTTGTAGATGCCTTTTTGAATTCTGTGTTTTTTTTGTTTGTTTGATTGTTCCATATAAACTGAGAAATCGAGCCATCAAGTGAATGGAAAAAATAATTTGGAATGAAAACAGTACGCATTGAAAGCATGTATCCTGCCAGTAAGAGATATGAGAGACCAACGGTGAAGGTCTTGACTCAGTCGAACAAGCAAAGGGGAGAAATCACATTTAAACAAATCTGAATAGTTCTTAGTTACACAGATGCCCAAATATTTAAAATTTACATTCAGACTTTTGATTTAGTGCCGTGACTCTGTGGTGATTCTGTGCTTGTCCCCAGTTGAACTACGCTGAGTCCAGGCTGACCCAGCTGGAGGGCTGTCACTGCGAGAGGACCTGCAGCGCCAACGGTCTGGTCTACAGGGATAAGGAGCTGTGGGTGGAGCCGGAGAACTGCAGGAACTGTGCATGTAAGGTGAGTGTCACCCTCATCCCCACAATCAAAGGATGAAGCTCTGGCTTTCAACTATCACACTGCAAAAAATCTATTATTGAGCCCTGAAAGTCATGTTTTTCTCAAACAAGTGAAGGAACCTGCGAGTGTAGGAAGATTATTGAACCTGTTTCTGTGTTCAGTCAGTGTCATATTCTATACAAGCTTGTTTCAACTCTTCATATATTGAGTAAAATATTCAAACTCAAGCCACCACATCTTGTATGAAGTCGATTTGTATTTGAAACAGGATGAAACTGTCTCACCACATGCAGATTTCTTCACTCATTAAAGAAAATAAGACAAAAACGCCTCGATAAAATGAATATTTTTGCAGTGTATCATGTGAAAGCAAAGGAAAAATAGGAGCGGTGAAGAGAAACTGGGTAGACCAAAAAAGGCAAATGACAGGATTTATAACAAAATAAGCTCACCCTCAGTGTCACAGATAGATGATACATAACAGCTTAGTGGGATCTGAGGAGGGATTCTTTCTTTAATGGAAAGCCATTACAATCCCTATTACCTTCACTCTCAACACTTTGCCTTCCAATCAGATCTCCCCTCTATCCCAACCCCTGCATCCTCTCTCCCTGCCTCCTGCCTACCCCCTAATAAGCGCTCCCTAATAAGCCTCCCTGCCTGCACTCAGACATGGGAGCCAGACTTTGAAATATGTTGAAACAGGCCATCCGGGGCCCTGGGGAATTAGACTTGCTGCATCATTGCACATCAAGCACAGGGTGGAGTTTAGTCAGTCTGATTTTCTCCCGCAGACATACCATTAACTGATAACCGCGGCATCCTGGGGGAACCATTTCCGATGAGTCATGAAATGAAGAGGCGCACACAGAGAGAGATATCAGCCTCAAAAATGAAGGCAAACTACCTGCCATCAGCAAGCTGCTCGGTTTCAGTATCCACCATCCAGCACTCGATGATGAATCTCTTACCTGATTTTATAACATTATGATTTTTTTTTTTATTTGTAAATATGATAGCTTTCAGTTTCACATTGCAGTGCCGAAGGTGGGATTCTGAATAGTGTTGATGTGGTTTGCATGATGATAACACTGCAGGAGCATTAGGCTCTCAGGGTTGGGCTGTACTGTTGGCTGCATTTGAAGGAAGTATAAAGTACACTGAATGTGATACATATACAGTATGTGAACTGTTGCTGAGCTGGGGTAAAGAGAATAAATAATGCACATGTAAATGTAAATTGAGAAATAGGAGACATGTGTTCAGTGTGGATTTTATGGCAGTGCCACAGGCATATATGTATGTTCACACCGAGTGTTGGAGCTCTGCTTCTGATGTTTCCATGTTTTTTGCTTAAAAAAAAAATCGTTTTCTTGCAGAATGGTGTGGTGGAGTGTCGCAGGATTTTTTGTCCTCCGGCAAACTGCTCAGAGGATTCACTGCCTGTACACATTGATGGGACCTGCTGCAAGAAATGCAGACGTAAGTGTGGAGCAAGAAGCGGGATGACACTTTCACAAACAAAACAAGGAAAATCCCATCAACATATACACAAAAATATCTTTCACACCGCACAAATGAGCTCAGGTAATATGTAGTGTTGACATGGCTGCTCATTTATGTGTTTGCTAAGCAATATAAAAAGATTATGAAGATTATATATATAAATGCTCATTTGCAGTAGTTATATTTGGTGGTATGGCTTTGTTCTTTCCTGGAGGGCAGCAGCAAAGATCCCAGGTACAGAACAGAGCAGGCAACAATGACAACAAAAATGACATTATTTAAGTCAGACCTAGCATGTAGTCAGCTGGGCTATCAGCTGATGTAGCTGGGTTTGTGAGCTGAGCTTGACTTGAACTAACCCTATGCTCAATGTTATGTTGCACAGTCTATTCCAAAAGAGATTCAGTTGTTTTATTTCTTTATTTCTCTATAAAACAGCATGACAGCTAAGAATACCATCTCTCCACAGCTGTGTTCTTGAACATTGATTCATCTATATAATCATAATCATAATATAAAAGTCCTATCTGTACATATTAATCAAGAAACAGTCAATGAGGTTGTTTTACAATAGTTTTGTGGTGGTATAACAGCATCACACTATTTTGCAGCTGAATGTAGAGGGTGTACCACTTTATTGAATGACCAGTGCTATTTTTTTTTTTGTTTGTTTTTGTTTTTGTTTTGTCTTTTTTGGAGCAGACAGGTATTATTAGCCTCTGACAGGTGTTAATTTTAGGGTGAGACACATTTGCTTCCCGTCGGACTGAACTCTTACCCGCAAATGATGATGTTTTTAGCCTTCAAGCTTATATTTGCAACCCTGACAACACTATTTCCTGTCCGTCCTGCTTTATGTCACAGCTAAATGTCTGGTCTGACCGCACTTTAAGTCTTTTTGTAGTGTTATAAGAATATCTGCCACTTCCTGTTCTTTGCTGGTTAGGAGACAGTCATTGTTCATTTATCTTTTACATTAACATAAGTTGTTCTACGCATTTCAACAAATGCAAACAAACAAAGTGCTGTTGGTTTTTTTGGGTTTGTTTTTTGTTCTTTGTGTGTGTGTGTGTGTGTGTGTGTGTGTGTGTGTGTGTTTGAGCTCAACTTTATTGCTTTTAATGCTCTTTGCCACCAAAACTGAAACCACTGTATATACAAAGAGAAGCCTGGCGTTTGTGGTTGATGTTCTGCTCTCGCTGTGAAACTAAAATAAACTATCTGTGAGAACAAAGACCATTGATTTGCATGGAAGCTGAAATGGAAGCACTATTTCTGGTATAAAGCACACGGGGGTCTGGTAGCTGTTCAGAGACACACGGACAACTGTGTCTCTTACTATAATGCGAAAACCCTAAATCCCTTAAGTATAGTCAATCTTTGAATAATTCCAGCCCTCCTCTTCCTCCCTCCATCTCTCCACTCACTCCTTCATCCTCCTCTTCCTCCCATGTGAACATCAGAGCTCTGGCACAGACCAACAAGGGAGCTGCGCTCCAGAGTTGCGATTCAGCGCTCCATGGTCCTGCACCCTGGAGAGGAGGAAAGCAGGACTTCATATCATATGCTTCATTTTCTATTTCTGCATTATCGCCAGAGGAATATGCAGAAGGGGTCTTCTCTGTTGTATTCTTAATGCGCTCTTACATTTCCTCTCTGCTTATTCACACTAGCCAAGAACAACTTTGTTTCTAACAGAATTAACTAAGCAAAACTTCAGGCTGGAAACTTTGTTTTTTTTTTTTTGCAGACAATCTCAAAACCATTTTTCACTGTTGTTGAAATTACCACAGGAGCAGCTGAGGAATTATTTTATTCTATCGTAATCATAGCTGCACTGCACTTACCATAATAGCGTGTTATGGAAGCAGTTATGTTCTGTTTTTCTGCCCACAGCGAAATGTACTTACATGGGCCAGACCTTTTCTGAAGGCCAGCGCTTTTTATCCAGGAGCTGCAGGGAATGCAAGGTAACACTTCTTTTTTCTGTCCTTCTGTACAATTTTTTCTCCCTCGGTGTTAAGCCTTTACTCTACAATCAGATCACCGTGCAGCATTTCACTTTCAGCATGAACATGTAATGACTCTGTGTGGTGGACTGCGCGGTGTGTTATTCAATTAACCCACAGGCCTTGTTAGTTTTCCTTCCCTCCCCCAATCTGTTTAATCTGCCTTTCTTCTTCCTTCTAATGGCGAGATAGCCAGGTAATTAGAATAACTTATGAAGACAGCAACACAAAGGCCTGATTTAAATTGTAGCTTCATCACTGTGTGGATTATAATTAAAGTCATTATTCCAGTTCACCATAGAACAGAGGTGAGGTTCCTTCACTGAGCAGCCATTTATCTTTAAAGACACTGTTTTAAGGAGAAAATTAGCGTTGTATGCATGTAATTGCTTACAAAGAGCCACACAGTGGATTCCTGGACTCATTATTGGCCCCCAGAGACCTTGAAACATCATTATATTGTTTGTACACTTTGTTTCAAACAATTACAGCCATCCTTTACTCCTCAATGTGTACGCTGCTAAATGAGCAATTTGTGGTCAAATTATTTTTAGAGGGGCCCCCAGAATGTGGTTTCTAGTGTCAGCGTTTGGTTCCAAGATGGCCCATGAATCTCAGCTATATGTGAACTTTATATGAATTTATTGGTGATTTCTGTATGTCACATTTAGAAGAAGGCCTCTGGCAAATATCGATTAGCTCTGTAACCTTGCATCTTTCTCCAGACCAGCTCTCCGTCCTCTCACAACAATGAATATATGCATTGACATGTGGAGAGAATAAGCAAGAGCAATGAGGCCACATTAAACTATGTACAGAGGAATCAGATCATTCTGGTCCACAGCTAAAACTATCAGTGATCATTTAAATGTCCATATTGGTCTTTTTTTTCCAGCCATTTACAACAAATCATATGTCCCTCACCGTTTTCCAAGTATTCCATCAGTTTTTGTTTGACTATCTACCTTCTATGGACAAATAACACTCAGAAACTCAAAATAGCTATCACCAAAACTGGGAATTTTACTGTTTTTGAATACAGTGATGCAATTTGATGCATCGCTGACATACTAGACAGGCTTTAATAACGAGGACAGACATTAATTTCAAGGACATTACTGATTGTTTTTACACTGTTACAATGTTTGTTTTATTTTAATACTTTTGCCCATTTCTACTCATTGCGATAACATTTTCAAATGTTTTGTAGAGATTAAAGCATTTAGCTACACTTAAAGGTTCTGCAGTGTTGTTTGCTCTGTACTCCAGGATACTCTCGCAGATTTGTGATCTCGAAGAAACAGATGAATAAAATGTTGATACAACTAATAGGAATGATGAGCAAAACAATGAAAATAAGACTGAGGTTGAAATTAAAGCTTTGAGTGACCTGAATGCCATGTATAGCCTGCATTTATGGGCTGATTTCATGGCTCCTGGGTGAATTGCAGGTTGCTGGGGAAAAAATGGGAGACAACACTTGTGTCTTGATATGGAATAGCATCTCAATGAAGGTGTATTTATCTCTCGTGCAAGCTGTTCACAGCTTGAAAACTAGAACAAATGTTCTGTGAAAAATAATGTAAATAATGAACATGCATCACACACGATTGATGGGTAAAGTGAAGTTACAGTTGCTGGGAATAGTCTTTTTGAATTGTAGACTGATACTGATGTTTCTCCGGTGCTCTAGCTAGTTAATTTTCCCATTGACCTCTGCTATTGTTGCCTCTAATACACTCAGACTAACTGAAAAGCTTAGGTGATTCTCAGATGATGTATGATGATGAAATTCACTGGTTGGTCTGTTTTTTTGTTTTTTTTTTATCACCCTTGTCATTTGTCTCTTTAAGAAAGGTTTTAGAGTTCTGTACACCAGAACTCAGTGAAAGGAGTTACTAAAATGCAGAAATAAATGAAAATTATAATTAACAAGGGCTAGAGCTGGTGTGCAGCCAAATCCTTTCTCATTTTAGATTATTTTACATTGATCCTTCATTTGACAGGTATGCTGCTGAATTATGCTGCTGTGCAGAGGACTTTTACTTCAGTAACGAACAGATCAGTGCTGCCTGACATTGTAGAATAATAAGACTAGTGCTGAACATTTTTAATACTTGATCAATTGTTTATTAAAGCTACATTATTAAGCAAAAATACTAGGATGGTGAGGATTTGCTACTTTTCGTTGTTTTGCATCATTGAATACCTTAGCTTTGTTTTGATCTCCACCAACCCCTGAGAAAACATCTGTCTCTTAAGCTAGATATTCCACTGTCTTCACCAGCTAGTTGCTAATTTTTTTTTTTTTCCATCTGTTGCTTATTGCTGGAACAGGCAGTGGTTTATCAGAGCTTGTCTGATGAAAACAGCTTAGTGTTGCTTCTTGAGATGGAGTTTGCGGGCTGTAAGACTAAAACAATGAGCTGTAGTGAGGTTGCAAACCAGATGCTCGTACTTCTCACATCTTATTTTGGTTAATACATGGACATTTGCAATTACATTCATTTATTTTCTCTGTGGTCTATCAAACTTGAAACCCTAGCCCTTTATAAATCTCAATAAAAAACTGATCACAAAAAAAACAAACAATGAGCCAAAGGAGGCTAAACAGTGTAATCATCCATTGATTAATTACCCCAAGTGATACCTTTCAAATTAAACATTTGATCCATCGTTAATACAAAAAAAAGACTGATTAGCTCAGCTTTAATCGATCAACTGAAAATAAGATTAGTCCATCATGACCATACTCATTAGTTAATGGGAAAATGATGTGACTGATAAAAGGCTCACAGTGCGGAGTGACTGCACTATTTAAAAATGATATGAGGAAGTCGTGAAGGAGAAAAGCATCTCAGGGATTTGAGTCGATACTTCAGACCTTGAGAAGCATCGCAGGGACCAGCTGAGCTCTGACACACCAGCCGGGCTGCTGCAGCTATTGTGTGTCTGCTATTTGTTTTGAAGGCCCAGGGGGAAGATGACACAGAGTTTTTATCTACCTTTTGTTTCTCTTCTTCGGTGGCACATATCTGCACCTTACCTGCAATCTGTATTCCTGCCCTCCTCGTGAATGCGAGCAGCACACGTACAGCCTTTACATCCCGCCTTCTCTGTTGTCATGGCAGCCTCGTTCAGTCAGCAGCATCTTAAAATACCCTGATTTCTTCTTTTAAATCCTTTTTAACAATCAGTGTGATTTGATACATTTGAAAAGCGGTGTCATCTTACCTTTCTGTGAGGTTCATATTATAAGGTTCTGATTGACATAAAAAATAAACAAGGTCACATTTGGCTTGATTTGCAGGGTTGTAAAACATGAAGTTTTGTTATTTCAAACATTTGCTGTATCCAATTAAAGACCTTCAAGTAATGATTGACTGCTCTGTGTTAAGAAAACGAGGAGTCGGGCTTTCATTAGAGACAAGCCATTATGTGACTACACCACAATGGTCATTATGTTGAACACTGAATTCAACATTATTCTGTAAATATTTATAATGGAGCATATTTTTTGTGCAGTAAACTATTACTGTTGTAGATAACTGAGTTTCAGTCTGTTTGATTTAAATAAAATGTTACTGTAGTGTTAATTGTCTTGTTGTTCTCCATGCTGCCTGCAGAAGATTTGCATAGAAACTTCCTGTACAGCTGTGATTGTCTTCAGATAAACAGTAACAAAAAACTGCAGGGATATCACCCTTTGATTGATTTACATCATGTCACAATCAACACATTTAGACCAATAAGACATTTGTACTCAAGAAAGGCGGATTTAAAACACATTGGATCTGATTTGGCCCTCAGGTTTTTGTGGCCTCTTAAAGACCAATAAAATGTCTTTTAAACCCAGGGCTGCATGTATTTAAATGTGTGTAGAAATGGCCAAAATAGATACATATTTCTGCTGTTCTCCATGTGGAACCTTCTTGTAAGATTTACCAAACATCACATATTTTTGTTCCATATTTTTAAAAGTTCTAAGGGTGAAATGTGCATGAAACTGTGTGAACATACTTGTGTCCACGGTGACATTCATCGGTACATGGTTAGAAAAGGGCATAGCAAAAAAAAACGTTGCCAACAAACTCACACCTTCTCACGCTGTTTTTTTTTCTTCAAAAATCTATGCTAAGCATCCTTTCAATTCAATATGTTCAGTGAGTTTTACAATATTTCAAACAATAATCTATATTGTTACATTTCGGCAAGATTTGTGAAATAGACCAAAAAATGGAGACTGACCTCTTGAGAAAAATGAGACAATTGGTCTTAATGTCAGTCGCCCAAAAACAACCTTAAGTTACGTTTGAGTGTCAGATGCCATCTAGCAGCTGCAGTAATCACAGATCACAAAGAGGACATCTATATATGATCACAAATGGAAGTAGATGGATTGACATTTCCAACTGTAAGTCGGTACACTTGTTAAAAACCGGAAGTACAATCATCCCCTGACCTTAATACCGTGGTTATTATTGTAGCCATGATGACGAAGATCGCCTAACTTAAAGGACGTAGTAACTTTAACCCACACCACATGTTTTTCTAACCTGAACACAGTGATAAGTTGTTATGGTGATCTTTCACTAAACCTAACCAAGTGGTTTTTGTGCCTAAACCTAACCAAACCTTTGTCATAGTGTTGTCACATCATAAAACATCATTATTTTTTAACCGATTACTGCGCCTGATTAGAAAATGCTCCTGTACGTCATTCTGGAGTTCATGGTCAAACGACACATTTGATCATGTAAGGTCTTGTTGAAAAAAATGTGGTATCCCGAGGGTTGGACAAGTGAGTTTCACTGGAAAGTTGCTCATTTGATCCCAAAGACCGTTCATATCACGTATCACTTTTCTAGCGAGGACAGTTACTCGTAATGTGTCCACACGCCCTTCACACACATGACCCCTTGTTTACATTGAAGGTTTTATGGTGTTCCACTAATTCAGCAGCATTATAATTATCATCCCCTGCCTCGGTCTTGTCCTTCCAGAATGGCCTGATGGTGAAAGTCACAGAAACTTGTCCGGAGCTCAACTGCACCGTCAGTGAACAGATCTTACCAGATGGCAGATGCTGCAATGTTTGCAAAGGTATGTCTTCCCTCTACGGTTGCATGAATCGCTCTTTCTTTAGACGTGCACACAGCGGTCCCCTGTCACTGCGAAGAGTAAACACAACCAGTCTGCCGGATGCTGATTTAGGCTGCGCCTCCGCAATAATTCTGTTTCTCTCTCTTTCCACCCAGTATGAATGCTTCTTGGCTCAGATACCTATCAGAGCAGATTGGTCTGTCTGCTATAGAGCACCTGCTATGCCAATTTGCCTGAACCCCGCTGCTTTGGCAGGGAGGTACTACAGGGTAAATAGCCACCGGTAATTCAGTAAATACATTGAATAAACAAACTGTAGGTGGCTGTCAGCTATAGAGCCATAATGAAAGAAACCTGGGGTAGGTTCTGAGCGAAGAAAATTGCACTCTCATTTAGGTAAGATAAGCTGCATGCATTATACTCACCATACTCAGAGGAGAGGAAGATGAAAAGGAGGGAACAAAAGGGACGGTAAGGAAAAGAGAGAGGGGAGATGAGAGAGGAAAGTGTAAAGGAGAAGCGGAAGGGAGAGGAGAGAAGAGGAGGGAGGGAAAGATAAAGTCTTAGACTTTATGTTGAAATGAAAAGAAAGGAAAGACAAGAAGTGGGAGGGGAGGAAGATGAAAAGAAAGGTAAAAGGAAAAGACTAAGACTTGATATGGTGAGAGGAGAGTATATGAAAGTAGAGGAGAGAGGTAAAAAAAAAAGACAGGAAAAGGAAGATTAAGACATCCAGTACTTACCTTGTTGAAAAGAGAAGAAAGGGTGGAGAGATGGAGGGAGGAGAAGAAAGGTAAAAGAGTATAAAGGAATGGACAGCAGGGGGAGGAGAGAAGTGTAGGCAAGAGGAGAGTTTATACAGTAAAAACGAAAGATTAGAGTCACAGCACGTCTTCGTATATAACCCTATATCTTTCTTCTCCCTCTCTCTCTCTCTCTCTCACACACACACACACACACACAGAGTCGTTAAAAATCAGCTCATTATTTCAAAATCATCTCCACATCTCTTCTCCACTGTGTGACTCAGTACTTTGCCTCCACTCTAAAATTTACTCATGCCTCGCTGTTGAGTCCTCAGAGTCATCCTGGCTCCGTTAAACTGGTAATTACACAATTGTAAATGCGCGTTCATGCCCCTCTATTTTACTGAGAAAAAAAGACAATTTTACAGTGAGGGACATATTTGTGTGTATGTGAAATAAAAAAAAAAAAAATGTAGCTGTCACAAATCATAGACACAGCTGTGGTGTGTTTTTTGGGTTTAAGTAATATTTGTGGCCACAACTGATCTGTACTACACAAATTCACATGTGCATTGATTATAGTGTAATCGGTCCTATAACATATATACACTGTTCTGTGGGGTGCTGCTGTAGGTGGTGGGTGGGTGAGGGGGTGGGGGGGGGTGAGAGGGAGAATAATGCAGAAGCTCTTTCCCCAGTAATGACTCCCTAGGCTCCCTGGCTCTCAGGGCTTTTATGTGCAGCCAGTCTGTCACTCATTACAGGACATGATGGGCTACATCAGCCTATACCTACTGAGCAGGAGACAATCATCACTCTGTCTGCCTCCTTATCTGTCTGTCTGACCAATCCTCAGTCCGTCTGTCCAACAGTCATTTCACATTTCTGTGCATGTGTAGGATCCCAGTCTGGTACCGTGGCTCGCGGGCAGTGCTGGAGTAAAAATTCCCATCATAGAGACCATCTGGGTTTAAATCTCAGTAGCAGTTCCTCAGTCTTGGTTGTTCCAACAAACATAACTCAGTATGTTCACCAGTGGGGGAGCCTGACCTGTCCTGCACCGCTGATTTCCATGCAGGGAAACACCCACCACCTATGACCTTGAAAGTTGGTTGTGAGAAGTTTGTAGCTTGCTCCATTTTTTTTTGTAGGATAGCAGCTGTATTACAGTTACAAGATTTCAATTGAGACCCAGAGTCACAGCAAAAAATGTGTAAATGTGTGGCTGGGGTTGGATAGTGGGCACACAAAGCACAGCATGCACTTTGACACCAGAGTCCAGGGATCGCATCCTGAGCCCTCTGTTTAGTTTGGTTTAGACAACAAGAGCACTTTGCTTCAGGTGTAAGTGAAAGAAATGAAGGATTGTGGTTTGGGTTTACTTTTAAAATTCCATCCAGACACGTTAGATATGTAAAAAAAAATACTCTGCTTTGAATGATTATTTGTGTCTAGTGTGGTTTTTCCACAGAAAAATAAGCAAAACACATTTTTGAGTGGAGAGCGACTAATCAACACATCGTGCCTCACGTGTCAAGTCGCTGCAGACGTTTGTCTGTGTTAAACCAAGACCATGATCTTTCCTCAGTGCTTAAACATAACCATAGAATATTTAATGATGCTTTACTTACTGCAAGCGGATATTGTATTGCAAAATTGTGTTGGCAAAAAAAAAAAAGAAATACGTTGGCAGTGAACATTTTACTGATACTTTCAATATCAACATTTTGCGACTTGCCAGATATATTGATTAACAGCATTTCATCATTAAGTTGACAGAATGGACTGCATTATGTTTCCTCTAAAACATATGTGTTGTTGCAAATTAATAGTCTATAAATGTAATAGAGACAGGGTTGGCTTATTCATATATTTAGTGTGTCCCACACATACATACTATAGTGTCTCCACAACGGAGCTAAATACACTACCTCCATGTTGTTGCTATTACCTCCACATAGCCCAAAGTACAGCTGAAAGTAGCTTATTTAGCATTTTATTTAGTAAGTGGCTATTTTTATGTAACATTTTGTTGTGTACTTTTATTTTGAAACTTCTGTGTTGGAGGTGCAGCATCTTTTAGAGGCTGGCCTATTTGTCAAGCCCTCATTGGATAACTGATAAAGAGTCAGCCATCTTGTGGAGCATATAAAGGCTGTCCTTTCACCTTTTCTGTAAAACACCATGATGAAGTTCTTGTGTTGAAACATGTGGGCTGAATAAAGCACAGGCTCTTCCAGTAAGTCAGTTAGTGCTGCAGAGTTGGTTTTTTTTTCACATTTGGCTCTTTTGCTACTTGAACACCTAGTTTACTGTTGAATTTTTTTCAAGGAGCATCTTTTAAAATTCAGCACGTCAGCACACTTTACTCAAATATGAACACAGGGAAGCAGAAGAACACACTGTCCTGTGCTACAGAGCAGCATACTAGTGACTCTTTCACTCTCCTGTCCTATCTTCCCACATGAGCAACATGTTTTATATTCTTTTGTGCATTGTTACACTGTGCATGCTTTCATGGAAGACACAGCTTTTACTATTGCACCAAATTTACTGCAGCCATAAACTTTATACATCAGGCTTCTTCTCATCCACAGTAGTGTGGGCAAAAGGAACAAGGTTGGTTGCTTGTGCATTTGTCTGCTTTTATCTCTGTGCACAGTTGTTGTGGGTGTGTATCTGTGCACAACTTTTCACTGCCTTGAGTGTGAGCAAATTTTAAGACCAAAATAAATCAAGTCTTCGATTGTCCCTCTCTTTCAGGATATGACTTCTGCGCAGAGGGGCTCATTTGTGGAGAAAACTCTGAGTGTAAAAACCGGAATACCAAAGCAGAGTGTGAATGCAAGAGCGGCTATGCCTCCATCCATGGGGATTCTACTTACTGTGAAGGTAGGACTACATTTTACCCATCTCACACTGTGCTGAGGCTCCTGTGACTGACTCATAATATCTATTAGCTCAGAGATGTGAAAAGCAGACTGGGCGGCAGTGTTTAATTCACTGTTCTCTTTTAGGAGGGTGTTTATGCACGCTGTGGGATTTGTAATGAGAGTTATGAGATTATGAGTTACGAGTTATGAGACAGCACTGTGGTCAGTTTTACACTGGAACCTACACCTTTATTATGGAATCAGTGGTCTGACAGAGCACAGGGATTTGTGAATTTTAAGAAAAGAGCAAGATCTGTAAAACACTATATGTTGATTTGACTGTTATGTGATATCTTAGTGTTTTTTTGGATGGGTAGAACTGAAGGTTACGGTTCAGTTTAGGCAAGTAAAACCATTTATTATGCAAATGATAATTGAGAAACTTGACAAAGTTATGATATCAACTAATGATAATACAATTTTTGAATGGATTGTTTTGAAAACTTATTTGTGGTGAAGCTACAGCTCTTGTTCCCATGGAGTTTGAATGCACATACTGCATTATTGTATTATTATATTCAAGACTTAAGATGCAGCTTAAGAATCACATTCAACGGTATTTTTCCACCTGGATCCTCTTTTCCCATTTCAGCCACGATGTTGAAAATCTTTTAGATAACACTAAGCTGCATTTTCTGTTGTCCAACACAACAAACTCCTCCCAGCACTCCTCTCTCCAACTCTGTCATGGCTGAATATTTAGCTGATTTAGTAGACACCTCAACTCTCACGAGATTTCAGAATGAGACTCCTCCTTGAGCGAGACTTGGTTAGACACAATAACAAACAGATCGGATCAAGAGAAAGGTAAAGACAAAACATTTTATTTTTCTGTATGGTCCTTTCCATAATGTTGTCAGACACTAATAATAATAATAACAATAAATAATAATAATAACAATATGAGCCTGTCAGTGGCAAAAAAAACCCCAAAAAACTATTGCCCCGTTGGATGACATTGCAGCCCGTTTCATGGCTGCAAGCTGCAGCACTCAATACTGGACCAATTTAAAAAAAATGTTGTCCCCATTAGTCACCTAGACACAAAAAGATGGGAAAAAAGGTTCAGAAGTTTCTCTTTAATATGACAACCACGAGCTGCAACATTCCTGGTTCAAGTCCGGCTGGGGACCTTTATTGCATCTCTCTCTCTCTCTCTCTCTCTCTCTCCCTCATTTCCTGTCACCTGTCGACTGGCATCCCTGGTGCAGTCCATGCTTGCACCTGCGGTACATGAAACTATAACAAGAAATAATACAGGCTTGATATCCACAATGATGGATCACCCATGCTCTGAGGTTAAAATAACATACCCATTGCTTCTAGTTGTGTGTACTTCACATAATCTTTTCCATGTAGGATGGCACATAATCACAAATTCACAAATTTTCAAGAGATCCCAGCATCATAACGGTGAGCGTCAGTATGCTTCCAATTTGCTGATTGTTGGACTTGGCTGAAAAGCCCCAATCAGTGAGTACTGGAGGCCCAGAGCACTTGTGATGAAGCTAATGGCCTTATTTGATTAAGAAGCTTGGGAGCGGCGGTCGGCGGATTGAAGGATTTGCCCGATGCTCGGTGCAGTTGTCTTTGGGTCGGAGCCATGGCAGACTGAGTCCACTAAACATGCTGAGAGCTGGGTAGCCACAAACCCTCCAGTCTCTCTGCCACTGTTTGATCTGCATGGTAAAGAGGTTTACCCAGAGCTCCACTCCAATCCACAACAGTCCCACACCATATGAGTGAAGGCTGGGAGACGCTGATTGTTAGATCAACTATGTAAATCATCGAGCCACGGTATTATCCATGTTTGGGGGTTGCTCCCCGAAGGCAGCTAAAACTTCTATTGTAAATGGATTAGCTGGAATCTTGCTGTAAAGTATGATGATATTTGACATGGCTTCACTGTCACATGCAACTTAAATTGGTTTAGGATAACATGTCTTTCACGGCAGGCTGGGGTAATCACATCTTATTTTGTTCTTTTATTTGAGTTATAAACAAAGAGTAGCAGGCTGACGGGGTGTCACCGATATTGTAATAGATGTTTTACAGAGCAAATGAATTTCTCCTCTTGTCCTCTTGTAAACAGGAGATTGTGTCTGACTGTGGCTCTAAGCTGTCATTAAATGTGACCAACACATCCTCATAAATGTTTTAATGAGCTGCAGAATGATTGAAGATAAGGTTATTTACTTGTAATCACAGGGCTGTTTGAGTAGGGACCAGAGGATTTAAACAGAGCTCAGCTTGTGGTACCTTAAATTTTTTAGCCAATCCCTCCCTCTCTTAAAGCTTAATACACTATTATTCTTAATGTTATATTTGGCCGGGATACTGGCCTCAAGTGTAAAAGTACAGAATGTGGAGCCTCAGTGTTATGAGAGGTTGGACTAATTATTTTTTATTCCTCCTTCAACACAAAAAAGATTTTACTCAATCAAATTAGTGGATCTTTTTTTCTCTTAAAATATCATAGCTATCTTGACGTTTTGCTGTAGGTTAAGATTTAATTTGAATCCTGGGCTGATTTTGCTCGATCTTTGCTCCCTGTCACAACTGACAAGAGGCAGTTATTACTGGGAAAAGTAAGTTGGGCTCATTCTAGCAGTATATGTGTGGTGGCTGTGTGTTCCCATCTGACTGATTTATGACACTGAGAAGATATGGTGTCATTTTTAACAAAAAATGCATGGCTTGGGCGCTAGAGGTTAATGATGCTGCAGCATATTGTATCTGTCTGCTGCGGCATGTGTGACGTAGGCCTGATTTCAACACCCAGCAAAAGAATGTGGTGAACGAGTTGATATTCAAAGCCATCTGTCTAATTTCAGAGAAAGCAGAAATGTGCCTACATATGCAGAATATGCACATGAATAAAAACAAACATGAGCACATGCTAATGATGGTTTGTACCTTGCTAGCCTGCCCACCAAGGCCTTTGTGTTTATTTACTCCATTAAAGATGTATTACTGCATATGGGCTGACATCTTTCTAGATTTAAGAGAGAAGTTCAGTTGGAGGCACTGCTTTGCGTACTGGATGTTAAGACAGCTGCTCCTCCTCTCTCAAGCTTAGGAAATACTTTCTAATCCTGGAAGAAGCCTGGGAGAAGGCAGTGGTTGCTATCGATTGCTCATGTCAACACTGCTGGCCTGCTGGCTCTGCCTCAGCAACAGCCTGGCCAAAGGAAGCACAATAGGCAAAGATCCAGTCCTGTTGGACTCTGCATGAAGTGACCGTTTGCACTGAAGGTCATCAACCCTTCCATGTTCTCCCCACAGGTACCTTTAGTTTTTCCTCCATTACCTTCTTTCACATCCATCAAACTATGTGAGCAGCATTAACATATACTGCACAGTGTAGTATAAAATCTTTTAAAAATCTTGTAACTGTACTGTTGGTGTTTGCCAAGGTTAGATTACCAAATGGGCAAAGTAGGCAACTGCCCAAGGGCCTCAGACACACAGGTTCATAAAGTTCACAGCACTCTGCAGTGTGGTCTGGAACTCCAGTAGGTCTGAGGTGTTCTGATATAGGATTATATCAGCACTATCAGCAACAACACTTGTAGCCAATCAAAAATAAGCAGTAGTAGTAGCCAAAGAAGTAATTGTCACATCATTTACCAAGATAAACAAAAGAAAACCTAAAAAGTGTCACCAATTTTCCTTCTCCTTTTGTCAAGTCTTTACTTAATTTACTTTACTTGAATGGATGTTAACTTCTGTATACAGTACAGCATGTTCAAATAAGCTATTGCAGTATTTATGTGGATAGATTCACTTAATGCAGCATAAAACTTCAGGGTTGTTGTTACCTGCAGGCTATGAACAGTGAAACAAGTAGTTTTCATGGCCATTATAAGTGAAGTTATGAAGTTCTTAAAATGTTCTGTTTCTTTCTAGAAAATCATTCTTTCTCTCTCCAACCAAAAATGAAAACCTTGCAACAGTCACAAATTTGACATGTATCATCTATCATTGTTAGTTGTGAAGTGGTGTAATGTTATGCCATGCACCAAGGAATTATTGGTTAGTTCATTGAGGTTTTTTGATCCAGGCCATTGAGTCATAAGCAAGTTTTGGAACATTTCCACCATTTTGTCATGACTTACTTGTCAGAAATATATATGGCACATGTGCCCACGATAACTGTCATTACTCTGTAGGCAACATAAATTAATTTTAAAATGGGCAAGATAACATTTATACATCCCACTTATTGTAACATTTACTGTACACAGCATCTAAGCCCTATCTATTAATATGTAATGAAACAGAACTATCAGTTTTGTAACTTGAGAGATGAGAGATGTTATCTGTACGATAAAGTAAATCCCATGAAGCAAGACTGAACGTTATAATTAACTTTGATGAAAAGCACTGCCTTCATCTGGTGGGTTGTTCTCTTCCCATCTCAGTGTGTCACACTACCTGATGCAGCTACATTCAGCATACTGTATTTTTTTTCACATTTGTGCTAATGGGTTTATCATAGGCTTATTATCCTCATCAGCTCTTGTTTATGCTGTCAGTGATATTCTTAGAGTCCCAGCAGATCTACTGTATCCTCTCTTAGCTCCAGAGGACACAGACACATTAACGCTGTTGTTGCTGTTTTGCTGACAGCTTGTTAACTGTAGCCTAAAAGATGTCCTGTATTGTTGAAACACAAAGTGCTGAACCCACTCAGAATAAGGCTCCAAATAATGAAAGTGCCAGACCTACTGATGTTCAGAACAGTTGCATCAGCTGAAGACAAATAACATAATTCCCCGTTTCCTAGCTGAGTGCAGCAGGGACACTCCTCCCAAATGGCCAGTTGTTACTACAGAGGCTTCTCTGTACATCTGTCTCTGAGGTGGGTGAAATCCCAGCATGGGTCTAATGTTGAACCAGAGCACACCTGGATAGTGCACATCTTTCTTAGATATGTTCTCAGCGTTATGACCCCTTTCCCCCAATACACCCAAATGATCTCCCACTCTGCAGGATACTTTTTATTTCTTATATGACTTTACAGCCTCCCAAGTGCGTCTTCTGTGCGCTTCCTCCCTCCTCCAAGTTTCCAATGAGAGGCTCCATCACCACAGCGCGTCCTTGGAAATGTTTATGTTTGAACACATTAGGGAAAAGTCAGAGCAGTTAGTAAGGCGCTCATGTTGAGTCAAGTATTTTCACATATGCAGAGTTGAGGCTTATTTCCATAGAAATGCTCTCATGAGGTTGTTGTGGATAATTCTCCTGCTGTTAAGAATCCTCATGGGTCACGATACCCACATTAATGACAAAATTAGCTCCTGTTGTGCCCTGTAACTCCTCGTCAGCTCTTACATTATGTGCAACTCAACCACTGACTCATCCCTGTCTCATGTGTGAAGGTAGATTTGTTTCATTGCTTCACCAGCTCCGTGTTTTGTTTGGAGTACAATTGCTAAGTTTAATTGGGCCTAATTAACATGCATTTGATCAAATATGGGTTATGACTCCCTCTCTACTTCACATGCTTGTCAATCACCAGCTGGGGCAACATTCTTCTGCAGTTTTATTTGGCCAACAGACTCTGCCCTGCTGTTATTTTTTTCTGCTATGGGTAATAAGATTAGAGCCCAGTGTGAGACTGACACATTAAACCTAACAGGGCTATTTCTGTTTGTTCAGCTCACTTTCATTTAGCTCCGGAGCAGCCGAACTCCCTGGGTTCAGGGACTGACTCTCTGATGTGTCCCCTTGGCTAACAGGCTCTAGGGAGGCACTTTATGATGTCCCTGATCTCCAGTCAATCTCAGCTGACACCACAGAAGATTTCAGCTCTTCCTCTCTTCTTTGCTCTCTCTCTCTCTCTCTCTCCAGCGTTTACCACTTCCTGGTAACATGCCGTGACTTTGGTGCTAATGGCATCAGAGTCACTGCTACTGAAGCTGCTTGAACTCACTTCAGGCGTCTGTCTTGCTTGACGTGTTGCGTTTTGACTGATTGATTGAAGAGGCAATCAGTCAATCACTGTGAAATGAATGTGTTCATATAGCCTGTTTAATATATTGAAATACATCAGGATGTGCTTCATAGAGAAATAAATAATAACAATTTTAAAAAGAAGTAAAACATTAATATTTTGATAAAACCAGACAAAAATCAAAGCTTAAGAAAGGATTCAATGAAAATGTTCAGTGTAGTAGTCTTACAAAACTGCAGCATTTAAAAAAAGCAAGGTTATGTCTTATAGTAGAGGTAATGCTTTGATCATCATGCTGTATGGATGTCACTGGATGAGTCATCTTAATTACTGTAGCTGTAGTGCCCTAATTTCATCCAGTAGCATTAATAGAAAATAAGCTCAATAAAATCACTTAAGAGCGCCACCAGTGAATGCAGCTACATTACTCTGAAATGTATCCATCCAGTGTTTTACATAAAATCTATAAAGTGAGTGTGGGTTTTGAGTGGCTGCAATTAATTTCTTGTCAATTTTTTAATTGCTGGTCATGAGAGTAGGGTGACCTTATTTTCAAACCCCCAAACCAGGACCCTTAAATGTATTGCACGTTCATGCACATATATGCACACACCATAGGCTTTTTCATCAGGATGGGGGACAGTTATCTCAGCACTTAGCATATCTACTGAGCGCACCTTTCAACACCATGGACAGCGCCTCAGGAGACAAAAAATTATTTTTTGTCTCCCAAAATCCACAAAGTTATTTGTCAGTCTGCACAAGCACAGGCTGTTGGCTAAATGGCCGACTGTGACACATTCTCTGCCAGCTCCGCAAGCTCTGCAAGCATCATAGCAATTGATTGACGGACATAAAGACAAATCAGTGTTGGATTCAGAAGCATGGTGCATTGTTTATGTTTTTATATTGGGTTAGGTAATAATGAGTGGGACAGAACATGATAAACATCTATGTAAGCGCTGAAAACAAGTATAATATTATAATTATTATTTTAATTGTGGTGAAAACCAGGACAATTTGGTAGTAAATGTTGAAAACCGGGGCATTTTTGTTGGGACTTGGGGCACCCAGCTCGAAACTGGGACAATCCCGAACAAGAAAGTACCTTGGCTGTTAATGAGACGCAAATGGGAAAAGTGACATCACGGCCCCTTAGGCTAACAATCTTCTCATTCATCCACAGATCAATTTCTATCAAAACTGAATGAATGGATATATGTTGCACAATATAAACATAAAATATAAATATAATTATAGTAATCAAGTAGTCCACTTACAGTGTTCATTTTGGGTATTTTCATACATGACAACATATGGGAAAATCCCATTCTCGTGAAAACAATATCCCCAGAACGCCTTGAGGGAATTTCTTCAAATTTGCCACAAACGTCCACTTGCACTCAAGGATTAAATGATTAGATATTGGTGGTCAACGGTCAAGGTCACTGTGACCTCATGACCATCCTATTCTCTTGTGAACGTGATATCTCAGGAACGCCTTGAGGGAATTTCTTCAAATTTGGCACAAACTCTCATTTGGACTCAAGGATGAACTGATTAGATATTGGTGGTCAACGGTAAAAGGTTAAGGTCACTGTGACCTGATGACCATCCCATTCTCTTGTGAACGTGGTATCTCAGGAACGCCTTGAGGGAATTTCTTCAAATTTGGTACAAACTCTCACTTGGATACAAGGATGAACTGATTAGATTTTGGTGGTCAAAGCTCAAAGCTCAAGGTCACTGTGACCTCATGTCCACCCCATTCTCGTGAACGTGATATTTCAGGATTGCCTTGGGAGAATTTCATTACATCTGGCACAAATGTCCATTTGGACTCAAGGATGAACTGATTAGAATTTGGTGGTCTAAGGTCAAGGTCACTGTGACCTCACAAAACATGTTTTTGGCCAAAATCTTAGAATTCATACTCTAATTATGACAAAATTTCACACACATGTCTAATAGGATAAGAAGATGAAGTGATGACATTTTATATCCAAAAGGTTAAAAATAATCTTCACTGTGACATCAGCATGTTCTGCAAAACACTTTCCTGGCCATTATTCAATGTCATAACTCAGGAACAGAAGGGGAGATTGTGACCATATTTCACATTTGGTCTGATACTGAATTGGTGACACTAATCTTGGTTTCCCACCTTGAAACTGTTGTGATTGTATAGATCCTCTGTGCTACCAGGTTGAAGATGTGTGTGAAGCATCCGCGTTTTAGAATTTGTAGCTTCTTTGCATTTTGTTTTCTCAAGGTACTTGTATGAGTCCACCCTCTTCACTTCTTCTCCCTGGATTACAACCAGGACAAAGGGCCTCCTGTTCCTCTGATAGTCCACCACAAGCTCACTGGTTGATGATTGGGATTATTGATATTAAGTTTCAGTTTTTATTGTTGCACCATGTGGCAAAGCTCTCTATCAGTCCTCTGTATTCCTCTGCAAAAACAGTCTCTAAGTGAGGACAGCATGTTTCTCACTGGAAATTATTCATTGGAATCATAAATGTCAATAGAGTGATAACTTCCATTTCACCAAAAAATACACTTAATACCTTTTATTAAATTCCTCCAAAATTCATTTCAAATATTATATGAGTCTGGACAGACAAGAATATAAACTGCAACTTGACTGGTTGGCGGAGGCATACAACCGAAAGGTGGTATTAATGGTTTATCATTTTAATTCAGCTCAATTTAATTTCCTAGTGTAGCAGCCCTTCTTAAGCTCAACTAGGGTTTAAAGCTAAATGTAAGATTATTCAACTTGTTTAGATATTATGTTTTTACAGTATTGACTGTGTCTTTAAGTTCAACAAAACAAAACACAAAAAGTAGTATGCATTTTAGATTTATTATATTAACATTGGTCTGGTTCTTAAAATAAGTGAGGCATAATAATAAGGCATCTAGTTCACAAAGCAAACCTGATCAAGCCTGAGGTGAAAAATATTACGCTCTTGTGATTAAATAAATATGAACTTCTGAGGAATATTGGCACAATCTCTGAGTCTATTATCACCCTGAAAATCAGATTGTATGACTTTCTTGAATAGCCCTTTTGGCGGTGTAACTTTTAGATCTGTTGTTCACTCTTTGAAGTTTGAGATTTCTTTCTCCAGCCCAATACAATGGATTTGAAAACACTTTGTATGTGCTACTCAAAGCATTCAAAAGTTGGAATAGAAAAAAAAAAATCAATTGCAATGTGTCTTTCCTGAAACTGTGTCCCAGTCACTCTGGTAAACAATTTCCAAGAGCCTATTTCTTCAGTAGAAAGTAGTTTAAGTGAAAATAATTGATAATGGGATCCTTCATTCATTTTTCAGCACTGGGATCATCATCAGCATCTATTGTACATGGGCAGTGGCAGACATCTCAGACAAAACCAAAACTACCTGCATGGCTAGGTACCATGTAATTTTTTTCACACATATTTGGTTGAACTAACCCTTTAAATGTCATTAGTTGGTTGTCATTGGTTGCTGGTTCAGTAAATGCATCCCATATAGTGAGTCCTCATGTCCTGAGCCCTGATTGCTGAGATGTTCACAGCTGATCACATAGTATCCATATCCCATACACACCCAGGAAAGATGAGTTCGGATTTAGGAAGTCATTTGGGGATTTTCCCCATCTTGTCTCCCCATGTTGCTGTGGCCGACAGAGGTGCTGTTATCATATGTTTGCAGATGAGCTGAGATGAACTGGGCATTTGGCATCCGGGTGGGACGAGACGGTACACTGACTGACAGAGAGACAGACAGTCACAGACAGACAAGAGAGATTTATGGTGATGGGGGGGCTGCAGCTACAGAAATACAGACAGATCACTGGGAGTGCAAACCTGTAGGAATCATATCCACAGAGGTTGGAAATGAGCTAATCAAGGGCACCGCCTGCCTGTAGAGCATCCACAGTCAGGATGAACGTGTGCGTGCGTATGTGTGTCTGTGTGTGTGTGGTGTGTGTAGCTGTCCTGGGTTTTCAGATAAGCTCAGGAAAACACGATGTGTCTCCACCCGTAGTGCAGCACCTGCCCTTATGCTACAGGTAATCCGCTTAAACTGACAGCTTCTGCTTACTCTCTCTCACCGACTTTGGTCACACATAACAACACCAGGAGCCAGAGAAACATGGAAATACACACCTGTACTGTGTCAAGAAGGATTTATTCATCTTATATCACAGACCACTTTAGAGTCAAGTCATTACTATTAATGTTCTGAATGCAGTGCTGATGGGAGCAAATGAGATGTACGCTGAGAGGCGTAATGCAGTAGAAAGTGACTTATTGATTGGGAGCAGTTTAGATAATCCTCATTTGTCCTTATTCAGCCTGCGATGATGGGAGCAGCAGTTTGTGTCTGTCTCCTGTGGCATCAGCCAGGACTGCTGGTTGAATTGGCTCTCACTCAGTGGCATTAAAGAGTAATTGGCCATGTTTGTACTTGTGAATCAATCAGGTTCTCTGTGGGAACTCTGTCTCTGCTGTGTTAAAACAAGGATGTAATGACAGGGAACGGATGAGCAACAGCGTCTGTTCTTCCTCAGTTCTGTACATTGAAGAGAGAGGGTGTTGAGGTAGGGTTAGAGGTGGGGGGAGACACAAAGGGGTAGACAGACAGGCAGTAAGTAAGTTAGATAAAGACAAGGACAAGCTAAAAGGCCGTGGCACAAGCATCTGCCAACAAACTGCTATAAACTGTGACTTTTGTAAAAATGCGTGTTTGTTGTTTGACCTCCCGGACAAACAGCACATGATGCCTGTTTAGTAATCAACTTGAAAGCCCACAATATTCACACCAGCACCCACATGCACCAACAGACAGGATGATACCAGCAGTTCAAAATGCTAGTAAAAGGTGAAAAATATAAATCTGGTTCAACACTAGTTATAGTGGGTATAGGGGTTCTGGTACAGACTCAAGAGAGTCTGTGTAAAGAAAATTAATTGTGGTCCATTACAGAAGGTTCTCTGTTGACAAATGTTGAACCTACTGTGTCAAATTCACAAATGTTCTTTGACAATTTAAGTCAAGTTAAAGCCACATGTATTACATGTGTGTAAAAAGACCCAAAACCAGCACGATATGGCCATAACATGAATTGTCATCCATTCAGTATTATCAAGACTTTCATTCAGGTTCCATGCAGCACAAGTCAAATTGATTTCACAAATATGTCATCTTGTTAAGCTGTTTTTTTTAACTATGCTTAAAATGTCACATAGAAGTTTTGCTTTCCTAGAATAAGTTTGTATTTTCAACATTAATTGATATGATACTTTGTGAGAACTAATGGCATAAGTTTCCAACCCAGGATGAACTGAACATTACAGACATTTCAATGCAGGTCAAGAGATATGTGTCAGCCATATCTGAACCAAATCGAGTAAGAAGGTCAGTGGTTCAATCCCCCAACCAGCAGGATCAAATCTGACTGTAAGAGCAGCGCTTTCCACTGCCCCAATTGCTTCAATGAGTGCTCAGTGGCCAGACTGTGGTAACACTGGGCAGCTTCCAGGTGTGAAAGTGTTAAACTGTGTGAGTGTGGAGAAGTCTTCTTGAAAAAAAGGGTGTTGTTTTCAGTGAAACTACCCCAGTTAAAGGATAATTCTGGTTTATCCTGGTTTATCCTATTTTCATGGGTCCTCAGTTCTAGTGATTATGGGAACATTGTACTCACAAAGTTAATTGCAGAGATCTTGGAATGTGGCAACATTGCAAAAAAAGAAGTCTGGAAGAGGAAATGGACAGTAAAACTATTTCCCAAACTGTCCACTGTAAACATCCATCTCAGTTTACAGATCGACATCCTGGTTTAACTTTGACCTACTGTTCGTAGCTGTGTGCACAGTTTTCCTGCACAATGTGGAACTATTGCAGAAATTTCTGGTGCGCTCACTTGTGGTTTAGATAATCTGGCTAAACTGCTGGCTTGTTTACAACCTGCCTTATTACCTAACTGCTTGGGTTTCTTGCTGAGCCAGACTTTGTTGTATTGATGTTGACATGTGCCCAGATCTCAGCAGTTACTCTGGTGAGTACAATAACAGATAGAAACAAAGGCCAAAGCTATGAAAATACAATAAGAAATAAACCTGAATTATTCTTTAATAAAAGGTTATGAAAGCCTCTCCGCTAACAAAAAAGCAGACAGACAGGCAGGGGTAAAAAAAAACAATAAAACTGTTTCCGCTCAGAAAGAGATCATGAAAGAGAGGACACAATGCACAATGCAATGCAAGCAGTGCTGCTAGCCGAGCTCTGTCCATGGTGCTGAAAGTCTGAGAGTGTGAGCAGGGCTTCTCCATGTGCAGTAGGTGGAATGCCTCGGCCTACAGTGAAACACTGGCAGAGGTCAGCTAGAGCCACAGTGGGTGAGCACTCTCGTAAAAGGTCAATGAAAGACTTGTAATGAATTACAGTCATTTCACTGAACGAAAGTGTACTGTGTGTGTGTGTGTATTGTTGCTCCTCTGAGTCACACCTCTCCCTCCCTGTCTTACTTCTCAAACTCTCTTCTGGGTGGCATCCATCTCTGCCATCTGCACTACACTGTGACTGCATGTGATCCAACACAGCCCATGCTGTCCTTGGCATCACTCCATTCCCTCGCCTCATTCCTCATACGGATATTTATCCCTGCTTATTCCCATTCAATTTCCTGAACATTTCCGAGCTGTAGGGGATTGGAGTGGTAATCCTCGAGCCAGAGGGCTTGCTGGCTTGCTGCTCTGCATGGTCTATGGGCTAAAGTGTTCAAATTTCCATTGGAATTGAGCCTGAAAGCTCCCGTGCAAGCCTGAAAAACTTATTTGCTCTAAGTAGCGTAATGGGACTGAATGCAGATCACCTAAAGGCCTGTTTTATTTCATTACCATGGATCAGTGTTTTGCCCCAAACGCTAGGACAGTTTAGGAATTAGATTACATATATCGCCACTGTAATCTTTTCAGAGAAGCCAGATTTTAATAAAACTTTGTCTAAATGTAACCGGTAAGTTGTTTTTTGTAAAGCCAAGGGGTCAGATATATAAGGTATATAAGGTGTCTCACAGTTGCATACTAGCTGGCCCTCTCATTTTAAAAATGATATAGGGTTTGCACCTCAATAATATAGCGCAGTATGGCAGTGCATTCTAATGCAGGGACCCACTCGTAGAAAACATAGCATTCATCAGTGGTGAACTCCAGCTGCTGTTGCAGTTTGATGAAGGAAACTGCTGGGCTGAAGCAGGCAGACATTGCCATTCACTGGCCGTGTAGCACTCCACTACAGTGTTGTTGCAGACATGCATGCAGAGATTACATCACTGGTTTTCAGTACTGTGAGATACTCCATCAATCAAATACTGTCTTTGTCCCAATTCAGTGGCCACCTCCTTCTAAGGACATGGCTTATGGAGGTGTGAAGGACTGAAGGAAAGTGGACTCTTGCACTCCCTTTCCAAAAGAGACAGTCCAGCCTCAACATGACCCAAATTAATGGTGCATTTTTGTGATCTTCGTCAACTCATACAGTTGAGAATTTCAGTTTAGCACCAGAGAATTGCACTGGAATGACCAACAATAGAGTAAATACCAGTGATACAGTTGGGCAAGTTTGACAATTGATTCCTTTGTTTAAAGTATGGTTTAATCATGAATATGTACAAGTTCCAATAACCTTTGAAGCCCCATAGTGATCAACAACATATCCAAGCTGCTAACAAGGACAAAATTGACCTAATTTCCATTTTTCTAAAGTTGCTTTTTCATTGGTCCAGTCCATGTGATATATTCACCAGTGACAGATGAGTAGACCAAACTACTTGGTTGTTTTACATATTTCCTGACATTTTGAGTTGAAAAAGTCCTTGAAAGTATCATAAAACATATGACAGCTGATTTTGGGAGACAGCTGCAAAGGAGACTTTGATTGTGTCCTCTAAATTCAGGAAAAGACAACTTGGACTTGGAGGATCTTTTGCGGCGGGGCAGGCCTTGTTGACCCGTTACAACATATTCAGTTTTGGCAGGCCATGAATTGGGACACAGCTACAATGTGAACACAGACAATCAAAAAAAAAATCACTTTAGGTCATTGCCTGTGTTCTGGCTGGAAGGTGAAGATATGGCTGCAGTCGGGTCTGGACACGGACAGACGCTCCTCCTCAGTCTTCCCTTCAGTCATCCCCAATCTGTTAATTACAGTAGAAGCCGCAGGGACTAATGATCATGTTCCACAGGGTGGTAATGACACAATTATAACTACGAGAACATCAGTCATCTCCACTTAGCTCAGGCAGTGTCCTTGGCCTTTTAGACACACACACACACACCACTCAGACTAGTGAATAAGACAAGAACTAAATTACTCTCTTAAACAAAGTTACTGAACTGACAGGCCTTTTTGAAAGACAAGATTAGTATCCAGGGGCTGCACCAAGTAAATGCACAGGTTGTAATAAAAACTATGTATCAGCAGCGCACAAATCATTCTGTTCTGCCTAAATATACAGTATGTCAAGTGACAAATGACTGAATGAATATTATGGCTCAGTTGTCCCTTTGTTGAGGGAATGATGAGATAGTTTGTATGCCAAGACTCTAAATTTATCAGGAAGTTCAGCTTTGTTCTGGGATTGATTTTAGCCCTCAGAGTACATGTCAAGGATTTTCCCTTGAAGTGGTGATTTTCTGCTTGGCTCCACAAAGCACGACAGCACAGAGTGGTTTATGACCTCAAACTAAGGCCAGGCTGCCTTATATTCACACCATATTTAACCGCTTACAATTAAACCCGCCAACAACATTTCATTGTAACTGTCACAGCACTAATTTAATGCTCCAGTGCAACCGAGATGAGCTGTGACTTTATAAGGAAGCAGGGATGATGCCACGCACACATCATGTCTATAAAAAAAATGTGTACAGAGTGAAGGTCAGTTAATCTAACTGAATGTTATTGCAGTGAGTATTGAGTGTTGTCCTTTGAAATGTTTTAGAGGAGCAAACGGCGGATTTTCAACTTTGTTTCCTTGTATTCACAGCATAGACTGTGGCTGATGTCAAGCATAGATTTTTGAAGGGGTCTTTTTAAAGTTTTCTGAGAAAGAGTTTTTTAAATGGATCCGGTGCAGACAGAGATTTTTATGAAGCTAGCATCAGACAGGCATTAAAGAAAGTGCAGTTTAAGACACTTCTGGATTGCCTTCCAAGCATTTCAGTGAGTTCAGTGTGAAGCTGGTTATAACGATAAATTCATGGAGTCACAGAAATGCTGTCAGCTAGATACAAAACCTTTCCTACCAAATTTAGCCATGAATTTATTTTGATTTCTAGATGTCTTTTGTCCCACTGTATAAATGACCAAATGCTGAAGATAATGCTTTTTGTAAATTGCTTTTTTCTTCTTCATCTTTTTGTGTGTATATTGTTTTGATCCTCCCCAACTGTAGAACATGAAGCCAAATGTTGTACATTTCTTTCTACAAGCAGAAACACTTGCTTTTAGTAGGTTAACCCAGGCAGAAAGGTCCTTCTTCACCAACACCAAACACTATTTTTGCACAAATGAATCTTCCAATGATGATATCCTTTAGTCTCTCTGTCCCTGACTCTCTTGATCATTTTGGTGTTGTGATCTTTTCCATATTTGCAGACAAAGTGAATCTGGAGGAGTGTGTTTGTGGGCTTTTGCCTACCTAATGCAGGTGGTTTAGATCTTAATTCTCATTCCTTTTGCAGCACTATTCTCATTGTTGACAGTATATAAGTACGCCGCTGTAGGTCTCCGACTGTAAGAGCCTGGCGTGTTTATGGTGTCAACAGAGCAAGAAGTTAAAAATATTTTAAATTCGAACTGCACTGTGCCATGCTTCAAAGGGGTTTTCAATAGTCTCATAGCATCAGCAGGAGTCTCATCTAGTGCTTCCCAAAAAATATCTGCCAAGTGCTCCCAGCTATAATATAGATGCTCAGAGTACAAAGGGCCTCAGCTCTCTGCACCTGTTGCCCAAAGCATATCAACTGTGGCTGTCTTTGAGGGGTGTAGTTTAGACCTGCTGCAGCGGTTCAGGCTGCCGGCACAGTGAGGGAAGAGCACATCGATTTATTAGAGGTTTACACGATCAAAGCTGCACACGAAGCACTGTTATCATTTAGAATTCGGGGAAATCTCGATATCCTACACTGTGTAGCACAAGTCTCGCCTTCTAATATCCTGATTTTCTGATTTTTTCTGATGTCTGAGTCCAGAAGAGGCAGGTGTGGGAGAGGAGATAATCTTCTGCTATTTGCCAGTTCAAAAGAAAGTTGACAGTCTCAGTTGGCTCACAATTTCAGCTGTTTGTCCAGGGAATCACCTGTTACATTATAGCTTTAAAACTGAGATTTCTGTTGGACAAAGGCAGAGTTGTGTCTATGTGTGTGTATATGTGGTTACAACTTTTCTGAGAGGAAGCAGAACTTAAAAGGGTTTATGACTTGTAACTAATAGCTTTATTAGTGGGTAAAAATAATTTCTAATGCTTTACAGTAATACATGATTAATAAGTTCAACTTTTGAGTTTGGTCAGAACTTGATGACTTATCGAGTTTGAAGAAGCCTTTATTGGGTGTGACTGATGTCATAGCATTTATAGCTGCAGGCTTATTTTAAAGTTAGAAATACATGGCCCTTTTCTAAAGGCTTAAAAATGTGTATGACTATAGACTTTATGGATCATTAAAAAGTGATAAACTCAAACTCATGACCCATTATTAATTAATTACTGACTATAACGCCTGCAGTTATAAAGGCATTAATAAAGGGTCATCAAAAAAAAAGTAATTGTAATGGTTTATTAACCACTACTATGAATTTTACCAAAATGGACAAGTGCAAGTCATATGTTTGTAATTAGTAACGTCCCCACCTTTCATGCTGTGTTGAGGAATTTTACGTACAAATTCATATGACGATTAATTGATTCAAAACATGTCAATCATAATGGCCTCACCTGAGTCTACATGAAGTGACACAAGGTACTCCTCTTGTTTTTGGAAATATTGGAACAAATGTCTGCATGTGTTCTAATCACTGTGGACTCGTGAACTGCAATGATTATATCTCTGTGTTGTTGTCCTCGTATTGTATTTTATTATTTTTATACTTATATGGACCTATGTGTCTGAAATAAAGTTAAATTTAAATTGAATTGAAATTATTAGGGCTCTGAATGGCCTTACTGTTTTTCTTTTGTTTGTTTGCATGGCTTACAACAAATATACCCTTTGCTGAGTTTGTCTTATTAGTGGGCAGCATCCCTTTGCTTTAAAGGCTTTGTGTGACACTTTGTGTTTTCATTGATGTTTAGTGAGTTTGGTTTTAGGTTATAATTTTAGGGTTCAGAGTTTAGTTTAGAATTATTGCTATTACTGCTATTGCTTACATTAGTGTCATGCTGCTGTCACATCCTTTCAGATGAAGCAGAGGAATGGGTTGAACGTTTAATATTTTGCTGGCAAAGCTGATTGTGAGCTAATAAGTCTCGGTCTGCTAAATTAAAATTAATTTATGTTTTCAACCTGTGTTAATATGTTTTCACAATTTCTGTTTTGCTAATGAGAGATATCAAAGCATTAAAAAAATTCCCCAAGCCCTTCTTGTATTTACCACCAGGGGGCTAATTAATGAATGAACTTTTCCCCGGTCTTCAGCCTGTTTTAGAGTAAATCTGAAATGACAGAACATGGTGTAAAGATAGAGGTTAAACATGTAATGGCAGTTGTTAAGCTTAGTTTTTTAAATGTTGTCAGTGGAAGGTCATCGTAAGTGAAGAGATTCAAACCAGTGTCTTCTGATTATCTTCACGCTCCCTCTGGAAATGCTTTGAAACATTCACTTTTCTGGCTGGCAGATGGCTGCATTGAAAGGTTCAGTGTTAATGAAGAGCAGCTGGTGGAGTTTTGGTTTGACCTTCATGTGATGATCGTCCTGCAGTGAGCGTAGGGGAACTCCCCAATCACACGTGTGCAACTCCTCTGATGGATGATGTACGTGCACACCTAACTAGTGTACAGACGCACACATAACATACACACACAGTGTCAAATATTTGTGTACTATTTCAATGATGGTGAATAAGACTGACTTCTACACTACATATTTTGGTTCTTAGCCAAATAGCCAAATGTCTTCTGCAAGTCTACAACATGGCACTTTATTATCATAGCTAGAAGAACAAGAAGGAGGATTGGAGTAGACAGATGCTTTCTGTATCATAACTTTTTTTTTGGAAAGGAGCACTCCACTGATTTTATGCATGAGTTTGAGTTACCGTATCATGAGGAGTACTTCACAGCCTGTGAAAACAGTTGTATGATGTCTTATGTGGCTCTAGATGGAGCTTTATAAAGTTGTAAAAAATAATCCTGCTGACATTATCTGGGTTTGGTCTTAAAGTCTGTAAATTTGTAATGAACATCTTGCATTTCAAACAGGTGGTATTTCGTTTGAAAGGCACGGCCGCTTACATGGAGGATCTAACAAAAAGAAGCGAGTTCCATTATAGGAAATATAGGATTCAGTGTGTTTGGAGCACTAACTGCATATAAAGATGGACAATGCATCAACACTTCCTACAGCTATGCATGTCTGGGAGCTGCCATCTTGCTTGTGTGACATCATTTGGAGCCAGAGTCTGCGCAGTAGAGTTGGGTGGCAGGATGTCCCATCTGCTAACATGGAGGGGGTGAGATTTATGACCTATACTGCAGCCAGCCACCGGGGAGCGAGCAAGATTTTTCAGCTTCACTTTTTAGGAGCTGTCATGACGACCATATTTATATACAGTCAGTGGTTTGGAGCATCAGCCATACAAGTTTCTAAAGGTCAGGTGACCTTGGCTTCTGCTGGTTGAATTCTGACCATTCTTTTTATGTCCCTCCACACTAACATGACTACATTCATTTACACCTGACATTTCCCTAGTATATTGCACTGATTTGGCAGATAGTGATATTGAGCTCGGTACAACTACAGTCTGATATCTCGGCCCCTCAACAGGTCTCATGTCGCAGTGATTTACTCAAGGGCACCTTGGCAGGATGTATTTAGGAGGGGCAAACACTGCTCTTTTTATCCTTTATCTGGAGGATCAAACCATCAACCTTCTGGCCACAATCCCACTTCTTAAAACTATAGTCAATGACAGTTGTCTGTGTTTTATGGCTCATGGGTGCCCTGTCTTAGTAGGTGAATGCCACTGGTAGCTGTAACTTCGTCACACAAATGTAGCAAATTCATATTAAAATGCCCCCTGTATGAAAATGTTGTTTTTGTGATATATTAATATTCTACAAAGTTGTGCAAGGAGTGGATATAATGCATTTCATAATGTTGAATTGATCATTTGATCGTATGATATGACAAAGTGCATTTGTCAAACAAGCTAGCTATTGTGCAAAAATAATTTGTGGATCTTTTATAGTGTGCTGGGAGCCAACTGTATCACTGACAAGTATATTCTGTTCCTATCCATACAATGCATCATTCATCCACCAGACACAACACAAAGCAGAGTCAACAGGTTACATAACAAGCCAGATTCAATGGTGTCTGGCTGAGCTCAGTTACTTGAAGTAAATGCATTAAGTTAGTATCTTAATATGTAACAGTTTTTATGCCAGAAGAAACCACAAAATTATGTATTTTACCCCAGTAAACAGCATGACTGAATATCTAATAAAATAATTGCTATAACCCTAATCAGGACATCTCCAACACCTACAGTGCCAGAACAGGCAGAAGTTGTGACTGAGCATCAGTGTTGCTGTGTGAGGAGGAGGTGAGCAAGGCACGAGGACAGCTGAGTGACTTGATAATTGAGCCCTGGGTTATTCACATGTTAGATCATTTAATGAGTCAGACAGCGGAGAGGGTATCCTCTGCTTGGGAGCTGCTGACTTCATTAAGAACAGTAATGGTGTGTAATGATGTGATAAGGCTTTACCCTGTGAGAGTGCAGCAGCGGGGTGTTGACATCCAGCACCATTACCATAATGACAGGGCACGTAGTATTGTTAGGGCATATGCTGTCCGTCTGATTGGCCAAGCTTAGGGTCAGTGATCAGGTTGACATAATGAATAATGTGTTGTGAGGCTTGTGCCACCCGTTTCTCTTGGTGAAAAATGTTGCACCACAAAGCTGATAATCTACTTCACTGCTGGAATGTAGAAACTTACCCGAAGAATTCAACATTTTAAACTCGACCAGAATACTTGTTCCGGTTCTAAGATTATTTTATTCATCCATTCATTTCTGTTTCTGCTTTTCAGGTATGGACAGGTTGAGAGTTTATCACATGGACCTTTTTGAGCACAGGATCTTTTCCAGGAACATTTAGGGACTGATCCAAATTTCCTCAGTTGGATCATGGGAAACTGAGGTTTAAATTTATAGTTCCTGCTCCCCAGAATGTCCCTGCTATAGGGGGACTACTTTCATATTATTATTATATTACCATGGAGCTAATAGAGCAGTCTCTGCTGTCACTAATTGGCCATCAACTGTGAACAGCTTTTCTTCAGACTGGCTAGAACCAGAAGCTCGACTAGAGAACCGGCTAATATAAATATTAAGACTGGAGATGGAAATTTTACAGACAGTTTTTGCCCTTCTGACTTTTTAGATCTCCTTTTCCACCTCTGTGGACGTCTCCATTCCAACATCCATTCAAGCATCACAAGAGCACAGTTAGAGTTTGAGTTATGCAGTTAACTCTCAATACTTCTCTGCTTGGCGAGAGGCTGCTCAGCCTGCCCTCCTCTTCTAAATGCAGCAGGTTTTATTTCCTTTCTTCACTAAGCAAAGGGATGAGGCACCTATTGTTATACATATGTGTAGACTTGCAGAGTAGAGGCGACAGGTCATGGTGGGGTTGCAGTTACTGATTTAGTTCCTGTGGCTCCTTGATCAATAGTTCTGAGGTCTGTGGGAGAACAATGTGGTTGCAGCACACACACAGAACATGGAAATTCCACACATAAAGAACCCAGCCTGTCAGGTGGGATTTGAGTCCAAGACTTTCTTCCTCTAACAATAACAATAATAGTAATAAGCTTCATATATACGGTACCTTTCATATATAAAATGCAGCTCAAAGTGCTTTACAGGAGAAAATAAAAACAAAGACACGGGTATTAAAAAGAAGACACGAGGGGCAATTCTATAAATAAAAAAGAACAATAAAACAAATTAAAAAAAACAATAAAAAAAGCATAAAATCGGTATAATGGCTATGAGGCATCAGAGCCATCCATTTATTTTAATGAGGGATTACTGTCATACCACCAGCAGTGTGGGTCAAATGAGCATACATCAGTACTGTAGAACGGACTTTGGGATGTCAGTCATTCATTCACAGTGATTCATTGTCTTTGCCTGGCTACTGTTACATGGGATCGAGAGGGGTTGAGGGCCCAGAGTCTATCCCAGCATGCACTAGACAGAAGAATAAGCTGTATTAACCACTGGGCTTCAGTGCCACCACGGAAAATGCACTGGGATGAATGAAAAAAGAAAGCTTATAAATCCAAATGCAGCGGAAAGATTGAATAAGCAATGTGATATTAACACTCAAACAAGTCTATTTCGTCTGTAGACATTAAATTTTATCACAGACAGGAGCTTGCTCTACCTTGCTGGAGATTATTAATCTCCTGTGAAATGGAAACAAAAGTTTGCCTTTCTGAGGCCTCTGCTTTATGGACTGAGGTATGAGATTCAGAATGGCACCTGCAGAATTGCTCCCAATTTAACGTCTGGAGGAAAACCAAATAGCGTCCGTGATTGTGATTGGCAGAAGGTTAAACAGTCTCTTATCTGCAGACACAGGATATACGTATAATCACAGAGGGATGCTCACATCACACCCTGAGAGGCTGCTCGCATAGAAAAGGGAGCTATCGGGTTATTAATCTCACGCAGAACAGCTGTCATCCAGCTGCTAATGCATGTGTTCATGTACAGCTTCCATCAGACTAGAGCTGGATGGGTTCAGGGTTCACTCAGCCTTAGCGTGCTTAGCGTAGCTTAATCCAGCTTCCTTCCACTTTCTCAGTCTTTCTATTTTTTCTTTTCACCCAGCCATAATAAAAGGAACATGCACACTTAATCTCATTTGTGGACAAAATGTCAAGGGGGACATTTACATGCACAGGCCACTCTATTGTTGCAGTAATTGGTTTTGAGACAATATATGTATATAAACCTCATGACTATTTAGAATATTCGGACTAAGTCCAGGCTCTGTTTATGAGAAGCTCCATTATAATGTGGTTTATTACCATATTCATTTAACCTTATTTTTACCCTTGGTGCAGTTATCAGCTAAATAATGTAGCTGTTGCGTCTGACCAGTGGTCACTCTCACAATGCGTTAAACCCCCCTCCCTCCCGCAAATGTTTTTAATACAATTCCAAATCCGGTTGCCTTTGACATAGCACTGAGATTGTCACCCGTTTCTCTGACTACCGTCTCGCTATCGAATTTTCATGAAACAGCCTCTAGAAATGTACACATTTATAGAAACAATTTGGTTTCTTTGTGTGTAAAAGATAATTGCCAAGAGCTGACAAATATGTCATTGCTGCAGTAATTCCACCAAACAGTATTTTATAACAATAGCAGCTACAAATTTGCTAATACAGAGTAGAAAGTGGCGATAACAGTCTCAAAATTCTTACTTGTTCTTTGGTGTTATTTATTATATATACAAATGTCCAGCTCATATGGATATATTAGACATCCGATATACTGCACAGTTGCAGTGGTGAAACAATACTTGGAGTTGTGTTTTAGGCCCCCTTCCTAAAACACATGTCAAGTCTCATCCAACCATAACTCAGGAGAGATAAAGGTTGTTTTACTAAAAAAGTAAAACCCTAAAATCATTATATAAAAGGGAACACTTTGTTTTTAACCCGACCAAAATCGCATAACAATCAAAACTTGTCGTCTCCACGGAGACCATTTAACCTGCTGTTTCTACCGCTAATGGTAATGTGCCAGAATGCAACTGTGCCTTAGAGGTATTTGACATTTGGTTAAATTTTGCTTCAGGGCTCATGGTAATTTTTTTATGAGTATAATATGGTTTCAATATAGTCCATATTACCATTCATCAATAGACCATTTATTCATGCATGAAATATGCTCTGAGGGAGTTACTGTAATCTGCTGTTGAAAAATGAGTAGTAGTAGAAGAGATGAGTAGATATCGCCTCACTAGGGCAGGATGTGTGTTTTAAATGTCCCATTAACTTACTGAATAATATTTACTTATATTTTTGTCTTTTCTGCCTTTTAACTGTATATAATTCCAAAAATAGATAAATGATGAATGTGCAAGAAATTATCATGCAAACAAACAAAAATGTAATTTAGTATATTACTTCCACAACCCTACAGCTGAACTGCTGCAGCATTAGACAGAAAAAAGTTTAAAACACAGTAAAAATACAGCAACTTAGTCATAATTTGTGTTGGTATTCATATGATCTCTCATTGTAACTGTCTAATATCTGAATTAGATTTTAGGCTGGCTTTGATATATAATTATTTTCGTGAGTGCTCCAAGTTACCAAATGATGATGAATCACTTTCATGATAATGAAAAATGTTATATTTGTAACACTCCCAATGTGCTACATCATTATTTTACATAATTAGAATCACTGAATCATGTCCACAAGCATCTCTTTCAAAATGCTGAAATTATCTCAGCTCATTCCTGTCATACTAAATCGTTTAGTAAATGTTATTATCTCCTGATTGATTCGTCTTAGATATAAAAGTAGGCTGCAGTGTACTCTATGCTTTTAGCTTTTTTTTCTAATTTATCCAACACACCACCATGTAATGATAAAAATAATACTTCAAGACAAAAATAGAGTCCCTTTTTTGATCACAAACTATACCCCATACCAATAAAAACTCCTCACCATATACAGATCTTTTTAAACATTTTTATTTTCATTTTAACAGAGCAAACACAAGAGCACAGTTCCTAATCTCTTCCCCATCGCACATATAAAAAGTCATAGAAGAGGCAGAGTGAAAAAAGTCTGGATTAATTAGAGATGTATCAAGGTTAACCAGAGGTATTGAGGTCCATAGCAGTTGTGAAACTTATTTTGGCAATGTTTCCATATAGAGTAAATAGGACTGCAGCTTGCTAAGAAATAGTTGCACCAATTTCTGAGAACACAAGTTATCTTTTCAAGTGGAGCACAACTTTTCATTTCAAGACCCATTTAGCTATAAGGACATAAGTATTAAACATTGAGGTCACTGCATTTTTTATTTTGCACTATATAAAGGTACAGTACGGTATTTCTGTAAACAGAGAGAATTCCTTAAATAGGCATTAACAGTTGTTAAAATTCCTAAAAGGCAAAGATACGGGTCCTGTGGTTAAACACTTCCTGTCGTATCAGTCAGCTTGTCACAGATGTTGAGTTTGATGCAGAGATAGGTAACAATGGAAGAGGGAGCTTTCTTACACACTACATCTAAAATAAGTCTGATAATTCAAGTTTGCATTAACAGTATTTCTGTCATTTCTGTGGAGTGAGGCAGAGTTGATGACTGAATAAATCAGTCTATATCTACAGTACCAGTAATGAGTAGGTTTAAAAGCACAATAGTGTTGTTTTTTTCAAGTATGCTGTTTGCTCATGTAAACATCCTGGTTTTAGAAATCTTTATTCCAGTTTCAAAACCAGAATAGGGACTTTTATGAAAAACACCAACAGAAACTGGGATATTATGGCATACACCTTATACAGGTTCCTTCCAGTCTGTCATGTATGCTGGTGCATCCTAAACCTGAGTTGTGTTATAGTCAGAGTCAAACTGAAGAAGCCAAATCCAAATGAGCATGTTTAAATGCAACCAGAAACTAAAACAACTTCATCCTCAACTGTTGAGGAAAGTCAGAAGACAGAAATGTCAAAGAGTGGCTGACATGCAAAAAAAAAAAAAAAAAAAAAGGCTGGTGCCAACAGAGATGATCAGAAACCTGGATGATGACATAATCATGTAAACAAAGAAATTTCATTCAAACCAAGATAAAACCCACTCAACATAGTGTAGTACATGTAAATATACTTGATGGTACCTTTTAAAAAAAACTGTCTTCTACATCAATCTTTATATTCAAGTGTAATTCCCATGTCTTCTTTGAGTTACAGTATACAATCTGCATTCATTCATCAAGAGTACATTGAAATTAATCTATATGCACTTCCTTCATGAAGCAACACCAGTGAGCACTGGTTAAGTAATCTCAGGTTCCAGGGATGTTATGAGAAACCATCTTAGTCACAGATAACAAAAGACATGAGGTATATATCTTCACAGTAGTCTTTCAGGTAGATGTTGATACAGTAGATATATATCCACTTATGATGCTTAATCTTCAGAATCCTATTATTCAGAGTCACTGGGTCTGAGATCACTTCTCCAGGGTGTTTTAGATGATAGTCCAGTTTTCAGTCCAAGATTTCCGTTTCCATAATACCTTATTGTGATTAAATGTATTAAAGCATTTTAAACAGAACTGGTGGATATGCCTTAAGGATAAAATATGGACCTTCTCCTTAAGAGCATGTAGTCCAATTTAAGGCCAGGAGGTCACTCTGTCATGTAAAACTTTTTCAAGCTGGTTAGTCAAAGACCACCAACATTGTGACTCCCATGAGCTGCATCTGCAACTCCACCTTTGAGTCGCTAGAACAAAGGTACAGCTAGGCTCTCCCTGAAATTACACGAGGCAGTAACATGGTCGCTTCCCAGTTTGTAAGAGAGTTTACAATTCCATATAAATTCCTAATGTTTTTTATGAGGGGTTTTAGAGACACTTTGAGGTATTGTAACAGGCTATGACCAGGAGACATACTGAAGCTTGACAATATACTGAGTATTACAGTTAATTCTGCCGATTATGATAATGCATAGATTCATCTATTTATGGAGATCCTCTTATAGTTCACTTAAGATTTTTAAGGTTATCTGTTCTACATCTATTATCTCAAGATATGTAATACTACTTGGAGACAATTTGAACAGGTTTGTTAAGCACAACCTTATGAGCTAACAACATAGGTATCTAGGGGTTAGTAATTTGGCAAAGGAACCAAAAGAAAGTTGGACATTTGTTCACTAGTTGTGATCAAAGGCACACATTTAGCAAAGATGCCTGAGCACATTTGTGCACTTTATACAAACTATAAGCAAAGAAGTCCAGTTACTTAGACACAGATGCTATTGCTTCTATGCCACTCACTGTAGCAGTTCCTTAAAGTGGTGAAACAAAGTGTTTTCTGGCAAGTGCTGCAATAGACCGGCGACTTTCTTTTGCAGACCACACATGCCCTTCTGCCGGCTGTGGCTCGATTTCTGGAGGCCACATTTCTCATTTTTTCTACAAAGTAAGCTGGTAGGTGACCTAAACCAGGAACATCTGCGGCTGTAGCAGTTTGTACCTCAGTGGATGGAGAAGCAGGTGGTAACGTGGAAGAAGAAGCAAGAGGTACGTTGGACGGGACAGGAGGCGAGAGGGGTGACACGGTGGACGGGGAGGCAGGTGGCACTGTGGACAGGGAGGAAGGTGTCGGGCGGGCTGAAAGGTCTTTCGATGGGGAGGGATGTGGCAGTTTGAACGGAGAGGCAGGCATCATAAAGTTTTGAGGAGCTGACCGGCGTGGAGTGGACCCGATCTCAGCCAGGGACAAAATCAGTTGCTCCCTGAAGTTTTTCTGTGTTATTACAGGCCGATTCTGCAGTTTGCACATTTCTTTATGGAGGATGAAGGCATTCACAGTGGCTATGTCCACAAAATGATAAAACAGAGTTTTGTACCATTTCCGAGTTTTATGGAGGACATTGTAGTAGCCAATGAGCGCATCTGACAAGTCGACACCCCCCATGTGCTGGTTGTAATCTCTGACGCAACCTGGAATAGGCACTTTATTTACTGTCCACTGTCCATCTGCATCTTTCACTTTGCGCTTGACCATGTCATTGCTATATGCTTTGTGAATGGTTGAACACATTGTTACTTCCCGAGTGTCTAACCATTTAACAAACAGCAACTCTCCTTTTCTGATCCACCGGATGGTTCCTCTTGGTGTTTTCTCGGACATGTCGTTCCGTTTTGTTTTGGGATAACCGGATACGTTACAACGAATGGTGCCACATGCCCAGATTTTTTTCTGAAGGAGGTCACGGAATAGAGTCGGACTGGTGTAAAAGTTGTCCACATAGAGCTTGTATCCTTTGCCTAGAAAGGGGATCTTCAGCAGTCTCATGACAGCGTCATAGCTTAGCCCCTTCCCTGTGGGCTCACCTTCCTTTCCCGCATACACAAAAAAGTTCAGGGTGTAGGCACACACAGAGTCCGCTAAAACAAAAAGCTTAAAACCCCATTTTGTAGGCTTGTTTCTAATATACTGCTTGAGCCCGATCCTTGCTTTACTCGCCACCATCCTTTCATCAATGGAGATATGCTGGTGGGGGTGAAAGAATGTATGGCAGGCCTCCAAAATCTGTTCGTAGAGCGGCTTTATTTTGCAAAGTCTGTCATACCCTGATGTCCCTTTCTTCTGGTCATTGGCCGCTTCAACTGCGGGATCATTCATGTGTAGACTGCGGGAGATGGCGAGAAAGCGTCTGCAGGGCATGACAGATCCGGGGAACGGCAGGCTGAACAGCTTAGATCCTCTCCAGAACTCTTTCAGAGTTTTTAGCGGTACGATACCCATGTAGAGGACAAGGCAGATGAAGGAGTACATATCTGCTGTTGTGACAGGAACCCAGCTTTCCCTTTGGCCTTCGCATTTCTTTTTCCCATAGATATTGGTGTTTATTACCAATGTATCGATTACTGTCGTAGAGAAGAACAACTGGAACAGTTCGAGCGGTGTGTAATTTGCAGTTCTGTTCAGCTGTGGCCCTACGTCCCTCTCAGGTCTGAAGCGCGGTTGAGGAGGCTCCACATCTTCCTCATCTAGGTTACGCCACCAATCCTCATCTGCTCCATCCTCTTCCTCTCTCCCGACATAGCTTCGTGCTTGTTTGCGCTTGCTCTTTCCACTTTCACCTCTCCTGCGTGGAGTGGATACCGTACGACCAGCGTGGGGAGAGTTTTTTTTGGGTGTAGATGCACGTTGGATCTGCTTTCTGAGGGGTCTCCGTTCACACTTCTTAGATGGGGATTTCAAGGGTGATGATGCCGAAGAAGCAGAAACTGAGCGGCAACGCTTCCTGGATGCTCTTCTCTTCGTGGGGGTTCTGTCACACTCCTCATCTGAACTGTCCTCAGTGGTGAAGTCTTTCCTGTAAATAAAGTAGAAGGGTAAAAATTAAGATAAAGTTGTTTCTATAAATAAAATTGTTCAGTGCTATTTTCCCCAAACCATTCTTTACAGACAAGACTAAGGGAAGCAATTCTAGGTTATCTACAAAAAAATGAGGTGAAATGTAAAGATAAAAACAAAAAAACACACACAAACACATTAAGTGGTCCTAATAGGGGCCATAATATTATTGTAAAGCTGCTACTTTAATAAAAAGGATGTAATGTTTTACTACAAATAAAGGAAGAAGAGTAATTCAATAGCGGTGGGGAGTTTACCACCACTCACATTGTGAAATATGACAATGCATACTGTGAGTATTAGGCCATTGTGGGCAAAGTTGCAAATCGTTGACTATGACTGATTTATGGTAATATTATTTTATGATTTTTGCAACAATGTGATGAAACCTTGATTTGTCAAGTATTCAATTAGCCAAAAACATTGTCATCAGATTATTATATCCATTGACAGTTTCTTACTGGATTTGTAATGGGACTGTATATTAATATTGCAATACAAAACTACATATAGAGGGTTTTTATCCATGTTGTCCACCACCAACTACTGTTAATATGTCTATTAGTGGTTAAGAATGTGAGTATATGATGTAATTTTAATTAGGTAAGTGATATTAATATACTATATTGCTGTAAAAGTAATGAAAACTCAATTTAAAAGAATATTGTTATACTACTATTACTTTATAGACTCGGTTGCCAGACATTATTTACAAACAAACAGGCTCAGTTGTACTGAACTTCATGTGTTAAATTGGTGGAATGATCCATTAATGGTTAGTCATATAATGACGGTGATGCACAGTGTTGTTTTGTCCAAAAACCAATTCTCACTAACTCCATGATGACGCATGTAGTACATTGACGAAAAGCCTTTTACTTGATTGTTGTTGGTGTGCTGACCTTGAAGTTGTCATGCAAATTGTATTTTATCCAAAGTTTATTTCAAGCTAATATTTCACCCAAAAGATGCAATAAAAAAAAAGTGCAACCCTTACAAAATGTAGGCACCCGCCTCGCCATTATTATACCCGCCTCACATTCTTCTGGGCCACAGCTTATTTTAAAAGTCTCGATTCACCACTGTCCTATATAGAATATTGTATGCATACCTCCTCTTTAAATTAAAGTGAACCTATAAGTTGATGCCCAACACAATAAGGCGACATATCAACGGGACAACTGCTTAAATTTACAACTGTGGCCTTGAAACGCGCACGAGCCTCAGTGTAGATAAATGCAGGAGGGTGGCGCGCGCGCACAAAAAAGAGACACACTGTAGCAAACTTTATTAATTTAAAACAGCACCAGACGACCAGCGCTGGTACTTAAGTCTCACGAAGTTAACTTTCCGCATGGTTTCCTGTGCTCCCCGAAGATGTTCACAGCGCTAACCATTGTGTCCGAGTACAAAGGAAACCCCTGCAGAGATGCACCAGAGCGGGCAGTAGTGTGTGTGTGTGAACACGGGAAGATGCCGCTCGATACTGCAGAGGAGCTGGACAACAGCTATTCTGACTGAATAACCTGTACAACAGCAATTTATAGACTTCCTGAGAAGGCCTATGTCAGTATCTATTTATCCATTATCAATTATATGCGCGGGTTAATTCCATTGGACTGATGCCAAAGGGGTGTTTGTACATTGTACTCACTGATTTGATTCTCGGGAAAACCCCTTCGGAATGTAGTCCTCATCCAGACTACAATTGCTGTATTCACTCTCAGAGTCTAAATCTGATTGCAGTTGTTCCGATTCATCCTCAGACTCTGAAAGAAGCATTTCCACAGTCCGATGAGATGTAAAATTTTTCCTGGGAAGACAGTTTCAGCGACGTGTGTCCTAACCCCGTGAGTTATCACTTTCTCCTCACGCACCCCTCAACTCAATGAAAAAAAAAATTCCTTTTACGCGGGCGCCTCTGGTCCCGGCGACTACATGCCATATATGGTTACAGAGCTTATTTCATTGGCTACAAGACCAGAGTCTTTATACAGTGCAGATTCCCTACTTGATAGGTTAGCTGCCAATAAAAGACATCACGGTCTCATACAATGATGTGCTTCTGGGATTGGCTGAGGGGATTAAAAGACCTGTTGGTCCGCCTGTTTCTGACGTAAAAGTATACATTTGATCACTTTAAACAGTTTTTTAGAGATAGAAGTATTTATTCTAGATGTATCATCCACATTTACCTTATAGGCTATGTTTTCAGTCTTTAAAATGGAAAAAATGTGGGATTAATGCACCTGCACCTGTGAGTTTGCTGTTTAATCATTGTCAAAAAAATCTTTGCTCCCTGAAAGTTCTTACTTTTAATTAGAAAAGGCAACTCTGCAAAAAAAACCGGGTAGAATTGTGTGTGTGTGTTTTTTTTTATAACTATAGCAGAAATAAAGTGTCCATGTTCATCAGTGCTAACCAATAAGCATTCATATCAGCATTATTTGCAGGGCCGTTGCTGACCATTTGGCTACCCTAAGTGTAATTGCTTTGTGGTAAATAAATACAGATAAGGAAACACATTTTTCCAAACTAAGTGTTCTAGTATAACCAACAGGAGACCATTGATTTGTGAACACTACAGTGTATAAGAGTGAATTTGTTGAATAGTTTTGTAGTATCTCTTTTCGACGGTCTTTGCACACTGGTATTCCACCTGTGAGTTTGCTGTTTAATCATTGTCAGAAAAATCTTTGGTCCCTGAAAGTTCTTACTTTTAATTAGAAAAGGCAACTCTGCAAATAACCGGGGACCGTTTTTAATATACATACACGCTAATCATAACAAAAATAAAGCGTCCATGTTCATCAGCGCTAATTAACAATCATTCAATCAGCATTATTTGTAACACCTCACCTTTGAAACTTATGAAATGATTTGGCATCTCCGCCAGCGTGGGTCCCATGACTGAATAACTCAACTCTCCATTGTCATCCGTCCAAAAGATGGTGCCAAAAATGCATGAGTGAATCTCTTGAGAGTTCTGCAAAAAAAGTAATTAAAAAGTGTTTCGTCGCTGGTGTTCAATGAACAAAGGGAAATAGAACATTTAACTCTGTCACTAATGGAAAAAAAATAATAATAAGCAGTAGCAGAACAAGAACAGTTAATGAAGCGGAGAGAGGGGGAAGCCCTGTCTCTCATTATAATCTGTCATCAAGTGTATTCTTGAATTTAAAGCGTGCTACGTTTAAATCTAACGCAACCTTCAGTGTGGGTAAATTGACCTATGAATTAAATTTCTGCTATAAGATTCTCACTGTTACATCCATTATAATTTGCTTTGTGTTTGATTATACTAAAAATATCAGTAAAATGTAAATCACATGTGGTCTGCAGTACAAAACAAGCAGGGAATGTAACATGTAAGTGTTGTAACGTATAATAGCTGTTAATTAGAGCTGTAGTAACTACAGAGGTATAAAGCCACAGCATGAAAATCGTGGGAAAGAAAGAGCAGTGGAAGCTAGGTTGAGAGGAGAGGTGATGATTAATGAACAGCAGCATGGTTTCATGCCAGGAAAGAGCACTACAGATGCGATGTTTGCTTTGCATGCGTCGTGAATGTGAATGTTGATGGAGAAGTATAGAGAAGGTCAGGAGTTGCGCTGTGTCTTTGTTGATCTAGAGAAAGCATATGACAGGCTGCTGAGAGAGGAGGTGTGGTACTGTATGAGTAAGTGGCAGAGAAGTATTTAAGAGCGGCGCGGGATATGTATGAGGGCAGTGTGACAGCGTTGAAGTGTGCGGTTGGAGTGACGGATGGGTTCAAGGTGGAGGTGGGATTACATCAAGGATCGGCTCTGAACCCTTTCTTGTTTGCGATGGTGATGGACAGCTTGATGGACGAGATCAGGCGGTAGTCTCTATGGACCGTGAGGTTCGCTGGGTGACATTGTGATCTTTAGTGAAAGTAGGGAACGGGTTGAGGAGAGCCTGGAGACGTGGAGGTATGCGTTGGAAAGAGGAGGAATACATGTGTTTGAATGGGAGGGAGGGCAGCGGAATGGTGAGGATGCAAGGTGGCGAAGGTGGATGAGTTTAAATACTTGGGGTCAACCGTTCAAAGTAACGGGGAGTGCAGAAGAGAGGTGAAGTACAGGCAGGGTGGAGAGGGTGGAGAAGAATGTCAGGAGTGATCTGTGACAGAAAGGTACCAGCAAGAGTGGAAGGGAAGGTTTACAAGAGGGTAGTGAGACCAGCTATGTCGTATGGTTTGGAGGCGGTAGTGCTGACGAAGACAGGAGGCGGAGCTGGAGGTGGCAGAGTTGAAGATGCTAAGATTTTTGTCGGAAGTGACGAGGATGGACAGGATTAGGAATAATTATAGAGACAGAGCGCAACCGGATGGGAAAATAATTGGTGCCATAATATGCAACCAAGGGCTGAGATGCTAACAAAATGCCTGTAGTTAGCTAAAAACATGAAATTTCAGCATGTCAAAGGATTATTTTAACACCCTACGTCTACCAGAGAGGAAAAGATGCTGAAACCTGTTACATTAAAATGCAATACATGAATGTAAGGGCTTACATCACGTCTACGGTGGAGATAAACAATGGTAGAGCAAACTCTACCATATAACAGGCTGGTATGATGCTGTAAATACAAAATAAGTCAAATACTTAGTTATATTGTTTTATCATTGATTCAACTCTGCCTTTAAACCATACTGTGCTCCACAGAGAGGCCCTTTGTTTATTCTGTGGGGGGTCTTAGGGAGCTATCTTGTTTTGTGTCCAAAAAAGGAAGTGTGTTGGACTTCAGCTCAGCAAAACAGGACTATATTTATGTTTGACTCCCTGTGTCATGTAACATCTCATGGCCTTATGCCAAACGGTTGAAGTGTTTAAGATAATATACATTGACCAATCATAGACTACTTCTTTGTTCCTTCATAAACTATGGTGTTGTTTTTTTTGGCTCTTTGTATAGTGAGACAGGGTAATGATTTGCTTTGTGTGTGTGTGTGTTCTGTCTCCTTATTGGACAATAATCATTTTTAATCTTCAACCCAGCAGTGTTTTGTTTATTATTTCACATGTGCGTTTAGCGCTTTCAGACAATTCAGACTGCTAGTACAGTCTGTAAACACACACACACACACACACACACAGTCATTTCCCATTCAGGCTCTTTTTACAGTTACCATTTCAGCTTTATGCAGGTTAGCTATTCTGTGATTTAAACGTCTATTACAAACACTGCATACCTTTCAATTAAACATTCTCAAACATTCTGTGTTTACTTTCAACCTGCGTGTTCTCTGTGACCAGCAGCGTGTCTGGGTATATGTGTCAATTTTACAGTTTTTGAGCTGCAGGCTGTGCGTGCAGCACAGTTCGGGTTTGTCTCTTCCACCACATGGCACACAGCCTTGTAACGTTATCCACTTTTGTCTTCTTAAAGGCTCAGTTTTTCGGTTCAGCAGCTTATAAAAACTTAGTTCTGGGTTCTTTAACCTGTCAGTAGTGCATCCCATCACATAGCAGCTTTTAGGCATTTTTCTATTGTTTCCTAGCAGAAGGAAGTGATAAAGAGGCACCTTCATGCCGTGCAAAGTCAATGGAGAGCAATGAATTGTTTTCCCCTCCAGGATGGGCGGGACTTAATTGCACTCTGTCTCTATATTCAGCTCAAGTTGGACGTTTTGGAGACAAAGTGAGAGAGGCAAGATTGATATGGTTTGGACATGTGTGGAGGAGAGATGCTGTTTATACTGGGAGAAGGATGCTGAAGAGGGAGCTGCCAGGCAAGAGGAAAAGAGAAAGGCCAAAGAGGAGGTTTAAGGATGTGGTGAGGGAAGACATGCAGACGGTTGGTGCGACAGAGGAAGATGCAGAGGACAGGAAGTGATGGAGACGGATGATCCGCTATGTCAACCCCTAATGAGAACAGCCGAAAGAGGAGAAAGTTGTAACTTATAGCACAAATAGCATTCATGTATTCTTACCACTGAGTAGATTGCATGATGACTTGCATGGTGGTGTAAATGCTGTGACATTGAAAAATACAGTGCTGTAGGCATAAAAATGAAAACGTATTTACCCATAGGCAAAAATAACCATAAATAGAGACTGTTAGTAAAATAGTTCATCAGTAGCCACAGCATGAGAGGTTTTTATTAGTCCATGCATGACATTAGCTAAATGAGATGATAAATATATGCTGGTTGGTCTTGATTACCATTCAAAGCAAACCATGTTGTTTTAATGTGTGTTATTGATATCAGTGATTTTATTGACCATGATCAGTGAACAGAGAAACAGAGATTACATCACAGAATGGTATTACTGTGGTATGGTATTGATGATGTACCTAATGATGAGTGACAGTAATGCAGTTTACACATTTGACAAAAAAAATAACAGAAAAGTATAACAAGTCATTTAATTTGTCTCAGTTTTAAGGAGAAAAAAAAATCAAATTGGGGACTTTTTTTTAACCAATAATTGAATCAGTTGTAGGGAAACCTTGTGAAGGTTTTAAGGATGCCTCATTGAGTCAAATCCAGTCGTCTGTCATAGCAAAAATAACAGTATCAGCAGCTGAGGAGCCCTCATTGCTTGAACTTTGCGTGATACAATCAGCATAAATCAGCTTTAATTTCCTTTTTGTACAAGTGAACAGTTTTTTTTTTTTTTATTACGTCACTAATGGAAGAGCATGTGTAAATCTTTGATGTTTGAGTAGAGCAGCATCGCTATTTCTAAGGCAATGTATTTTGTCGGCTGCGTGGGCATGACATTTACACTAATGTGTGTTTGAAAGTGCAGGGATTTCATCATCTTCTGTGTTATTCAGAGTGAGTCTGACCAGGCTGCAGCTGAATGACCTTGCTTTACATTCCACATTAAAAATCAAGAGACAGTGGTGTTAGCCACAGTGAAGAGGCTGAATAAACTCCCACTTAGTTTTATAACTCGAGTTCTCGAGTGTGGAAAATTTGAATAAAGAAACCCAAATTATACCACATATTCAATATGCGGACCCTTAAAAGAGCTGGAGTAGAAACGTTTTTGTGAGCCGTTTTTGTTTTGCGGCAAACTGATTATATATATAAAATTAAATCATTTAAATCAAGTAACGGGTCAGTTGACCCAATTCCTTCCCCCTGTATATAGCTTTACATATTTCAGTCTGGTGAAGTTTTGAGATATCTGCCTCTGAGATGCCAAAACATTTTAATGGAGGTGAACTGAATTTTGATTGTGGTGCTCAGATTCTAAAAGCTGACCCTAAAATTATCCACAGACCTGACTGTTAACACCTGGACCTATTTTCTACAGAAGAAATAGTCCATGACATTTTATGTACTGCTTTCTTCTTTTTCTTTTTTGTTTTTTTTTACCATAACCATAATTTGGCATGAACCTTTATTTGTTCATAAATCTATAATGTGAAACCTAGCCATTATGCTTTGTTTAACAGGGAAAGGATATATGACCTAACTTTCCTCCTTGCAAATATTTCCTCAACATCATCATTTCACAGCACAACAAAATGTGCAAGCAGTAACGCTTGCAAAAACTACTTAGTCTTTCTGTTTACAGCCGGAGTCATGAACTAACCAACAGGTCATGAATTATTCAGTCTGTCATAGCTCTGTTTTCAAATTCTGAAAAGTTTAAAGGTCCCGTTTTACTCACATTTCAGCCTTTTGTGAATTTGTTTTTCATTGCACCATGTCCCAGGGTAAGTGTGTCTCATTACTTATTTATTTTTCACATAGGTTGAAATCCTGCACAGGCTTTCCAGACAAACACCAGTAACTTGAGGTAATCTGAACCAATAGGTCAATACACAAGAAAATTAGACTGAAATAACTGCTAAGACAAACATATATATTTTTTTACTTTTACATGATTCTCTATACATGCCTATGCTAACATTTCCACATACGTTTCCAAGTAAAATAATGAACTAAATTCCAAATTAGACAGTGTCAAAAAGGCTTTTTACAGAGTAGTTTCCATCATATCTTACAAATTACTGTTTATCTCAACACCATGTCTCCAGAAACAAAGATCTATATGAAACTGTTAATCACCAGAATGTGCAACCATGTAAAAGAGCTAAGAGGAAATGTGGATTTAGTGGCGCTAATGGGTGGTAAAACAAAATTCAAAGGTGTCTTTAATCTTGGTATTCACAGTAATGTTATCATTTTAATGTATAGAAATGTTGACTGGTACAATCTGGTAGAAAGTGGACCGGTTGGGGGCCAATATATAAAACCATAGGGCTCCAAACTGAGCATGTATTTGCTATGTGTAAATGTATGTTCCACCAAAATACTCCCAATACTTGGATCAAGAGGGTAAAACAATGCTTCTGCTGCAGGAAAAAGTCATCTTAGTGATGGATGTAGCCACCAGCCAGGCCCTCTGAATGATACATGTTATGGATGTCTCTGTTGTGTGCTGTTCTGTCAGGCCTGTTGACAGGATGCTGTGTGTTGTGTATGCATGAAAGTGGGTGGTGATGGCGATCACACTTGTCACATGTCCTCTGTGGGAGTCGTAGGGGTTGTTGTTTGTCTGAGCTGCGGATGTAATCTCTGTTAATGTTTAATAGAGTTGCAAAGTAGGAGGAGGACTTCTTGGTTCAAGGTCCAGGAGGTAAAAGTCCTGTTCATTTTCTAGACAATGTAAGACGACTGACAGTTGGAGCGCTTCCAAGACTTGGATGGACATGAAACTCCCTCGGTTGAATCATCACTACAAAAGATGAGCACTTTTGTCAGAAAATAGGTAGCTCTTTGATAAAATGTCAAAGGTGCGAGCCAGTTAAAAACATAACAACTCAAGTCAATTATTACTCCCAAGGAGCATGTCTTAAAAGCTTAAAAGAGCTTAAAATTGTGTGACTAGGCCCATAGCAAGCTGAAGCTGAACATTAAACTTTGTCTTCTCCATATCAATGGCGTCTGATGCTTATGGTTGAAAAAACATGGAAAATGTCCTTGGATAAAACTCAGAATAGTTTTGATTCCACAGGATGTTAATGAGAGTAGTTGACCATAATCAACTGTTGGAAGGAAAAGTGAAGTGAACCCCTGCCTCCTGTGTCAAAGTCTGACACAGAACGCCCCCATTCACCCCCGACATCCTCCCTTTGCTGACTGTGGCTCTCCAACAATGTAAAGCTATTTCCTCCTCTGTTCCCGATAGAGTCATAATTCATATGGCCATCAGAGGGCTTTGTCACTTGAATGTAAACATACTGTATGACACATGTATTTCACATAAATGAAGTTGGAATATTTATAGAAATAGAGACTTTAACATGGGCTTCCATGTCGCCATGTTGAGGAATATTTATCATTAGAAGAAAACTTTAGCTCAAATGCAGTAAATTATGCTGTCCTCTGCAAAAAAAAATGTTGTTTAAATGTCTCATACAGCTATGGTGGATGTAAGCAAAAAAAGAGTGCGACTTTGACGCTGGTGGCCACTGTTTCCATCTCATTTCCTACCAACAGTCAACAATTTTAAAAAAAAATCATGACTGCAATCTATCAAGACATTTCTGGATCTAAACCTAACCATATCCTATCCCGGTGGAAGTACAGAAAACAGTCATATACATTATTTTTTTAACAGTCTTGTGCATTTTGGAAGGTATTAACAAACAATGTCATTCTTTTAGTGGTGGTGTGGACCTTGATATAGTAAGGGAGCAGTTTTGCATGAATGAACTGAGCAAACGGAGAGAAAGGAGAAGAGGAGACCAGAGTGAATGTGATCTCTACCTAGTGTACCCTTAGCTGTGCGGAACAGCAGTAGCGTGTACCGTTCTCGAACGTGCGTGCGGCTTTTATAACCGTTTCCCCAGATTAAATATATATGGGACATAATGCATATTGCATCAATTTGGATGCCTTGCCCTGTTGTTTTCAACTGCTGTGTAAATACCTGACAGGAAACGGTCAACCTTGACTGCGGTTCAGACTGTGGTGAGCACTTCATGCCAAGCCACTAAAACTTTCATGACCATCAGCTAGCAGGTGTGTGTATGTGTGTGTGTGCAATGCACGTAGAGAGAGAGAGAGAGAGAGAGAGATACAGGGGCTAAAAGAAAGAGAGATAGAGAAGTAAAAGAATAGCGTTGTTATTTACAATCCATCATCCCTCAGCTGCATTCACATGCTGTTGAAGAAAACAACTCCTCTGACACAACACAGGGCCGATGTTTACTGAGATCACCATAAAAAAAACAAAAAAACTAAAGGATAATGAATGATTCAGACAACTGCAGCAAAGTCTGCAGCATCTGCTTCTTTCTGGGCTCCCAAGGATTTCTTCTCTCTCTCTCTCTCTCTCTGTTGCCTCGCCTTCTGCTCATCTACACCTCCATCTTTATTTTATTATACTCTTTTTTTTTTTTTTCCATTTGCTTCCCACCTAACCAAGCAAATCCTCATACCTCCTACTCTCAACGCGCTCCGCTCGCTGCTCAAACACTCTTTGCATGCATCGCACCTTCCGTCTTCCTCTGATACCCGCCACCCCTCAGTGTGTGTTTAACACTCACTTAACTGTTCCTTTTGAAATATATTGGTGCTCTAATTTCTACCGATTCTCTTGAGTTTGTTTTCGGATCATTGGTTTGCACTGTAGTACTGATTATTCTAATCCAGTTTTAGAAATACCAAGGTTAAAGTTGTGCTCACACCCATGGTTTTGGATACCTGATTTAGTGCCTACATTGATTTATTGCAAAGTAACCAAGAGCTGTAGTTTTATATCTGCTGCAGAAAGTTGAATATTTAGCCATGTGTAAATGTAGCACACATATAAAATACAAAAAAAAATCACAAAAGTCTGTTCCGTACCATCTGTCTTTGTCTGTAACAGTCTACAGAAGGCTGATAAGATTTCCTCTATATATGATAAAGAACTTTTTGATTATTTTTTTATATATATTGATTCAATCACATTTAGCCTGCAGGGTTTATCAGAGTAATTATAGTGAAGCAACATAATGTAAACTAATTACTGGCAGTAATCAGTTTTTTTTTTATTATTATTATGCCTCACCAGGAGAATCAAGCAGCATTTAATCATGAATAGAGCATTTCAGGGGAAAATGTCACATTGCAGCAACAGATAGAAGATGACGGCACCTCCAGAGGTAACAGCCTCCTCTGACCACTCACAGACCATGGAGCTTATTAAATGTTCAGGCTGGCCACTTTTCTTATCAGTTCTTTCCTCTGAGCAAAACCCTCAGGCCCAAATAGAGATTCAATTCAAGCTATAAACCGACCGCATTCACACTAAACATATTTGCAGAAGTTCACTCAAACTCTGAAGTGCTTTCACCTACGATGACAGCGGATTCGAGCGGATGACAACAAGGCCGTTTCTGCTCAGGTTTCAACAAATTGCCGATGAAAAGTGACCATCTCCTCCGTGAAGAGAGCAAAGTGAGGTTCATTAGGATGGAGACGGTGAACCAGCTATAAGAAGCATCCTCAGAGCGTAAGTGACTATGGCTGTAAGGACAGAGTCTGCACTAATAAAAAGCCTTATGTGTTATATTTAACACATTAGTTTCTTCATGAAGTCGCAATTCAATTAATGCAACAACATGATACATCTCTGGTCTTTAAAAGTTGAAGTTAAAAAACAAACACAAATATATTACTGTACACACTTGCACAGTGCATTTCCTGATGAGGAGAAGAATGTGATTACTTTTTAAAAAAAGCAACAACAACAATAATCATAATATTTGCACACATTGAATCCTGTTCATATGAAATGCCAAATTGTTTAGTTTTGCTAATGTAACTGTGCTTAGATATTACATTAAAACCTGCTAAATCCCATATGTTTACACAGTGCATTAGAAATGATTAGACTTTGGGAATATCAAAGACTTAATGCTCTGTAACATTTAATTAATGTTGATTAGTTTTTCTATGTACTTTTCATTGACAGCGCTTTGAGGAGTGCAGAAAGTCTTTTCATTTATCAATTTAGAGATGCATTATCTAACGCTTATGTTAGATTTTGTGTGTAGACATACCAAACTTAAAATCTCAAAAGAGGTGCTTCAAGTGGCCAAGTTTTTTTTTTTCTTATTCTCTGTTGCATACTGTGAACGCAACAAATTCTGTAGCAGGTGGTGCAGAGCTGCTGAGCTTACAGCCTCAGGGTATCATCAGAACGTTGCGAAAACTACAATAATCACACAAGTTAAAGAGTTAATGGTCCCACCGAGACTGTCCTCACCCAAAAATTGGTTACATCAGTTGTTTGCTGACGTGTAGCATCTCTTGCATCTGTCCCAATACAGTTCTCTCAAAAACAGCTCATTTGGCTGCAAAACATGGTTGGACATATAAACATAAGTCTCATTTACTCATTTCCAGTCAACACTTTCCTAGACCAACAGCTAATATTTTACCAGGCATACCCATTAACTTTAAGTTGCCCAAGAGGTGGCTGGTCAAAAGCACTCATGGAAGTCAGTGACACAGCTGAGGTCAGAAAAGAACTAAAATTATCTGCCTCAACTACATAAAATATGATGTGACATATATAAATAAATAAATGGATACGATGCATCATGCTCTCTCTACAGCTGAATCTGATCAATCTGTAATTATGGCATGGAGGATGTTTTCGCATCCCTGAGAGCGCTTCAGTCCGCGGCACTTTTTCCAGAAGATGATAAATGAGGGTCATTGTTTGAAGAAACAGATGGTTCTGTGACTCCCTGAGCTGACTTGACCCCTCAAAGCCAAATGACAGTAAATCGGCCGCAGACTGAACAGATCCAGTCCACCAGCTGTACAAGCTGCTGCAGAAGCTCTGTTGTCCTGGAGAGCAGCGGAGGTAATCGCACCGTTCAGTCCTCATTATCCAACAATTCTAAATGGATTTAGCGGTTGCTATAGTGCTAAACAATCACCCTGTACAGACATGTACATTTAGAGTAATGTGAAAGGCGCGTTGCAGTGCATAATTCACGTTGTAGGCAAATCAGTCACAGTGAAAAGGCCCCTTTTCTTTCCAAACATGGTATGCATCTAGCTTTGTTACCTCATATAGGAATTATTCTCTTTCTATAACATGATTTTCATAATTTTCATCAGTTTGCTGGTTTTTGTCTCCATTTTCAAAAAAAAAAAGAAAAGAACAAATGTAAGTAATCTGTTCTTGTTATTTATGCATCATATATTCCTGTGTTTGCCTGTGTTTGTTTGCTTTCTGCTTTTTGTTTTAGTTCTGCTCTGTTGTTCCCCTAAAGAGTTCATGCCGCCGTGTTACCTCTGCTGTGTTATTTTCATTGCCGAGTAATGAGAATGTGACATGTCGGCACACTCTCTGATTTGAAGACAATGGTGATATAAAATTACAGCAGTGGTTCACAGAAGAAAAGAAGCTGTGGAGTTTTTTTTTTTTTTTTTCTATTCTTTTTAGCCAAGCAGAAGGCTTGAGAAATGTGGCGGTGATGTGTTTGAAATGAGTTGCTCTTTCATCCTATGATGCTCTGGTGCTCTGACTCACTCGGAGGGGTCGACAGGGGACAGATGCCAGTTTCATGACCTAGTAATGGCATGTGAAATCATCTGCGGGCAGGATATGGATGGTTTAGGGAGGAGCAATCTGTGTTTGGCTTAGGGGGAATGAGTAACTCCACTATCTTAAGTAGGTTACTATCTAAAATAGCGGAGCTTTTTTTTTCACTTGTAAAAAATATAAATGACACTGTGTGTGAATAGGTGCGTACAAGTATGTAATTGACACCTTTATTGGTGATGTTAATGAGGAGCTTTTAGGCCTGAATGAAACTAAGGAGTCTAATTATCTCTTTAGAATCCAAGAGGACATTTGATGATGGCGATATATTGCCCTTATTACAATGGGAAGAGTGGCTGCAGTTTTTTTTATCCGAGACTATCTTTGGTGTATATTAAGTCTTAAACCTTTCTTGGGTTTTACGCACTTTTATAGTGAGTAGTGTACCCTTCATGTAGTCAAGGTGGGAAGTAAGAGTGTGGAGGTTGGTGTGGTTGATGAGCATGTAGTGTGTCTGACTTTGTTGCAGGAGACTGGAGTCTGCATCCCGTCTCAAACCTGCAATTCATTTTAGCCTTTTTATTAACTGTAACCACAATATTTACCTTAACCAAGTGTTTTAGTTGCCTAACCATACTTTAACCATAGTTTATTTGCCATAACCAATCCATATTCTAATGTAGGACACTTTTTTTTATGAAAAAAAGTTTAATGACACAAATTGTGTTACATAACTCTATGTCTAAAGGGTTTTTAGCTTTGTATGGTGTGTTCTATGTGTTTTTTGCTTTCTACTGTTTGTTGTTGTGCTGTTGTATGTTTTGATTGTGGGGGGGGGGGGGGGGGGGGTTCTGTGCAGTGCATCTTTAATGTTTAAAACTGTACACTGTCCCAATCAATAAATTTATACAATACACATTGATTATATAACTAGTTAGTGATATAGAAATAAGAAACCATGTTGGCAATACTTTCTGTATGTAGTGTTGTAAAAATTTGATAGTGTAAAGCAATTTAGCAATTTTTCATGGAATTGGCCGCTCCTATTGTTTCCTTTTTTTTAATTTCCATTTGGAATAAACCTGTTTGGGGTTTTGCTGCAACAGTTTCCATCATGCATAAAGGAAGTGTAATGTTGCCATGAAGTCAGTGAGCTTCTCCTCAGCCACATTTGTTTATACTTACATTGTTTGCATCTAGGATAATCTGAATCATAGAAAGTCAGGCTGAATTAGTTCTTGATCCAGTTCCTGTACAGATAATAACCAACTAGTAGTTATGATACTAAAGAAAAAGTATAAATTTGGTGATTGTGAGACAGGATCTGATGTTACAAGGATGTTACTGTACTGTGTTTTATGTACAGACATAAAATAGTTCATCTGATCTGATTCCAGCAGTATGACGTCTCAGCTTTTCAGTTTACCTAATTTATAGGTCTGAGAAGAAGAGATGTGATTATTGACGCAAGATGCATAAATTATGCTAGCTCTTTTCCACTTTGAATGCATTTTTTTTGGACTGCTCATGAAGAGGGGGAGTGGAGGGAGAGGAAACCTGATTCACAGGATTTTGTGGTGACTGGTGAGAGAAGAAAAAAAGGCTTTTCAGAGTGAAGCGTTGGGAGAGATTAATGATATCACATACATGGGTGATAGAAATGAAGTGAGAGCCGTGGGCTTTAAAGGTAGCAGCAGGCGTTTAATTCAGTCAGCAGGAAGCTGTTGTCGAGTGTTTCATCTGGAAACAATGCAGCTGGTCGAAATTAGGCTGCAGACTGAAGGAGGAAGCTCTTGTGATCAATAATGTCTGGTCCTGCAAAAAGAAAGGAGTGCTTCCCCTCTCGAGCTGGGCAATATATTGATATTATATCGATATTGTGATATGAGAGTAGATATCATCTTGGATTTTGTATATTGTAATATCTTGATATGGCATAAGTGTTGTTTTTTCCCTGGTTTTAAAAGCTGCATTAAAGTAAATTGACTATATCCACATTACTGATGATTAGTTATCAAAAATCTCATTGTGTAAATATTCTCTGACAGCACCAGTAATGTTCCCTACAATATTGTCGCTATATTGATATCAAGGTATTCTATAAAAAATATCATGGTATTTGATTTTGTTCATATCACCCAGCCTGATTCCCCTCCACTGGGAAATGTTTAATCATCTGAGATGTAGCATCGAAGTCCAAAAGACCATTTTATTAAGGTACAACACAACGTGGAGGCCAAACCTGGTTTAAAAAATAAAAAAAAAACACCTGAAAAATACCAGGATTAGTGCTGAGAAGGAGACACGGCGATCTGATTGGACAGGATGTTCTTTATTCTGACAGCTTGAATTATTAAAATTCATGGTGTCAGAATAAATATTAAATATTAAAGCTTCTCAGTTATTTTTTATATTGACACTAAATGAAAGGACCATGTAATGTGAAAGGGCCACTCATAGTGATGAACCCACAGAGAATTATCACCATGATGCTCCACAGAGCCATTATGCTCTTTTAGCTCATTATTTTGGGCAGCTGTTTTCAGCAAGCGAGCTTTTATTAGCCTACTGTACGCTACGTGCCCAGCACCAAAAGGCAGACAGACCAAGTTATCTAGCTGGTGAAGAACGTGAAACATCTAGCAGCTAAACAGCTGACTCTTTAGCTGAGAGTGAATATTGGACTTAGATTTATGACTTAAAATGAGAGCTAATGTTACTCTGTGTCTGCTGGACGTGTTAATACTGTTCTCAAACACATTAGACATAATTAAACAACTTTATAAGGCGGTAATATACACCGGTGCAGTCTAATGCAATCCAATACAACAGCTCTAATGCTGGAGTGCATTATACTGAATGATATTCCTAATATTTTGTCCACTTCATCAACATACATGAGGGGGGCAAAATATTAGGAACAGTATTCAGTATAACACACTCCAGTACACCACCACTCACTACAAGCTCAATAGTAAACATAAAATAGAATTATCACCTTTCTGACAATGTCAACAAAAACTGAGAATGTATAAGCTTTGTAAATGTAGAATTTATGGCAGAGCTGTTGTATTGGATTGCATGAGTTTGCACAGGTGTTCCTAATAAAGTGGCCGGTGAGTGTATGTGGCCAAATAAATCAAGTAATGCAGCTCCAACAATAACAATACTTTGAATCCATTTCATACCTCATAAAACAAGTGTTTTTTAGAATATTTGAAACCATAGTTAGCTGTCACGCTTCCTTTTTAATACCCCCTTTTCTCCCTCTTACGTTGCATCGCTGCCAGCGACTGTCAACATGTAGAATCGCAGCAGACGTCATGCAGCCCTTTGTATTTGATCGACATGGACAAACTTTGAGGTAATTGCCATTCCAAGACATGCAGGCCCAGGGCTGTGCACAGACATTTTGGGGGGCGGGGGTGGGGGCGGTGCTCAGGCGAAGAAAAAAGGGCTCTGATAACTGAATACATTAATTCACATTAAACGTCTGTTGGGTCGTCACATTGATCAGCAGGCAGTGCAGCGACGATACCGCGACTTTGCTGCAAAATTAAAACTATCAGTCTTGTTGTCCTATTTCAGCGAGACGAGAGAGGAAACTGCAGACGGAGACAGGATGGAGAGAGGAGGAAGAGACAGAGGGAGTCACACCACCTTAAAGATGGCTGACAGAATGTGATTTAAGTGCAGGATGTGAAGGGGGGAGGAGGGGGAGGTGTGTGAGTGTGTGTGTGTGTGGCAGGGCGGGGCGGGACTTTAATAGAGCCTGCAGTTAATTGCTCCGGTGACATCTTAAAGCCCGTCTCCCCCAAAAGCCCTTGGAACCTGAATACTGCTGCTAACAGAGGAGGAGAGGAGAGATGAGAGACGTCCAAATATGACTGCATAGACTATTAACCATGTAATGCATATTTATTTGTTTCAGTTGCCTGACAAAGGAACTAACTAGCCTACCGGAGTTTTCATTGATGACGCTATTTTACGCGAGACTAGCTTGCTTGTTGTGCTTAATGGTGGGCTGCTGCCTTTGTTAGGCTGGATGTATTGAGATGTTTCAACAGTGGTAATTTCACAGCAGTGACGAACAATGCCAGGTTCTTAGGGGTAAACACCACTGTTACCTGGCTGTCACCAATGAAGGCAGGGAAGAGAACAATGGATCATGCTGTTCCGCAAGTCACTCGAATTAAATGCAGTTGTCGGGCATTACAACAAGGTTTTAACTGGTAATTGAAGCCATGAGCCAAATTTAAAAACTAAAATATAAAATAAGAAAAAATATCTTTCAAAAAGGGCACTTTTCCAGGCCAAATCATGTGTGCAAATGATCATCACCTGGGGTCTATCTATACACATGCCCATGCAGGCCTAGCTAGCAAGTGATAACATGTGTCCAAGAACTATTCAAGAATCAAAACATATTGCTTGGAGGTTGTTAGGAAGGTAAGATGTTATATTATGAGCCAATAAGGGTTCATATGGATTTGAAAAAAATGGTTAGTTAGTCAGTATTCTGCATATGTTTTATTGCTATTGTAACTAGTACTTCTCAATTTGTCTGTGTATGGACAAAATATAGAAACAATTCAGTAACCCGGTCTCACCATACGGATAATTTCATTTGACATAATGTAACCAAGGCGACTCCTTAAAATACAGTAAAGAATGTAAAAAAGAATCTGTAGCTCCGGGTTGGACAAACTGTTTTCTTGCACTATATACACAGAGATGGAGAAAGAGAAAAAAAGGAAAAGAGAATCCAGTTGGGCCTCTGAAGAGGTTTACTGTTATCCTCTGATGCTTCACCCTTATTACTCCCCCTCTCCCGCCTCCTATCACCAGAGGCTGAAACCGGTTTTTCGCTCCAGGTTTTTGTTGTACAACACTCGAGGGTGAAGTGTTCATATCTGAGCGGTCCTGTGTATTCTCATAATATCTGACTCGGGGCTTTCTTTGTGGGAGAGCGTGTTACAACATGCTGAAAAAGACTTTAAGCTATGTTATTTTGCCAACGCCACAAGGTAGAGGGCTATAGCTCGGGAACTGTACTCTTGTTTTTTATTATTTTTAGTTTTTTCTTGGCTCATATTCTGCTGCAGTCTAGATGTATGATGAGGTCATTCACACGCATGTAATAAAACACACACAGATACTCTGGCAATCCTGTTTATATGACTGTGTTGCTGCCAAATTACAGCCACCTTCCCTCCCGCAGCTGCTTGGCTGAATCCGCTGTCATCTTCTCCTACTGTAACCTTATGCTGAGCCACATACACACACACATGCGATCACACATACATATACAACACACCGATAAACACACAACATCATCTGCGTCTTCCATGTGAGTAGCGTGATATTGCTCTCTGCAGCAGGAGCGAGAGCACATCTGACAGCCTCCTCACCCGTCCTGCCCTCCCTCCCTCCCCCCTCCCCCTTGCTCTGCCACTCCTCAGTGGCTCTATAAGATATTTATAAGCATTTTGATAGTTTTCTTCCACTCTCTATCATCCGAGGTGAGTGCTGTCATGTCAGATTACTCCAAAAGACCTGCTGCTGCTGCTCTCCAGCTATTCACTGAAGGCTCCGGCACACTGGCATGTTTCTGTTTAGAAGCGCATAGGGTTCGTTCTGAATTATTAATTGTATTCATGTCATTAAGCAGCTCCACACAGCCTCCACAGCAAAAGACCCCTAGGTTGACATGGAATGGAAACGGCAAGATGCTGATTAGATTCTCAGCAGATGTAGCTTAAACCTTCTCCTGCACTTCAAAAAAAAAAAAAAAAACACAGCTTGTGAATTAATGCAGCTTAAAAAATCAAGCTAATGTAAAGGGGAAAAAGTTTATTCAACACAATATTAAAAATGTGTAACTTTGCACAAGAGATAAAAGCATAAATCACATACAGAGCTTGGTACCAGGGTCTTAATTCATCCCCTTGAGGTTTATTTTGGTATTTTGGACCACTGATAATATAACATCTTCATGTGATAGATAGTATCTGTGGATACACTGCTTACACTATATCACAACTGGACCCATAGCAAGTAAACTAAAGCTGGGAACAGACTGTAAGATTACGAAAAGCTACGCACCACTAACATGAACAGATTTTTTTAGTCTTGATAAAAGAGGACATTAAATAACTGCAGACAAGATGTCTAGACTATGATAAGAGTCGCAACACTGGTCAGCCCTGTACATACAGCGAGAACGCTCTGTATATTCTTGCATGTTCCTGCTTGCTCTTCAAAAACAGTTTGCCTTGCTAATATTTGCTGTAATTTGTACAGAAAAGGCAAAGCAAAACTGTAAATGTAGATGAGATGGTTTGATGGAGACACAAGGCCTGTAAATTCTACATAGAAATCTGAATGAGAGAGAGGATAGAGAATGCTTTTTTTGTGATTTTGTGCATGATACACCCCCTTTAATAGTCTGATTAGAGATTAAAAATACTCCCAGATTGTGTGAATGTGAACAAGTAGCCTGTCAATTGAAAAATAAAAGGACAATAGGTTCCTACATTGTAAGTTTGATTGCAGATGTTAACACTTGTATCGTACAGTCTGAGTTCAATAATGCAACTGCTCATGTGCAAAAGGCAACCGCATGCAGTAAGCTTGCTGCTTTTTCCCTGGTCCTTTGACTCTTTCACACACACGCACACACACACACACACACACACACACACACACACACACACACACACACACACACACACACACACAGTGCCGATGCAGATAGAAAATGGGTTTTGCCAGTGACAATAAGAGATGAATGGAGAAGTGCTCGGAGTAAATGAGGTGATTTCCATGATGAAATAGAGCGATAAAAAGGCAGAGGAAAGATCGCTTTTCCTCTCCCCTTCTCTCTCTCTCTGCCTCTCCTCCGCTTTGTTGGCCGCCCATTCATCATGACATCACAGTGAGGGCACACACACACACACACAAACACGCACACACACACACACGCAGTAGATGAAGTGGAAACGGACTGCTGAACTGAAATCATCCCGAGGAATGCGGGTTTAAGTTCGATGTCGAAATCTGCCTGTTACTGTATACCACCCGCAGGTGACCTTGAAATGAAGAGGGTGATGTCACTCTGGAGTGTTGAGCAGCAACCCGGCGTGTTGGCCTGCATGGATAAAAGCCTTCTGTGAACTCCTGAGGATTGAAATAAGCCAGCAAGGAATTATTTAGTGGACAAAGGCGAGAGCAAGGGCAAAGCCAGGAGTACTGATGCAAATTTACAGTACCTGTATGAAAGTCATTTTGTCCTGCTAGGTGAGAGGCTAAAGGATGAAAATGTCAGGTGGTTGATCAGTCTGTTAAACACTTTGGTCTAAGATATACTGTATCTATGACAACTGCTCTGATTAACATGTAATTTTGTGTGTACATTCAGTCAGGTCAAAAGCAACATTTTCAAGATATTTCAAGGTATTTCAAGATATTTTAAAAATAACGGCCAGATTTCTAAGAAATTTGCTGTGATATTCATAATATGGTAATATGGATGTATCCTAAAGGATAAACTCTTTTTTTGGACACTTGTGACCTTTTCTGTTGCGCCAACCTCAGGTAAAAAATGTCAGCTTTACACACTGGTTTGCCATAATATTTATTGCTGATATACAGTATATGGCCCTCAGCAGATAAATCTTAATGACTATTCTTGAACACATTTCTTTAGGGAAAAAAAATCATCATCATTTTAGTCTTTCATCCAGCACAAATATCAAACATTCACTGATTTGCTGCTTCTCTTTATCATTTTAAAAATAGTATCTTTGGGTTTTTAGACTGTTGACTGATTTTTCACTACTTTCTGACATTTTATAGCCCAACTAATTATCTACCTATCTAAATATCTAACTATAAAGCAAGGACTTTCTGTCTCTGTCTGTATGTATGTATATGTCCTTCGCGTATCTTGAAAACTGTTCATCTGATCTAATTCTCACTTGGCGGGTGTGCTGCTGGGTACCCAAGGACGTGCGGTCTCGAATTTGGTGAGCAAGAGGCGGAGAGACAGAAAGACTGAGAGAGAGAAAACCTGTGAACGACAGAAATAAAACATTATTTTCTGATTATTTCACAGCAGTTACACTCTAAAGCACAACTAAATAACCATCAAACACTCAACAGGTGATTTAATATGGAGACAGATGCTCTTGGTTTCTGTTTCATTTTCCTCCTCTGCATTTCTCCTCATGCATCCAACTCATGCAGCAGTAAACACAAAGAACAACAGGACAAATTGGTTTTGTTTTTCCTTCATGTGTGAACGCTGTGTGTTTCAAGCACGGCGGCTGTAGTGTTTCCCCTATGATTGTACAGGCCTGGTGGCCCGCCAGGTCAACGAGAACCTCAGCCAAGCCTCTGTGCAGTGCTGGTCCGAAACGTGAGTCAACCTCTGTGTTGTTGCCTTGGAAACTCTTGGTAGCGTAGCCCCTTTTTAAGGAATAGAGCAGTGCATAATGTGTGTGCGTAGCAAGTGAGTAGTTAAATGGTTAAGTGAGAGAGCGAGTGGCAGAAAAGTGATGGCGAATGCAAGCGGAGCAGAGAAAAAGGTTAGCAGGAAGTTGTCAATCTGGCATTAAATGTACATTAGAGGCTACAGTGTGTCAGTGCTAAAATAAATCCTGCAGCATCTCAAGACCAAGAAAGTCTTGTCTGTTGTTTCCCCAACTTCTGGAAAAGTGAAGGGGGTTAGCCCTGAAGTTAGCAACAGTGGGTTAGCCAAACCTGATGACACTAAACAGAGAAAAAGAGAACAGAGAAATGTGTGGCTGCTGAGCTGAGAGAGAGAGAGAGAGAGGCAGAGTGAGGAGAAGGAGCAATGGAAAGCTTTCTCTGAAACAGAAAGCCTGTCAATAAATGGCTGACCAATCAGTGGTCTGCAGTGTTTTCATGTCACCTTTTAGTATCAGCTTAGCTCAAGAAATGTTTTTTCACTTGGCGTGCGCTAAAAAGAGAAAAGTAGACTGCGAAAACACAGCTTTTAATCAAGAATGGACAGAATTTTAAACTATTTCCCACAGGCAGTTCAAAACCAATATGTCTCATATAAGCACAAATCTTTTGAGCATTCAAACGATCCAAACTGAGGCCACAGAAAACAAATGATCGATCCACTTTATTTTAGGATGCACATTTCTTCAAAAGTTCTCTGTTATGTATTTTATTTTTAAATGCGTCTCTCATTATACTTGAAATGAGAAAAGAACATTTCTTCACTATGACAGTACTTAACATCTTTGTATAATAGATGTATATATTATAATATATTGTATAATATAATAGCTGATTTCTTTTATGTTGTTGGTGTATACACTCATTCACACCTCACATCAAAAGTATTCATTTTTCTGTGCATTGAAGCAGCAACACTGGAGGCCAAGCAATTGGCCCCGTACTAAACAGGCACACATTTTGAGCAGGCACTGCACTAATTTGATTAATCAGAAAGATAATTGAGATATTAATCAATAATGAAAATACTTAGCGGCTGCAGCATGAAATCTCGTCAGCTGATTCAAGCTCCTCAGATGGAGATGCAACTAAATTTGTTTGTTTTCATGAACTGTTTTTTTTAATACCAAAGATCAAACTTTACAGATTTAGTCCCACTTGCAACAAAGCCCCTACCATCTGACCCCACTGGTCTGCTTCAAGAGTTCTTTACTATTGTTCCCATTCGCGGTCCACTACATCCTTTTGTCAGTAAATGCAGCTATTTACCTCTGTTGCCCGGAAACAAGATTGATCCACGCGGGAAAAACTGAGTAAAATGTGTGGCCAGGGGGAGCCACGTGATTACAACTGAAGGGAGAACAACCACCCATATGGGTCGCAAATGAATGAAACATGAGCCCCCACTACCCCCTTAGGAAAAAAATATTGTGTGGCATCAATATCATATATATATATATAATCATATCTCCTGTTGTTGCCACCAATGCAAGACTGCACATGGATTGTACCACAGTTCAACTGGAATCCGTCTTCGATCATCTCTGTGTCTGTACCCAATTTTTGAAAAAAATATCTGTATTATCAAATATTTTGGCACATCAATCCTGTATTTGGACTGAAATTCCATTTTGAAAGCATCATTTAAAAAAGAAATGCTCCTGTAAACTGTAGGTGGATAGTTTCATAGGAGTACTGTACATACTATGTTAGACTTAGAAGAAACGACTAGCTTGAGGGGATATAGAAGACTTTAGTCATTTAAACTGAAAATCTTTATTCTGACAAGAAACACTGGCTGTGATTAGGAGTTTTTGGCAGGTTTGAGTTGATGGATGTCAAAACACTGTCCTACTCTTCCTCTGATCAAGCACAACTTGGGGGAAGAGATACCCTCGTCATGTACTGTAGAAGTTTTTAATTTAACAGCTTGTGTTTTACCTGCAGGTTATTTGCCCCAAAGGGATGATTTATATTAATTTTTAACAAGGAAGTGATGTGATTCCTTTCTCCCCAGCTGTGCTGCGTGTTGATGAACAGCATGTTTTAAGAGTTGTTCCCCTCCTTCGGAATTGTGGCTGAACAAATTAGATCACACTCTAGAGAGCTGACGTGATGAACTTCCTAATTCTGTTCCTGAAGTAAGAAAACCTGATTCAAAATTAATATTTGTAAAGATAATAACAAAAACAGAAGAATCCAACTCTACAGCACAGCCATGCTCAACAGTATGTTGTACAGTTCACCCTTTTGTTGTCAGACTGTTGCAGGTAAAACATCACTAGCATGACAGACTGAGGTGAGATATGTGAATGGACAGGGAGGGCGCAACAACACATCATTTTTTAAGACAGCTGATATTACCCCTAAAAAAAGGAAAGATGACATTATAAGAGAGAGTTATCATGGATAAGGGAGAAAGTACAGTGGCTGAGAGAGCTCAATGCACCACTTTGACAACACAAAAGTTGCATTTAGAAAAAAAGAAAACACTGCAAATGCAGATTAAATCACTAAATTGACAACACACAACAAAGACACATTCTGCAAATACAGAACACACAAGTTAAGTGAAGATAATGAAGTCACAACACTAGCAATTAGCAAAATGCTAACGCAAGTGGTGGGAGTACTTGTCAGTTTAATACCTCTGAAATGCTGAAGCGCGTATTCATTTTTCTTAGAATATTAGAATATGGTTAGACAACCGCGAGATATTTAACCTTTTGAAAGAAGACGATGAGAGAACGCACTGAGTAACAGAAGTTGGTGGAACAACAGCTAACCAGGATGTGGCATCAAGAGTTTGATCACAAAAATACAAAGTGAATAACGCCCTTTAGAGCTGAAAGTCAGTAAAGTCAGTAAAATTAATTTATATTTTCAGTAGATGAAAATGAATCTAATAGCTAATGAGTTGGTAATTACAGAAGGTGGATATTTCAATTGAGCACCGTATTTTGGGGTGTTGAAACCACTGGAAAGAGTCAGTTAAGCTTCTGCAGGGTCTCTCTCTTCCTGTTCCTCTTTCTCCCTCCCCCCATTCTCCATACAATGACAGGACTTCCTTCCCTTAATACTGAAAGAGAGTTGTCACCTCCTATCATTAATCTCTGTCTGCCCCCTGAGCTCTTTGTCCTTGTAGAGAAGTCACGCACACACACACACACACATACACACACACATGCAGTATGTCATGCCGTACACTGCTACCGCTCTCTCGCTCCCAGGTAAAGTCCTACAGTGCACAACTTGTGGAACATGAAAAAAGGATGAGCAAAATGGCTGACCCGGTGCTCGGCTGAGTGCGCCCTCGACGTGTCACGCTGCTCTACCCAGAGACGACTCCTCCCACTGGGGGCAACAAGAGTTCACTGGGCTGAGGACAGAGGACAGAAAAGGACTGGTAGCAGCTAAAAGAGGAGAGTGTGCAGCCAGACATTCAGAGAAACAAAATCTGAATATAACAACACACAAATTTTGTAACATGAGCACTGAATCTTAATCTCATCAACCCTATTTCATCCGTATATCTACTTTAAATCGAACGAAATTCAGTCAGCGCTTCCTATAACCAGAACATCTTTAAATTTATCTTCCTTTTAAAAAATAAATATATTGAGGTGCCACAAAGTTTACCCATTTTCAGTGTGATACAGTAGTATATTAAAGATCAAGGCTACAGATCAGGACTGTTCAGGCATCAGCACCCAAAATACTGAAGAAATGAGGACGACTTGTCTTGACACTGTTTGAAGTTGTCCTGTAAAGTTTCTATGAGTTTTTCTAAAGTAGAGCACAGTTAATCTATTGAGCCAGTGTTCAGTCATTCCAATTGAGCAACATTATCTTCTTTAATGCTATTAAAATGAATGGTTTTAAAGTGTTGTGTGATATGAAGTGCAGTGAGGTCACCCAGGAGGAGGGGTCGGGAGATCTTATTCATTTATGAACCAGAAATGATCAACTATGTGGCCAATAAGTCATTTATTACCAGGCCTGAAAATTTAACATGACAGGAATCTACTATGGATATTTATACTGAAACCTTGAAATCAGCCCTAGCTAAAGACAACTCAAGGTTGGACGATTTCAAAGATGTCCGATTTGTGTTAATGTCACCTCTCACGGTGAAGGAACAATCGGCACGTTATTATTTGTGTCCGCAAAATGTCATCAGCTTTTTAGTTTGCCCTCATTCCACGTGAGACTATTTTCTCCCTGCTGGGGTTGGAAACAGCAGATTTACTGTTTCACTCACACGCAGTAAATGATAGCTTACTATATAAAAGATGTCACTGCCAATTGAGAGCAAATTTGTTTCCAGACACACATGCAGCTTGTCTCCTTCCCACTGTCACTGGCATTTAATTGCACTTGATATTTAAGCACTGGAGCAGATCACATTACAAGTGGCTCTTCCTCCTGTTTGTGCTGGCGGCGTATTCCATTATATGCTCCTCATTTCCCTAGCTGTCCTTCAGACTGAGTTGAATGTCAGCTGCTGGGGGCATTAGGATTCTGTATCAATCATAAGAGTTGAGGCGGCTACAGTGAATCAGTAGCTGATAGCATCGGTGCAGGCGGGGAAGGGAAGGAGGGTGCACGCTCAGCACAGGTAGATAGAGCCGTGGCGGGTAAAAGGACACAGGTAGACGAGCCGAGGCAGACTGCAAGTCAACCTCAGGTTAAACAGAGGCGATATATGGGATTTAGAGAGAGAAATTAAAGAGAAATTTAATACAGAAGGTTGGAGGGGTTGTTGATGTTACAGTGAAGGTAGATACACAGTTAATTTCTAGCTGTTGTGTACCAATTATTCTTTCATCACTTTAGCATGCTTTAGCTCATTAGTGGCCTGTAAAGTCTAATTGACATCACTGCTGACCGAATGCTGAAAAGTGTCAACTACTCGTCCATCACACTGAACATTTTAGTTGCATTTATCCAGTTGTCTGAATTAGGTTAATGGGGAAGACGTCATTTTGATGGGAAAGCATGAATGTTGTAAAAAAAGATAATAGTTTGTCCATCAATCCACATTTGCATTCATTCAAGAGAATATTGTGAAGATTCTTCCAGAAATAAAAGAATTTGAGGATGACTGAGGTTAGTCAGTGACAACATAACAAGGTATGAATGAGTAAAATAACTAATAAAGAAATCTGAGTGAATTTGCATAATAATAAAGAGATAGAAAATAGAAAATATTTCTAAAAATCAAGCTTCAGAACTCAAATTATATTGTGAAGCGATGTTTTTAAAAGAGAATGTGAAATTTCATTTAAACTTCCTACATCTGAAAGAGTGGAGAAACAGCTACATGACAGATAATGAAAATTCTTACAAAAATTTCACAGCTTGATTTTTTCAGAGTTACTGTGTGAGAAATGACAGGTGGATCAGCCGCAGGATGAGAAACGGTAACTTTTTAGATTCCTTCAGGGAAACAAAGACAAGACTTCCATTCCTTGATGGATCATTAGGGGAAACTAAAGAAAAATACAATGTTAAAGTAAGTTATGGTTAAAAAAAAAAAGAAAAGAAAAGAAAGGAAAAGAAATGTGATTCCACTGTGTGAAGATACAGTGAATGAGGCAGTGCAGAACAAGACAAAGCTAACAAAAAGTTTAATGTTTAAGTGGATATCAACATTTGTTTCAGAAGTAATCATGCATCTATCAGAAAATATATAGAGACCAGACCAATATATTGTAACTAGATAGAACAAGTCTGGCACAGCCATTGTTAGGGTTTGGTTAGAAAAAAGGTTGTTTTTGCACATCTTAACAAATTACAGATGCTGCTTTTCTTGTGAGAACAGACAGATGCCAAAAAATAGAGCAGAGATGTACAAAGTTCAGCCAGTAGATCAAAGTTTTAGAAAGTAGGAATCTTTGTAACAAACATTCCCAACTGTTTTCACATTGAGCATTCATTATAGTAATAATTGTTCATAATTTGTACTTTGTGTGAATGATGCTCAATATTGTGCCTTTGATATATAAACCTATATATTGTAACATAGTTCTACAAGTTAAGCACCAGCTGAGTGATGTTGAATTTGTAGGTAAGGAGCATTTCACTAACACTCTTCATGTTGAGTAAATTTCAGTAAATGATCAATTTTACTGAGTATATATTCAGGGTTTCAGCTTGTATTTATATATTTCCCTACGTGTCCCCTGCATTTATGGGATGTATATATTGTCTGTGCCTGTCATATGTGTAACCTTGTCTCTTAAAACTTCACTGTGTGCTTCTAATTTGCAGGTTTAGGAAAGATCATTAACTTGGTTAAATGTTGAAAAAGTCAACAGGAATTATTTATATTTAACCAAATAATGATCTTTACCTAATCATTACCTAAACCTAAACACATGTGGGAGCTCAGTCTGCACTTTGTAAACCCATCTCAACCATCTTTAACTTGTGTGCCATACAAAAGCATCACAAGCAAAAGAAAAAATGTTGTCAGTAAACATAATGAGGCAGCGATTATGTTTCCTCCAAAATGTATTTATCAAAATCATTTAATAGTATATAAATATGATGTTTTTAGGAGACAGGTTTGCTCTGTGAAGCCTGTACATACTTTTCATTTTGAAAAATTGGTGCAACAAAGACACTTTACAAAAAAAACTTCTTGAGGTACAACTAGAGAAAATGTGTTTCTATTGATATATACAATTTTATAAAGGGTACTTGGACTCTCATATTAATTTTCATCTTAATATGTTTCAGTTTATTATAACGCAGTGTGTTTTCCATCAGTCCCAGAGGCTGGACTTTTGTCTCTCCTCTGAAAATGTAAATCTATCAATTGAAACTGGAGAAACTACAGTAAAATCTATAGAAAGTAAAATCAAATAAATAAACGTTGTGAAATCAATTTATTCTTGATAAAATAACGAGCGGTTATCATACACCGAACGCTTTGATGCATCCGTGTGCATCTGTTAAACATGTCGTTCATATACATGGGTCACCAGTGGGTTCAGATGAACTGACTTCCCGGGACTGATTATGATGCATCTTTCACTCTGTAGTTTGGAAGTGGGCTGTCTTGCAGCTGGCAGAGCAGATGACAACCGTGGATGTTGCCAGAAACAGATGCGGTGCCTCCTGCATGGTTGGTGTATTACCAAAGTTAGTTGTCAACGTCTTGTCTAAAAAGAAGACCTGCGACGTAGAGAAACAGGAGTCAATATGTGTTTGATGCAGTTGTCACGAGGACAGGAGCTTGCTCGTATTTGTCAGACTGTCCACATTGCCTGTTCTGCTTGTCGCTTTTTATCCCGGCTCGTACCTTGATGCGAGTCACCGGTGTTGTGGTTTAGATTTTTGAATTAGATTCCAATCCAGCATTTGTTAGAAATATGATTTTTAGGAAGAATTTGTGTGCAGAACAGGCCAAGGTTTTGCTTATGTTTGTTTGTGAGATGCATTTGATTTTATAATAAAGAATATATAGATAATATAATAAAGAAAGGCCAGTTTTTAGATATTAGGATTAGGATTAGATTTAAGATTAAGTTAGGATGATAGAAAAGATCATTGTGGTTGTTTTGTCTTCACTATATTAGATCCATTACTGTGTCCTTGTCTGGAAGTAACAGTTACATTGAAGCAGTTAACATTATAAGTCAATTATAGAAATAATTTATTATATATAATAATAGTATAGTTTTATTTTCTTTTATATTCCATTTTTACAGGGACAGTGATCCTTTATCCCTATGATTGTAAATGTGCCACTGACTAAGTATTGGTTTGATGAATATCATATCAAAAGATGTCTGAACATCTAGGTTACATACTGTATAACCGTTGTTTCAACAACATTTATAACTCTAGTTAAAAATGTAGGACCTAACTATGGAAAATATATAAAAACTTGAACTTTTCAACCAAAATTAGTCAAGTTTAGTATCTGCTTGTGCTCACTGGCTACTGTTAAACAACCAATAAAACAGAGTGTAAGAGACAAGTTAAGGGTAAGCACATTAGTAAGACCAATAAACTGCACAATGAGATTAAAAGACAATTCAAAAAAAGAATTAATGCATAACAAGACATAAACATTAGCTGAAGAGACAGTTATGTAATAATGGCATGCTGGGACACATGCATTTTCACCATCAGGGTACTGGCTAAGTTGGCATGCACACAATTATATATATCTTTCAGCCTCATAAACATAATTTAATGTATTTTGCAAGACACACAGCAAAGATATTCTGCTTTTCACCCCTTTGTTTTTCTTTTCTTTTACATCTTTACATTCTTGAACTCTTTTAAGACTCTTTTGATGAAAGAAGAGAAGAGAATAAGCAACCATCAGAACAAAGTTGAGGTTAAACATTTTAAGGAAAGGCCAGGCAACCTCATGGTGATGAAGTCAACAGGAAGTCATTTTTCCTTCAAGGGTTAGGCACTGAACACAGCCCCTTAAGCTCCTCACAGGTATAGCAACAGAAAAGTGTGTTCATGCAACCTGAAGACATGTATGTGTGTGTTTGTACGCACGTGTCGAAACATGAGAGTCGCTCCGCTGCCATCCGTCTGGAGGATTCGACCTCTCCTCCTCCTCCTCCTCCTCCTCCTCCGCTGTCCTCCAGCTGCTCTCTGCTGTCAGGTGGAACCAGAGGGGCTGGCCTTAATTATGGGGAAGAGTTTGACTGTGACACTGACGCAGGACATGGTGATGGCGTCTCGAGGCTGGGGCACGCCTCGCTCCCTGTTGCTGCATCCTGAGACAATGAGAGCCATTGCGGACCATCTGCTGCTGCTGCCCTTCCAACAATCCCGGGCACACGGACAAATAACTTAGTGTGTGTGTGTGTGTGTGTGTGTGTGTGTGTGTATGTGTGAGAACACTACTTGCTCCATCCTTCCCCTCAGTTACTCTATTGTCACTTTGCTGTTTCTCCCGCTGGGCCCCCATGCTGACACATATCTACCTTTCAGGAAATTGGGGCACAGCAGCAACGGGGCATGTAAAAACATTTACAAACTCAATTAAAAATGTAGGAGTCTGTGAAAAATCCTAAGGAGGCAAAAAAAAAAAGAGCCCGAAGACTCACTTCAAATGTATTTTTAGTTTCACCCAAAACCAAAACGCTCTTGGATTGTTGACGTGAGAAGGTAGCATCTATAAGAATGTATAACATCTGTAAAATTACACTTAATATTAGATATTAATTTTATATCAGACATTCATTTTCTAATTAATGTCTAAAGCTCACATAAGAATGCAAAATTATATCTTAAAAACTGAATTGTTATTATTACACATGGAGGTACACAGAAGTACAGTATAAATTATAATAAAACTAATGTTTTATCTTATCGTTACCTTATCATATCATTAATCATGATATGATGGTAGTCTTTATCCATTATCTGGGGCGGCTGTGGCTCAGGAGGTAGAGCAGGTTGTCCACTCATTGGAAGATCGGCGGTTCGATTCCCGGCTCCTCCGGTCCACATGCCGATGTGTCCTTGGGTAAGATGCTTAACCCCCAATTGCTCCTGATGGCTGTCAGTGTATCAGTGTATGAATGTGTGTATGTGTGTGAATGGTTAGTTTCCTCTGATGGGCAGGTTGGGACCTTGCATGGTAACCCCTGTACCCATTCAGCGTATGAATGTGTGTGAATGGGTGAATGTAATTCATAGTGTAAAAGCACTTTGAGTGGTCGGAAGACTAGAAAGTCTGTTTACCATGAGACTCACTCATGTAGTGGCATCCACCATGACCTCCGAATTAAAACTCAAAATAAAAAGTAATATCAAAATAAAAACCTAATGTGATATCCACATTTACACATTGTATACTGACACAAGCATTTTGTCAGCATCTGCTCCAGGTAGCAGCTGCCTCTGTATGGGAATAACAATGAAGCTAATTAAGCGCTCCAGCACTGTGTTGTCAAATATTTATACCCCAATATCAAGTTCTCCTGTCAAATGATTACTGCCTGTCATTGGTGAAGTCACAACAACTGAATTGTTGTTTCTTTGATGTCTCACAAGTTCTGTCTGTATCCTCATCTCTGTTTCTGTCAGGATATTCTGTCTCTTTCACTTTCGCTCCATGTTTTCTTCTGTTTCTCCATCCTTTTCTGTCTGTTTTTTTGTTCTTTCCCTCTGTTTCTATCTTTGTTTTCCCTCTATTCTCCTCTTCTATTTGTGTGTCTGTTTCTACCCCTGTTCTTGTTTGTCTGTCTGTCTCTCTTCATCTTCTTCTGTTATTTTCTATGATGCGCAGTCAAAAAGATGGAACTTTTTTGTTAATTTACCATAGTAACCAAAAACATGAAATTCTCAGCATAGCAGCTCTGCACCTAATTGTCTAGCTTTCTTTTCCTTTCTTTTTCCCCCATCAGCTACAAGGTGAGCAGTGACTGATGGGATGTCAATTAGGTCGTTAGCTGCGAGGCATCACGGTTACCTAGCAACTGTTCATTAATGGATGAATCTGGCCAATAATCTGAAAAATACAAGTTCTTATCTGGACCTGCTTAATAATATGTAGACGACAAAATCAGGTGTGTGTGTATATACCGTATGCATGCATGTATGTATGTGTGTGTGTGTGTGTGTGTGTGTGTGTGTGTCCGTGTCCACGCATGTGTTGCAGTAACCTGACACAATGAGAGCTAGGTCCAACCATCTGCTGCTGCTGCCCTACTAAGAGTCTTGGGCACAGGGACAATCAAGGGTGTGTGTGTGTGTGTGGGACCGATCCAGCTGATAGAATAGTAATGCATGCTGACCGGGGCCGGGGGAGAAAAAAAACAAAAAACCACAGAAGTTGTGATGGAAACACGGGGTGACCGATGTAAACAAAATATGCAAAATACATAAACAAACATGTATGCACCAGACTGACATCAATAGGTCAAAATTTGTTATCCGCTTTTTAGAGGGTCATTTGTGGATAATGCAACGATGTTTTCACCACATTAACAGTTGGTGAAATTTTAGAGCACATTTGTGAATTTGCTTTTTGTCATCAAACTCTTCAACTCTTGTTTATGGTTCTGATTGTTTTACAGTTTAATCAGCAGGGAGAAAATTAAAGATTGTGTCTGTGTGACATTGGCTAGTGAGAGCTTCATTACTCCTGTTTATGTCTTAATATTCAGAAACAGTCAGTTTCACTACTTCATCATGATGGATGATCTGATCCTGAAGCAGACCATGTCTTACAGCTCTGTTGCACTGAACGCAATCTTTGACCATAATCACTGATAGTGCGCATCTTTGGGAGCTCAGGATATTGTGAGCACCCATGGGGAAATCCTATTGTGAATTTACCAAATCAGAAGAATAGTGACATTGTCCAGTGAAGATAAACAGAGGATTGGACATAGTGTCAAAGCAGTGAGTTTTAACTGTGAGTTAAACATGTGTCCACTTCTATATTTGAATTTCTGGCTGTCCTTGAGAGGTTTTGGCCACTCACTGGTTTCATGCAGCGCATCATTTGCATCACCTTGTGAACTGATGGTGTTGACATGATTAGCTCTTGGGAATGTATTTAATCTAGTGCACAATACCTTTTGAACCAATGCAGCAGCAAAGTGTCCATTAACAAACAGACCTTTTGAGGAATTGATACATTTGTATTAAACAAGGACACAGATACAGTAGAAGCTACAGAGACCTGCAGTGACCAGTAAAAAGACACCAGCGGCACCAGTAAGTCAGTGGAGGAGTCAGGGAATTGTTTTTGGTAGCTTTGATAGGCACTAAATGTGAGTTTCCATATACCTGTTGTCATGCACATTTTAAATTTGGAAATGCCAGAAATTTGAAAACAAGTTCTAATATGACAAAAATGTGTTATATTTGACTGAGGTGGAAAAGTTGGTGTATCAATAAATAGAAAATGCAACAAAATGCAATGGAAACAGATTGTACATGCAGCATGTGACTGAAGAGATGAAAAATGGCAGCAGAAGGAAACATCAGATCTGTGATGACCAATAACGAGACTGTATTGTTCCTCAATACCTCTTAATGAACACATAAAGAAAACACAAGTGCAGTATTATTATACGTTTGCTGCGTGTTTTTTCATTGTTTGAGGTTTGACTGATTATGTCATCTTGTTGCAGCCTCTTATTCTGAAATGGTTTAACCGCACCAGACTGGAGAATGAGTGCCACTAAAAGTAGATAGAAACGCACATCAACTTGCATTTTCTTTTGCTCATTTTCTGGGAATTTGGTTAGAATTTGCTAGATTTGAACAGAAACTTTGCTACTGACAAACAACCAATTTCATCACATAGGCTGGAAGACTTGGTGGTGTGTGTGTGTGTGTGTGTGTGTGTGTGTGTGTGTGTGTGTGTGTGTGTGTACTAGGGAGTTTTGGCTTCAATCCTAAAATATTTTCATGCTGTCAGGTCTGAATGAACAATCAATCAAGTTTGGGTGGAAATATCAAGCCTCTGCAGGACTAAAGAAAAAGTAGCCTCATCTGCGGTCCAAGAGCAGAGGGACACTGATTTCTCCTTGCTAATCACATACGGTGTGTTTTTCTGATTACAATCATTGGTTTATAGGACTCAAACGGTACTCGTGTCCTGAAAAACAAAGTAGAAAGTACCAATAAAAAATGAGCACCAGACCAACTGCTGGCAGCCTTTGTATCCGTTTTCCTATGTCAGCATCTGTGTTTAACTTTCAGCTTCTTAGCCCATCTCCATACACAACAGCATCTGCACCGCTTCCTGATTATCAGCCTGTCCCTTGAACAACTTCACATGAATGTGCCTTCTGGGGGACCCCCATATGTGCATCCCAGCCTGTGTCTGTGATTAGTTTATATGTTTGTAAAAGCCTGCATATGTGTATTTGCATGTTTGCTAACAAGCTCCAGGATAAGTGTGCTTGTAGGTTCAAATAAAGCTGCAACTATTGATTATTTTTGTATTCTACTGGATATTCTTGCAGTTAATTGGGTAATTAGAAGAATGAAAAAGTCTGTCCTCACATTCTTACCTTCTGCACTGTCTGTGTTCACTGCTAAACTACACCAATCACCCCTGTGTTGGTAGTGACAGAAGTTGTGTGGGGAGACGGGAGAGATTGACTAAAGTCTGGATCAAGTTCTAAGTGAGAGTTGAACCAATATGAGCTGATAGACTCTCCCTTCCTGTCACAGATGGTATCAAACACACATGAGAAAATGTGGCTACCTTCAAACTTTATATTTTATTCTCTATAACATGTTTAATGGTCTCTTGTACCAAAGATACCAATGATGTTGTTGGGTTGAAGGATAAAGCACAAATAGTAGTTTGATAGATTTTTGATCTTGGCTGCCGTGTCAGTGTTAAGTGTGATTAAACATCTCCAATTTATGATAAGTCAAACTGTACAAAATATAAAAAAGAAAACATTTTTAATTTCAACAAGTATACCACCTTGTATTATTTACAGATGACTGGAAAAAGTGACACAAAGGAAGGTACATGTGTGATTTGCTGCTGAGTTCAGTGAGTGGGTGAGTGTAAGGTTTTACAAGCTTACAAGGGTCAATCAGTCTGATTCAAACAATCAAAAAGTGTTCTAGTTATCCCCCTTCACTCCAAACACTCAAGTCAGCATGCTGTCGCTGCTGTAAGTCAACATAATTTGGACTCTGAGAAGCTGGGTTCAAACTGTGCAGTTTTTACACGGCAGGTTTCGGCAAGTCTGTTGTAGCACTGATCACACCACCTCAGAAGTAGTTGATCTACAAAAGGTATGCATGGACAACTTAGCTTTTTAACCTAGTGCAAGACTTTTAGTTGAATGTGAATTGCCCTTCAGTCCAATTGTGTCCACATCAGGTGATCTGTGTTTCAAATTTTGTGTTATATGTTGCTTTATAATGCTGTCTGGATGAGTTGTGTCAGATTGTGGTGTTTACTCTTTCTCCATGCAGATAATATTTCATTTAGAAACACCATGACTCCTGTAGTGGATTGTGTCTGTCTTCTGTGATATATATCTCTCGGCTTCGACAAAGCAATTTCAGTTTGCTTTTAGGATTTCCCTTGCAACAATAAGACCTCAGCTGTGCAGTAATCCATTAAAATGTGGGGAAAAGCTCACACTGCGCTGCCTCCCTCTGGCTGATATATGGATTTATTTCAGTTAGTGGGCACCCAGGAGTTCTCTTCTTAGCTTTACAGTAAATATACCTGTATGAACATCCTGTACACACACTCAGAGCACCTGTCATCTAGGTAAACTGTTCCGCTCTGTCTGACAGAAGGACTCTGTCACAGTTTTTTTTCTTCAGAGTGTCTGTCTGAAAGTCTGTCAGTGTGCAGCGCGGTGAATGGCAGCTCCTCGTTGGAGTTGCAGACTGACAGGCAGATTAAAACACCCCGCTCACACTGTTTCCTTTCCCTGATACGGAACCACACCATCATTCAGTTCTCCTACCTACGAGAGTTCCTTAGCACGCTCTAATCTATTCACCCAGAGTACCTCCTACTCTGTATGTGTCTTCTAGAAGGACATGGATGGCGATAAGAGCCGCTGCTCTCTAAAAGCCCTCTAATTAAATGCATCAGCGGTTCTTTTTCTCCTCTGACTCCAGGAGGGGACATGTAGCATCAGAGAGAGGTGTAGTCTCACGCTGCATGTTGATTGTTGTTTTGCTTTTTGTGACTTATTTGTTTGCAGCATGGAAAGATAAGAGGGTTTTGTCATTGAGTTCAGTCATCTGAGGCCTCTGCACGCCCTCGCCGCGGAGACGAAACCCCCCTCATGAAAATCATTTGGCCCACTCCATGGCTCAGTCCATATCAAAGGACAATACTGCAGTTCTTTTCAAGTTTGTGCCAGTGGTCCAAAATTTCCCACTGCCACCGGAAGAATGGAGCATAGTGGGAGATATCCGAGCTCACTTTCCTCCTTCAGAAGTCGAAGTTGTTGAAAGCAACACTGTGTGTAAGACTTAATTATCATGGTGTGAAATTGCTGGCTGAGATTAATTTCCTCCTTCAGAGGATGCCATTTTCTTGTCCGTAAGCGGCTAGGACATCATGCTCGGGGAGGCTAAAAGTCAGCATCGGGGGGGCTAACTTCGAGGCTACATAACATGTTGCTGTCTTTTCAACTGCCTTTGTCTCAGTCGATTTCCTATTATGAAACTAAAATCAGAAAATGAACACAGGGCTTTTTTTTAAAAAACTGGTCTTGTCACTCAATTTGAAAAAAAAAACTGATATAAAATCATTTTCTGACACAAAGTAGAATTTATGGAAAAGGGCTTTTTACCAAACTTAATAGCCTATCCATGCCCATGTAATTTCTCAAACTCTAAACTTTTCCAACTTCAACATAAATGGACTGCAACATCCTCTGTTAACACATCACATCCACTAATCTGTCAACAGTAGCCTGATCCTGTGGCCAAATGAATAATCAAAGGTATATGGCACTTAGGCCTACAACAGCACATATCGAGGACTCTTCACATGTATGATAAAAGTTGATGGCAGCATGTTGTTGGCTTGAAATTCCATTGGAGAGTTTTCTTCCACTGTTACACTAATATAATCATTGAATAGTTCTGGCAGTACACTGTCAGTTATGATTATTTGGTTGAAAATATGCCTACTGATAAAAGCTTAATTATCCTCTCAGGTGGAAAAATTTCCCAGTTGCAAGAAATAAAAACCCTGTAGGCTAGCCAACATATTAACAGAACATAGGCTATGGTTTTGGAAATGTTAACTGATTATAATAAATGTCCTCACATGGCCACAGAAAAAACAGAAAGGTCAAACCATTAAAAATATCAATCCCTGACCATAGAATAAGTATATTGGCTATAATGTATCCTAGTTTTTTCATCACTATTAGACACAATTATAAATAGGCTAAGAAATTTACAGCCATGTTGACAATACAAAAGCTAGTCCACAGGCAAACAGAGCAGAGAAGAGAAGAGTGCTTGGATCTCGCCTGTCAGGAGCTTCCAGAGTGAAACTCCAAAGCCACCGAGTGCCGTCAGTCGCTGGCATTTCTATTGCGGTCTGTGGTCGCCTTTAGTCATCTTGACAGTGGAAAAGAAAAGCAGTGAAGGCAATGAGGGGCAAAATTTCATTGCAAGGATATTAGGCAAAGGCTAACCTTTTGATAACAAAGATATCCTAATTTAATATCACTCCAATTTTGCATTTTGTAGTTATGGAAACTGGATTTTTCATGTTTGACTCACTATATGAAAATCCATAATAAGGAAATAATAAAAAAAAAAAGTATTTTGAGGGCAAAATTAGATGGAAAATGGCTCTATTTCTGTTTCTAAAATGTTACAAACACTGATAATTGATAAAAGGCTTATTTTTCATTTTCCACTTTTCATTCTAGGATAGGAGGTCAATTGAGACAAGCATAGACAGATTGCTGACACAGACGTTTTCATTATTTGAACTTTACCAGTATACATACAGTATAGTATGTAGGATGCAGCAGTAAATTCAGGGAAGGCTTAGCCTGTTTGTCAGTTGTTACTGCCCACGATTTTGTTGAAGGTTACATATTTTCAGTGATTTAATAGTGCCACCTATATTCTTGCCGTTCACTTATACAGTATGAAAAACATCGTCCACACAAGGATAAAAGTATATCACAGGAACGAGAAGAAACTTTTCTCATTTCGCTGTGCTCAGTGAGAGTTTTCATATCAGAACTTCATTACATTATGCTTTGTTACCTGTCAATCACCTGACACACGTACCAAGAAGTAAATGTCCCAGGAGAGAAAAAAAAAAAATCCCTCAAAAACTTGTCGCCAAAGAAAGTGAAGTTTCTAAACCAATATCCACTAAAGCAGAGCAGTGAGGTGGCAAGAACCGACTGAAATCCTAAACTTGAGATTGATGATCATATAAACTATATATGCATGTAAACAAGCTGAGTGTGACTAAATCAAAGAGGTATTCATGCACTGAATATCATTAAAACCCTGATAAGATTTGAGTACTTTTTGCACCAGAGAGACGGGAGATTTTGGAATGAATGTGAGATCAGCTGACGACACAGAACAAAACTCAACAAAGTAAAACATGCATGTTTAGATTTTTATGAAGGTGAAACAGGTGAGAATCAGCACTCCCATGGCCTCATCAAGGATCACATCCGTCTGTCTCTTTAGCTAGGACAGCAGCGGATATCAAGCTGCCACATATAAGCCTATGTGCAAACACCTTTGCCTAAAACTCACCACAAATTGCAGGTAAAAGCTTTCAACTGTGACTGAATTTCATTTCAAAAACAACATGCCCATGTTTCAATAACACCACACTGAATAAACATGGTTTATTTTTATTTCAAATTGGAGTCAATGACAGTTGACAGACGTACAGTCTGTAATGTGTTTCAGCTGCACAGATGTGTGCATTGGGTCACACTATAATGCTTTAAAACTAGCAAAGAAAGTAAATGGAAAACTCTTCTTAGTGTGCATTGCAGAATAACTGGTGTTATGTAAGGTCTGCTTAAGGTCTGAGATATTAGAAAACAATGTTTGGCTTGATCCTCCAATCCAACTCTCAGTAAGACATCAGGAAGTAAACGGAACCTCCAAACTGTTGGGAGTAATGGAGCATTACTGGGTTTAATAACTGTAATGTAATTACTGAATAGGAACTTGTAATCCTGGTTTACACTATTTGTAAGTAAGTACAATGTATTTACTGTATATAGCACGTATTCTAGACCTGATGTCACAATGCTGTGTAACCCAGTAACTGCCCAACACAGTCAGACTGTACTGTTTGCAGTCAACAGTTCTCCATCATTAAGTTAAGTCAGAAAGCTGCTGTGCTGTTTGATGTTGTAATTTCATACATTTTGATTGTATTGTACTTGCTGTGCAGTGACTGAAACTTGCTTATAGACATAATCATTTGTGTAAAAATGACTATTATTGGAAAAAAAAAAAAATCACTCAGATTGTTTCAGTTATTTAATGTGTGTCAGTGAAGTCAAATAAAAGAATCTGATTAGCTGTCTACACCAAGTGCATTAAATAAATGAAATATCCAATCTCTCTTTCAATACAGTCTGTATGCGTGTTGATGCACGCACACAATGCCGTGCTCCGCAAGCCTCAATTATCATGGTGTGTAATTGCCGGGTGAGATTAACTTCTGTGTACAGGAAAATAGAAATACAAAGAAGGAGGGAACGAGAGGTCAAACAAGAGGGGGGATACTGATTGCTGCGTATATGTGTGTGTGTGTGTGTGTGTGTGTGTGTGTGTGTGAAGGAGCTGAAGTTACAGGTTGTTGTGGCTACTCCGGTCAGTGAAGGAGCATCAAGATTTTTGGCAGCTGTCCGCATTCATTACATTTGTCCTTTTCCGCTCAACAGTCTTTTTATATACAGCTGTATATATATATACCCACATATATGTACCAATACTCATCTGTTAGATGTACATGTAGGCCTACCGCTGTGTAACCTAATGTCATGCAAAGTAAACAGTGAAAGTCGTCAGGCCATAGATCTAATCTAAATGAGCAGTTTTGTTTTATTTTGGAAGGATATATATGTACTTCAATATATTACATATTACACTGTGTTATCTTTGACATCTCTTCAACATAAGGTTAAAATGTTAATTGTATTGTTTGATGTTATTTTCTGTTCATTTGCATCTAAATTATATATGTATATATATATTTTTTTTTCTGAGACTTGTAGCAATGAGAGGATACATGAAACATTTATTTTTCACTCTCTGTCCAACACACACGCAGTCTTCAAGTAAGCGTCATTGGCATGAATGGAACAGAAGCTACAAAGCACTGAGTTCATTCAGGTTTCTTAAGTCCCTTTGAGACACCTTTACATTCATTTGATGGCAATTAAACATGTCCATCTCATGTCTGAATAAGCATCCTTTTTGGTCACTTTTACGTAAAAGTCACAACGGTAATTTTACTGGGTTGGGTGTCATTTCTATAGGTCACAAGTCTGCAGTGACTGCCGTCACATTAATGTAAAGGCTTCAGCAGCACAAGGTAAAACATGTACACAGAGAGGCAAGAAATAGTCTTGTTTTGTCTTCTAACATCACTGTAATAAATGTAACATCTCAATAATCATCTCTTATACACAAAATCAGTTTCGTAAACCAGGAAACACTGAAAAAGACAATTTTAAGGACCTGGTTGACAGTCAGATCAGTTTATGAAGACTGTTTTTCCCCTTGAGGTGCAACTCGAGCAGAAGAGGAACTGCAGTAATAACCAAACCAACAAACCCTCTTTATTTTATTTTCATTCATGCCAACTGTTAAAATGACTAATAAATATGTAGCCAAACGCAACAGTAGCAACTTAACATCCTTTCATTCAATGATTGTGCATGTCAGACTTTATAAAACAGGCGGGAGAATTCGCTCTCTAATAAAGTTAAATAATGAAATTGACAGCAGTGGTGTCAGTGAATTCTTTAAAAGAGCCGGGACGAGCGTCCATTGTGGGACTTCAGGCAACAAAATAAGACTTCAATAAACAAAATAAGATTTAAAATCATCATCAGTGATGCAGACTGTGAGAGGACAAAACAAGGGTCTCTTCCTGTAAATGTCGTCCCATGTCTGAATGCAGCCGTATGGTTCATTAACGTAAAAGTCACCAATGTCTGAATGATAAATAGCCATTACTTTAATAGATAGATGAAGTCATCAGTGTTATGTGTTCTATGTCTAAAAAGGCCTTAAGTTTCTTTTTAGCTGATTGGCAGTTTGTTATGAATATGCATATCTTGGATCAGCATCACCGCCGATGAATCGTTCTGTTGTCAAAAACCATCTTCCAAATTTCACAGAGAGGTTCGCTCATAAGTTTTTGAAAACATCCTTCTAAGTGACAGAGAAACTAAAAACCTGGAAGCAAAACTGATGAACAATACTGAGTTTGCTGTGTGCTGAGGAAAACTTTGAAAAACATACACACACACACACACACACACACAGAGGAGCTTTTTGTCTTCACTAAGCCCCAAAAGTTTCCTATTTTATAAAAGAAAAAAAAAAAAAAAAACACCTGCTTTATACTTTTGAAGTCCAGAGAGGTATTAATCTCCAAATTTGTTTTCATATCTCTCTGTCTGAGTCTGAGGCAGCAGCTTGAGCCGGTGAGCATCAAACAGACAAAAAAATTAGCTGCTCAAAGAAACTGATCAGCTGCAGTGGCCGAGGTCCTGCACCGCATTTCACCACATTTACAGACAAGCGCGCGCACCATCTGGCTTGATTAAAGTAAAGAAAAAGTTTTCAGTCAATCAGCAGGAGACAGTATTGCTGTCGGATAGAGAGTTGTTTCCATTAACCTCTGTACATAAGTGGTGATGCAGATAATGTGCACACAAACACACACACACACACACACACACACACAAGAATATGAAGAGTCTTCTCTCTTTCTGCATCCAAACACTCAACATCCAGGCATAGTCTGTCTCTTTCTCTGTCTCTCTCCCAAACCAACACAAAGGGATGTGTTGGCACAAACACACATGTGCACATACACATACACATGCACACAGAGAGTCCTATCATGCCTTATTTTTAGCTGTTCCCCTCCCCAGCCCTGACCTACATCACAGTATGAATAAAGCAGCAGAGGGATGAAGAAAGTGAGCTCAGAAGGGGGAGCGAGGGAGGGAGGAGAGGGAGGGAGGGAGGGAGGGTGTGGGGGTTGGGGGGGGTCTAGGGAGGGAGAGACAGAGAGAGAGACACACCGGCAAATCCAGAAAAATGAATTCCCCCCTGTGTGAAATGACAGTTCCAGTTCTGTCAGCAGACCTCACCTGCTTCTTCGCTCCCAGAGGAGGATGCGGAGGGCGAACACAGACACACACACACACACGGGGGGGATACAGGACCTTGGGGCCGGCAGAGATCAGAAAGCCTCATCATGCTTCAGACTTGACAGTAGATGCTTTTCCCACTTTAAATGAAAGCTGACAAAAACAGCGAGCACTCAACTTTGAATTATTGAGGCTGTGTGTCTGCAACATCACAGGCCGGCTGTTATCGGGGTTGAACAATGCTTTGGCGCCTTTCGCCAATAAAGGGTACTTAAATGAGCAGCTTTTAGGGTGGAGTAGTGCTTGAGGACAAGATGAAAATTGGATTCAGGTACTGTTTCACAGCCTCAAAACAGTGAATAAGTTCCATGTTTTTGATGTAGCAGATCAATGCTTTTTATACTGAAGGCTGAAGGCCAGCCAGGCTTTGTAAGCCTGAATACACGATCCGTCTCTCTTTGATTGTGCAACTCAACACTCCTACTGTACATTCTTCAAGGATGAAATTTGCCGAGAAAAAACCTCTGGGTGTTGCATGTAAGTCAATTACATACTTCATACAAATTCATTCTGTTGTAAGGGGACAGTGTGAGCTGAAAAGCTCAAAGCCTGAATGTATTTATCCAAGGAGAAGATATGGAAATACTCTCCTCTCTCTCTCTCTCTTTCCCTTAAAGGTACACTATGCGGGATTTTACTGAAAAACAATGTATAGACTGATACAAACATAATCCCTCTTAATCATCACTTATGACTCATTAGAAGTGTGTGGTGGGGTATTTATCTGCAGAGACCCCACCCTCTGCATGTAAATTAATTGCTCTCTCTCTCTCTTGCTCATTGGTCTTTGGAGGACAGGTCAACATGAATGCCGTGTGTTTACAAACACCAACCGACAAATGCTGCATAATATACCTTTAAGTGTAGCATAGAGAGTCTCCTAAGTGGTGGAAAGGTCCTTTTTTTACCTGAGGAAACTGGTTCTCTGCTGCTTGCATCCACATAAATACACTGGACCATACACACGCACGCGCACACACGCACGCGCACACACGCACACACATTTAGACCCTTCTGCATAACACCTCCCTTGTGTGTTTCCGATCCCATTTCATTAGCAGTCATCCAGCTCGGCTAATGTCTCCCCGAGCACCGCGTTTTAATGCTCATACAATGTCTTTCAAGCTACATTAGGAAGCGAGAGAGATTCTGTGTATGAAGAGAGGCTGTAATGTGTCATGATATTAGCTGTAACGTTATGGATGTAAAGATGCTACTCTCCTCTGTCCTTCCCAGGTTACCAGCCCTCATCTCGTCAGCGCTCTCCTCTCCTCTCTTTTGTTTCCCCCCCCCAAAATTATTTCCTTTTCTCATCTCTTCTCTTTGCCGTATCCTCATTTCTTTCCTCTTGTTTATGGCTTCAATTAAATTATACTTGTTATTATTAGAGTTGCTTTCATTACTGTAAATAAAATAAGATTATGCTAAAGGTTTCATCCGCCTCTCGTGTCAAATGATAATGTAATTTTCAGAATGTCATTTCAATAAACAATAAGTACAAAACGCAATTATATCCTCAACATGAGGTGTGTGTTTGCCTTTGTGTTTGATGCTGTTGTTTTCATACACATCAAGTCATTAAGGAGCAACTTAGCAGCCACTGAAAATCTTGTTTTTGCTGACCTCCCGTGGTTTCATTTCTCACCTTGCTGAAAACTGTGCTTTGAAAAAGTTGCCTTGTTATTCTGTGTGATTGATGAGAGAAGGCAATTTTGGGGCTATTTTTAGATGGGTAACTCTCCGTGATAACCGTAAGCAGCAAGGTGAAGCCCAGAGACATTACTGTTCCAGTGTGATTAAAGCAACAGTGTTGCAACAGTTCAATGACTACTACTCGCCAGCTTCATCAGTCGCCTGAGGAATCGCTCTGTGTGTCGTCATGGTGTCTATAGAGAACCGTCACCCGGTTATAAATCCACTGTATCTGCTTTCTTTGTTCTCAGATATTGATGAGTGTGCGACCCAGATGCATTACTGCCAGTCCAACACAGTGTGTGTCAACCTGCCCGGCAGCCATCGCTGTGACTGTCTGCCAGGCTTCATCAGGGTGGATGAATACTCCTGCACCGGTACGTCTGCATGGAAACACATCACTGATTCTTCAGATCATGCACACACAGGCACCAGTCAGTACAAAGATCATCATCAAAACCATCAAGTAGTACACTATTTTCTTTTTCTTTTTAACTTTTAACTTTTTAATCAGGAGGGAAACAAGGAAAGGTGTTGTTTGTACAGTCTGCACATTGCAGAACTGTACTAATGTACTGGTCCATCCTATGTGGGAAACTTTGATAGCAAACCTGAAAAAACAAAAGGTAGCACAGATTGCTACCTTTTGAGCTTCTATTCTGCATAAGTTATAAAAATTTGGAATGAAAGAAGGCAAATTTTGACTTGGATTATGGTTCTGGGGCTTTTCAGGTCTGTTTTCCAGTGGCTTATGAGCTGGAAACTTTGTTTTGAGTATGTTTACAGGTGATGATAGCCCTCCCACTTCCCCTTGATTCCAACTCTGCAACCCTCTGTAGGCTCACTAGAAGTGGGACAGTTGTGGTTGGTTGATCTAAATTGAAATATCACCATATATTGGATGAATTGGATGCATGAAATTTGGTACAGATATCCAGTTCCTCAGATGATCAATCTAATGAGAAGAGAAAAATGGAAAACCCTAGTAGAATACCTCTTTATTTTAGTAAATGTACTTTGTTATGCATATAAGAAACATCGAAGACAATCAAACAGATGAATGAGTAAATCATTATTATTATTAAGTTGGATCTAACATGTATGTTGCCTCCTCTCTCTGTTTGTTTTACCCCTGTACTACAATGATTGCAGTTTTGAGTCTGACTCATGCCAGCCTGCAGTGACTCCCACGTGTTAGAAAACGGTAGCTTCCATCAGTTGTCGGCCACATGGCTCTGCGACAGTGATGCTCTGTCTTTTGTCCAGAATTAAAGCTTTCAGAGAGAAGTGAATACAAACTGATTGATGAATACCTCAGCGGTTGTCTTTTTAAAGGTCGGGGGAATCAGCGTGTGATCGACAAGAACGGGTGATTGCAGCCATTCAGTTTTTTTTAATGGCTCGTCTACAGTAAATATTCAGAGTAAAAATATCCTGCTTCCTCTACATCCCTCATATTCAAAAGCAAAGTCTGGGAACAGATTCACCAACATATTTACCTTCTTTTAACAACACAATGCAAATGCTATATCTACGTTCATCCCTGTGGATCTCAAGCAATTTCTCAACGTAGCACAGCGACACCTGCAGGTTTACTATGTCTCTCCTCTGAAGGGACTCAGAGCAGCATGCTTTCTCGAGAGTGAATGGGATCTGCTTGGTTTCTGCTCAGTGTTTCTCTGGAGTAGTGTTCTTTAATTAGCTCAGAGTTGGCAGCCACGCAGGGACAAGGATCCATGGACAATCAATCTATTTTGCAGCTTGTAAACTGTCCTGGCTCCTGACTGAGAGCCCAAGGAGCACTCTACATCTGCTGGGAGAGATAAATCCTCTCTCTGTCTCTGTTTCCCTCTTCCGGCTTCTCCTTCTTACATTGCTCAAGGGTTTGAGATCCTCTAAGTGAATGTAAAAGAGTTAGCGTTCACGGCACAGGGTGGCGACTGCTCATATTTCACAATGCTAACACGATTGCACATTAGCTTCTGTAATTGGAGTGTCGTGCTCAAATCTGTATTGTTATTCTTTGTTGTGTGTCTGTGGATCTGGAAATGTTTTTGTTAATGATATTACTGTCACTGCATTAAGCAGGACACACAGGCACACCGGAAACCAGTTTGTAATTAAACAGAGAAACATTCTATCAGCAATTAGCGAGGAGCAGAAATTCAGAAGCTATTCTGATGTAATAGTGGAAGCTGAAATTAGCCTGCTGTGCGGAACTGTAGAGCTTTTATCATTAATCATAACAGAGGTTTTGCATTGATTGTCACTCACATCACCTCCTCATACCAGTGAGGAGGTGATGTTAGGTTGTTTGTAGAGCTCTAAAACCAGGAAGGAAAAGCCATATTAACGTCAATGATCCATGTAGTATACCATACGGTTAATGGTCAGTGGTTAAAAAGTGGCCTGAAGGAGGGGAGACACCGTTTTTTTAAGATTTCAGTTGTTTAATCTATGCAATATTGATTATTTTTATGATGGGGCATTATTTCATAAAATGACCATACTGACCAAAAATGGAAAAGTGATAATTTTTCACTCATTTTATTTTTATAGAAACTTTTAGAGCACTAGCAGTCTGTGAGGCTTTGTTTTGCATACATAATGTTGGTGCCCTGCAGGAACACTAGGTAAATGTTACAGGAGGATTAGTAGGCCTGATCAAAATCAAGGTCCTCAATAGATATTCATGTTGATGGTTGCATTCAGAAAAATGTGTGCTTGGTTAGCAGTGGTGAAGGACGTATTCATATCCTTTGCTTAAGTAAAGTTTGCAATACCACTAAAATCTCTAAAACTCCACTGTTTTATTGTTACTACTGATGCATTACCGTGGCAGCATTTTGTAGCCAGTCGGGGTAGAGCTAATTTTACTCATTGTAGATAATGATGGGTAGTTAAACCTAGTTGATTAAATGTTTTGTGTGATCATTTTGATCTGCAAAGGAACTAGTAATTACAGCTGTCAGATAAATAAAGCATAATGTTTCCCACTGAAATGTTGTGCAGTAGAATATAAAGTAGCGTAAAATGCAACTTAAATGAAAGTAATGTACAGGTAGGACTGGATGTACCAATGTTGATTACTAATCTACATAGCCCATTAGAAGTAGTCGCTTCACATTACCTCTCTTCTCTTTAACTTTTATCTGTCTGTACATAATTCTGCAGTTTGTGCAGATTAGTTTAGTTTTTTTCATACGTATGCACAATTGCAGGTGTTGCATGTTTGCCACTCAAGGGTGAGTGACCGTACTGTGACATCACGTACCTTCCCTCTTAATGTATAGAAGTCACTGATAGCAGTATTGTGTTTGCCTTTTTTGCCTCAGGCCATTGTGTGCAAGTCTCTACGGACATCAAACGGCTCTAAGCTTCATGTGACCACAAACTTACCTGACATCACTGTAGGCACCTTTCAGTCATTCAGAACGTTACCCTCAATATTACAAAGGGAGCAACTTCATTCTCAGAGGAATAAAATGTCACCTTACACGACAAGTCATGTATCACCTTTTGCATTGGACGTTCTCTGCCTCATCTCTCTCTCTCTCTCTCCCTCTCTCTCTCTCTCTCTCTCTCTCTCCCTGCTGTTGTCTGCCCGGTGGACAAGCCTGTCCTTTGTGAAGACAGGGCCCTGTAAACAATAGGAGGCTGCTGTAATTGTGGTTCCACTTGATTTCACCTCTCTATGAAAGCAGGCAAGCAGCTCTGGGGAAACAAGGGATGGACAGAGAAAGGAAGAGAGGTGGCAGGAAGTGTGAAGTTCTATAGCTTCCTTGTCAAAATGCCACTGAGCTATAGTCACATCCATGTTTATACAGCCCAAATCAGTTCACTGTTAGTCCAGGACGACTTTACCTGCTGTCTCCATGTTGTTCAAAATAACAGGCTGTGTCCCCATTTAAAGGAGATTTGATGTGATAAACTTATTATGTGTACATAATTCATAGAGTTTGGTCAACGCTCAACACTGCACTTCACAGTGGCTGCCTGTCAATCAAAAAGTGTGGGTAGGATGATGATGATGATTTATTTTTTCCTTTGGACTTTCTCACATCCGGATTAACCACTTTATGAGGCCCTGGAACAAAAATGAGCTGCTGATGAAACCACCTTTCCTTTTATTCTCTGTGCAGTCTATACAGTTTTTCTAAGCTGAAATAATAGCTGGCCCCAGGTTTGCATATTTGAGTATGCACCATATTATCACAAAACTGAAATAATAAAGGTCTTCTATAGTTTGACTTCACAAAATCTCCTGCCGTCTCTCGACTTCTTGGATGCTGTGCTTTTTTCCCCCATGCAGCTCTGATCCTGATCACACGGAGGCTACATTTTACATTCTGTGTCCTTGTTTACTAGGTTTAAGAAAAAAAACTCCTCTGAGGTTGACTTGTTTTGTTTATGTCTGTGAGATCAAATAGTTCCAACCAGTCACTAGAAGCCCTTCCTCCATTTTTTATTGTTGATGGTGCGCTTCTACAGGCTCATCCCTGTTCTCCGACGAATGGACAGATGAAAAAAAAGCTGTGTTGGAGTAGAGTTTGTCCGCTAAGAGCTGATTTTTTTTTTTCAGTTTGAGGCACTTGCAGCGCTCCGCCAAAGGCATGAGGTGCATTGGGCAGATAAGACCTTGTTCAGACAAGAAACAGATGCAAAAAAGGTGCATTGATGTGATGGAAGTTTTGACAAACTATCCCCACTGCCCTGTCCAAACAATACAAGTTGCATTCTTCCGTTACCTATAGGAACCAATTAGAAAAATGTGCCCTTCACTGCTAAATCACATCCAATGTGATTGAAACTTTGGTGTATATCAAGGAAAGACTTTCTTGACATGAAGTGTTGAAGAATAGAAAAGCTTTCCTGGCTGTAGGGTGAATTACTGCAGGTAGAGCGACATTTATGAAATAGATTTTTTTCATGTGGATTATTGTTTAATAATGTGTTGAGCTGAGACTCAAGTTAGCAATAGATAGATAGATAGAAACGTTATTGATCCGGAGGGAAATTTAGGCATCCAGTAGCTTATATGAAACATATGAAACACACAAGAATAAAAGAATAAAAACACAGCGGTGAAGTGTCTATCCACCAGAACTACTACAGAGAGCTGTCACTATGATGGAGTATGTGCAATGCAAGGTGATTATTGGAAATAAATATATAAACCAATACAAATACTAATTGTGAATAACGTAAAAAAATATTCGTAAGCGAGTATTTCATGTTTGCGTGTTGTTTACGTCCCCAGTGTGTACTCACATAGTCAGTAACTGACACTCCAGCAGCATGCAGGTGAGCATGGGTAGCAACGGAGAGGCAGCATCACACCTAATAGTCAATTTCACCCCGCCATCGCTGTGAGAAGTTGAATAGCCTTTTGGCCTGGGGGACAAAAGACTTCTTCGGTCTGTCTATTGAGTTGGACTGAGACTGCAGTCTACCACTGAACATACTCCTCTGCCTTGAGAATATGCCGTGCAGAGGGTGGTGGGCATTGTATATATAGATACCAGTGTTTACCCTCAGTCTTTATGGTGCAGCGCAAGCAGAACTCAAGTGATTTCCCCCATGGAAGGTCATTATGATCTCTGACTTCATGTGTTAGTGGGTAATCGTTGTCTGCCATAGGTAATTGTGGAAATGGTTTTCTGGCTCCCAGTGTGTACTTATCTTATGATCTCTGGGTTTTAGAGGAATTGTTGTCTGCATTAAGCAGACACTGATAAGGCACACAGTTACAGATTAAACCGCCGGAACAAGAGGATTAAAGTGCTTCCTTCCTCTCGGCACCTTCCTGTAAATAAACTCCCAACAGCTGGTTCAGCTCTGGCCTGCAGATAAAGTGTTGTATAGCTATTTAAAATGGATGCCTCTATTTGAAGCTCTAGCTTTGCACACTGTGTGACCAGGAGAAGACTCATAATATATTTAATCTATTAAAGAGTTTGGTGACTGCCAAGCTACAGTTTATAAACCCTTCAAAGTGGACTCAAGACACTGTAGTTTATGGACTGTTACAATGTGAACAACATATTCAGGCCAGTATTGTTGGCTGAGTTTATCACAAACTTATTGTATTGGTGTATATGTTGGCAGATAACCAGTAGTTTTTTTTTTTTCTCGGATGATTTATTTATGTGTTGGTGACCCTTATTTCTCCTTAACTGAAATATAAAACTTTTTTTGGCCTTATTTTTTGTTTATATCTGTGAGTTAAAGGGAAACCCAGGTTTCTGTCCATCACAGCTACACTTAAGGAAAATATTTAGCCGCTAGAAGTAGTGGCTAAATGTTGCAGAGATTTGGGAAAACGTGAACTCTGGCAAGAATGACGTTGATTGGGGAAAGGAAGACTCATATGGCTTTAGAAAAAAAATAAATCCAACATAAATCATCTCAAAATCTTAATTTAAATCTGACTGAAAGTAAACACATTCTGTCCCTTGGAAAAACCTCTATAGCTGTTTTATCTACAACAGCTGATTTCCAAGAGATACACTCCATGGTCAGCTGTATTCATACGTGCATTTTTTTACACTCAAATATCTATCTATCTATATATATATATATATATATATATATATATATATATATATATATATATATTGGAATCACATATTGATGGCTGAAGAGCAAAACCTCCTATCTGAAAAATGCACTTTTTTGAGAAAACTAAAAAAAAAACATGTTGTTTTTTTGCAGAATGGTATTTGTTAAGGATACCCAATACGTAATACACTGTTTTTGGACTATATATTAATATATTATGTGTTAACAATACCATAATAACCATACAAACATACAGTAAACAATACCACATATCCTTAACAAATAGCATTCTGCAAGAAAACTAGTTTTTTTAACCCTCCTGTTGTCTTCTCGTCAACCGTGCAACTTTTGTCCTCCTGGGTCAATTCTGACTTGGGAGGACAAAAGTCCACAGATGCTATAAACTTTAATAAAACACCCAAAATTCAATGAAATTAGTGATCATTACTTTTACTTGCAAAGTGTGTGGTCTGGAACCATCCATGTGATTTTCAGGCAATTAGATGAAAGAAATCCATATTTCTGATATAAAAACATTTGAAAACGGGTCAAATTTGACCCGAAGACAACAGGAGGGCTACACAAGTTTTCTCAAAAAAGTGCATCTTTCAGATAGGAGGTTTTGCTCTTCGGCCATCGATATCTGGCTCTAATCAATATTCAATAATCAATATTCTGTCCACCTGTGACTGCTTTATTGTACCTTTAGCTGCATTTTAACTGTATTGGTGGTATTTTAACTATATTGATCGAATTTGGCAGATTCAAGTGTTTACTTCTGGTCGACTAATCCTTTAATCAGACAGCAGCCATGTCATGTGCCGCTGCCTTTGATCCTCGAATGAATATTTCTCTTCTATCCTTGTCTACACTCCGCTAATCAATACTTGACTTTATTTCCTTATCAACCTGCTGTTCGTAGGCAATATGCTTTGGCTCTGCTGTATGGCTGTCCAAATGGAGCTGTCATTAATTTCATGCATCAGTTGCTACACATTCTCCAAAATTCTAGCATTGGGGAAGGCTGCATCCCCCTCAAGACACATTATATATTTAATGAAAATTTAATCAAATCCAATTCCAATTATACATGTAATGAATGTGGAGCTCAAGTGTGGCAAGCCTAGTAACCTTGGCAACCCTTCCTGTATACATTGACTCTTCAAAAATGGAGGTCACGCTGTCAGGCTGGCTCGGCATCAGCCAATTTAATAAGCCCATCAAACACAGTTTGGAAGAGGAGTCAGTTAAGTTTCCCATAGTCCTTACTTTCATCCATTTTAATTGGTTCTGAGCGGTCGGTGTTTATATTTAGCTTCCCCATAAAGATTTGATATGTAAGGAGTGTTTCTTCCTGCTCATCAGCAGACTGTACAACATCCAGAGTGATGTCTGTCGTCACGTTACGCTATTTTTCTTTGAGCTTCAACTCTTCTTCTTTGATGCATTGTCTTCCTTTTCCCCTGGATGAATACACACAGAGACACGTGGAATAAAAATGCACTGTGGGTATGGGATGGATGTTTACTGACAGAGTACCTTAATGGAACATGCTTTCATTAATGTGAATTGCAGCCTAAGCATCTTTATTGCCCTGAGCTCTATATTTCATTGGGTAGTGAAGGAATTGCATTATCTTGCTGCCTCTGTGCTGCTGCTACACAAAGAGATGAACAGGGGCGATCGGGATATTACTGTACTATAAAGCAAACTCAACATTAATGCGCAGCTGTAATTCATGATGTAAATGAACATATTTGCAGCTTAATGAGAAGCACTTGTGTTTTAAAGTGCCAGGTCTTAAGTGCTTCATGTTAATAATAACATGACTGTAACACACACACACACACACACACACACACACACACACACTGCCTCAGCAGCCGTGCAGATTTCTCTTTTGGTGTCACTTGTCCTGCCTCCCTGCCGGACATTGATCACATTTTAAAATGTGCTTATTTACTCTGTGAAAAGTATTTAAACGTAGTAAATGATGTAGTAAAATTGTCGGGCCTGTGTTATCGCTGTTCGGATATTGAGCATGAAATTGCATATGTGCATTGTGATGCATATTGAAATGGTGTTAGTAGGTTCAGGAAGTACTCTGCTGTCAATGAATTGTAGGGAGGCCGCAGGGAGGGCGTCATTGGTTTCTGAGTGTGTGTGTGTGTGTGCGTGGGTGGATGAGAGTTGTGTTGTACCCAAGCAGCAATTACCATGACTTGAGGCTGAAGCCAATGCAGAAGTACCTTAAAGTGCAACGCCACTGACGGCCGCTAGATACTGGCTCCAAAAAATCCCTGCCTCCAGTGAACTCCCATTCAAGTGTCAACGTCTCTCTAGAAATACTAAGTCAATAATTTTTTTAACAAGTTATTACGGTCTCAATCACTAAATTTTGTGTGCTGGTGGTTGTTTTGGGAATTATTGCTCTATTAATGAGATTCAAAGATGTATAGTAGTTTTGATATCTGCTCTATTGGTGTTGATTGACAGCTGTGATTGACAGTTGGCTCACTTGCTGCTCTCCCCGGTTGAGTCAGGCTATAGTAGCAATATTTCAGTAAGTTTAATATTACTTGATAGCTCCTCCAGCCAACAGTTAGCATAATTTAGTGAAAGTATCTAATGTTAGCCCAAGTGTGCTGAAATATTTTGGGAACTGGGTTTTACTGCTTGGTCTTCTTGTTTACTTTAGGTAATTTAAGCCCAGTATTGGCTTTTTGCTGCCAACCACCATTTATGCTCTAGCCTGATGTGAAATTTGAAACATGACACAAAATCAACAAACCACACAACTAAATAAATCTTTTATCTGTGCCTTCCAAAATGAACCATACCCTTATAAAACAACTCATATATACAGTTCCAGTCAAGTTTGGACACATTTTCTCTTTCAAGTGAATGGGAAGGTGTGTCTGTACTGTTCCTATAATTAACATGTTTATATTAACAATGGATCATATGACTATTTGTATGTCAAATGATTTGCTTGTAATTAGGAGCCTACAGAGAATCATAAACACAAAATGAGAATCGTACACACAAAATGCAGCATACAGAATGCTTAAAGCTCTTCACCAAAACACTTGTCTTATATCATAGCAAAAAGAACGACAAGGTCATATACAGATGCATACGGCCTGGAAACAGTTTTCCAAAGCACACTCTTAAGATGTGAGTCACTGCAAGGCCACTTCTTATCCCTAACACTGTCTGCTCTGTCTATGTGTCTACACTGGAGGCATTCAGGTACAGTGTTGAGTGTAGGTCACCTGTGTTTTGGAAGCACACAGAGCCCAATGGCTGTAGTCAAGCGCATGAAACTGAGGAAAAAAGACATGAAGCCTATAAAAATACGCTTCGGGCAGTATGTGGGCTGTGTGGACAGCTGTATTGATTAAAATAGAAGTGTACTGTTCTGTCAGACACACGTGACATGGATGACTGAAAGACGGAGCTGAGACGCTTTCAGTCTAGACAAGGTGTAAGTATGACAAAGGGTTGCATGCATCTTAAAGTTATATCAGACATTGATTCCAAATTTAAACCCTTACAGTAAATGTCAACTACAGAGGTTGAAGGTCTAGTTAGGTTTATATAACTTAATCTATTTGTTTAAAGTAAAGAAATATTGTCTTCATGGTTAAAAGAAACCACACTGACTGTTTAAAGGAAACAGAATGTGAGCCCCAGGTCTCTAATATCAAAGTCTAGTACTTTTGTGTACTTGGCAAACACATTAGTTCATGGTGGTTCCCAGTGACATTTAAGCCAGACCACACTATGGTAGTACCCAGATGTACAGGACTGTCGTTGCAGCCCATCCTCAAGCCCACCAGAGGGTCCAAAAACTGAATATTAATAATGGTGGGGGATGAAAACACCACAGTAAGTGTCCACAGAAAAAACTAAATAATTCATGACAGCAGGAATAATTACAGAAGTCATTCTTTAGATGATTTAATATTGAACTATTATCCTCAGGATGTTTACATATAAGTAAGAAATGCAAATACATATTGATTTGCATCTTCTTTCTGTTTTTAGTTTTTTTTTAATTAAAAAAAAAAAGGACATTTTGACATTTTAATAGAAACTAACCTTGTGCATATCTTAGTGCCTTGGTTGAGTGATGACATTAGTTATACAGTCAAGAATAAGAGATGTAGGGAAGAAGTAGCACATAAATTTCCATCATCATAAAAGGACACAAAAAGTCACCAGAATGCAAACAGGTCTCTACTGTTCTTTAAGATAATTTGTTTAAGCCACCTTCTATCTTCTTAACAATAACATTTACTCATTTCTGGACACATAGCTTTCATGCAGTAGCACTGAAATCTAATTAATTGACCGGCAAGTCAAAAGAAAACTGCTTCTTGAACTCCAGATGCATTACTGCAGGAAAATCAGAAATTTGCTATAACTAATTTCATGGAAATCCATGTCCTCCAGGCTAAATGCTATGACAGGCAGTCAATATTATTTTCCCACAGGACAAGCACAGGACAGATCTCTGCTGAGTTCACATTATGTCAAGATGAGCAGCACGGCCGAGACAGAAAGTTAACATGACGACTTTGCGTAAGCAAAAAAAAAAAAACAAGACAGAATAAAGCCTTGGAAAATCCTGCCATGCTCTGTTTTTTTATGGGCTTGTCACTGGCCATTAAATTTCACATTACTGAAGTGTTCTGCTTGACATTATTGAATGAGACTACAGTAGGAGCTTAAGAGACGAGAACATGTTTTTAGAAATTTATTATGCAAAGCAAAAAGTGAATCATGAGGTGTTGGGTTTACTCAAAGACGCCCATTTACAAATAACGGTTCAGAGCCCTGCAAATGGGACAGAAGACAGAAAGACAGACGAAATGTGAAAGTAAAAATAAAAATATGAGAAAAAAAAACAGCAGTCATGACAAAAACAACACTGAGCTCAGTTTAGTTTCTCTGCAATCTCTGAATCCATCGGCTATTGTCTGACAACGATTTAGCCTCTGGGGGCTACAGCCAATGTTTCGGGACAAGACTTCCTCATCTGTGTCATTGTTTACAGTCCGATTAGCAACTTGAGACGTGAGAACGACTTTTACGACCGCATGGTTTCACAAGTAGCCAGTTTAAACTCACTTAACATTTTAAAATAACTATAACGACTTTGTTTAAGGTATTTGATTTGCAAAGGCGCTATTGGCGCACAGCGTTTTTGTCTGATATTTTTATTTGCAGCCATGTCTATAACGAGACCACCAGTTCTGTTTTTGGCTTCTTCGTTGCTATGATTGTAGTGTATTAGAAGCTCTTTGGTTACATACGGCCCCGGGAGAATCACCAATTCCTGTAATTTTTTCAAAGGCAACTGTATAATCCACTTTGAAAGCAATTCATTTCTTTTACTACACGAGTCAAACGTTCCTCCACACAATACACAAAAATTGATACTTTTTGTTGGTGTTTTAGGTCCAGACGACATTTTAGCCAATGTTTTCTGCCTCTTTCGCCCCCCACACGGACTTTTGCAACCAAAGCATGTTCCTGTAGAAATCGCTGCCTACATTTCATATGCCATCCCCGCTCAAACGTGATTGCTCAATACTACTCAGACTACAAACGGAAACCAGAACAGTTCCGATACCAAAATCTTGTCCCTTGTCTACAGATCCTGCAATTCATCTGCAGATGTCTGTTTATAGAAATTAGTTTCTTTTTTACAATGATGGAGATTGATCAGATAAAGTAACAGAGAAACAAACTGTCATCAAACTAAATTGGTGAAAAGATTTATGTGCTGGAAGAGAGTGTTTTGTGTGGAGGAAAAGTTTTTTAAAGACTCTGGACAGATGCCACTCAGTCAGCTGATGGGCCCACTGTAGCACACTCTCAACCTGAGTTAGTAAGCAGGTGGACACAGAGATTAAATTATAAAACTGTACATCATTATACAGACATTACTTGTATCTTTAAAGGAGTGCTGAGTGATTTTGCTATGAATTATCCTGGAGATCTTTCCTCAACCTTAAAGACAACATATGTGACACTGATTATTGGACTACACTGACACTAACACAATGACTATGTGTTAGTTTAAACTGTAATTATTCTGTTGTTTCATCTTTGTTAAAATAATGGCTTTTTTGCCTTTTAGACACAGATCTCTTATGGGAAAGTTCCATTTTGACTTTAGGGCTGCAACTAACAATTATTTTCATTATTAGATCACTCTGAAGATTATCATACTAATCGTTTTGTTAGAAAATTGTGAAAAAATGCCTGTTATAATTTCTTAGAGCTGAAGGTGGTTTTATCCAAAAACGAAAGATATTGAGTTTACTATCATGTGTGACACAAAAAAAGCTTAAAATCCTCTCATTTGAGAAGCTGCAAACAGCAAAGTTTTGCAACTTTCTTTAAACACTGACAAAAACGATTAGTTACTGATTAATTTTCTGTCAATCCACTCATCAATTAATCGACTAATCGTTACAGCTCCAGTTCAAACATAACTTTCGAGACCGGGTAATACCGGACATAACATACAAAATACGAGGCAGCAGATTGTTTCCCACATTATGTTTCTAAGCTGTCTTGTCTGGTACAGAGACAGAGTTGTCAGACCAATTTCTAGCCATTTCTACAAAAGTAACGTAGCAATTTATCTGTTTTGTTTCATTTTCAGCATCTTTAGCAGGCAGCTGTTTTCTGTGAGAGCTCTAAAAACCCACTGTACGCTACTTGCCCAGGCAAAGTTAGTAACTACCTGGGGAGCATAGCTAGTGGAGCATTTAGCTGGGGAGATGAATAGTGTTAAAAGAAGCCAGTGTTAACTGTTAGCTTAAAAGGTATGTCATTGTTGAGTTTATAGCTTTTTTCTGCTGCCACCAAATGGCCAAAAAACTCACTTAATACAGGTTTAAGGTGTCGCAATCAAAGCTTTGTTCCTATTCTGTCATGCTATGATTGGTTTGTACACTTTACACACAGGTTCTATGTAAAAATGCTGTAATTGCATTATTTTACTGTTAAGGACTGATTTTATGTTAAGTATGTGCTATATTTCTACTGACACAGCAAACCCGCCACCCCTCACTCCATATTGACTCAGATTCTTCCACTGTGTCTGTCATTAAAATAGCTTATAATAGTGTCCTCTATTCTCAGCGGCATCAAATCACTCAGTGGTCCTGTAATATTTTAGAGTGAGTGAGGTTTTGCAACAATAAGAGCAAAACCCCTGCTGTGTCTAATAATAGGCCTTAGTAAGATATGAATAAAAGGAATTTACTTGTTTTATACTAATTACCATCCAAGTCATGTATTTTCTTAAAGAGTAATCACTATCTCTTATGACACACATGCTCAAACATATTATACTACACTCTACGAAATGTCATTAACTATTAGTTTGATCCTTCACACTTCAGAACGGATTACATTGAATTTCACACTAGGTCAGAGCTACTTAAGATACATGATTAATATATTTACATTTGAATAAATATTTGAGGCATCTGGATGTCTGTCTTATCCAGAACAAATTACAATAAGAACAGCAGTCCAGGAAGCTAAAATTAGGAAATTTTGAGCATGACGAGCTACTAGAAGTGAAGAGCCATAAATCAGAGACAGCAGTAGAAAGGAATATATTTATGTAAAACAGGAAAATGCTTGGCAAAAAACAGGTTGTCATCGCCTTCCAATATGATTTATATGAGCGTTTTCTGATGTGGTACTCCTTCTGGCTAGGCAATAATGTTTGTCAGTGTTTTCTAAAACCGTAACAAATGACTGTTGATTGATATGAGTCTATGGTTGAGGTTTGGTTAGGTTTAGCACAATAACTACTTGGTTAAAGTTATGGAAAGAGCGTCCATGGTTAAAAGAAACAGTTGTTTACTATTGGTTAGAAAATTAGATGGAACCACAGTTCTACAGAGCCTTTTACCCTCATTATTCCCATACTAGAGGTGTGTAAATGTAAACATAGGTGATCTTAAATGTGTGACAAATGCCAACCAATGCTGAAAAATCCGCTATGTTATGTATATTTCATTACTCTGAGTCTTCTGCTGAGATATCAGACAACCAAAGAAATGTTCTCTACTACATTACAATTCTGCACCTAAATTTGTGACTTAGTTCTTAATGAGATTGTGTCCAAAATCACTTTGCTCAGATTGAACATGAAGCAAATGCTGTGGACACACATTAATAGTTCAAGGCAGTGCAAAGTGAGGAAAAAGAGCACCTCTTCACTGAAAATGTTACAACTTTACCACAGAAATTTGCACAATTCCAAGGCTTCCACTTTACCTACAGATACAAAAGGCATAAGGAGAAAAATAAAATACTACCACAGCTTCTGGTAAGTGTTTACCAGTTAGAACATAAGGTGTTTATGTAAATAAAGAAAATAAAGCAAGGCATATATTCACTTTGTGTTTAATGTGAACACATCTTGTGTTGAGTAATTGTACATTTATGCACTTTAGTGGCTTAAAAAAGTCCCACAATTTATTTAAACTTGTAATTCCCATAACATTTACTGCTTTTTGCCTAAAATCCCTTATTGCATTTCCTCATGGTAGAAGTGTTAATTACTGTTATGCGACATTACTTGTCGGTGATCCGTACTGTATTTCAGACACAGCTCTACATAGTTCTTAGTTGTGACCTGGTCATCGTTGGTCCCAGTAATTCTGTGAAATAGGAAAATAACCTCAGTCATGCCTTCAATCCTCCTGTTACTCCGTGTTCTTCAGTGCGTTGACAGTGCAGAAGCCATTCTGAGTGTGACGATCGCTGTCTGTAGTTCTGATGATCAGTCATTATGCTTCATTAGCCCAGTGCTCCGGGGGGTCACCTCGACATGTCCGAGCCTGACACCGCATCACTCTATTATAATCACTAATTAGACCAAACCTGACAGAGATGTGCTTCATGCTCACATGAGGCTGTTGTTATCTCCAGGAGATTCACGGAGCTTACTACTGTCAACGCTGTAACTTCCCTGTGACACGATCATTTATCACCGGATATGGTTATTGCATTTTGGAAAAAAAACAGAAACCCTAACTTGTAGATCTTATCAATCTGTAATGGTTAGTAAATGCCATTAATTATTCTGCGAGAACTGTAATTTGTTTTTCATTCAACCCACCAAACAACAGCTACGACACCTGATTTTTGATGCTAGTGTAAAATAAGTCAAAATTTATTGAAGCCAAAAAGTCCAAACATTTTTAAATTAAAGCTGCACAAGCATTATTTTTAATTAACATTTAATCAAATGACTCAGAAGGTCAAACAGCTCCCAATGCAGTTATTAAATGTGAAAAAAAAATGACAGACGCATTTATAGGATATGTAAGACAACGTTCTGTGAATATGTCCAATGGTAATACATTTAACCCATACAGTAGGCTACAGGCAATAGTTTTCGTATTGATTTTAAAATTCAACCAGGTCTTGCACCAACCTCTTTGTCTTAGATAACGTTTTAACCAGAAATGCCCCTCAGGTCATGGTGACCATGATGAGGCAGCTTTTGGCTTTTATGCTCTGAGCTTCCTGAAGATCTTGCCTTAGGATCTGAGAGCAGCCATTTCACTTTTATCTTCTTTCACATTAATGTAATAACTCCCTTCTCTCCCTCCTTTCTACTGTCTTATTCATTTGTCAGTCACCTGTAAAGCACTTTGAACTGCACTAACTTGTATGAAAGTCTTCTATACAAGATGGAAAAAAAGCTGGCCGAAAAATCGAACACCTCAAGTTTAGAAACTTCTGGCTTCAACTTTCTTCCCTCCTTTGAGTGCCTCTGCTGCAATGCATTTTTGACGAACATGCCTCCTTCTTTCCAGTTTTACCTGCTGCACCCTGCTTTTGGAAGAATTTATAGCCCAATACACATGAATGTAGTAACATACGTGAGTCAGAAGAAGATAGACTTGCAGCCTAATACATTTAGATACATCCTTGCATCTTTAATTTACTTCTTCCTCATATCCAGCTTTCTTTCCTACCTTACCTCTATCTTTATCTCATTTGTTTCCTTTTTCTTCCTTCGTCCCTTCCTTACCTCCTTTTTATTATATATATATATATATATATATATATATATATATATATATATATATATATATCACATGTCGAATAAAAGATGTATAACCTGCATAAAGAGGCTTAATCACAAGCTATTACACAGTTTATTTTATTATATATAAGATATATGATGCATTTTAATCACAAGCCATTACACGGCTGCTGGAGTAAACAGCTTTATTGATTAAAACTGAAGAATTTCTTTACCGTCAGATGAGCATGAGACATATGAGACATATGACTGAAATACGCAATTGAAACGTGTCTGGTGTGGACAAGATGTGACCCTAATTTAGAAACGCGTTACTTTATTTTATTATAGTAAAAAAAAAAATGTTAATCTAGCTGGAAAAGCAGATGAACCTGCTCAGCAGTGATCCCTGAACACATTTTTCCAATAACCTGAATTGCATGTGTGTGTGTGTTGTACTGGAAATATTAATATGACATTACACTTTCCACATTTAGACCATTATCCGCAGAACATAGATAAGGATTTATTACTTATTCGGCTTGACAGTTTTACACATTATCCATCAATTCAACTGGAGCATCTGTCAGTTTATGAAGTACTTCAACTCTGTAATTTCACATTGGCCTACGGACATTAAACAGCTTTAATTTGCGGTTGCGGCCATCAGTGTTTTGATTGTGTTGCTCTCTCTTCCATCAGCTCACATCCATTAGCACACTGAATATTTAATCATGTAACTCTTCTTCTGTTATGTAGCCCACTTTTCATAGGCCTTCACATAAACTCTTACACATCCCACCAGCACTGTTGACATTCACCTCTACTTTATGGTTCAGTGTGGGGAGGAAATCCTTGGGAAGAGAAAAGCTAAATATTTTCTCCCAGTCGCTTCGGGGCTTCATGAGCAACACTCATTAATTAAGGGAAATATATTAGTCATGACTCCCACCGATGCTTTTGCATATTAATGAGGAGTGTGTGTTTGAGTGAGTGTGTACCTTTTTGTGGAGGCAGCCTGAGGAGAAGTCCTGCCTGGCACTTAAAGATGCATTTCATGGTTTGATAAAAAAAAAAAAACATACTTTATCTGTGCAGATCTATTGTAAATCCCCACTGCAGCATCCTCAAATGTTGCTTTCCAATATATTGTTTATAATCAACTAAAATCATGTTATATTCTCATTGAAGATCCCGTAACTGTAGCTTAATCAGTCTGATAAGCTCAGCGGTTGAATCAATAAACACCTTGCCAAAAATCAATTAATCCCATATTTATAAGCAACAGGGAGATTCATTATTATTATTTCATGTTGTTATAATTATGTTCTTTTTAAAAATGTATGAATAAAAAAAAAAAAAAATTCCTTTTCCTCTAATAGCGCATTACCATTTAAGCAGGGTTATGGTGGCCTCAGGTCAACCGCAGAACAGCCTCATTAGGATCTATCGGTGTGGGGCTCGTTAGCGGAACATGTAGCGTGTCATGTGTAACATGTTAGCGTGATGCAACTGTGATTACCTTACTACAGCAGACTGATGCAGTGCTGAACTGTGGACTTAAGAAACTACAGCTGACAGAAATCATTCACTCATTCACTGTTGATCACAATAGGACGCTTATGAGTCCTAATTAATCAGTATTGCAGAGATGTATTTTACATGTCTGTCATCTCAGGAGCAGAGACGAAGCATGTGTCTTTTCCACATATTTTGATATGTAACAGTAGGGAGAGGAAAGGTGTAAATAATAGAATATATTTCATTTAGCTGCTTTGGTTTCAGCGTCCTGGTTTTGTGGATCCTGGCTTACTCTCACACTGGTTGTGTTCACTACCTTGTTCACTCACTCACTACTCTCTATATAATATACATTCAATAGTGAGCAGTAAACTTACTAATCATCATCTGTTTGCATTGTCATTGGCAGCTCTGTGGTCGTACAACGGTAATTTTGCATCTATAAAATGCAGGGTATGGCATTGTGACATATTGTAGTAGATAAATATATATGCTCAAACACTAATAAAATGGGTAGAGTGAGGGTACATATGTGAGGGAGCGATTTTGGACACACTTATTAGTAACACCTGTGCTTCTTCTACTGACAAGTCAAAATGTCTACTGTGGAGAAAGGTCTATAGTGGTATTTTTAGAAAAGGGAAGCATTCATATTGTGTATTTTGTATGTTTCATTGTGGAACTTTTTGAGTGCACCCCTTTGTGTGCACATATTGAACAAACAATTTGGAAATGTGGATGCTCAAATACACAAACTAAATATGCTATGTGGAAATACTAAACAATTTGGGAGCACAGACGTTGAGCAGGGCAAACTACTCCTTATGCTAAGGAGTAGTTTGTTTATATGGATTATTACTATAATACATGGGTCACTGTTGGAACCCATTGTAAATCCAAGCTACTTTTCTGAGCCACCTTTTAAGCTTCAGAAGTTTTCAGATGAGTATTCCTTAAACTTTCTCCAAGGTCCTCAGCAGATGTGGTGAACCATCAAAATCTGAGAGAAGTCAAGGATATTTAGTAGAACGAAAAGATACATTATTGCTATGCAGCAACGCATATACATTTCTGATGGAAAGACTGATCTTTAGTGGAAGGTCTTTAAGTGATGGTTCATCAAACACTGCCTGCAGTAACTAATCCCACTCTTTATTCCCTCTGCTCTTTAGCTAACAGTGGTAACCAGCAGAATATTAAACACTGGCCCTGAGCACGGACTTTACAAATACAGCACAGTGTACCACCATGTTCTTGAGTGAGTCAGCCATAATTTCATACTGCTGACCTTGCACTGTTTCGTACGATACAATAGTGTCTCGCTTTTTACAGTCATAGAATTTACTCAGCTCATGACGGATCACCTAAACTTTCAACCCAAGGATAAGAGAAATAAGAGAAATAGCAATTGCAAAGTTTAAATATGAAATAACAGCCCTTCTCTCTGTTGTCAGCATGAGATACCTCAGCTGATGTAATACCTTTTTTCTGTGCTGACTTTTGATATTATAGTTTTAATGAGTTATGAAGCATTCATCGGTTTTACGTGAAAGTTACATAGCACAGCGAGATGCTTTATGTATGAGTATGAAGCAAAACATCACATGGAATGGCATATTTTCATGTCAGTTTCAGGTCACAGCCATATAATTATACTATGAGGAATCTGATACTTTTTTCCCCCTTTCTGGTGACTCCAACTAAAAGAGTTGCTGGATTTATTTATTTGATGGAAGGAGAGTTGTGCCATCTACGGTGCAGATTATTATTTATAGTTCAGCAGCGGATATCACTCACCGATAGAACCACCACAACATGTCATACTTTAATTATATTCAGCCACATTAATTATGTTTACATTCCTTTATTTACTTTGTGATACAAGTGACAGTGTAAAGGTGTTGCCCTGGCTCATTACTGTGATGGAGAGCGGTGATAGCAGTGAGCGGTGGTGACACGTGTTACTGAAAAGGAGAAGATAACTGAAAACTTTTCCCAACTTGCCTCATGTTGTCTTCACAATCAACAATCCGGCATCAGAAACATGTAAGATAAAACACAAGCATCCCGAGCTGACAGTTCTTAAGGTCTCCGTGTGGTATCTTTGTAGCTGTGGTCTCATATTTAACCATTTAATAATATTATATTGGGACACTGAGGCTTTTTAAGGAACTGCCTTCCTGTAACTGATGTAAACTTTCTGAAATTAGTGGTCTGAAAGCTTCTAGAGAGGTCAACTTGTTTACATGATTTTGTGAATGTTAAGTGTATTTCTTGATGTTCTGTCTCACTAGTCACCAGTGTCTGAGTCAACATCGTTACACTAATTGACGCTGATACTGAGCAATCAGTCAGCACACCTGGTACGCATCAGCTGTTGCTACTAACACCTGATGGTGATTTTCTAGTAAAACTGGAAGCCAGAAAAAAGCAACTGTGCCTCTGTCTTTGTCACTGTGCCTCAACCTTCATGTTATAATATCCATTTCATATTCATTTTGAAGGTTGCCAAGCAGGACTGGAGCCAGATGCATAAAACTCTGTGTAGTTTCATGAATAAAACTGTGTGTATGCACAAAGCCAGAAATATGCATACACGTTCTTTTTCGTCAGATTTATAAAGCTATGCGTGTCGATGGTTGTGTTTCATAAATTTCAGTATATTGAGGAACTGGGCACACATGCACGAGTCTCATTTCCACTCCCACAATTAGCCATAAATGGATGAAGACACGCCCTGAACCAGCTGTTCCACCGGTCTGTCCACCTGTCAATGAAACAAACGGGAAAGAAGTGCCGTTTCACCGATTGTGTTGCACTGGCAAGGTTCTCCAACAGAAGAACAGCTAGCATAACACACAGCTGTGCAGCTCTTTATACCGTCTATATCATTAATTCATCACATGGACCTCTAAACCATCGTCAGCAGTAATATCTCAGAAATGTAATTAATGATTATTTTGCAGCACTCATATCTAAACTGACTTTACAAGGTATGTCACAACTAAGGATAAAATAAAACAAATGCACAATACAATGTTGACTCCTGTGTAAATTAAAAGAATGATAAATTATATTTATATCACACAAAAGTAATTAATCGATGTTATGTTTATAAATGTGCCTTTGATTGGCATTTTACTAATCTCTGTGTAAACACACAAAAAAAAAAAAATCACACAATCAGTGCAGCTGGTTATCAACCTAAACAAACAATGTTTTACTAAAAGATTCCATCTCTCACCTTATATTTCATCTCCACCTCATCGCCTCATCCTCAGATCGCTTTAGAAAAACATGTGCACGCGTGGTATGTGTGGTTTTTGTGCATACACATGGTTTATACATCTAGCCGTTGGTGCCTGGAAGCATGGATGTTCAGAAAGCTGGCTGATGACAGGAGAAAAGCTCAGCTGTGGCCTCGTACTTTCAGCCAATTAGCTTGTTGACTGTCCTCAGTTCAGCAGAGTTTCCATGGCTTCTGAGCTCAAAAGAAATGAGCAGTTTTTCCTATGACCTCTCCATCTTTTACACACAACTAACACACACACACACACGGGTTTACTTAAGTCACTTTTGGGTATTCACATAGACTTACATTCATTCTCAAGAGACTTTCCCTCACCTTAACCGTAACCACTACTTGCCCTAACCTTAACCTAACGCTAACCTTAACCACCACCATACACACACACAATCACACACACAAATAGCTACTCTGACTGTGGAGTCTCTCTCTCTCTCTCTCTCTATCTCTCCCTCAGAGCATGACGAGTGCGCCAGTGGCCAAAATTCATGTGATGAGAATGCCATCTGCACCAACACCATCAGAGGACACCTGTGTACCTGCAAGCCAGGCTACGTGGGCAACGGCACCATCTGCAGAGGTAAGTTCCTGCCCCGGAACATCCCCTCAAGCATGTAGATACACACACACACACACACCAAATACAGACTAAAAACCTCCCTCCACATCCTCTGATGGTGACTGAACCTCTGCTCCGTAACATCATGGTTGGTCTGGTTCACTCCTTCTTCACATGACCTAACCAGGCAGCAGCTGCCATATGATGAGATGATGAAAATTGATTCTGGGCCTGTTTCAGCCTGTTTTTCCACATGTGTGCCTCCTCCCCCTCACTGCTCACCCTGCTCCCTGTTGACCCGTTGCCCCACCAGGTGCCTCACCCGATTGGCCCTACAGCAGTGTCTGTGGTGGTGTGTGTTGTTCATACAGCACTGTGGACCAATATATATATATTTATGCAAAAAACAAATGAAATCTCTTTTTAAAAGCCTCCATTCAGTCTGCTGATCATAGACCTTTAGAGTGTGCTTAGTGTATTCCAATCCAATAGCTAAAGCACTTGTGGGTTATGTGCTATAATTTCCACAAAATGAAAACAGGGACAGTCAATGATTAAAAGTGGAAAAGTGCCTCAGTGAAAGAAAATTAATAATTCCCGAAATGGATATTCACCACTCACCCACCACAGCACTGTAGGCATTAATTTGCAGATTTTCAGATCAAAACTCATTTAAATTGACCACATTTGTCTGAAAAGTAAAAGTTTTTTAGACATCTCGCTGACATATCCTTTGCTTTAACAGCCTTTCAGTGACTATATTTCAGTGCAGTTAACAGCTGCACCATGTTGAAATACAGTCATTGAAATTCATTTTCAGTACTTACAGGGAGCCTATATTTTGTGGCATACAACATATTGCATTTAATATTAATGATCCCAATCATGTTTTTTTTCATTTTATATTTCATTTTGAGTATACAGTATGCCCATACCAAGAGGAATATTTATTTTTTTCTGATGCAATACTGCACGGTGCATACTCACACCTTGGGGCTGATAGTTTACTATTATCATATATTGATCTTTCATTGGAATAATATTGTGATTATAAAGATAAGTTTGAGCAATAAAATTATGTTGCTCAAACTTTGCAAACTTGCTTTTTGTTTTGGTTTGAAATATGTGCAGTGCTTTGTCTTATGTAAAGCATACTAGTTGAATACAGTTAATTGCATTTTCATTAATTTGTTTGCAATTTTATTGTGATTTTGACATCAATATGGGAAAGTATCATTTCTAATATTGTGATACTGGAATATATTGGCCAGCCCTAGTTAAAGCCTACCTACATTAAATTGCTGTTTCATACCAACTGCAGGACTTCGATTCACCTGTGAAATGCCACTGAAATAGATTCAAATTGACAGTTTTTTTTCTACCAAAATACTGCAGACGCAAAATGGGTGCAAATGGGAACATTCTGTTATAACTGTGCCACCTGTTACTTAGTTTCAGTGGCTTGTCATAATAAATGGAGATGTGTTGCCAATAAACATTGACTATTGGCCAGAACTATCCATTTTCACTGGCAGACAAATTCAGAAATGGCATCTTTAATAAACTCTGCAAGCGCATGTTATTGAATAAACAAGTAGTCAGTTTTCTTAAGAGTGACTTATTGCTGTTTTATTATAGTGGAATTTGATTTCCTATATAGGGGAAGCTGTGCTGTGTGTTTAACAACTCCTTTATCAAACTAAACAATAAAATAAAATGTTTTATTATCAATTACATGAAAAGCAAATTGAGAGCTTGCAGCGGCATGTTTTTCTCTATTGTAGCTCTGTGACCTCATGTTAGGTGAGTGAATATTTTCTGAGGGCTGTGAAGCTATTTATATGCCTTCTGACGTTCTTAAGTGTGTGTGCATATGCATGTAGTCATGTGACCTCTGGTTTTAAGGTGTATGTTCATGTGTTCAATCAGCTATGTTCTGTATGAACTATGTTTAACTGTGTATTTGCACTGAAGGCTGCCACAGTGGGACAGTTGCTACTGGTTCAGGGGAGATGAAGCAGGACAGTCGATAACAGTCCATGTTGGACCCTTATGGAGTCTGAGGAGACTCATTAGAGAGTTGGCAGCCTCTACAAGGCAGTGGAGTGTCATCACCCAGGGAGCTGGACTCCCCTCGCCACCTGATTATTAACAGCCATGTTTACACTGGAACCACTGGAGGTGAAGAGACCAAAAACACACCGTACATCTTCAGTTTTCCAAAGTTCGGTCTTTGGCTAACTAATCTGGAAGTCTCTCAATATACAAGAGACACCTGGCCAAATGGCAGCAAAAATAGATAACATGGATAGGGTTGTGTTCCTGAAACCATTTACATTTTGGATCCAAGCTAAAATACAATTCTCAGAATTAATCTTTTATCTTCATTCTGTATTTACTAGCAAAGTGTAATGTATAAAACATCCAGGTTACCATTTAGCTAAAAAAACAGATATGCAATATATCTGGAAGAACAAGAGTAATTGAACGTACTGAGGATCTGAATGTTTTATTGCCATGTTTTAGTTATGAAATATGGCATTTATTATGTATAACTCTTGTTGTTAAAAGTTATTTAAAGCTAAAACTACATACACTTGATGAGGAATTGGAGAAGATATGGATTTGGTTAGTAGATTTGATACTTGATTCAGATTTGATCAAACACTATTGAATCCCAACCCTAAGACCTGAGAGACATGGAACAGTTAGTAAAACAGTTACATTCCTCATGAAGCATTTCACAAAATTCACATAACATAATCCAAACTTGTCACATGCACCACATAAACTGGTACAGGAACTGTTCTTATAGAAGGTATAAAATTAGTAATTGTATGATCTAAATTAGAAAATTGATTGGAGAATAAGTTAACAAGACTAATGCATCAATGCATTAGTCATCAATTGCTGCCCCTAGCACCAATAATAAACTCTACGCTGCAGTGCGTCAACAAGAAGACATAGTTGTTACCTGGATGTAACTCCAGTTCTATGAGTGCAGTGCAGGACAACGAAATGCTGTGGGTGATTTGTCTATTGTAGTTGTCTATTTTTTATTAATAACTTGAAAAATTAATAATCTGAGCAATGAGATTATGTTACGAAAGCAGCAGATCAACCAGCAATTAATAAATTTTTGCCATAGGCACAATTGAAATTGTAAAAATACAGTGAAAAGCAAGCAATAAACTGATAAATAATGTCTGTAGTTGGGCCAACATTATATTGAAGTACAAAACCGCTTTTACTCTGGAAAAAAGGCATTTTTTTCAGGGGTGGCAAGGTAGAAAATAGGACAGTGGCATGAAATGGCGTGAGGCAATGTGTCGATGAGTGCTGGCATGCACCTAGCCACCACCAGTGTGGGGTTGTATGAAAATAATAGGGGCGGCTGTTTTGACACACGCCGTTTGGCAGTGGTGCATTTTAGCCTTAAGAATCTCCCAGCATTCAGTGCCACAATTCAGCCGTACTCGAAAAATTGGTTTGATACACAGCCCTACTCATTTCTAGTGCTTAATTTGCAAATAAAGAGATCCCACAGGCTCACAAGAAGCCTTTTCATGTAATTTTCATGACTGTGTGCTTATGCTTGGCTGCTGTCCAAGAGATGGGAGTATCATTAAGCTTAATTAGAGTTTGATTTTCCAAACTACTTAAACATGATCTCAATAAACTTTCAGCAAAATATCTTGCATCATGGGACATTAGGCGCTGTGAAGGGAGCCAACAGCACCAGATGTGACCAGTTCTTACAGTCAACCTCAGCACTGGTTGAGGCTCAGAGATCCAGACGGAGCAGAAATCTCCAGCAACACTGAGCTACTGCACTGCTTACATGCAACCACTGTAAAATGACGTTTTTGTTTTTTTCATTTGTCTTCCTGTGACTTTCTGAAACCTGATATTTAAATGTAACTCTATTAACAACAAACTTGAAAGTCCCACATGTCACATCAGTCTTTGAACATGGCATAATAAAACCATAATCATCTAATGACAAAAACAAATAAGTCAACACCAAAATCTAGCTCCACTGCCTGCTGGGCTGAGAGCTTTTTGAGATATTCTGATCATCTTTCCACTTATTTAACAGAAGTAAAAATCAAAATATGGACAATCTTGGCCCTCTTGCGGATGTTCCACCATGATTTCTCACTCATTAAGTCTTGTTATGTATCTGCACCGCTGCTCATCACCGTGACGACTAATAATGTTGTAATTAAGAGGACAGGACAGAGGAAACATGTCAGTCATACCGATGATTAGCGAGGTAAAGTGTGTCATATGCTGCTCTGCAGGTGGATGTCTGTGTGTGCGTGTACATGTGTGATAGATGGAGAATGCCTGCAAGGGGGGAAAGAGATAGACCAAGAAAAGAAGAGTGAAAGGAAGAAAGCAGAAGTTAAAAAGACGGAAGTAAAATGCAGTGACGGCGGTGGCAGAAAATGAAGTAGGTGTGTCCGACTGAACCCTACCCCTCTGTAACACAGGCATTAGGATGGGCGGCAGGTGGGAGGCAGGTCTAGGGAGAGATCAATGCAATTTGCAAAGTGCTTTCCACACAATTTCTGCATCTGGATTGTCTCCAGGCACATGATACACACACACACACATATATACACACTCAGACCGTACACAACCTGGCTGTACTGCTAGCTCCACATTTTTCACTCTAGAAGAGTCACAGCCAATGTGCAAATGACAGAGCAGGAGAGAAATTACTGAACATGGTGGAAAGATTCTGCTCATGTTAATGCTAGAATATGGAATACACTATATGGTATACAGCCACCAGAACTAAGTACATGGACACCCAACATTATACCTATATGTGACCTATATGTGTTCAACAAAACCATGAGAATCTGGCTGCTGGTATTTGCTCCAGGTCAGCCATTAGGGAGGTCCAGGACTGACAGCCAGTACAGCCTGGATCACAGTTGGTGTTCCTGTTCATCCCAAAGATGTCTGACATGGTTAAACAGGGCTCTGTGCAGACCAGTCTAGTTCTTCCACAGCAAACTGGAGTAACCATAACTTTATGGAGCTCATACACAGGGTTAGGGTCATGTTGAAACAGGAGATGGGCCTCCCCAAACAATTAGAAAATATTGGGAGTGTACTGATGTCTAAAATATATTTCTCTTTAGTGGAAATAAGGGAGTAAGGATAAGCTCAAACCATGAAAGTCAGCTCTAGACCAAAAGTAAATGGCCATATACTGTAGATAAAGTATAATCAGCCAGTATAGAGAGAACACTCTTGACAGTGCCAGTCTTACTTACTGATGATATTTCTCAGAAGCAGGTGAGAAAATTCTATATTTTTTAATAATGTCATTAAAACTTCCTATGTCTTACCTATCCTATTCTGGCCAATTAGTATTATGCAAGCAGGGAGTTGGAGGAATCAGCCTCTCTTTCCCCCTCCCCTCGAGATCTCATTACTGTGTGATGGAGACAGTGTTGGCCAATCGACCTGTTCCTTCACAGGATTCAATATGTGGAAAAAAAATTCTCTTTGTTTAACATGGAGATGGGAGTCACTCATGTTGTGTGGTACAAAAAGGGTGGTAAAACCATAATAAAAACAACAATGAACTATAATACTAGTACACTAATGGTACCCTTTGCTGCACGAATGAACAGCAATGCTACAGTAAATAATATTGTAGCTGTAGACTTGAGACATGGATAAAAATTGCCATTTTTTTTCTGAATCAGATTGTTACTCAGAACTAAGCCGGACAAAGCCAGCTGGTTAGTGCACTTGGTAATCACATGCGTATGGCTACAAATTATACTCCGTACCTGCCCAGTTCCTAGCTCCTAGCAGGCCTGCAGCTGGCCCATGCCTCCCTGCTGTGACCGGGATGATTGCAGGGGCACATAAAGAGTGGCCTCCATCTCAAGAGCCAATTTTACTGCTATTGATCGTCTGGGCTGACTTGGAAGTGAGACAAAATGAGGGGTTAGGAGTCTTTCTATTTCTACCTTTACTTACTCTTTCTTCCTGCTCCCCCTTTTGTATTGCAATTCCCTTGGGGGAGAAAAAAGGCTTCCATTATGTCATCTCCCTCAGAGCACAATAAATGGGCCACAATAGTTCAATCAGAGCAAGGCATAAGATTATATATCGGCATTGTTCCCGCTGCCAGCCTAATGATCAGCAGCCTATTACAGAGCCTTTGTCGACTGCAGAATGAGTGAGCTAATCTTGTTAATGGTCCGTTTCATTCCCTAGGACTGGTTTGTATAGACAAAGGGGTTTTAAATAGAGAGGATTTGAGTAGCGAGTCTAAACAGCAGCGCAGAGGACAAAGGCATTGACTCGTGCTTTTCTCATCTTGCTATCAGAGCTAATCACAGAGGAACCATGTTGCAAGCAGCTAACAGTGAACAGTGAAACCCAGGGTAATGTATTCTGAGAGATGGAGGGAGGGGGGGGATGTTTGCTGCAGGGAGGGGAAAAGAGAAGTGTGGGGGGGGTGGGGAAGGGGGGGTTTGTTGGATTCAGCCTTCATTTCCCCTACAAGTCTGAAGCATTTAATTTTCTGTTTACATAATTATTGCTCCCCTTCATCTCTTTTTGATAGGAACAACACATTTAGCGGTTTCTCTGCTGTGTAGTTCTGTGCTAGAGGGCATAGTGTTTTACAACATTTAATTGGGTGAAAACCACACTATCTGAAGCTATGATTAATTGCAAATGTGGAAAAAAAAACATAGGAAGAGAAAAAAAAAAAAAAAAAAAACACTGCTTGTTTTTGAAGCTTTGTAGCAATTATCATTTGAGGCAATTATTTTTAGTCTGTGCCCCACTGCTTGACGTAGCTGCTGTATAGCAAAGAGAAAAAATCCTCTCTTGGGTTCAGCTCTATCACACTCACTCTTCTAATGTATTTTAATGCGCCGGGCGGAAATCTAGCATGCTGTCCTATTTCTATCTGATCCATGGTGAGGTTTTTCTGTCTCGTGTAAGTGATACTCCACAGGATTAAATATGTGAGAATAATTCTCTTTGTTTAACATGGAGATGCTAGTCACTGATGCTGTGTGGCACAAAGAGGATGACAAAAAAACCCATAATATGAACAATGAACTACCCTTTGCTGCACAAATGAACAGCGAAGCTAAAGTAAATAATGTTGTAGCTGTAGACTCGAGACAAAATTAGAACATGAGACTTAACTTGGACTTTACTTGAGTCTAACTTGAGAGTATGTGAGCTGGTGCATGAAAATAAATAAATAAATAAAAGAAATAAGAGAGCAACAGAAAGGCCTTACATAACAGAACAGCTTGTATATTTAAAACCTGTCTGATGACTCGTGTTTCTTGCCCCATCTGACTTCAGTGACGTTCCCAGATCTCAGTAATTAAATCGGTGAGTGAAGTGTGATTATTACTGATATAAATGAGATATAATCAGCTCTGCTATTAATATTACAATTGTTTTCTGAGTCTTTGGGGAGACAATATGAAGAAAACAGTCTTCACATGTATGGTATGTATGTATATGACAGTTTGACAGCTTCTTAGGAGGGGCTAGCGGAGCTCAGTGGGGAACGTGCTTGAAGACTACTCTCACTGAGTCAGAATGCACTCTTATCATCCAGAGTATGTCAAGTTGTGCATCTTATCAGTGTTTTATGGTTTTATTGCCCTTCTGGCACTCTCTCTCTCTCTCTCTATCTCTCTCTCTCTCTCCATGTGTATCCTCTGCTGGTGTTTCTTCATAGCTTGAGGGTGAATGTGTGACAGGAGGAGGTGTAAGAGGTCAGAAAAGTAGAAACATAGCCTCATGCACAGCAGCAAATAGTTGAATGTAGGAAAACATGGATTGAATCTACATGTGATCACTAATCAAAGATTATATAAGTGTGAACATGTGTTGAGAGATTTTTTTTCCTTCTCAAATTGTTTCATTTGGAGGATTTTCAAAGGTCTGAAAAGGTGAAGACTGTCCAGCGTTTCACAAGGAGTCGGGCAAGGATGTGGCAGCCACCACGTCTGATTGTAAGACACCATTGATTTCAACCAACAAGACGTATATAAGAAGCTACCTAGCTAGCTATTGAGATGTGTCAGTAATTGTCATATGGGATTATATCACTTAAAATGCTCCTTTCTAGAGTTGGAGGACAATTTGACAAATGGGAAGTGAAAGAGTTGCATCAGTTATTCAAAAGACTAATTATGTGCATTAAAATTTTATCAGTGAAGTATGCTTTGCCACCAAACCCCATTGTTTGTTCTGGAAATACCGCATTGTGATGTCATACAATTTACATTTGGAAAATTCTGCAGTCACCCTTAGATGTTTTCTATATGTATATTTGGGTTAATGTTTAAATCAAAATCAACAGGTTGTAAGTATAATTCATTGTGAATTATACTATATTATAATATTATATTATAATTCACAATGAGCAAACCACATTTGCAGATATTACACCTACTGTGTCGTTACACCCAGCCTTTCTTTCTTATATTCAGAATATTTAAAGTATCAGTTTTTCACACGTGTTTGCAGATAGCAACGGGTTATTGGTTATCAGCACTTCACAGCGTTTCTTTTGCGCTGCCTTTAAAGACAAAAAGTGGGTCATAACTTATTCATATATGATTTGACAAATACATAAAAGAAAATATTCATTAGGTGAAAGTGTAAACTCAGTGTCAAAATAGGTACAAACAGTTTATGTGAACATATTGCTCCTCACTATGAATATTATAACACGTATCACAGACTGAAAAAGAAATTGAACTGATGAGAAATTCCATCAGTTTCAGTGTTGGGCGGCAATCTGCTCCCATTTTCAAGTAATTTCATTGCTTCAGGGTAGACTCTTGACTTAAGTCTTAATATGCTTTAAGTGAATGAAACATAATATACAGGCATTTCACATTTTTTTTATTATATTTGCCTTAATAGGTACAAGTGTGGATATGTGTTTAGATGATAAATAATGCATTACTTTATCCGGTGATGAAGTTGTACTTACAGTATCACATGTTAGCTGAATTTCTCTAGATGCCTTCTCCCCTGTCTAATCAACTGAAAATTCAAAGAAAACAAATTTTGCTCAGTACCAAACGTGTTACCAGCATCTTTCACTGAATTTTATTTGCAACCTGCACTAATAGCATAAAGAAATTCACCTGCTACAAAGCTGAGGTGTTAAAAAAAAAAAAAAAGTCTGTTTTCAAACACAGCACAACTGTCGACTGAGACTGAAAAACACAAAGCCAAGAGGCTCTGGGCTCCAAAACACTTTAGTTCAGATCCGTGGGCCCTGACTGATTTATGGCAGGCTGCAGGCTCTGCACATACACACACACACACAAACACACATAAATAACGGATAAACAAGTAGAGGAAGTACTTGACTAAGAAAACGCCTTGAAAACTTAAGCTGGTGTAGTCCAATAAGGTTTCCCCACAGCTATGCTTGGCATATTACTTTATTACTTTACAGGTGATCCATTAGTAATTACTTATTACTCCTAAAATTGTAGTAAAACTTGTATTTCTCACCTTGTAAGGAGAGTATTCATATCTCTCAAGACTCAAATTAGATTTAAGTAACAAAAATTGACAGCTGTGAGACTGGGACTACTTGTCATTTGACTACCTAAAGACTTGAACTGAAACATTCAAGTATCCTTACCTGGTAAAATCCTTAGAAAATGAAAATAAATAAATTCTCTACTGCCTCTACATTGAAAGGACTTGATCTCAGCTATGACGAAAAAATACTAGAAACCGCTTTTAAAGGTCATTAAACAGTCAGCATTCAACTCACAATGTCATCTGAAGACTGTGTCCTTTCTCCAAAAGGCTTCTCTGCCTATCTTTACCCTTCAATGGCATCTTTTTCAGAGTTTTTTCTGACAGACAGTGACACCGCTGTAAGCTTGAGCAGCATTTCCTCCGCTACACAGCCTGACACAGTCTCTTTTATTTCCCCCTGTGTTACCCTGTGTACCTGTTAAGCCAGAGTTGAATCATTCTCACTATCATTAGTAACAGGGCGCTGTTCTTCCGCCACCAGCTCGATGTCAGCGTATTTCTGATCGCTGGAGTGTAACGCAGTGGACCGCTGCTTCTGACTTGGACACAACTTGTAGTTTACAACGATATTCTTATTGTTAGAATGCCAGTATTTCTCTCTTACCAAAACATCCAACCCCCTGTGCTTTCCTGTATTACATTTCTACTCTTACGGCTCACAGGTGCAGGAAGCAATATGCTGAAGGAAAAAATGCTTTCTGTGATAGATTTTCTCAAAGTTTTGAATTCAATCAATAAAGGTTTGAATTGTAGCATAAATCTGATAATATTTTAAGTGTGACACAGTAAAAAAAACAACAGTAATGGGTTACATTACTACAGTACTGAGATAAGTAATGTGATTACTACCAGCTAATCAATGATCCCAGCCCCCCACTACTGACCTGATGGACAGAGAGACAGAGATATGAATCATATTTCATTTTATAAATTTGTGTACGAGTTGTTATTGACCTGTTGTTGTTATTGTAATATTGTCCAGGTGGCTTTCAGTCAGAATATGATCTATAGACCCATTTATTATTTCTGCTCTCATATCAGTAAAGAACATTTGAACAAAGACAGACAGACAGAGGGAGAGAGACAGTACTTCATCACTGATGATAGGATCAGCCATATATAGCTCAATGATGTGTGTGTGTGTGTGTGTGTGTGTGTGTGTGTGTGTGTGTGTGTGTGTGTGTGTGTGTGTGTGTGTGTGTGTGTGTGTGTGTGTGTTGTGGTGGTGGGGTGGGGTGAGATGTTTGTGTGCATACACCTATGTGTGTTCATTATAATCTGATACCAGGGTTTAGATTTCATGGGCTAATTAGTGCAAAGTTTCTACCGAGCAGAAAATTTGGAGGGCCAGGCACACACACACACACACACAGATAGAGAGAGAGAGAGAGAGAGTGAGAGACACCATTTTTGTTTACTGTGTTGGTTAATTAGCACTGAACAAAAATTACTGCTGAGGCTGGGGAGAATGTCATTAGTTTTGCAAGTATTTGGTCATAAACCAAAGTATCGGACAGGCTGAAATTTGTCCTGATGGTTTTACTCGATGTAAAGCCAGAGGATCACTGGAGTTATGTGCATACATCATGAACTATGAACACCTGTACAAATGTTTGTGCCAATTCATCTAGAAGTTGTGAGATATATTTCACCGGACGATTGAAAATTTTGACCCACTGGTAGATGAAAAGTGAGAGGATCACAAAAGTCACCAGGATTCATCATTCATTCAGACCAAACGGACAGACCGATATCGCCATTCCTAGAGCTCTACCGCTAGCATGGTTAAACAGGTTCAATCAGGGGTCACAGAGATTGAAACACAGGTTAGTGTGTTGAGAAACTGAAGGAAGTGCAGCAGCAGCCATCTCCTGAGAGGATGCTGTGACAGTTTCTGTTCCCTTTACCTTCCTGTAATACCAGCTGCTGCTCCGCCTGATGGGACTTCCACCTGCATGAGACTCACAAAAACACACACGTATACACGTATCCAAACTTTGCATCCTCAGCTTCTTTTAATGCAGATTTCTCAGCTGTCACTTCCATCATCTCCCTCTCTTTTTTTTCCCTCTTATCGTGCATATATTTCCCTCTTCTCACCCTTTCATCCATCCTTTGTTTCTTTGTTTCTCGCTGTCTGTCAGAACGACAGTGACAGGTCTAGTAATTATTCATATTTTAAGGCTTTTTTGCTGCTATTTATGGTCAGTATCTACCGCATGACTTAGTATGGAGACACAAATAGATTTTAAAAGATTTGGCTGTCATTCCTATCAGATATCAGTAAAGTCTATTGCCGCAGGTCACCACAGGTTACATGATTACATTTTATGCACCATTGTCCTTATTGACAAGTTGTTAAAGGTTGTAAAATCTATGGTTTGGCTGTGTTAAGGCCCCTTTACACTGTGTTTTTTGGCTGTCTGAGATGAAAGTTGACAATCATGAGAGAAGTGCGGTAAAATCTTCGGTCGTCAATCCAAAGCAGTGGTCTTCGATTACACTGTGAGATGTGTCCACTGACAACCGATTTGGAGCTTTAGCAACCAAAGACATTAAATTTAAGACCAATTTCTCACATTCTGATTGCTGCTACAACACATATCTACAAACAAACCAATCAGAATATGGCATGAAATACGCTGCCTGTTCTGTAAATGCAGTTTTTTGTATAAAGTTTAGGAGGACTACATCATTTCTCCTGAATACATCTATGACACACAAAAAGTTTGTGTAACTTTACTCATTTTAAAAACATAAGATCGGCACATATGGTTGACGTGAGCTGATGATACGCTATTTACGCTATAGCACAACAATTCACCACGGATTCAGCATACAATCTGACATGCCTCAAATTGATTGTACAGTCTGACACAGACTGTGACCGAGAATTTATTATAAGTGTCTGGCGCAATGTGACATGCAATAAACTTACACAATCATTGTTGTTGCACAGTCTAAAGGTGTCTTATCCAAACCATTTATTGGGGAGTGAAAATAACAGTATGAAATCTACCAAGAAAACACTGCAAACTGCATTTACGTGTGTGATGAGTGTGGTAGGTCAACGCACGAAGTAGCTCTGCAAAATCTTTATGGCAACTGACAGTTTTCCCCTCGTTTGCTTACAAATCCATATGATCATGTGATGAGTTAAGTTTTAAATTGTGTCAAGTGGTGTCACTTCATTCCAGTATCTGTACAATAAACTCTGTAACTAGAGGGAGAGGCCAATTTGAATGTAATGAAAACCCAAAGGAAAACAAATACCACTCTGGACCGACAAGTGACATCTTTCCAACACAATTTTCCTCTTGAAATCAAATTCACATCATGGCTTGATGTGATGCATATGCCTCCTCCAGATTCCAGGCAGCATGGGTCATGGGTAATTCCAGCACTACATCATGCCTCTCAGCAGCAAACTTCATCTCATCAGTGGAACAGCAGAGGTTGGTGAAAACAGTGGTGTCAGCTGAGTACCTGTGTGTGTCTCGGTAATGGATTCAGATAGAGGGAGCCGCTCGTCCCGCGCAGCCCTCGGTTATGAAAGCTCCTCACATCTAGCTGCCAAGGGCGTCCCTGCTCCTCCCCCCTCGCCGCTCTGATAGGTTCATGCCCCCACGACTCTTCCACAGATGAAAATAGATAAAATCATCCAGACGTGATGTGAGCAGCCAGTTAATGTTTGCCACACGCTGATTCGTTTAGGAAAGAAGCAGTGAGATGAATATTTTTATTTTTATTTATTTATTTTTTTATTCATGTGTTATTTAGCGATTGATTTTATTTATTTATTTATTTTGCTTAAAATATACCAAATACTCAAAACTCTGCTGACAAAAAGAATTGTCCTGGCTCAGGGTTATTTTGTTTTTATTTATTCACATGTGTCCTGCCAGATCTTCTCTTTGTAAACTTATAGTCTCCAAACTTTTTATTTTGGTTCAACACACCAACACCTAGCAACCATATCAAAGCAAGATTATATTCTCTATCTGTGTTTTTCTTGTAAACTCAAAGAATCTGACACAAGTTTAAACTAAAGTAAGTATAAGTACACAGTAAGTACGTTTATTGACTCCGATATAACAATAAAATAAAACTTTAAACCTGCAATAAGTGATTTATGGACACTTGTGGGCAGCGGAAACAAGCTGTGAGCACAACAGTGACATATCATCTCTTAAGTTCATGTGTTGGGCTTGTTAGCAAAAAGTTCCTTATTTACACATTCTGCTGCTACGGAGCAACACTGTCATCCATCTGGACTTGTCCAATATTCACCCTCCTTCTACTGTAGCTTTGTTTTGCTTTTCAGCAAATATCTGTAGCTGCTGAACACTGTACACTGTGCTCAGCTGCTAGTTGTTATCTTTTCTATCTGTCTGCTGTTTGGAGTAGGTGTATGAGCGTTTTCTTAGCTGCTACCTCTATGACTGGGGTTTGGTTGAGTTTAGGCAATTAAAACTACTTAATTAGGGTTAGGAAAAGATTGCCATCATGGTTAAAACAAAATAATATTGACAGGATGCAAACCATGGTCACAAATGTCAAAATTGAACACTTCCCTCTAATTCTCCACAAACTCCCTTGTAAAAGGTTTTGCGATGTTACACTAATATATAGACGACATTAGTCATTATTTGCAAAACGACAAGAGGTTGCTTTCCCAAAGAAACATAAAGAAAGATCCTATTTTGTGAGTTGAGGATAGTGCATATTGTAGTGAGCAGTGCCACATATGTTTTTCAGGTAGTATACTACTCCATCTTTGTAGTTCAGTGACTGACTTGTGTGATGACAGGCAGAAGTCTGTACATGCAGTTCTCAAAATCATCGTCATTGTGGGATTCACGTTCAACTCAGGGTTTTAGTTCATGTCTGGTAGCTGCTTCCTTCCTTTGCTTGTACCCTTTGCAGCCTCTCTTCTTGGTTAGTACTGATACAATCTGTCAACTCTATCACTTGAACCAGGTCTGAGTTCAAGTAGTGATTTGAGTACATAACCCAACAGGTAATCATACATATGAAGGCAAGTATGAGCAAAAGCTAAAGCATTAGCGAGGCAAATTAAGTTAAACAACAAAATGCATCTTTTGTAACTTCCCTGTGAAACGACACAGAAGTGTTTTCTGATTTACTGCCCATATCAACAGGATGATATCAGTGTTCTGTGCCTTCCAGGGGAATGATCATGGTTGTGGTTAAAAGAAACAAATGTTGACTGTCAGAATGAAACGGGAGGCAAACATTCGACTCCAATGTTGAACCTCCTCCCTCTGCAGTCTTTGTGGATCTATAACAACGTTACATTACTTCCTCTTTTGTTCCTGACAGATATGGATCATAATTCTTACATCCACTAGAGGGCTTTGTCACTTGAAAGTAGATATATTTCACTTTTGGGGCATTTGTTTTTCTAGGGAGAACAGTCTCTTTAAGGCAATCTCTGTCTTGTGGATATTTATTAAAGTGTGATTTTGGATTAGGATTATAGAACTTGCTTTTAAAAGATCAGTCTAGCTCTCTAGACAGCAATCCTCTGATTTTAAAATGGCATTAAGCAGGGCTGTGTGATAACGGATAGCTTATGAACAAAAAGTAGTTGTAATATGCTGCCTAATATAGTACTTTGAAGGCTTTTAAAGTGAAAGCAAGAATCTCAGAGGGCCATTTAAACACTGACAGCTGTTTTACATCTAGAAAATGTGGCACAGAAAAAATAGGGTTGCCAGTTTGCTCGCGTTTTCCAGTCTCCCTGTCTAACATAAACTAATGGCACCTCGGTGTTAGCTCAGTCTTCTGCTGTCATCTGGTTATGGAGGCAACATTTCAAACTGTCTCTCTGCCACAGCTATAGGTGCAATGAATTATGCTCACTGTAATTCACTGCGAGGCTGATATGAGTACTCATGCATATTAGCATCGAACTAAATGCAAAAATAAAAGTTTATTTTGCAGAATTATGTTGCACAAGTATTAATATTAACATTTAATGCATTATCAGTGAGTCATTTTCAGTGAGTCATCTATAATGGCACCTAAGGTATATCTCACATAAGGCAAAGTGATTAAAGAGTAATTGAAGAGAGACACAGTTACAGTTTTCAATTAAATACATTTAAATAACTCTATCAGTAACCCAGCAACAATAACAGTTACTGGAACAGCTTAGAGTGGCCTTTGATAGAAGTAAAAACATCATTTAAGAAAACTATAAAGGTAAAAAAAAAAAAATATGTCGCCAGGAATCCAAGGAATAGTTGTGTACAGTAACTTTTATTGGAAATCCACATGGGTCTAAAAGCTGATCACTCGCTTGTAGCACTCCCACTCTTCATCCATGAGCAGTTTGAAATGTGTGGAGGTTCGCTCCGGAGTGAGAAATCTCCGCAAGCACCTGGTTGGAATTAATTGTCGTGTCAGCGGTATTGATCAACCACCCTTTCAACCCTCTGCAGATACATTATGGCAGTAAAAATCTTCCTTAATGCGTCTTTAATCCATGCCGACAGTCTTGCCAGAGTCCTTATTGTCTTGTAAGTGCGGTCATTATCTGTGATGTTCGGTAAATGCCCAACAGAGAGTACAGCCAAGGGTGAACTGCCTCTACCCTGATGCATAACAAAGTGAGGCATTTGTATGAGTAAATGGGTTGGCTTAAATTCTTTTTTTAAGCTGAGTTTCTGGCCCGCTCAGCTCTTCCATGCAGGCTGACGAGAAAGTCTACCTCTGCATTTAAGCCTGCTGTTGTGAATTCATTAGCAGGGAAGCTAGGTAGATATTATACAGCTACACTGCAGAGAGAGAGACAAGGAGGAGCCCTCTTTCTTCCCCTGAGATCAGGTTTTTGGGTGAGAAATATGGAGAGTAAGACTGAGTTTAGTGTCCATTATCTACGTAGATACCCCTCTGTTCCTCTGTCAGAACTGATGGTGTGTTCAGGAGCGCTCTGTGATGTGTTTTATTATACACTCTCCGCCCTCCTCCTGATATCAGCAGCTGTTTGAAGACATGTTTAAATTTCAAGAGCTGCATTAATGGATTTTCGGTCGCTAGTGGGCAGGGAAACTGCAAAACAAGCTGACAGAAGCACAACCCTGACATATTATCACTGTATAGTTCTAATGGTTAACTTCTTAGCTAACAGTTGCCTATTCACCAGCGCCTGAGGAAACTATCTGTCCCTTTAGCTGCTAAATATTCAATATTCTTTGTTACTATCTCTGTCTGGCTGTCATCTTGTGCTGGGCAGGTTTGAAGGGAAAAAAACTGCAAAACTAAAAAGTGCAACCTGCTGCTGGAGATGGGGTTGATGATGGGGTTGGGTCCATGTTTACACACTATGGAAATGTCCATCCATCCAACCCAAACTGACTCTGACCTCCATTACAACTGTCATTGTCTTCAGAACCAGCTGTCCTTCAGCAGTACAAACAGTGACCAGCCAAACTGTCTTTACCAGGGTGATTAATATCACAAATACCACCAAAGCTATTTTACGTTGTGTAATTATGTATTCACAGTGAAACTGAAAAGCCCATAGTCAAACTAGAGGCCTTTTTAAATTGCTGTACTCATTTGAAATCTGGAAAGTAGGAGACTTATGTGATATTATTGGCTTCCTATGGACATTGTGCTTTATTGGGCATGCAAGACAAAACAAAATTAGTCTTGAAGTGTAAAAACAGACAATGTCTCTCAGATTGATATAGTACATTTGTAGAGATAGAAGTGTATCTGTTCAGTTTGTGATCTTTTTTTTTTCTTTTTTTTTTATATTATCTGAAAACAGAATGGACCATGGGTCAATAGCATAATCTTCTTTTGGTCAGCTACAGTACATAGTCACACCTGTAATCCATCCTCCCATACATAATGTCCATTTGCAAACATAAAATACATGGGTATTGCACGTGAGCAAAAAAAGAAAAGGAAACAGAACAAAACGAAAATAAACTTCCTTTAATTGTGCAAGAAAACAGTTATTGAAACAAAACTAATACTAAAAGTAGTTGACCTAGAAGGGGTTGTTATGGGATGGGAATCTGAGGCGCATCTATTCTATGACATGGTAAATGACAAATGTCTTAAAATGCTCATTCATTTGCACTGCTAGACTGCTTGAATACAGTAAATGTGCCATGAAACCAAAACAATGGGCTAAAAGAGGCTGAGTTGGGTGATATTCTCAGATGGTTAACCGCTATGAGTGCCCTCTTTCACATTATACATAGTAATTTGATTCAATGTTAGGACTACTATTTAAAAAATGATAAATGTAGCTTTAAACTACTAAGATTTATACTTTCAGTTAGGGATGATATCATTATCAGGAGACTAATGATGTCTTAATGCAATACATCACAAGCTGTGTGTATTGCACTATGGGATGCTAATTATTAGCTCAGTTCTATTCTATTGTAGAATTAAAATACTACTTTTTTCACCTTTCATACCTACTTGCATATGTGGAATACCCATTGGCTTTCACCGTTATATTCCTACTCTTAATTCTGAGATGGATCCTTGGACACCCAATGACCGTGAATGTGGCTGTTAGCCACGGCACAGAGTGGAATGATTTCATTCTCACCACCCACTGGAAAGCAATCTAGGCCCGTAATGGGAAACTCAAATAGCAAATCTGTGGGTATAAGCATGTCTCGAGAAGTCACGAGTCAGCAACAGTCTCAGTTAAGCAGTGAGATAGTTTAGCTGGAGGTCACAGGGACAACAATGAAGGAGGGCAGGCTATTTGTCGCTGTAGCGGGGGTCCTGGTAATGTAATGTGGAAGGGGGAGTAGAGGGAGGAGTCGGAGGGGAGAAATGGAAAAGAGGGATGTGAATAAGAGTTGATACAAGGCACAGAAAGAGGAGCGGAAGATGAAGGAAGGAGGTGAAATGCTTTGTAAAAGTCAGTTTAGAGATTACAGAGTTTTTGGAGGCTTGAGGTATTACCAGCAACAATGGAGTATGTTAGCAATCTGTAGCATCAATGGTAACATCAGGTTTTGGTGTCAGAGGAGGAAACATAGACCAATCTCTACAACCACAAGAGTTAGAAATAGAACAGAATACAATGCAGCGTTATCTCTCATCTTGTTTTCTATAGGACACCACTCTTGTTCAGTGGTATTGGAAGCTGTCTGCTGTGGTTGTAGAACAGCAGCACTACATTTTTATTCTCTTCTCAATCTGACTCTTTGGGAAATGGAAACCCATTACTATCACATTGTCTATGTATAGTCTATATAGAAAAATGCAACCTACAGCTGAAAACAATCAGTTCACACAAATCTAATCAGTGAGCTGTTGAGAGGCATTTTTGGAAACATAAAACGCCCTCAGTGTGGACATACTGCACATCCACCAAAGATCTGGCAAAGCAATTTTTTAGTGCAAATCCCCTTTGTCGCCATTTATTACTCTCTAACATAAGCTGACTGAATGCAATCATGATGACAATCAGCCCTGGTCTCACATGCAGACAGTAGCTAAAACAGACACAGGCCAAAGCATCCACTGAATATCACTTTAAAGGTTCAATGTGTAAGAATTGGACAAAATTTTAGTTTAAAACATTCCAAAATTAATTAAAATGATCACCAGAATGTGAAGAAATAACAGTTTTGATGTTATGTCAAAGACATCTATGTATTGTGTTGCAGAGATATCGACTGAAGTTAGCATGCTAACCAGCGAGCCCCGGCCCCATCAAGCCCATACTGTCTTGTAATACCACTCTGTACTCTGAATTTAACATTGAATTCATTTTTTTAGTGGTCTTCTGTCCTGCCATGTACCGTTTGACCTGTCTGAAATGGGCTCATGTTTTATAAAGTCATGATTTTTTTTTAAGAAAAAAGAAAAAAAATACAGAGATGCAGGAAAAATGGAAAACTAACAAAAAAGCATCATTTTGTTCCGGGGCGGGTTGTGATTTGTTGCATTGGTGCAATGCGACACAGACGAAAAAGAAATAGGCTTATTTTTCAGCCCAAAGCAGCGATACAAGTCAGTTGACCTTCTCAGGGCGAAGCTATGTGCCAGGTGTGATCTTTTCTTTGTTTGTCTCTCTTTCAAATTGAAGTAAATTACATTTGACACATTGACTTGTGGCTTGTGGTGCACTCCAGCCACAAATGTCTGTACATTGGGTGAAAAAGCACCCATACCATACCTAGCCCATGCTATCCTCATAACTTACACTGTAAGTCAGCTCATGCGCTGTAATTCACCAAGGCAGGGCTGCCAGAACACCTTTACAGAGAAGTGTACTGTAAAGCCTAAATAACAAGGTTGGTGTTATTATGTTTTTGTCCCATGATCCGCCCTGTACTTCCTCAGTCTAGTCAAATCTTCAATGTGAAAAAAAAAGCCAGTAGCATGGTCAAATCACAGACCATCTGGTACCTGTCTCAGTAATCTTAAATTGGTGAATGTTCAGACATAACCAGTCTCCTTTCAAAATAATCAGCAACCTCAGACTAAACTGAAAATAAGGTTTCAATTCTTATCCTCTCATTCTCTATGCTCTTATTCGATACGATTGACCATGATATCCTAATAAATCGTCGTGAAAACTTGGTTGGTCTTTGCGACTGTGTTAAACTTCAAAAACATACATCAAAAGGAGAAAGTTTTACATCAGTCTTGGAGATCATGTGTCTGAGAAACATGACAACTGCTTTGGGGTTGCACAAGGGAGCTGCCTTGGTCCGTTATTATTCTCACTATATATACCGACACTTGGTGACATCATTAGAGAGCACAATGTATGTTTCCACAGTTATGCAGATGACACACAACTGTACGTCTCCACTGACCCAAATGATGCTGCAGCTATAAACTCCATTACTACCTGTCTTTTGACAATAAATAAATGGAAGAGCAATAATTTCTTAAGGTTAAACAAGGACAAACCTGAAACTCCACTAGTCTGCTTCACAACAAAAAGAGAAATGCTGTTAATAATCTAGGGAAATTAACTCCCTGGAATAAATCTGAGGTTACAAATATTGGTGTTATCTTAGATTTGGATCTGAGCTTCAAGTCCCACATGAACAGGGTGATGTAAACATCCATTTTTATACCTTAGAACCATAGCTAAAGTACCACCATTTCTAAATCAAGAAGATGCAGAAAAACTGATTCAAGCTTTAATTTCAAGCCAACACGATTACTGTAATGCACTTTTTACTGGCCTCCCAAAAAAAAAAAAACACTGAGAGACTTCAGCTCATTCGAAACTCTGCAGCTCGGCTATTAACCAGAACCAAGAGGATATAACACATTAGCCCAGTTTTAGCTGACTTGTTGACTTTAAGACCTTTAATGGGCTAGGACCAAGCTACATTGCTAACTCCTTTGTTAACTATTTGACTTCAAGAACACTGCAATCATCTGCTGCTGGTTTATTGGAGATTCCCAGCAACAGCCTAAAGAAAATCAGGGATGCAGCCTTTGTCAATTACCCCCCAAAGCTATGGAACACACTACCGATAGATATCAGGGAAGCCAGCTCACTAAATAGTTTTAAAAGAAAGCTAAAAACGTATCTGTTCACTTTAGCCTTTTATTATTATTGTTCAATGGGTTTTATTGTCCATCTCATGTCATGCATCCTATGTATTCTATTTTTACTTTTATTTTTCTCTTATTTTTATTATTATTATCAAGCAGGTTTTATTTTCAGTCTTATGTTATATTAATTATAGCCTTCTATCCCTGTATTTATGTTCATTTTTAAACACTTATATTCATGTAAGGTCTTAATTGTAAAGCACTTTGAGCTGCATTTCTTGTATGAAAGGTACTATATAAATAAAGTTTATATTATCATTATCATTATTATTATTAACAGGATGGTGAATGTGGAATTAACTCAAAACAAACTACAGTGCCCATGTTCACAACAATGAAAGAACATGTCTCGCAGTGCAACCTTGTGATCATTGATTTATTTAAAAAGAAAAAAAATGACAACAGTGAAGGTCTATGGCACAGGAGAATAAGCTCTATTTGTTTATTTATTTGTTTATTTGTTAGGATCCCCATTAACTGTGCCCTAAAGCAAAGCCAGTCTTCCCAGGGTCCACATTTAAAAAACATACATTAAACATGACACAAATGGCATACAAAAGACATGTATTAGAGAATAATGTTAATACATATGAGTAGAACTTACACAGCAAAGACTACAAATCAGCATATGCATAGCATGCTCTATTAGGATTTGGCTACATACTATACTACTTGTTAGTAGGATCATTGTTGTTTCTGTCTCTTCATGGGATTCCTTAACAACAACAATAATATTATAGAATATCACCAACTTTATCATAAGTAGGAGAAGATGAAGCAGGTTGAAGAAAAGCGGGGATAAAAAAATAATATCTGCAGTGTACAACATCACAAAAATTGATGATGCCTGAGCTAATTTTAATGCAATGTGTGAGTTTTTCTTTTTTTTCACTCTGACAACAATAAAATACTGGACACATCTGGAAATTATGGGTTGTCTTTGGGCAAGAAAATGGTTGCCAGCAATGTTGAGTGAAAAATGTGGGTCTTCAAAAACCACACACGCATGTACATGTAACACACACCCTCAGCGAAGCCCCCCCATCTTTGCGAGTCATTAGTTCGACAGGCAGACGGGATTATGCTGATGGTGGTGAAATGATAATTAGAGCTGGAGATAGATTGAGTCAATATAAGTGTAATTAATTTTTAAGTGTGGAGTTTATTAGTACAGAGGCAATCAGGCTCCTAATGAGGGCCTGATAGAACTTCTTAAATAGTGGAACCAGCCAAATTAATAGCTCTAATAGCTTCTGGCATGGAACTCAGATTTTATTTATTGCACTATGCATTAGTTTGTATATTTAGCACCATTTTTCCCAAACACTAGGGTAATAACTTACACAAACAAATTATGTTTCTTTGGATTCAGACACCAAAGGGGGACAAGCTGCTGCACATACAGTACACTCACACACACAGATATCACACATCCAATATGTATGTGACTATAAATAGATTTGTCAGCCCATTAAGGCTCATCTTTCAAATCATGTCATTAATTAAGCTTAGAAATACTCAAGTAATTTCTCTTTAATGAACTTGCTCAATTAACTCTGCCCTCTTTTTGGTTTAATCCTCCTCGCTTTAAGCACTGACAAACTGCTCTTTCTCTCTCTCTTCATCTTTTCCTTCACCCATTCGCTCTTCCCTTTGTTTTGTAGAGTATATTTCTCTACCAGCTCTCCTCAACCTGCCCCTTCTCCTTTGTGTGTTTATCTCAGCCATGTTGATGCATCACACCCTGTACGCTCACAGAACAAATCACAGTCATTTGCCACTGCTAGACTGCTTCCAGCAGAAGCCAGACAGTTGTGCACACACATGCTCACTTGCACATATACACACACACAAATTGTGATAAGATTTTCAAATAACTGCAAAATAGACAGGGGAAATGTCACCTCATGAATGTTGCAGGCAGCTCAGTAGGCAATCAATAACAATATGCATCATCTCACCTAATTTAATTTAAGTCAGACTGATGGTGGAGCAATTATGGTCATCCGAGTTCAAAATCTTGACCTTAAACTTATTATTGCCATTAGGTCAGGCTTGACCTTTAACTACGGACTTTAGGCTGTTAGTCATTGTGTTTGAGACCTAACCAATGTTGGTTATTTATTCAAATGCTTTAAATAATATATATTTACATTTTCCAGACAAGTGACATCTATTGGCAGTGCAATAAATGAAGGCAGAGGTTCCTTGACATTGTTATACTGCCTATAAAACTTCTTAGGGACTGGTCACACCAACATTTCTGACCAAAATCCATTCATTTCAGTGAGGTGAGTCAAGTCAAGTACTTCAAATAAAGTAAAGTCAAGTCAAGTCAAAATGTATTTTTATAGCACATTTAAAACAACCAAAATTGACCAAACTGCTGAGCAGGCTTAAAATACCAAAATAAATCATTTTAAAAGTAAATAAAAATTGGAATAAAAGAAAATAACAAACATAATAATAATAATAAAAGAATTGTGGCACAATAGAAGATGAAGTCAAGGTGTCAAGCTCAATTCAAATTGATTGCCAACAAGAAGAGGTGGGTCTTCAGCAGTGACTTAAAAGTTCCTAGGGTATGAGCAGTTCTTATATGAATAGGTAAGCTCTTCCAGGGATTACGGGCAGCCACCGCAAAGGCTCGGTTGCGTCTATTTTTGTGCCTGGATCTCGGAACATCCAAGATCATCTGGTTGGTCAACCTCAGTGTCTAACTGGAGTATTATGATGCCGGAGTTCTGCTAGATAAGGTGGTGCTGGCCCATTTAAAACCTTAAAAGCCAGCAATAAAATTTTAAAATCAATCCTAAAACAGACAGGAAGCTAGTGGAGAGAGGCCAATACTGGTGTTATGTCATCACATTTTCTTTTACCAGTTAGAAGATGAGCAGCTGCATTTTGTACTAACTGCAGATGACGAAGAGGTGACTGTTCCACACCCACATACAAAGAATTAGCATGGAGGTAAGCATGGATAACTCTAAATCTTTGGGAGATAGATGATAGTCCTTTACCTTGGCTAAAAGTCATAACTGAAAACAGCTAGTTTTGACAACTGACTTAATCTGTTTATCAAATTTGAAGGAGCTGTCAAAAATCATACCAAGGTTCTTAACAGAAGCTTTATTGTAAGGAGGTAAATGGCCAAGAGTACTAGCAGAGTATCCAATAGGTCAGGTCATCCAAACATAACAATCTCAGTCTTATTTTCATTAAGATTGAAAAAAATTTATCCAAGTTTTGATATATTTTTGATATATTTTCAGCAGTTAAGCAAAGGCTGCACTGAAGCTTTACTTTTTGTTTTCAAAGGCAGATAGATTTGTATATCATCTGCAAAGCAACAAAAGGGAATATTATGGTTTGTAAAAGGTAGCATATACAGTGAAAAGAGGATGAGGCCCAAAATGGAGCCTTGAGGGACTTCACAAGTAAGTGGGGCTGCAGTTGGTGAACCAAGAAACTCCTATCTGTCAGGTATACCTGAAACCATTTTTTGAGGGCAGTACCTTTGATGCCTACGCACTGTCCGAGACGTGATAAAAGGATCCTATGATCCACAGTGTCAAAGGCAGCAGTCAGGTCTAAAAGCAGCAGAATAGCAGAGTTCCCTGAATCAACAGTTAAGAGAAGATCATTAATATAATCTTAAAAGAGCTGTTTCAGAACTATGGCGTGGTTTAAAATCAAACTGAAACTTCTCATAAATGCCAAGGTTATCGAAAAACGTTTGCAATTGAAGAAAACTACTCTCTCCAAAACCTTAGACAGAAAAGGCAGCTTAGAAATTGGCCTGCAGTTAGAGAGAACAGAAGGGTCTAGCTTTTTTTTTTTTTTTTTTTTTTTTTTTTGATACAAGGCTGCGCTACAGCATGTTTAAAAGCAGCTGGAACACACTCTGAAATAAGAGAGGTGTTTATCAGAACAAGAATACTTGACCCAACAGTACTGAGAGGGAATACGGGCTAGGAGGCAATTTGTAGGCTGTAGATACTGATAATAAGGAAAATTATACAGGCTTTAACTGATCAAAGACCGCTGGGCACACAGGAGAAACAGAAGGGTCTAGGGCAAAGGAAGTGGGTTAAGACCTAACAGCAGAAATCTTGTCGATAAAATATTTAAGAAAGTTTTCACAGTGTAGTGTAGGTTGTAGTGAGTGTAGGCGTTGGCACAATATGAGCTGTACCACAAGGATTTATGAGAGATTTGAAAGCACTGAAAAGAACCTGAGGCCTATAACTGTTATTGGAAACAAGGTTAGATATAAACTCTGAATTAGCAGTTTTAACAGCTCTCTGGTATTTTGATAAGCAGTCCTGTAAAATTCCTAAGGAAACTCGCAGCTTATCCTTCTTCCACTTTCTCTCGGCTCGTCTATATGAGAGCGTGGGTAGTATAATTCAGCCACGACTCTGAAATTGGTTTAATGCGTTTAGCCCTAAAAGGAGCAACAGAGTCTAAGATATCAGTGTAAGTGGAGTCAAAAAAGTGGTAAGTTCCGCAGCACTGAGATCACAATAGCCATCCAGGGTATACAGCATAGAGTCTTTAAAAGCAATAGAAAACTGCAGCGTGGCAGGTGGCGTGCAGGAGCAGAAGTTGTCAACATTGCATACATAACAGGTAGAAATATTTGCCCTGCTGCCTTCTGTCCCGCTTTTGTATCTGGTTCAGCTCCACACTTACACTACAGAAAGTCTTTTCATGCCCCTAACGTTTGATGTGACTGATTCTTTAAGAGGTATTTTGTTACTTTAGCTCATGAAAATAATTGTATGAAACGCCTTGTTGTAATTTCTTAAAGCTTTAAATCATAAATTGATATTTTTTTCAGCCACTTGGGGGTTGAAGGACAGTAGCAAAAACATTACCATTCATGTCAAGTTGTTTTTTCATTGGCACCTGATGAATCTAAGTCCGATATTTACTTTCCTTTTAACTTTAGTTCTGTCTCCATCAACCAAAAGAAAAAAGTCTTCCTCTTCAGAAGCTAGATGTTCCACTTTCTTTATGCCTTTTATGTTTTATGTAAAGCATTTTTGAATCGCCTTGTTGCTGAAAGGTGCTATAGAAATAAACTTGCCTTACCTTTCCTCACCAGCTGGTTTCTAATGTTGTCTGTCTGCTGTTTGGTGCAGGTGGCGTACACTGGGTTTATCAGAGCTTTTTGCTGAAAACAGCTGCCTGCTGCAGCTTGAAACAAAATTGATCAGTGGTCTGTGTCTGAACCATGCAGTAAATGTGCTAAAACCAAAACTATCGGCTAAAAGAGGCTAAAAAGTTCATTTGACCCATTAACTTAAAATACAGATTAGTGCAGCTTTAAAAAGATAATACTATGGCAAGTCTCCTTTTAAAGATATTTTTACCCACTCTGCCTTTTTATTTCCATCACCTGAGTCTGATATATTTACAACCTTATGCTGCAGTAGCTGTCCTCAGATAACCACTAGAAAAACAAATTTCAAAATCAGACATTTTCAATAAACCAAAATTAATGTGAGGACGACAGGTTACAGTTTTGAGGTGTGTGTGTGAGGTGACATCGTCTTTAAGATGCACAGTATCACCATTTCAGATCTTGCAAAAATATTATATCAGGTATAGTATACACACACACACACACACACATATACACACGTCTAAATACAAAAACACCACTTACAAACCTGTGTGAATGACAGAAAAGTGTCACTGTTTCCTCCCTGAACTGTTACGCTGCTTTTAAAGTGAGTCAGGGGAATCACTTTGCACCTTGTAATGCCTTCATGAAACCTTAAACTGCAGGAATTCAAAGCGTTTCTGGCGCTGCTGCTGTAATATCCAGGACATGAAGACAAACTGAAATATTTTATCTTATCTCTCCTCTCTATTTCTAGCCTTCTGTGAGGAGGGGTGCAGGAGCGGAGGGACGTGTGTATCTCCCAACACGTGTGTCTGTCCTTCAGGTTTTACGGGACGCCACTGCGAGACAGGTAAGAAGATATCCCACCTGACTCTTCACCTGTCTGGCTCATTCAGCTGTCCCTCCTAATTAAAGCTCAGCTGGAGCGGCACGTTATTTTTATCGAGTTTCAAATGTAACATCAGAGGAATGGTCATTAGGTCAGTCTGAAGGCTCAGCAGTTGCCCTTTTGTTTCTCTGTCTCCCACTTCTCTCTGTTTCTTCTCTCTCGGTCTGTCTCTAACACACATACACACACACACACACACACACACATACACACACACACACACACACACACACACACACACACACACACACACACACTTTCATGCTTCATCTCTAAAGCCCTGTGTTTAAATTGGACACTGCAGAGATTGAGGATCCCAGGAGAGCTGAAGAAAAGGACAGCTAATTCTTCTCTCCACCTCTCCTCCATTTTCCTTCCCCTTCTTTCCTCTCAACTTCTTACCTCTCCTTTCTTTTCTCTCCCTCTTTATATCTTACATTTTTGTCCTTCCTCTCTGTTTTTCTTTCTTTCTCTTTCTCTCCTCTCTGCTTTTTCTTCCCCTCCTTCCTCTCCTCTTCCCTTCACATTCCCTTTTCCTCTCCTCTTGTCCTCTCCTCCCTCCTGCCATCCTCTTCCTTCCTTCCCTCTCTTCCTCTTTCCTCCCTTCTTCCCTTCCTCCTTTCCTTATCTCTTCCCCCTCTCATCCCTTTTCCTCCCTTCTTTATTATACTCCTTCTTTTACCTTATCTCCTTCTCTTCTGTATTCCCCTCCTCCCCTTTCTTTTTCTTACCCTTAACCCAGTCTCTCCTTTTTTATCCCCCCCTTTTCTTCTCTCCTCTCCTCTGTTATTAAAAACGTCTGTCCCTGCGGTCTCATTTTACAGAGGTGATCAACCAGCTCTGGCAGAGCCCACATTCACAGGTTTTTCTTGTGAGAACAGGTTACACATACATGTGCACATTATTGGTGACATAAATTGCGCTACATGTAGCCAACACCACTTACTGTAGACTTCTGCTATCCATCCTAATGGACTCTGTTAATGTAAAGCAGAGAAAGATAGCATGCACTCTGTTGTCTGTGGATAAAACTTCATGTGATTAATTCTTTAGTGATTTTACAAAGGGATAATAAACTATTTTTGATCTAAACATTACAGTTTGGTAATAATTACTGGTAAGATGTATATTTTCATCCTTCAAACTCTTGAAAACAAAAGTGGTCACTGTAGTTACATTAAATTAAATACTTTCATGATATGTTTTACTTTGTTGTAGAGAAAATTATATGAAAACTAATTTAGACACACTCTCAGCTCTGAACCTTCGAGAGGTAATCAGTGGCAATCAGCATACAACACATGTTATGAAAGCTGGCGATCACCAAGGACTAATTAACATTGCAATAAACAGCCCCAAATATCTATTAATTAATGAACGTGGCAAGTTAATGCCTCAGTGCTCCTCTCTGGAAATGAAATTTTTCACCCAAATGTGACATTTCACCGTGGCAACTTGGCAAAGATTTTATATTTGTGGCTATAAATTAAAGTCTGATGACTAATAAGGAATAAAAAATACCACATTGCATTTACAAAATGATTCTGTCGCTTGTTACTTTGGAGAGAGGAGGAAAAGATTATGCAAAGAAGAATTAAGTGTCCCTGTCTACTGGAAAACAGGGGAGAGCCAGTATGAAAGTAACATTTTTCAGATAAATGCCATTTTAAAAGATAATGTTATAGACAGAAACTAATTTTCTTTGTGATCAACAACTCACATGTGTGTTCTGTCAATACCAGGTGCTATTTTGTACAAATGTGACTTTGGTATAATTTCACTTTGAACAGAGGTTGCACATTATTACTTTTGACCCCATCAGTCGGGACGAAGGTAACATACAGTTGGGTCAAAAGTGACACAACGGTATAAACTTTAATTGTTTATATTATTCTTGGTTTTAATAAAAAATATCTGACATTGTCTTTGTTAATATGTGTTTGCAAACATATTATGTCTTAATAAAAGAATACTAAATTTCATTTCAACGTTTTGCAACAACAGTGTGAACAGTATAACTTTTAAAGAATATCTAACAATATAGCAGTGTAAAACTAACACATTTTATTTGCTGTATTACTAAGATTTATGCTCTTTTTTATTAATTGTCAGATTTGTGACAGATGAAGTGCTCTGTGCCCTCATCACATGCCTTGTGGGACCAGTGCACTGCACCCACACTTCCCCAGGCAAGGATGAGCTGAATGTCTCCCCACACACAAGACATTCCTCATCCTTGTCCTGGGAAAGGTGCAGAACCTGCTGTAATACACAGTGTGACAGCGGGATGAAAGAAACAGCTGTTACGACCGTCCCGACAATGACTGCTGACAGTTAAACTTGACTTCTATACTGAAAAACTCTGACAAGGCAAACTACAGGATCTGTTAAAGTACTAAAAAATCTGTCGAATGATCATGACTATGACACATGAAACAATAAACACACCTTACCGTACTTAAAATTTACCGCTTGAGAAAACAGCTTTTCAGGTAAAACTCTGTGAAAGTATGATGTATGCAGGTGATTTTTTTGAGGTTCTGGCAAGTGTTATGTGCTGTACGTGCTGGCACAGTTAGACGTATCAAACTTGTATGGGCTCGGAGATAATTGCCTTGTTACTCTAATCCTGTGATACTTTCATACCAGCTAAACCCTACATTTACAGTTTATAGTACTAATATGTAAAAGCAAACATGTTGAGGGAAATGTAAAGCCACCCAAATTACACTGGCTGACAACATAAGGACTAAATGTTAATTAACATATATATATATATATATATATATATACTATATATCAAGACACAAAAATGTTGATACTGAACATATTATAAAATTGTTAGTGACACTGTATGTATTTTTTCCCACCAATATCTGATCTTGCAGTATAATATCCGCTTGTAATGACATACAGTATTATTCTTCTTTTTATGGTTATGTTGAGGCGATCAGCACTTAGATAAGGTTAGGGAAAGATCATGGTTTAATACAGAAAAAAAGTTTGCAGGGACTTGAAGCATGAGACATGACATGTATTAACATTTAATCAAAACCATCAATCAAACCAAACCTAACCCTAACCCTAACCCTGGCCCTAACCCTAACCTTAACCCTAACCTTTCCAATAGCTTTTGTTGCCTAAACCTAACCACACGCCAGGCGGCAATTACATTTGTCATTGCAATGTAATCAGGAAAACAATTTAGTACTGTAATTTCTAAGAGACAGGGTTGTGAGCAGATGTGGTACGGTCCACCTTATCCCCTCACAGCAAGAAGAATATGGACCAACACATCATCCCACTAATGAGGCTCCTCCCTGTGGCCCTCTGGCTGCTGCCTGAGGCTGCTACAGATGTGATGCAGTGCAAAATCACTCTGTCTCACTATGTCAAAGTCTGTCTGTGTCTCTGGACGTCAAACTATTATTCTCTCACTGTGTATATCTCATTCACAAAAGCTACTGAAGAATTTTTAATCGCTGTAAAATCCTAAATGTTTGGAGCAATCAGACTCCAATATCAAACTAGAAATAGATACATTTTCTGAGGAAAATTTGGCATGTACTGTCTTCTGCAGAAATATTGCAGCTGAAACATTGAACACAGGGTAAATGTCTTGATGTTAAGTCTTGGATGCCTCTGAAATTTCACCAAGTTAACTATTAAATAAAATACTGATAAAAATAACTGCACAGGGTTATTTCCAGGAGTTGCTGTACAGTATATTTGTACATGCACACATGTCTACATCTTGTCTACACTTGTCTTAACATTTAAGTACAATAGAATACAATAAAGTAGTATAATATCATCATGAAAGTAAAATTCTTCCATGCACTTAAAATGTTTTGTTGGTGCAGGGTTGGAGGAGTTTCCCTTGAAGCCTCACCATAGGCAACTTCTACGAGCTTCTCCGTGTTCATCTCTGTGTTTCTACTTCAGCCTGTATCTACTGTATAGCTGTCAAACTCTTTGTCAGTCTACATGTCTCTGTCTCCACATCTCTTTCTCTGTTTTCAGTCCTTCACCCCATCTCCATCACTGCTGCCCTTCTCTACTGTGTAATAAACAATATCACTGCTCCACTGACTTCACTCCACTGGCGTGAATACTGTAGCTCAATGGGAGGTTAAGAGCTTCTACATATAAAGCCGATGGGAACAGAGCCGATCTTTTCATCTTCCTCCCTTGTTGATACATTCATCTGGGTTGCCAGGTTTTCTCCTGTGGGCTGAGAGCTGCCATAGATCCACTGCTGGGTCCTTGTGATTCATTTTCTGAAAGGCTTTAGACTACTCCAAAGGACCAAAAACTGAAAGGTTGGCCTTACACTTAAGTTTCCTTTTTGGATTAATAAATGATTTCTTATTCTTATCCTTACAATGAACTCCCGGTTAAAATTGTAAGGTACAGACTGTACTGCAAAGTGGGTATTTGGGTTCAAGTTGGCTCATTTTGTAAACGCATAGTGCCAGAGGTTAGGTTCTGTCCAAAGGTAGCGCACTGGCAGGCTGAATCTGTAAATGTGTCCACATGGATGATTAAATGAGGTTGTTTTTACAATGCTGTTTATTCAGACTACGATGCACAGATGTTCTTTCTGAAACAACTCCAATTTTCAGTCTCTGGAGAGAACTGACTTAATGTTGGGCAGACGCCACTGAGCATGCTCGGGGATACAGTTCAGTGTTTAGACTGCTGAGAGGAATAAGATATGGCTTTCATTTTCGATGGAGTTTGATGTCATACGCTACAGGCTGTCAGGCTGTGGTTACACAAATACTTTGTGGGATACATTCATTCTTGGTTTTGGTCTTTCCAAAAAGCACAGATTTAGTGATTTGCAGGTTGTTAGTTGTCCTTGAACTGTTGTTTTAATAGAATTTCTGTGGTTGTATATAGCTTAATATTTATGAAGGGCCTGCTTCACATTGAAACATGGTAATTGAATTGCTATTGAAACAACAATTATATGTAACCTAGATGTCTAAAAAACTGTGAAATACCAAATATATGCTATACTCACTGGGCACTTTATTAGGAACATCTGTGCAATCTAATGCAATCCAACCATAAGCGTATATTGTATATACAACTAACCCCCTTCCTGCTCTTACAGTACTGTAGTTACTGTAGCAAGCAGGTAAATAAGAATAAATGAATAATAAATAGATATCAGTAGTGGAGGATAGTGTTGCATCAGTTCATAAGTGCTCGGCTGTGGACTGTGGTTACTGAAACTGCTCCTTTAAACCGGCAGGCTGTTAATATCATGCACATTTACATTTCACACACTATGAAGTAGCAGCAAACACAAACCGGGTTGTAGTTTCTGTCTGAGGACACATTACTGTAAATGCTCTGTGTGACATTTTTTCCGTGATGTGATATTTCAGTAGGTTAGTAGGGCTAAGATAAGTGTAATTATGTAAAGCTCGGCAAGCCAGAGGATTCTCCCGAGAGCTCAGGGATTATTTTAACTATGTGTGTATTAATTCCCATTTCTTAGCTGAGCTTAAATTTACAGCTCTTCACAGTCCGGGCTGTCAGAGAGTGTTCACATATCCCCATTGGGAAAATCCACAGATGGAGCAGAAGTGAAGCCCTACAGGAAGCAGTAGGTGCTCTTGAATTCATTGTAATGGAAGGAAACAGAGGGAAATGTGAAATGCTGTTTGGCTGCTTTCCTTCCTCTAGCTGTAACAAAGATTGATAGTGTGTGTGTGTGCACACATTGTACCTTATACCACAAGAAGGTCACCTGTCCACTTCATTGCTAGAGACAAAGAGAAAGGAGGGCTGTTCACACACGCAAACACACACTTGTACTAGGGTTGTGCCCAAATACAAATATGTTGTTTGACAAAGCACAAATAGTGGGTTTTTTACAAACATTTATTTCTTACAAATGTTTTAAAAGTTATTTCTATTCGAGAAGAAAAAAAAAACAGCGCACAGGTCGGTTAAATTGCTATCTCAGTCTGACTTCTCTGCTGTGCTGTTATGTGTACTCTACAGTTTCCTTATGAGTTTATGGTCTCAATCGCTAGTCTTCTTCAGTATATCATGATGTTCATTTTGTAAATTATGGTCCCATTTAAAGTAAAATAGACAATAAATCAGGATATGCTTTAGGGCATGGCTACGTTGTGTTTTACAAGTCGCTACCATGGCAACAATGTTGGCAATGGTCAAAATGCAAACTGGAGGCTTCAAAACAGGAGTCCACAAACCAATGGGTGTCGTCATGTGGCTATGTCCATTATTTTTTTTACAGTCTATGACTTATACACACACACACACACACACACACACACACACACACACTAGCTAGCAAATAGCTGTAAGGCTATTGACCAACAAGAATTATTAACCATGTGTGAATGAAATGAGCTTTTATTACGTCTAAATAAAAAGGTCTTACAAGGGGGTGATGGATGGGGTTTTAAATAACGTGCTCTCCATAAAAAGAGATTCAGAGTCCCGGTAGAATTAGGTATTTCTGTGCTTTGGTGCTTTGAATTATCACAGGGCTCAGATCAGATGAATATTATTGTTACTCAGTGTGAAGGTTTTTAATTTTACCTCTTCATTCCTGCTCTTCTCACAGGTGGATCCATCAATTGGATTGTTTGCCCTGCTGACAACTTTATTTTAATTCATGTTGAAGATCCCAACGTTTCCAAAGATACCAAAACAGCCGCCTGACTTTTGGGAGAAAAGGGGATAAAATATCATTTAAATATTGTAATTTGATTTGACAGCTCAGCAATAGAAAAGTGTCTATAATAGTGAGTTCAATCAGTTGGTCTGTCCAACACTTAGTCCAGAGTAAGATGTCACAACAGTTACTGGTCAGATTGCTGTAAAAATTAATCTGGATATTCATTGTTGAGACTAATGGATGACTAATGCTGATTTGCAGCCTCACCATAGGATCACACATTTGGCACTATAACAGCATGTCTCAAAAAACAAATGACTGAGAGGATGAAAATTCATCACCAGAGGATGGATTTTTATGTTTTCAGTGACCACTGACCTTTCCTGTCATGTCACCATTGGGCCCAAATTTAATTTTTCAGTTTTTCTGTTTTTTTAATGCTTCCCAAAGAATGAACCTTTTCCAGATTGGATACTGCATTTATGTAGCTCTCACACCACCTTCAGATCAAAATGTTAAGATAATATAACACTTTATTCATCCCTAGAGTGTAAATTTACATGTTATAGCAGTACAAGAAACAGTCTAGAGAGGTAAGAAACAGATTAGAAATAATAACATATGACATTTGAAAGCTAAATTCACTATATTCATAACAATATTTACACTATATTGTGCACAAGGCTGTGCAAATATATGTGCAGAAGAGTGTTAACTTCACCTTCAAGATGCATTGTAATCTAGGCAAATTGCCATCAAATTGCTAAGTACATTGATGTTCCCAGAAGGATGATTCCTTATCATTTTATTTTTTTAGCCACATTACTTGTTAGGCTCTAAAACAGCAGGAAGATCATTCCTGTTGTGATTGAAATAAACACCTTTTAGGGGCAAGTTGTTATAAATGCACACCTCTCTGCCTCTAATGCTAAACAAATTGTTAAACCATTATGTTTTATTGATAATTTTTCATGCTTTTCACGCTTTACCCTCAGCTGAATGAAAACACGATAAGAACTTCCTTTGAACATCAGGCTCATGAAACCCTTTCAAAGCTCAACAGCTTTACACAAAAAACCCAAGGCTGTGTTTTCAAGCCCGAAGAGTTGACATGCAAGGATCCCTGACAGCACTTAATGTTGTATACACAGCACACAGGGACAAGATAACAGTGCATAAAGTTCAAGTCCAAACAAGCAATGATGATATGTGATGTGTTTATATTGTTGCTATTGTCCTCTTTGTGTTCCTCCTCATTCTAACACCTTGATGGAGAGATGCTCAATCTAAAATTGCTTAATATGGCAGGTAAAGCCCGTTCCCAATGAGGCAAAACATCATTTCTGAAATCCTAGTTAAGGTCAAGGGTAAGGTGTGAATTGAGGTTAGGTTAAGGTTAGAGATAGTCATGAATTGGTTATGGTTAATGTTAGGGTTATGATGTCCACAATGAATGGAAGTCAATGCAATGTCCTAACAAGGATGGCTCTGTGTGTGTGTGTGTGTGTGTGTGTGTGTGTGTGTGTGGGCGCCAAGTGAAGCAGTGAGATAATTAAAGGTCTGTGTGCCCTAATGAGCAAACTAGTGTATGTTGAATGATAGAAAGGTGAGGATGTAAATATCACAGAGGTCACCTGGGTGATGCAGTGCAGTCAGGAATGAGATTTTTTTTTGTTGCGTTGGCTCTGTACTGCAGCGCGTTTGATTCAGAATGAATTTAAAATTATTTTATCATTTAAAGGATAGATTAAGATAAACTTAAATAAAGTCATCTTATTTAATATTTTGTTGCAGATCCTTGCAGTCAGTGACTATTTTAAGTCATTTAGTCAACTCCCAGGAGATGCTCTGCAACCAGCTTCACTTCCTGCTTGTTTCAGGAACTCTTTCCATTCCCAGCTCAGTCACACCAGCATTTACTGGATATTATTGAAGTTTTGGATCGAAATCAATTCATTTCAATTGAAACGCTGAGATCAGCAAATTTTCTCATGGAGGCTAAGTAAATTTCTGCGGCGCTTTGTGTAGAGTTCAACTTTGGGGAACTTTGATATGCAAAATTCACGCCGTTGACCGATTGTAACCATCATGACAGTGTTGACCTTTAAGGGAACAAAGAAAACCGGAAAGTCCGCAGTGGAGGAAGGTCTCATGTTAGCAGTGATCCACCATCCAAGTTTATATAACTTTGCTTTGCAGAATGAGAAAGCAACACCAATAGAGATTTCCGTCTTTGTATCCCTTTTGCCATGAATGAAAGTAGCCACAACCAACAGCTACCACTGAGTAGTCACTAATACTAAATTTCCAGCACAACCAAAGATGCAAATGAAGCACATGATCAGCTGGTTCAAGATCAAGAGACCAAGTCCTTGGTTGTCTTGTCTGTATTTTTAGGCTCATTGTTCTGCTGCATTGTTCTAAAATTAGTGGACCGTGTATAAAAAGTCTAAACCAATATGCATGTAAACTACCTCTAACACCTTTAAAATTGAAACTAGGTACTTTATTTCAGAGTCATTGTTTCAAATCTAATGCTGTTGAGCAGAGAGTCAAAACAATGACAAACGTGTCACTAAAGCGTTAAAATCATAAAATACGTGAAAACCAGAGAGAGATGAAACAGTGAGAGGCAGATAGATAAATACTGAAAACCCAAACTCTTAGAGATAAGAAAATAATAATTCCTCTCAGAGGATGAGAAGAAAATTGCAGCACCTCGTATACCTCACAATTAAAACGGTAGCGTTTTGTAGTAGCAGTGAAAACCATCTTGGATGAGTCAATTTTCATAAATTATGGAGAGACGTGTTGAAGAGCAGGACAGAATTAGTGCTATCAGGAAGGCTGGCAGCACTGTCACTTGTTATTTGTGTACTGTAGATGTGCAAACTGGGCATTATTATTTATTTTCTTCTTTACAAAACCTTCTTCACAAAGAACATAAACATGTTTATGTACATATGCAAAACAGGAAAGAAAGCATTTTGTTTGAGACTCCCACATACTGAAGTTACAGAATGTAGAGTCTGAAAACATATCTATAAGAGAATAGCATATACTGTATATCATGAAATTAAAAATGAACGGATGGATAAGAAGTCTTGCTTAATTATATTATTATATCATCGCGCTTTGATCCTTTTTTGCACTGAACATACATTGCAAATGCATGCGACAAAGGATTAATTTGAATAGTTACAGCGACAGCAAGATTTGAGGCGACATATATAAAGCGGGTTCATTAGTCAGACTGCTGTATAAGTGATATGTGGTATGCATATGTTGTATATTACAGCTGCTGGCAGGTGTAAGCCTTCACTTTGAAGCCTTGATGAGTGATGGCTGCTGCATTCTTTTGCAGGGTTAAATAAAGAATCTCTGCCACCTCGGTGTTTGCACACAACTCCGACAGCTTTGCAATCATGAACTGTTAGTACAGGAATATAATGTGACAAAAACAATGTGATTACTTTGTCAATGTGTTAATTTCTGTTTGTTATGGTCCTCCTCTCAAGATTCACTCAATGAGTTTGAAGCTAACGGGAGAATTAAGAGTCAAACAGCCACAGAGTGAATGCTATACTGTATATTACTTTATCTGATCTGATCTGATCTAAGGCACGTATGTCTTTCCTGTAGTCTCCTTAGGGCCCATGAGTACACTTACTTTAATTGCTGTATGTTATTTGTATCATTATCTGGGCTTGCACCCTAGTAATTTTGTTTTTAATTAAAAAAATTACAATTAAGATTTGTTTAAAGACTCACAGAGAAACAGCTACAATACAGAAAGTACAAAACTTCCTCTCTCAGCATAACAGTTGTGATACCAAGACTTAAGATTACAATACAAAATGGCACATTGATGGTATAGATGCAAAATTCTAACTCACTACTGCAGAGATGTGCAGTTCGATTCACAGCAGTGGTATCTCCAGTTTGGGATCCGTGTGCTTGTTGTTGGGTCAGGGATCTGCATTGCAACAGCATTCTTTATCAATATCAGTGCGTTCTTTTTCCTGTATGTACAGCAGGGATGCAAAAAAAATAATCTCACTCAATCATGATGTATCTAGGATTTAGAGGCCAACAGCATCAATTTGAAAAGTTAAAATGTCACTCTTTGGTCTGTGTCTTACTGTAGTGTTGACACTCCCTGCACTTAAATATGAAATTAATCAGCTCTGTTTATTTTTATAATTTAATAATGTGGGAGTATTAAAATGAATCCCACTGAATAAATTAGGTGTGGTTTTTGAATCTCAATGATGCACTGAATCTCTGAATTGCACCTCTAGCATGCAGTATAACCAGCCCTCGCACGTGGACACGCAGTCTCTCATGCACACGCACAGTGCTGCTCTTTTGTTGAAGGGTTATCTGCTCCCAGCCACCAGTCACCTCTAATCTTTGTATGTTTCAGTGGGATGTCAGATAGGGAATCTTTTGGTGTAGCTCTGACCGGATCTCTGACCTGAGAGACTGGCAGAGGGCAGCTCTCCAAGCAGCTGTCACGTCTTATTACCTGCAGCGCACCGGGCCAACAGCACAATTGCAACACACACTGCTAAACGGCTCGCCCTGAGTCTCTTATTTTATCCATACACAGATAAATATGTGCGTGTTCATAAGACAGGGCCAAAGGTGTCAACCGTGACTTTCACAATAGGGCTGAAGAAACACAAAAATGTTCAAGATCAAAGGGCCAGATTGCTTATTTTCTAGGGATGGGAAAACTATATGATGTCATATGGCAACTGCTCTCACAGCATCAGCTCTATATACTGGGTAAAAAAATAAACAGATTACACAAATCTTAACTAAATACCATACCTTATGCCCACAGCTAGCTCATTTCATCACAGTGGTATCTAAGGTTGATTCTGGTTTCTTTATATAGAGTTCATCAGTTAGTCATGTGACTTAAAGCTCTTGATAATAAGATGGGTATAAAGTTTAAATAACCATAAATACAAGGCATACAGTACGCTACAACCAACTTTTGAAAAGACTTTATCACAACACAATATTACATTTTAACCATTTAAAATGGTTGAATCTCCACTATTCATCATAAAATAGTAATATTATAACATTCAAACCCACTTTTTCAGTCTTTTCTGTCTCTTTTAAATTTGTTGATAAGCCCCATAAGTTGTACACTTGTCCTCAGCACATCCCTCCTTCAACTAAATCTCATATTGTTCAAAAAACCTTGTTTTGATGATTGTTGTTGTTTTGACACTCACGCTGGTCCTTACTTGTTGTCTGTGCGCCCTCAGTTGGAACTATGGAATTGTAAACAAAGTTTGGAATCGGAGAACATGTGTATTAAAGAATAAACACTTTCATTAAGGGAAACACTTTGATGAAAGGAATATTCCAAAATTCCAGGAAATATGCTTGTTAGCTTTCTTACAGGGTTTATAATTAGAAGATTATTATCACCTATTAATACCATCTATTCAGATTAAATCACTAAATGCATGGGCAGATTAGATAACTGTCTGATATTGTAAAATTAAAGTGGAAAATGTGGGTATTCTACCTTTGTATGACAAGTAAAAAAGAAATTTGTTCAGGAATGTAGTTTAACACAAAGACAGACAGCAGCTCCTTAGCTAGCAGACTAATCTTACACATCCAATTATTACAAAGGGCCACTAAGGACCTCTGAAATGCTGCATACACTCATTATGTCAGGTTGTTGTTGTTCAAGAAATAACTTTACCACAATATCATTGTGGGTTTTTTTTTCTAACCCCCGATATTGTGGTTAGAACAAAAAAAAATACTGGGAAAGTGCCCTCTAAGGTGCCCCACACAGTAGAACAAACATGATAAAATGCCCTCTAAGGTGCCCCACACAGTAGAGCAAACATGATAAAATGCCCTCTAAGGTGCCCGCACAAAGGAGAGAACATACCAATATTCTGTAATTTCTGTCTTAGTTATGGGTAAATCAGGTAGTGATTTACTACCTGAGTGCTCTATAGAGTGCCTCTGGAATGATGTGGCCTCACGGGTGCCCTTTCAGAGGAAGAAATGTGATAGTGCCCTGTAAAGAACTCCTACAAGATGTAATGCAGTGCCCTATGAGCTGCCACTGTAATGGGGTGAGCAGGAGGTTCTGTATGGGTGCACTTCTAGTGAACAAAAAAGTGGAAAAGGTGCTATTTAGCGTTCTCCTAAGTCTAACATGGAAGTGCAGAATTGTGTGCCTTTTCAATAAAAGAAAAAAACATGAGGAAGTGCCCACTAAGTTTCACTGTATGGGAGAAAAATATGGTGAAGTGATCTATAGGGTGCACTGTATGGAAGAAAAACATTGTGAAGTGCCTTTCCAGTGAAGCACATGAGATATTTTGCCCTATAAGATGCCCTTATGCTGGAGTAAACTGGCCGTTACGGTAGAAATTAATATCCTTTATGTAGGCTGACCATCAGGAAAATAAAACACCCTTAAAACATGTAGTTGTTGTAGCTGACATTATTCCATTCAGTTGATTTTGGTAACCCTAGTTTGCTCAGTCACAGCCTCTTTAGATTATTCTATTGTTTTTGTGTTACTGAAGTTTAAGCTATAACTTTGATCCTATGACAATTTGTGACGTAGGTCACATAGCAAGTCTTTTTTGCAATTAAAACTAGTCTATGGCTTAAATATCAATAAAGATGGCTTACTAATGTATGTAGACTGTATTTTCTAAGTTGGTTTTATGTTTAGGTTTGTCCAAAGCTCTATAACAAGCTAAACAAAATGCTAGATAGATAGTAGCTAGCTAGCTAGATACATACTTAGTCATCTCTATACTAAATATTTGGTACAAATTGGAAATCAACATTGTTGTGTAGTAAACCCATAAATGAAAATCAGAGTAGTTATCACGATAACAAAAATATGACTTTGATATGATACCTGCCTAAATATGTCAATACCAGTACTGAAACGATAGCACGGTAAAAACCTAAAACATCAAGAATAGTAATGGAGTAATAGATGACAACATAGAATTCAAAATTCATTGTTTTGTTTTTTTTTATTAATTGAAAAAAACAATGTCAGTGCAAGACAGTGGAGGTTGTGAAAAGAAGCCATACATTTCGGTTTGATAGCCCTTGTAGATTGTAAACTAGTTTTGAAAGAGACTGTTCTCATTGTCAATTTTAAATCTAATTTGACTAAATAGAAAACTAGAAAATAAGCTCAGTAGAGTGCAGACCTCTGTCATGGTGTACTGAATCATCTGTGTTCAGTCTACTTTAGTGCACTACTGTAGTGTGCAGGCTAATCATCCTGAGTTTGAGTTTCATCACCATGAAGTGCCAGACTTACAGTTAATGATGTCATTTATGTTTATTATTGTCATGCTCAATAAAATTGTAGTTTATGTGCTGTTAAGTGTTTTCTTGTTTGTTTTTTTTCATACATGTAGGTGTGTTTTTGACAAAAAATTAGTATATTTATAACATGAATAATTGGATTATTGTAAATAATAAGATCAAGGTCATAGTGTTATTAAAGGTTTTACATGGTATGCAGTAATCTGATGTCCTCTATACTTTAGTTTATGATTTCTTTAATAGTTAATTTTATATTTGCACCCAGATATCACTTATTAAACAGACTCAATACACCTCCATGGTGGAGGTCTGAACTCTACTGAGCGCATCTAGTGATAGAAACAATTATTGATAAAAATGTACATACCATGATTACCATTACCAGTACTGACTGAGTATAAATTGATAATTTATAACTGGTGTTGTTGATCTGCATACTTGTGAACGCCTGATTTTTAGCAGTTTGCAAGTTATGGTAAGTTAACGTTAACATTGCGTATGTCTGCCACATTGGTAAGTTAGCTAATAAGCTAAAGCCAAATTAATTAGTTAGTCCCTTGGGGGCAATTCATATGTCATCAGTAGCTCAGCTTTATCTCTGGGGAACACCCCAACTCCGGGAATGATGTACAAATTAGGAAATGTGCGTCATGTAGCAGATGGATGTGACTCCCCTTGTTGAGACCTGCTGATAGACGTAACAACGGAGCAGAGGGGAGAGTGAGATAGAGATGTAACTGACTTGCATGCTGGTATTTGACAAATAATTTTTAATATATTTGTATCAAACAAATATTAGTAAAAAAAAAAACCACTATTTGTGCTTTGCTGAATAATGTATTTGTATTCAGGCACACCCCTATATTGTGCAACACCAAATATATAGTATTCTTTTCTCAAAATGTGTTTACACCCCTTTAGCTTGGATTAACTTGCACTTGTAGAGAGGGAGATAAGCAATGGATTGGCCAAATGCCAAGAAGAGAAAGAAAATTGAAGACACTACAGAGGGATCTGCAAAATGCAGCTAGAGGCAGCAAGAGAGGAGATGAGAGAGATAAAGGTATGTTTGCATTAGCCATTAGCAATTAGAGGAATGCACAGCTCAACTTAAACCTGTGCCTAGGCATGTTAAAAAGTTTTTAAAATGTATCCTCATGAAACTGTTATGAAATCAGGATCAGGTTTATTGCCAAGTAGGTCAGCACATACAGGGACTTTGCCTTGGTGTTGTTGTTGTGCATTATAGTCAAAAATATACACAAAGTTAAGTAATCCTAAATAATACAAACAAAAACAAATTTACAATAAAAAATATGTAAAATATATTCTAAGTGAGAAGAGCTGATACAGGTATAAAGTAGAAGAGAATAAATTAAATTTACAAAAATATTGATAAGAAGTAAATCAGTATACTGTATGCAGTGTGCAATTAATATTAATAATAATAATAATAATAGTGATACAAGTTGCATTAATGTAATGTGCTATATTCAATCAGAGATCACAAATGTGCAATTATAAGATTTGGGGGATTTTACGTTAGTATAACGTGTTATGTCAAGGGGAGGGATAGAGTCTGTGTCAGTGGGGAGGGGAGGGTTTGGCCATGATCTTTCCTGCTTGCCTCAGTGTCCTGGAGATGTGCAGGTCCTGGAGGGACGGCAGATTGCAACCGATCACCTTTTCAGCACAGCGGATGTTATGCTGCAGTCTGCCCTCGTCCTTGACAGTTGCAGCAGTGTACCAGATGGTGATGGAGGAGGTGAAGATGGACTGATAATAGTGGTGTAGTAATGCACTGTCATTGACTTTGACAGGTTGAACTTCTTCAGCTAATGTAGCAAGTACATCATCTGCTGAGCTTTCTTGATGAGGCTGTTGATGTTCAGTTCCCACTTGAGGTTCTGGCTGACGATGGGTACAAGGAAGCGGAAGGACTCAACAGTGCCAACTTAGGAGTCACATAGAGTGAAGGGGGCGATTTGGGCTGTGTTCCCTCTAAAATCCACAACCATCCCGACTGTCTTTAAAACGTTGAACTAGAAAGTTGTTTTGTCTGCACCAAGTCACCAGATGGTCAACCTTCCACCAGGAGCTCGACGGATTGATGACCGGAGGTGCAGCTGTTGGTGTACAGGGAGAAGAGAAGTAGAGAAAGGACACAGCCTTTGAGGAGAACTGATGCTGATGGTCTGGGAGTCAGAGACGTGTTTCCCCATCTTCACGCGCTGCTTCCTGTCAGACAGGAAGTCGGTGATCCACCTGCCGATGGAGTCAGGCACATGCAGGACAAACAGGATCCTGGTGTAGGTTCCTGCAGAGTCCAGGTGCTATGTTTACTGCATTGTCCACAGACCTGTTGGCTCTGTTTGCAAACTGCAGGGGGTCCAGGGATGTGTCTGCAATGGTTTTAAGGTGGGACAGTACAAGGCACTCAAAGACTTCATTGCCATAGAGGTCAGGGCGACAGGTCTGTAGTCTTTAAATCCTGTGGTCCTTGGCTTTTTGGGGACAGGGATGATGATGGAGGTCTTGAAGCAGGCTGGTAAGTGGCATGTCTCCAGTTAGATGTTAAAAATGGAAATCTGGAAGAGAACTTTTTGAGTAACATTCTCCAAACTGAAGTTGATCAAGACCCACCTTGGAAACAGATGTGGAGAAGGAAGGCTCTCAGATCTTCTGCTGTTGTCCATTGAGAGGGACATCCCCATTGACCATAACAAGATTGTTAACATTTATAAACTCATGGCCCAAAGAATTATTCTTTGATTTCACCAATCTTGCTTCTTGCTTCTCTGACAAGACTGCTCAAAACAGCAAATTCTCTAAATGTTAATAGTACCATGTTTTTACTATAGATGTGTTTGAGAAATAAACATTTAAAATGTTACCCATTCCCTGTATTTTATTACGGAGATGCAAAGTAAATGTTTAAAAAGTTAATCCTTTTTAATACAGAGATATTGTTTTTCTTATATTCTGAATCACCCTATAAAATGTTAATATTAATTGGGGTTGTAGCCTTTTTAACAAATATACATTATTGTTCTCTGCTGATTGGGGCACATTGAATGTATCAGATGCCCTTTTTATTTTTTCACCCCTACCCCTCAGACAGCCTGAGTCCACCACTAAACTGTTAAGACTCCACAATCCTCTGTGAAAAATGAACAGTGGCCGAGCTTTAAGCAACTGTTTTTCTTGTTGATTTGCTTGAGATATTAGGGTTTCCTCCTTCAGCGAGAGTATGAGATGTACACAGACATGACAGTTAATGAGCAGTCCCTTGCCACCTTGCCCTGTTTGCTACAGTTTGCATTTAGGTGATTGAAAGTGTGACTGAAGGTCACGCTTTAAACATCAGGGTGTGTGTGCAGGTCGGGTCTTACAGCCAGAAGCAAGAGAGCTGCAGATGAGGAGCAGAGCTCACACCATACATAATGGATGAGAGAGATTTACTCTCCCGAGAAGGAGTGAAGACCTAACGCCTCTGGGCTAGGCATGTATATGCACGCCGCTCGCCTGGGACAAAGCGAGCTGGGTAGGAACGGCAGAATGAGTGAGGAGAAGAAATAGAGAAGTGCACGTAGGAAACAACTCTGCTGCCAAATGCTGTGATTTCTAAAAGACTTTGATCCCTGCTGTGGCAGACAGGCTGCAGAGATGTTGGCTGTCTAATGTGGGCAGCCACTGACCCAGCTCTGCTGATGTGGCGGCGGTTTGCTCTGATTGGATCAACCTCCACTGTTGAAACTAGAACAGATCAAAGAGCAGGCAAAAAAAAATCAAACAACACAAATGAACCGAAGTTTCAGGTTCATGTTCATAACCAGGAAAGTAATTTAGACTGATGCTGATGCCACTGTATGTGTGTTTGTGTCCTCAGATATCGATGAGTGCGCAGAGGTCCTGATTGAGTGCCACAACCACTCCCGCTGTGTCAACCTGCCCGGCTGGTACCACTGTGAATGCAGAAGTGGTTTCCATGACAATGGCTCCTACCTGCTCGATGGGAGCTCCTGCATTGGTGAGCATACACTGAATTGAAAACATTCTTATCACTACTTCAAATACCAGCTCCTCAGCCTCTGCATGCCTGCTGCCTAGTCACTATAGACTTTTTTTTTCTTCTCTCTGTGTCCAATTACACAGGAATTCTGAAAATTGTCATTCCCTCAGAGGCTTCCTCTTCAAGTCTCTATTATCTCTTGTGTCCTACATGAACCACTGATTGTCATTCTTTGTCATATTTATCCTCATTGAAAATCTAGCATATAGACTTAAGCACAGTGTGATGTAATGTATGGGTGTATGTGTGTGCGCTCTAACATGCTACCCAGCAGGCTTACAGGAAGTCTAATCAGTGGTCTTCTCACCTTCACAGCTCGAGATCAAACCATGCAGTGTGAAACCCACACGCGCAATGCTTATGAGATATTCATAAGAAACAAACGTCAGCCTTGTGCGGCTATTAGATCTTTATGTTGTGTTCCCTCTCCCATCTGTTAGCCCACAAAGACAGGAAGAAGCAGAGTTCACAACGAAAATAAAGACACACCAGGCATGTGTGTTTCCTGTGACAAGACTGTAATGATGATGGATAGAACATTCACACTGCACTGCAGCACTCATTTGCAATATTTTCACAGATTCTGGGCATTTTACAAAGCCACTGCACATTAATGATCTCCTGCAGCAACAGTTTTTAACAAGTGATGTACAGTATTTGCCACTGTCTTGAATCTTCCTCTTTAAGAGTAACTACACACTCAAAATGTGTAAAAGTTTCTGTGTTACCTGTCTTACAAGACTACTACTACAAGACGCTGTCCACTGTGTGTGTGTGTGTATGTGTGTGTGTGTCTATTGGGGAGTGTCAGCACATAGCCACGGCTGTTTATCGTGGTTAACGTCACTGTTGTCACAAATAACTTGTTAAGCTCTGAACACTGTATAGCACAGTTATAGGTGGGCCATGTGTTGTGTTTACTGCCACAGAAAAGGAATAAATCTTTGCATAAACATGGTTCACCTGCCTGCCATTTCTTATCAGACTTGCTACCTGCAGCTCTGTGTGAGAGGCACAAACTGAGGCTACAGTTATCCAGTGTGCTGGACCTGAACCTCAAATCTTGCCTAATAAGTCACGATTAGGGAGGGGCCGGAGAATTTGGCTGAACTGAATTTTCAAATCCCAATTTTCAACCCATACGCCTACATAACCCTGTGTGATTATGTGCACAGCGTAAACAAAAGATTATTGTGTGGTTACCCAGTAAATCATGGCATGATTTTGATGATTTTTCATCATTAAGCCAACACTGATTATGAAGCAAAAACTGAAAACAATGAGCAAAAATCAATATATTTTCAGTTTACTCCAGCATAGAGGTTGTTATTCTTACTATCACACCCAGATATTTGCTCTGCTACTCTGTCAGATAAAACTTTCAGAAAGCTGTGAATAGCTTAAATAAACAATGTGCTTCTTGCACTTGTCAGGTGCAAAACTACATCAGCAATTATCTTTATTATTTGATGGGCCATGGATATCTATACCAAACAGCAATCCATCCAATAGTTAAGAGATATTTCACTAAAAACCTAAAAAGACCATAGGATTCATCCTCTGGGGAGTATGAATGTCTCTACTAAATTTCATGGTAAAACATCAAATAATTTATTTTTGCATAGTTTTGACCTACACATTGAAGTTTTGCAGCATGAAATTTACCAGAGCTTATAGTCTTGTCACTGATATTACATGAAGATTTTCAGTGGTTCAGCATGTTCAGCACAGACAAGCTAAATATCACTCAACAAATCCGAGGCACTGGTTTTACTTTTGCCTATGCACCTTTGTTAAATTGTAATGGATGCAGTGAATAAGACGGCATGGCTGAGTGAAATCCTTTTGCTTTCACTTTTAAATCGCACCTTCGCTTCACATCTCTCTCACCTTTAAATCAAAATGCAATGTCAGCAGTCGACTTTGATTCATTTACTTTGAGGGGAAGAGGTATGATTTCAGCACATTCCCCCAGAAAGTGGTTTCCCTCAAATTCAATTCATAAAGAAAGTGATAGACACATGTACTGTGTATGTCTACAGTAGCTTCAAGTCACATTACTACACAGAGTAAACAACATCGAGATTGTCTTTAAAGGCAGCTCACATTGTCTTATCACAAAAACTTTGCCCTTGAGATATCCTATTCTCTCTCAGAGTAAGACAAACTTTGTGTTCCTCATCCAATTAGTGATTTAAATCTTACCTAAATCACCTACAGAACAACAGAACAACACTACCTCCACTGCAAAATATAATTAACGTTTTGCCATGTGTGACTTAGTGAAAATGAACTGCGATAGTTTAGTGTGATGTTTTTTTTGCACAAAATCACATCTTACGCTTCAGCCTTTGGGTGGAGGAGGTGTCATTTTGTAAATCTACTAGTTGTTACCTTAGTATTAAAGAAAACAGCCAGGCAAACGTTGATAGACAACTCACCAAACAGACATGTGATGTTACATCCAGATATTGTCGGGAGGTAAACTACAGTCTGGTAGTTTGGTTTGGTTTTAGTGTCAGTCCCTCTGAGCTGTAGTTTTGTGTTGATTTTCAACAATCATAAAAGGACAAATCCATCAAACGAAAAGAGGAACCACTGACACAAATCAACAGGAGCTGAAAACAGACTAGAATATAAAATTATCATCTATTATTAACACCAGTTATTTTTTTTCTTATGCATGTTCTTTTAACATATTCCTATGTCAAAAGGCATTCTCGGGAACAAGGCAGGTTGAGAGAAAAGGGATATATACCACAAACGACAATGTAATGTGTGGGTGGTTATTCCCTTAAGTGGTAATATTAAAGGAAAACTCACTCCCTGTAGGCTTGCAACATGGCTCTGAAAGGCTTGTATCTTACTCCTTTGTTGAGGATGGCAGCTGGATCCACAGTAGTTACAATGGATTCCAATGGTCTATAGAGACATAGTGAAATAATGTACATAGAAAATCATTCCTTCAGAATAGGCCAATTCTGTCGGTGGTCCTTGTGTTAAAACCCTCATAGCTTCTCCACAACGGAGGTAAATACATAATAACACCTCTTCATGGATCCAAAGCTCTACCAGAGGTAGCATATTTAGTGATTTTTTTGGCAAAGCATCGACAGTAACATCAGATCAAAGGCGGAGAGATGAATTATGCTGCAGCGCAATTTGAACAATTTGATATGTTTGACGGGGTTTTTTTGTCCTGTTTGAATCAATTGTAACTGTTGTGAATCCAAGCTAAGTACAGTTTCCATCCTGCACGAAGGAGCAAACTAAAAAACTTTTCAGACCCACCTTTCAAGTCCAAAGGGATGAGTATTTAATACCCAAAAGATATATTTTCAGCGAATCTTCCTATTATTTGAAAATGTCTGAAATTGGTGAGTCAGAGTAGTGGTAATAACATGGATGGGCTGAGAGCAGTACATACACTGCACTATTTTTCACGTGGGCTGTCTCATCTTTTTACAAAGAAAGCTTATGCCATCAGTTTAAGACTTATAATCACATAAAAATCAGACACGTAACTCATATTTGCAGAGAGCAAATCAAACAAAGACGTTGCTCACATCAGTCACGAGTCTAATCGGACATGTTTGCGTGCTTGTTTGTGCTCCTTTGAGGCTTTCAACAAACATATGCATGACTTTAAATATGATTTATACAACGTGATTAGTGAAAGCGCTGTCATTAACAGATGCTATTAATGACATGGCTTCTCCACACTTTACAGCATAAATTAAAGTGTGTGTCATAATATATATATATATATATATATACTGTATGTATGTGTTGTGTATATTTGTCACTCGTTAACCAGACAAGTTCATGTAGCTGTGACATGTGTATCATTTCTTTCCCCACTATGCAGTATTAGGCTGGAAGCCAGCAGGGGGAATAAGTATGAATGACAATTTAACAGGATTTCTTCCCCTCCACAGTATCCCTCCAACAGACTCTCATGAGTCAACCAAACAGAAAGTAGCATTTTGTAATAAGCAGTCAGCTCAAAGCGGAGAGCGGCAGTACCAGTCAGTTAACCATATCAACAGCTACAATTTGGCCAAGAGTATGTGATGGCAATGCAGAAAATGGCAAAGAGCGCTGGGGATGAGAATTAGAGAGACAGTAGAAGAGGACGATGTTTTGAGAAAGCAGAAAGTCTCTTTGTCTGTGTCAGAACACGTGTATATAATTTCTTCTAGCAAAAAAACGTTTTTCGGAAAAGGGGACGTTTGAGGAATATTTGAAATTTCTTTTCAGAGAAAGCAACTGAACTTTCATATGCAAATCGACTGCAAAACTATCAAAGACTTTATTCAAAAAATCCTAATAGGTATGTTAATGCTTTGATGAAAACTAACTAACTTGAAACTCGAGTGTCAGAATTGCTGTGTTTTGCCTTAACAACAGATTGGGCAGTTATTCAGTGTTGGTGAATGTGTGCCCTCTCCAAGGACCCTCTATTTAAAGGATGTGATGTGTTTTTCCAATGAGCGAGTGCTTTGTTATCATGTTGGTGCTAATTCATGTTTGGCACATGGAGCAACTGCTTGTGCTTCTCTCAGGGTGTCCTGCTGGGTGACAGATGGATCCATAAGAGCCTTTTATCTATAAAGTGACTAAGTGCACTCTTACAATTTGGGCATCAAAGGGCAGTTTGGGCAAGATTAACATGTAATATAAAGTGTCTGTTCATAGAGACACATGAAACAAGAGAAACAAGAAAACCTAATTCAAAATCACATTTACATTTGTAATAGGCCTAATACAAATAGCTAAAACTCAAGAGTATACTGTGTGATTCACTCCATATGTGTAGATAAGAATGGTAATTTTTGTTATCATATTGTCATATTGTTATGTATTCAATATTTTTGTTTTAAGCAGTCTTTAATGAACACCATTACCCATAATCCCTGGACCATCACAGGTTAAACGTCACCAGTTTGACCATGGGCCACAGACATGTCTGTATCAGCAGGACAGACAAGATTAATCGCTGTAGACCTTTTTAGTCATCAAAGACAGCTAAAAAGTTGAAACGTTGCATTAGAAGAGAGAGTGTTGGGTGATATTATATTCATGGCGAAAGTACCGCTGATGATTAAACCAATGATTAAAAAGCTGCAGCTTAGCTTTGTTAGAATCATGAAGGTTTCAACTTCTAATGGCAAGTGCTGCAGTGGATGCCAATTAGTCCTAGAATATAGATAGAAAACACCATGAATACAGATGACATAAGTGCTCAATAAGAGATACAGCAGAGGTACAGAGGTTAGCCCAGACATTACCTCAGAACTTCGCTAGCATGTCAAGTGACTGGTCAATTTTATACTGGCACTTTAATTTAATGTCTGTTTTTTTAAATTCCACTGCCTACTACTTTCTAGCTAGTTAGCTAACTGTTAGCTAACTATTAGCCATCATATTCTTCTCAGTTGACTGCTTTCCTCAGCAACAGACGTACCACAAAAATTAAATCCTGTTATTTCTTTTGGATTATTTAGAGAGCAGCATTCACAAAAAAACCCTGGCACATGAGATAATAGTGACATTTACTGTGTACGATGATGTTTTAGGTAAGCTAACAAAAACTGGCATTTTAGTTAATGCACTTTTAGGTGTCGCTTATGAGGGAATTGGTAAAAACGTCAAACTATCTAAAAAAGAAGCAAACTGTATACACAAGAAGTACACATACTGTGTACCAAACAAATTAAAGCAGTTTTAATCCATGTTTATCTATTCCTGTCTGCAGATTTTCCCCGGTGTATTCCTCTATTTGGAAATTAAGCTACACTACATTTATTCTTGTTCTCATCTCTCTCATCTCACATTTGTGTTGTGCAATGATTTGCTGTTGGTGTGTGTACAGTATCTTTTGCATTGAATGGTGGTCTGATGTTAATGGGGGCTTTTGTGTGTGTTACAATGCACTGTTGAACACAGATATGCTGTGTTACATTATTTTTTACATTGTAACACATTAACATTCTTGGAAAACCTTGTCTTATAATAAATCATGTCATGTTATGGATATATATGTTTTAATACATTGTGTTACCTTGTTACAATATGTTGTGTTGGATATTATAGTGTGCTATGTTCTGTTTGGTCATGCTGCATTGTGTTGACTTGGTCCGTCACGCTGCAATGCTTTACATTTCATTACTATTCATTATGTTGCATGTTTTTGCTTTGCACCGTGTTACGCTGAGTATTGTGGTGTTGAGGACCACAGCAGCTGCAAGCAGCAGTCCTTTTGTTTTATTGCGTTGACTGAGAGCTGCATGGGCTGCATCTCAAAACATGTTTATAATGCCTAATGCTTTAGGCAGAGACAGGTGGCTTTAATAAACAGATTGTGCATAAAGATGAGGATAATACGCCATAAACTCCCACTGTCTGCCTGCACGACAGTGTGTGCATAATTTACTCTCTCTTTTTGTGATGTACATGACCTTTCCATATGGGCTGCCTGGAGACATACCAAAGAAATATAATTTAAATACTCAAATACTGAGCTTTCTGATGCCTTCTAATTACCAACATCTGTCAGAGGGATTTATTTGTTTTGTGTGTGCATGTGTATGTGTCTATGCCTGTGCGAATATGTGTTTTCATGTACAGTACACTGTGGGATTAGTGCTTTCATGTGTAACAGTACATGTAGGTGTGAGTGTAAGTTTTTCATATGGTTGGCTGTGCTCAGCTGGATTCTCCAAAGGGCTTTTGTGTTTGGTTCTTTTTTTTCACAGCTGACATGTGAGAGTATGCTTCATCTGCGAGCGACAGCTTGTGGCTGAATGTGGTGAATGTAGCATGAAGCGCATTAATCCTTCACCAGCGGAGGTACAGTGTGTCTGACTAGCTGATGGGGATTTCATATAGTGTATGCAAATAGTCAGTCGCAGGCACAATAAATTCTCAGCTGAGCTGTTTTCCTCTTGCTCCGTATCCAGCAAACTTGATACTGCAAACAATTAGCATGTGTATTCAGCAGTGTCACAGTGTATTGCTTTGGCTGTTGTGGCTGGCCACAGCATCAGCCAAGCCTCATCATTTTCCACTGGAGGAAAGAAAAATTTATGTTGCATGATGTTCACAGTGTGAGCAACTTGGGCCAGAGGCTCTAAAACATTTCTATGTAATCGTGTGGATGTATAAGTAGTGTATTTTTGCTGCTTTGGTATTTTCTTTCATGACATTACAGGTTAACTACTAGCTTGTAGATAATTAAGTAAACACACAAAAGAATTGTAATGATCCATCAACGCTAATGATGGATGCAACTAACATCATCATTCTGAGCGTTGAGTTAGTTTGAGTTTTAAAGCTCTGGCGCACCTATAGTCCACCCACGCAAGTGTTTTCATTTATGTTGCCTGATTAGACCTCTTATCAGGACTGTGGGGGCATGTACAGAGTGTGGCTGATGTGAAAGCTCCCTCCCTCCCCTGCACCTGTTAGGGCTTGACAATTTAAACCATTTCCATTCTATTACAGGTTGGTGACATCACGTAATTCCCATCTTAGCCCACCCACATTCAACCCGACTAGAGGTCTAATTAGCTAGAGTAATTGGAAACACCTGTGTCGTTCAGTATCTATCAGTCAGCTGATCTGTCTGCAACACTTTGGTCCAGAGTCAAATATAACAATTAATGGATGTATTCTCATGTATACTGTATGTAACAAAACAATATAAGATCAGTTGTCCACTTTAGGTTAGATTGTTTTTATATAATACTGCCACCAAAAAAACTGCCAACAAGAACGAACTTCTATGTTTGATACAGACACTCATGGACCTCAGAAGATGAATCTTAATTCATTTGAAAGTATGATCCAAATGTATGATCCCTGATGTAACCCGCTATCGTAAACATGTTATCATGCTTGTGCTGAACATGCATTAAACAACATTAAAATTAGCATGTTGTGCTAACACTAATGTTAGCGTATTCAATCAATAAATCATTCAATCAATCAATCATTTATTAATGACCACAAGACCGAGGTTGGTGGAATTTGCTTTCGGTACAGCATGGTGGGTAAGCTCAATTCAACGGTATCAGTAACATCAAACAGAGGCAGATATCAACATTATATCAACATAACATTAGACACATGACTAGCACAATAGACAATATTCACGGATTACCATAAGACAAAAGTCACAGACAATATTTACAAGATTGACACAAGAGTTTTACAAGCAGGTACATCTATCAGGGTTAGTGAGAAGTGTGTCCTTAGAGTCCTTATTGCAGTGGGGGAAAAACTGGGATGATTTGGTCAGCAGGAACCTATAGCAGCATCAGCCAGAAGAGGTGATTAGCAGGCTGAGAGGGTTAAGGAATTTTTTTTCTTTGCTCTTTTGATGATGTGTTTGTGTTATACTGATTCAACTAATGAGAGATGGGTGCCAATAATCATAGATGATTTATTGACTATGCGCTGTAGTTTTTTGTGTGTGTGTGACTGTCCTTGCTGCTGTATCAAACTGTTACGGATGAGGTGAGCATGCTCTCGATGATGGCTGCGTAAAACTGAAGGAGGAGGAGGTTTTACTTTGAATTTTTTGGAGCTGTCTTTGCTGGGCTTTTTTTGGTAATGTGGTCTATATTGATGTTCCATTGGAGTGTGTTGCTGATGTGTGTGCCAAGAAATTTGAATAAGTCATTGATGGTTCTCCTGAGACATGTATGTGTGTTTTGGGGATCGGGCTGTGCCTGAAATCCATAATGAATTTTTGTGTCTTAGATGTGTTGAGCTGGAGGATTTTATCAAGGCGCCAAGTGACTGCTTGGGCTGTCTGTTCACGGTATCGGTCCTCATTGTTGTTAGTTCAACTGTGATTGTGTGATCTGCATATTTAAGCTGTGGTGGGATGTGAAATGGTTTGTGTACAGGGAGTAGAGCCAGGGTGAAACGACGCAACCCTGAAGAGTGCCTATGCTGAGGGTCAGAGGGCGAGATGAAAGGCTATTCATTTTAACCCTCTATTGCCTTCTTCACAGGAAGCTCCCAATCCACTGGCATATGCAGGGGTCACTATTCATGTCCAATAGTTTATTGAAGGGATTGAGCAGGTTTATCGTATGGACAGCTGAGCTGACGTCGATGAATTGGATGCCGGTTGGATGTCTCAGTGTTGTAGTGTGTGGTGGAGGGCTGAGATAACAGCATCCTCAACAGACCTGTTGGCTCGGTATTAATCTGTCAGTGTTTGGTGTTAATAGTTCCTGCCAATTAAAAAACAAATCAATACAATGAGTTGATAGTCTGCTTTCAGCCCTAATGATGAAAGCAACTAGCATAGTGCAGCTATACTTAGAACTTAATGCTAGTAGGCCAAATGTTAGTATGATGACATGATAACTTAAATAACACTGGCCATGCAAAGCACAACATGACACACCTACCCTATAACCACACTACTCAACCCATTATATACCTTGTAATCCATTTCTCAACAAACCCAAATGATATATTTAAACTCAACATATCATCAAAGAAGACCTGGATAGATGGAATAAACTCCATCTCTCTTTAATTGGCTGCATTTCCACCGTCTGTTCTTCCAAAAATATCTCCTATCTATCTATATCTTATATCTATCTATATATCTATTTGCCATGACCCCTGTTAATTCACCCCTAGACTGGTTCTTCTCCTTAAATTCAACAGTCAATACATTTTACTGGAAAGGCCCAGGGTCAAAAGTCAAAAAATCCAACCAATACAGCTGGCTCAATTCAGCAATTTTTTTTACCGCTATTTCAACTCCCACCAGCCTTATTTTATCCGACACTGGACAAACAACTCCAATTCTGCCTGGCTTGATACTGAACAGACCATCTGCAAGGATCTCCCCATTCAGCATATTGCATTCATAGATAAACCAGTCAAAACCCACAGCTGCTTCAAATTGAACACCATAAATACAACTCTCACTGCCTGGAGGGAATGACATACTTAACATCAAACTATCTCCTTCTCTTCTCACCCTTATCTGGCATAACCCTACGTTTAAAATCAATAAGGTACCCATCCGTTTCCCTGTATGGAAACAGAGAGGAATAACCAGCCTTGGGCATCTTTTCAGTGGCAGCTCTCTCATGACTTTTGACCGTCTTAAACAAACATACAACTTATCCCACCACTGTCACTACCAGTACATACAGTTGAAAGAGACCGTAAAAAAGAGAATTGATATCCATAACTTCAACAACTTGACTCCTTCCTTACTACTAAACCCAAAATTACTATCACAGATTTACAAACTCTTTTCTCACCATGAAAATACTATTTCAATACCAATAGACAAATGGACATCAGACTTGAATATACATCAATCACACATCAATTGACAAACCATATGCGACAACACATTCTCCATGTAATACAACTCAAAAATTCAGCTAATTCAATACAAGGTCTTTTACAGAGTACACATCACCACTCACAAAATATGTACCATATGGGCTTCACAGACAGCAACATCTGCACACACTGTCCCAACAGACAACAGACAACAACTTCCATGCATTCTGGCTCTTGCACACCAGTTGGGCGGTTTTGGTCAGAGGTCATGGGAAAGCTGTCTGAGATTCTCAACTTCAGCGTCCCCCTCTCCCCTTCCATCTCTCTGTTAGGTGATATCGCCTCACTTACAATCCCACAGTATCTCCAAACGTTCATCTTAACCACATCTTACCACTGGCTCAGTTGGTTAACAGACAACTCAAACCTAGAAAAGTTCACATCAGCCCTACAGAACAATCTGATCCCATTCCATAACACCTGGTCTCCTTTCCCGCAGTTCACACTGAGCTGATTCCTCTCTCAGTGAGTGCCTCACTCACTCAGATCTTCCCAAACCCAATATGATAACTCAAAATAACCCATAATTACCTTAACCCATCATGATGGGCACCGGATGTGCTGAAAAGACAGAGAAAGAACATTAAAACACAGTGTTTTAGCAGGGAATCAGGGCAATGTGGAAGTCAGGCTTTTTAAACCTGTTGACAGTCAATACAGCTTTGCATCTCACTCAACTGTGTAGAAAGTAGACAAGTAGACTTGTTGACCGCAATGCTCACAGTTTTAAAGTATGGTTAGAGTTAAATGCACAAACAAAAAAATCGGAATTCCATTTTTATTATATAGTTTCAGTTTTTCTACTTGGTGGATTTGTTCATGCAACACTAGTAACGTGCCGTCAGTGTCGTGTAATCAATGTCTGTAGGCAGCAGGTGCTGACAGGGGAGAGCAGAGCTACTGTCGAAGAGACTTTGGTCTTTTTCTCTCTGAGCATCTCACATTTAGTGAGGATAAAGAGAGTTAAATGTCATGGCTTGATAAAAGGTAGGAGCAGACTTTTGGCACCCGGTTTTCTGTGCTACGTTGATAAAGAAAAGTGGATGAAAATGCCATCTGTCCTCTCTGTTCATGTCGGTTATTTTTGGAGGAAAAGCGAGAAAAAAGCTGACTGAGCAGATGTCTTGTTGCTTTGATGATTCAACTGAATCCACTGAGTGAATATACAGTATACACTCTGATTGATGTGGCTGAAACTATGATGCCAGTATATGTGCAAGGAATAGTCTCTAGAGGGTGTAAAATTATGACTGAATATCTTCCCTCAAATTGTTTGAATCAATACTAACAGAACCAAAAAAACAAGCTGCTATACTTTAAAATATTAGAGATAATGAAAACAATAGCCAAACCCTGAACTATACAGTATATCCATATATAGTCTCTAATATGATTACACAGCAGCGTGTGTTCGCTAGCAGCAGAGAAGGGATGTGCCACTATTCATTTTCTGAAGTTAATTCAGTAATTTGTAGAACCCCTTATACTAAAACACATCAGCTACCCTGCTGCTAACAGTGTGGATGCTCATCCCTAACTGACTGGACTAGCCACAATAAACTGCAATTTCAATTTCTACTGCTACAGTAACCGAATGCTATTAATTTTAAAGAGTGATTAATGTGACTTTAGGGCTGAAACATTAATTTGTGCACAACAGAAATTATTATAAATGTTACACTTCATACCTGCCGGCCTCTGTAGTACTGTGAAGAAATCAAAAATTTAATTAAAAGTAAATATGCACCATATCTACCACAGAGTTAGCCAAGGTAAACATGCCCCCATGTAAAAGCTGGGAAGCAGTGGATATTCAAGCCAGTACAGATCTGAATGAAGAATGTCACACTTATAAACAACATTGTCTGTGAACACAATGCGGACATTAGTCACGATTGGCGAGCAAATTTGTGGTGTATTGTATAAAAAATCTTTAGGAGATTGCGTATCAAAGTCAAAGTACTGCTGCTGTTTATTGATGCCACACTATGCATGGGTATCCTTTGAAATTATTTTATACTACGGCCAAAATAATACTTTTTTGATGCCTTACTTTGAGAAATATAAACAAATTTTTCTACTTAGAAGTCTTTGCTTTTTTTTTTCTTTTCTACATTGTTTGTTGATAAGCTTGTTTTCTGATCATTATGCTCAACCGCCCACGTATCATTGTATGTTGTATCTACAATAACAGACTGACAAGGCGCACACTGTTTGTCTACATAGGCCTCCACCATTCTCCCACATTTGTATAATAAATGACACATAGACACCACAACTTGCTCACTCTCTTCCAGACATTGATGAGTGCAGTTTGCAGACACACACCTGCTGGAATGACAGTGTGTGCGTGAACCTCCCGGGAGGCTACGACTGCGTGTGTACGTCCGGTCCGGGCTGCAGCGGCGACTGCCCACAGGAAGAGGGAATCAGACGCAACGGAGAAGACTGGAAACCCAGCTTTGACCGCTGTGCTATATGCTCCTGCAAGGTACAAAACACAAACGCACACATACAAATTCTCTGTTCTTAGTAATAATGGTGCTCTCAGAGGTCTCAACTCAGTGGTAGATCTTAACTTTGGGTTTTTTATCATAGCTATGATAAAATCTCTCCATGGCCCGAATCTAAGGCTTTCATTATAAGACGACCCCACTTTTCCAACACCTGTGTTTGGGAAAAGAGTTTTTGAAGATCAATCACAGTATAGTCACATAATCACACTCTCTCCTGTCGGGCTCTCAGAAGCGGTCCAAAATTATTATTATTATTTTCTCTGGCAGTTAGCATTTTTCAGTCTGTTGAGTCATGTTTGTTGACAAGTCCGCCAGCTCTGCCTGACCAATTTGCATATTGAGATCCGATCACAATGCGGGCTCAGCTGAGAAAACGAGAACGCATTGTAATACCAGGTGTAAATGCGAAGACCCATTGATCAGATATCATTATGCAGATGATGCATCCAGATACAGATCGCATGTTTATACCAGGTGTAAACTGGGCCTTTGAGCTTCAGTGGTCAGTTTTACACCAGTACTTCCTCCATTCAAAAATAACATCTGCTGTTGTGGAAACATGTAAATGTCTAGTCCTCCAATATAAGACGAGCCCCACCTTCTCAAACGTAATTTCCAGAATAAAATATCATCATATATTCAGGCCAATATGGTAGTTACTGACAATTTTCCTTTATCTGGAAAAGAGCAAAATACAAACTTTTGACCACCACTTTTTAAGTCTATGGAGGGTGAGTGTTTTATAACCAAAAGATCAATTTTGGGTGGAGTATAATTTTAATGCTCTTTCCAATCAATTATGGAACACACAGGAAGGTGAGAGAAAGGAGGGACACAAGGGCAAACAACCATACATGCATCAAGATATTAAAAAAATCACCATATCAACTGTCAACTATACTCACTATAACAGCTCTATATGCACAAAGACACCCTGAGCAGTGACAGACAGGAAAGTGACGACTGGCATCAAGAGATAAACTGGCTTAGAGGAAGAGATGCAGCACGGACGACGCTAACAGGGGAATAAAGGCAAGAAAAGACAAACACACCGATGTAAAGAGAGGAATGGATGCGTTGGATTAAATAACAACAAGAATAAGAAAGACACTGAAAAGGGGACAAGCAGGGAAGGAGCACCAAGGACTCTATTCTTCTATTTTTCTGTTTGTGACAAACACAAAAACATCCGACTTCTCTGATCATTCTCAAGGTTCCAAATTAAGCAGCAGACAGGGTCAACTCAAGGAAAAAAACACCTCAGTACTCCCTTCTGTTTGTCGTTAGCCTGCAATACATTCTGACAAATATTTGTTACAGCTTAACAACTCATTTCTGTGCTCAGGAGTCAGAATGAGGCGGTGCAGTGTGGCTGCAGGGAAGTGAGATATTGATCAGATTTGTCTTTGAGAAGGTGAGACTCGGTGAGTGAGATTAATACGAAGCAGACACGGAGATTATTTGGAATAGAATGAGAGCAGAGAGCAGTGGTTTCAGTAGTGCCTTATCAGCACATAAAATCCCATATTTTCAAGTTTACCACCGGGACGTTTCACTTTAACTACCCAGACAAATATCAGGGATGAACAGGAGTGAATTTATGGGAGTTATGACATTTCACTTCAACACGTTAGTAAAAACCATACCTCCAAATCCATTTCTCTGTCATAATATGTGTAAACTGTAACTGTAACGTGTTCACGATGCCAACCAGAACAAGCATTGGGTTTTCTGTGACTGACTGCTTTTTACATTCTGCGGTGTTTTCCTCTTTGGTCCTTTTCATATGAAATATTCAGAGACCGCTGACCATCTGAACCTAAATATCTTTATGAACCGCTGATCAAATGTCCACCGAAGCAAAGCATTTTAAAGCACTCTATCTCTCAGTAGTCACATTTCCAATATCATGTAGAGTTGCTGACGTTTTATGTGTGTTACAAGCATGTTTGAAGCTCATTTATAATACTTTGGGCTGAACTTTAATTATTTTAAGTACTGTACACAGAACGCCGTCTTATCTTTATTTCGTCTCTGTATTTCCAGAATCATGTATATTAGCAGAGGGATATCACAGACTTTGTCGGAGAAGTACCATAAACAAACAAACAAAAAGGGCTAGTTTTGCCTCAAGTTAATAACTAATGAAAGCAACATGAAATATTCATTTCATGTCAACTGTCAATAAATACAGGCATAAACATACATTCACCAGAGAATTTCCATGCTTCAGAGAGCTGCTATGGCCGAAAGCAGAGCGGAGAAAAGATTCACAAGTGTGACACAAGTGAGATGTAGGTGAGACTCTCTGCTCATATTGGGGATGAGTATTCAGGATGCCTTTGGGATCCACAACACTGCTGGTTTTCATTTCAGCTGTCCAATCAGGGGTTGAATCAAATGTTGGACACTGAATGTAAACAGGCAGCGGTCTGGGTCCTGGGGACCAAGACTGAAAACCATCAGCCAGATGACTGTGTGGAAGCCAAGTTATTGTAGATTATGAAGAGGGAGAGAGAAATCGAATGTAACCAAGTCAGAAATTATTGTCAGAAATTGTGTTTGTGAATGAGAGGCCAAAGCCAGACAGGGCCAGTGAAAAAGACAGAAGAGAAGTTGACAGTGTTTGTAGAAATTCCACCAAAGATCATCCTTATTCAACTGTCACTGTACAGTAGTTTTATTTAAAGGAGATTGAAAACAGACACTTTATTTAAATAAGAGAATTCGATTTTAGAGTTCTACAGAAGTGACCCCACAAGTACCAAGGGGCTCCTAAATTAAATTATCTGTAGAGAGGAAGAAAATATCCTTAGAAGAAATACCTTATCCAAAGACTGTGTTGAAAACAATTCATACATACTGATTTAAAAAAAGGATATCCACAGTCACTGAAATTATCATAAAAATGTTGTCATCAGAGTTGTCATAAAAAAAAGCAGTAATGATGTTGCTTTGGTTACAATGGCTGCACATGGCACGCATGCTTGGTCTTATTCCTGGCGTTAAAATGAACAGTCTGAGTCTTCGTACGTCCTGTCAGCACAGTACAATTGGCAGTAATTTTCCCAGCAAGTCCAGGGCCGTAACCGTAAAGACCAAGGCCATCACAATTGGCACCCTGGGACTCAGCGGTTACTGTAGCAGGACAATATGCACCGATAAAACACTGGCTCTGTATTGCCCTTTTAATGGTATGCGGAATGACTTTATGGCACCCACACATTTTCTAACAGCCATTTTATGTAACATTTTTACATCTCCATTACAAGAGTCATCCCCGGGCCAGACAGTCCTGCGATGTGCTGAGTAAAATGGACAATAAAGTTCTCACCAGGTAGAGATGGAGAGCCAGGGGCACGGCGACTGGAGAGGTTCACAGATTCCAGCAGATTGTTCAGCATTTGACTTTCTATTCCAGCCCAGATGCCGCACTTCTCAGTTCTGATAAATTACCCTTAAAGTTGCTGCAAATACATTACAATCCTCCGGAGCGGTGGAGGCCTTGAATAATCAGATTGATATACATATACGTTCACTGGCTATTTTATTTCCTCTCATTGGCTGGCTGCAATCTTTGCAGTGTTTTTCAAGTGCAACTTTTAACGTTGAAACATTTATCATTTACACTAATGCGGAGAATTCACAGCAGATGGGATTTTCTGCTACTTTATGTTTCTAACAGTAATTTATTTTAGGAACTTTGGCTGTTAATAATATATTTTCTGGACATTCCTCTCGCATTATCTTGGTCATTTATGCGCCTCAGTCGCCAAATTGTACTGATTTAAATTTGTGACAAGACATAGTGTGTGCAACGAAGGGAAATATTTGTTGTTGCCTCTTTATATATACTCAGTATCTGCACTTTTTCACTGAATATAAATCATCGTTGGACTGAAGCCACAAGTTTTATTTTGTATTTGCCTAGAGGACACTGTGGTAATGTGGGCTCCCTCTACCTCGTGGGTACTGCAGGAGTGTATTTTACAGACCAGAGCTGTGTCTCAAATCACATACTTCTGTTAGTACGCTTTCATGTAGTACACTGTGTACACTATATATTACTGGCATAGTGTGCAAATTTGGACAGGGTAGTGTTGTCTCAAATCAAACACAGCCATTGTGCACTTACCGGAAATGACGATTGCAAATTAGCATTAGCTAGCGTTAGCATTCGCGTTATCGTTCGCGCTACTAAATCATTACAGACTGCTAAATTCACCACAAAACATACTGATGGCTTATATCCAACAACAGTGTGGTGGTGCTTAGTGCTAAAAAACACATGTATAACTTACATTTGTATAATGTGGCAATGTTCACCGTAGTTACAAGGCACCCGGCCGTCATTTCCACTTTGAAAAGTGGTCCCTCCCCTTCCGCTACGTAGACAAGTAGGCGACCATGAGGGCGAGAAGTGTCCATAGTTCCACACTCAACTATTTGACTGTTTTGAGTGCACCATCCGGGTACTCACAGTGCAATGCATTTCCCATACTTCTCTGTGTGAACGCACTTATGCACTTAAAATGTTAAGAGTAAGTACAGAAGTATGCGATTTGGGACACAGCACAGGATATGAGGCAATGTACAACAACCCATCCATTGGGCTTTGTTGCACAACATCTGTCAGTCTATTTTACCCCTGACCCCTGTGACCCTCTTTTTGCAGGACGGCCAGACATACTGCAGGAGGAGACCCTGTGACTGTGAAGACACAGAGGAAGATCTGTTTTGCTGTCCCGGCTGTGACAACAGGCCCAGCAGCCAGTGTCTGGACCAGAGTGGACGCACGCTCTACCGCAGCGGAGCGTCCTGGCTGTATGGCTGCCAGCAGTGCCGCTGCATGGTCTGTACACGGACACACACACACACACACACACACACATACACAGAGCTACACATGTTTTGCCAACAGAAATGAAAGCTGACCTTCATAGCAAATCCCTAAGTGTGGTGAAACAGGTTTGTCAAAAGAACTGGACACATCAAAAACACATAAATCTCTTCAGCAACATGAAGCTCAGAGTCGGCTTTTCTTTAATACCTTGCCCTGATCTGCTGCTCAGCTGCGTGTGTGAGTGTTTGTGGAGGGATCAGATAATTACCACCTCTCTAATTAGAGATGTGGCAACACATCAGCGTGTGAGCTGTAACTGCAGCCGCCAGATCAGCTGATTCATTCACAGAAACACAATGAGGTTTCTCTGGCTTTTCTTTTTTTTTTTTTTTTACCTCTCTCTGTGTGTCTACAGGAGGGGGAGGTGGATTGCTGGCCTCTGGTTTGTCCCGTGTTGATGTGCGAATACACGGCAGTAGCGGAGGGCGAGTGCTGCCCGCGCTGCGTCACAGACCCGTGCCTGGCCGACAACCTTTCCTACGACATCCGGCAGACATGCCAGGATCCCGCAGGCACCGCCCGCCTCAGTGGAGACACATGGCATATGCCCAACTCCCCCTGCACCACCTGCAAGTGTAAGGTAGGCCAAAGCAATAACAACCACAATTTTGCTTTACTACTGCAATTTTGCGTTATTTTGATATTCTCAGAAATGCCTGTTTTTACCCTACTTTAACCTCACCCTTGCTTGTTTTTCTTCTAATCCCTGCAAATGGTCCAATAGACATGTGGTTTTGGAATGTAAAGTAGTCCTGCACCTTCACGATGTTACCAGTAATGATAGGCATTACAGGCTGCTGAACAAACAATCTTCAAGATGTAAACTGTGGTATCATGAGTTTATCAAATGTGTGCTGGAGGATAGGCAACATCTGCTTTCTTTTATCACAACAAAACATACAAGCTATTGCCAGCCGCAGCAACAGATGCATTCACTATAGCTACTGTCGCAGCTCAGACCTACATGTATCACTCTCAAAAGCTTTTCACGGGCGCTATTTTTCTAGAGAAAGTAGTTAGGCTAGGGTTGAGGAAAAGGGTGACACAGTGACAGCAAGGTCTGTTGATTATCCAGAGAAACCGGGACGTTGTCTCTGGATAGACATATCGCTGTTGAATATCTCAAATTTGTCACTGCTTGGAGCTACACAGAAGGAATTCTGTTCACGTCCAGCATACTCGAGTAGCAGTATAAATCTCAGAGACGGATATCTCAAAAGTGCCGTAGATAATACTGAAACCACTGACTAGATACCACTAGCAGTAGGGAAAATATACAGTCTGTTCTATTGTTATTTATGTAAACTGACCCTTTAACGATATTGTAGACATCACAAGTTCCCACCTGTCTCTACGAATCTCTGTATTTTGACTAATTATGACCAGCCAGGCTCTGAATCATGTTATTACATGTAACATATAGAGGTTAATACAGTATATTACAGTATATTTAAAGCTATCTACCTCTTCTTTCCTGTCTTTTCATGCTGTGCTGCTCAGAATGGAAACGTTTGCTGTTCGGTGGATCTCGACTGCCTTCAGAACAACTAAAGCTCTCCTCATCCTCCTTTTCACACCTCCTCTCCTCCTTTCACTGCGGGACTGCCACGCCCCCTCCTCCATCTGATGATTCTCCCCTTGGATTCATAAGACAGACTCTCGCACACACATGTGCATGCCAGCGTGTGCACAGAAAATACTAACACACACTGGACAGACTGGGGCTGTTGAGGCTGTGCTTTTTATGCCGCAACTCTGTCGACAAACAGTGAGTGTGTGTGTGGGACTCAGGAGGAGACTGAGGCCATAGTCGCTCTCACCACAGTCACTGTGTTGTGTAACTGTCTTAGTGTCGTTTCCATTTCACTACATGTCTTGAGGAAACCTGTTTAGCATTACTTTTTGAACCCCAAGCCAGCGACAAGCAGCCGAGTGTCACAAGCTGTCATGAAGAAAAGGATTCAGTGCTCCAGCTGTCACTGTTGCCTAAATGTAGGTTCACTATTGCTTGGTCACCATGGAAGTTTTTTTTCATGAAACATTTATCATAACAGTAACTGTTTATGCTCTGTGAAGCAATAGCATCATAAAACAGGAAGTAGTTTGATGTAGAAAGAACACTTTTTTAAGACTCTACTGAAACAAAGCCATTACCCTAATTATCGGGCCGTCCCAATTTGTCTCTCTTCCAAATCAACTCATAATATGTGTCTACACAGTGTCCCAATAAATCTGGTATATCATCAACCTAAGTCTTAAACAGCTGTGTACTACATTCCTCTCTGACCAATACAAAAATCAGAAAACTCAAACAAAGCCACTACAGGAAGTGGAATATAATTTTTCTATTGACCTTAACCCTAGCTTTAAATTAGGTTTATGGTTCTTTGGCTATTATTCAATTCCTGATCTAGGATGCATATTTCTTTACATACAATATAAATATTTTATTACAACACATTCTTCATATTCCTGCATATATGAGAAACAGCTCTTTCCTGCTCCCAATTAAGGAGCTTGTATCTGTGACGTCCACATTTCTAGATACGTCTAATACAACAAGCCAACGGGGCTAGTTTATGCTGGTCAGCTGTTTAATGGAGTATTTCAATAATCTTCCTCAACTCATAGTCAGGAAATATTAAATATTTATTGCCCTGTTATACTGTTTGCCAGATTTCCATCATGATTTGAAGTGAAACATTACAACTTAAACTGCAAACTCGGACATCGTCATTCTTTTTACCCTTTGTTAGCCATGTGAAGGTGTCATTTTGGTGGAGAATTTGGAAATGATTGGCTTTGGAGTAGTAGTTCTTACTGATGTGTTTTGGCCTGTTCATAAAGAAGTTGTTCTCATTGCTACAAAGTGCTAATGGAGCATTGATTTTTGACAAGGAACGCATGAACGCACCGTTATTTTTGCTATCTGTGAAGGTTAGACCATGTCATTTGGGAAAGGAGGTCCAGACTCAAGGTGTTAATGTGCTTAAAATGAAATCAAACAATGTCTGAAACCACACTTTTCCAGGAATTTCTGTAACTTGATGAAACCTATAATCCAACAAGTCCACCCTCTTCATGCAGCGATAGAAATATACAGGGTTTGAACATCTTTCTCAAGCTCTATTTTCATTCTTCACACAACTACTTCTGTCCCTTTTTGTCGGAAGACTGCCCAAAAGTGTACCCATTGGTATGATTGATCGCGTCTTGTTCCTCTCTATCATGGCAGGCTTTAGAACAACTATAAACACTTTTGCTGTTATTGACAGACAACACTTTTTAGAAGCTACTTCATTTGAAGCATACCCCAGCCTTCAGCCCTCATGTCCTTTGAGTAGACCCACCATCATGAGCGGCGTCCTTCAGAGGATCCAGCCTCTCAATTGGGACATACTGTAGCTGTTGTTTGTCCTGCTGAGCCATTAACACTTCTGTCTCCAACACTTTCCCTCAGCATCAATGTCTCCTTTCTGATGAAGTTGACTGCCAGATAGCTATGTAATGCAGATACAGATTGCTGCCAGCCAGAATAAGCACCAGCGGAAGATGTTGATTAAACCGGTGGAGTTCGTCGTGGGTCGGACTCCTCCGGCATCTCCCAGGGCTCCTCAGCTCGCACCATATGGCGTACACTGAACGTGTCAGAGGCATTAAAAAAGGAGAAAAAGAGATAGAGTTGGGATAATTAAAGCCATGTCACGCAGATCTGGATTTGAGTATGCCAGGAGGTCACAGAGTGTCAAATCTGTTTACAGATGGCCAGGCTTATTAAGGCAGGAGAGTCCAGAGCTTTTCCTGCCACAGTTCACACATTTACAGCTCTGATGCTACTCTGCTCTCCTACTCTGTCCTCTCCTCCACACCTCTCTCCATCACCCTCAAGTTGGTCTTGAGAGCTTACGTTTCCTTCAAGTATCATCGTTATCACCCTGTGCATCCATCGCTGTCAGGTTGGGGGTTTTTTTTCCCACAAAGGGCCAATTAGATTATCTAACAATGTCTCAAAATTATGTAAAATGACCACAGACTGCATATTGTTGTCACGAGTTGTTCTTGTTCAAACATGCAATGAAACAGCTGAGATCTGACATGTCAGGGGAAAAACAAAGTTACTCAGTAAACTTGTAAAAGTCTTTACAACACCACTTAACTAACAGTTATTTTTGTCAAGTAAAATAATCTCAGTAGAAAGGTAGCTGATGTTCAAAGCTGGTATCCATAGTCAAGTTCCTTTCTCCACTTTTTTCTTCCTCTTTAGTTTAGTATTGCAAATAGCAGGACATTTCTCTCCCTCAGAAGAGTCCATTTGCTGCCCCCAAAAATAAAAAGTGCTCCAGAGATCAAGATAATTCTTCACAGTGACAATGAAACCATTTGGTTTATGTGAAGAGAAGCAAGTCAGCTGGAGCCCTAAAAGATATTGGTATTCCCCATCAAGGTCAGGGTTGATATTGGAACTCTAAAGTTTAGTGCAATCTACACAACTTTACTTGTCCCACAAAAAAATGTTGAGATCTGAGACAAAAGCCTCTCAGAAGGCACTGAATCTGCGCTTTTGCCTTGAGTTGAGTCTTGAGTTGTGAGAAACGTCGTTGTGAGCTGTCCGAGACATTGCCACAGTTTTTATCATAGCAAAACAACAAGATTTGCTCGTAGAGAACCTTGTAGACGATTCTGAGACAGGACATGCATCTAATTAGAGTGCAACAGGAATGCTTGGAATGGAAGGAGACAGACACAAACGCATCCATAATGACATCTCGCATTTTTTTCGTTCAATATCTCGATTATTCACTCCAGTCACAGATCTCTCCAGATGGAATAATCTTGTCATCCGTACACCTCATCTGAGATGTGCCGTTTGTGCACCCCCATGATAATGTCTACAGTGTGGAACAAACAAATGTCTTTTGTTGAGACCAACACAGCAATTTTGAGATTTTGATTTTGTGTGTCTGTCTGCACTAGCTGTAAAGGAAAAAACCTATGCTTTTGTTTTGAAATTGGAACCGTGGCCACCAGGGGTGACCTGGGTCTTTGCGATTGAAAGTAAATGTCTCCGCTATCTCCCTCCTGCTGACCTTCCTCTATTTAATGTCAAACTAGTTCTTGTTTTTGGTCGTGTTTCTGTTCCCTGACAGAAACAGTAGGGGTAAGATACTGCATGTCTCTACCCTTTTGTGCACAGAGTGTCGTTTGTATTCTAAAACATGGCAGTCATTTCACAAACTTTCGGTAAAGGTGACGCTGGGTTGTTATTCCTCTGGAGGGGGTGGTGGCATGCAGCGACCTCTCAGCCACAGTGACCTTGCCTCTTGTTTGCCACCACATCTGTTTGTGTCTCACCTGAGCATTTCTCTGTGAACTCTCCTCCATTATCACGATGCCTCTTGTAAAATTGAAGCTGTTAACTGTACACACACACACACACACACACACACACACACACAAAAAAGAAAATCGAGTGATATAAATGGTGTCTGTACCCATTGAAGTTTAACACAGCAATCAAAAGCAGATTTGTACAAAATATCACTGAAAACAAGGTTTTCAGATTACTCTGTTGATTGATTTGATATGAAATATAATGACTACTGTAAAACACTATTTGCAAGTCTGTGTGTAAATGTTTTTACATACTGACAATATGATAAAATTATACAGTTTTTTAATTATTGTTGTGTTCATGAATAACATGTTACTTTTAGTGGATTCTTTTCATTTTGTGGGAGAGGTTCTGTTTTGCTGTAAATACTATGTAAAGTGAAGGGTTCTGTAAAGAGAGTAAGACTATGTGAATAATTCTCACTAGCACAGCTTCTTAGGATCTGAGTGTTGCAAGTCGAGTCTGAGAGAGAAGCAACATTTCTATTGTTTTTACTATTTCTTTATTTTTCTATTCTTGCCTTAACCCTTTTAGTATCTGCCATAGTTTTATGTCTTTTCACAGTTTTAGGACAACGTTATGGATGTGACTAGTCTGCGCGTTCTTACAGATCTCTGATCGGTATCCCTAACTAAAATCTGAGAGTCAGCAGAGCTGGATTTTGGAAATCAGAATGAACGTAGACCAGCGTCTGACTCAGGTGGACATGAAGCTTGTATAGACTTTTCACCACACTGACAAGCCTTTTTTTCTCTCCAACACTTGTCTGTATGAACTGAACTGAAAAATCTCTTCATGAAAACTACATATGTACACATGTAAAAAAAAAAAAAAAAATCTAATGTTGAAAATGTTGTTCTTGATTCAGTTCTACTAAAAGAAAAAAAAAAACAAGCCATTGTGTTTCTCCTTTAATGTCTAACTTTTTAAAAAAGAAGCAGTTTTGGACCATCTAGATCCTAATGTGCTTGTTCATGTTTTTGATAGAGAACCATGGTGGAAGAATCCACCAGGTGCATTCACTGTTACTTCTCCAGATCAGAGTGGCCAACCTACTGTAATTGTACTCAAAGGGTTAAGTGTCATTTGACTTAAAGACTGTGTCGTGATAAGAGTTTGCTGTAAAAAAAAAAAAAAACGCAAAAAAAAAAAAAAAAAAACTTCTTCAGTTAATAAATATTTTAGTTGTTTACTTTACATGCTGTGAGTATTTGGCTTCAAAGTGTGATGATGACTGGCGGTTGAACTTGAAGGTTCATAAGTAAGGCGAGACGTTTTTTTCCAGGGATAACAGCAAAGATGGAGGACAAACATACGGGACAATCGCGAGAGACGACCGAGCCAATCAACATCACACCATCCACCGGCAGCTTAAACAAAAGTAACGCCACCGTGTCTCAAAATTGAAAGCCGATCCCAGCATCAGGATACATTCCTAGAAAAGTCTTTCATGTTTCTACTTTTATCAATACTGCTGTTTTCCATTTCCCTCAGGAAATGTATGAAAGGCTGCGTTGCAGTAAAGATAAGTACATCCTTTTGATGCTTTAATGGAGTGCTGCTGTGCTACTAACAAGAGCAGGTACAGACATGCTTTTGAAGCTACATTGTGGGGGGAAAAAAGTGAAAGCTGCACAACATGGAACCTTCTGTTTTACACTATCCTGCAGCCTCACAAGAACACACACACACACACACACACACCTGAAATTATACAAGCTGATTGAAATTCAGGTATTCTCAACACAGCAGGCAGTTATTCTTAACTACATAAAACTGATTTCCCCGCAGCATTCGATTGCTCAGCCAGAGCCACCGTAATATTTCTCAGTTGCTGTTAGTAAACTCATAAACTTTGATTTTTAAAATCGCTCAAGTACCTTTTAAACTGAGTCTGTGTTACTTTCGAAAAAAGAAATAACACATTATTCCTCTTATAAATATCAAGCTGAATGCAGAAGCAGTAAAATGCACCTTTGCTCAATGACAGTAAATGCACTCAGGGCTACTTTGTCAGTAGTTTATGACGGCTGTTGGAAATCTTTAGATAGATGTTGCTGTTTAACTGACAATACTGAATCAGACTTTATGACTCCACTTGTGCTACTGTCACACTAAGCTTTAGCATGTCACAGATGAACATTTCAAAGGTTTAATCACAAAAATAAAAGAAAGGGGTAAACACGCCGTACCTCACCGAGAGATAGGTTTGCTGTTCTGTCTTATTCCACTCGCTCTCTCTGTCTCGCCTCTCGTCTGTCAAAGAACTAGATCTTCAGAAATGAAGGGAGAGTTAGTGTGTCATTATACTGTAATTACCTCTTGTGGCAACAATGGCCTCTGTTCAGCAAAAGTTACATTTTCTAGCTTCTAGCTCAACAGAATTACAATAGCGTTTATACAGTGTATTTCAAATCAAGCCAATTTTTATTTATATAGCCTAATGTCACAAATCACAACTTTGCCTCGGGGGGGCTTAAACCTGCTTGTTTCAACACTTTATTTGCGGTGGTGATCAACCTTGAGAAAGATCAGAGTTGGAGCAGCAAAACAGCATTGAAATCACAAGTTATGTATGCATGTGAATGCGCCGTTCTGTGTGACTGATTAACTTTAAACTTTAAACTGCATTTCCAGGTTCCGAAATACAATAATAAAATAACAATACTAACAATAAAAAAATGATAAATAAACGCCATAGACACTGAGGCAGGTGTAAAATGCACAAATATTTAAATCCATCTGCCTAGTTTCACTGTCTTTGCTTGTTCGATCTCTTTTGAGCATGAGCTCGACTTCACCCTGACATTGATTACTACTATCTTTCCTTTACATAATCTAAACTGTTTTAGTCACCTAAACCTAAAAATACTTGGGACGCAGGTGCAGCCCTAAACTTCAGGCGTCAAAGTCCTGTACTTTGGACATCAGACCAACTCCAACGACCTCCATGTGATCTCAGTGCAGTAAGATGATTGTCGAACTTCCTGAATTGGAGAAGAAAAAAAATAAACGTTGTAAATGAACTAAATCAGGCACCAATTATGTTTCCTCCAAAAAAAGACAAGGACAAGGACAAGACAGGATTGTGGAGATGCTGTGTGTAATATGTGTACTGAATATTGAGAATCTTAGAATATAATAGTTTGCAGGTTAGAACGTCTAATCTAAGCTACAGTAAGACACCATATTTTTATGATTACACCATAACAATGAAGGGAAATAATCTAGATGACTTGTGCATCTTTACATACACGGTTTCCCAATTTCGGCTTGATGTATTTGATGTCATATTTGGAAGCTACTACTATGCCAGTAAGACTAAAGGAGTAAGACTTCTAGAGGGGTAAGAGTCTAATGTATACAGTATACTGCAGTTGTTTTACTGTTGAGATACACAATCGATTCTCTCTGATTAATCTTAGCACTCACACACAAGAGAATATCATCAGTCCCAGTGTGTTTCCATGAGCATCTGCTCAGCACGAACGTCTTTATCTTAGCTCGAGAATTGAGACGCCTCTTGGGGAGGGAGAAGGCTCTCTAGTGAACAGCACTGGAGAGGGTTCAGTCAATTAACCTGCTGCCAGTCAGCTGTAATGCAAGTGCTCTGTTCTCTTCGCTCTGTCTGTCCTGGTCATGGTGAGCGGTGGCCCTACATTCCCTGTATATCCCGGTCCCAGCTCCCCTCGGCCAGGGGAGGCTCCACCCAAAGGTGCTTACCATTCATGGGCTGGAACTGTGGAGTTTGCCACCAAGGTGATGGAGTGACTCCCTTAGCAACAATTCTACAGTATAGATGAGAGTAGGGGTGGAGGAAGGGGATACAGCTAGCATATATGCATGAATGGACTGACTTAACAGCACTAAATTGAAAATTTAATTTAATTTTAAGAGATGTCTTACTCTTCCTGATAGATTTTGTTGGTTTAGAACAACAGAGAATAGACAGCAGGTTGGCATCAGTTCAGGGAAACAGAAAGTAACTTCAGCAGTCTCCCCCTCTACTCTTTCAACCACCACCACCACCTCCTCCTCCTCCTCCTCCTCCTCCCAACCACCATCAGCAGTCAGATCGATCAATTTCTCCTCTTTTATTGGCATTTCTTGAAAACCTTGGGCAGCCAGATTGAAATGCAAGAGGCAACAAATACAAGTGCTCCACCTCAGGCTGAGAATTAATACATTAACTATGTGCATATTGCTCATGTTAATACAGCGAGGATTAAGCTGCTTAAACGCCTTATCGACATCCTGACCAATCAATGGGCGTATAATTAAAGAGTGCAGCTGAGCCAGTGACAAGGCGAGCCACACCACCACTAATGACCTGTGGTCAGATGGAGCAGCTAAGTGTTTATTTAACCCAGTGTCATGTTGTGTTTGTGTGTAAGCATATGTGTGTGTGTATAATGTATAATGTATTTCTTTGACCTGGTGACCCTTTCTGCTATTTTGCTGCTCTTGCTAAGCTGGATTCGATTAAAATTCATGCGTTTATTTTGTATGTTACACCAAAGTGAGAATAATTAAAGAAACCAATAACGACAATTACCAATACAAATCCCTTCATTCCATGTTCAAGCAACTGTGAAATGTGAAAAGCAGAAAAATAACAGAAACAGGGATATTGTTTTCTGCTAATGGCAAATGGCTAGTTTGCATTGCGAAAGGCGTTTAAATGTATCGATGTTCTCAGTCTGCTGTACAAGAAGCCTGCACCAGTATATCAATGGATTTCCAACTAGGACCTTTCATTCCATTACTTCTAGAGGGTTCCCTTCCTCTTTGTAAAGTGCAGATTCAGATCTAAAGAGGAAGTCTGAATATACCGATAGATGTGAAAATGAAAGATTTCTTTTAAATAAGAGTGGGCAGTTCACCATCCCCAAGTATGAATTTTTCATAGAGCTCCTGAAAGGATGAATAAGGTAGAGAAAGATGAGATGGAGCTGCAAAAGATCTAATAAAGATACATAGAAAACTGTAATGCAGCCTGTGCATTAAGACTGTGGTGAAACACTCAAGTGAGGATGTTTGAGCATTTCTACTACCATTTTACTGTTTTCTATATTTTTCAGTGGATAAATGACCAAATGACATGACAGGTCATGTTTTTATATCATGTCATATCAAGATATCTCCAATCCAACATTTGGCAAAAATAAATGTACTGTAATATTTCTAAAAACCACTTACAAAGTGCTTTAAAGTACATCAAAAGCACTTCATAAGATAAAAGAGTATTAATAAAAGGAGGTAAAACAATGCAACGATTTCACAATTTAACAAAGATGTCAGTAAGAAATGCAGAGAGAGGCACATACTGAATATATAAAAAAAAGTTTAGAAGCTTAAGAGGAGAAGCACTGACCAACCTAAGGATTAAGAGGTCTGAAATGCAGCCTTGAGTAAAGTCTTTAACTGCTTTACATGTGATAAGTAAAATCTTAAAGCTGCATTAATTGGTTTTTGGCCACTAGGGGGCTGGATCACAGCCAACATCATCCCGGCTTCAGTCGTAATGGCTGTTAGTAAAACCTTTAACGTGATCATATTAGCAAACCCTATTCACATATCTAGTGGACACAAAGCAACGTTAGCATTTATTTAGGGTTATGTTTCTGTCCAACTGACAAATGTAAGGCTCCCTCACTCTGCTTTTAGCTCTGGTTTGGTCTCCTGACTCTAATTTTGTCTGTCTGATAGTCATTATTCTCTTCACATACACTCCTACATGTAAAACACACACCTGAGCACAAGTTCATGGCTTTTATCCAGGGTTTGTTAAAAGGCATTGTGGGTAATGTGGGAAATCAATAAAATTCAGTGTGCAGAACATATGCACACATCTTTGAGTCTAAACTGTTGTAGATACTTTCTGCTTCGCAATACTGTAAAATGCTTACTTACTTTGATGTAAAATAGTTTAAAATACCTTTTAAAAATATTTTAAAATTGAGGCACCGTATGCCTCTGTACCTGCTGAAGAGCCAATTTGGGCTTGAAAAGTTGAACTTTTTCTAATTTAATAAAGTAAAATACTTTTAAAAGGGAGCATTTTCCCTGTTGGTGTCCTTGGGAAGCAGAAAAAATGTATAAAATTGACAGAATTGCAACACCATCACAAAATAACCCCCTGGAATCCATGAATATCAGATAATATAATAAAGATACTGTTAACATACAGTAATAGTGATACAGGTAATATCGTCAGACACAGGTGATTATCATCTGTATCATAATAACAATACAGACAACACTGTAAAGGTATCCAGGGAAGGGTCCAACTCTTTAACATGGAACATTTAAAGACAGGAGGATAGTCTTTTGGGTAATATGGTGGACTGGATCCCAATTAAACTGCCAGTAAGTGAGCCAAAATTGGCCATCAGGGTGGTTTTAGGATGTTGTGTCTGGCAAGAAACTACTTGAGCCGAGTAAAAACCAATTAAACCATCAACCGTCAGCCTCCACCATGACCTTCACACACCCGCTCTGACCAGTGCCATTAATTTGCTGTCACAACTTATTAAGTGATAACATTTATCAATTAGGCAAACAGATTTAAATTGGAGAGGGCATGCAGCCCAGAGGCACAGCCATCCACAAGTGCCAGGCCCATTTAGAAAAAAATACTGGATGTAAATGAATTCTTGAAAAGACCTTGTATATCAGGAGATGTCAGCAGATGCACTGGTCTCTAATGTGCTTGTTTATCACTGTGTATGGAGACTAAGGATAATAAGCCAAGCAGGCAGCTGGCCTTTATTAAAAAATCATGCATTCACCATCAGCTTTTCAGCAGCTCAGGGCTCTGTTATCCCCTTCTCCCCCCCCCCCGGTTACAAGAAAAGACAGGTTCTACCAGAAAAAATCCCTCAGAATCAGTTTTTATTTCTCACTTTCCAAACATGCAAAACAGAGTTTCATTTGAAAACAACACGTTGAACATTTTCCACAACAAATAGACTGCAAAATCTTTAAATCTCCATTTGCTGGGTTGAAGTTCATATGTGAATAGAAAGCTGAAGTTAAAATATTCAGTATTATGTAAATGCAGACCTAAATGGATGCTGTTTTTCATTTAAACATTAAGCTTATGTTACACCAGTATGACACATAGCTCCGTGAAATAACTAAAAAACAGATTGTGTAACGCTGAATAATTACATCTAATTATACATTCCCCCCAACTCCCTGTGTCCCACTATTTCACTGTGTTTTTGTGATTCATTTTCCATCAACTGTGCTGTGAAATCCTTAATCTGGGCCTAGGAGAGAAAACTGGGCCAGATGTGGATGATCAATAGACTTTCTATGATAACCTGACAGATTTGTATTAGATGTGACGGGCTGGTGCCTCCAGCTCTGCCATCATATTCATGCATTTGCACTGACTGACTTTGGATATTTGTGATGTGAACAAAGCGGACTGTGACAGAGTTCAGTCTGAACCACCTGACTGCTCAAGTCCTCTTTTCTCGAACAGACTAACTGAGATTTCACCAAATGTTTCTCCCATGTCAGCATTAGAGAGAGGACATGTAGAAAGAAGAGATGTAACTTCTGTTAAATGCTAAGAGGCTTACGACTTACAAAACAGATGTTAAAGACCACATACATCATTACACCCACATCACAAAAACATCTACAGTAGTGTATTAAAAGAGACAATGTCCTGGTTACTCAGGATTATCCCTACACCTCACTATCCACTGTTTTTATTGGAAATACCATAGTTACAATGGAAATTGGACAAACAAAATTACATTTACTTCCATTGCATTGGGGTGTTTGCAGAACATCTCAAAACCTCAACTCTAAAGAAAAATAGTTTGACATTTTGGGAAACTTTTTTAAGTTTAGTTTAGGAAACAGCCAGGCTGCCAAAGGTAAAAAAAAAAAAAAATCCACCTACTAGAACCTCTAAAGCTATATATATATATAATACCTGGTTTTGTTGCCATAAAAAGATAAAAACGGCTGCAAATATATATATATCTATATATTTGCAGCCAGCCATTTTTATGGCAACAAACCAGGTATTTTAACCCAAACCATGATCTTTTCCCAACTCTAACCAAGTGGATTTTGTACCTAAACCTTGTGTTGTGTTGAATTTATATTTGAATATGTTTATGAAAGAGTTATCTAGACACTTAATGCTTTAACTTTATTTCTTTTCACTATAGTATTAAACTTTTATTTCAGTGTAGATGGTTTAAGAAAGTTGAATCAATGAAGATTGGATGTCTAAACATCATGAAATGCTAATATGAAGTTTAATGTTTCATATGTTAATAGAAGAATTGAGTTATCATGAAATAAATGTATACTGCTTAACTGTTTTACAATATATGATACAAGGTGACCCAGTGACTCTGACCAGTGTGAATTTTTGCGAGTGAGTTTGTGAGTTTTTTGCATTTAAAACTCAAAACTTAATTCTCCAGTTGTAAGAAAAGTCATTTGCCACCTCAAGTCAAAGTCAAACCACACCTTAAAAGTCCAGAACAAAGGAATTGAATATTCATCGGTAATTCGGTGCAAAATGTTTAAAACAAACCCAAAACTCAGCCTCAAAGGGATTTCTCTTTGAGTCTGTTTTATCATTTTTGGGGCATACGGATTGTTTATGCATGTGGCCCCTGCACTCAAACACACATTATTGGCATATTTATTTTTTTATTTAAAGATATGACAAAAAACACCTGTCATTGATCCAGATTGTTCAAAATGCAACACTTTCTGGATAATATAGATATGTATGGATGTGTGGTCTCAGATTCTGATTAATCACTGAGTAATTATTCATTACAAGTACTGATGTCAAGATTATGCCGCTAACAAATATGACAGCTCAGTTTGTGTGTGTGTGTGCGTGTGTGTGTGCATGTGTGTGTGTTTGTGTGTGTGTGAATGAGAAGGCAAAGGTCTGCTCAGTAAATATGACTGGAATACAGTAGATAACATAACTCTCACTGGGTAATGAGACAGGAAGAAATGTTAAGGGAGCTCTGGGAGAGACATGTAATGAAGCATTGTTTGGGGATGAGAATACACTCACACTCACACTCAGACACACACACACACACACAAAATCACTCAGGTAATGAAGCATTGTTGGAGGTTGAGCCTGGCTGAGGCTGATAACATCCCGTCATGCCTGATGGAGGACAATGGGCCGTAGTAATGGAACCACACTGTCTACGCTCCGAACTCTACCATCATCACCCACCCCCCCACACACACACACACAAACATATACAAAGAGATGGATGGATGTACCTGAAAGTGGGGCTGAAAGATAACAGGGATGCTCCATCCCCATCATTGTACAGCAGCTCTGCTTCTTTCTCGACCATCGTGGATCATCACTGGTGTTGAACCCTCATCTTGCTTCCTCCCACCAACTACTTAAATTAAAAGACACATTTTCCCTTAGAGCAGCACCTGGGGACCTTATTGGTAACTGCTACATATAAACTCCTTCCAGAAAATAAATATTACAGTAGCTTAGAAATGCTGTGGCACTACTGTTTAGATGGCTGAATGATTTCTCTTCCTTTTTGTTATCCTCTACTGGTACTTTATTGGTGTTTGGGAGGTGTATTTGATATTGCAAGCAGTTAATTATTTGGTGAGTGGGTTAGCCATGACAGACTGGCAAAACTCCCTTTGGGCTTTTGTCTCCAACATACTGCTCTTGTCTTTGCTTCTTGTAGCTCTCACACAGGCAGAGCAGGATGGTTGGTGCAGCTCAACTTGCAGCACAAATGAAATTGAATGTTTTATCTGGGTGAGCAGATGGAGAACACCCCCTGGAAACTGATGGCACCTCAGTGTACACTGTAGTCTAGACAGAGTTCTTACCAGCAGCGAGGGTTCAGAAATTATTACGTGGTTTGTTATGTTTGGAACGACTGTTTTGTTTGCTGGAATAATGAAGTGATATTGATACGGCTCAGGCAACACAGAAATACGAGTACTGGAAATGGATTCTAAGAGTCAATTAACCCTGGATAGATGGGGGTTGCAATGCACTTGCTTCCAGACACCAGTCTTGAATTTTGGATCTCATGCAAAGGAAGCCTGAGGAAGAATGTCCGCTTTCCATTATAAAAAAGGTTGGCACCCATTTCCCTGAGAAAAATTCAATTATATGAAATAAGCAAAGGATTTTCTAATTAAACCCCTGTCTTGGTATATGAGTTAAGAATAAAAATTATAGCAGGAGTAGAAGTGTATTTTAAAAGTAGTTTATTTGAGCCTTTTCATTCTTGTGGTATAGCAGACACTGAAACCTGAGAAGTCACCTGCTCCATTTGAAAACCATTCTTCTATTATACCCCAGTCGTGTGCTGTTTCAAGCACACATACAGTCCATCACAAACTGCAGAGGAAGCACCTCTGTGTCACATGATTCTTCTTTTCTCTGTTCATAATGAGACATGTAGGTCGAAGCTGTAACTCTTCAGGCCGCCCCGCACGGTTTAACAACCCATCAATGCCGGTATTGCTGGCATCCACCCGCACACATCCACCACAATCTGGGGCTGCCTCCCCTGCCTGAGCCCCAGCTCCGGTGCCAAATGCTGTGGCCTGGTTTACAGAATCTATCACACAATCTGCTGCCCAGTGGGAGTCGAGCAGGAGGCGGTGTGAGGAGCTCTGCAGAGACCCAAGAGGCTGACCTATAGCGAACAAACTCTCTGCCGCTCTCATATTGAATGGTCGTCTTAGTTACAAAAAGTGGCCTATTTTGGAAGATATTTTACAAACCTTTGACTTATATATAAAAACTATTAATTCTGTTGTTCTGTCTAATCTGTATTGAAGCTGACTCACTTTTTTGCCCAGCTAATATAGCTAAATACATTATGTAGCATCTGTACAATTATGAAAAGGTTAATGAAGAGCCATTTTAAGCTTTAAACAGTTTAGTTCTCCCTGATTTAACTGTCACCACACCAGGAAGGCAGAAAATCATAATGTGGGCAAATAGAGATGAACCTGGGTGGAGATGAGGAGGGATTAGCTAGCGTTAGCCACCACAGCTGAGTGTAATAGGTCAATATTGTATATTGTTGTTGCTTGATATTTGGCTCCACTGTATGTCACATGTATGTGTGAATAAGTATGTTTATTCACAGTATGTTTTACACTCCCACGGCGCAGAACTGGTCAGACATGGCGTGATCCATGCATGACTTCAGTCAGCGTGAAACCTTCAGAGGTCGCTTCAGGGGAAGAAGATCTGAGTGAATGATGAGGAGGGGGAGTCAGACCACAGCATTTGACATTTACTGACCTTTGGCTGCATTATCAGACACTCTGCAGGAAAGACCACTGAAAACAGAACATGCAGGAGATCCTTACACACACAGAGAGAGATTTAAAAGAGAATTTTCCAGCCTTGTCTTGAAGCTCAATATGTGTATATCTTCACGTCCGTATTATAATTCTCTATCATGCAGAATTATTTGATTAAAGCAGGAGCTGAGGCAGAGCTTTCACCTCTTTATCTCATGAAGGTAAATAATGGTTAATAAGATTTGGTTAGGTTTATCTAACAACCTTGCATCAGAATCTTTAAATATTATTCATTATTATAATTATTCCTAGTTGTCTTGGCATGTGGTTCATATTTGAGCCATTTCCATCTCTGCCCTCAGCACTCACTCAGTAAATACCATGGCCCCTTCTGTGAGCTGAATCCCTCCTAATACCCTGCAATCCTTAACTGCATTGGACAGAGATGCACAGACAGAGGATTGACCCTCTATTTTGAAGGGATGATGCTTCATGGGGTGCCAGAGCAGCCACAATTATGTTGGCCTTTACAAAGAATTCAGAGATAGAGCTAGGCCTGGCCACTATAAGATGTCACGGAGAAGAAAAGAGCAGTCAGTCTTGTCTTTTTCATTCTCTCAGTAGAATAATCCACAAAACGTACAAGGTCTGAAACTAGCTGGGAATTAAACAGTGAAAGTTGTGTTTTATGGATAAATCAATAAGGATCACAAGCCAATTGAGTTTATCTTAAATTATAGAATTTGAATTATGAATATTTTCACTGAAACACGTGTACATTATGAAGAGCCTCAGTACAACTGATTAGCTGCCTGTTATAAGGCTGCACAGAACATCAGCTTGCAACATTAATAAAACAAGCCTGATAACATGCTCCATCCTTCAGCTTTTATCAACTATTTTAAGCATAATAACCTTAAATATCAATATCAAGACCAGAACTGTATATTGTAAACTGTATATTTTACAATTTATCTAAGCTTGTATGTAGCTAACACAACATAAGTGCAACATAAACAACCTTTTTTCTAGACATAAAAGGAAATGCTAGTCCATGCTGCTCACGAGAAACATGGTTTATTCACTCACATTCTCTGATACAGTGTATACATGTTAAGAGTGCATGTAGTTGCACCCAGCCATGTTCAATCCATGTCAATCTGCCTCAGGATCGACTCTGCTGAGCAGTAACAAGAACAGAAAATAAATAGCGTGGTGGTAACAGAATCAGGTTATTGTGTGGACCATCGCAATGTTATGGAAATTAGTTTTTGACAGCTAAAAAAAAATAAACACACAAACTGAGAAATGTATTGAATGAAAATATAGAATAAATATGGATGTGTAAGATAAATATGTGCAAAGTGTGGTTTTACCAGCATGTAATATTGAAAGTGATGACCAACTCAGTGAGAGACTTGTCAACAATTTAAAAGAGCTTTAATGTAAAAAAAAACAAAAATGTAAAAACATTAGATACAGTGATATTTATTTCCTATCATCACTTGGAAATGCAGCAGCTCTCTGTTGCTTGAAGGTCTTGGCTCTCAGGAAAAACCTTGAAACTTCCCACTTTCTTTCATGTGCAGTTTAACTTGTACTTTCTATATTTCCGACAGCACTCGCGGTCAGTAGTCTTTATCTTCGACAGCCAGGCCTTTCTGGTCAGCTTCAACACCTCTCTGTGGTGTCAGTGAAAGCATCATCAATCGAGACACATATTCACATGCTGCTCTAAAAAAAACACACACACACACATTTCATCAAACGATCACTTTTGCTGTTTGTTCTGTAATTCAGTCTCCCCATCCTATCCTTCAACTAAATAAATAACATTTAGAGAATCTCTGTAATGATTAGAGAGGAGGAAGCGGGTAAAGCAGAGGTGAGGTGGTAAGCAGGAAAGTTACAAAAATCAATACCAGTTAGGATACTTTTTCTCACATTGAATCAAGATAAAAGCAGAACACAGAAAAAAAAGAGGAGGCTGCTGCCCAGAAACTATTCTGGGATTCATGTAAAATCTGTTCATCCTGAGCCAACATTAACCAGCCAAACTTTCTGCTCTACTTTTTGTTTTAAAAGAAGAAAAAAAAAAGAAATGCAGGTTAGAAATAAAAGAATTGAAGGTTTTCAGTAAAAAGGGGTTCCAAGTAAACACAAACACATTTAAAGAATCCCTTAAACACTAAAATGTAAGTGTAATAAATAAAATGTAACAGGGGTGTCAAAGTCAATTTTATCCCCGTCCACATCAAAGAGCTAGTTATAAATGTAATACTATATAAATGACTATATAACTTGTCATCATATTACGTAATTGCCTCTGCATTTGATTATTATTGGTTGTAATAACAACTTAATAATTAATAACTAGCTCTGAAAGCAGAATTCTAGGAAAAATAACACTCAAGTGTACAATTATTATACAGTTTATTAAAATGAAATATACCAAGTAGTCAAATAACAATAAGGGTTGATTCAGTTTGTGTAGCCTATATATATATACACTCACCAGCCACTTTATTAGGAACACCTGTGCAATCTAATGCAATCCATTTTTTTGCCCCCCTCTCGATGTTAATGGAGTGGACAAAATATTAGGAACGCCATTCATTATAAGGCACTCCAGTACACCACCACCACCACCCACTACGAGCTCAATAATAAACATAAAGTAGAATTATCACCTTTCTGACAATGTCAACAACAACTGGAAATGTATAAGCTTTGTAAAAGTAGAATTTAGACAGAGCTGTTGTTAGATTGCACAGGTGTACCTAATGAAGTGGCCGGTGAGTGTATATAAACAGGCATGTTTGGTGTCATGGTGGCGTTTTGCATTCCTGCTCTTCATTATGGCCGATTGTTTGATTGCAGTTCAAGCACAATGGTCTCATACTTCCCTCAGGCAAAATGAACACATATTTCTCAGTGCAGTCATCCTTAAATACATGTTTTTCACTGTCAACCTCTTTTTTTCTTCTTTGTATTGGCTAGTTTTTGTTTTATTAAGTATGTATGATATAAACGTTCTCACAGATTTTAGACTCAAAATCAAATTCAGTTTAGAGCTGGTGATTCCTGAACACCTGAGATGACCTATACCCACACATTTATACATGTACATACCAACACATGTTGCGCAAATTATATTCTTTGCAAGCTCTCATGGGCCACTTAATGTGCCTTAGGACATGACTAAGAAGAATACTATTTAGAAGGTTGAGTCAAAGCAGTGCAGTTAATGAATCTGAAGACAATGGACAGTGTTGTAGAAATTGCTCATCAGGACGGTAGAGAAAGGTTGATTTTTTCCTGATTTTAGTCTATAATTTTCAGATAATGGAGGGGAAATGACCATCACAGTATCCCAGAGGCCTTGCTGACTTATTCAAATTGCTTGCTTTGTCTGACCAACGGTCAAAAATTATATTTGATTTACAATGATAAAACTGAGAAAAGCAGCAAACCATCACATTTGATAAGCTGGAACCAGCAAACATTGGAAATTTTAGCTTGGTAAATGACTCCAATGACTACCATAATTATGTAAATTTTCCTTTTGATTAAGTAATTGTTTCAGCACAAAATTATAGTCTACATCTAGTCCTTGGCAAAGTTAGAGTGAAACAGAATGGACTGCTAAGATGAAAAATCTGCATTTTCAGATTTTTTCAACCCATCATAATTGAATATATGGCTCCTATTTACTGTTAAAATCTGTTAAAGTCACTGATCTTTGTAGATCAAACGAACAACACAGCTGGACATTTCTACACAAAGCCCAGCAACCAGGGAAATACATGCAATTCATACATGAAGAAATCACATTAAAACACTTCTTGCTTCTATGGAAAAATAATTTCCCTCAGCAGTTTTGGCTCGCTTTCAAAAAGTAGTTCTGTATGTGTTCTGCTATGCTCTTGTAAGTTTAGGAGGAAATCCGTCTCCATAGAGATATGGCTCAAAATAAAGATTTTGATGTTATTGTAGATAGTATAAAGTATGCGGCTTCCTGATGTGAGGCTGAAGCCCATTTAAATGTTTAATGTTTAAAATGGATTTCTCTGCGCCCGCTGTCTATAGAAATTATCCTGCTGCTGCTGCTACACATGGAAATAAAGAATTCTCCTTTAAAAAATAAAAAGTTTTTGAAAGATTCAGATTCTAAACCTCTTTGTGTCTTCAATACATATCTACTTCAGCCATTTTAGCTAAGAAACCAATAACAAAAATTGTGATGTTTCATAACCATGACAAACGGCTATGTCAGGAGTTTGAAAAGAGTCAGAATGTATCAGAGTAAGATTTCTACCACCAGCAAAACACTTCTTGGAACAACATTTTCAGCAATATTTTCATTTTGTCATAATGTATTTTTACTGCATTCATTTACCACGTACTTAGGCATTGCTCAGACTTCGTAAGCCAAAAAGTAAATGATGATGTAAATCACTAATGATGTACAACGGGAGGAGCAGAAATGGAGTAAGAAAGAAATTAATGAGAGGAAGTTCCTGCTCCGTGATTGGTGATCGTCACGACTGCAGATGGTGAAAAACAAGAAAAGAGAGCAGGAAATGAAGCAGGAAAAGAGGCAATCTTGTGAAAAACTGAGCACGGCCGGTACACCAACAACTCATCGCTAAACCTGCCTGGGTGTGAGAGCAGGAAACAAATCTTTCCCATTTGTGGAAAAATCTGGAAAATATCCATATTCATGACATGGTGGGAGGGGGGGAAAAAAGGCGTCTAACTGTGTATGCGTATGTGTGCGAGACAGGCGATATGATTCTCCACATGATACAACAGTGACATTTTGGTCATCACCAGGAGGGAGGATAGAGGGGACAGCGCTACGCTGGACGGTGCCACAGTTTTCTGCTTGAGTGCAGAGCTTGGCATTATTACAGAGCAAGTGTGAATCTTTCTGTCTGACAGTGTTGGAGGGAGTCTGCATGACTCTGGGGAACAAGCATGTACTTTCCTTTAAGGGAGGTATTATTACATTTCTTAAACTTTGCTGGCTGAGAACACTATCTGCTCTGAGGGAGGAAGATCTGACTTCATATATTCAAATGGCAAGAGTACTTGTGTGGGTCACTCGCACTGTGCGGACCTGCGGTTCGGTGTTGTGTAGTTGCATCTGCGGGTTTGTGTGTGGGAGCGTATGTGGATCCTCATTTGTGGGTGGTTGTTAGAGTTAGTGGTGGTTTTTTCTTTTGCTGTATTTTTCTTTTCTCCTGTTTTCTCCATCTCTCCCATAATGCTGCTTTGAGCCAAGAGGAATATGAAAAGGAGAATGTGGAGTGTTGTCGGTTTTAGTGCAATGCTCTAGTCAAAATGTCGAAATTGTTGACACTCGCTGTTTTTGAATAAAAAGTTAATAAGGTCGCCAAAGACTCAAGGTTACCAGGTTGAGATTTATTACATATAATATTGTGTTTTCCTGTTTGGCTTCATGGTGGCACTGTTGTCTAACTGTTACTATGAATAAATTCAGGAGCAAGGATAGAGAAGTTTGTTTTATGTTAGCTCACTGTCACAGTAACATGATGGCACAGCAACGAGGTGTCAGGTACACTGCAGGGAAAGGTTTTGATGACAGTAACTCTGAAAATCACATAAAACCTGAGGGAAGTGATGATGAGGATTATATTTTTTGTGCAAAGTGATGAAACAAATAATTCATAAGCAGAACCAGAGCATTAGAGTGACGATGTTAGCTCAGATGACATTAGCTCTGATGACATTAGCTCATGACAAGATGCTAAGATGCTATTCAAGTAGTCGTGCCAAGAGAATGTCTGAATGAATGAAAGTCTGAACTGTGACAGAAGAGGAAACCTTATATACTAGCAAAAATTGACGTGTGTGTGCCAACCTGACCTCCTACAAGCAGAACCAGAGCTTGTAATGTATGTCACACCAGACACCAAATGTCTGTTTTATGTGAATTTATTATTATTTTCAATTATATGAGCAATATTGTTTTAATATGTAGCTCAATCTGCGTTATATACTTACAACCTGAGGTATTTATGGAATATTTGAAAAAACACTCCTGCATTTAAGGGTTAAAATTACAGTTTTGGTACGATTTGAGTCATAGTTCATTCTGAGACGCCTGTGTTTTTTGGTGGTGACAGCAGGGGTGTTTTAATAATACAGTCTCAGACTTTTGTTCAAAATGACACCTTTATTCACCACCGGGAGTAACAAACATGCCTTACTTTGTCAGAAAAGCAACAGAAGAGGAGCAGCTGTATATCTGTTTACTGCGCAGCCTAACAAACCGTCGTCTGAAAGGATTCGTTTCATCACGTTGTTTTCACAAAAGAAGACTAAAGAAGACGGCGTCATCTTGCATGGAGATACTGGACTTGCTTGTCTTCCACATAATGAGAAATGGACGCATGGTCTGGCATTTGTCTCACTTTGTTTCTTGAGAATTTCTTGTGTACTCAACTCAAATTGTACGCTGGTAAGGTGGACCCCGCCAGTAACAATAAAACCTTCTATACAGAAAGGCAATTACACTCAAGTACATTGAATGGCTATTGCTGAAAAAAAACATCAGTATCAAAATGGCATTTAACATAATGGAAATTGTGAAAATTTAACAAAATATGCCAAACATCTCAATGAATCAGTATGTATTTAATTTTGTGTTTGAACTTTCACTTAATATGCTCTAAAAATTACAAAGTTATGTTTTACATCAGGAAATATCTTATCAAAAAATGTGTAAACGAGACAAAGTAGAGGAAGTATCTATACAAATATTTGATCCCAGCTTTATATATTTTATATGAGCCCTATTGTCAGTAATGGATTTGGTTGAATAGCTAAAGGTTGTGCACATTTTCATGTGTTAGCTCTTAAAGGACAATGCTGGTAGTCACGCACGTTTAAGCCCTTTAACTACAATTTGCCCACACAAGTATGCTGCACTTTCATATTTGATATGCCGAACAGACTGAGAGAAATGACAATTACCTAGAATTACAAAACCGCTCTACTGTGCTGGTGAGAGAAAGAAAAAAAAGAAACAGAGAGAGAGCGATGCAGACAGAACAGATCTCATGGTTAACATTGATTAAAAGAGAAGAAGATATGAAAGCAGTAGAAAGAGTGATTAGTCTGCAGGGTGTCTAATAGGAAATTGAAGGTGAAACGACCAAACCCCTTCAGTAGCAAGAGAAGAGTAATAGAGACAGCCAAAGCCAACATTTCAGAGATCAATGCTTCCTAATCCAGGACACATGCACGCATTAATGATCTCTTAACCTCTCACACCTTTTCCTTCAGCCCCCCCGTCCTCTCAATCTCTCTCCCACTCGTTCCCTCAGTGCTGTTTGCTGAACATCTGAGGTTCACAACTCTCTAGACAAACACAAGTTGGTAACCAACATTTTAAAAACTGCCTCCCACTGGAAAGTTCTCTCCTCTCCACGGAGGCACTCTTCTCTTGATAAATATCTCACCGTTTAATGACGCAATTTTGCTGAAAAGTTCAAGATCATTACCAACCAGAAAGTGAGAGGTGCATACATTACTAGCGACTAAAAACAATGAGACTGCCAATTCGCCGATGAATAATATGGGCGAGCTCGGTGTACAGGATGTTGTATATTTATGGGAGCCCATTTGCTGCAGCTGATATTTGTAACTAGGAATGGGTAACACACTGTGTTGTATCTAAAATGAAATATGAAACCACTAAAGCAAAAACAGTGAGCGTTTGGAGAAAGTCGAGCAAGAATATTCCACACAGGAAATCAGGTGGAAACTTGATGTCACCTCATCCGATATGAGCAGATTAAATTTTTGTTGAACAAAACTGAATCATATAGAGCTCCTCTGAGGATAGAAATAACTTCACCATATGGGATGAACTTTTTGAACTATTATTATTGTTGTTTTATTTTTAGAACATATTTTTTCATGACATATATATTAACCTGTGTCTTGTCTCTTTCTTTCTCATCTTAATATTTATGTTTTTTTAATAAGGTCGTCTTCGAACTTGCTTACATTGTTACAAAGACTGTTCTTTTTTTTTTATTCAAGTTTATTGATTTTTTTCAAGATGACAATATCAAGTATTTTAAAAAATCATACTCAGAGACCTAGAAAACCTTGTTATTTTACTCGACACATGTTAGCTAACAGGCAAATTTGTATAATAAAAGAAAGAATTCTGATCAAAAATAAATATGTGTGGGTCAGATTACATACAGTACCTGTATGACGCCTACGGCACTTCAACAATCAACTTGTTATGTTTAAATTTAGGTAATAAATTATCAAAATTAGGATCAAAGTTGGGCCAATTATACTAACGACTTCTGGGCTCATTTAAAGGGTCTGCCAGGACGATCCAATATAGGATCAGTTCTAAAGTATAAAGACTTTATGTAAGAACAAATCAGTAATCTGCACATGTTCAGTGAATTAGGTGTAGGGTGTTCTTATTTTTTACGCATTCAGTTATAAATACATTTCAGAAAGAACATAAGAAAACATTTATGAGGCCCATTATCTTAGCTTTAAGTAGAAGTTATTTTAATTAGGGCTGGGCGATATCTCAAATTAATTTGATTAATTTTTTTCTGTATAGTGTGTAAGATGTCTAATTCGTAAAATCGAATTATTACAATATGCACAAAGAGGTTTTTTTTTGTCAAAAAGTTATGCAGATTGTAGCTAGCTTCATTAGCTGTCAGGGTGGGTGAGTGGAGCAGGTGGACCCAAATGCAGAGACGGTAGGCAGGGACAATCTGATGCAGATATTTTTTAATGAAAAAGCAAAAAGTCATGGGAACGAACCAGACCGCAGGCGACACAGGAACATCGGACAGAAGCAGGCAACTCAACAAAGACCGAACTGAACACTGGACTATAAATACACAGGGAGTGATTGCAAATGAAACACAGGTGAGGGAAACGAGACACAGGTGAGACACATGAAATAATCAAACACAGGAAGTAAAGTGACCAGACACAAGGAGGAAATATTACAAAATAAAACAGGAACTAAAGTAAACAAACAGGTGACATAAAAAACACAGGAGGAACACACAAGGGAACAGAGAAAACCAAAACCAGGAAACAAAAGCAACACAAATGAAAGAGCCCCTCAAAAGGTCCAACTAAAAACAGAAAAAGTCTGAGGGCATCAAAAGGATAACAAAAACCAAGGAAGTCAAGAGAACAAAAACACAAGGAGTCCAAAAAACAGAAAAAGTCCTGGTAGGAAGTGACATTAGCTGTCTTGAGTCACGACAATCCTGTGAACTTTGATGTGAATAGTTACACTAAATGTGTATCTGCCGCAGCTGTTGTGACTCCAGGTGCCGAGCTGTCTCTGGCTATCTTGTAGTGAATTTAACAGCCACATCTTCAAGAAGGACGGACTGCAAATGACTCAGCATACTGGTGGTTGCTCTCAGTTTGGGTTTTTTTTGACAAGGTATCATCTCTGGGAGTCAGCTGAACAGTTTCCAGATTCTACTTTGTTCAGTCTGTCTCTACCTGCTGGGTAAGTAACACTTGCTAGCATCAGTCTGCAGATATCAGGCTGATGTCTTGCAAAGAAACACAAACAGCTGCAGATCAGTGAGGGAGTGGACTTTTCTTCTGTGCTGTGCTGTCTCCTTAGATGAAGCATCTGGTACTGACAGTCAGTAGCTGTTAAGAATAACCTGTATTTAATGTATGGTGATGATAGCCTTGCAGGTGGTGCAGGTCTTTTATTATTCTTGCTCTTAAAAAATATTATGTTTTGGGGCCTGTATTTTACAGTCAAACAAAAATGGATTAAAATCATAACTTGACCTTAATGTTGAAAAAAAAATCGATCAAAAAGATTTGATTGTATGTCAATATTGCCCAGCCTTAATGTGAATAGAAAACTTCTGTTTTGTCTGCCTCCATCAAGGTTTAAGTCAGCCAGTAGGATAATTCAAGCCTCAGTAAATTACTTGTGTACCTACAACTATAATCAGTGCTGTGCGTGGTTGTGTGAAAGCCCCGCAATTGTATGTGTGTATGTATGTGTGCCTATGTGTGTGTAAAGCCTTGGAGTTCTGACTCAGGGTCCCCGTGTCAAACTGGCAAAGACTTTGAAATAGAATTTGCAGCCAAAATGTCAGCGTCTGGTAGTGTACAATGATAGAGCTGCCGCTGTTGAATTAAATGAGTTCAAAATGTTAAGTTTTTTCCCTTAAGAAAGCACAGTCAATAAGAGTAGCTTGTTGTTCGTAAAGACCAGAGGCAGTGTTCCCGCTGGTCTCACTCCTCTGACTCTCTCCACGGCCCAGTATGTCCTTACAAAGAGAAACTGCACTGCTTTTAAAAACACACACACAGTGCTCTCCCACCAAACAGCCCACAAGTCTGATGCATTGGAAACTAAAATGGATGGGATACACTGCAGTGTCCCATGAGGGCAAGGGTCTGTGGACCCTTAGATTTACCTCATATCCCACTATGCATAAACACAGTATATCCTTGTCAATTAAAACTGCATGTACTCTTATTAAATTAATACTTATACAATTTGAGGCAAAGGCATATTTGTTTTTTAGGGTGTGTGGCATCTCTTGGGGAGATGGGGAGATATTCATATCCTTTTGATCAGTAGATAACAGTGTGTGGTTTCAGTGATAATTATGCCAAAGTGTTACTATAAAATCAAATTTAAAAGGCTGATTCTCTAAATCTGGGACACCTTGTATTCTTTGGATATACCTAACATTAAACATTTCTAAAATGTTTTTTTTTTGTTTTATGTTCTTTACACAGAATCATTTTACGATTTTAATCACTAATTCCTCATAATATGACTGTATTTTAAAAATTGTTAACATTTTTTAAATTTAAGTAATAAGGAATTGAGTGCCAACACACCTGTGCAACAACATCTGTCTGTGTGTCCACTTAGTTACCCGGTCAGAAATGAGCTGTACCAAAAATCTCCATTTGCTACTTAATGCACTGTGCTTTCTATAATTTCATCTGTAGTTGAATTCTAAGTGGACATTTTTGCACTATGTAGAACCCTTAAACCTCTCACAATGTAATGAAAAATGTTGGGTCCAAAGCATGCTATGACATCATAAAGACTACCGCAAATGGTGGACCTTAAAAGCTTGACACGAATAATTAGTTTTAGGACCAGTTTAACTACATTAGGTTTTTTTGCAGGAGCTTTTAGAACCATCTACAGGGGCAGGAAGACAGCGTACAGCAGCCTCATGGAAGTGGTTTTCCGCCATGGACGAGGTGACTGGGCAGAGAAGATGTTGTGGTATATACTTTACTGTACAAAGATAAAAGTGTCCAGCAATTAAAGAAAAGCCTCAAAGAAAAAAAACAACATTGCCTTGTTGTGGCGAGAATGTCCTGTAGGCCATTAGATAGGTCACTTATTGACTGCAGGATTTGAGCTGATGATAGAAACTAATACCGTTGAAAACATCATCCTTTACTAGTCTTTCCTCAAAGTGACACTGTTGTTGCTTATCTACTGTGATAAACCTGTATCACTTTCATGGATTACAGGGGTTGCTGTGGCTCAGGAGGGTAGAGCGGGTCGTCCACTGATCAGAAGGTCAGTGGTTTGATCCCCGACTCCTCCTGTCCACATGTCGAAGTGTCCTTGGCAAGATACTGAATTCCAAATTGCTCCTGATAGCTGTGCCAGCACTCTGCATGGTAGCTTGCCACTATCAGTACGTGAGTGTGAGTGTGAATGGGTGAGTGAGCAGCAGAAAAACATTGTAAAGCACTTTGGATAAAAGCACTATATAAAGGCAGCCATTTACCAATATTTACCATTTATGACCCTGACTTGCAGTAACAATGGTCTAGGTTTGAACCCTACCAGATTTTGAGTGTTCTCTATGTCTACATGGGTTTCCTCAGGGTATCCTCCTATAATCCTTTTAAGGTATCCTCTCATAGTCCAAAGGCAGGCAAGTTAAGGGAACTGATGACTACCATGTTGAGTCCAAACTCAAGTTAAATTCTCCATCCTCTCTCTAATTCTGCAATTTGCGTTTGCATTTTCATACTCCTGTTCCAATCCGTGGTAAGTTTGCTTAATGCTCTCCTCACCAAAGCACAAGTGTTAACCACTGTTACCAGTAAACAATGTCTGCATCATCTATGGTTTTGTTGTGCATATTAGCTGTATTCATGGATCTAAAATTTTGGACATGATCCCTGACTTGTGGAAAAGCTACCCAAACCCAATATACATATATTAATTTTCATAAAGAAATTGACATCTCATCCAAGGACAGTTAGACCCGTTCTGAATAGATCCGAGGATAATTAGAAACAATCCAAAATATGGGTCGACCCAAATAAAGAGAGAACACTGGCAGAAGCATGATGTTCCACCAATCAGAAATACATGTAATTTTATTTGCACTTCACAATCCACACTCCATGCCTAACCTCAAAAACAATTTTTTCTTCTGGGAAGATTACATGATTATGGCAATTCTGCTCTGATCCATTTGCGTTCTGGGTCTGGTCTAAGTTACTAGGAACTGAGTGGACCTTTGAAGAACTCAGCTACGCACAACTGAAGAGAGCTCAACTACCTCTTCTGAAAGGAAGTTAATTACAAAAACAAATTGTGCCATCATGTTGGGCTTTAATGTAACTGTCTGCTCATCCATCAGGGATAAAATTTTATCTCTCCAGTGTGCAGGCAAGAATGCCATTAATAATGCACATAAAATGCATCATAGTTAACTGGAACCAATCTCAGACCACCTAATTAAGGTGGACCCCCAGGTACTGTTTGGTAAAAGAATTTATATTACCAAATATTTAGGCAAACCATTCCCAGCTTTGGACAAAATAGCCAGTGCTTTGGTGCTTTAACTCAGTGTAAGTGTCTGCCTACTTGTCTTACCTCTGTAACAGACTGTCAATCTGTCCAAGGAATACCCCGCCTCTCACCCCAATGCATGCTGGGACAGACGCTAGCCCCTGCCGACCCTGAACAGGATAAGCAGTTTAGAAAATAGATGGATAGATGCATCTGTTTGATATATCGTCTCACTGTGCTCGCCATCAGTGTCCAGAGGATGCTTTTTCAATTCAGAGTCAATCAGGGAGAAAATGAAAATCTCACTGGGCTGTATTATTTATACACAGAGACTCTGCTTTTTTCATGCTGCGATCAGCAGTCCGTCCTTATTAGACACATACATAAACACGTGCACATAAAACACACACGCCAAAACAAAGTCAAACATCTTTTGCATGCACATGCTATATATTGTATAGCAGAGAGGATTTCCTACAATACTCCAGCTATAGTATAAACCTTCCATGGCATCACTGTCTTGTGAAAACGATGTATATTGAAAATGTTTCTGTTTTGTTTGTTTTTTCATGCGCTAAGAAAAGTTTACAGCTTTGTGGCAATGCATTTTTCAGATAAGCCAGCTAGCTTTGAAATGGCTGATTTTGCTTAAGAAGTAGAATACTTTTGTCATTCCATAAATAATCTAATCTGTAATTTTTTTATGAAGTATTTAAAATTTCAAAAAATTTGGAAATAGGCCTATATTGTTTTTTTTAAAAATATTAAGTTCTGGAAATCAAGCTAGTGCTAGCATGAGACTCAAAAGCAAACCACTCCACTCCACCCTGCCCTCCCCACCCTCTCCTGCTCCATTATGCTCCACCCAGCCCTTCGCCTGGAAGGAAGCAAAAGAGCTCTTTGATTCGACTGAGTGAGTAAGCTGTGCAGACTTCTTCTAACAGCTAATGCTAGCTTGAAGCCTCAGTATGAAATCAGAAGTGCATTCACATAATGATTGACAGCCCTGACTTTGGCCTTCTCTGATTTGTTAGGAGGCTCACTTAAAAACTTGAAGGGATTATCACTGTACTGCTGCCAAGATGTACCTTGGAGCATATATCCATTAAAAATTGTAAGAAAAAATTATCATACTGTAGCTTTAAGAATTAGTACCCTGCCCCTGGCAACTAAAGCAGGAAGATGTTACAGTAATCCTGAAAATTGTTTGTGTTTTGTTTGTTTTTCACTACCCCATGTACAATGACCTAATGACTTTATTATTTGAAAGAATACATGTAAAGGATCTCGGTTTGTTCAAATGTTGAAGTGTCTTTTTAATGAGGACATGTTGCTTTGACAAGATTTAGCAGCTAAGAGAGAGGATAAAGTCGCATTTCATTTCAGGTTAATACCATCCAAATGGATGATAGAGGCAAATTATTATTATTATTATTATTAGTGACCTGTAACCTTCTTGAAATAACAAGAAGGAAGTCCAGCTAATTAGTTTGTTCAGCTGTAGAATATGTGTTTTAGTTTATGGTCTTCCTGGCTTGATTTTTCTTTGACAAATGGCGCATAAAACTGCAAAAACTGACCAACTAATCTGTTGTCCTTGGTAAGTAAGAAAAATATTTTTTAGTCAGCACCATTGGATGCAATAAAGTTTTGTGAAAAGTTCCCCAAACTGACACTTTCACCCACTGTGAGGTATATTGTTACAGCAATTAATTTCATGGATCTGTGTTTCCGCCACATCAACTGGGGATTAAAGAACAAAGGGAGGAATAAAAGAAAACCAGTGAACAGTACAGAGTTTAGAGGACGACATGTCATGGCAGTGGGGTCTTAAATTCTGACGAGGAGCAGGATGTGACAGGGACCATCTCCCTGACACTAGAGAGGTTTAATCATCTCATGGCTTCACACATCATCGCTCCTCACTCCAGATTAGATAAATCACTCCTTTTAATAAAGCCTTTCTGGGAGTTTGCAGAATCTCAGAGGAAATCATGATCTATGGTGTCTCAGACTGATAATGTCAAATATCTACATAAGTCCCTTCCCAATAATATTCTGGTATATTACGTTGTTGGTCACAGAAGGTCACAGCACAGATGCTTGTCACAATTTCCTGCTAAAATGACGCCGGAGGAAGAAGACGATTCTGGCAGCTCTGTAGCCTCAGGTGGTCTGAAGTCATCAGCCCAGTCCTGCTGCACCTTTAGGCAAAGCCGCAGGCACAGCCAACAGTTTAGGTAGTTCTTGTAAAGGATGAGGTGAGATAACAAGATCTTGTCAGGTGTTTTCAGACAGAGGTCCTGTGTAAGTTCAAATCATTTGCATTTGAAATTTCTCTCCTCTTGGAGTCTAGCTATCTCAGCTAACTAAGTCTGAAAAGACTCACATCCACTTAAAAGGATATGGCTGGTGATTTTCTTTATTTTTCTTATCCAAACCAACGATGAATTGATCTACTTAGAAGTAGTCTTTATATTAAAAAGAACTGCATTCCCACACATGCACCGTGGCATCTGTCTTATGCAGAGCCACTCTCCAGAGACTGAAAATGTGAAGTTATTATTCTTTGGAGCCATTTCTAAACAAGCCATTATGTCCAAACTCTTGGTGGCAAAGGAACATACCACCCAGTGCAACGGTGTGACTCACAGACTTAATTTTTGGACAACAATTGAGGTCTTCAGCACAGATGAATAAGATACAGACGTGGCCAAAATTGTTGGTATCCTTGCATCTTATTAAAATAATGCACCATTCGCCCTGAACAGTGTTGAAATTAAAAGATATTTTATTAGCAATGCATGTCTATGTTTTGTTTGCAGTGGAACAAAACAAAAAAGTTGTGAAAAGTCGTAAGAGATAATTGATTTGTAGTGATACTTTAAGCAGACTGCTGTGTTAAATTAGTATCACAGGTGTTTTCAATCTCATAATCACTCGTGCAGCAAGTTTAAAAGGAGAAAATTACTCACTCTGATGTTTTTTGCCACTGTGTGCATCACAGTGAACATGGAAAACAGAAGGAAAACTAGACAGTGGTCTGAAGACATTAGGAAAAAAGTAACAGCCAAGCATGGTCAACATAAAGGTTACATCTCCACTCCATCTCCAAAAACTTCAATACAAATCCAAGCTGATCTTCAAGTTCGAGGTACAATAGTTTCAAGTCGCACTCAAGTCGGCTCCATGGTAGAAAACCCAGGAAGACCCCACTTCTAAGAGGGAGACTTAAAAAAGCCAGACTGGACTTTGCCAAAATGCATGTTGTCAAGCCACAGTCCTTGTGGGAGAATGTGGTATGGACAGATGAAACAAAATTAGAGCTTTTTGATGAAAAAATCACAACAACCCTATTTTTACAGAAGAAAAAATGAAGCCTTCAAAGAAAAGAACACCATGCCTACTGTGAAACAAGGAGGAGGCTCAGTGATGTGATGAGGTTGCTTTGCTGCCTCAGGCACTGGGTGCCTTGAATCTGTGTAGGGCGCAATGAAATCAGAGGACTATCAAGGCATTTTGGAGTGAAACATACAGCCCAGTGTCAGAGAGCTGTGTCTTAGTCACAGATCATGGGTCTTCCAGCAGGATAATGACCCCAAACATAAATCAAAAAGAACTCAAGAGTGGATAAGAAGAAAATATCGGACAGTTCTGAAATGGCCTGCTATGAGTCCTGATCTGAATCCTATTGAACATCTGTGGAAAGAGCCGTTGGGAGACGGCACCCATCAAAGCTGAGAGAACTAGAGCAGTTTGCTCAAGAAGAGTGGGTCGTACTACTAGTGGAGAATTGTAGAAACCTTATTCAGAGTTACAGGAAGCGATTGACTGCAGTTATTGCCTCCAAAAAGGCTTTGTTACAAAATATTAAGTCAAGAGTACCAATATTTTTGGCCATGCCATTTTCATTTGTTTTATTGTATTAAATATTATGTTAAGTTGTAAATCAAAAGCAAAGTGTCAGTCATAGTCAATGTGAAATAAAGAATGATGGATACCATATACCTCTGTCAGTTTCACCTTAATGCAGAGAAAATGTAGTTTTTTTTTTTAAAAAAGGTAGAAAGGTACCAATATTTTCAACCACGTCTGTATATCAGGCTTTGGATACACACACAATATTTGTAAGTAGATTAATTAATTGTTGGTTCAGCTCCGTACATGAGATTTGTTGACAATAAGGAAAAATATAGAAATTAGCCTCTATATCCTTTAAGCAACTGGGTTACAGTTGGCTTTCTCCAGTAAGCTGATTTCTGTGATCAGGGTAGAGGATAAAAGAAACCTGATTTCCCCAGGTAGATTTCTCCTGAAGAACACAGATTTCTTGGTCATGTTTGCAGGTAACTAAGCTTTTCTAATCAGCTTTATACAAGGACACATGTGCATGACGAGATACTGCAGACAAGGAGAGTGCCGTCTAACAGCAGATTATTACAAGTAGCCATGCATCTTTTGATTTAATTCCATCCAAAGTATGACACAAAGTAGCCTTTACAAGTTTAAGTGGGTTTGCACTCCTGCTTCCAAAATAAGGTCAGTAGGGTAGAAATATAACTTCCAATCTGCTTCATTTACACGCAGATTTAAAGTAACCAGGTTACTACAGGGCATGTATACATCTTCTCTGATTATCTGCATAGCCTGATATGTTCATGTAAATGCACTGACTGTTAACATATTGAAAGTTTTTGAATGTTTATCATCCAAAAATAATGCAGAAAGTGTTGTTTGGCAATAAAATTCAAGTAGTTCAAACATAATTGCAAATGTATCCATGTTGAAATATAAATGTCTTATAATCTAATACAAAGAGTAAGCTCTAATTTCACTGTAGTCCATCCCTCTCTTTCATCTCCATCCCTCTCTCTCAACCTAAACAAAATCCTGCTATTGAGTTACAATCCATCCGTCCATTTGTGTGTTCATTTTCCACCGCATATCGATGTCAGGGTACTTGGTGGCAGAAGGTTCAGCAAAGTAGTCCAGATGTCTTTTATTTTAGTCACAACCTCCAGATTCTCCCTGGGGGATTTGGAGGCTTTTCCAGGCCAGATGGGATATACTATAATCCCAGTGTGTTTTGAGTCTGCCCTACAGTCTCCTCAGGGAGATGTCCAGGGGGGGGCGTGATCAGATACCCAAACCGCCTCAATCATGTCCATTCAGTCCAAAGGAGCAGCAGTTCTACCCACTGCTTACCTTATCCGTAAGGATGAGGCTGCACAAACTCTGACGGAAACTCATTTCAGCCTCTTGTGTGTTTAATTTCAATCCCTTAGTTACTACCCAGAGCTTGTGACGCTTGATAAGGACTGGAATGTACAAAGCATTCAATTATCCAACACCATCTGGTACAACACATACATCACCGTGGAAACTGTAACAATTGTATTGTGAGAATAATTTCTTCAAATGCACATCAGAACAAGAGCTGCTGAGCTGTCTGTGGGCCTACAGTTTGGGCACAGGTGTGAACGGCTGCTCTTTCTCTAAAAATATTTTCCTCTTTATTTGGAAGTCTTCAATTTTCATGCAGACATGTTCCCCCACCTTGAGTTGCATAGAACAAATCTATGTCTTTTCAGAGAATGCATTCATGCCTTTCTCTTTAATTTGCTTCATATTCGATTTGAACACACCTTTGGGTAAAAAAGATGGAATTAATGCTGCAGAAATGTACATTATGATAGATTTACTATGCAAGCCATTTGTATTTGTTCCCTCCAAAATCTAGGAGGGAAGGAAAAACAGTTTTCGATAAGGAAAAAAATAAATAAATAAATAAAAAGGAAAGGAAAGGACAACCTCAGACAACACTCTGATGAAGGGAAGATGGCAGGAAACTTCTCATGAATAAAGCATGGTGTTCTGGAGAAGAGTTGTGCAACTTGCTTTAATTCTGAGGGACTTGAAGGTATTGAAGCTCACACTGGTCAAAAATTTCTGCATTTTTCTCTTAACACAAAAACAGATTTTTGGTTGAATCTACAACTTAGTACTCCTCTTAAAATATATAATTTATTTGGTGTCAAAAGTCACAGTGAAGAAATGTTATAATATTCTTACCATGTAAACGAAAAATGCTATTTTCATACTTATACTACAGGTAGCGGTAATTGTGTTAATATATTATAGCGCTTTGCTTGTGTTATTCGATCATTTACATAAAGTCACTTCCCTCCAGTCAGTTCAAGCTGTGAGAAAGAGTAAAATGCTCAGGTACCATAAGACTGTATGGTGAGGCAAGATGTACAGCTCATCATGTTCATACACATAGATTCTGTCTCTCAATCCCAGAGGAGAGGTCAGACGGGATGAAGGGGAATATGAGAAGCCAACTGAACACTGTGACAGCGAGAGGCAATGGAAATTTGACAGCAGGAGCAGGTGAGAATAATTCACAGGTTTTAGACACGGATGAGATGATAGATGAGACACTTTGGGCTATTCACCTCCAGTTTGTTACAGTAATCTTGTTCTCTCTGAGGCGATCAAGATAAACAAAACTCCTCATGGTTAACTGTAATTCCATGCTAATTAATTAAGCTTCTGGGGCCTCAGTGGGGCAAGTAAAATGTAGATTTTAATTAAGAAGCTGAAGCTGCAAGGTTTCTATGGCCCTCAGTTTATTTCAACTATTCGTGCCCTAATTCATTTAGAAAATGCCATTCTGATCACTGGACAGCCTTTCATGAAGGCCCAAAGACAAAACAGTTCATCTGGATATGTATTTAATGCCACGTAAGGTCCTGTTTCTCCGAAAACAAGTAAAACATTCTGCCAAAATATGATTTGCTACCAAAGAAGTCTCTCTTGTCAATATTATATGGTCAATAGTGCAAAAGGAAAAATAAATCTGATAACCACTATTTTCAAGAAAATTTGACTTGAGCTGAGATGTATTACATTGGGAAAAGAATAGTTTACCTACTGTATATGGTGTATATTTTTCAGAAAATAATGTTAAAAGTAAATATAGCTCTAAGTTATAAAACATTAATGATATGATACTGGAATAAGAGTCATCACATATATGCAGTAAAAAGCTCTTATAAACAGTCTGTATGCTACCTCCATGGGACCAAACAAGAAAGAAAGTGGAGCACTGATCAGCTAAAGAGCCAGATATCTTACCTAAGACAAAACAGAACTAAGAGAAGAGTGAATATTGGACTTTCACATTTATCAGGTGACCAAAAAAGGCAACTCCGCATGAATGCTGATGTTCATGCTCAAGTCAAGATGAAACAGCATTTCGAGAGTACCTAACTTCCAGATCATGATATATTTTCAATTTAGACAGGATAGACAGGTAGGATAAGATGTTGGGAGGAATTTGATTTGAACATTGAAAAGTGGGGGTATCACAATGAATCTTAGCTCTGATTGATGGGTGGATGCCATGATATTATTGGTTGAAATTGGTCGAAAACATGATTGGATTTTGACATAAGAATACAAAGAAACTGATCTTTCTTTGTATTTTTTTTTTGGCATATATTGTTAAATAGGTGCACAGTATGACTGGGGATGTGATCTTAAAGGGTTAAAAAGGCATTTTTCATTTCATCTCAACTTTAAATGGGCGACAGGAAGGCCAACAGGCAGGTTAGCCATAACAGCTTTATAAGGTGACAAAAATGTCAGTGTTCTGTTTACAGGGTGTTGTACTGCCCCCAAAAACCTATGTAAAAAAAAATAATCAATGCAGGTTAAATTATTTACATCACTTGCTTTACTCACATATTTCGTGGGTGGAATCAAGTTGGCTCAGACTGTGGTGAATAGTGCAGATCAATGAATTGTCCGTCTACATTCAGAGAGAAGAAAGAAATCTCAGGACTTACCGACTTTGGGGAAGGAGGAGAATGATGGAGGGAGAAACTGAGCCATGGCCCGCAGCCAAAATCCTGACTGTCTTTATAGATAAAGGTGACTCTCCCCTTCTGTCTGAGATCCAGATGAAAGCAGAGTTCAGCCGCTCAGTAAGCTCAACAGGAAAAAGTGCTATCTTAAAGTCAGGTGTCACAGCTATCACAGTTGTCAGCTGTCATAATTATCACAGAGGCCTTGAACTGATTGCCACAAGTTGATATAAGACTTTTTTTTATGACAGGCCTATTCAATATCAAGAAACAAGGCATGGCCAATCCAAGCATTTTTGGGAGCAGGTTTGTTCCCCTTCCCACTCCCCACCTTCCCTCGCTCCATGGATGTCTCAGCAATACTAGATTTTTTGGAGTATCAACCACTTACCAATGGAACTCATCAATTTTTGCATGCAAAGAACAAAATGTAAACACATAATAACAAAAGACTAATGTTGAAGAATTGCAAACATAATTATGACAGAGTTAGGGCTAATGTTGAAAAATACATACATTTGAAAATAAATGTGTAATATTATGTGATACAAGAAGAAGAATTGTAATTTTGTTTAATTTTTTAATGAATTACACATAATGTTACAAAAGCAGGTAAGATTAGAGAGAATGCTCTTTAGCAGCATTTGTCAGTGATAAGAGGTCTGACAATCAACACCTTTGATATGTGAGTTTTCACAGCAGCAGGAAACACAGTTTCTCAAAAGACCCATTAGTTGTTATTTTTCACTCAAATCAACACATCAGTTTAGCAGGTGTAGGAAGTGTGATCGCACTCCACCAGCGGGCCCATCATTCCCACTGTTAAAAGTAAGCTCCCTTTTTTTTTTTTTTCTCAAGAACCACATGTGCTGTAATGCTCTGTCACTCGAACAGCCATACTCTATAAATAACAATGCTACAGTTATTTGTAAAAGGCCATTAAAGTTGTTATTCTTCCTGTCAGAAGACAACTTTTTCTGTAATTCTAGTCATTGTTCCACTCTTGCTCTTAAATCTCTTTCTGTATTACATACTTGAAGGTTGAAATGCCATAATTCAGTGGACTGTGGCAGCTTGTGATGTGGCTCTGATGATGACAATGTTTGTATTCCATTTTGGCTAAGAGTGAAATATTGACAACTAATTGTGAAGTGGGAGAGGCTGCTGGTTCCAGATGTGTTTTTCCCCATTCTGTATACCTATTTAAATTATATCTTTCAAAAATATCCTCAATGTTATTTAAAGGGGACATAACATGCTTTCTGTGATTTTCTATAATTTATATACTGTTATAATGTCAGATGTCTATGATAAATGTAGTCAAACTTCAAAACTTGAGGTGAACATATGTAAAAATGTTCCCTGAAAGCCAAAACCCAGCACTAATGCCTGCTCTGAACGCTCCATTTTCAAAGTTACCTCTACTTCCTCCACATGATGACATCAGATTGTTCACACATGCCCACAAACAGCCATTCATTCAGTAGCCTTTGTTGCTAAGGTTGTTACTCTGGCTGTTAATGTCGTCCACTCTCACGTTTCAGAACTGATTTATGCTCAAACATGAGAGATAAAAACAGAAGTTTATATTTCAAGCAAAAAAAAAGGGGGGAAAGAAGTGAAATCGGATTACTATTGTTTGTTTACATAGCCTCCAGAGCCAGTGAAAGCCTGCCGAGGCGCAGCTTCCGTGAGTTAACCAATCAGAACAGAGTTGCCTCATCAGGAGGGGGGCCTTAAAGAGACAGACACTAAAACGGCCTGTTTCAGACAGAGGCTGAACTGAGGGGCTGCATAAAGGGTCAGTATGTGTAAGGATTTTTTTGAACTGTAAATCATGCAAACATATTCAAGTAAAAATAGAATAACAGAATAAAAATATAGACCAGGAAATGTTCATGTTATGGCCTCTTTCACATAGAAACACTCCTGGATAATGTAACAGTCCTATAGGTTTATGTTGGGGCCATCAGTTTTTTATTTCAACTTTATGTTGACAGAATCATCATGGCAATCACGGCAGATGGCTTGAAATACTACAATACCCAGGAGCCATGCCCACCATTACTGAGGAGAAGAAGCTAGTCAGAGGCATAAATCAGAGCTGTAGGAAATTCAATACACTTGTGTTTTAAATTTTCTCAACACTGTATTTTTCTGCTGAAGCTCAATATCTTGTTAAAATGCACATTCAGAGTCATAGTTTACTTTTACCTCAAGGTTTTTATGTATGCAAGCTTGCACCTTTGACTTTTTAATCAAAGTACCAGATATTTTCAAAACATAGTCGTTAATATTTTGCACTGATGATTCAACTAGGAGATTCTCATTTCTAGCCAAGCAGTAGAAGTGCTCCAACTATGAGTCACATAACAATGTCTATTGAAAAATTAATGGGGGTTTTAATTCCCAAACCAGGGGTGCCCAAAATAGCTCCTCACACTTCTGATCTCTATTGGACTGTAATGAAGTTTGGTCCATAGGGATGAATCCTCACGACTTGATTTACTGACTTTTCATAGAGGAAAAAGCAGGTTGCCATTTTGCCAAGTGTCATCCTAAAGCTGTATGACTGTACCTCATGAATATATATTGTGAAGAGCTTAACATTGTTTTCTATTGTGCACATTTGAACCCAAAAGAAGTTCAGTATAACAATAACGAGTACAACATGAAACTAAATCCACCAAGTCCTCAGACAATATAACTGAAACCCAACAGTGGCTCCACATCCACTTGCTGTGTTCCTGAACAGACTGGGCCAGACAGGTGGACAGGAACAAAATATCTGACAGAAACCGGTCGGACAGTCAGAGACAGCGACGTGAGGGTGGATGACGAAGGCAGAGAAAGTCTGCCAGTCAGAGTAAGGGGTGAAAGGAAAGAGTGTTGATCTGTCACATTTTGCAGTCATATGTCCCAAAGCAATCATTATGGAGCTGCATGGTGAGATATAGCCTGAAGCTGAGATGTAGAACACTTTTCATCTGCAAATCTGCAATTAATCACAACCATCCAACATGGGGAAAATGGTCCCAAATTAGGTGCAAATGTGCATAAAATAGCTTAAATGTCTTGGTTACACATACAGTACCAGTCAGAAGTTTGGACACACTTTCTCATTCAAGTGAATGGGAGGGTGTGTCCAAACTTTTGACTGGTACTGTATGAATATATGCTTTTCATGCTCCTCACGTCAAGACATTTAATATTACAGGCCTGATTTTATGCTATAGACATTGGCTTTTATTGAAAGGTTTTAGCTGTGGTTGATGGAGTCCATTTAAATGCATTAGCTTGACATGTGAGTTGACCTTGCTGTGTATCACTGCAGGTGGTCACCACAGGCAGCCAAAGGCCAGCATCTAGTGACCTATTGGGTCAAATATAGCCAGGAGGCAGTCCAGGGAGTATCAATGATTACCCCCCCCCCCATCCAGTGAATATCCTTATAGGGGTGCTATAACAGAAAAATGATATTTCAGATTTTACTGATCTGATTTTTACACAACATGGAGAAATGGTCAGTTTTTATTGAGAGTTATGAAAAGAACATTCAGATTAGATTTATAGTTATTCATTTGGCAGACGTACAAATGAGGTACGATCCTAAACACAGTAGACCAAGAAGACTGAATAAGAAGGTTGCAGATGTCACGAAATAATACATAAGTGCATGGCAAAATTTGGAGAAAGAGAGATTTCCTGCCTAAAAGTGATGGTAGGACTAGTTGTTGTTTATTTGCAGATCGTGGCGAACGAGAAGGAGTCCAAGTAGGCGGGTGCCATGCTAGTGGCCACTCTATTGGCAAGCATTAGAGATTTGAACTTAGTGGAGTGAGAGAAAAATGGAGTGATGTAACTTGTTTTTGGCTGGTTGAAGACCTGATGTGCATTTTGGACTATCTGCAGAGGTTTTACTGTGCATGCTGACAGCTCTGCCAGAAAGGCATTACAATAGTCAAGGCGAGAGATGACCACTGTTTGTACAAGGAGTTGAGTGGCGGGCTCAGTCAGATAAGACCTGATCTTTCTGATGTTACATAGGCCCTGTTTGCACCTGGCATTAACATGCATCTCCACATGCGTCTTGAGTGACCACTTGTGATCGGATCTCACTTCCCCGCTCTATATGCAAATAAACACATACATCATTTCCGTTTGCAAAGACCAAATTCGTTGTTGCTTTTAACCGGCGGGGAGGACCGGGGGTTCATGTACCCTCCGTCCAAAGCTGTGTTCAACTTGTTTTATAACAGGATAAACAAATATACCATGCATTGTGTGCCCCCTCACGAAAATCAAATACCCATCCTATTGATTTGCTCTAGCACCGCATGTGAACAAACACAGGGTTATATGCAGCGATCTCCTTGCAGCTGCATCCCCCCATTGAGAGACGCTGTGCGCATTTACACGAGGCACAGCAACCTAACTTCATTGATTATTTAAATCTCCCGACACGCTGACAGGATTGCACAGGATCTAATGTTAATTAACGTTCTGTGTTCTTCTACACATCCAAAAGGTCAGCTGTTACATACACACAGTCCAGGTTCATACTGTTCGGAGTAAAGCAGCCGTCCTCCTGATAAATCCTGAGAGCTCCATTATGTTGAGCAGCGCAGCAAAACTAAAAACTGTAGTTATCAACTTGACAGGATTGTGATGCAACATAGCCAAGTGACAGATACAACATGCTCAGTGAAAGTTAGTCGGTCATCACTCCAGATTTCTTGCAGAATTTATTGTAGATAGTGAAGCAGAGTAGAGCTGGATGCTAAGATGGAGATGGAGCTGGGTTTCATCAGTATAGCAAAGGTAAGACAATCATGTGAGCTGATAATTAGACCAAGAGAGGTGCTGTATATTGAGAAGTGAATAGAACTATGCTTGAACTCTTTTCCATGCCATGCCACTGAGGAAGAAGGTAGTGGACACACTAATATAAACAACATCTTTTAGAAATGATCAGATCAGAGTGCTAAGTGATGAAGGACAAAATCTACAGCAATCATTCTTTGTGCGTTAATGGTCAGTATCAACTGGAGGAATGATTAGAGCAAGCACAACCAGTTTCAGTGTTCATATGGGCTCTGTTCCTCCCTCACATGATGCGAGCAGTGTTTTAAGACAGACTTGAAAAATTGTGAACCTACAGTATTCCTCTGGAAGACATTTCTGTCATAGCTGAGATACAACGTACTTGTGCACAAAAATGTGAGCCTTTGAAAGAAAGTCAGCACAGACAGTGGGAGTCTACTGTTTTTTATTTCATTCACCTACGCACCTGTCTACCATGTTCTTTTTGCAATTAGTGTTTCTCAGCCAAACATTAATTCATAAATTGCCACCAGAGCAATACTTTTATTACCATTAATGAACTTGCCGTCAGTTCAGACATCTGTGGATTATTCCCACTCACTGGCCACCTGCAAGGGACCATTCAAGGCAATTTGCAATTGCACAGTAGACTTTTGTTTAAATGCATTCATTTGAATGTGACAGTGAAGGGGGGAAAAAAAAGACAAGAGGCACATTGCTGAACTCCCACAGTTCATTTCTTCTGTACAATTAATCGTGGTAGGACAAGTGCTGCTCCTTTGTGCAGTAATATTTGTGTTGATGATGATAATGGGGACACCTGTTTTTGCCATTATTATGCTTTCAAACTGTGCTGCCTCTTGGAACTGTAAAGGCCAACATACACCAGCAGTGTAGGGCATTCGTCCAACACCCATGCCTGTTGTACAAAATGTTAATATGACAGTGTCGGCGTTGCTGGAAAACACATTTGAAGGGGCTAGGCTAGCAGTTTCCCCCTGTTTCCTGACTCTCGGCTAAGCTAAGCAGACAGAATTTAAATTAATTAATTCTTATTTATTCTATTTCAGAATTCCACAGATTTCCCAGTATTCCTTTTAAAAAAAAAATGATTCATTTCCCTACTCATAAACATCCCTACTGCACAGTCTGACCAAGTAAAGGTAGCTCAGGCACCTGCACAAATCCGACTGCAATTTATCACAATTGCATGCAAAGCAGTTTCCTGTACCTCTCTTGCCAAATACTGCAAAAGTAGACATATTTTATACAATTCTATCAAAGCGATAACAGAAAAGTCACATATAGGAAATTTAAATTAAGCATCCAAAATTGGTCAAATGTGACCTCAATCATCACTTTCCTTCCAGTCTACTTTTACAGGTTATGAAAAACAGGCAGTTCACTTTCAGTTCACTCTCTCATAATTTATTTGACTATGAAAGCTGGACTGAAAAATTGAACTGAAGACGTACAGAGGAGAAATGACATTCCACTGTCTCTTTTCACAGAGCGGCAAAGTGAAAGCCAGGGTTAATTTTTGTTTGAAGGTTCACTCCCTTGAAGAAAAGGGGTTCATTTATTCATATCTGCTAAAAATGTGTGGGAAATGTAAAAGCGGTGTGATTTTTGTATCTGTCTGCGCTGCTTGCCAATCACTGCCACAGTTTAAAGCTTTTCAAGGTGTTCGCCAACTCTAATTAAGAAGGTTAACAGATTTGTCATCTCACTTAATCTCTCGTTGTGATATCTTTTGTCATTGTCCCTCTGCTTATTTCTCACCTTCGCTACCAAAAATTTGCAGTCATACGTTACAGAACGATTTGCTAGTTCTCAACTTAACGTGATCTCTTTTAATTTCCTTCACCATTCAAATCAACAGTGATCATCAAAAATAGTAGCTGATTTAATAGCTACAGGCGTGCTGCATTGACCTCACCTGTAATGAAGCTCTGTAAAACATCATTATATTAGACGCCCACCAGTTAGTGTGTGCAGTCGGTAGATCTGTTGATGATGCTGTATCCCTTAATTGCAGTACACCCTAGCTATGTCACGGAGCGAAGTAGAACTGACAGAAGAAATGCTAGTCGAGGTACAGTAGCCAGTATCTGCTGATCCGGGGTGTGAATGTGATAACATTTCTGCTTTTACTGAGGGAGTTGATGTGTGGCTAACAGTGATCTAACCTGACAAGTTGAGACACCATCAGTGTGTGGGTTTAGAAAACAATGGATGTGGGTTCCAGTTTGATTCTGTCACAAAACAGTCAAAACATAACACACTTTTCCACATATTCATTCACTGTTCATTTTTTTCAACTTGTCCCTCCATATGTATGTTGTGGTTTTCGTGCACACTGTAACAAATTCACAGCATAGCAATCTGTGGGAAGACTATATCATTCTCTACACTATATCTGAGTAAATTGTAAATTCTGTTTTTCCATCTAACTCGTCGGTATCTCTCTCAGTGCACTTCAGATCTTCTTTGAAGGCCTGGAGAACTTGGCGAGACTCTCATTGACAGTCAGGGCAGCTGCATCTGAGCACATCTCACCGCCAAGCTCAGCAATGCAGCACAGATGGCATCAAATATACTGCTTAAAGTCATCATTCACGTTAATGTTGCGGCTGCCTGGCCGGGGGAAGGCTGCGGCTCTCCTTCTTTATGTCTTTCTCTGGACACTAAAAAGTTACCTGTGTCCCCTTCGCTGAATCACAACAACCTGATATATATTCTCAGCCAAGGGTGGAGGACAGGAATGCGCCCCCTCTCACCTTCAAATTGAACAAAGGAGGAGACTTTATACTAGGTAATTCTGTAAGTTATCAGCCCACCATATGGTCAGCAGAAATAACAATATACCCACCAGGAGCTGTCATGCCCCTTTTAGAGTCTCACAATGGCTGTTTTCAGGGAAAAATCCTCCAGCCTTTACTTTTGTCCAAACACACTGAAAATTCCATCTTTTATTATATGGTCTTAAGAAATTTCTGCTTGCAAGAAAAAAATACCACACCCTTGCCACTGCTACCTTTAGGAAAATGGGTATATCATCTGAAAGTAAAATATGTTTTCTACTTCCTTTTGTTGAGGAAAAATGTGGTGTGCACTTTCTTACAATACTTTTGGAGAGGTAACGCTGCCCCGTGAAGGTGTGATATTAGCAACATGGGTGACTCGGAGAGATAATCCTCACTATGAAGTGATGATTCATCAGGATGTGGGGGTTTAAAGAACAGAAAGATGGCTGGAGGGTCCCTAAAGGATTTTAAACAAGTTGTTAGAAGAGAAACCAAACATGGCAGCAATTTGACTTCCCCACTTTCTAATCACTCACTGTCTGCACCTGCAAACTTCTGATGAAAGAAGGCAATTGAACCAAGAGATTAAATCTAAAATGAAATCCTTTGTATAATATCCGTTTCACACTCCCACATCTGGGGAATTTTAATATCCCATCTGGGAGGAAATTCACACCAAGTCGTGTATGTTCCTGTCACCTTGGAACACTTGAATATATGTTTTAGCAGAGCAGCGTTATTCTACCTGATAAATCAACACAGAAACCATCACAGTAAACTTTGATATTATATACTATAATTACACCAAGACAGTCAATAACTATGTTCACTATTACTAAATACAGATAAAAAGATCTGCAATAATCACCAAGAGTAGTCTATAATAAAAATAGACCACTAAGTTTGGTCATCCATCCAGCTATCCGGCTGTGGTTATTATTTTATTAATTCAAAAAAAGTTAAAGCTGCTCTAATCAGTGTTTTCATATTAACAATGGATCAAATGTCAAACGTGTGGTGGAAGGTGTTGATTGTAGTGATGAACACAGAGTTATAACCGACTCTGCAGAGCGTTTTAGCGTCATTACCAGCCACAGGTAGTTGTTTTCAGCAAGAACGCTCTAAAAACACATTGTACGCTACAGTACCTGCACAGCGCCAAGGAGACAAAGTTAGTGACTACTGGTGAACATAGTGGTATATTTAGCAGCTAAAAAGCCTGGTATTTCCCTTAAGGCTAGGAGTAACAGAGATAAAAGGAGAGTGAATATTTGACATGCATTCACCAGGTGGCCAGAAACACAATCTCAACTGAATGCTAATGTTGCTCTATGTCTACTGGGTGTGTAAATAGGCAACCGTTTGCTAACACATTTGCTTAATCCACATTATAAGGCAATAGATAATATGTCAGTCATGTGTTTATAGCTTGTTGCGCTGCATGCAAATGGCCAAAATATAATCTGTTAATGCAGGTATAAATATTAAGTTTATAGAGGTAGGAGTTTAAGGCAAAATCCTCGGCACCATTAGCTTTTAACCTGAATAAATCCTTCATTTTTTTGTCTGTAGTTTACTTGAATTTAACTGACAATAAGAAAGGAGATCAACACATTGAGGATTGATTTTTCCCCGGCCATAAAAGTGTTTTTGTATTAGATTTTATGTTGTTCTGATGAGTATTCTCTTCTAAAGATAAATGTAAATGTACTGCTGAATGTGGTTTTTGTGAAGTTTATCTCGCCTGACAGTCGACTGCTGCAGCACACAGGCCTTATGACTGCAGTTTTAATTATAGCTCAAGATATGAGAGAAGATTGGAGCGTGTTTTAATTTAATCAATACTGATACGCTGATATAATAATAGACTGACCCTTCCACTAATTGATGGCTGCATCCTGATGTGAAATGAGGCAATAACTCTGTTAATGTTCAGTTTAGAGTATAAACATTTCTTAGTATCACTCCATCAGAGAATAGATTAAAAAAGTTAAAAGATAGTAGTCAGTATATTGTCAGTTAATATAATGCATGAGTGACTTATAGTCAATATGACATTACATTGCTCTTCTAAACTGTTGTTGTTTTTCCCAGCTTTCTAACCTCACATTCAAATAGAAATCACCCTCAGCTACAGTATGGATGTTGTGTTAAAATTATATTGTGTCAGTCTGTGATGGGAATAATACAGTCTAACCGATACTGTTTTTGATTCTTCCGCTTTCAGCTTTGTTTTCATCCATTTATGCCACATTTCTCCATTACTCTCAATGTCTTGGATGGCTAGCTTATGCTGTGATGTTCCCAAACTATCCTACGATGCAATCTACGTCATCCAAGTCTACCCAAAATCCAAAATGGCGACATTTGCAAAACAGCATACAGTATGGATGTAACAGCATCTTGAAATACTGTTTGACATTGTTAATTGTTAATAAACAGATGAAGTTATCTCTGTTTACATGGACCCTAATATTCCACTAATAATCAGAATAAAAACCTAATCAGAATAAAAATCTCTCAATTGGAAGAGACTGGCCTGATCAGGCCTGATCTGAAGGAATCAGATTCAGAGGGGTGGTGTAAACCTTTCATAGTCTGTTCAATAGGAATATATTATTGCCGAATTACCATGTAAACACTTACTCCGATCACTTCTCTCTGGTTGGAATAAATATATTCTTTCTGCACATGTTTGCCCCACGTGGGGGTAACATGAGGTGACGTGAACGAGTTTCTGGACAAAGCAAAAATGGTCTGTGGCTGATAAAACTTTTTAGCATACTTAAAAGCATGTGCTGCTGAGACTGATGCTTAATTAGAGAGAATAGCAGAAATGCAAATATTGTTCCCAGGACACAATGTGGGTCCATCTTGAAAATTGTATTAACAAGCAGAACCACTTCTTCTTCCTCCTCTTCTTCTGTTATTTTCCAGCAGATAAGAGGCTTCACAGTGGGTGGAACCACTTTGCACATGTCAAAAAAGGTATATTCTGATTTAATGCTTTGGGGCATTTAAATGCACATCTTATCAGATCACTTTATTTAGCGTCCATGGAAAATGCTATGTGATACATACAGTAATCACCAGTCGTGACTACTCTTTGGTAAAAGTTACATAAACTGGCCACATCATGCATATACCCTTTGATCTTGGGCATGTACAGGGGAACACCACCACGACTACAACTGCTCACAAAACTGACAATATTTTAAAAATGAAAGTTTTTATGAACTACCAATCTAAGCAGTGAACTTGTACATTCAGCAGAGTGGAGTTTGTTCCAGCACCCCACCTTACCTGGGTGGTTTTCACACCAACAGTCAACTTGCTCATTTCCCAGGTCACCAGTCTGGTGTGAATGGGCTGTGAGAAGAAAACCAGACTGTGCTCCCACTGAACTCCCACTGCTGCTGTTTGTGTCAGGACTCACCTTGAGATGGCAAGGACAAAAAAAAAAAAAAAAAAAAAAAGGTTTAGGACAGAAAGCAGATCAGTAAGTCAGAAAAAGAAAGAGACCAAGCGACCATGTTGGGATGTCAGATAATGTCAGATAAGCATGTCAACAGGACTGTGGTGCAGAGTAACACTACAAGGTGTGGGGATTTGATAGTATAACACAATGTGTCCCCGCATGGTGTCCTGGCATGTGTCAGGAGAGAGGTGTGATCAGTAGCAATGATTGGGGATAAGAAGAGGGAAGGGCAGCATTCAGACAGGACCAAACAACACTACTACCTTCCCTGAAATAACCTTTCATCCCCTTCAATACTCATAAATGGCCGGTCTCAAACAGCCACTGACTGACTGGACTTTTACTGCATATTACTCGACATCTAAAGCTCACAATAATAACCAAGGACACATTTTATTTATATCCATGTCAGTGTGCAGTTACACATCATGGGTGCTCAACTAAGATACAGACGGATGACAAATTAAAGCAAAAAACCCTGAAAACAATTAGTGGAGAAACATAACAAATGCAGATACTTCCATACAGTACGCAAGGGCTCACTGGATGAATTGATGTGTGTGAAAATAAGGTGAATCAAAATTTTCACAGTCTTGAAAGTCACCCGATAGCAACCGAGTTCAACATGTTCCTTTTCTCTCCACCACCATCACTATAACACCCAATGAGGGACTTTCTTTTGGAGCGTTGGTGTCTTTTTCCTTTTATTTGTCATCCATCTGTGCGTGTCCTAAGGTGACATAATAGTCAATGTTAATGACTTTCAAATATGTTATAGCTGAGGAGGAGCATAATGGTCATTATCAGCATGTGAGCATATAAGTATAACAGTCACAGTCTGGAACCTTGATTGGCAGCAGCCATTTTTAAAAATCCTCATAACACCTGTACATTTTATGTGTCAACGGAAACCTTCCTACATGATTTGTCAGAATAAAATATCAGATTTAACTGTGATACATGCAGACACACTGTGTATTTGCTGTAATGTCACATGTCTGCTTTCTTTTCTCCTAATTCTTCCTCTGTCTCTTTGTCTCTCTCTGCCTGTCTCCCTCTGCTCTGGTCTAACAGTGTAGCCGAGACTGATAATAAGCTGCGGTCACACCGTACGGTCCTCTCTCCATCTGGATTCAGACACCGCAGTGGAAGGAGGCGGCCGAGAAGGAGGAGGAGAGGAGGGTCGAGTTAAGAGGGGCAGAGGAAATTTGGGTCATGCTTGAAGCCATAATGATGGTATAATGCACCAGCACAATCTCTGCTGCAGCACCGAATAAATCAAAGATGCAACACCCTTCACAGATAATAAGTAATGGCTCCTCTCGACACCCCAAGCCAGTGCACGATATGAATCTGTACCCAACAAGTTAGACAAATTAATCCAACATCTGACACTGAATATCCCCATCCACACACACCCTCACCCCTCAAACTAAAGCCAATGACATTTCACGACTACCTCTGAGGCACCCAAACAAAGATTGATCAGAGCAAAAAGTATCAAGCAGGAGATTATGGGACCAAGTTCCCTGAGTTTCCATTACCGGCCTCCTAATCCGTTTATAAGGATATGTACTTAATGGGCATGAGCAGGGAGAGCTGTGTGTATTGTGTGTGAGGAAGAGGTTATCCATCATGGACGGACCTCTGAGGAGGCGAGGGGACAGCAGGGAAGGTTAATGTCAGTCTGGATCTGACTGAAACTCACATCTATTCCACATACAAATCTCCTGTGACAACGCTAAGCAATTTAGCTGATTTCTTCTTCTGCTCTCGTTGACATCTGTGATACATATGCCAGCTAAGCACGGGTCAGCTACTCAACATACAGCACAACAATATCATCTCACTGAGTCACATGGCCTACCAGTCTGGCTAAAAATCCTTTTTTTTTTGCCCAAAAAAAAGTGAAAAATCCTACCATTCTAAAATTAAGGTGACACAGTTCCACTGCAACTTTAATCAAGTTTCACAGATTTTTAAAAATTGCTTTAAAGTGCAATCTGTAATGTTTTACTGGCTCTTTGCAGAAACTAACCATTATATCTTCAGTGAGGGTTTGTAAGTGTTGCCAATCTGGGTCGCTCATTTTATCTCAGTCATTGCTGAGGCTCTGTGTTTTTACTGGGAATGCTACAATCTCCCAGGCCCGCTGAACTCTGTACTTGCTGTGATTGCTTTATACTCCTACACATCCTAACTACCCGTCAGCTCTGTGCATTTTCTAGAATCCCCACCTTGTCTACCACCTATGTACGAGGGGGAGCAAAAAATTCCCAAAGGGGATTAGAGAGGCACTATTGAAAGATTTATAATGACAGTTTTTTTTACAATTATGGGTCCCCCCTTGTATATATGCTGGGAATTCTCCAATTTCCCAGGCCCACTAAACTACCCACTACCTATGTACAGTATATTTGCTGGGAATGCTCTGACAGACAGTCAAACTACTCACTGGCTTTGTGTATATGCTGGGAATGTGCTGTAATGTCAGCCCCCCCAAACTACTCATCACTTGTGTATTTAATGGAATTACCCAAAGCTACCAGGCCCCTGAACTACCCATTGGCTCTGTGTATTTTCTGGGCATGCTCCATACTGACAGTCCCCCCTGTATTTCTGGCTCTGTATATTTTCTGGACGGTTCCATAAGGTCAGTCAACTCTGCATTTTGTTGGCATGTACTGCACTCCCATGCCCATTGACCAACACACTGTCTCTGTGCATTGTTTGGAAATGCTCTAATCTCCCAGGCCACCCCAAATACCCACTGTCTCTGTGTATTGTCTGGAAATGCTCTAATCTCCCAGGCCACCCCAAATACCCACTGTCTCTGTGTATTTGCTGGGAATGCTTCGATTTCCCAATTCCCTGAAATCCCTGTATCTCATCGTCTTGTCTGTTAAGACACAGGTTTTGAGCTCCAAGTTGACTGATGTGCAGAAATCCCACCGACAAGAAATCTTCGAATGGTAGATTAAGTGGGGAAACTGATGGGTTTACAGGCAGACATTTCACTCCAGAGGAGAAATTTTGAACACATCAGAATTTTCTCTGAAATATTCAGGTAGCTGGATGTCTCCTACATGTGCAACCTATCGCATATTTAATCTGACAAGTTTGAGAAGTTCATCTCCCCATTCAGGCTTAGATAAGTGTGACTGACTATGAAAGAGAGAGTGTGAGAGAGCAGTGAGAATAATGATCTATGTTTTAATCTGCCTCCCTGGTGGAGGTATTTGGTGGATTTCTGCTTGAACACATTTGTAGAAAATACTACACTATTTCGGCAGCAAACATGTTACTCCATTCCTTCCAACTGCTTCAGCACCTGTCTGCCTCCGCTGGTGCACATGGATGCAGAGAAGTCATGATGTATTCATGAGCTCCACATGAATATGAAAATCAGAGGGAGGAAAAAACATTTTTTGACAGATCTCACCATAAAAATGCAACCAGCATGACATGATTTCAGTGCGGAGAGGTGTTGCAATATTTCTGAAAGCCTTTTCTATGATATCAGAATGTGCACTCATTGGTTTGATTTGCCCAAAGACATGAGCTTTATGAAAATAAACGGCGTGTCTTTGAACCAGAATCACGGCAGAACGCAGTCTATTGAACACCAGCTTATTTTAGTTGCATTTTCCCGAGGTGAAATAAACAAATGTGCGCTTTTCATTTGTGTGCTCCCTTGTGGTTTTTTGAACACCTACACTGGCACTGAGCTAGATATGAATACGCTGCACGCTGCTTTTATTAGGCGAGCAGAATTACAGCCAAAGGCATTAACTGTTCCTGATTATTATAAACAGTTTCCTGTTTTTAACTGGTTTCCACTTAACCTGATGATTCATATTCAGATAAACAGCAGTCAGAGAGGCATTTGGTCTGGCCCCCGTATATGTGTTTCAACATAGGAAGTTTTTCAATTCAAGAGAAGAAAATACCAACTTGAGTGGGGACAAAAAGTACAGGAATGATTCATTTCACATCAGTCACAGTTTTCTGCAGCCACACAAAAGGTTTTTTCAATTAAAGTCATCATTGTATTTATATGTACCATTTCCTTTTTTGTGCCAGTCATTGTTCCTGAGCAAATACAAATAAAGCACACAGGAGTGTTTGTGGCAGATAAGTGAAACATTGAGGAACGGTTAGGTGCATTAGCATTTCAATCTGTTCTTCTCTGTATTTTGCAGACATTTACATGTATATAGAGAAATGTCAGTGGGTATGCACTTGAGTAGGAGCCTCCCAGGTATTTGCACAACCACAGAGGTATTATATCTGATAAGAAGTGAAACCGTGGAGGCGACACTTTCAGTGACAATGAAAAGTTTGAAATTGCACCTTATCTAACACCACATTGTTACACGGGGCCACAGTGGCTCAAGAACAAGTGTCGACTGCCGATTGGATTCTGAATATGTTCTCCAAATAAATTCAACAGACTGGATGCGGGGAAATGCCAAAGAGCATGTATGGTCATTGTTGATGTGCTCTGCCTTTGGTGGGAACATAAGGACTTTCTAACTTGATGAGCAGATATAGGAAACAGATGAATTGATTGATATATGATAAAATAGATGAATGCTACAAAATGGGTATTCCATAAAATTCATGAAATTATATCGTTTTTCAGTGACGTCTTCACACAGCAGACACCTGGTAGCCTGACAACAAGAAGTGAAATAAACAAGGCCAAACATCCTCAAGAAAGAAAACGAAGATGGATTTGTGCACCGCTGTTGACATCTCTCCAATAGAGTTCTTTACTGGCACAGCAGTGTGTCTAATCATAGTGTCTACGTGTCTAATAACCCTGCAGTAGGTCATATCACAGCAATTTTAATGGTGTGAACAGCACTTTCAGCAAAGTAGTAAATGGAGTTATATGGAACAACCAGGATGTAAAAAGTCCCCTTCATTTTTTCCGATCCAATGTGAGAGGATTGTATGTTGGGGCATTTTTAAACATTGGAGGGAGATGGTTGAATCATCAGCACAAACTATTTGTCGCTGCATTGAAAAAGTTCTGCGTCAGTGATTAAAAAGCTAAAAGAAGACTATGTCCATAGAGGTGTGCAGAAGAAGGAGTTATTTTGGGCATCCAGGGTTCTGGGAGTAACAGTCAATTTTTCTCATTTTCTGCATAGACAGTGGTTCGTGACTGACAGCTGGGGCACTGGACATGAAACTCTCCTGGTTGAATAATAAGTACAAAAGATGAACAACTATGGAAATATCTTCTTCATTCATAAAACGACAAAGGGCACAAGCCTGAGAACATAAAAATCTCAGATTCCAAATGTGCGTTTTGGTAACAGACATCCCATCATTGAGCTTAAAATTGTGTTGTGTGCACTTACAACAACAGGCGGAAGCTAAGGATGACAATATTAGATGAATTCAGCAGCTATGATCTAGTGTTATGTTCCCAATTGCAATAACAAAGTGTCCTGAATTTGTTGCACAGGGAATTGTGAATATGTCATCTATCTATGGTTTTAAAGCTCTGGCTGGAGTCTTCTCCATAGCAACAGTTGGTGAGGCTCATGGGTACTGTAGTATTTATGGCCACTTTACATAGCCAACTTGCAGATTTTGTGGTGTGTCTCATGAAGCAGGGTTAGTGTAGCCTGTTAATCATACTTAATAGCCATTTCATTTCACTTTATTCATTCAGCCTGACATTGTGTTCATGTTAGCCAACTTCTTGTTGGGAGCAGTGGTGGTTTTGTTTTTGTTTTTCCCTGATAAATCATTAACAAGTGATGTCTGTCCATCATTTTCTGTTAACATGGAAGCTGTGGTAGCAGTTGCTAGGAGCAATTAACTTCAAAGAAATGTCAATTAGGAGTTGTGTCTGTTAGCTGACTTACAATAACTTGTACAGCTGCATCGACCTCATCTACTCTTGTCAATATTTTTTGTTGCTATTTTTCATTAACGTAGTTGAGTAGGTAACAAACTACATAGTGTCGGCTAACATTCTTAACCTTTTAACATCCACCGGGCTGCCGGCGACCCGCTTAAGCCAGTTGTAAGCGGTAGCATCACACAGTAATGAGTAAAAGCAATCTGCACAATTTTTGGCCAATTTGAGATGACTGGAGAGATTAGAGAGAACTAAAAACTCCCTGGCTCCCATAAGGTTAGGCCTAGAGGTCTGGAATTTTATACAGGTTGACAAGATGTAGAAGGTATATGGTAGTTCTGGCATAAAGCATGTCCTAATTATTGTTATTCAAATATGACTCATTATAAACGAGGACCAAAAACACTTTTTTGAGCCTTATTTGAACTGATGTAGTTTTGTTTGTGTTTTAGCCACATGCTAAACAAGCACATTTCCAAAAACTAGAAGATGTCTTTTGTCAAATGAAGCCTAATACATGCATCATGGCCTTATAAGCGTTTCCATTTGGGTATGCCAAATAGGCGAAAATTCTATAAAAAGGGTGGATGTTAAGTGGTTAATCCTCCCTTTTTCTCAAACAAGGGGAAACAGTGTCAATGGGCACAACATCAGTACTATTTGAATCACTCTAACAAATCTGAGATACGGTTGGTGCTGCAGAGGTCTGGAACCACGCTAGGATGGGATAGCCAGTTAATGCTGGAGTTAGTCCTGGCATTTCTGTCACACATAGCTAAAATCCAAACAGACATGTTGCCGTGGTAACCAACACCATAGGCCAAACCAGCCAGGAGCAGGTTTTGTTCGGGCTTACAGATCAAAACATATGAAAGAACTCCCTCCTCAGCAGTCAGCTGCTACTCTGTTCCTGGGTGACTCACCAACTTATAAAGACAGAATTGGATTAATGGTGTCGTGATGTTTCTCATCTACTTTACTGACTTCATTGGCCTGTTGTTCCATTTACTAAAATGTAGAAAATTATTATGAGTATAAAGTGTTCAGACTGAATGTGAAGTGAATTTTAGAGACTCCGCAATTACATATAAAGTCAATGCAAAGGCTTATAGTAAATCTGAACTGCAAGTATTAACATCACATCACAATACCATCACAGATTGATCAGGCACTTTAAGAATACCACACAAACAAGGTTTCTGGACTGGGACCAACTGGGGCTAATTATGCATAGCTCTACAGTAATGGACTATGACTCACATATCATGTCACTTAACATTAACATGTGTGTTGGTGTGACGTGTGACCAATATGTTTACATATTCATGTGTGTGACCAATATGTTTACATATTCATGCGCACAGCTCATCAGGGCCTGGGGTTACCTCCCTGATGTGTCATTTTCAGGGGCTGAAAAAACTCAACATGATCTGGTTAGTGGAAAATCTATTTTGGCTGTTGATATGAAACTGTCCTTTGATCGCCAGCTCACATCTGCGCAGCAACCTGTAGGACTGTGCTCAGGGCACCGTGAAAAGGTGCAGTTCCCTCTAGACTTTCATACTCGCAGGATAGCCTCCTCAGGCTACACAAACATATTTATCTCTTTTAAGAGATGCCCCCATATCAGTTTCACTCTCACTCTCAGGTGTTGGACATATATTCCCCACCTGATTCTCAGGGAACATCTGTGGGCAACAGGATGTTCCTTGACTCCCCGGTGAGTTCAGTTAAAAGTAAAAAAAGTTGCCTCAGGTCACAAAGTCTAGTCGATCAGTCCTTTATGATCGCTCTCTGCACTGCTGTCAATCACAGCCCTGATTCACAGTTTTCTGTGGGGACCGAGAGGGAAATGAGATGCGAGACAGCAGAGAAAAATCCCTCGTGGACATGTTCTGAAAGCAACTATGAATATTTTTCTATTTGTTAAATGTCCATCCAGAGTGACATTAAATGGACATATTCATCATGATAAGCAACTCCTCCAACGACCAACATAAATAATACAAAGCCAAAATCTAAAGTGTGAACATCCACAGAGACTTTTCAGCTAATAAAATGAGATTTTGAGAGTCTACAGACACATGTAGTGGCTCCAGCATTTAAACAGCAAAATTTCACACTGAATTCAACTCATTTCAATGGAATAGAAGCAAAGTAAATGTGTGTGAAGCTTTTGTGTCAAGTTCAAATTCAGTCAACTTTTACATGTGATTTTGTGCTGTCGACCAACACAAAAACATCTTAAAAGGTGTTCTTCACCTCAGAGAGGCCGGTCTAGACTCCAAAATTGAGTACCAGAGTTACATTGTTGTGTAGCACACACACTAACATTGGTTGGAACTGGTCATTTTATGGACTGTAGATGAAGGAAATCCACCATCAGTGAATTCTATTACAAATATAAGTAGCAAAAGTCATGCTATCTGATGTCAAAGCTGCTTTTAAAAAAATTGGGGGAAAAAGATCTGTATGCAAATGATGTGTGGGTTGGAGCTGAACTGTGGCAGATCCGAGAGCGTGCCCTCGTGTTGAAAGAATTGAACCTACAATAAAGTATTGACTAATGATGTTGATCTTGCACATATTTATAATGTTGTTTGTAATAACCTCTCCAGGCTATTGTGCTGCTTTTAACCCAGCACACAACTGCACAACCTCACCGTAAATATCAACATTTGTTAACATGAAGTCCGTATATAAAACTGCTGCATATTGTGTGATATTTGTGTACTTTCATTGTACATTTTTAATGCACAAAATTCTACTTGTAATTGAGTATTTTTACTTACAGGTTCAGCGCTTCATCCAGCAGTAAAATGAACTATAGTACACTTATTTTGCAAAGCAACATGTTCTATTTTAAATGGTAGTGGATTTGAAAATAAAATGATGAAAAGTGAATAAGATCATTAGTTTGTTGCTCACTGCAACACACAGCAAAGTGAACGAGAACGATCAGCAGCAAAGAAAGACAAAATGAAAAGGTAAAGTCAAAGGAGGGAAGAGAGAAGGACCGTTATCCTCAACCAGCTGGAGCGAAAACAGGACTGGAAGATGACACCACAGACCACAGACAGAGTACACACACACACACCCACACCCACACACCCACACACACACACACACCCACACCCACACACCCACACACACACACACACGGTACAGTCTGCTGCTCTCTTGTTGCTATAGCAGTGAAAAGTGCCCAGAAGGAGGGCACAGCTCAACTCTGTGACACAGCCTGACAGACAGCTCGGCTGATGTAGATGGGTTTGGGTGAAAAAACAACGTCTGGATTGACGTTAGCTGGGAATAAAGCGCTAAAAATGACTCCCATGGCGCTCTGAGATCTCTAAAGTTAATGACTGCGCTCTGCCATAAACAAGACTAGGCAACCTTGCAACCTTTGAGGTGCTGTTCTAAAAGGGAATCTGGTGTCAGTTCACAATTAATGAGATGAATAATTGATTTATCTCTTGTTCTACATCAAATGAAGTCAGAGTGCCCTTCACTGCAGAATTTCACTTGAATACAGAAATAATCTTCGCAGAATGTGAAATTGCATATGAATGTGTTTTCTCTGCAGCTAAAAAGAATAAAAATACTGAGAAGACTGACATTTTATAAAACTTTATAAAACCATCAGAACAATGTTCATCTCATATTTAGGGTATAAATATGCACAAAGATAAAACAAGTGCACACATAGCGCTCAGAGCTTTGAGGTCACAGGAAATGTTCTCCGGGCAGAGCTGTCACACAGGTATTAAAATACCTGTGATAAATCAGAGCTTTATCTTGAGTACACTCTCCAAGTAGCGCAGGTCTATATCAGCACTGACTGAGAAGAGATGATAAAACAGGGTAGCTAACAAACAAAATTTTGGATTGCTGAGGTCTGTGTAAAATGAGAATGACTCAAAATACAGATGTGTGACAAATTAAAGGAAAAATAAAGTGTCTTAGTAAGGTGTTGGGTGTTGGGTCAACACATGCCATCAGAACAGCTTCAATGTACCTTGGCGTTGATTCTACAAAGTCTCTGAACTCTACTGGAGGGATGAACACCATTCTTCCAAAAGATATTCCCTCATTTGGAGTTTTGATGATGGTGGTGGAGAGCGTTGTCCAACACGTCAGTCCAAAATATCCCATAGGTGTTCACCTGGGTTTAGATCTGGTGACTGTGAAGGTCATAGCATATGATTCACATCATTTTCATACTCAAACCATTCAGTGACCCCTCGTGCCCTGTGAATGGGGGCATTGTCATCCTGGAAGAGACCACTCCCATCAGGATACAAATGTTTCATCATAGGATAAAGGTGCTCAGAACAACTTTGTATTGATTTGCAGTGACAAGTGAACCCAAACCATGTCAGCAAAATGCCCCCACAGCATAACACCAGATCCCCTTACTGTAGGGGTCAAGCATTCAGACCTGTACCGGTTTGTCCTTTAATTTGTCACCTGTGTGTATCTTAATGACCTACATTATATTAAAGACTATATAGATGCTGTATAGTTACCTTAAGAGTTTGTAACATTACCGTGTTTACGTGGTGACAGACTTGTATTGCATCTGGTATATTGTTTTGGGCTTAATGTAGTAATTTGTTTTGCTTAGGTTGCCCAACCAGAACTTTGCCAGACAGTTGTTGTAATACAGCCGGAGTATATTCTTTGTTTTACACATTCACAATAAAACAGTGTTAAAGACCATGTTTGTGTGAGCACAGTGAGTGAAACTCACTGGCAGAACTTTGTTTTAATCCTCTTAGACTCTTTCACCAAAGTATCAGTGGATATTCATGCACAAATGTTTGCTAAGAAAACAGTTTGAGCTGCTTTTAAATTACAGAAAAAAAAACTATGCCAATATGCTGGAGAAAAAAAAAAGTATTAAAAAATAGGGATTTATTTTTTGACTTGCTTTTTGAATGCTAAGAATTTTATTTGAACTTTCCCAACAAGATGAACATTTTCATCGCAGCTTTGGCTTTACCAGCTTCCTCCCTATAGGAGCTACCGGTGTTTGTGTGATGACCTCAGGCATTCATGTCTCCTGTAACAGAATAAATCCAGTGAAATGTGTTGCCTTATTACACACCTGTGACATAGAGCATCAGGCAGACCACAGGTATGTCCACACTGATGTTCAACTGCCACCTAGTGGTCAAAGTCAAACTTTACAGCAGAGATGGAGGACAGCGGGTTCTCCCTCTATACACCACAGCTGCTCACATCAATGGTTTGAGGTCTGAAATTGTAATGACATAACTAAGAAGAACTGAATCTAGACATTTGAATTATATGGGCATGTAAAAGCTGCAAAAATCAGCAACTCCCTTCCTTCCTTTTAAGGATTCTTCTTTTTGATTAAGTGGTTGAATCCACAAAGTTAGCAACATTATCTAACCATGGCTATCAGCACTCAACATTGTGGATTCACAGGTTTCAAACAATTAGACAATCTGGGCATCAATCAATATTCTTCAGATAGGGTACCCTTGTGTTTACTGGATAGCTTGGTAAATGGACCTTTCTGGCCAGTAAACAAACAGGAGATTCTCATTATCAGTTCCAATGGAAAAAAAGCCAAACATTTAAAACTTTTAATTCATATTGAACTTTATTTTATACAGACAAATTCAAACAAGGACGATTTTTAAAAAAAAAGGCACAAACATCTGTTAAACATCAGTATTTATTCCCACATGGATCCAAGTACTTTTGTGATTATGCTTATAATTTAGAATAACTTTCTTGGGAAAACAGTTTGTTTTGTGTGTTTATCACTAGTACATCCATGACATGACAAACTGCATGTACATCACTATTAGAGCACCTGAGGTCAAGTAGTAGCAGCAGTAGTGAAAATGCGGAACACACCAGCTCCTGCAAATATTTGTTCCATCTCTTATTCATCTCAGTGTGGATGAGGGGGGCACAGGGCGGGTAGCAGGGTTGAGTAAAATGAAGGCCTTATTCTCCAAGAGTAGCCTGAGCTTCTCTATGCTGGCAGTGGGCTAAGGAAGTAATATTTACAGACTTCCCTGTTGAGAATATTGAACAGCTTTTCCCCCCACAAACCATGTGCCTTTATCATTGAGATAGTCAAACAATAAATCATGATATGGATTTTAGGTCATATCGCCTAGCAACCCCTCTAAACTTTGACCAAATGTACACATCAAGCCCCCTGGTCCCTTTGCTGACAAAAGACCACAGAGAACATGCAGATATTTTCAGATGGAGCTGTGGCCTCTGATGATGCAAGGAAATCACAAAAACTGTAATCCTTCAGAGGACTCCGCAGACACTGTCAACCCGTTGCAGTCACCGCTGCCAAACCGCCTCTGTAAAAACCCTGTTACTGTGATGCAAGTGCTCAGACTCAAAAGGATTACTGAACAATCGGATGATAAGACAATGACTGTTACACATATATGAATTGATGGAGTTTGTGTGTATTTACTACAATGTGTCTGACTTGTGTTTTTGTTTGTTGAGAGTAAAAAGGAGAATTGCTAAATTCATTTGGAGATAAATGCGACAATATTGGACTTCCTCCTTTGTTGCTCATCATAAAGCCCTCTATGCCACTGTAAAGCTTTAATATGTCTTCCTGAGGTACGCTTTAGTCAGACATCATTGTGTTCTTGACACGCTGTTCTGGTAAAAACACCTCGTCCATCTGTCCAAATAAAGAGCAGAGAAATATGATGGGTCTTCTTCAAAGTGGTTTACATAAATTATTAAAAACTGAAGTACAGCCTGAATTAACATGCGTCAGGTTCGTTAAAATGAAGTTACATTAAAATTCATTTGAATGTTGGGAGACAGAAGGAGCGGGACACATGCTCACCTGTGTACAGGGCTGTTACCCAGACATGATCTGTGATATGACCGGTGTGATGGAGGTGGGATTTGGGTCATAATTGTAGGCAGAAGGAACCAAGCATGGCCTACAAGGAGAAGATGTCAACACAGACAGGTAAACATTGTGTCCGACAGCAATTTTCACAATACATGCAACCTTCCTGGTATGATTCCTCATTGTTTTCTAATGCCACGATCTGGAGACCTTTTAGACTAGTAGATTCAGAACAAAGAAACAAAAACGGCATTGTCTGGTTCAGGTTTTAAGTTGTACTGAATCAGAAGATCACTACCAACATCCAGCTGGTCTAGCCCTGCTACTTCATTTAGTTTTAGGAGCTTATAATATGCTTTAGTCCAACACACATACTGGGAAACTCTTTTCCAGCATCGGGTAGGGTCGATTCAGGTTCAACTGCAGCGACTCAAGGATCAAGGACAGGAGCTATGTGCAGCAGGTCCAGGATGAACTTTGGTTGTGACCTACGGCAGTAATGGTGGCTGCTGCTGCTGCGAGGCTGGCAGGATCTTCTGAGTGTGAAGCTGCCTTCAGGGACAAGGGAGGGGGGAGAGAATACAGAAAGGACAAGGGGGATTTAGAAGCAGAAACTATGATTAAGTTCAGAAAGTAATCAGGACAACAACAACAAAAAAAAGGCATGAAAATTGCTACCGTAGGCGGTTTGTTTCCCAAAGAACAACAATCCACCTACCAAGTGGGCCACTGATGACGAGCAGCCTGAAAGTTTTAAATGGGTCATCAATGACCAACAGAGCAACCGCCTGCTCATGGAAGTCTTTAATAAAAAGACATGTACTAAGTTAATACAATAAGAGTTGAATGTGCTGACAGAACGCATGGTTTGTGCTGCCTCAGCAAAAAAACCCAACACAAAACACCTTCGCACTATATTACAACTGCCGAGAGGTGACGGAGCATCTCAGCCCTCAAACACACCGGAACATGATTATTCTGAATAGGATTTGGCTACAGCTAACAAATGTAACTACCTGTTATATGCATTGATACATTTGCTCCCCTGACGTGCTCTTAACCCTCCGACACCTGGGACAAAAATTACACTGCATGTATAGTGCTGAGTTCTGGCGTGAGGCCACAGCTGCTCTAATCACAAAAACAAAGAAACATCACTGTTCAGGCAGGGGGAAAATTAACTTTTAGAGGAGCCAAGAGGCCACCGATTGCTTTAAGAGGGGATTTTGTAAGAGATCAAGGGACTTCTGGTGTCTGAGCACTATTACAGTTGTTGCAGAACTGTAAGGACTGTTTGGTTCACTGGTGTGAAATATTAGTAAGGTTTTTATGCATTTCCACTTAATTTGTAGATCTTCACATTCACAATGTTCTTTCTTCACAAGAGAGAACATTGAGAGCTGCGTTTTGAACTGCTGTGTCACTGTCACCACTGAACAGCAATCTCTCGCCTAAGGAGGGGAAGCCTGGCATTCAGCCAAACACCGAACCACCTCCAAACACTCAGGCTGTATTCAGAACTGCCTACTACATACTACCGACCAACGTGTACTGCTACTCATAGCAAAATCAGTATGTGGTTTTGAATGCAGATCTGCATGTACACAAAGATTTTGCTCTCCATAAAAACATGAAGTGACTGACTGGTCTGTTCCTCACCAGGTCTCAAGTTGGAGTCCTTGGATTTTGTTCCACTCGTTATGAAGTGAAGTCTTTTGCTGGCTGGATACATTGTTCATCGTGTTCACAAATGGCTCGATCGTCCTTCCCGACCACGTCCTTGAACTCTCCCGTCTACAGACTGGGAAAGGAAGAGAGCAGAACAAATACACAGAATTGAAGGTCAGGGAGCGACAAGAGAAAACCTCTTTAAACAGTGACCCGCTGTTTTTCCTGCCAGGTGAGGGGGGGGAGGGGTGACTCAGATGGCCCCTGTGCACAATGGGTGTCGCCACAGGTTGTCAGGACGGGTCTGCCGTGCCACCGCAATCAGCAACCCGACTAATAGTGCAACTCATCATTGTCACACCCTCCTTGTGCTCTAAAATACTATTAAAGAAAAGGAAAAAAGCATATAGCAGAACATCTAAACGCATGTGTTGGATTGTGACGTGAACTAAGTTTGTGTGTTCTGAATCCATGTCACCCAATTCCTGTTGTTTTCACTACATTTGCAGAACTTAAATTACAAAAATTAGTCCAACGAACTAAAAAGTAACAGCCGTTTTGAGATGCCACTTTTTGCAGACATCACAAAATCATCACATCGCAATTTACTGCTGCACAACTGTGGTGTTGAATGGATGTTGGACAGGGAATGTGCAGGTACCTCTTAAAGGGAGACTGAAAACACCAAGATGGCGATCTGACTCTAGTGATGATATGCTGGTTGTATTTTGTTTTAGTTCATAACACTGAAACAACTGGCAAATCAAGTTTTCATTCAGTCTCACTCTTTTAGATGAGTTGGGAATTCGACTATGAGCTTGGCTTACACCTCAGTAACCATAACAAGAAATTATAATATTGATGCTACTTGCACCCAGCGCTGCACATCCTCAAGGATTTTGTCTCAACACTGCCAACTCTGCCCCAATGGTTTCTGGGATATAAAGTTACAATGTAGAGTGGTGCCACTGTAAACCCTGAAGTTTGAATGAGGTTTATTGACTACAATAATATGTTCAGGTCACACATTTCCAAAATTAGTTAGCATCAAGCATGAAGTAATATATGCACTTGATATCACATGTGGTGGATTAAAAAAAGAGGGGGGTTGAGGCTAATGACACATCGATTAGAGTACATGTCAGCTCATTCATAATGATAATATAACCATTTATAGCAGGTGATATGTTGTGTGGAATATGTGACAATTGTAAGTATATGACTAAAGAAAATGACAAAAACAGAAATAATCCTCCTTGAGTTTAGTAAACGTTAACCCGCCCAGAAACACACAGACCTTGAGGAATGAAGCCGCTGGTCATCAGGACAGTTGGCTGATAGTCCTGTGGGAGGGAAGGGGAGAGGAACTTGAGAACCTTCACAGCACAACATCCGTCCACCTCCAGATGCTAGACTTAGTCAAATAATAAGATGGCGATATTTTTAAAATAAACAAACAAATCTGGGTTATAATTCAGTATTGTAGTTTTCAGCTGAATCATATTGTGATGATCATGTTATGCATTTGTAGAGAAAACACACATATAAAAAGTGGGTAGAGCTGAGTCAGATGGCCCCTGTGCACACTGTGTGTCCTCAGGTTGGGTCAGATTGGGGTGTTGATGCCACTGCAACAGACACCCCAACTGATTAGTGCAACTCATCACTCTCACACCCGTCCCCATTTTCTTCCACATGCATGCTAACTACCAGGAAAAGTTTGATTTCACCTTGATCATGTTGAAGATGACTTTGATGTCTCACTGGATGTCAGAATGGAGACGTTTTGCCTGCGGACAGTTCTGGGTGATGGATTGGACAGACAAAGCTCTTGGCCAGAAATAATGACATCAGTTGCTGTATGGAACATTTTGTTGGCCAGCACTTCCAGAAACTCTTCACTCTAGTTTTGGAGGTCTGCAATGCAAACAACTCCTACTGTAAAACATACAAAAATAAAGCTTCAGATAAACTTTTAACTAAAATTTCATGCAGGAGGCTTGTGAATTGTGTCCTCCATCACTTACATTGTAAATGCATTATGAAGGGATCTTCTAATTAGCGCTATGAACAGGAGGAATGATTATGGCAAGGAAAACCTATTTCAATCTTCATTTGTACTCCTGACTAACGTTATTATTTTAAGACAAACTTGAAAAATTATGAACTCGTCCTGAAAAATATGGCATAGTGGCACTGCACTAAAATTCCCTTTCTAAAGTAAGTTAGGGTTGTGAAACTGAATGTAGGCCTATATCATCGCGCAATTCTGCTATTATATAAGTTACCAAATGTATTGCTAGTATTTCATACTAACAGCGACCTCATATCCAGCACGACAATTTTACGTTACTTTAAATAGGCTATATATAATGTTTGCGTTGACTTAACATTATAAGTTGTGAATTCAAGATAGATGTGTCACAGGTGATTGCTAGTTTAGAGTTTACCTTTTGTTCACATTTCGACGTGATTGCTAATCAGATTTTTTATCTCACTGCAGTGAGAGAAGTGAGTTTAATGTTCACACTAGCAGCGAAACCTACGAAGCACAAACCAGGATGAACGAGCATGTTAGCCGTCACGTTAGCTCCGTGCACAAACACGTGGCGACACTCGGTTAGCAGAGTCAACGTAAACAACGAAAACCAAAGGCAGATGGTTTAAGCGTCATCCTCGGCGAAACTGTGGTATATGGCAGTTAGTTGTTAATTTCTTCAGCGTTGTCAGGAGACAACAGTTTAACAACATTACCAATGTTAGCCAGGTTAGCTCTGTTAGCTAGCGTCCGCTTCTGTTTGTCAAACAGGCCTAACTGTTCTTCCTAAAACAGAACATACAACCTAATGCCAACCTACCAAATAGCAAAGAAATAGCTAATTAGGTTATTTTAAACATACATTTGACTTGCAAGTTACGTTACCTGCTTTTCCGTGCAGCTAACATCTACTAGCTCTTCTTCCTCTTCTTCTTCTTCTCACTTTAAACAAGTGCGTTCTGTAAATCTGATCGCTGATAGGCTCAACCGCCAGGACCATTCTGGATGTTTATTGGACAGTGGGAATGTTTTTTTTGTTGAACGACCAATGACATGTTGTATAGCTGTCACATGCACACACTCAATTTACAAGAGAAATAAGCCCTACATATGTAAGTAAAGCATTGTTTGATTTTTGTTTGAGGGAAGCTAATTAATTCAATTTGACAAGTTGTGTTTGAAAACTTTTTATATTTCACATAGGATGTATTTTACACATTTTCACGAACCCTTTTTTTATTGTAAACTTCTTTCTCTTTCTTTTTTATATTATTTAGGATTACTTAATTTTGTTTGTATTTCTGACTGTTAGGCACCACAACACCAAGGCAAAACTTGGTTCTGATTCTGACATTACTTTACATCTTACTTTTTAATTTAAATCGTATTTCCTAGATTTAAATATTTTAATTTGAGATACTCCAGTATTGTGTTTTGCAGTATAGAGATACTGATATAGAGAGCCTCCACTTGGATGTAGAAGTTAACCATCTCGGTGTAAATTCCTTCACCATGGATGTTGAAATGTTATTCTATTTTCAGTGAAGTCACATTGTAACATAGCAGCAGGGGTTTACAGAATGTATGTGGTATCAGTATATTAATTGCGGTTCCATATTGTATCCACTATAATAATCTGTGGGTTTAAGATTCCTGGTGGGGCTGTGTTTGTTTATTGTAGGTGATTAGTAGAAAAATATATATATATTTTTTATGTTTAATCCATAAAGGAGTGACATAAAGGGAACATACATATCTACAATTTCCTGGATCATATGAGACTGTGAAATTGGTGCATAATTCTTTACATTAATCATATTTTTCTGTGTAAATTAAAGATGGAAGAAGCAATCTGAATTTAATATTCCTACCACCTGAATTCAAAATGCAGCTCTGGAACCTGCTGTCATTTCCAGACTAATAGATAGATCCTTTATTAAAAGGTCTAAACACAAGATAACTAAATCTGATGTTTTCTGATGCTGATAAAAGTTTGTTACAGCTACCAGCTTTTTGTAGGACCTGGAGGTTTCTTGACATCTTCTCTGGTCCAGTCTTCACTCAAAACATAACCCTCTGCCTGGAAGTCTGTAACTTATTTATATTTTCTTAATGTTATGTGTTGTGTATTTTATTCTTTTGATGTTGTCATCCTAATACAGCTACCTACTTTGTCTACACAGAATCAGATTTACTGCCAAGTAAATAGCTACATGTAAAACCCTGATTCTCGGATTACTTTGCTCCCATTGTTACAACTGTAATATCTGCAGCAATAAGGGATTGAGCACAGACGAGTGAGCCAAAAGTTTCATTGAAATGCAAATGCAATTTTATATTAAAAGATAGCAAAGGGATAATTCACTATATCACACAACACAGCTTGTTAGTACTGCCATGGAAATACATATACAGTCTTTTCATATTTACACATCAAGTGACAACCAAACAGAAATCATAAATACCTCTTTTTGTTAACTTTACAACAGCTATACGCGACCAGTATTTCATAAGATAAAGAGCACTATTAAATAACTGGCATCTTCCCTATCATTTACAAGGTTTGGAAACACAGTGGTTAAAATAATCCAGCAAAAAATAAAACAAAAACAAAAACAAAAAAAAAAATGTTCTTCTCCAGTGAGTAAAATTAATACAAGTCTAAAAACGGTCATGAAATCCCTTTGTACAAAAGACTATACAACTTAATCAACACAATATCTTCAACAGAAATGTTTGCTTATATCCGCAACTAAAATCTGTACAGTTTTAGCATTCCTGCAGCAGAGTTGGAGGGACTGTGAGCCGGGATGATTGGTTACTGGGTCACCATGATGCTCTGTAGGCCTACTGTCAACCAACCGTCAGAGACTGAAGTTATGTAGCTGCCAAGACCCTCTTTCATTGGCCTCAGTGCTTCGTCTAGCAGCAAATCAGCAAGTTGCTGAGCTTGTAGCAGATACTTCAAAATACATGGTTCTATAAAGTCTAACCGATATATTTGTCAAAATAGCAATATAATATTTCCTTGTACCATATTTCAACAACACACAGGATGGTACTCTAAAGTTAAAGCAATGCATAATATCTTGTATTAAATTAATGTTTCAGTAAGTTGTCAGTGATATATTTCTAAACTATAACCCTCACTGTCTGATGGGGGGTCAGACATGCACAGTGTTACCTAAGTTACCCATTTGTTATACTGTACTGTGGCAGATACTGCGAGTGCACTTTTCCATTACAGATTTAGAGTTGATTACAAATCAAATTACAAAAAACATTATTTCCTCACTTACCCCTTAGTAGTAGTGTTTGGCAAAGCAGATCATTTTTTGGTTTTATGTGCCAAAGTTTTTTTTTTTTACTTATCTGCCTCTGAAACCTGAGCCAAAGTGAAAGTGGAACTTAGTCATTCAGTTTCAAAAAAAAGTAAGAAAACTTAATTCAAAAATCGCACCGGTTTCCGTAGTGATGCGAAAACCTGAAAACTCTTCGACGCAAACATTTCTCATCAGTATCTTTATCAGTTTTTACGCCGTTTGATGAGCAATCTAATATAATTTAAATAATATTTCTGTTTATAGCAGCCTTTAACATTTAAACAACACATTTCCTACAAACCTATGACTGTTGCGGGTTAAAGTGAACAGCGGATATACTTTTTAGATAACAGGAAGTTGGAGAGATGACAATAGAAGAGAATGTGGCTGAATATCATGGATAAGGGGCAAACGGTTACGATGACATATAATACAAACACTCCTATAATAAAATAAAAAAATCATGGGAACTTTAGTTTTTTAAGGGCAACAAGTTAAATTCTTGCTGACCTTGTTGTCAAAGAGCTTCAAATTCTAATAGTAAGTGCTGTGAATATGGATAATAAACCCAAGGAACACTTTTTTTTTTTGGAAAGACCAATCAAAGAAAAGTTCAATGAGAGATTGCTTTGAGTATCACAAAGAAAAAGCCGTATTTTATGGTGGCAGAAGAAACTCCAGAAACAGAAATATCAAACATCGGTACACAAAAGCACAATTACTGTATCTGCATAGCTGAAATACCACGAGTGGTAAGTGAGAAAATATGTTTTTTTGCGATTCGGTTTGAACCAACCCTTTAATCAGAATGAGTAAAAAGAATGTCACGTTCATTTTTACAACCTCTGAGAAAAATAAATATACAGCTGAAGGAGGAAAAAAGAACGAAATGTTTGGCACTTAGGCTGTTACTTCATCGCGACTTCCTCTGCTATGCCCGAGGATCAGCAATGATTGAATTACAACTTTAAAAAAAAAAAAAAAAAAAGCTCCTTTCAGGACATTTTCGCAGAAGATTAATAGACTTCTGCAATCAACTGAGAGTACCAGCAGCGTCCTTGCTTGACCTGTTTGGAGGCTGTAAAAATTAAGAAATTAGAAGCAGATGGTGTCGTCACTGAGGTCTCCCACTGGTGAGGTTAGTCAGTAAGTGAAATAAAAGAAACATCCCGTAATTAAGATACATTTCTATTGAAGTGTAAAATGCAGAAAGAAGCATGGAGACTCTGTGAAGCCCCACCCTTTGGCACTGTCATAAATACAACTCTTGAATACCCGGGTCCTGCTGCATAAAGTTCCAACACTCTCGCTGTTCTATGAAAGTCAGCAAACCCACTCTGAAGTACAAAAAACGTTCATAAATAGAGTTCAAAAAGACATGAGTGGCATTAGAGAGAGAGAGCACTGTGGTTACATAGTCCAGGGGGGGTGGGGGGGTGGGGGGGGTAATGATGTTTTAGCTTTTTCCAAAAAACAAAACAAAAAAAAAAAAGTTCACAAAAAATAAAAAGGTGAAGTTGTACACAGAGAAGCGCTCGTCACGTCGACAGCCTGCATCCTTTAAAAAAAAGGCTCCAGATAACGCTTGTGTCTCTCTGTTCACTTCCTCCCCAGAGTCCTTTGCTTTCTTATTCCAGCATGCTCATTAGTTTATCGTTTTGCCTAAAGGCAGTAGCACTGAGGGTACTGTTGGAGGACTGCACAGCATGTGTGTGTGTGTGTGTGTGTGTGTGTATACAAGTAGGACGGAGCCCCAGTTTCAGAGAAGGAGATGTGTTTATAGGAACTTAGTTTCGTCTAACCAGGTTCATATGTACTGTTACTCTACATATGCAGCTATTACGGTGTACCTTTTTATCTTTGTGTGTTTGTACCAGCTATAAATACAGGTGTTTGTTTATTAGGGAATGGAGGTTGAGATAAAGCATGGAGGGCGGGAGGGTGGGGGGAGGAGGAGGAGGGGGGAGGGGGGAGGGGGGGGCCCTCCCTCACACTTCACTCTCAGTGGAGGGCTTGCGCTTGGAGGCCCAGCCGGTGTCGGGCAGGCTGTGCTGGGCGTGACGCTGCGGGGTGATGGCTGAAGGGGTGAGGGTGGTTATGGAGGAGCATTCGGACGCCTCCTCCTGGAGGAGCTGCTCCGTCTCGCCGTCGTCTAACGAGGCGCTGCTGGCCTGCAGGGAGACGGTGTCCGTGCGCATGCAGGTGTGCAGGCCGCCTCGGGACGGCTTGATCTGTTTTAGGTCGTCCCAGTAAAGCTCCTCGTTGGACAGGAGACACACGCCCTCCACTATGCGGATCTTCTCCTTGGTGTAGCCTCCATCTCCTCCCCCCTGGACAATGAGATATGATTAGCGATTAGATAACAACAATTTAAAAGGAAAAAACCACCCTAAAGTTCAAGTTTAACACTTTCCGTGTTTTCTAGTCTACTTTACCTTGAACCTCAAATGCAGCAAGCCATTCAGATGTAACTAAGGTGACCTCTAAGGTCATGTGAGTATTTATGTTAAATGTTCCTTTCTTTCTTCCCTCTTCACTTGTTCTTTCCTCCCTTTCTTTATGTCCTTCCCCTGAATTAAACCATCCTTTATTTTTAAAGAACAATCACGATTTATTAACGTAAACAACGACCACATAAACATTCCCAAAATGTTAGTTCAACCTGTTAAGGGTGGATTTTCCCACTGACAGATTAATAAGTAACCAACAGCACAACACTGCAGAACAAGATGTCACCTTCAAACACAACCCATGCACAGCAGATTGGCTCCTTGTAGTAATGCTGTGCTTCCTTCTGAAGTTAATTTTTTTTTTATTTTCAGATTCACGTTGGCAGATGGTTGTAGAAATAAAAGACTGGTGAAAAACCATAGTGAGTTCTGCCCTTATTAGGGATGTCCTGATTTTCTTACTTCATTTCATGTGGAGTTTCTGCAGATATTCTCCTGCAGTGAACACTGAGTGTAAAGTCTCTAATCTCTGATATATATTCATATATCTTTTGATAGTTTCTTGTATAATATCCATGTAGAACTTATGTCCAGCAATAACAGTAATTATAATATCCAGTATTAGGCATGCAATTGGCTTTTTTTCTGATTTAATGCCACAAAACACCAACATCTTACTGGTTGGGAGCCAACAGGGTTAATGGGGGAAGTGGTCTTGATTTTCAGAGGCTCTAACAATAATATCATTGATCTGACATTCTTGGATGTTTGTAGTAATTTCACCAAGTTGTCACGATTAATTTGATACATGGATGTTTAAAGATGATACATGTAGCACCGTTAATAAAAATCAACCATTGAATTTAGCTTTTAAATTCTTCGCCCGTTGCGTCAGTTAACACCAAAACATCTGTAAAAAGTAAAGACACTGGCATGCTATTGATCACAGCTCTGTAACTGCACCATAGAGAGAAATCATTAATGTTGGATAGCGGGTGGCATGCGCTGAAAGACAGAAGAAAAGAAGGAAAACAAAGAAACAGCAGAAGGCGATTAGGAGAAAACAAAACTAGAAAAGGCACGACTCCTCCATGCGGTGTAACTACCTCTCCGCGGGACATGTGGGTCAAAAGATAAAGGGAGAGAGGGAGTTGTAGGGATGAGAGAGCTGCGGTGAAGGAGAGAGGGGGAGGAAAAGGTGAGCGATGGTGTCTGTGACCTGCACATGTTACATTTTATGATATGCTGATGCAATCAGTCTGACCGGAGACAAACAGAAAAATCATTTGTCTCTGTTGTTACCTTCTAAACATCTACAAAGTCTGATCATAAACATCATGGATTCAACTGAAATCCATTCGGCTATTAAAACAAAAAGTCATCTTCTCTTCAGTGCTCAGACTTCTCTTTACCTCTTTTTTATATCGAAGCTGGTTGTATATCGGAGGCTTCTGCGACGCCTCAATCTTGACCTCCTGCGTTGATGTCCGGTATGAGGGGTTACTGTAGGTCAGGTTGCTAACCCCCGGGTCAGCAAACTTTGACTTTTTATGTCTGTTGATCAAGAACAAAGAAACAAATCAAACTATCTGTGAGAGCTGCAACGATTAGCTGATTAACTGATTATTTGACAACTATTAAATCAGCAACTATTTTATCGATTAATCGCTTTGAGTCAAGAAAACAAAGTCAAAATGTGAATATTTTCTGGTTTCTTTAGTCTTCTGTGGCAGTAAACTGAATATTTTTGGGTTGTGGACTCTTTGTCGGGACAAAACAAGACATTTGAGGACGTCACTTTGGCCTTTGGGAAACAGTGATTGACAATCTAATTGATTAATCGAGAAAATCATCGACAGTTTAATCGATAATGAAAAAGTTGCAGCCCTGCTATTCACCATATATCGAATGCAAGTATTTCATATGATGTGGGGGAGGAAAATGAAGAAGTATCAAGTGGGAGACTTACCTGTAAATAATCAAAGCAGCGATGAGGATCAGAATGGCCAGGATGGTCAGAACTCCACCGATCACATAGCTGATATGAAGTCCTTCTCCTACAACAGGTGACACAGATGTGACAGATGTGTTTATGGAACAAATCAAGTGGCTTTGCATAAAAGAAAAGTACCGACTATTCAGTTTTAGTTTTGTCTCAGCACAGAGAAAGTGTTTAGTCTACAGTAGCTTGTGTTGTATTTATGTCATGGGGGACGGACGGTAGTGTCGGGAAGGGCTGCCGTATTTACAACTTGTTCATGTCAACAGAAACTCAAGAGGGCGACAAAAACAAAGTCTCTGTTCATTATGCCTTGAGGAGTAAAGACTAGACATGATAGATGGCTCTGTTTGGGCAGTCAACCTAATGTAATCTAGTGTATTTTGATGTGCTTGTTAAGGAATGATGATGTTTTGTGATGTGACAACACTGTGGTTAAGGTCTGGTTAGGTTTAGGCACAACAACCACTTGGTTAGGGTCGGGGGAAGATCATGATTTGGGTTAAAAGTGTTTATCTTTGGAGCAATGGGCTGAAAATTGTGTGTGTGTGTGTCCAATAATTCACCACACGGCGCGGTGACAGAGGGGCCCTTCACAGGCTGATATTAATTTGATTACTATAACATCTGTAACATCAATAACGTCGGATGAGATTGTTTTGTGCAACCAAACATACAGAGGCCATAAAGGATTGTTGTGTTGTAGGTAATATAATGCAGAAAATAAATACGACCTGTGAAAGGAAATATGATTGTATTGCACTTTTTCTAGCAAACTTAAGGAATTCATTTTTATATGATGTATGAAAGAAGTGCAGTAAGTCACTAACACATTCTCAGCCTCTAATTGGAATTTTTACAGCCAGGAGAAATATCCTTCAGCAAAATCCATTACAGTATCATGAAACTGTCTGAGCAAATTATGACTAAAACATTGACTAATATTAGACTAAAATAAAAACTAAGTTTCTGAGTTACTGAGTTTCACTAAACTGATACTTTAAACCAGCTACAGTTTTTGTTAATTGACTAAGACTAAAACTAAATTTAAAATTCTCGTCAAAATTAACACTGGCTAAGCTAAACACATTCTGGATCTGTCTCTGTACTGGACACACATGGATACAATTCATATTCTCATCTTTCTGTGGGTGATAAAGATGGAAAACCTGGATTTCCCAAATGTCAAGTGTGTTCCTTTATGACCACAGTGTAGAGAGCAAACTGATGAGGTGAGATCCGTTTTTATATACTTACCATGAGGAGCCGTCACCACGTTGCTCGTTGAGCAGCCTTCTGTGTTTAGGTTCTTGTCAGTGCAGCTATAAAAAAATAAGACAGAAACACAGCTTGAGAAAATATGATATAGCTCAGGGGAGTTTGCTTATTATTGGCTGTTAATTAGTCCAACATGACCTTATTGAGTCAAAACATGATATAATTTCTCCTGAAGATATCTCTCTTTAGGGGCCTTTGGGAAGAGCTTGTATCTTTATGAACAAAGTTGAAAGGAACTAAAAACATTTTAAAGCAATGATACCGACATACTTGGCAACAGAACAGGTTTACAACTGTGTTTCTCAGTGGGATATGTGAAGATACGCTGAGATACTTTTAACTGAGAAAAGTTATTAAATACATTTTGTAGCAATTGAAAAAGAAAAAAAGAAACATTCCTGTTAAAAACTCAAATGGACAAACAGACGTACTTGACCACTGATGGTCCTCTGTGTGGTGTGTCTGTTGGAGCTTTGGGGATCTTGTTAGGGATGGGGGTGCTACTGGTTCCTCTAGCAGGAGCAGTGGGGACGTAACCTGAAACTGATAAAAACACATGAGGATCAGTACCTGTATGTACATGCATACATTATTGTAAAAATTCAGACCTCACTGCACATCAGATTTATAGATGTTAATCTTTATTTCTGAATGTGAACAAACAGCTCCTTTAATTTACCTCAAAAATAACTTCTAGAGATTTGATGTGTGGTGAGATCTGAACATTGTCTTGTACTCTACAGAGGAAACTCCTGTCACATCTCATATATTATATTCTCACTTCACTGTTAACCATTTACCAAAACATACCCTTGTCATTTAGATTATAAATGCTTTTCCCTTGATTTGCATTAATTTAAAAAAGAATAGAAATCAACATAAAGCAACATGAAACTTGTCACTTCAAAAAAAACACACTTAAGTGTTGTAAGTAGCTTATTCAAATTCTTAAGTCATTTAAGTATGTTTTGATGCTACAGTATCCTAATTTCACCCTTATTTCAGTCAATATCAGTACATTTATTTAAACCTGAGATAGTAACTACATTTTCATATTTCTATCAGCTCTTATCTGTGATTTGGGCTAAGACGTAAAAACACTGGTGAATTCTTTTTAAGATAAACATCAGCATATAAAACACTTGAGCACACGCTGCACAATCACAGTTGTCACTCACTAGTTGAACAGGGTCGCCCATCTGGTTCATCAGGACACGCACACACAAAACTGTTGGTCTTGGCGAAGCAGAGGTGAGTGCAGCCGCCGTTGTTCACTCCACAGAGGTTTGTACCTGAATGAGAAAAGAGAGCATATTTACACCGAGCACCAAACAGTCTTCAGGATTTACTTGAATTCCTTCTTTAGTTTGGATCACTTCTCTACAGTGAGAGCGATGACATTTGAATTCGGCTGGTATGAAATAACAGCACTGTGACACTGGAAAATGAAGGTTTCAACGCTCTTAAATGAGAGAATGCAAACTGAAATGCAATTCAAACTAATTACCAGAGGCTCAGACAAGTCCATCATGTTTATGTTTTTAACACTAGAGCGACTGAATAGAGCTGCAATATTATTTAATCAATTATTCAATAGACAAAAAATTCATCAGCAACTATTTTGATAATTGATTAATCATTTTAGTAACTTTTTCAAGCAAAAATGCCAAACATTCATTGGTTCTAGCTTCTTAAATATGATGATTTGCTGCTTTTCTTTGTCATATATGACAGTAAAGTGAACATTTTTGGGTTGGCCGGACAAAACAAGACATTTGAAGACAACTCTTTGAGCTCTGGGAAATCATATTGAGCATTTCTCACTAGCTTCTGATGATTCACAGGTTAAACGATAACTGATTAATCGAAAGAAATTGAAAGTATTTGACAAAAGCCAATTCTCCTTCAATACTCCTCATACACAAGGCAGTAAAAAATTTACTTTGTTGTGTGTTCAGCTTGGATATGTGTTGATTTTATTGTGTTCTTCCACCACGTTATTTTCTACTTCTGCGACGTGCCCTGTACCTGCATTCATTGCCTACCATGTGTGGTCCCTAAACATATCCATATAGACCTCTGCTGCTTCAGCACTTCACCAACCAAACACTGTGTGGTGTCTCTCCTGAGTCTCCTGGAAAAAGCTTCCTTACCTGTCTGTCTGTGAGGTGATACCACTATAATGTCCATGAGGCCCTCCACGTTGGCCAGCACGGTTTCCTTGTTACGGCCGGTGTGTTTGTCCACCCGCTGGATGGACTTAGTCTGCCAGTCCGTCCAGTAGATCCAGCGGTCTTGCTGCGAGAGTCGGGAGAAAGGAGTTAGAGGGGAGGACACCGGCTTCAACTGGGGAAACGAGGGAGAAGAAGAGAGGAGAGGAAAAACACAGACAAGGAGCAGGGGGACGGGAGGAAGAAGGGGAAGGGAAAGGGGAGGGAGAGAGGAGGAAGAAAAATGAGGGTCAGAGTGGAAGGGAAGTAGAAGAAATGGTTAAGTCGAATGAGTTCAGTATGAGTTGGAGGACGGAGAGATGACCAGTGGGAGTCACACGGTGAGCCGATGAGTGAGAGAGAGCAGGTGAGTGGAGGAGGCAGCCAGGAGGAAGGGTCAGCCCAGTGATTGACAGCTGAGGGTTAGGGGGGTTGAGGGAGGTACCTGAGTCAGGGCGAAGGGGTGAGACACCGGGCTAACGAGGATCTGACGCAGTTTCCCGTTCAGGTCGGAACTCTCGATCCTGTCCAAGTGGGCGTCCACCCAGAATATCCTGCAGAAAACATCACACAATCATAAACACACTTCAGTCTGTAAATACACTTTAAATACTTTCCGACTGCACTGTAAAAACAGGACTTCAAATATCCTGTGATGCTGTAATCCTCAGTACACACAAGAAAACAAAACTGTTGACTGGATGACAAACTGAGAGATAGCTTTGCTTTTCTTAGATCCTTATCGCTTAGGCTGGGATCTAAGAAAATGGCAAAAATGTAAACTGTGGCCTGCAGTCGGTGTGAGAAGATAAATTAAAATGTTTATCCTCTACACGGTGGCCATTTTAGGAGAACTCAAACTCAGCTCATCAGGCTCACCTCTACTGGAGACTTTTTCATCACTTCAGCACTTGCTAACATGCTAATATTAAGCATGTTAGCATTTCAGAAAGTAACGTTAGCTTTAAGCTCCAAGTACAGCTGAGTTATGCTAATGTTAGCATGTTAACATGCAATGTTTTTGTAACAATTAGAATGTTGGTTTGGCTAAATGCTAACACAGATGTTAGAATGTTAACATGCTGATTGTGATGTTAGCATTTAGCGCTGTGTCCAGTTAGCATGTAAAGATGAAAATTAAAAAAATAAATTGCTAATATTATCTAGGAAGTTAATTGGTGGACAGGAGGTGTTAATAAATAAAAATGTAATATAATACAATATCACAGGAATAAATGATATTTTTATGTTGATTCAAATAACTGTAATAGCTTTAAAACAAATAATTTAGTTAAGTGTATTAATCTCAGTATGATCAGTTATTGTTCAACTGTGTGTTCAGTTGCATTTGCAGATATACTTTTTGATTCCAATTTTTCCATGGACATAATATGTAATCAAATTTAATTTTATGAGGCTCCTCAGTGTGAGAAGAAGCCACACAAGTAACCCCCCCCCAACAAACATCCTTCTCTGTCTGACCTGCGTGTGTCGTAGTCTAGTGTGAGACCATTGGGCCATCCCAGGTCGGTGTTGATCAGAACCTTTCGGTCCGACCCGTCCAGGTGAGATCGCTCGATCTTTGCAATGTGACCCCAGTCAGTCCAGAACAAGAACCTGCAGAGACAAGGTAGAACTGGTGAGAAGAGAAGCAAACTGGAAAAAAGATACCTGCAGCCATATGACTCCTCCTTTAGCATTTGCTTCAACTTCAGTGTTATTAAAACGTCTTTTAACAGCTCCAAAAAAGCAATAAATGCTGAAGAAATTGCACAGTTTATGAAATTATACTGCATCAAGAGTCTATTATGTGAGTTATTTCTTAAAAATGTTTAATCGTGTCATGTTCACTCCCTGTCTCTTACCCTTTGCTCGGGAACACTGCGATGGCTCGGGGTTCGTCCAAACTGTTGTTGACCAGGACTTTGCGGCTTGTTCCGTCCAGTCGAGCCACTTCGATGGTGTTTCTTCCAGTGTCAGTCCAGTACATGTTCCTGGCCACCCAATCCACAGCCAGTCCGTCTGTGGTCTTTAGGCCCTGGCTGATCACGGTCTCCATGTTAGTACCATCCAGGTCAGCACGCCTAAAAAACAAAGTAAAAAGGTGAACATTACAGTGCATGATTACTTGATTAGAGGAAATAAAATAACCTTGATTATACTAAAAGTTAAACGATACGTGGCGGGATAGAGTTTTCATGTGTTTTCATACCTTATAACATCCAGGGTGACGTCGGTGTAGTAAAGTTTTCCGTCCACGCTGTCATAGTCCAGAGAGATGACGTTGTGCAGCTCGGGCACCGGTACGTGCACGTCGGTGTGATCGTTGGTGTCCAAGGAGATTCTCCGCACACTGACACGGTTGGAGAAGAGCAGGTATGTCTCTGGGGAGTCGTCACATGACCTACCGTCTCCCTTGAGCAGGATGCCGGTGGGACAGGCGCAGGATGTACCGTTGGGACGAGGCAGACAAAGGTGAGTACAGCCTCCATTCCTTCTGCCACACTTATTAAAACCTGTAGAGGCCAGAGACAGAAGGGATGATGCACAGAAACAGAGGTGATCTCTAACGATATGACATTTTGCTGCACAAAAATCTGTTTGTACTCGCAGCAGATTTTGTTTGCACAGAGGTATCTTGCTGTTTCTAGGCAACACAAAATCACCTGTCAATAAATCATCTGCTGGCAAGCTAAGCATAATAATTATCAACAGCAGTTACTGTATTTTCAGGCAAGCAAACACAGTAAATACAGACAAACAAATTTAAAATTTACATGAAACTCCAAGTGGCACACTAAAGTTCCTCCAAGCTTGACTTGTTTATGTTCTGGTAATTTCTGTCCATGAGATTAAACGGCTCTAGGTGGTAAGGGTCAATCACTACTAGGCTTTCCTCCATTCTCGTGTTTGTTTGTGGTTCAATTGGCTCCTCTAAAAACATGAAACCAAAGGCAATACAGTGCTTTGATTTTGAACATAAATATTCTTTCATTCATACTGCAAGTAGCAGTATGCGGAAGAGTAAGCATGAGGTGGCATTAAAGCGGTCTCTAGAGATATAATAATGCACCTCCATAAAGTCGGGGGACCAACGAGAGACACTTTCCATAATGCAACTCTGTAAATGCAGACACCTTTCAAACGCCAAATCCCCGATTTGTAATACTGGATTTCTATTAATAATGTGTGGGCTGAAAGCTCAAACTGAGCTTAACTACAGTTCACCTGTGAAAAAAATCAACTTTATGTCTTCAGACTCACCAAGTGGTCTCTCCCTGTCCACAGCCTGGATGTCCATCAGGCCTGGCAGATTGGCTCGCACTGTGATGGTGTTGGCTCCGGTGTTCTTGTCGGCACGCTGGATGCTGCGGCTCTGCCAGTCGGTCCAGTAGATGTGGGACCCCAGTAGGGTTAAACCGTACGGGTGCTGGACTGGAGTCACGAGGGTGTGGCGGTTCTGCCCGTTCAGGTCAGAGGCTTCGATACGCTGGGAGAGGATGAGAAAGACAATGAGTACATGACTCCATGTTTGCCGCCTTTCAGATTAACATTTTCACATTTTAGCCACTTGGTGTTTACACTATGTGAACCTTTAAAAATGAATTTTTAAAAACCTTTCATGTCTTGTCTTTCTGGTACATCTTTATGGATTTAACCGCTTTTTTCTTTGTATTGTCCAAAATTATTTTATTGTTCTGGCATGTTTTTACTTTATTATGCTTTGTTTTTAGTTTTTCTGATCCAGTGACCTGATCCTCAACATCCACAACATTATAAGACCTCAAAACAAAGAGGCCAAGGCTTTATTTCCTCTACGGTTTAGGATTAGTGAGGTAGCTGAGGAGTTGTGTGGGCATCAAAGGCAGCCGCCACTGACCTCGGTGTGAGCGTCAGCCCACAGCAACTGTGAGCCGGCCATGTCAATAGCCAGGCCGTTGGGCCAGCCAAGGTTGTTACTGATGAGCACTACACGATCTGATCCATCCATCGCAGAGCGCTCCAGCTTAGCGTGCTCTCCCCAGTCTGTCCAGTACATATAACTGTAAGAGACAGAGAGAGAGGGAGAGGTTAGCAAGTGTAAGAAGGCTGAAAACAAGACGGAGATAATCTGATGAGAAAAAGCTGGACTGTGAGAGCAGCATATAGTATATTAGACATGTAGGTGAACTATTCCTTTAACAGAACTTTATGAAAGCTGAAGTGGAATTCACTATGTTTGATCTATAAGCATCCTCACCCCATCTCATTGTAGAGGGCAATGGCTCGAGGGCTGTCCAGGTTTTGCCAGACAAGAACTTTCCTCATGGAGCCGTCCAAGTTAGCAACCTCAATGCGGTTGGTTCCTGTGTCTGTCCAGTAGATCTTTCTGCCAACAGCATCCACCGCCAGGCCATCAGTTGTCATCAACCCTACAGAGGGAGACACAGAAGGAGACAGAGGTCCAGTCATGACACCATAACTGGATGGAGTCAGACAGCATTGTACTTTACATGTAAGCATCCCTCCTCACCTGTAGATATGATGTCTTCATCTGCTGTTCCATTGATGTTGGCTCTGCAGATTTTCTTCAGCGTACTGTCAGACCAGTACACTTTTCCTGAAGGAGGCGCCACATACACATTTATACACCACTAGTCTTTTTTGAAACAGACCTTTTAAAACTTTGAGAAGACACACAAACCTTCTTTGGGGTCGACACCGATGGCGATAGTGTTTTTCATGGAGCTGTTGACGGCAAGAACCACATCCGCAAAGTAGGGGATGTCCAGAGAAACCATCCTGATGTCCGTCCTCCGTGCAAATACTAGGAAGCTGCTCATCCCTGCACACGCACACACACAGCACATCAGTTTTTTTCACACATCACAGCACCTTCCTGTCAGTAAACAGAGAGGGCTGACATTCTTTTATCTTCCTGACTGCAAAGGTTTCGACATGATGCAGATGCTGCCTTATAAACAAAATATAGGACATCTGTAGATGATCAAAGCTTTTATCTGCTTTATTCACATACACCTCACATACAAAATCCTGAATATTACTGAGATTATGTGAGAATTGCTGGTTAATCACAGGCGTGTATGGATCCATTCTAACTTTCGAAATGCAAAACGACATTTTGTACCAGGCGTGCAGGTCTTTCCGTCCGTCTGCAGGTTAATCCCGGTGGGACAGGCGCAGCTGGACGCTTTGGGAGCAGGGGCCAGGAGACAGAGGTGACTGCAGCCTCCGTTATTCACAGCACACGGGTTACGCACTACAGACGGAGACACACAAACAGATTCAGCTCACCCACTGTCCTCCTTTCTAGGTCAGCTTAGAGGCAAGGATTTCAAAGGGAATTGGGGAATTTGGAGCAAACAAAACAGAAACACACAACTTGCGGATACAGACAGCGAAACTCTTCAGGAAGCACAGGAGAGCCCTACACAGCAGTGAGATCAGTGAGGTTTCAGTTTGGTATGAGCCCCTGAGGCTTTCTGCCCTCTCAGCCACTGATCTGTGCCCAGTTTACCTGTAATCCCCCCCAGTGTCAGCACAGACACATCTGAGCTCTGGGAAAAGGCGTCAAAAACCAGAAAAGCAGAAAGTGAGAGGAGGAGGGTTTTTTTTTTTTCCCTTTGTCACAAGAGACTACGCGAGTCCAACAGAACACAGAGTATTCTCCATAAACAGAAGGCCAGTGTTACATTTTTCATTTTTTTATCTTTTCTTTTCTCTATGGTGTAACACATTGGACTTGAAATCAGTGGCTGTGAGTTTAGAGTGTTTTTGGAGGTGTTTTTTGACACCTAATATTATATATGAAAACTTTATTTAAGTGTATGTTAACATTTACTTTCTACTCACAAAAAATTGGGGTTCTCTGTGTAAAAGGGGCTACAGTTCCTGAAAACCTCAAATTAAAGCTGAATTCTGCACTTAAACCTCAGTTATATTTTCATGTCTGATTCTATATGCTGGAGTACAGAGACAAAAAAATGTGCCACTGCTATTCAGACTTAGTGTAGCATGTGAACACACACACAGACCTGTTTCGCGGTGTCTCTGGAACATGTGTATGTCCATGAGGTTCTCCAGGTTTTCGGCTAAAGTGTGTCGTCCCAAGCCGGTGAGCTTGTCAGCGCTCTGGATGCTCTTAGACTGCCAGTCTGTCCAGTACAGCTTGTCCTCGTGTACAGTCAGGCCAAAGGGATGAGGCAGCTGGCTGCCGATCAAAACCTGTATGCAAAGACAGGAGAATAGGTCAAGCAACATTTGCGGTTATTTCCAAAGATATATTTGCAGTGTTGATTCCGCATTAATAGAAAAACTAATAAGTCAGGTCACAAAACAGTGAAATAATTAAGTTCAAGTTGCTGTTAAGACATTATTCCCATCATTAAAATGTCAAGACCCTGTGATTAGCACTTGTTACCTGTCGGTCAGAACCGTCAAAGTTGCCGAATTCAATAGTCTTCATGCCAGCATCGGCCCAGTACAGGCGTTTAGTCTCATAGTCGATGGCGAGCCCATTGGGCCATGTCAGGTTGGATGAGATGATGACAATGCGACTGGAAGCGTCCATTCCAGCACGTTCAATCTTTGGGTTGGCACCCCAGTCGGTCCAGTACATGAAACTACAGAGAAAGAATAAAACATGAGAGATACTGCGCAAAGTTCAGGTTTATATATGAACATATTAAACCTTTTCAAAGATCTCACCCTCCAATCGGGTCGACGACAATGTCCCTTGGCCGGTCCAGGTTCTCCCATATCAGTACAGTCCGCATGCTCCCATCTGCATTAGAAACCTCGATACGATCTGTACCTGAGCGACCCGGGACATGACATGATTGGTTCAAGAGCACACACTGTCACACAAATGACTGTACATAATACAGCAGAAATATGATTTTAAGTGTAAAGATGTGTAGTGAGACTGTTTACCAGCATCAGTCCAGTACAGCTTGTTGGTCACCCAGTCAATCGCCAAACCTGCTGGGCTCTCCAGACTGGTGTCCACCACCACCTGAAAAAACAGGGACCACAAAGATCTCATTTCTACTGTTTTAGCTTCCATGCAGTCTTAAGTTACATCTTGAGGTTTTGAGCTCTTAGACACTTTTAGATCCAAGCTCAAAAGTAAACCTAGACAGATGATATTTGGTGTCGTTTATACAGCAGGGATAAAGAACAAAAAAAAAACAGATCTGCCGTTGAAAATGATGAATCGAGGGTATAAATAGAACAGTGATAACTTCTTGTATTATTATTACAGTTTTCTGTTGTTGCAGCTTTTGTTTGGTTTAATTTAATTCTTCTATTTTGTGTTGAACTGACTTTAAACTTTTTATAATTAGCGAAAATGTGAACATTTATCATTTTAGGGACATGTCAACTGAACTGAATTAACTGCTATTATTAGCAACTCTACACATACTGCATCCTTTTTGTGTTGCTGCACTTTTGCATCACCCCCAGTAGATGGCGGTATTGCATTAACCTATTTCCTGCTCTCTTGTGGTGCAGGTGCTCTGCTCTGCTCTGTAAAAGTCAGGGACAGATGAAAAAATAATGGATTTCAGTGCTACATTTAGTCAGTCTGTAGCTGTAGCTTTCACTCACCTCCTGCTTGGTGCCGTTCCACAGAGCTCTGTTGATGGAGTCAGTGGTGACATCTGTCCAGTAGATGTAACCGTCTTTGGCGTCCCAGTCCAGCGCCACGGCATTGCGCACGTCAGCCAGAGGGATGACATCATCGGACATGTCCTCTGTATCAAAGCTGATTCGTCGGATGTCCGTCCTTCGGGCAAAAAGCAGGAACTTGTCAAGACCTGATTAAAGACCAAAGGTCTTCTGTCAGTCTTCTAGGTTTAACAGTGGGGGTCAACAGTGAACACAGCACAACAGTACTAACACACAGAAAACTAACAGCCTTTAAAGGGCAAATCTAACCAAACCGAGTGATTAATATCATAAATCATAACCTTTCACCTAACATAATTATCTATAATGATGATGATGATAAAATGTAAATGTTTTTATAACTACAGGGTGTGTAAGTGACATAAAAAAGAATCATTAAAAACTTTGCCAAAAGTCAATTTTAGTTCAGCACTTCTCAAGCTGCACTGAACCGTAACATATAATTTGACTCGTTTTAAATTTTCATTAGTTGAAATTTCACTTTTGGTGGATGTCCTCTGCATGCACTTTTTTTTTTTTTCCTCTACAATTTTGCTTCCTCTGACAACCTACACCTCAACTGCCAGGCTGATCAGAGAGATTAAATGCATGTTACAGGATTATCTTCCCTATTTAGCTTCTCAGAACTGACTGACTGTTGAATCAGTAAAACCTTGCAATCTTCTCTTAAAGTATTGCTGAGGATTTGTTTTATACATGAATTTTTAACTCTTTATGAACTCTTTAAAGACAGTGATCCTCGGAAAGAAGATAAAAAAATTCATCCTATTCCTCATATTGCACCAGATTTATTGAGTTAAATAATTGTTGTTGTCAAGTGCAGAATAGCTAAAATAATTGCTTTTGGCATTTATTCTTACATACATAAATGAATAAGAATAAATAAATACATACAATAGCCCTAAATTAACCAAATTACAATGAATATTATAAATGTAAGGTGTTGAGGGACTCACTGTTAGCACAGCTGTGGTGGTCCACCTTCTTGAAGCCGGTGGGACAGGCGCAGGTGTACGTCTTGTTGCTAGGGAGACACAGGTGGCTGCAGCCTCCGTTGTTGGTGCCACAGCGGTTTCTGCCTCCTACAGGGCAGACGGAGACACACAGCTCAGTGTACAAACGTTTACGTCGGAAAGGCGGTTTCTGACTCGGCGTCCTCCCCCCTTTCTCTTCATGTTTCCTCTCTGCATATTTTTACAAAGCTTATTCTTTTTACAAAATTGGTCTGATATGCATCATGTTTACAACTGTTCTTATCTTACATGATGACGTGTTTATTGATTTCATTGCGTAAATCTTGGGATGTAGTGATTCGACATATCATAGTATATAGTTCTGTTGTAGTCTTCAATACAGATTGTGAGGAATGTGTTATATCTACAAAAATTACATGCGTTTGTAAAAAAAAAACAACTGAATGTGTAGAGTTATCTGTCCATAAAACCTTGTGAATTTTACAATTTTGTTTGGATTAAACATGAGTTATAGTGTGTTAGTGAGCTTTAAAGGTGTTGGAAGATGTAATTTTGAACTTTGGATAGAGCCGCTGTTAGCTGTTTCCCATCTGCCTCCAGTATTTATGCAAAGCTAAGCTAATTGCTAACTGGATAGCCATCTTCTCATCTAACTCTCTGCAAGAAAGTGAATGTGTGTATTTTCCAAAATGTCAAACTCTTCCTTTGATTATATAGCAATACAGTGAACCTGCATTTCATACTGTCAATACATAAATTTGTAGCACTGCAGTTTTTTTATTCCTAAATAAAAGAAACTATAACTCAACTTCACAGCGTTGGTCTTTTGTTATTCTAAATGTCACAGAGTGTGACTGGACTCTGGCTCTGAGTCCTTTTTTGCTTTGTGTGATTGACACAGAGCTCAAATCTATTTCAGCTCTGACATGGTTTCACATGATCTCACTGAATCTCATCTGACACTAGAGAAAAAAAAATTGCCTGATCTCCTCCTGCCAGCACAGAGGCAGCTCACAGTTCATAACAGTGTCAGGTTGTTACAGTATTTTATCAGCATGATAACCAAAACTTTCTCTTGGCCACAACTCAAGTTCAACACACTTTGTTAGCAAAGAACACAAGTCTTTGCTGTAGCACTCCACTGGGCCAGTTTCACCACAGGGTCTCACACTAGTGCAACAAATGATTTTATCATTTCTATGGTTGCCACCGTGTGAAAAAGATTTCATTCATGTGTGCTCTGATACACTTAAAGTAGAGGAAACGTGTTGGCCTCAACTAGTTCATCCTCCTTTTGTTTGATGTTTTGTTGTCCAGCACTTTGTTCTCCTGCCTGCTGCATGAAATGTTCTACTGCTTCAGGCTGCAAGCATGGTTGTTGAATTCACTTAAACTATCTGACAAACTGACATTATGCACAGTGTAATATCTCTGCACTGCCTTCTGTCCATAAACTGTATGGCGTGTTATTGTCAGTGATTCTTTTGTAATGAAAAAACCAAGCACAGACATTAAAACACATCTAAAACCAATGCAAAATCACTAAGCTGAGTCCCAAAAACAGTTTGTTTCAGATCATTAATCAATAAAATGACTGATTACTTTGTGTTTTTGCCTCTGACTGAAAACCCTCAGTGAAAAGATTAGTAAATCTAACATGATTCTTGCTGCTGTTGGTTATGAGATCAAAACAAAGCATTGAAATCCTCCATCATCTGACTATTTATTCAAGTCGCAGTTTTGTGACTTTGCAGTCATATGACAGCAATGAAAGCAAAACATGTCACCATAACAACATAACCTTTGATACAACTTATTAAAAAACACAGAACAGTGAGTTCTGGAGAAATTCACCTCAACAGAGTTACAATATCACCTTACACCTGCATGCAGGTCTAATCGCCTGATTATCTATGGTGAAAAAGGTGAATGAGACATTTCAGGAATATTAAAAATTGCATTTAGCTTCCAACACGGTTATGTACAGACCTGCAGGCTGCCTCTGGGGGTGCAGGGTGTGGATGTCCATGGGGAAGTGCAGCTTGTTGCGAATGATCTCCTGGTTCTTGCCGGTGAATTTATTGGCGCTGTTGATGCTCTTGGTGTGCCAGTCGGTCCAGTAGAGGCTGTCCTCAAACACCGTGATGGCGAACGGGTGAGGAAGGCCTAAAGAGACGGAAACAGAGAGTTTTAGAAAGGCTGAGAGACGCCCGCCGAAACGTTCGACAAAACCAGCAACAACTCATTAAAGAACGTGCTGTTTTTTGAGGGATATAATTATCAAAGTAAACAAAGAAAGGAGTGAAGTTTGACACCTTCATAATGAGTGAAAAAAAATAATGCTTGTGCGGTGCTAATGTGGACATTTGAGGCCTCTTTCCAAACATAAAAATGGAAAGAACAAATGCTGCAATTGGCTTGTTCCACCAACGCTCTCCAAACATCCTCCCATTGAGTGCTGTGGGCTTGGCTGATGTCATATTATCCCCGTTCAGAGCTGCATTCAATTACTCTGCCTCTCATCAGCCTGTACTGTATATGGTTCAGTTGTGGCCAGACCGGCCAAAAGCAGAGGCGCTCCATCGGTTTCCTTAAGTAATGTGACTTTTCCATCCAGAATCTGGACGCCCTTCCACCCAGTCAGACTGATACATGAGGCTGATACTGGACAGATATTATCTGAGTCTACCATCAAATTTTACTTAGCTTTTAATCATTTTAATGGGTAAGTTTAATATGATGGACAGTAATAGATCCCAGATTTTTCTCTACCACTTAGAGGGGTGTGTACGTGCGCGCTCCAATCCAAAAACAATCTTATTAGTTTCGGTTTTATTAAAGTGTTTCAAGAGTATTTTCAGCTTAATAAGGGAAACGATTTGGTGGAAAAAAAACTAGATATTTGGGATTTTTTTGTTGAACTGGTTAAACACATCAAACACCTGAAAAACTTTCTTATCTTAGAGGCAGGACATAAAGTCTTTTGTGACTTAATACGCACAAATCAAAGTTAAAATTAGAAATAAAAAAAAAACATCATTAAATATAGCAGTAGCAGTGAAAACACAAATACAGGAATCTTTCATTTGTTGTTCTAACTTTGTCAGTAATGTGCTCATGTAAAGCCCCATTGCCTTTAGAGAGAGGCTGGTTGAGAAAGTATGTTTTCAAGGGCCTTTAAAACTTTGGCTACGTTACAGTAGAAGTCTCCTTTTTTTTTTTGCATTGACTCTATTAGTCTGTAAGTACTTTTGTCTTTTGTACAAATTGTTGACTTGTGCCTAAAAATGTCAGTATCAGTGCTCGCAGCCCGTATCAGCGGATACCCCTGGCCTAAATACTAACATGTGTAACAGCAGGGAAGTCCTAACAGATTTGCCTCCATTGGGAACATCTGCTCAGGGTGACTCCTCCACACTCATCCAAGTTAACGTTCTCTTTCTCTCTTTCTCTTTCTCTCTCTCTTCAGCTTAATCCTCCTCTTGTGGAGTAGCGGCGCAGCCAGTTGGATTAGAGTGCTGAATTGATGGAAAAAGTGATTTCTGCTGCTGCTACACAGAGCGGTAATGGTGGTGGTGGTGGTGGTGGTGGTGGTGGTGTGGCGGCGAGTGTGCGGGCGCAGGGCTTTTAAAACAACGCTGCTCATTTAATGACCGTGTTTTACAGCGCGGCGTAAATCTCGAGTGGTAAATGGCTAAAACTGGTGAGAGAACAGAATGATAATGAGCCACGAGGATCAGAGCGAGGAGTGAGTGTGTAAGCTTGAGTGAGACGAAAGTTTTATCGTTTTAATTTAGTTATAGGTTTTATGAGCGACAAACTATTTGTTTAATCCCCCTGTGGTCCGAGGTGAACGAGCAGATTTTACTCCTGTCTGCCTCCAGAAAAAATTCCCTACTACTTCAAATCTGTGTTAAGGATTAGAGGTGGATTTTACCTGACTGGAGCATCAGTGTGCCAGTCGGCCGATAAGTCATGAGAAAACTGCAGTACATAAATGTCAAATATATGTTTGAAGTAATTTAGAAACAGTGTCTCCATTACAGTCAGTACACCAGACACGAGAAGCTGATGTCTCATTTAAAAGGTTTTGACTGACGTGGAAAACACTATCCAGGCTGAGTGTTTGTTCTATTTTGCACATTGTATCTTCTCATCATCTTCTTCCATTTCTTCCTCATTAAAGGATTATTTTAGTGAATTTTTTTCCTTATCCCAAACTGAAGCACTGTATATTGCTGTAGAGATTGTAAAAAAAAACCCCTGAAGCAAAAATTGTGTTTTGATATATCGGGCTATACAAATAAAAAAGTCTTGACTTCACTTTATTAAGTTATCTCTGCTTTCATGGTATTAACTGTGCACAACTAACCAGATGGGAGGATTTTATCAAAGTGCACTTCATTGAATACATAACACACTCAGCTCCTAACAGCCGGTCTGTTAAAATGTCAATTTTAGTATGACGATTAGTATAATGGAGGTTATCATTGTGTTGGAGAGTTGAACTACACTTTACTGTAGGTACTGTACTTCATGACAGCTTTTATTATTCCTATTATATATTATATTCTTACTTTGATTTAGTTATTGCTTTCTGTGGTGATTAATCCTGTTTTTTCCCCACAGTGTATTTTGGATCTTGAAGGCTACAACTGCATTTCCCATGTGTACTAGCGTGACAAAGCACAGGTGTGCTGTATTTGATGTGACTATAGGCTCTGGGGTTCCTTTTTGTCAAACACTTGTCTGATGAATGTTTAGTGAGTGAAAAGCTGCCTGTTAATAACTACATTAGACCTTCTTTTCTCCATATTAGACTTTTTTGGCCTTAGCACTGTGTCATGTGTTGGGCTGGCTCATTTTTTGACTTTTTGTGATTATAATATTTGGGATTCTGAAAAGAAAAGGGGTGAATTTTCAATCAAAACAAAACCCTAAGTGTTAAGTTCTTCTCCCTCCTCAGACGGGTCCAGGTGTGTGTGAGGGGATACTGGCTCTCTGTGTGTGCTTTCTGATCTTATCCTAACATGAGGGAGACAAATAATACACCCTCTTCCCTCCACTGAGTCATCGACAGCTTCAGAGGCGTCTGGTTTTGATACGGTCACCTTCTTCCATGTCGTCTCTGCACCCCCCCCTCCTCCCCACTCCCCACCCCCCACCTCCTCCCCCCTTCCCCTGCCTCCTTTTTTCCGGGACAGCTGGAAGAGCAGCTGCAGGCCAACGGGGCATCAAACGTCCCACCCAGCCTTCACAATAATGTCCCCTTTAACCTATATGTGGCACCTCCCGGTCCTCTCACGCCTCGAGCGAATCTGTCACACTCTCGGTGCGGTAAGTCACACGAGACAACACAAACGCTGCTTCCAACTGGACAGAACGCTGCTTGGATTACATTGCGGTGGACCGCAATATGAGGGAAGTTTAGCGGTGGTCTTTTTGTGATTCATATCTCATATCACGTTTCTCTTTGAACTGCGCCACCGTCTATGTTGTTTACAAAATGCCAAACTTAAAATACAATATTGATGATGGTTTGTCATGTGTTAAGCCTGCATTGAACACACTTTGAATGTCAACTGTAAAGTCATACTCTATTAAAGCAGACAGGATGACATAAATGGAAATAAAATAGATAAATGAGCAAAATATGCATGATTTCAAAAGAGGAGACAGCAACATCGACTGACACGAGGAGGTAACTGGTGCATATATAAATTAATCAGACTGAGAAGCATCCAAAAATGTAGTTTTAAAACTTTTTAAAAAGGATAAATAGCAAGGGATTTAACTCGTACTGAAAATGTTTTCTTGAAGTTTGTGGAAAACTGCATGTACTTGAGCGAAACACAATCTCTTTCTATGTTCAGACCAAAATAAATATGCAAAATGTAGTCACATATTAAAGCCTCAATGTGTAGAGTTTAAAAATGTATAACTCTGGCGACTCCTACTGGTAGTTTTAAGAATTACACTGCGGCAGACTGTAATAAGGTGGATATTCATTGTCCCCAGAGGATGAGAGGATGACTCAGACCTTTGCTCTTGCTCCACCAAGGCGATGTATGTTTCTTACTTGCAGACAAGTAAGAAACCACGAGTTTCCCTCTATCGCCACCTACAGGCCAGAGCTCTACACGCGTAATTTCACAATCTGTGCACAGCAGCGTGAGCTCGTCCACAAGGTGGCGTCGTTTTGTTTTGTCTGTCGTCATGACTTCCTATAGGACTGCAGCAGACAACTCGCTACGAATGAGGCGTTGCTGAAGTATAAAGCGTTCGTCCTCCGTGATAATGTCCCCCACACACCCACCGCCCCTACGTCCTCCTGTCCCCCACCTCAAGGTGCACAGGTGTGCAGACAGGATAGCGGCATTATCTGTGACACCCGCCTGCCATCCAGCTCCGGTGACGGAGGAGCTGGCACACATCCAAGTAGCACACACACACACACATACACAGAACTATAGGTGTATGGAGATGGACACACACACACACGCACACACACACAAACACACACACACACAGAACTATAGGTGTACGGAGATAGACACTCGTTAACATTCCTTGGCACAGCGGCTCAGAATGTAACCATGCACACACACACACACACACACACACACATCCACGTCCCATTTGTCCTGTGTGTTGTCTGAGCAAACAGAGGCTGTGGAGGAAGGACAGGGCCAATTACAGCCTTTTATCCTGAGAGCACACATCATTAAGAAGAGCTCAAAGGGCCGATGGCACGGAAGCACACACACACACGCTCATCGAACATTTCCTCTCTCTTTTTGCACTCTTAAACACTCTTGATTGTCACTGATGTACTTCCACACTCGTGTTTTTTCATTTCATTTCTCAAATTTCCTAAATTGGAAGCCGCGCTGTCGGCTCAAACCTCTGTTCACAACCCTTAACATGGTAATACGCATCGAATTTGTGGTTCACATCACCTTTTGCAATTATTTTAAACAGTTTTCTTGACCCTGAAATGATCCTTTAATGATAACCCTTCAATAATTTGGAATGTACTTAATGTCTGTTTCTTTCACAGCTACTGCTAGGGATAATTTGTTTCTAATGGCTGAAAATCTCCAGATTACCCAAATCCAAATGTTTCTTGGACGCGGTTCCTTTTTCTGAGGTAAGACTGTCCACCGAATTTCATGGAAATCTAATCATGTGGTTTTCGCCTGCTGACAGACAGACAGACACCTGGGTGTGTAAACACAATTTGGGTAAAAACATAATTGTGCTGTGGAGCATTGATGACTCAGTGGCTCACCTTCATCCTGCAGTAGAGGTTAAATAACACTTGATACTTTCATTATATTGATGTGAAATTGGAAAGCCAACTGGACTGAAAAATCTGCAATAACTGACTGCTGTCCTCTTAACTTTAAGTGTTTCTGTCTCTGTAACTCTCCTTCACCAGCATGACACCCCTGGGCTGCTGCCATCGCCCGGCCCTTTGTATCATTTCTGGATTAAATCATCACACCGCAAACCTACACTTGAACAGGGTGTCCTGCTGATCGCACGTTTGCTGACTGTGAAACATGAAGAGTAGAGATGAAACAGATGAAAATTATCAGCCAAAACCTGGGAAACAAATCTTACTGCAACATGAGGCCTCAGAAGCAGCCCGGAGTGTGTGTGTGTGTGTGTGTGTGTGTGTTGAATGACGAATCAGTATGCTGGCTGCTTACATTTGTAAATGCCAGATCCCCAATTTTAGTGCGCGTGCACACACACACACACACACGCCCAGGCTTCACTGTAGGACCCAACAACATAAACAGAGGCACGCAAGGCTTTATGTTGTCATTTATGGGAAGTGAGTATGTGTGTGTGTGTGTGTGTGTGTGTTTCAGTGGTAGGAACATGCATATACTTTTTAATGGAAATATGGCACTGATTAACTCCACATGGTATAATGAAGTAGCGTCAGTGTGCTGCATCCTATATCTACCACATTCTTCTGTGTGTGTGTGTGCCTGTGTGTGTGTGTGTGTGTGTTTGTGTGTGTGTGTGTATGTTTGTGTGAGTGTGTGGTGATTTATGAGAACCTGAACCCCGGCCAGACCCTCTGTACACCACATCTCTTCTGTTTCCCTGCAGTTAACAGCGACTTCTGAGGTTCTTGGAAAACGACTGACAAAGCTTCATGTTGCAGGTTTACAAGGTGATAATATCGGACTATTTTTTTTTTTTTTGGAGTTATGTTAACTTTTAGCCACACTTCCAGGCACTATCCATGGTCCGCCATGTTGTAAACGCTAAACACATGCGTAACCGTAAAGGTGGGAGGTGGGAAGTTATGTCTTTTGCTCCTTGGGAAACGATAAGCGGAACCAAAACAGCACATTTCTTAAGAATGTCCCAGTTCTATCTAGAGCCAACTCCTGGTCTGATGTTGTTCTCCGTATCCGATCGTTGCCAGAAAATACAGAAAACTGACTGTGTGTGACGGCAGCGGACGGGGAATTAACCTTGGCTGATGACGGCTTTGCGATTGCGTCCGTCCAGGTCGGCCTTTTCGATGACGTGGTGCTTGGCGTCCACCCAGTACATGCGGCGGCCGGCGTAGTCGATGGTGAGGCCGTTTGGCCAGAATAGGTGGGTGTCTGCGATGACCCGCCGGTTGGAGCCGTCCATATTGGCGTACTCGATGCGAGGGGTGTTGCCCCAGTCTGTCCAGTAGATCTTACTGAGGAGGAAAATGGGACAGTCTTGGTTAGTTTAATTGTTTACACCTGTGGAAGCTATTTGAGCAGAATGAGCTGATTCTCATGGCGTCCACTAAAGTCAAGAGGTAAACAGATTGTTGTTTGGATTCAAGATGCAGCAGATGTCTGATATTTAAAAAAAAAAAAAAAAAAAAGTCTCCTCTGTCCTCAGCAGTCCTGTCCTCCTCATCATCACTCATCTGTTCTGACCGGCCTCAGAGGGAAGAGCTACTTTTTTTGATATTTTTCAATTATCCCATGCAAATGAGCTACCTAATAAACCGAATGAGTTTTCTAGTTTTAAATTTCTCTGGGGCTTCATCCAGAACTCTCTCCCGCCGCTGCAGCATATGAAGCTCGGGGAGGAAAACACACTTAGCTGCTGCCCCTTTTTTTATGAAATACTTGTTCCACACAGATGCTCGCCTGTGGGCACCGCTACGCTGCCAAACTTTAATCCCTGCTCTGCTGCTACACTACAACTGGGACGCATCCAGAGGGGATATGTATATATATGAGCGTGTGTACATTCGAAAGCATCTGCTGTGAATTATACGGTTTGTGTGTGTGTATGTTTGTGCTCGTACGTACCCCTCGATGGGGTGCAGCGCGATGGCTCGAGGCTTCTCCATGTTCTGCCACAGCAGCACCTTGCGATGCGTTCCGTCCAGGTTGGCCACCTCGATACGGGACGTTCCCGAGTCTGTCCAGTACAACTTGTCATGGATCCAATCTATGGCCAGTCCACCTAAAGGAGGATATGAACATGTTTTATGGTGAACTGTGTCTCTCTTTCTGATTCTCTTTAAATAAAGTGAGCGTTTCTCATTTTGTTTAAAAGGAAAACACTTTCTGACAGTGATATGAGAAGATTGATACAGATCTCATGTGTGTGCAGTGAAGAATAACACGTGTTATTATTGTTATAGCACATGTTCTTAATATCACTACGCTGTCCGATCCGGTTAAAAGTTTCAAGTCTGTTGCGATTAAAGTTAAAGTCATCCTCGATAGTTAAACAACCGGACAGGAGACGAAACAAATTTATGGATGTTGCTAAGTATGAAGCTTGAGTAAGGATGTGTTTGGTTTAGACTGGAAAAAAAGGATCAGCAACAAGCCCGGCTCTGTTTGCAAAAAAAAAAAATCTACCAACAACTCTAAAGCTGACATGCTGTAAAATCAAAAAGCGCTTTTATACTTGTATATTTCTTGTTATAATTACTCTACTCTGCTTACAACATGTTCTGTGATGCCAATAAAACTTTAATGAATTTAGAGAGAGCAAGACAGGAAGAGCAAGTAAAAAGGAGAGAGAGAGTAAATGTCAACGGAGACTAAAAGCTACTGAGGAGAGAAAAAAAACAAGGGGATGATAAAAAAAAAAAGACTAACAGGGATAGAGAGAGCTCAAAAGAGCAAGAGACAAGAGAGAGAGCATGAAAGAAGACAAAAAAACAAAACAAAGACACATAAAAGGGCTAAAATTGATGTCATACTCATGTGAACAAGGTGATGGATGAAGTGAGTGAGAGCAGTTGGACAGAAAGCAGGAAAGTTGAATAAATTGGAAACATGATGAATGAGCCTCTTGTCCTACATCTGAACCTGATTCTTATTGGCCGCCGTACCCACCTGGACTCTCCAGGCCGGTGGAGACGACCTCCTCCACGTTGGATCCGTTGAGATTGGCCTTCATGATGCGGTCCAGTGTCACGTCTGACCAGAAAACCAGCTCGCGGCTGTGGTGGAAGTCCAGCGCGATGGCGTTCTCCAGGTTGTTGAGCAGCAGGGTGTATTCGGAGCGATGCGGCAAAACCTGACGGATGTCGATGCGGTTGGCGAACAAAAGCACCGGCTCTGGACCTGAGCGATGGAATAAAAAAAAAAACAAGGACGGAAAGACAGACAGGGATGGAGACGATGCAAATTAAAACGGAAAGAAAAACAGCGAGAGGCCAAATAACGGTAGAAGTAACGAAAAAGGAAGGAGACAAAAAAAGTTAGGAGGATCAGTTTTAATAACAGGGAGCATTAATCTCAGTGAAGGTGAAGGGTCTGGGTCCTGGCAGCTGCCTGACAGACAGTCCTGACCTGGGTTTAACTCTGGTCTGCAGTAGATTGATGGGCTGCTGTACCAGGCCTGCACTCTACCTCTGCAGCATATCTAAATCTAGTCCAGACCCACGGAACGAGCCAACCTCATTCTGAGTCCAAGACCCCGGAGCAGGGAGCGGATACAGTTACCGCTAAAGCAAGTATAAACAATATGCAACCGTGTTTTTATTGGAGGTCAAAAGCCGGCGACTCTCTGCGGTCACATGTCAAGGTTGAAACATAGTACAGTGGTTTTTACCCAGAGCCTTGCAGCTGCGCTTGTCAGGCCGGAGCTCGTAGCCCTGGACGCACCAGCACTGGAACCCCCCCTCCGTGTTGGTACAGCCCTGGCTGCAGTAGCCTTCTTCAGCACACTCGTCCACATCTGGAACAGACCAAAGAGGCAGAAATAAAAGGGAGGGGGGAAAGGACAGTGAGATGTTGGCGTCAAGCTCCTGCAGGGTTAACAATGAGTTCAAGACATATAGTGTCCAAAGGTGGCTGAAGGTGAAAAACTCTTTGGAACACGTCCGACTTCTTGTCACACTCAAAAACCTGAACTCCTGTGGCCTGGAGGCATTCATCTCATGACCTTGCAAAGGCACCGTTAGAATCTGGAAACACATATCAAGTCTAGATAAACTGCATCTCCATAAGTTATAAACTTTTGGCGATAATATTTCATCAAGGACTTCTGGCAGAAATCCTTGATCCAGACCTGCACCAAATTCTAATCAATTGCATCTCAGCCCAAAATCAATCTTTCCAACAAGTTCCATGGAAATTCGTTCATACTTCTGGGAAATATCTTGCTGAAATAAAGACAAAATGACGAACAGGAGTGAAAACATAAACTCTTGATTAACATCAATGTATCACATGGAGATATATTTTATAGCCACACCATAGGTTGTTAGGTTGATAGTCCTAGAACAATAGATGTTTTATTTTGTCTTATATTTATTTTTTTTTTCCCTTACTTCATTATTTTCATGTGTTCTTTTGTATGATTTCAGTTGCAGAGCTCCTTGCCAAGAAGCGCAGTAAAGAAGAGCTGCTGTTTTGTTTGACTACTTATGGAGTGTTCTAACTTTCATTTTGGCTAACTTAGTTTGCTTTGTTTTGATTGTCATGGACAGCTTTTATTCACTTGTTATTTTGGCCTTGAGACTCCCTGATGTGAAATTTAAGCTTATGTTTTTGGCAATAAAAGATTCAGTAACTGAATAATGCGGCTCCTAATCTTCTTATGTTACATAGTGTATGTTACTCCCCGTTTTTCCCAGACCAACTCGGCGTCATAAAAAGACCGAACGCATAATCTCCCAAGTGGCAGGAATGAGTAGCGATGCAGAGGCAGCAGTACACAAAGTAACTGAACAACTGACTCTGCTGGTCATGAATAATAACATTGTAAGCCTGCTCACTCTGATGTCCAATTGTAATGTGCACACACACACACACACACACTCAGAGTTACCCTGGCAGGTCCTGCCGTCGTCCATCAGTCGGTATCCAGTGTGACAGGTGCACTGGACCAGTCCTCTGACCATCTGACACTTCTGGGAGCAGCCTCCGTTATTCTGGTTACAGTTGCCCTCGCTGGAGCGTGGACCTGCACACCATATGGAAACATTATGAGAACATAAACACAGCATGCTGATTCAGTATAAATACAATCACACACTGTAAAGAGTATCTGACTCATCTGGTGTTGAGCATTGAAATGTTTTAGGCCCGAGACCTCAGTGAGGTATGAGAATGATGACATCGGTAAACCGGGTCCAGAACGAGAAATCTCAACAACTGCAGTCCAACAGTCTAACCTTTCCTCTAGTGCCATTATCAGGACTAAACCTCACGTTGACTAACAATTGGGTGCATTACAAGGTATCTTGGTTTCCATTTGCTGTTCATGCTCCCATGAGGATGTACCCAAATGTTTTTGGTGACCTCATAATCTTTTTCTTTCAGACCTAAAGTCCTCTTGTACACAAAAAGATTCAAATCAAATGGCCTGAATGTACTAAATGCACAAAACTCCTCAGCAAGTGTTAAGTGGAATGCATGTGTAATAATGCAATAACAAGACTTATAACATTTGAAAGTGTAAAAAAATTTTATTCTATAAAACCTACCATAAGAGGCTTTGTTCCTCTAACGTCAAGTTGTCACTTAAAGGTTTTAAAGCTGAGTCATATTTGAAATGAAAGTAACATAATTAATCAAATGACTATTGTGGTAGCCTCCTTCCTTCAAAGTAACTACAGATTCTGTACTGAACCTGCTTTAAGGACAAACTGTAGCAAAGATGATGGTTTGTGAACTCACGGCAGTCGTGGTGCGGATGTTCGTCAGTCCCGTCTCCGCAGTCGTTGACCTCGTTACACACCTTCCTCTGACCGATACAACGTCCGTTCCCACATTGGAACTGGTCCGAAGCACAAGGAGGGTTCTCTGTGGGCAGACAAAGAGAAGCTTTATTTACAGTACGGTTGAGTGATGAGACAATAAACACCATGAGACAACAGGAAGTTAGTTACTGTTACAGATTTTTACAGTATATGCTTTTTCTACTAAGGTGTCTGTCACTAAGATGTCACCGGTTGTATTAGACCACTACAGGAAAAGCTGATAATTGATGGTCAGTAGTATTAATTTCACTGGATTAGCCAAAAACAGACATTCCCATGTGGTAATTCTCAATAAAAATGAAAAACAAAGTTACTATATCACCATATATATCTGGATTGTGATACAAAGATTTTACCCATACTGCCAACCCCTAACTTAAGAGCATCTTTGTGACAACAGTTACAAGCAGAACTGGTCCAACACAACAACACAACAGTCTGTAGAATCAGTCGTCTACTGTCTGCCCTTCATTCAACAAAATGTTGTTACTCATACATGACACATTACAAAAAAATAGAGTTTTAGCTTGAAGGACATTTCCAACGTTGTTTAAGAGTGCTAAAGTATTTAATTGGGATTTTTCATTAACCTCTTCTACCACATCGGACCCACCAGTGAGTCCATCGTCACTAGATGGGATGTTAATTAACAACTTATGCGAAAGTCTCATAGAGATCCGAGTGTGTCCAGAGACTTCTAACATCAGCTACAGGACTACTGGACTACAGGGAGACTATAGAAAATCATGCAAAACACACTTTGATTTGATGAAACTGTGCAGCCGCAAACATGACATCATTGATTTGACTATTTATTACATATGGATGAAGGGCTGGAACAAGCAAACACAGAAAGCAATTTCAGGAAAACACATAAGCAAACTTGAAATTGTGTTAAGTCGTATTAAGTGGATAAAAATGTTATTTAAGGGTAAATTAAGGGCATTTTTAGGGTTCAAGAGGTTCATGCAAATTGATCTGGAATTCCTTTGCCATCATGGCTCAGGATGCTAGTGGATAGTATCCAAAAATAGAGTAAAAACTTTCCATCTTCCTCTTTTCACTGCAGCCTGTTCAGTGTTCGTTTCTATCTCAATATACAGGCCAGTTTCTGTTGTTTGTCCGCAGGTTGGTGGAGTCTTTCCACCAGCGAAGGAACTGCCAAACTGATCAGTCTATTGTTTGAAAGCAACTGTGATTCTCCAAAGAAAAAAAAAAAAAAAAACTGAATTTGTCAGTAGAGGAGAGGGCTGTTCTGAGCCGTTGTCATGGCTACGATTGAAGCTTGTGTTATATTTAGCTTCTGCGAAAGAAGATGATAACAACCACAGTCAGTCTTACCGGTTTTCTCACAGCCCTCTTCATCACTGCGGTCGGAGCAGTCGTCCTCACCGTCGCATCTCCATGACAACCGGACACAGCGTCCTGTTCCGCAGCGGAACTGGTCGGCTGTGCACATAGACGTGGCTGCAGGTAACACACACACACACACACACACACACACAAATATATAGCTTTAGATACACGACACTATACAGAGGACCAAAATGAGATCTGTTTGTTAATACTGATGAAAAAAAGCTACTCACTGCAGTTCTTCTCGTCTGATTGGTCATCGCAGTCGAACTCGCCGTCACACCTCCAGCCGGCGTTGATACACATCCCGCTGCTGCACATGAATTCAACCGATCTGCAGGGCTGGTGGGAGGCTACACACACACACACACACAATAACATTAGAGACAACCTGCAGCAGACAACATTACAGATGTATCTTAAAATCTGTGCTTCTCAATCTGGAGGTCAAGACTTCAGAAAATAAGCCAAAATCATGTTTAGGGACGAAAATAAATGTGTCTAATATCATGTCAGTCTTCTGCTGATCACTGCTTAGTCGATAAATCAAATTCAACTCATGTCTAAGTCATATATCAAGCAAAGTATCAAGCAAAAATGCGAAAAATTCTCTGGTTTCGGCTTAAATGTGAAGATTTGCAGCTTTAACCTTTTAATATCATTGTATATTAAATAAGTTTAGGATTGCTGATCGGACAAAACAAGGGATTAAGGACATTTTGACAAGCATTTTCCACCTTTTTCAAACCTTTCATAGACTTGACGATTAGACTTCTAAAACAAAATAAAAAGCTTTGCTGTCATATGTGAGAGAACAAGCGCTGAGATTCTGCTGTGCATAGAAATACTAGAAAATGAGAAGAGTAAACGTACAAACACAGAAAGACTATGTTTTACACCGCACAAGTCATATTTCTTTTCCCCATAAACACTAATTGCTTCTGTTTATTCTGTCTGCCTTATGATCATCTCTGACTAGAAATCATAGCTGCGCCACCTTTAAATTTCCCACCGCATCACTACAAGCGATCGGATCAAAGTGGAGCTCAAACTGGCAGCAGATGAGGCTGGAGGTGGACGAGAAGATTAAAGCCGAATCAAACATAAGCATCTTAAATCCCCGAGTGTGTGTGTGTGCGTGTGTATGTATTTCTTTTGACGTGTTTCCTCCTGACAGCGCGAGTCGGCTTCCCATCGAAGCTACAGTGGGCTCGAGATAAGGGGAGACGACGAGCGAGGAAATGCAGGGGAAGAAAGGCGAAAAAATTTAAAAAAAAAAAAAAAAAAAAGAGAGAAAGAGAGATGTGGTAGAGGCTTCAAGCATCCCTGTGCGGGCTTATCAGCTGGGCGAGAGAAGACAGAGATGATCAAAACAGCAGGTGGCTCTCCCACAGAGAGAGAGAGAGGGAGAGAGAGAGCTAGAGACTCATAAGCGACCGGAATCGGCGTGGGATGCCGATGAACACTGACGCTCACACACACACTGAAATGATTCATCCACCCTTTATCTCTCTCCTTGTTTCTCTCTCCCTCTCTCCCTCTCTCCCCCTCACACACACACACACACACACACACACACACACACACACACACACACACACACACACACAAAACATACCAACTATGCTCTTTCATCTACTCAGCTATGCAGCTGAAAGCAGTATCAGTGTTTGCAAGCGGTAACGAGGCATGCAAGTGTGAGTGTTTTTGGATATGTGTCTGTGTGAGAGAGAGAGGGAGAGAGAGAGAGAGAAGGAGAGAGAGAGAGAGAAGGAGAGAGATAGATATAAAGATAAATAGAGAGAAAGAGAGAGAGATTGAGAGATAGACAGAGAGAGAGAGAGAGAGAGAGAGAGACTTTTTCTCTAACAAAGCGCCCTTCATGTGTCTGGAGACTCGATGCCAAGGAATGCTGTCTGAGGATGGGCTGTCTTATGCCTCTGAGGAATGCCTCCTCTGTGTGTGTGTGTGTGTGTGTGTGTGTGCGTGCGTGTGTGCGTGTGTGTCCGCAACCTATTTGCATGTTTCACAAAGCCAAGAACTCTTCAGACTTTTTAATAAATACTTCATAACATTGGATTCACAAGACTAAAAACTGATGTTTTTATTCGAGCATCTCTGAAGCGATTCTGGGAGACGGTGGTTTAAGAGTGAAGGATAGCAGGGGATGAACCGCTTTCTGTACATCAAAACATGATGGAATAACCGTGTTGGTTTTTAATCTAAAAGTGGACATGCACTGCTACGTGACAACCAAGTCTCTGCTGACAGAATTTAAGATATTTGACCTGTTTGAGTCTTTCTGCATCATTGATGTTTTTGTTTGTATCTGTGTTCTAATTTACATCTGATCTGTGCTGCCATATTTTCACCTAAGCATTTTTTTAAGGAGTACGGGGCCTTATCTGTCTCTTCTTAAAAAAAAATCTTTTTTTTTTGAAAGCTTTGATGCCAGCTGAACTTTGCAAAAAAAAAAAAAAAAAGTTAAACACTTCAGAAGCGAGGCAGCAATTAAAAAACCTGGATGTGGGAGGAGACGGAAGAGAAACAGAGCAGCTCACTCGACTAACATGACCTTGCTGATGATCAAACGATGGTACAAAAACCTTGAAGCTGTGCTTATCGCACTGCAGATAAACACATCAAAGGGGGGAGACCACTGTGTATGAGAGTATGTGTGTGTGTGTGTGTGTGTGTGAGAGAGAGAGAGAGAGAGAGAGAGAGAGATAGGGTGGGCGGTTATAGACAATGAGCGAATGAAATGAATATGTAAGAAATCAGAGCCCAGAGAACCGAGGAGAGAGAGAGAGATGCTGAGAGATTTGTCAGCGGCGGGCGGCGTCTCCGGAGTGAGGAGGAACGAAACACGATACTCTGTGTTAATCAGGACCGTGGCTCGACTCTGCGTGTGTGTGTGTGTGTATATATATGTGTGTGTGTGAGTGTGATAGAGTGACAGAAAAGATCTAACAGACAGAGTGTTTTCCAGTTCTGACAGATGCTGTGGAGCGGCGGCCTGCAAACAGCAGCTGTTCCTGCGCCAGACCTGCAGTCGACTGAACATGGAGAATAAATGTTATGATGAAACTACGGTTTGTTTTGACACTAAAGCTGCATTTTGTGCAGCTGGGCCTCGGACGCTGGAGACATCTCCTAAAGTACTTTGCTGTGTGTAACACTGAATATTTAGAACTTAAAAAAGAAAAGTTAAGTTACATGAAATTCAGATATTCTTTTTGGATGGAGAGTGTACTGCTGTAGCATTGGATCCTATAGAGAGTGATGCATTCTGGGTTGCTAGGGCCGAGTGTTTGGGTAGCTCAGTTTCACCTGCAGGAGTTTCCTACGCGTTTTTTTTTCTGCTGCAGGGAGGAAATAAATATTAAAGGAGCTGAGGAGCAGACGGGTCCGAAAAAATGCTGTGGGAGAAAAAAAAAATAACTTTGACCTCTTCCAAGAGCCAGAGAGGAGAGGAGAGGAGAGGAGAGGAGAGGAGAGTGTGTGTGGAAAAGATGCACAAATATGGGATTTACTTTCAGCTTTAAAGGATTTGACTTTTTTTTTACTATAGGCTTGAAGGATGATGCCTCTCTTCTCTTTGGATTGATGGTATCTCAGGGAAACTTTCCAGACAGTGAGTTGTATCTTCGAAAAATCTTTTTCCAAAAACTTTTTTGGAAAATGGGGGGAGGAGGGGTCTTATAATCAAGCAATAATAATAAAAAAAAAATCAACAGATCAATAGATAATAAAATAATCACTATGTTGCATAACACATCTCTTCTAACTGAGGTTTTACTCCTGCAAGTTTTAAGTGCCTGATTTAAAGCCTGTACTGTACTTATAAACTTCAGTTGCGCTGCTGCATTGAGCTGCAGGACACGACAACTCGTCATCCGGGTTTGGTTCCAGATGTTCAGCGAAACTATCGGGGACGCCACGGAAGGAGAGAGTGAGGCACAAGAAGAAGAAGAAGAGGAGATGGAGAGAGAGAGAAGAAAGACGTCTGGTGTTTAAATCTAATCCGACATCATAGAGGAGATGACACAGACTGATCTCCCAGAGGAGCTTCTTCTTCTTCTTCTTCTTCTTCTTCTCCTGTACAAGGCACTGTTTTAGTGAGAGCTGGGAGATCTGCCATGGATCTTTAAGTGTGTGTGTGTGTGTGTGTTTGTGTGTGTGCGTATCTGTGTTCATCTGTGTGTGTGTGTGTGTTTGTGCGAGCAGAAAACAGAAGCTCACTGTGAACTTTATGCACACCAGCGGGACAGGCTGGACCAGTCACTACACTAACAATGTGCTTTGTTTTTGTTTTTTGGACTTTCACCAAGTTTCATATCTTCAGAGTGAAATCTTTACTTGTACGTCGAGTCGGTCTAAAGTTAGAACTTAGATTTAACTCCTGGAATATATCTGATGATGTCTAACAGCTGATTAGTGACTGAGGGGGAAGATTCAAGGTTAACAAACACCTGAAGGTCTTTATAATAATGTCAGAAGCGTGTTTGCGTGTGAGTGACGGCGATCTTACAGCAGTCCGACTCATCCGACCAGTCTCCGCAGTCGTCGTCTCCGTCGCAGTGGTAGATGTCCAGAATACAGCGCCCGTATGCGCACTGGAACTCCTCCACGCTGCAGGTGGCTGTCATCACATCTGAGGCTACACACACACACACAAACACACAAATACACACTCATGTTACACAGATGCTGATGTTGGGAAAAGATGTGATGCAGCGGTCGGGCCGTCTGAGGCGCTTTGAAGCTTCGACTCTTATCTGCTGTCAGAAACTAGAAACGAAATGAAAGAGGAGCAGCGAGCCCTTCTTTTAAGACACAGAACATGCTTACATGTTCTATTGTAATCTGGTTACTCTCAGATCTTGTGTTCATGTGCGGCTGATCGGTATCCAGATTTCTTTCTCTTCTGGCTGCCGCGGTCGTGAATCATGATGCTGCAGCCTGAAGATTTTTACGATTAGAGCGTCTGGACTGACGTCACACGGAGATGTTTGTCCTGTTTGAGTTTTATAAACGACCTTTTGTTTAGCTGTGGAAATTGGGTTAGCTGGAATTATTTCTTAATTTGACTTTGGATTGAATGGGTTTAATAAAAGATCCCTGTCAGAAAATCAGCTTACTGTCTACACGACCGGCACAACTCAGCCATGTTAAACGATTTTCTCTAAATGTCTCACCTCGACTGGAAACCAGCTTTCACATTTAAACGACTTTTAAAACTGTAGCCAATCAATTGTCTGATGGCCCGATTATAAAATAGCACTCTTAGCTTTTGTCTATTCTTAGCTGAAGATGACTCCCTAGACACACAACACACTTTTTTTTGGTAATCAATCCAAAAGACCAAGTGTGTTGAGTCTCTTTATATTATGAGAAGATTGCACAAGTATTAATAATTTGATGATGGCTCACAAAGACACGGAACCCCTTGAACAAAATACGTCATAAATACTAAGATATTTCAAAATATTTACTGAATGAATAAAACTTGTCAACCACAGAAAGAAGTTTGGCCTCTTAGCTTGCTAGGAGGAAGTCCTTCACAACATCTACGACTGAAACTTTATGGAAACTTTTAGCTGTCAACACATTTCAAACGTATCCCCTAGAATAAAAATATATATGTTTTGGTTGGAGAAAAACCTAGTATGGATGAAAAGAAAGAGAGAAAAAGATGTGTTTTAGCAAGACAAACTATCATTCAGTCTCTTTCTTTCTCACGCACACACACACATACACACACAGTAACTTACGGCAGTTCTCCTCATCTGATCCGTCTTTACAGTCCGTGTCTCCGTCACAGTACCAGTGCTCAGCGATACAGCTGCCATCTGTGCAGCGAAACTCCTTGTCTGAACATTTACGCATGTCTGACAGGAAAGAAGAAAATATATATTTATATTATAACACAGTTTAAATGAATACGTGCTCACACGCTGGTGTTTCAGTGTGTGTGTGTTTCTGTGTGTGTGTGTACCCACCACACTGTTCATCGCTGTTATCCCCGCAATCGTTGTCTCCGTCACAGTGCCAGAGGCTGCGGATACAGTAGCCGTTTTGGCAGTGGAACTCGTCTTCCTCGCACTCCCTGGGAGCTGGAGAGAGAGAGAGAGAGAGAGAGAGAGAGAAATATGAAGAGATAGCTTTCAGAGGACAAATAATAAAGATACAAAAAAAAAGCACAAAAAAAAAAAAGCAGATACTGTACAAGAATGTGATAAGAGGCAGCTGTCCCTTAAGCTCCGCTGACATTATATCTACAGCTGTACTAACACCGGGGAGAATGCGGCCTTTCATGTCAGGCTCAGAGCGACAGGCTGAACTCTTCTGAGGCTGCAGGCCAGAGCTCAAAGACTCAATGACAGAATATCCTGTGGGTTGATCTCGGCGCAGAACGCGTCCGATTTGACCGTCGCTGCAACACGGTGAGGAGGAGAGCTAAAAAAAAGCATCTGTGTGTGGCTGCCGTCAACGTGAAGAAGACAGATGGAGTGAAAACATGTGCTGTGATGATAATGATTGTATTTATCTAGCGCTCTTCCATGACGAGTTAGAGACATGAAACCAAAACAACTTAGAAGGTGGATGTGACCGCAGTGCAGAGGTTGTGGTCAGAGCTTGAATTCATGTTAGTTACTGATAGTCACGAGTATTCATGGTGAACAAAAGTATTTAAATAGAACAAACTCCTCAAACCCAAACAGAAGCGTGATCTTCATCTCCATTGTCCATCTGTATCCTGAGAATGTTTTAAATACTAACATTTTTAACCAAAATGTGCACTTCCTCTGTTTCAATCCTTTTCCCTGTTGACCTCACAAGCAGACATCAGTTAGAAGAACTTCAATTCAACTTAAAAATACCCTGCTTCTCTACATTATGCTGTCATAACTCTTCACAAAAAACTCCTATGAAAGGTTACAAATACTGGCCTATAGTTCATTTTTTACTCTAAATTATCTATATTGGTATTAGCCTCAAAATCCGGTATTGATTGGGCTATACTTCTATAAACAAAAAGCCCGAACAGACAATTCTCCTGACTAATCAAAAGGCAGGAGGCAGGCAGTATACCGACCCTTGAAAGGGTTGTGCGTGAGGATTAAGATGAAAGTGTTGTGTTTAGCAGTATTTTGTCAAAGACTGTCTGGAACATGTTGGAAATATAAATATTCTCCATCCTCCCACACAAAAGTTGGACATCCTGCTATTACCTGATTCTGGGGTTTTTGGGTTTGTGTGACTGGAATCAAAACCTGCTGCACAAAACATGAGAAGGAAGAATGACATTCCTCTTTGTCCATCGTGTTTAAACAACATGCAGCAGGGATGTCCTGGTCATGTTTTTTTTGGTCCTGATCCTTGTACGTTGGTTATCTGCTGAAACAAAGTCCAATCCAGTACTGGTTCAAAACTACAACCTTAATAAGCTGAAATGATCATGATGACATCATTTTAATTTGAAACCAGTTTGAATTCAAACTACTTTAACCTACCGAACCTGACCTCCAGCAGCTTTGTTTTATGCCTTATTAAAAATCCTGGCTGCTTTATATAAGGGAAATGTCAGTTAACCTTGAGACAACCTGGAGATAAAAGACACGTCTGTCATTCATGCCAACAGCCTCGATGATTCAGTTAGACACGAGTCACTCCCTCCGCTGAACTTTTAGCACCGAGACACTGAGAATGTTTCAGGTTCAAACCCTTTCATTTATCCAAACAGCTCCTCCGCCTCGCTTCTTTAATCATACCTACGTTGATAAAAGACCGAATGGATTTTTTAGAAACACCGTCTTCTACTGTTACGACCGCAAAAAATCGATGGCGAATCCCGGGCCGTGCTCGCCCCGGGGCCGAGTAAACAGGTTCGTCAAGGAGAACCGATGATGGATGGCCCCGAGCGGGAGGTAATCTATAATTTATCACTGCTGTGTGTGAGTGTTAGACAGCTGAGACAAACAGAAACAGATAAGGACAGACAGAAAGGAGGGATGGATGAAGAAGAAGAAGAAGAAGAAGAAGATGAAGCCTTTCCTTTTATTTCAGATAGATTTTTTCCATCTCTTCTCGAGGTTTTGTTGCAGATTCACAGCGGGACTCAAAACTACTGGAGACATGATTGACATGATTCAACCGGCAGAGCGGATCAATTCAAGACGCTTTGACACTGTATATGTTATATTTTATATGAGGTCACATTACACAGCTGATATTCGTATTTGTTGGGTATATTTATAACGTCTTTGCCAAATAATGGACTATTTTCATGAAAACACACAAAATCTGAGTATTTAACCTACAGTTTACCATTTTTCAATATGTAAACGCCCTTAAATATATATTCCTGTTGGCAGCAGGTGTTCACAGTATCAATAAGACCACAGTTCTATCAATGGTCAAAGTTCAGTTTACCCAAAAAACACATTTTTCAGACAGTTTCAATTTTATGTGTCGAGGTTTTCAGATATCTGAGATTTCTGCAGCTGCACAAAACAATGAAGAATCGTGTTTGTGCTGCTCAAAGCATTGAGAAATCATACGGCCCGGTTTTCCCTGATACCTCTATGTACTGAATAAATAGTCCCGGTACAAAGTGTCGACAGTGAGGTCTTGTAGAGAGAGACAACAAACAGGATTATATTCACTTCTATTGTGTTGGAAACAGAAATATCAGAAGGTGATATCTAAAGGAGCAGAACTTTTGCGCACCTGCAGCTGAGTCGGAGGAGTCCACGGTCTGACGATAATAGAACAAAGAACTCCTGCATGTTGTCTTCTGTGCTTGCAATTAGAGGAGATTTATTGGGAACTCCCCAATAAATAAATCTCCTCTAATTGCAAACATAGAAGACAACATGCAGGAGTTCTTTGTTCTAAAAGGTGATATCTCGAAATCCCCGCACATAATCTAAAACCATCTAGAACCATCCCTTACATTTAGTTATTAAATAATTATGACAAAGATATGTGCAGAGCTGTACGTTTTACAAGTGAAAGAGAAACTTCAAACGTATCTTTGGAATATCTGTAATTTGTTGTTATCAGCCGACATATATGACGATATGATAAATCTGTGATAAGCTCGTCTCGGCTGATTATCTGTTGGACTCTCAACAGCCAGAACGCCCTTCCCAAAAAAGGAGAAAAACCCACAAAAGTCCACCGGCTGGTCCGAATGAAAATTTAATTTTCCCTCACACTATCGACAAATACACTCATTTAATCTATTATTCAATTTGTTGGAAAATAATTGATTCTCTCTCCCTCTCCCTCTCCCTCTCTCTCTCTCTCTCTCTCTCTCCCATGCTCTTTCTCCCCTCCCATCAGCGAGGTAAACAGAAAGAGGTCGAAGGTCAACAAGCCCTCAAGACGCTCATCATTCACACGGCAGCCGAACGTCAAAGGGCAAAGGTCACGGGGAGTCATTACCAGCCTTCCTGCATGTGTGTGTGTGTGTGTGTGTATGTGGTGTTGTGTTTTTTTCTGTGAAATATCTTTTAAACTTCAAGAATTCTGAACATCTCATGTTCAAACATCTGCACCGAGACGCACCTGAGTCTCTGTTTGTCTTGAAAACTTTTGACAACTGCTTCGGTTCCAGCCGAGCGTGGAGGATTGTTCTCCCTGTCTCTAAATAATGAAATAAAACCATCGCGAGGAGACACAACAGAAAAAGTGTTTGCGAGGTAAAAAAAAAAAAAAGACAGACTGGGGCTGAAAAACTGAAGAGAGAAAGAAAGAAGCATAAAATAATAAGTAGTTTGGGGGAGGGAAAAGGGAGGGAGGGAGGGAGGTTTACTCTGCGAGAAGATGAAAAATTCATAGCCGGCTCGCGGTAGACGGACCCCCCATCAGGAAGTGATTCAATGTCTGGCTGCTGATACAGTATGTGGGTCAACACACATCACAGGATAACGAACAGATAAAAACAATAAAGCCTTTGAGAAGAGAAAGAGCTAACCTGTACCTGCTGTTCACATAAACTACATGAGGTCTGAGACTATAAGGAGGAGGTATTACAGAGAGCAATCACTGTCAAAAATCAGTGAAAGAGATGTTATTTAAGCCTCAAGCTGCTTAACTTACCTTTTAATACAGATGCCACTATTAACCATTAACAATCTCGATCATTTAAAGTAGTCATCTTCGAATTTATTGGCACACTACTGTCATGGCTCGATGGATGGCAACGTCAGTAAGTCTGCTGGTTCAGCACTTTTAGTCCAGAGTGAAATATCTTGACAATACTGGATGGATTGCAAATGAAGTTTGGTGCACATGTTCATGGTCACCAGAGGATGATTCCTAATTGGTTTAGGGATCCTTTGAATTGTCATCTAGCGCCTCCAACAGGTTTGTTTGGAGGTCATTGTCAAGGGTCATGGTAGCCTTAGGGCTAATATGAAACTATCTCCGTTTTGCCTCTCTACTATGAACTATCAATTAAAGACAAAATCATAATAATAATAATTTTAAAAAGTCCTCTTGTGCAGCATATTTGACACATCTTGTACAAGTGCTTTTACAAAGATCTATTGTCTGTGTGTGTGTTTGCTAAGTTTGCAGAATCCTCGTTTGTCTTCCGATTGTTTGAAAGATCAGAACCTTTTCCATCACATCCAATAGTATAACTATTTGTTATTAATGGTCGGCTTCTTGATTTAAGTGTTGATAGTCACGGAAAAATCATTTACGCTCAAGCTTTTACTGTGACTCCAATGTATACAGGAGAACAACACGCTGTACTGATGTTTAGATAAAAGTTAAAGTCTCTTTCTGGCCACGTGTTGTTTCCATCAGGGATACATCACTCCCTGTAACTATTTCTGTCCGCACAAACAGTGTTAAGTGTGATTAAACTGCATCGCCCACCGTACTGATACCGATGACGGGATTGAACGACTGGCTCGCGTCCCTGCGTCCGTCCGCATGGATCAGACCAGACACATGCAGCAGCCTTCTGAGTCATTAGAGGCTAAAAGCGGACGATGCGTTCACACTAATTACACATCTGATGAAACGACACACACACACGTTTGTTCTTCTACACTTGTGAGGACCTTCTTGTTGACCCTCTAACCCCAAATCTTAAAGGAGTACTCCTGCAATTTAATACTGCCTGTTGATGTAAACGAGGGACTCACCAGACACACGTTAAAAAAAGTACGTTTGAAATCGAAGCAGCAGAGACCAAGATGTCTTGACTTTTAGTCTCTACTATGGGTCATGCTCCAAAAAAATATTGGATCCTACACTTCCCATAATGCAACCACAACCATATATCTACTAGAGCCTCTCTGCCAGTTTGTAAGGCAGGTTTTCCGTTATGAATATATAGTCTCTATTGGCATCATCAGGCATGAAACACCTTATACCAGTGCTTCTAGTAGTCTAAAAGTGTTCATTCTCATTAAGCATTTTGGTCATTTTTGTCAACAATAAATAAATAAATAAATAACTTTGAAATGGGGAGAAAAATTGCACTCTCTCACTCCGATGCTTCTTATTTTATTGAGTTTTAAACCTAAATGTTTTATTTTGTGAAAGGGGAAGTAGTGGTTATTATTGTCTCCCCACAACAAGAAGGTTGTGGGTTTGAATCCGCAGGCAGGATGGATGAACGGATGGATGGATGGAAATCTAGCGGTTGTTAAGTTGGTCGACAGTGACCTAACGTCTAAGAGAAATTCTGGATCCTGAGGTGAGACCAGCTGGCACAACCGCTAGCTACCATATACAATCACAATCTGAAGAGTCATGACAGGTTAACTGGCTTTCATGTGTAAAATAGGCGGAGCGCCCCTTTAACACTAAAACCCCAGTTTCGAGTTTCAAACAGCTTTAAGGTGCAGAAAAAAAACGTCGTCACTTTCCAAAACTATTCTCGCTGCCATAAACTTAAATATGTCCTCGCAAAGATAGAAATACACACACACACACACACACCAGGCAGCGATGCATAGATACATAAATACCCCGGCAGAAATAGACACACTCTTTACTTCACCCTGCTGCGTTTCGCCTTGCAGGCAGCTGAGGGGTATTTTGGGTTCAATGCAGACAGACACACACACACACACACACACACACACACACACACACACACACATAAACTCCACAAATCAAACGAGGAAGAGGATAAACTGAGGGCAAAGTTCAGAAAATGTCTTGTGCGGTTACTGCGGCGGTGCTGACCTCTCATCAGTGTGTGTGTGTGCGTGTGTGTGTATGTGTGTGCGTGTGTGTGTTTGTGAGTCCGACAGCCAGGCAGGCAACTCCTTCAGACTCAAAACAAACACCTCATTGCACACGGCTGCCTCCAACATCTGTCCGCTTTAATAACTCATCCCTCCCCTGAGCCTGACAGAGTGGGTCGACTATGTGCTGCGCGTGTGCGCGTGCACGTGTGTGTGTGCGTGTGTCAAGGCTCATATCAATGTGACCGCCGCTGATTGTTTGTGTTGACAAGACAGACAGGAAGTGTACTTACGACAGTCCTGTTCATCCGAGTCGTCCTCGCAGTCGTTGTCTCCGTCACACACCCAGGAGCGTCTGATGCATTTTCCGTTGTCACAGTGGAAGTCCAGCGGCGAGCAGGTGGGAAGCACTGCAAACAAACAAGTCCGTTAGCGTGAACAAACAAGTAAACAACCTGTGAAGCCGATAGGAGGAAGAAAACAGGAGAGGAGAGTTCGCAGTTAGTTTTAAGAGAGCTATAATATGAGTTGTTTCAACCTTTTATGTCGTTATGCCTTTTGCTTTATTTCCTTAAAGTGGAATATAATTTTTGTTATCATTCATGTCATTTATTCTACTACAGTTACTACTATTATTCTTTATGTTTGTATGAGATAAGAGAGATTTTAGGGAGCAAATACATTCTTATGCACATTCTTGTTGAAGTTCTGACACATATTCAGATTAATTCTCAACCTAAAGTGTTGAATTTTAACATTACATCATTATGACATCACATTATATGAATGACAACATAGAAAATACATTTATAATAGAATAAAATATGTCTGTTAGAGGAAAATTATAATGGTTGACAAATACTGTACACTAATAAAAACTATAAAATGTCCACACATCTGCTTACAATGACATTATAGTGAGTTATAAGCATTTTATTAAATGTTTATATATTGCTAATTAATGCTAAACAGGGGCACTTAAAGTAAAGTGTTACCTTCTATATATTATTTTATCCTTTTGGCTAAATCTTGGCTAAATTGTGTCAATATGAATGAATAATAAAGTGTATTAAAAGTGAGTAAAGTGAACCAGTGGTGACGTTAATCCAACACAATGAAGCCTTAACCAGTGTTACAGTCATCTCTCCCGCGTGGCTTCTGACTACAGTAGAGTTTGACGAGCGCAGTTTCAATTCACAAGGTTTTATTCTCTTGCCTGGTCTCAGCTGATCCGGATCCTGCACCCTCACACCGTCCCCACCTTCTTACCCTGAGACCCGGAGAGTCGAGCTGCACGGAGCTCGACTTCAGCTCAGCGCATTCCTGCTTAACTTCATATCCGCTCTAAGTGCAGCTACTCGCTATCTAAGCAGAGCCCGAATGACTGGCCCTTTGTCATCCCCAGACAGAGCTAATTTAATTAGAGAGGGATGGAGAGGGAGGAGGAGGAGGGAGGGAGGGAGGGAGGGAGGGAGGAAGGAGGAGAGGGAGCAGTAAAGTCCTTACAGTGGACTCTCACTCGCCTGTCGATACCAGATATGAAATATTGACTAGGCTGCGCAGACTTTATGAAAAATGTATGACGTCACGCGGCGAGAGTTAACCGCCGAGGCAGACAGGCGGCGGACGAGTGGGGTGAATTAAGTGAGTGTGTGTGTGTGTGTGTCGGGGTGTGGCGCTGGGCTGCAGGAGAAGTAAAGCCCCACTGACCCACATACCCCTGCATGGATATAACATTATTCAGAGAGAGAAGAGAGAGAGAGTGAGACATATAAGCAAACAGAGCTCGCTCACCCCTAAATATTCTTTCTTTATATTCTTCTTCCCCTTCAGATGAACTCTCCTGTCTGAAACTGCATGACCACACTGCTGGTTTGGCTCTATTTGCATATACTGTATAATACATTACTGCAATCAATTTCTTTATTTGTTTCCCTTCAGGCATCCGCTGGCTTCAGTTTTATTCCCATGCGGTGCATTAAAAACATTAAGGTTGACTTCTGCTGCCAAAGAGCGACCCTTTTATTGTTTTTCATTATTTAACGTGGAGATGACAAATAAAGAGTCCTTAACTCAAGGTCACTACGTAGCGTTCCTTTGGCTTACATGGGTTAGGTTCAAAAAAAAAGAAGGAAATGATACAAGATGGAAATAACTCCGAGGTATCAACAAAAATATAAATGATTAAAGCCATCTTTTTAAAGCAAGAAAACAATACAATAATCTTTTCATGATGCTCAAATTCTGGATTTGATGTTCTCAGAACATACGGAGGATCATCAGTGGTTTTTTTACTCCCTAAAGCCAATAATAGATTTTTGGATTTGTGAAAATGACCCCATATCATGAAAACTTTGCTGAGAAATAACAGACTGAAATGTTGACAAAGCAAAGAAAAATGTTTGGAAAGGTGCATTTTTTAATTTTTTTTTTTTTTTTGGAAAAATTATTAGAGCTGTAACCAACGATTATTTCCACTATTGATTAATTTGTCAATTATTTTCTCCATTAATCAATTGTTTGGCCTATAAAATGTCAGAAAATGTTGAAAAATGTTGATCATTGTATCCCAAAAGCATAAGGTGGCATCATCTCTTCTCCAGTTTACTCCAGTTTCAGTTTCCTATTATAGATGACTAAATAAACCAGAAAATATTCATATTTGAGAAGCTGGAATTAGAGAATTTTGACTTTTTCTTCTTGAAAAATGACTCAAAACAATGAATCAATCATCAAAGTAGTTGGTGATTAACTGAATACTCGGCGATTAATCGATTAATCGACTAACCGTTGCAGTTTTGTCTAATTTGTTTTAATCTTCTATGATGGTAAATGTCTGTTAGTAGCACAAAACAACAATTCAGATATTTCATTTTTAATTTTCTGACGTGTTACAGAACAAAATGATTAATCTGTTAATCAAGAACTAATCAGCAGGCTAATAAATAATGAAAACAACGCTTGAGTGCAATTTAAACTACATTTTTCATTTAGTTTTGACACAAACAATCAAAATCAAATTAAAAAATTATCAACCGTTTCCTCCAGACTGAAACATGCAAAACCACCGGTATGTTCCAGCCTAACATTCACACTTTCCTCTCTGTTGTTATGATTCGCCTTCAAAACACAAATTCGGGGTTCGGTTATTTGCCAGAACTGCTGCAATAAGCTGGAACTGAACTGGGAGGAGAATTCCCACAGATCCACTGGTGAAACATTGTGAGAGACACCTGCGCGTCGTCTGGAAAGCTCTTTTTTTTTGTCAGCTGACGCGGTTTGATGCGTTTTGGACGCACGTCTGACCAGCTGTGAGCAGATTTATGGTCTCGACCAACAAGGAGAGAAAAAAAACGACATTTCAATAAATAATTCCGATGAAGAAGAAGAAGAAGAGAGGAGCTGTCGTAAAATGCATCGCAAGCTAAATAAACAGTAGAGAATTGTCTAGGCACACAAATTGGGAGAGATGCAGAATCTATGCAAATAAATACTACTCTCTCTCTCTCTCTCTCTCTCTCACACACATACACACACAAACACACACACACACACGTGCACGCGGTAGGTGGGGCTTGATCCTGGTATCAGGTGGATCAGCGGGGAGCATGCTAGGGAAGGTTGATGAGGTCTCTGGGCACTTTGATCTCTCTTATCACACAGATTCTGCTCAGCTCAGCGTTGCTCCGCTTGCTACCGCTGCATTCCTCTGAGGCTGACACACACACACACACACACATACACACATTAATTAACACACTCACTCACAAGAGCCCCCCCCTCCCCCCTCCCCTTATCCTTAACTTTGTCCGCCGCTTGTTGTTCTTTGCATTCTAGGAATCGTTTTATGATGTTTTTTCACTTGAACTCCAACCTTCCTCATTCCTACGATTCCCAGAATGCTTTTCCACTTCCAAAAGAAAAAGGGGGAACCTGTGCGCTGAACATCCATAATATTGATGATGTATTTTTTTTAAAAATACGATAAAAAAGTAAGAGCACAGACAGAATGATGCATTAATTCACAAGAGAACAGATGTGCAACACATTCTGTTCCCGCATTGCTTCATTAATTATATAATACCGTCACATCCTCCGGAGTATAATCACATAACAGTTGATGATAGAAACACATGCATGATATGTTTCTGACTTGTTTGCTAAAAATGTTTCCTAAAAATCTGGATTAAAAAAAACAGAACTGCTTGTTCGACTTCCTCAGCAGCCCAGCGTGACCCTTCCAGGTGATAGAAAAAACACAAACACACACACACAGAATGTTTGTCTCGGTCACGCTGCGACGCCTTTACGAAATATTTCCCCCAGAACGTTTACCACACACACACACACACACACACACACACACACACACACACACACACACACACACACACACACACACACACACACACACACACTGACCTTCACCCATGGGCTTTTCTCATCCGCGTTACAGAATTCCCACTTGCATTCCACAGGTCATTCACACACACACACACAAACACACACCTGCCATTCCCATCATCATCTCTCTTTCTCTCTTCCCCCTTTCTCTCTCTTTCCCCCTCACACACACACACACACACACACACACACACACACACACACACACAGTCACTGCCTGTTAAAACTGTTTATTGCTCGATCTCGATCGATCGTTCTGTCAACTGATAGAAAAGTAAATGACGATACCGATGAGTGAATTTATCTTTTCCTTCATATAGCGAGTGTGAATGTTAGTGTGACATCACAGTGAGCAATCTGAGCACTTCTGTCGTAACTCGTGATGAGAGTTTGCTTTTTTTCTCTTACATTTTACAGACACTGAAAACAACATATTTAATACTGTTTTTAATAAGATCATATCGGTTTTAAAGGATTTTCACCTGAGATTTTGTCTCAACACGCTCAGATTCGACACACTGATGCCAAAGCGGATAACTGTAGCGGAGAAAAACAGGTTTGATTTTTCTAATATTCAATATAAACTGTGATAAATCCTTTACTTCTCTCCATAGATGAACTGAAAATAGCCACGTCTATTTTTGCACGCTTATCGACTGTATCCAAGCGAGAATGTACATGTCTGGCTCGTACATGTCTGGCTTGTGTGTGTATGTGTGTGTGTGTGTGTTCCGTGTCTTTAAGAAGATGTATGTGTGTGTCTTTAAGTGGCCTTGAGCAGCAGAGTTAATGGCCTCCCCTTTACTGTACTACAGCAGAATCAAGTGGCTCTAATGGGACCGATATATCTGCCTAAACATCGCTTATCACGCTGACTCAATGGATGAATGGGATGGACAGATGAGAGAGAGATGGAGAGGGAGAGAGGACACTGTGTCTGACTGAAAAACAGATGTGGACCCTAAAGAGCGATAGAGGACGTCTGCGCGTCTAAAACGAGAATATTTCATCCGAGGAGCTTTAATAAAGGTTTTCTCTTTCAGTCCAAAAAACAGGTCGTTTCACCTCCAGATTACTGTCGTCTCTACTGGAAACACTTACTCACAGTGGAAATCTGGAGATCTGTGTCCTTTTTTTTGAAAAAAAAAGTTCTTTTGGCTCCGTGTTTGACATTAAGCAGCCAGACAAACACACACACACACATGTACACCTGTATGACAAACTACAGAGCTTCACAGCAGCGGGTTTTTGAGGGTAAACTGTGTGTGTGGGGGGGGAAAGGGCACCTTGATGTCGCTGCCAGAGACTGAAAAATATGTCTCGCAAATAAATACGTTTAAAAAAAAAAAACATGAAAGGCAAAAAAAAAAAAAAACAGCTACTGCCAAGAACGAACAGCAACAACCTGTGTGTGAAAATATTAAAGTCGAGCTCGACACCTTTCAACGCCGTGTGTTTGTTAAACACTTTGACAGAGACATCAGTCCTTCCATGTAGCTGCTGCTTTTCTCCTTTTTATTATATTTTTTATATCAAAAGTTGCCTTGACAAACACCTCTTTACAGGAAGAAGCTACTTGGTGTGATGTCACATCAGGATACCGACGTCTTTTTGGTTTCAAGCTTAAGTTTTTCAGGTAAAACTATAAGAAGTGGCTAAAGGTCACTGTGATTTTTTTCTTGCAGCCTTTCAGATCATGACTGCATCTGCATTAGTGGAGACTTTGTATGAGATGTGGACAGAATTATAAAGTATAAGCATGTACAGATAGGCATAGCCAACAGACAGATTCAGCAAGTTTGGAGACAACTACTAAACTTAGCTGTAACTGAGTTGACTCCCCTGACTGTCTCTCACCTCCTTCACTTTTTTGATACACTCTGTTCACAAATTATTCATGTTCTTGCATGTAAAGAGATTCTCCTCTGAAGCTCCAAACATTTCTTCACGCTGCTCTCTGGTTTCTACTTCTCTCTTCACTTCTCACGTCTCAGTTTTGCTTCTTTATTTCTTTTCCTGAAGGCTCCAACGAGCCACATCTGCAGTATTCAAGTCGAATAGATTTTTCTTTCGTTTCGCAAACCGAAAACAAAACATTTCTAATTGTGGATTTGAATGCATGATTTAACTGTTGGGGGCAAGCAGACCACTGTACCACTAATCTGGGTCACGCAAGTCAAAAAAGTGTGCATGCAGCACATCAAACCCCATCATAACATGTTTGAATTACATTTTTCTGATATTTTAATAGTTTATAAAGCCTTCACATGTATTACTTTTATCAATTTAAAAGTATTTCCCTCGTTCCTGCCCCGACACCGCCCTCAAACTCAAAACAAATCCCCTCTGTCCCTCTCATCCATCTCAGTCTCTCCTCCTCCTCTCTACTCGCTCTTTATTTTCCTCTCACAGCCGATCCCGACAGAGGCGGCTTATCTGATTCTAGGCAGCTCTGGTCGGTAGCCAGCGCATATTTCAGTCCGTCAGAGCACAGCGGCGCTGCCAGCACAGTTTTTCTTGGCAGAGTGTCCGGGCGGCGGCCTGTGTGATGGGCTTTCTACCGTCCTCCTCCACCTCTACAGTAAATAGACCTCCTGCCTCGCCCGGGCCGCAACGCCACTCGGCATTTATAAACCCATCAAAACCGAAAAAACCTACTGCAGAATCAGGTACACCGACTTTCTGAGGCTGACATCAATCTTGTATATAAGACTATATATATATATGACTATAAATCATAGTCTGATGTATCAAACAAATTACCTCAAAACTCCCAACCAGAACCTGGATGTCACTTTTTATCCATCTTTATATTTTCTCCTGTGTCTGAACACTGAAAGAGGTTTTCCTCACTGTAATCATCCTGTTCCTGTTCATACCGGCTATTAAAAGAATCCCTTTCAAACTCACTTTCAATGTAGCCTAAGTGATGGAGGCCAAAATCCACAGCATGTCCACACAGTCATTTTTGTAAGAAAATGCATTTAAAAGTTTATTTGAAGCTTATATGAGCTTTTAACCGTCTGAGTTAGTCATATCAAGAGGATATCTGCCACATTTACAGTCTTTTTAGCATCAAATTCCCTGTTTGTGTTTCCCTGTTGAGTTGCTATGGAAATATAGTAACAAAAATTGGGACTTTGGCACTAAAAAAGATTGTAACACTGAAATATATCTACTTGATTTTATTAATTTGGACAGCTGAAGATTCATCTTAGCCTCTCATAAACTTTTAATTTCATTTTTGCACATACGGAGGACTGTGGATGACCTGACTGCTATTTTAAGACAGACTTGAGAAGTTGTGAACCCGTCCTTTAAAGCAGCACCATGATGTAAAAATACTCCTTTACAAGGACGAGTCTTGCTTTCAAAATTTTGCTAGTGCACAAAAGTATTAGCAGCAAGTATCAAATATAGTACAAGTACCTCAAAACAGTACAGTACTTCAACTGAATGAACAGCAGAACAGGCATCAGTGTGTGCATGAGTGAGTTTTGCGTCGACACCATCATAACAAGACATTTTACTGCCCATCACGCTAGATTAATGCAGAAACATTTGCATGTTGCCATGACAAATCTCTGCTGAGTGCTTGACACCAGCGAGTAACACTTGAGTGCTGTCATCAAGACGCAAACCCCCACTCGTTTCTTTCTTAAGAGGCTGAATGTCAGGAAACACTCTAATGCGGTCTAATGATGACATTATATGACTATTAGGATTAGGAGTGAAGTTTATAATTTCTCTAATGTTGCCTCGCGTGTCCTTTGGACATCCACCTGCAGCTGGTAATCCATCTCTTTATACAGATTATACTTGGGCTACTTGACTGGTTTACTGGCCAGAGGATAATTATTTTTGCAGGTATAAACAGGAGGGAAGGATTAAAGTGATAAGGGGTGCTACAAAAAAGGCTGACAACAAATGGAAATTCTTTCAAAAAGAGGTAGAAAGACAACCTCGAGTCAGAAAAAGACATGCAATATCCTGTAAGAATATGCACAAATTGCAAATAAACTCACAAGTCTCACATTATCATTAATACTATATTTGTTTCCAAGCAAGATTAGACATCTAAAGTCTCCAAAATTGGGTGCAATGTTCATAAGAATCCTCAATACATCAGTGAACAAGACACAAATCTATATATAAAGTAGATGACAAGCTATTCTTACAGTCTCTCCGATGGTGGCGCAAGGAAATAGGTCACATGGTCATTAGAAATTTTCTTTGGACCGTGGATGTGCTTAGTAAATTTCATGGAAATTGACCGTAAAAGATTTCAATATCTCTTGTACAAGTGGAAATTGTGGCCTGCTAGATGAAAGATCACCTGAATCATCGTTCTCAGGTGACCAGGGACATTCATATCAAATTATTTGGTGATCTGGCCAGCAGATTGTAAGAAGATACCTTGCTCTGGATCAAAGCGACCATCCCTTGGGGCAACCAAATTAACTGTCTGTGTGTCAGTGAAGCTATTTTTGATAACAGGATGGTTTTAGAAGATGTCAGACAGGTAATAAAGATGCAAACAACACACACAAAACTGATTCAGCCAAAGCAAACAGCTGTGGTTGTCTGGTTAAATGACATTAGATGAATGCATGTTTCTACTTAAGACATCAGCAATGTCAACACTTTTCACATTGAGAGCAACATGATCAACAAGTTACCAAAAAGTCCCAGAAGACCATTCATTCATTACAAAATTTCTTTTTGGCTGAAGAAACATCAACAGTCAATCAAATCTTGATAACTCCCTTATTACTCTGCCAGTATCGTTTTTTTTTTTTTAATTAGCAATAGTTCCACCTGGCAATGCTTTGTATATCTTTGCCTTTTGCTGTCATGTCCGCAACTAACAAACTATCAATCATTTTTATTAGATCTGTCCTTTAATTATTTAGCCTATAAAATGTCAGATACAATAACAAGTTCATACCGCAAGTTCTCAGAGCCTGAGGTGACGTCTGCGAAAATGTTTATTTTATCTGGCAATCAAGAAATCTAAAGGAATTACTGTAGTTACATTTTTAGAAATTAGACTGATATGAAATGAAGTATAGTAAAGAAAAAGCATCTGACACATTTATCCTCACAGCAGTCGGTGGGTGATTGATTCTTAGACCACTGACGTCCTTCATGTAAATCACACAGCTTCATCTAAATTTGCTGTCTATCCCTTGTCGTTTGGCACAAACCCAAAATGCTGCCAACCTGTAGCAAATGTATTCTTTTTAGAGGTCAACTCTGTCTTAAATTTGGAAATTTTTTACCTCTCTGACCTGAGGAGGAGCTGTCACATCATGGTCATGAAAAATATCCCTGGTTACCTCATCTCTGTCAAGTGCTAAAGGTGCTTATTGATTTTTAAACCACATCAATTCTGAGAACAGAAAAATAGTAAAGTGACCGTGTACGACTAAAACCATCTGAGAAGCTGAGAAGTATGGAGGTGTCAAGGAGGCCAATGGATCACTGGATGTTGAGGGGAAGTCAAACAAATGTTAGAACTGTCCTCCTTCATTTCAATGAGCAGCACCCGGCAATACACTGCGTTGTCCAATAAAACATGTGCAAGCGCATATTCCAGGTAGAATACCTTATCTTGTGCCTGTAGCATTGAGTTATTTCTTCTGTTTACCCATAAAAACAGAAGCGAATGACTACTGCAGTGATAGCAGTGCAAAGTCCTCAAATTTATTTGATGTTTCGTATTTCATTTACAAACTGGTAACACATTAACACCAACACACTGCTGTTGTCAGTCTGAACTACAGCCCATGCAATACATTGGCATGCAAAATGCAAGTTGAAACAACATATTTTAGACAGTTGAGCAGACAATAACACAAGACCTGCAAGGCTGTCACTCTTAAACATAAAATATCCCAAAATTAGAAACATTGTCACCATTAAATAGTTTGTCCATCAGAGAGCACTGACAAGTTCATTTTTCAACTGTAAAATGTCCCAGTCACTAGACTGGATTTTAAAACTGTCAATTATCAATGTCATTATCATTATAGGCCTCAAAAATCCCATATCAGTCTGGCTTTAGTCTGAGCACAAGTTAAATCTGCCAAATTGCTTTGTAGCACAAAAAAAACAAAGAGGATATGGCTCTTCAAGAGCAAAGAGCCGAAGCTGACAAAGTTTATGCTGACGGCAAATGATCAAATCAGTTCTAACATGTGTGAACAAGACTTAGACACATCAACCAATATTCTCCACCTTGATCATGTTTACTCTAATTGAGGGCCACATCAAGTTATCGACTCTTTACTCTTTCTATTCACTTCTTTTGATTAATTGTACCACATAGCACTTTTTAACGAGGTCATATTATGCCTGTGGTCTATTTACAAAAATCTGCGTGTTTTTATGGTGAAAAAGCACCTAGTTACAGCTGTACAAGCCATGGATGCAGCCCTTCTGTCTCCTCCTCCTACTCAGCTTGAAACGGGCTATTTTGTGACTGCTCAATGCCCCTCACTTCTGATTGGCTGACTGTTTTCTGAGTGACACACATCCAGGACAACCACAGGTAACTGATTGTAGCTTACTGTAAAACCAGAGCTCTGGGTAAAACTCACCAGTAAATTGCGAAATGAAATGAAAGGGGTGCACATAAATTAGGTAAATAACATAAATATATGTTGTTTCTTTCAGGAGGGGGCGGGCCACCCCTCCAAGGCAAAGGTAGGGGGAAACACTGACCATATAGTTGTGACATCACAACCTTACAGATGTCCAAACAGCTTGTTAAAAGACATAGTGTCTGAATACAGGCTGTGTGCATTTCTCCATGGACATTTTGATACTTCCACAGTATTTATTTAGCACCTAGACCTGCTTTATAATCAAAACAGAAATGGAAATCTCCCTCAGCATAATGGATCCTGTTTAACCCTGACCCATCACCTCGGCTTTATTTATTTACGCAAAGAACACATTTAAAACCTACTCAAACAAGCTAGTACAAGATTTACAAAGAAGGTAAAGCCAGGCCCCAGACCAACAAGCTCTTTGTCTCTCTTCTTATTTCTGTCTCTTTCTCTGCCCTCAATCAGCCTCTAATCATGTCCTCTTCTGTGTGAACAAGTGTGCTTGCCTCGTTTACTGAGCAGGGAGTAAATATTTAGGAAGGGGGCGGAGGAGAGGAAAGAGCTAGCATTGGGCGGGGGTAGGAGCAAGGGGGGGGGGGTTGTAGGAATGAGAAGGAGGCCAACAGAGGATGAAGAAAAAAGAAGAGGAGGATTATGCTAATGTGTCCAAACAACTACGGTCAAATCTTGAGACCAAAAGACAGACGGAGAAAACAACAAGACGAGAAGAAAGAGACAGGAAGGCCGACGAACTGACTGAAGGAAGAATTTCAACCACATAGTGAGAAATGAATGAGAAAGTCTCGGATTAAAAAAAAAAGAAAAGTGAGTCGGGTTTTGCAGGTTTCCTGTGGTCAGAGGGCAGAGAGAGAAGAGGGATGCGGGGGACAGAGGGAGGTATGGAGAGAGGAGAAGATGAAGGGGTGGAGGGAGAAATTGACACATAGAGAAGGAGGGAATGGGGTCCTAATCTTCTCCGCTCCTGTTTTCGGATCAGTTGAGCTCCCGTGGTCACAGCTGCTTTCTGATTGGCTATAACTGCAGAGAGTGGTGGATTAAAGGAAGGAGGGGGTATTTCTTATTTTTTTGCCCTTGTGAGAACCAGTCTGAGTTTTAGATATTTGGAGTAAGGACACTGTGACCGGTCCTCACTTGTCTTTTTCAAGGGACTAGTCTCAGGTTTGGTCTTGGCTTTAGAGTTAAGATGAGAGTTAGTTTAAGCCAGAGATACAATAATACCATAATTTGTACAGCACTTTGGTAAATTCTAGTTGTTTTTAAATGTGCTCTATAAATAATCTTTACTTGATATACTTAATGCCTTTCAAAATCTGACACATTCAAAATGACATTTGCCGATTAGAGATTTTCTTTGCTGACGATGAGATGAGATTTGTATAGATTCCTGTCAGAAAAAAATCAATCGTGTCTGATAAACTTGTGAGTCGAGAGGTGAGAGATTTTTTTACTCCAAACCTCAGCACATTACAAGATAATGTGTGCAGACTGTTCACGGTGACCTCCCACAATTTAGGCCGGTACACGGTCTTGAAGGTCAATCATTACGATCTGATGAAAGTTAGAACTGACCTTAATCATGTAAATTAGGTATGTATTGCAGTGTTGAACTTAAATCTGAGCTAAACTTACTTTCAGGGCATGAAAACAAGGCATCTGTAGGTTTGAGAAAAGACAGTTTAACACAGTTTAACACAGAATTATCAAAATAACCAAAATCTGTGAAAGTTATTATGTAACTGGACATGAAGTCTGTGTTTCATAATCAAATAATAGGCAGACTGTATCATTTATGTCCTGAATTTGTCTAAATGTGGATATTCATGTCAGAAAAAGACTTCCTCTCAGCTGTATTCAAGGCTCATACTTTTCAAGCACTGAAATTAAAAATATTTATTTTAGGACCGATGCTGCTATGCAATTCAACTTATGAGGTTGTGATTTCCAAATGGGAAGTCAAATACACACTATGCTTGGCGTTTCAGTTGTGAGAACACTGTCGCTAGGCAACTGACAACAAACTGACTTCTCCTTGCTCCCTTTCCAAAATGGTGAATGAGTGTCTTTCTTTCATTTCAACATCGTTTTAAGGAACAAGAAAGTAGTACACAAAAAAATGTATAGCCTATTTATTTTTTTCAGAAACTTCCACAGCCTTCAAATACATTTTTTTTAAAAAACATTAAAGAAAAACAGGTCTGAGAATATTTTCTGTGGTGAAGTTGTTATTGATTCTTCTCATGAATATGGTAAATCTAACGCCACCTGGAAGCCCCGTTATATCTGACAGATATCCTGAAAATGCATCCAACGGAGGGTCCTCGCAAGTTAGTGTAACAAATGCACGTGTGAGTGTATACCTGTGTGTGTGTGTATTTGAGTTTATAGTACACACCCGTTCCCCAAACCTCACATACTCGTGTGAGCCGGCAGCAGAGGAAGCCAAACCTCATGCGGCGCTTTCAATCACGTACAAGAGAGATTTCAGAATCATTTCCTCTTCCATTTCATCTCACATCCACCCCAACAACACACACACACACACCTTCCTCTGCACCCCTGCCTCCTCACTCTGGTCAAAAGCGTTTACTCTTTCACAACCTCACCCCTTTAAACTCAGCGGGAATCCGACAGTGTGTCCGCAAATCTGTTTGTGTGTTTGTGTGTGCTTACTGCATTGTAACTATAATGCAGAGAGAGAGAGAAATAACTTGAAGGATGGTCTGAATCAGCGAGGGAAGGGAGGGAGGAGGAGGAGGAGGTGAGAAGAGACGAATGTTGAAATGGTGAAAGCAGAAGATGTATAAGTCTTCCAAGGTTATCCGGTCCTATCTGTTATGGTTACTGTTGTTATGAACAACCTGTATCAGCGTGTGCTAATAATTTTTATTGCCTTGAACTGGGAGGAGAGATCAGGAAAAACTGAGAAACCAGATATGAGATAGAAGACACAAACATAAATCAGACTCAATTAGACTGTTTGCCTCATCCACTATCAGAGTATCTGCAGAGTTCAGAGGGACACATTTAAAAAGGAAAATACTGTTCTGATGGCATCGTGTACAAACTAGCTGGACATATGAACCCTTAACATACAGGGGAAAGACATGCGAGAAGACTTCAGGACAGTTTGGTTACATTTTTAATGGTTAAACTGGGTTTTTCTTATCATTTGCACAAACTTCTCATGATTCATTTCACCTCCAGAGCACAGCAATAAAGTCGTGCAGAGCTGTAATGATTAGTCAATTGACAGAAAATTAATCAACAACTATTAGTTACATAAATTAATAATTTTGGGTCATTTTTTAAGAAAAAGCCTCTCAAATGAATAATGGTTTCTTTAGTCTTCTATTATAGCAAACAAAGCAGCAAAAAAAAGAGTTTCAGTGGATTATAAAGAGAGCAGTAACAAGTTTAGGACCTCGACATGAAACAGGCATCAATCTTTTCATCACTTTCTCTGTCCTTGTCCCCTTTCATTCACTTTCCACTTCACTTTGCCTCCTCAGACTGTGCAGCCCTCTACACAATGAGCGAGCACTTAAACGCATTTGTCATTTCCATAGGAACCACATGCACAAAGCAGCAGCATAATATAACCTTCCTTCTCCTTATGAGGGTTTATGGATATGGAGCTGGCTGCCAAGAGCATAAACATATATGTCTCTAATGGAGCCAAGCTTCATGTCAAAGAGTCCCTCACAGCTCATACATCTGGCCTGCTATCAAACACAGTAAAGTGTATTACTCTGACTGTGTGCCACCCAGCGCTCCATACGACCCGCCGAGCTCAGACAGCTGTATCGATGAGGAAAAAAAAAAAAAAAAAAAGGAGTGTTTTTAATTCGATGAAATGTCTGCGCGAGTTATGCCTTCATTAAATTTCATCAGGGCTAATTAGTGTCCTGTCCTTGAGATGTGCGACCCTGTAACGTACTCTTCCTGCTCTTCCGCTAGTGAGGCGTGAAAACAGAAGGTTAAGGTTACTTTATTATCTCCCATAGGAGAAAACTGTCTCGCATTAAGAGAACCGCTGCATCAAAACCAGACATTACAATAAAAAAGGCATTTAATAGGGACACATGTGCAAACATTGGCCTGAGATAAAACAACCCAGCAAATTAGTCACAAAGCCATTCACACTGTTAAAACTTACAAAAGATTCGAATATCTCAAAACATTCACATTTTAGTGCATGAATGAAGCAACAACTCATCTCACTTTACATGCTTACATACACGAGCGAGCGGTGGAAACTTCAGTTATCATAGGGTCTCCCTGCTGTTCTGTCCGTCCTCCAGGAGTCGCCCATTAATAAGTTTAACTGACAGAGGGACAAATGAATGTTTATAACGGTTGCGCTTACACAAAGGGACCCTGTACCTCCTTCCAGAGTTCATGAGTACATTCTCAGAGTTCAACTAATGGGAACGGTCAGATAAAATCCTGTTGGCCTGCCGAATAGTGGACTGCTCAAAGATGTCTTGGGGAGTTAGGGGTATGGGCGTTCCCATAATTTCCCCCTGCCATTATAACCAGACTAAATATTTGTGCTTTAAACTTGACCATTAGGTTTTCAAACCAGCTGGTAATACCATAACGTAAGACGGACTCTATAGTAGCTCTATAAAAAAAAATAACATAATATTCCTGCAGACACCAAAAGCTCTGAGTCTCTGAAGGAAATGGAGGCGCTGATGGATTCTTGTACAGACACTTGGCACATGTTTGTGCCAGTTAAGCTCACTATCAATATGATTGGCAGGGAGATAGCTGTAGCGTCTGTAGTGATGTGGGTGTTTGTACCAGACTGTCATGGTGAAGAGGAATTGAGCCTGAAGACAAAGCTCTTGATTTACCGGTTCATCTTTCAACCATTAAATATTGTTATGAACTCTGGATAGTGACCAACACAATAAGATTGTGTATACATGGAGCCAAAATGAGTTTCATTCAGTGTGTCTTGGCTCAGCCTTCGGCCACATTCAGACTAAGATTAGCCTTCCGTGAAAAATGTAGCCCCCTCATTCAATTAAAAAAATAAGGCCAGTCCATCCCAACTGTTACTCACACTGGATTTTCTGGATCATATTTGATGTCTCATCGGTTCTGAAAGCAACAAGCTCCCACCAATGTGTGGAATACTATATTATTCAAAAGGGTGTGCTGGAAAAACAGGGTTTTGTACCTATAAAATTAGTTTTGTAAGCTTGTATATTCATATTTGTACCTGGAAATTCTGTGCTACAAGCTTGCTTAAACAGTACCAGACAAAAGGTTTGGACACGCTCTTTCATTCAAGTGAATGGGGAAACTTTTGACTAATACTGTACATACTCACAAGCTGAACATTTCAAGGTTTCTGACTGCAATGTGCAAAGTTACAGGTTTCAAGGTTAGGTTGAACTCACTTCTTTGTCTGCTCGGCCATGTTTATGCAGTTTGTGTTTATTCCAAACAATGCTGAAACAATGAAGTCACTGTGACTTGATATTCGCTGTGGAGGATTACACAAGAGTTGACTAATTAATTTTCATACTGTACTGAAATGAATAGAAATCAATCATCCAGAAATCAGAAACTATACAGCAATCATTTGAAAACGGTTAGCATAAATGTAGAGAAAATAGGATTCGCAGTTAAAGGCATAAATAAATAATCCCTCTCACTCATCACTTATGACCCACTAGAAGTGTGTGGAGGTGTGTTTATTTGCAAGGACCCCACCATCTGCCTTTCATTTATTACCATCTCATTGTTTCGCTGTGTTCGGGACAGTTCTGGGTGTCAACCTTTGGGCAGTGGGTGTGTAGCCCCCAGCCAATAACAGTACGCAGAGTATGAGGTGGGGACTCTATCAAAACCTAGCGACCAGGTTACATCGCTGTCTCTGCCTCTACCCCTCGCAGAGCAGAGAGGCCACAGTGGACAGGATGAAGCTCTGCATTTACACAAAATCTAGCAATGCGGCAGGGTTGTGCGGAGGTGTGGGCATGTTTATTTGTGCTTTAGAACGCAACCGCCATGAAACAATCAGAAAATAGTGTTTTATTTACCTGATTCTCTAGCTCGCTCAACCACGCCTGCTCTCTCTCGCCTGCTCACTCATTGAGCCAGGAAGGAGGGGCCAACTTTGAATGCTGTGTGTTTACAAACAACGACCGACAAATCCCACATAGTATATCTTTAAGGGGCTAAACTGGCAAACACGTGGGTACAATCCTTTAACTTAAGATGTTTTTTTGTTTTTTTTTGTTTTAATGGGCAGATTTATGATCACCCAGCAAAGACCTCTCCCCCCTTCCACCCCGTGTGGTCCACTATAAACAGACAGATGTTACATGTGAGGTGAAGAGGAGAACCGGCGGGCTGTAAAGTCCATTTCCTCCTCACCTTGACCCTCCAGCAACTCCTTTATAGTAAGATAGAGTTCCTACACCCGACGTTCACAACTCCACATACTTGAGTCGAACACAAACGCACACACATACACACACAAACGCATGTACAAAGGGAATTCACGCATGCTCTTCTCAGTTCCCCCCGTCAACTCTTCTCCACTCCCTCTTTGGTCTCTGAGCAGCTATGAAATTTTATCTGAGGGAACGAAAGCACAAAACACACACACACACATAACAGTCACATCTGCACAAGACAATTTCCACATGATTCCCACATCGTAATTAGATCAGAAGTTTACACAGACAGCTTCATAGAAAGTCTACCACTTTGTCTCCGTTCCTATTCTCCTAAATCACAGAAACACACACACACACAAACACACACACATTCCTCTTGTGTGGAGCAGGACAATTGCGCTTTCTCTCTAAATAGTTAAATTGGTATAAATGATAAATACCTAATCTGTGTTAAGTTCAAACAAAGTCTGGATGCCACAAACTACAACGCCACAGTTCTGCCGAAAAAGAAGTATTCCTCTGTGTTTATCTGCGTGTGTGGGTTCATTGTGATGCTACGCTCTCACGGTCGCACGTCCGCAGTTCCTGCTGAATTGTGGAAACCGCTCTCTCTCTCTCTCTCTCTCTCTCTCTCTCTCTGTCTTTCTCTCTCTCCCCATCCTTTGCAGCCCCATAAATTCAATTCTTCGCTGTGTTTAGAAAACGCTGTTAAAAACTATAAAATTTCACTCCTCGGGTTTTACGATCCGACTCGCCTTAATTCAATCAGCGTAATAGAAGCTGAGTCACGTGGGCCGAGACACACACACACACGTACGTACATACACATGAAAAAGGCACACACTTCTGACTATGTGATCTGTTTTAAAAAGGGCTTTCAGTTTATAACACACGGAATTGTGAAAGCAAACAGAATTTTCAAAAAAGCAAACACACGACAATAACATGGTTTTTCAGTCCGGTTAGTTGGGATTTAGTGAAATGTGACAGCTGGAGGACACTGTTAGATACTTAGAGCCTTTTTCTTCTGAATGTACAGAGAGTGGTCTGATTTTTGGAGTCACAGAGAGGATTTTTTTTGTCCCATCAACAGTTCAAAGATATTCAAATTACAATAATATAAAAGAAATCAGCAAATCCTCACATTTGAGAAGCTGGTACAAGAGAATTTTTGGGCGTTTTTGCTTGATATATGAGCTAAATTATTAATCTAATTAATTGCTTGTCAGTTGAATAATTTCTTACAGGATTAACTGTTTCAGTATTACTACAGTACTAGAGCCAGCCAAGGCAGTAAACCAGATTCATGACTTACAGCACAAACACGGGAAGTATCCACTTAGCACATTTTTGATCAAAGATATGCAATTTTCCCATGACTAAATACTAGGGGTGTAAAGTGTGTGTTTGTCTCCTGCTGGCTCGCTACATTTCCCGTTCACATACCTGCTTCAAACCATCCGCCACATTCCCACACACTGAAAGAAATGTCGGTACCACCATGATCACCGCTGCCTGTCGTTTCCATTTGCAGGCTTCAAAAACACGCAGCGGTATCATAAAATATCCCCGGGGGAACCACACATCTTGCTACTAATTTATGAAAATGATGTGCGTGCTGATGGGAAAGTTACCAGAAGGAAGCTTCAACACAAGATGAGTAATGCTAGTGTTGGCAGCTAACGCTTCTTCCTACTGACCCCTAGCTCCCTAGAGTTGAAGGTAAAAAAACTGTTACTGAAGCCACAAGCTGTTTTATTTACATGGAATCCATATAGCCAACGATCAGGTAAACAATCTAGAGTCTCGCTGCCAATGTTTAATACTGTTTATGTGGCAGAAGACAAACTTTTCTGGATTATTTAGTATTTAAAATAAGTAACGAAGACATAATTTATTGTTTAAGTCACATTTACAATTAAAAAATTTCTAATTGCAGCTGAATCTTATCGAATCAGCAGTGTATCGCAGTGTATCGTATCGTTACAAATGTATCTGTATCATTTTTGAATTAGATCATGGACTGTGTCTCTAGATACTGATCACCTTGTTGTAGAGGGAGAGATACACACCCCTAATAAATACATGAATGAAGTTGATCTGGACACTCTCGGTGTGTGAGCAGGAATATTTGAATCTACATTGCATTGGGACTAAACACTGAACGGCTCTAGATGTATTATTCGATATCTGGCTACAAAAACAAATGAATGTTTGCGATATGAGCTCCGCAATTAAAAGATTGACCAGAGTGAGTGGAAGAGGATGACTGTAGTGCGACTGTAGCGCGAGCGGAGGATTGATCAGACGGTAGTAATGGATTAGAAAGGTCTAGCCAGATGCTCTGATATCTCTCAGCTGCTTCCATGTGTCTCCTTAAATAAGTAACGCAGATCAATGCGTGGCAATCAGACCCACTGAACGTTCAACCGGCCGCAGATCAATAACACTTAGCATCCCCTCTCCCAACCCCTAATTAGCTTAATGTGACAGAGAAAGACTGATGGAGAAAGAATATCAACACACACATACACACACATACACACACACACACCTCTCAAAGAGGCTTACCAGGTGTCAAACAAAAGGGCAGCATCTGCTTCTTCTGCTCCATGAGTGAGCAGGAGAAAAAAAAAAAAAAAACAAGCCGCTCACATTTGACATTTCACATCGATACATAAAAGTGTAAAAGAGGCGCGGCGGTGAAGATCTCCTCCACTTGACAAACTGACATGCTCTGCAGGAAAATACTCCTGTCTGGCTCCGCTGCCAAGACTTCCCTCCAGCCAAACGCTATATGGTGCCAAAAGTCACTCAAGCATTTTTCTGCGCGGGGCATACAGCATGCAGAGCGCCTCGGTCTGCTTCTGCATCAGAAATACTACCCTGCCTGGACCAGTGACCCATTCACTGTTTGACTGGGTGATGATGGGATCCATATGGGCCTAATTATATATTTTTTCTTTGTATTATAAGTCTTTACTTATGCAGGAAACGTCTGCCTGTGCACACTTGTGCCTTTCTAGCAGAAGTCATGCAGTTATACAAATTTACACCAGGGAACTGTCTAGTACAAACAGAGTCTTGGTTAAGTGGTGGGGGTTTAATGTCTTGCTCAAGGGCACCGTGATAATATAAAGAGGTGAATTGCTGATTTACTCTGAAGAACTACAGTAGTAGCAGTTTTTGATACTATCAAGTTAGATTTTCTTTCTTTTATTCATTTATGGATCTAAAAAAAGCATTAAATGCAAAGATAGAAAATCTTAAAAAATGAAGTTAAATTCGAACTAATTAACCTAGAATAAATATCCATATCAAAATGTTAAAAACAACAATAACAAACATCTAAGGGTGGGTATCAACTGATCAAAATGAGTGTGTAGCACATAGCAAGTGTCAAAAACTGTTTACTTGCTGATACTTTCTATGTGCTATTAAAGGTTAACATTGAATGTCGGGTCAGATTTGTGATCTTTTTTACTTATTCTGTGATCAGACCGTGGTTTAAAGATTCTAGGATTATTTTATTAAGACAAAACAGATGCTTGCGTTCATACATCATTTAACATTTGAGAAGTTTGGCTACTTTAATTCAATGAAAATGTAGAAAAACATGTTTATTATAGTCCTGACAGTAAGGTATAGTGTAGGAAAAAGTGACTTCTAGTAATTAAAATCTGACAGGTTATAAATCTGTCTCTCTAAACAATCGGGGGGAAAAAAATGTTTTGACATTAGAGGAAAAGGTATGTTTTATCATCTCTCTGAAATGGAAAAGTCACTGTCAAACTTGATCACTCACCAACTGGGCAAGCATGATTTTCAACTGGATCACAAAAACCGAGACACGTGGATCGAGCATCAAACTCAATAAATAGGCCACGTCGATGTCTGCCGCTCCGGTCGCTCGGTAGGACGGGTTCAACGTTTCTAAAACCAAACTCAAACTCTCGATTCGACATATAGCAGCTTCTACTGGCTGCTTATTGCATCGACACTTCAAACCGGACGTATTTAGAGATAAGAAGCCTTAGGAGAAGTCAGAGCGAGATAGAAAGAAAGTGCAAACTCACTGCATCCGTCCTCGTCGCTGTGGTCCCCGCAGTCGTTGTCTCCGTCACACTGCCACTGGGCCGGGATGCAGGTACACTCCCCGAACGCACTGACCGCACACGTGAAGTGGTTCCTGCCGCATGAACACTCAGCGCTGCCCTGAACTCCTGCACACACAGAAAGGGAAGAGAGGGTTAGAGCTAATCAGCGATTCAGTCAGTTTATACAGTAACTAACAAGCTAATTTTCCCAATTTACTCATCACTGACTTAAGGTTAAAGTATTATATGAACAGATGGACACATTTCAGTTAAAAAAAAACCAAAAAAAACCTGCTGCTGATTCAGACAACACAGCATTCAGCAGAACTCAAAAAAGTCTGAGCTGGATGTTGAGCAGAGTGGGGAGTCTGAGAGGGGAAGGCATTCACTGTGACACACATGTATGACAGGACTGCGGTTCTGTCTGTACTCGGGCCAAACCCAGGAATCCAGGATTGAATTTTTCTCAGCCAGATAGTCCGTATACTCGCTGCAAATTCACAGTGTTTCAATATTTGTTTTAAAGAGGGGGTTCGCCACGAAGAACTATGCAAATAAAATTATGCAAAGTAGGAAATTCATTGGTCGAAGCTGCCAAAAATACACACATACAAGTATTACAAAATAAAAGCCATTGTCGACAGATTAGTAGTAGGCTACCAAAAACACTTCATGCCATCTGAGGATGAGGATGTGTTCTTAACTATTAAAGTCCAGATGAAATGAAAAATGCCTTTTAAACCCTTTTAGATCACATCCCGTCATATCGTGCACCTATTTAATATCATATTATAATATCACGACATCCACCGATCAATCAATCTTCCAACTTTCAGCAGCACAGAGCTAAGATTCATTACGACACACCCACTTCTCAACGTTCAGATCAAATTCCTCCTCTCTCGTTTCACTTGGAAATACGTCACAGTACGGAAGTCAGATGCTCTTGAAATGCTGTTTCATCTGGACTTGAACTATCCCTGAGAGAGATTTAGAAAACCACAGCCGAGTGTTGAAAATCTTTTATGTTTTAGTTACAATTAAGCATTCTTACTGGAAGAAAAAAAAAAAAAAGTAGAAATGCTTTTTTGTTAAATATTAACAGGATTTTTCTTCTGCAGCTTCTCTGTCACAACTCCGACAAGCTGTGTACTGTAAACCATACAGTCATGCACTATGTCACCGAGCAGAAATGAGACTTCACAAACTATCTGGCCTGTAGCCATACTGCAGTGTGTGTGAAAGTGATTAATATGCTTTCAGCTGGACAGTTTGTGCCATACAATGAGAGCAAAAAAAAAAAAGAAACACATTGGATCTTAATATGAATGGCTTTCATTAAACGAGGCTCTTCTGTGTTGTGTGTGTGTGTGTGTGTGTATAACAGAAGAGACGGTTTGAACGTGAAGCTGTAGCGCCTCGGGTACTTTCAGTCCTCGGAGTGAGGAGGTTTTATAAATCTGTGTATGTTTGCGTGTATGAACATGTACTGTGATGTTTCCAGCTCAGATCCCTTTGTGATAAGTAGGACGGAGCGTCTCTTTAAAGCAGCGACTGATTTATTCAGTGGATTTTACCCTGAAGGGTCTCCCTGCCGCCCCCCCTTTAAAAAAAAAAAAAACACAGATGATATGAGACTGTTGCTGGACTGTACTGACACCTATCAGTCCAATGATTAATGAAGTGATTCATGAGGTTCATGGGCTGAAGAATTAATAATTAAGACAATTTACCTGTCTGACAGAAAACTAATCAGGTGTGATTTAAAATGCGCTGATGACAAAATAACATGTTTTTTTTCTGTTAAAAGTTTTTTTGCTTGCAGTGAAAACTTTTAATACTTTTATTCTTGACTCATTAGAACGGCGGTTTCCAACATTTTTTAGCTTGGGGAACGTTAAAAAGGGATTTGTGGCTCCTTGTCAGACATTACACGCCCATGTGATGTGAACAGTTAGCCAAACAGTCACTTTTATTTCTTTATTTCTGAGTAAAAAAAAAAAAAAATTAGAGCAAAGTCTCAAAAATGTACACTGAACGTCAGCCGATGAGAGCTGCGTGTGACAGAGGTATCCGTGTGATCTCTCATATATCGCTAACTGACTCTTCTGAATCAGCCTGTTCACATCTGTGCACGAACAAACACGGTATCCCAAAATACGTAGACAAACAAACACAAGGTCCCACCACGGCTGAGAAAAAAAAAACACAGAATCGCCACATCTTCAGACGCATCACAGCGAATCACGTCCAGGGAAGGAAATAAATAAAGGTTTCCCATTTTGCTCTCACTTTGAAGCCCATTAATGACCATCTGTGTGTGTGTGTGTGTGTGTGTGTGTGTGTCTATTTTGCTGAAACTAGCCTGCCGCAACAAACCCAGAGTTTCTTGGAACGCGTATGTGTGCATGGATGTGTGTGTGTGTGTGTGTGTGTGTGTGTGTGTGTGTGTGTGTGTGTGTGTGTGTGTGTGTGTGTGTGTGTGTGGTTCCTGGCCTCCTCACAAAGGCATCAGTCAACCCAGGAGGGCCTGGCAGAGTGAGCTCAGTAACCTTCAGATCCCTCCCACAGTACTAAATTAATGGCCTCTTTCTTTTTTATTTCCCTCTCTCTCTCTCTCTCTCTCTTTCTCCTCATTCTTCTCTTTTCCACCATCCCCTCTTCACACTTCCCCTTCAGCTGCCTCCCTTCTTTTCTCTTCTTCCCTACTTTTTCCCCCCCTCTCCCCTCCCCTCGTTTCCAGAACTCTCCTTCTTCTCAGAGGGAAACGGGGATGGCGTCATCCGAGTCTTCCCGTCTTTCACATTGTCTCGATCGTTTTTTTGTTTTTTTTTTGCACAATCTGTCATTCTGCGGTCCGAGAGTGTGACTTTTACCCTCCGTGACTGACAACCAAGGCCTGAAAATCCCAAACAGACTGGATCCTGATACATCAGTACACTGACAATAACTGCAGTGCTGCAAGCTGTGCCGGATTTGTAACTTTATGCTTGTCTGTGTTTTATTTAGATATATATGTATATGTGTGTGTGTGTGTGTGTGTGTGTGTGTGTGTGTGTGTGTGTGGGTGTGTGGGTTTGCACTGGGGTAAATTAGAGTCTGTGAGTTAGAAGCAGAGGTTGTGTCACATGAAGCCACATCACAGGCCGTACATTTGTCAAACATGCTTTAAAAAGCAGAATCCACCAGCTCTAACCAGTGCCAAAGAAACTTCAGCGGGAAACCATCACTCACTCACACACACACACACACACACACACACACACACACACACACACTCATGCATGTGTGTACACCAGGGCTGGGAGAGGGGTTGGGAGATATGATGATGATATCGGGACAATACCGCAAGATGTTGCCAACAGGTAGAAATGTTGATGTCCTGAGAGGCATCGACCCCTTTAATATCTCTGGTTGTATTAAACCAATGAAATGTGGCAAATCAATGATCAGGACTGTTATTTTTTTTATCAAATGGTTGCTCACTTTCTCAGCTTTTGCTTACTTCCAGGTAATTTCATTATCTACTTTGCTACGGCGATATGAAAATCACATTGACGTGATGGACGATTTTATGCAAATTGCTCACCGCTAGCAGGGAATCACAGAATGATTCAACATTACTACGCAGGTAGTTCTGCAATACGCAGTACATTGCAAGAAAATCCTCTCCATATATCAAAAATATTTGTGTACTTAATATAACAAAATATTGTTCCCCACACAGGAATCAAACCTGTTTATTCACTACATTATGTGAGATATGAAACACTGTGTACTAAACTAAAACGTCTGAGCGTTTTAACACAGAGTGACATGAACATTGTGTCAATATTTCAGGGTCAAGTAGCTGAACGGACATACTTCTGCATTCAAATGACTGCAAGAAGAAAACAAGGAAGAAGGAAGCACCTGTGCCTCTGCAAAGGTGAAACTACGGTTCTGTGGGACACACGTAGGCGAACGTGCATGGGGGTGAATCGGAGAAATTTGCATGGCTTGTTTCTTTTACGCTTTTATACTTGTAGCATGTTTATCTTTGTTTCCATTTACATTTCACACCCGACTCCCAACAGCGATCAAGTTGATGTTTACATGTATCGAACCATAAATCCACCTTAATGCAACCGTTGCTGTAATTGTGTCCCAAAAACTCTTAATCGCACCACTAACAGATACTGTTAGTGCACTAACAGACACCGCACTGATGCGAACTGCAACCTGTCGTGTAGATGAATCACGAGGATGAGCAAAGACCTGCTGATTGTTTATAGTATGTTCTGGGAGAGAAATACTGCAGTTTCTGTCCTAAAACTGCATGTAAGTGCCAATAGACAAAGCAAACATTAGTTCATAGTTTTGTAACTCTGCCACCGAAAACAATCACAACTTGGATCGAGGAGGCAAAAAAAAAAAGATCCTGATGTTAACTGATGAGACGAGTAAAAGAACAACACACCCATTATCAGTTGAAGAAACAAGTATGAATGTGTATCAGAGCCAGCAGACAGACTGGTGACTCCTTTATATCGAGTGTGAACCTCTTGAGGAAGTAAAGAGAGCCACTCTCTAGATTGTTATGTAAGGCTACACACACACACACACACATACACACACATACACACATACACACATCAGCAGCAGCGGCAGCCAAGCATGGCAGCCCGGCGCTTTCAAGAGCGCCAGCATGACAGGCCTCTGATGCATCGCACAGATAGCAGATCACATGCTGGGTTGTTTTGAAGAGACAGTAGATCACTTTGAGCCGTAAGTGCAAGTTTAGCAACAATACATCATTCAGTCGATTAGAGGATGTTCGAGTGGAGCAGGTACGGTAACCTCATGAGAACGGTTGAGTTTTTACCCGAATAAATCTAAATCTAACTTTGTTTTAAGCCGATTGAAATGCTGACTTGGGGGCGAAAAAAAAAAAACTAAAGAGAAGCATCACGGGGACAAAATGCTGCTACGGGGACAAACTTTTCTGAACTTTTCTGATGTTATCGCACTTCCTGTAAGCTGATTTGAAAAGTAAAAGCCTTCAAGCAAAAATAATTGTATGGTCTGTATTGTGAAATAGCCGCAGAGACAGTTCAGAAGCAAAAAGCTTAACAGATTGAGATTAAAAGTTGGGTCTAAATCTACATTTGGATCATTTTCAACCACGTTTTTTGTCAGTGGGTCAGTTTGACAACGTGGGTGAACTATTACTTTTAATATACAGACAGGTGAAAAAATTAAAGGAAAAACCAACATAAAGTGTCTTAGTAAGGTGTTGAACCACCACGTGCCGCCAGAACAGCTTCAATGCACCTTGGCATTGATTCTGTAAGACTACACTATCTACACCTCATTTGGTGTTTTGATGATGGTGGTGGAGAGTGATGTCTAACATCAGTGCAAAATCTCCCATAGGTGTTCGACTGGGTTGAGATCTGGTGACTGTGACGGCCATAGCATATGATTCACATCATTTAATACTCATCAAACCATTCAGTGACCCCTCGTGCCCTTTGAATCAGGGCATTGTCATCCTGGAAGAGACCACTCCCATCAGGATACAAATGGTTCATCACAGGATAAAGGTGTTCAGAACGACTTTGTATTGATTTGCAGTGACCCTTCCCTCTAAGGGGACAAGTGGACCCAAACCATGCCAGCAAAATGCCCCCCCACAGCATAACAGAGCCACCAGATCCCCTCACTGTAGGGGTCAAGCATTCAGACCTTTACTGTTTTTTTCCTTTAATTTGTCACCTTTCTGTACATACACAATCACTTATGTGCCCGCGCTATTGCAGGATTTGTCAGTGACATCATGCATTCAGTCGGTGACATCATGCATTCAAAAGCTGACAGCCAGCCCCTCTTATTCTGAAATTTGAACATGTTATACAGAGAGAACAAAGGAGACATTCACTCAGCAGTGTTTTCTGTAATACAGTTCTCTAAAACTCACACAGAAATGTGACAACAATATGTTAAAATAGAGTTTGAGTCTAATTTTAAAATCTTCTGCTCCACTGTTTTTTTAAACTTTTGATAAAAGATGCAGCTGTGTTCTAGTGAAATCCTGTTTAAGAGATGAAAAAGTTTAGTGGTTTTAACAATCAAGTTGTTTTCAATACTACAAGTGCTGCTAGGGCTTTCATCTTAATGATTGTCTTCCTTCTGCATACACATTGTCACTCAACTTGATTGAAAATCTGTTGCAGAACAGCAGATCACCACATCTGTTGTTATACAGTGAAAATATGACAAGTCGCTTGTTCGGAGATAGTGATAGGTTAAACCCACAAACATGCCGGGTTGATTGACAGAGTTCATGCCCACTGAGAAAAAGCAGGTAAGCTTCTGTCAAGCCGCTGTGAGTAAGAAGCAACCTCCAGCAGAGAAAAAGAAAACAAAGACCACCAAAGATCCACCACTGCTACAACCTCAAACTGTCTAAACAAGCCTGGTGTGGAACAAGACAGGTGGTCCCCCCCCCACCCCTCCCATGCTCCCCCAAGGTAAACACAATCCCGCAAACCCACCCTGACACCACGCCTAAACCTGACCCACCTACAGCAGCCGGCCGCCAAAATCCTGTTTTTACCAACCAAACCAAGCCGGAAGCTGCCACGTCCTACCAGTCTTAGATCTAACCAGGTGGCATTTAACCTCTGTTTCGCTATTTCACAATTTGCTGTTGTTGAATAGTTAAATGACGAGGAGTACGAAGGGTTGAGGAGAGAGCAGTGGGGCCAAAACACACAATGGTAACCCAGCCCGGAGAGTGGGTGGCCACGTGCTTTGAACGATGTCAAAAGGCTGCCAGTTAATTAGGCGTGGACCTCCCTGGAGACTACCTGGAGGGTCGGAGCTGCGTCTTTCTTTCAGCGTGAGTGTACCGCTATAAAAAGTGATAAGCGGGGGGAAATTGGAGGAGGGGGGGAAAAAAAAATTAACCATCTGACAATACGAAGGGTAAGATGGAAGTGTGGAGGGAATGAGTCAAGCCTTTTGTCCATCTTCTGTCTTCCTGCCACCCTTCCGCTGCTGGTGTTGAGCTGTAAAAAGCGTCGCTTCACAGAAGACAGCTGCGTCTCAGCGTGTCAGCAACTGTTCAGCCCGAACCGTCCCAAAACCAGCTGCATTCAGCTGCGCCGCACGGCGTCGCGCGGTGCTGCACAATGAGAATGGACACAACTGGCGTCCCACCTCGCTGTCAGGCAACAGTGTTCATCCTTCGTCACGTCTCTCGCCGTGTGAGACCGCTGACACAACGTTACGCCTGACGGGTCGCGTATACACGACGACTGTTCACCTGTAATAACTGTCATTCATGATTCACGGTTAACAGAGGAGACTGCCAAACTTCTGGCTTTCTTGAGGAAATGTAAAAGTAGTGTTGGATATTGGAAACATTGTCCCAATTATAAGAGGAGCCTCGCTTTTGTGACGCCTGCTTTTGGAGACATTTTAAAGCAAAAACAGATATTCACTAATATTCTTGCTATCTTTCAGATGTACAGGTAGTGTCACACTTAGGCTAAATAAAAATAGTGTATCAGTAACACATTTTACAGTTTTTTCATTATGAAAAATGAAAAATAATGAACAAAAAACACACCGAGTCTTGCGAGATGCTGGTTCCCAAATGAAAAGAAGGGAGATATTTATAAAGATGCTTTTAATTTTAAATTCTATTGATTCATATTTCAGCACATCCTGCCAAGTCCATGATGAATTAGATAATACATTGAGTTTAATACTTTGTTTCTCAAAGACAATCAGCATCAACTTAGCTCTTTGGTGTTTTCCCAAATGGGCCATATAAAGATTTTCTGACTAATTTAACTTTTAGGCATTTGACATATGAGATATTTGTTGGCCTTTTAGCTGATACTGTATCTCTGTCCACTTCATTTCTGCAATGAAGAAGTCAGAAAATGTTTTCCATAGTTTTTTGTTTTTTTAAATTTCCTCTGAAACAGCAAACAGAAAACTCTGTAGGTTAAAGGAAGAAATAAAAACTCACTGGCTTAGCAATAAAAATGAAGCCACAACCCTTAATGCAGCACTCTCTCTTAAAGGCTCCTTCTCTAACACAGAACAGTCAAGTCAAGAAGTTGCAAATTAACATCTATTTTTGTCATTTATGACCTAGATTTCCAAATTTGACATATGTTATATTGAGATGGACACTTTTCTCAAAGCGCTTCAATTGCCACAAGGCTTAAGAAGTCATTTTAAAACGGTGTATTCCCTGTGAAACTTTTGTATTCGCTCAGTCATGACTCAAACATCCTGACGATAAGTAGAGTAATATTAAAGAGAAAATCATCACAGTAGCAACTCCATCCACGGTTCGATTCCAGCCAGGGACCTTTGTTGCACATCATTCCCATCGCTCTGACCTTATTTCCTGTCTGACTCTTCGCTAATCACTGTCGAATAAAAATGCCAAAAAAATAAATAAATCAACTTGGACACATATTGAATACTAAAGATGTTTTTGATGCATGCGCAGAAAGCAATCTGAGGGCTTATCGGTGTCGTTTTCCAGGAAAAACAAAGCTGTCTGATATTAATGTAACCTCACCTCACACAGCAGATTGTGTCACTTCCATCTTCTATCTAGTCTATCACATTCAGATTGGGTTGACGCCACAGTGTGGGGGCATTTCAAAGTGAGAGTATCAAAAAAGAAAGCGTGACCGCACTGCTAACAGCTCCAGACTCCCAATATATATACACACTTATACACGATTCAGTTTTTTCACTTTACAATTCAGCTCACATGGTGCTGATTTTTCTCACTGTCACTAAAAAGCTGCATAACAAACATTTAAAATTTTAAGAATCTGCATCAGGGGTGTCCAACAGTTTGTCAACCAGACTTTTGTGAGAAAGTTGTTTCTGTCCACTTTCTTCAACCTGCTAGTCACTAGCTTTGTCTTTCTGTCGTTTGGTGGCAGGCAGGTAGTGTACAGATGGTTTATCAGTGCTTGTTGCTGAATAAAGGCGCCTAATGGGACTGAAAAAGAGGTTGATGAGAGTAAAGTAAGGTTGCAGAGCTGGTGATAATTCTCTGAGGGTTCATCACCTGGAGTGACCCCTTTTACTTTATACAGAATCATTTGATTCACTGTTAATATAAAAAATATCGACTGGTGGAGCCTCGGTGATTGCACGCTCCAATTCCCCAGCTCCTGCCTCCTCTTTTTATCTCCATATTTCTTTCCATTACAACATATGGAAGCTCTAAAGCCGTTCCAACACTCAAAGCACACATTCACTGAATTCCCTGTGGTTCTGTTGGCTCTGGGTTACGCTGACTTGGCTTCGAGATGCCAAACAGCTCATCCTCCCTGCCCGTTTCCCTGCTCCGTCGGCTCATCTCCACCTACTAATTTGCCCATCATAGGTCAGGCCGCCCTGATGCGGTGAACGGGTAACCGCAGCAGCACATGTTGAGCCTTGCTGGGAAAAAAAAAAAAAGACACAAGTGTGGAGCATATGCAGATGCACATCAAGTTTTAACCAAAGGGGGGGGACATTCTTAGAATGCTTAAAATATCCGGTTTGCGCTCTCAAGTATGTAAACAAAGTACCAGGCAAACAAGTTCGGAGTTGATGTCAAATCTTCAAAAGCATTGCTAAAAAATCTCCCTGGAACAGGCCCGTCATCACATGCTCATCCCTCAGGTCTGCTCGCTCTCACACACACACACACACACACACACACACACACACACAAAACACTCAAAGGAGGGTTTGAAATGTGCAGCAGTTGGTCAGCAGCGGGGTTCTTTTCACACCTGCTCATCTCAGACTTTCATTAAAACTCCGGTCTTATCACACTGCAGCGTTCAATCACTTTCTTATAACGTATCTCAGCGGGAGAGTGTGTGTTTGAGCCTATGTGTGTGTGTGTGTGTGTGTGTGTGTGTGGTTGGCCTGCCTTTAATGCCAGACCATGCTGACACTCCCCAAACTGACCAGCAGCTTCATTACAAAACTGCATATTCATCATGCGTGGTACTACATTCGACGGCAGGCATGCATGCACACACAAACACACACTCACTCAGACGAGTCATCGCCTATTAACTAAGTGCAGAAGCATGTGGGAGGAAACTGTCCTTTATTCCCTTGAAATGAGCGAAAACAACATAATTACACGCTCAGTGATATATCATCGTCCTGCTGCTGAGGGTTAAAAATAAAGGCCTCTGAGATCAAACAAGGGGGGCGAGGGGGGGGGAATGAAAGGATAGTGCTGCTACGGAGCTGTATACAGCACACACACACACACACACACACACACACACACACACACACACACACAGAGTGTCATCATCCATGGCTGGCAGGCCATCTCTCTGAAGTCAGTTCAAAGATAACACTGACTTGGCTAGGGATGAGTGGATGGCTGCTGGACGGGCATGTGGGCTGGCATCATGTGGGGGAGGCGGGAGGGTGGGGGGGTGTGGGGGGGTACATGTAAGCAAAAAAAAAAAAAAAAAAGAAAGGGCAGAAATATCCCTACTGTGAAAAAAATGTAACTCTAAGTGTATCTTTCATGTTGGTTTTTTTTTACTTAAAACAAGTGAAAAAAAGTCTGCCATCTTTTTTGACATAATCCAACATAATCCCACAAATCTCATTTTCTCTGGGCAAAGTGTCAAGATCTCAACATACGACTGAACTAGGATGCAGCCAGTAGACGCTGAACAAGCCTGCGACTGCCTCCAGAAATGTTTACATCTAGTTACGAGTCACCTTCAGGCTTTATTTTTAGGATAAACAGCATTGTAAACGCGGCACGCAACGCATTACGAATGTATTAACTGCTCTGCGTACGTTAGGATTAGAATTGTATCCAATTTAATGGTGTATTTATTATATTTGCTGTTTGCATGTGTTTTGTATAATTGCATTTTTTTTATTGTAATGTACAGACTGTAACAAAAGCCTATGTAGGTACAATCATTGCCAATTATCTTTTTAGCATATCTACACAAACAATCAATCACCATGTGCAAAGATAAACATAAATGTTGCTATTTGAAGGAAAATTAAATTTCTTTTGCTTATGAATAATATGTTTAAAAGCCAATATTGTATATTTTCTAATAGTGGAAATCAAATCATGTTGCAGTATTATTATCACTTGATCCTTGGACTCAAATCTGCAGCTTTGTGAGATATTTTACTGACAAATAAACTGGTTTACACTTTAAAAGGTGACCTTTTATCTCCGATTTTAACTACATTGGAAAAAACAAGAGATTGTGATCTACTGTGGCGGATGAAGTCAGTGTTTGGACGGTTGCATCTCACTGTGTGTGTGTGTGTTGTGCTGTGTGGTCTGTCTGGTCACAGGGCCGTGAAGGGGTTAAGGAGGGAGAGGGGCGAGCCTGTCATACTACGTTTCATTTTCCACTACTGTCAGCCCTTTGTGATGACTCTGGCCTCCCAACACTGTATTTATGTGGCTTTGGGACTCAATATGTGTGTGTGTGTGTGTGTGTATGCTGTATACAGTATGTGAATGAGGAAAGATTGTGTTATGATCAAAGAGAAAACACATAAAAAGATACATCACAAGCACTTTCATTCGCTCCCCGTTTTTCTATGTCAAACACGAGTTTTAGCCATTTAATGACCTAATGGGAACCTAGGCGACTGATTTTCCACAAAGACAAAAAAAAAAAAAAAAAAAACAAGGGACAAACTTGATGCTGACGATGATGGAGGCTGCGTACGGGAAGAAGAGTAGAGCGAGCGCAGGGGCAGATGAAGAGCTGTAGGTCTGACTGTCATAACCCTGTGTGGGAGGACTCCTGTGGTGTTTTTATGAAGTGTGGGTGAGAAAGCAAGTGCTCTGCGTGGAGTCAGAAAGGAGGGGGGGGGGGGGGTGAGGAGGGCGAAGAGAGACAGAGAGAGAAGCGAAAGTTCTGTCTATTTGTTCAACGGCTGCTGAGGCAGCACCATGACTGCCACGCCACTGAGATGAAAGAGCTGCTGTTCCACTCCGGGGGGGTCGGGTATCAAATCTCCCGTACAGGTTTCGGTAGTGGACTGAAATCTGTCCCGAGTATGAACGCCTGGTCGAATTGCTTATTCTTTAATCAGATAGTTCCCATTTTAAATGATAATTTTACCAATTTTATGCTGTATTTTCAGGCAAATAGGTCTTTAGACGATAGTTAAAATTTGACTTTGGCTTCTTTTCTTAAATGCATAAATATAAAATCTGCCAACGATTAAATGAATCGCCAACTATTTTGATAATTGATAATGATTGGGGGGAATAAATGACTTGAGCCTCTCTTCTATGCTAGTCAACTGACCTTTGGGTTGTGGACATTGCAGCTTTTTTACAGACCAAACGACGATAATCATCAGATTAATCCATAATGAAAATAACGGTTAGTTGCAGCCCTACTTCACTGTTGTTATTACTTCTGCAGTTCAAAGTGCATCACTGCAGAGATTTACAGAATGTGAGACTGAATTTCAGTGCAAATATGTATCGGCTTCAGTATGAAGAGGGTGTGTGTGTGTGTGTGTGTGTGTGTGTGTGTGTGTGTCAGGCCTGGCAGTGTAAACACAGCAGTGCTCTGAGCTCTGCCTCTGGCTGTGAACACCAGACTTGCTGGGTAATGTGCTGAGTGAGCACTTGGTGTCCAAGCTCGCTCTAATCCACAGATTGTCTCTTTGGCCAGCTGACCCCCCCCCCCCCCCATCCCCCCACCCCAACACACACACACACACACACACACACACACACACACACACACAACTCCACACCATGCCCACTTTAACCCCCAAACAGGGCCTCCAACAGAGACACACGGGGGTCAGAGCTTCCACCGGGCCCAGAGTTCAGCGCTCCTTCCTGGAAAGAGTTTGTTTTCTAAGTTATTTGTAAATGGATTATGCAACGTCGATTCTTTGAAATACAAAGATCGATCTTTAAATTTGTACAATTTCTCAAAGCGATTCAAGTAAAACCACACGATTCACTATGTACGGGTCCCTAGAGACGTCTCTACTTCAGTGCTGAGACTATTAGTAGATGAATCACTTAATTGACTAACAGGAAACTAATTGACAAGTTTATGTCACTGGTTCTCATCGCAGCCCTGTTTATTTCCAGCTGCTCTGCCCACACCTGACTGGATAAGATACTGTAGAGGTTTTCAGTCAATCAAGAGTCAACGCCTCCACGCTCTTGATTGGTTGAATGATCAGGATCCAGTGGGTTCAGTAATTGATCAGGAGAAAGTGCCAAACATTCTCTGGTCCCTCTTTGTTAAATGTGAGATTTCTGGAGTTTTCTCTCTTCTGAATATATTTGAGTTTAACACTGTTGGTTTGACAAAATAAGCAGTCTGAACATTGGATTTTGGGAACTTTTGGGAACTTGCCAATTAAAACAACAATCAACAGATTAATCAGTAGTAAAAAAGGGTGTTAGCTGCTGTGCTACTCTAGTTCATGGAAAGTTAAAAAAGCTGAACTACTGCGGAAGGTTTTTTTGGTCAAACACTGTAAACAAAATCGATCAAACAGTTTTTTATTTTACTGATATGTCCCTGATTGAATCTTCAAGAATAAAACCAAATAAAAGTACAGAGCTCATTATTAATTCATCACCGTTGAAACTGAGCGTCAAAAAGTGAAAAAGAAAAGACTTAAATCCCACATCGACAACATGGGATTGAAACTTCAAAAATGTCCAATAAACGCAAACTAAGTGACCCGTCCCCACTGAAATCATCTATTGTTCTGTGGAGGCAAATCAAAACCATGTTTCCTGGGTTGTAAAAGTGATGGACCTCCCTCAGCTGAAATGAAAGTAGCTGAACCAATGGGAACGTCAACATCGCTGTGCTTGAACCAGAGTCCAGGTAGAATAAAAAAGAAAAAAACAAAAATAGCAGTGCAGTCAAACAGAGGGAGGAGCAGGGGAGAGTGAATTTGTTGTCCGCTTGAGTCTGAAATCTCTGTGGGACCATTTGACTATTTGCAGCAGGACGTCTCTACAGCACGCATTGGTCTGCTGGTGAATGTTTTTTTTTTTGCTCTGTTCTGTGTGTGTGTGTGTGTGTGTGTGTGTGTAACTAGTGTTTGGATCGGGTCCAACGCAGCGCAGTCGGTCTGTAAAGTGCTACACGAGCCGCTCGGCTGGGCCAAAACTTTCAGACCGGACCCTCCCTGCAACGGAAACCGCTCCCCCCAGAGATCACTCCCTCTCTCTCTCTCTCTCTCTCTCTCTCTCTCTCTCTGTGGGATTTATCGATCACCTGCTCTGGGGGCTGAAGTAGTGAAATCCATCTGACGTGCAAATCAAAGTCAGACTGAGGAGACCTACAGCACGGGAGAAAGTACAGCTTTCCTCCCTAACAGCATGACTTCAATATGCATTTTTGAGGAGCTGGTTTTACGGCACTTCCTGTCAGTTTGAGCTGTATAATTCTGGTAAATTCCTACAAATTAAAATTATTAGTTAGAGATGTTCAGTACACGAACAAACAAATCTTTAACACAGATTCCTCAGGCTGAAATGAGTATACTAAGATATTATATTAGAGATTCTTTACTGGGGAAAATAATCACAGGTATTTAACTGTCTGATCAGCTGTGATACATAAAAAGGCACTTTTAATTTGAAGCCTTATGAACATGCAATGAACTAAAAGAAATGATTGAAAGTCATGAAGCTGAGAGGTGAAAAAAGACACCTTTTCCAAGTCGTCATCACCAAATCAGACATAAAAATCCCACTTATTTACTCTTAATTACGCTCTTCCACAGATATCAGCACGTCTAAATCGCAAATCCAGTGATTCTATCATCTGTGCAAACATCTGTCTGAGCTTTGCCAGACTCCAAAAAAAACCAGGACGCTCCAGTTTTTGAACACGAGCGACTACAGTATTCGCGAACAGGCCCCATGGCAGCGCCGTATGCCAGATCGGTATTAGCGGCTCCGTTTAGACCGTGTGTCTGTGAATGTGAACTCGCAGCGAAGGGATAAGTGTAATAAGAGGAGATTATTCCATGCGGGGCGAGCTGTAACTCACTTTATGGGCTTTGAATGGATGAGGAGAGCAGGCGCTGAGGTCCAGCTCTGTAATATCCAGTTATAAACCGACACAGCATGAAGGACTTCACTCCGGTGCTCTAACCTCCTTCATGTTGGCACCAGACGGCTCTATGATGTTAACATTTGGGATTCGGGGCAAAAAAAAAAAAAAAAACGGGCTTGTAAAATTTCAGATCTTCGATTGAGAGTTTTCCAGTTTCGAGTATATTGACCTCTCTGTTTTCTAAATCAGTCCGACAGTCAGCGGTTAAAATGAGCTGCTAACTACCGAGACGGCTCCAAAATGTGCACACACACATCTGTAAGGAGACGCTCACACCTGTACAGATGTGCACGATAGTGTCTGATAGTCAAAGGCTGCGAGGCGTTCTCATTTTCAAGCAGCCTCGTCGAGAAATTGGAAGTAGGGCTGGACCCGTACTAGATTTTGGAAGCCAATACTAATATTGACACAAAAAAAAAAAGATGATCTAATAACAATATATCGCCTGATGTTTTTAAACACAGAACATGAAATGATCTGTGAAAGGATTCAAACAGATTCATACGGAGATATTTCATAGTTGTCGAGACGCCAGACGCATTAAAAATTTGAGTCCCGATACGTTTTTTTTTTTTCTTTTTTTTTTTATTTTAAATGTCAACTATGAAAGAAAAGAAAAAGAACATTGTTCAGCTTTCTAGCAATAAACTTCACTGGGAAATAAAACTTGAATCGTGTCGAATGTATCTTTACAACTGCAACCTATAAAACAACTATGTGTCATCTTGTTTTGCTTATCTACCGACATTTACACTAATGAGTCAAACTGGCCGTTCATTTCAACCCCAAAATATCCAACGAACATGTAAGGTATCGTGATAAGTTGATGACAAGTTTGTGTCTGTACACAATCATATTTGCAGATATCAAAGCTTTTATTCTCATTAAGAAAAGTTATTTTACTGATATTCTTGTGAAAACAGCTCCAATGGGTTTCTATAGTTGTGCTGAATTACACTGCTGTCAATCACCTGACACCTGCAGGAAGAAACAAAAGTCTCCACCAAGACATAATCCCTTCAAAACATGTTATCTAACAAATATCACTGTCATATTCTTCTTTTTTTGGGGGCATCTTTATTAGCTGTGTGTGTGTGTCAGGGGGAATGTACGCTGAATGGAAAAGTCCTATTAATGAGGGAAGTTTGTGAATAAATGTCATCAAATGTCATTTAAATTTCAGATTAATGTTGTAACCCCTTAACTAACATGAACACATGAACGTCCTGAAGTAATGAAACCTCATAAGTCGCGCACACACCCCCCGATCCCCGCAGGACAACAAAACCCCGGAGCATTCCAGAGGAGGTGGGAGTGGAGAGTTTTCAGGGTGGTAGGGGTGGAGGGATGTTAAATTGGTGACTTGGAAGGCAAAGCCTTTCCAGAACTGAAGCGGACAACCTGTGGTTGGGGTTGAATTCTTTCCCTCTCTGGCTCCTTTTAGAAAAAAAGAGGAGAAAACGGCAAACACAGACCCCTCCATTCAGAGTAATTTATCCCTATGGCCGGGCCTTCTTTACCGGCTGCAATAGCCCCCTTCCGGGGCTGCCCAGCAGGATGCCTGCGAGTGGCGTGTGAAACTCTCCTGTCTCCTTCAGCTCAAAAGGGAAGGATGAACAATGGCCCTCGCCAGGCGCTGGCTCTGAACAATCCCTCTCTCTCTCTCTCTCTCTCTCTCTCTCTGCTTCGCTCTCTGCCTTACTTTCTCCCGTCTCTAAAAGCAACCGCAAGCTATTCCCGCAAAAACCCCACGTTTCTTTATCCGTCCAATATCATCCATCAGCGGCCGTTCCCTTCGACATAAACTGTTTTCTCTCATCCGTTCCTCTGTGCTTCCCCCCCCCCTTTCTCTCTTACCTCAAACTCTTCACTTCCCATCCGTTTCTCTTTGCTTCTCATTTTCCTTCTCGGTAAGACAAACACTCTGAATCGAGGAAAAGGGGAGCACGGAGTACACCGCATTCTTCTGGGTTCTCAGGACCCCATTTGACCCTCCTATTGCCCCCCATCATCAAAACGTGGGTGACTCAACCCCTCCATCACCGTGTCTCACCCCGACCATCTTTACATCATTCAAAAAAGCCCTGCTGGATCTTTACTGCCTTAAAAGAGGCTTGGACCAGACTCAGAGAGCTGGTGAACAAAGCAATTATTGGTCTGATTAATAGCATATTTGTCAGGGACGGAATTACAACTGAGTTTGATTTACCGTACCCCGTGTGAGATTTCCACAACACATGGAACGCAACAGTGAAAACAATGAAAATGAGTGTGGACAGGGAGACAGCTTTGTGCCATTACAATAACCTCTATAGTATGTCTCTTCCCCCCCGAGCGGAGGATGTTAGAAAGCTGGGCCGGGCTTCAGCTGGAACATGTGGCTCATCGGTTCGCATGGTGACTCTCTCCAACCGGTCCAGGCTGAGAAACAGGCTGAAGTACATGTCAGTCTGATCAATCGATAACAAAAAAAAAACAGTTTCTTCACTCCTCTGTGGGAGTCTGCAGTTTCCCCACAGAGGGAGCCTCAGCAACAATCTGCACAGCTCTTGCGGGAAGCTGTCCCCCCCCCCCCCCACCCAGCACTCAACCATTCACCAGCGGCTCCTACAGAGCTATTGAGCATTCACCAGGCACCTCCACATCCCCGACAAGCGCGACAAAAAGCATTTTAAAGCAACACTCCCCGCAGTTCCCACACTATTTCACCTGTCAAACGCTTTACAAAACAGTCGAGGAAGGCCAAACGCTCCTCAGGGGCGCCGCAGCACACCTCTTGCCAGCCTCGGCCCCGCTAAAGATGTTGTTATTCCTCTTGAAGAAAGAATACGCTATAAATCTTTTCCCACCTACAACTATTCTGAGCCGCGAGGCCCAGACGGGACCCTTACACCTTGACGGGCATCGCCTAAAAGAAGAGCGAAGAAACCTGAAGAAAGCAGGTTTCCTCTCGGAGCCAGACTCCCCAGAATGAGAGGATGAGTCATCTGGGAATGATGCTCGGGGAAATCGATACGGACCAATTGTCTGTTTGAGGAAGGAGACAACAGAGAAGGCAGAGAAAGGGCAGAGTCGGAGATCTGCGGTGCTGTAGGAAATTAGAGGCGTCTGCGGAGTCAGAACCTTGTCTGCCTGATTGATCATTTGAGTAAACTAGAAAGATGTCGGGGTCCTGCGTGGCTTCATGGAGGTCTGACAGAGAGAGTGAGAGGCTACAGCTCGGGTCAATCATTTACTCAAGTCTTCATTTTGAATTTAGAGGAACATACAGCATCAGTCAAAAGATTGGACGCACTTTGGTAGATCTGCAGACTAGAGATGTGATGATGCAGTCAGTTCAAACTGCTATTCTTAATTGAGTTGAGATGAAACTGACTTCCTTTTGGGAGTCACACCTGATTAGAGATGGGAACTGATAAGATTTTATAGATAGATAGATAGAGTACTGTACTGCACTGCAGCGTGGTGAGCCAGCGGCCTGTCAGCTAGCCCGTTAGCTCTGTATGCTAACAGCTGGCGGTCCGCTGCTTCAAACCAGCCCGGCCCTGTCACAGTCCAGGATCAACACCGGGTCTTCTTGAGTGTTTTTTATGTGCTTTTATGTGCTGTCTTGGTCTTATCGCCATGACTCCTTCTTGTTGGAAGTTTCCAGCAGCATGAGTTTCAACTGTCAGAAAAACATGCTGGCGTTGGGAAAAGGAATCGATAAACTCAGAGGCCGATGGATCGGACAATTTGGAACTGGTTCTCGATCCCTCTCCCTACACCTGATTAGATTTTGTTCATATTTAGATACATTTTTCAGCTACACGAGAATCAATAGATATCAAATGTATGTATGTAATTAAACTCTGAGAAAAGAAGGTACTGAGTTGTAACCCCCGGCCTCTGGGATTTGACAAGAAGGTAACAAAAGGTGCGATATTGCACCTTATTTAATGACGGGCTCGGAGCTCCTTCCTGTTTGAATTGGGAGACAACCGCTCAGTAAATTTGCAGCTCTCCAACTCGTTTCAAGAGGCGAAGCAAACTCCCACTAAACATACTTTTTCAATTTTCCGCTGTGTGTGTGTGTGTGTGTGTGTGTGTGTGTGTGTGTAGGATGGAGAGGTACAGCTTCACTCAGGCTAATTATAGGCCATCACTAACTGGTTTTGTTGCCATGGCGCACATAATCCTTTATCTGCTTATGAGGGATGACAAAATATACTGGCTGGGAGTACGTTTGCTGCGTAAAAAGACTGAAAATTCTGCAAAAATACACAAACATACTTTAAAAAATACACGGTTTTGGGGGGTTATGCAACTCTGAAACAATCACTTGTCCCTCCGAATGCTCACTGCTGAAGCGTCGTACTGCAGGTTGACTCCTGGAGAGAAGACAGAAAGCTTTTCACACGTCTGCAAGTAGAAATGACAGCAGAGCCCACTCGGCTGCCCTAATAAACTGCCTGTTTAAATAGTCTGCGGGAGCTTAACGCGCAGCAGCCTTCAGATCACGTCGGACTTAAGATGCAGTTATGTATCCCCCGTGGCTGCAAAATAATTACACTCCAGTGTTATGACAACTGTTTAATGGATCATCGACAGCTATAAAAAGGTGCAACCGCAAACGCTCATCAAAGTTTCATTTGGAGATGCTGCCATCATCAAATCACAACGTAATCCTGTTCTTCCGAGTTAAACCCCCCCCCCCCCCCCCCCCCCCCCCCCAAACCTTGATCAACAATAAAAAACAATCTGTGGGGTTTTTCAGTCCCAAGCCATTATGTGTTGTTTAATATCTGCCTGGGAAGAGGGGACTGCTATCCCATTATAGACCTTCATAAAGGGAAATTCAGGATGTAACTCGATGAACGCTAATTTGGCCCGAGGCATTTCGGGATATGAAGACATCAATCTTTGAGTGCATCCCCCCACCACCACCACCCTCCCTCCCCCCCTCCCTCCCTCCACCGTCAGCTTGTGACAGCAGCAGATCAAGACGTCACCCGAAACAGCACCGGTGTAATGAAGGGAGGGAAAGAGTGAGAAAGAGAGAGAGAGAGAGAGAGGAGATGTATAAAAAAGATATTGAAGGATAATTCTAGTTTATTACAGCTTGGGGTTTTGTTTTCATAGATTTGGCCATCACTTCTGTTGGTAATAATAACGCTTGTTCTCACCGAGTTAATTGCTGAGATCCTGGAACACTTAAAATAGGTCACGTTAAAAAAAAAAGACTTATTTGGAGGAGAAAACAGAAGGGAACCATAACATCTTTACCCAACCTGTCTGTTGTTAACACCAATCAGAGTTTACAGATAAACTACATGGATCAACTTTCAATTTTTCTGTGAAATGAGAGATTATTACAAACATTTCCAATCGTCTGACTGTCTCTATGCTCACAGATCTCAGCAGTTACTTTGGCAAGTACGTAGTTATCATAATAAAGGATGTCCAAAACTATGAAATGTTATAATGAACTGAAATTATCGTCTAATTTGCTCTCTTGTCCGTAAATTGGCTGCAGGGTCCCGGCCAGGAAAATGGTCAGCTTTACCGAATAATGTATATGAAGCTTAATGTTATTTCATAGAAGCATAATCATTTTTTTTCCAAGTTACAAGTAACACAAGTGATCACAAGTGACAACTCACAGCCCGACTTCATCCTGCAGAACAACAAATTTTCATTTCATATCCCAGGAGAAGTGACGGCCCCTGTTTTCTGTGATGTTGCTATGAATTTTGATTACATGAGGTTTTGTTGATAAGTTCTAGATCTAGAATATTCTAGAATGTTATATTACATCATAATAATAAGATAAGGACGGTGACATTTCTACTTCCTCAAACATCTTTAGTTATCCTGACATTTCTTCTTACATATTGGCAGACTAATATGTCCATACTGATACATCTGGAGTAAGTTAAAATCCGATTGTTCAGGCTCTAATTAGTTCTCAATTTGTAATAAATAAATCAAATGTTGTCCTGATTCCATGCAGTGATGCGATTTTCACACCGAAAAACATACATTTTCATACAAATGAGTCCAAAAGTTTCCAGCTGCACAGTCACATTCTGCCCTGTTTTCATTCAGAAGGGAAGATGAAGGTCGTTCTTCAGCGTATTATTGTTGACGACGCATCAACATTGTGAGCACGACGTGTCCGTCTTGCAGTCGTCGCATATTTCATTCAGATAAATTAGTTTCCGGCTCAGCCATAACAAACAGAGCCTGAGAGACCGTCTGCCTTCCAACCAACGGGGATGACAGCGTCATATTTTACTGTTAGGGGTTGGAGTGAATCTCTCTCCTGACACACACACACACATGCCTCAATTATCTGTTCTGCTCTGTCCTTCTCTGCACCTTCGTCTCGCTGTCCTAAATCTACAGATCCCTCCTTCTGTTCCTCTTTTTTTGTCCCCTCCTCATCCCTCCTTCTTCTTCTTTTTCCCTTCTCCTCTGTCGGCCTCCTGAAGATGACTGACAGGTCTTGCCTCGGCGAGCGTGGTTTTCAGTCGGATTTGATTAAAAGAGCGGACCTGTCCGCGCCACTTCGATATATACACACACACACACACACACACACACACACACACATACATATACACAAAGCATGCAGGCAGAGTGATATGGGCCAGACTGCTGGCTGTGGTCTGATCTGAGCGCTGGACCTGTTCAGGCCTGCCTGCTGGTTCAGATGCCTGCAGGCTGTTGGCTGACGACCAAGAACACACACACACACACACACACACACTCATAGACGGACGAACACACACAGCTTCCTCGTCGCCATCAGTCAGATGAACACGGCGTAGCATTCGTTCGGTAAATAAACTGTTATGATCGTGTATTATTGTTGGAGGACGCGGCGTGTAGGGCTGCGCCGTTAATAAAAACTGATAATCGTGGAGTAGACTGAAAAATATCCCGATTGAGGTCCTAAATTATGAGTCGTTGTCTAGTTTCAGAAGTTGCACTTTTTACAGATAGCGTCGCCTGTTCAAAAACTGTCCCAAATCCATCCATTAATTAAGAAACATGCTTTTTAATTCTACTTATAGAAACTTGAAAGCAACATTTAGACATGCTAAGTCTTTATCTACACATGCATCAACACACATACTCTATGTAGTCTTCAATATGAAGGACTGGACCAAGAGAAATTCTGTCTTTACAAAAGACTGCACATCAAAACACAATCACTGAGTGAAAATAACTTAAAAAGTCTGAAGCCTTTTCAGTGATTTGACAAAAACTCTCGACTGGGAATAATCAATAAGACCCAACAGTCAATCAATGCATCCGACTCCAGTAAAAACAAGCAGGGAAACGTTCAGCTGAGGTTCAAAATTCATTCTTAATCTTGGAAACAGCCGTTGAGAAAACAATCAAACCTTTCGATCATTACGCACGATGTTCATCTGGTCAATCAGAAGATGGTTTGTTATGATTGAAACCTCCAGAAAAACATCCTCAAAGCAGCAGCAGCAGTTTGGATTTTTACAGATTTCCAGCAAAAAAAAAGAGAAATTAGTCCTAACAGCTGATCTTTTACATACCAAACACTTCAGCAGGCACTGAAGTAAGACGTGATTAACGACGCCTACGTAAGACATCTATGATTAATCGGACGGGCCGAAGAGTAGATTCGATATAAAATACATCAAGGAAGGCGTGAAGAAAGGAACACAAGCCCCTCGTTCATACAGTTGACACATAGAAAGATCATTTACTATTCTCGCTTCTGTGGAGCTTCTCCCTCATTCTGCAGCGTCTGAGGATCTTTACTTTCACACGGAACAGATGTAACCCACTTTAGAGACAAAAAAAAGGAGAATAAGGAGGAAAAAAAAGAGGATAATCGCAGAGAGTTATAAACCACCATGCTTTACAAGAGAGGAGAAACATAATTGATGGAATATTCCCCACTTTGATTAAAAGACGGATCATCCCTTTACAGTTTTATTCTACTTTTTTGTAGAGCACAAGAGGTGAATGAAGTGGTGAATTGTGTGTGTGTGTTAGAGGGGGACGGGGGGAGAGGGGGGGGTTAGTAGGAAGCGGGCCTGTATGAGATCCAAAAAGGAAGCGTCTCATGACTCGTCGACGAGCGGAGAGATCAGATTTGTGCGGTGAAAGGAGTCACGGTGTAATTCACTGTATTTGGGGGGGAGAGGAGGATGGTGACGATGATGAAGGGGAGGAGAGGAGGACGGGCACGTAAACAAACCCGCTTTCTCTCTTTTTTTCAAAGCGGATGCCGTTTTTCCTCTCTGACGGAGGATTCTTCGGAGATATTTTAGTCGACGCGGCGAGGGACCGGCTTCAGCAGGATGCCAGCTTCAATGTTGTTTTTGTGACGGATTTTTTTTATTTATTTATTTATTTATTTATTTATTTTTCTTCCTTCTTGGAGACAGAACAACATCTGCCTCTCTACGTTCTGTGAGAAAACAAAGTGAGACTGAGACTTGGAGGAGTGATGTTTAATGAACAACCTGCTGATCCTCATCAGACCTGCTGGACGACGAGCTAACACCGCTCTCCTCCTCCTCCTCCTCCTCCTCCTCCTCCTCCTCCTCCTCTCTCTGCTATCAACAACATGATGACAAACAGAGCTCCTTTTGTGCAAAGTAAAAAAAAAAGAAAAAAAAAAAAAAAGACGATTACTGACCTCCAGACAGGCCGGGGGGATAAAACCTGTAATGATTAAAGGACCTTTTAGTAAATCATTGGCTGCTTTGCATGGAAGAAGCCTCTGAAGTGAATGACTGGAAGTGGAGGTGGAGGAACTAAAGAGGAGAAGTAGTGTGTGTGTGTGTGGGGGGGGGGGGGGACTATTTTTCTTTTTCAAGTGCAACAGCCAGTGAAATGAGATGTTCTTGAGGCTCATTAAGAGGAAAGGGGCTGAATTAATTTAAAATCCCCCTCCCCAACACGAAAAAACACACAAATATGCACACACACACACACACACACACACACACACACACACAGCTCTCATTAGCTGAACAAAACTGTCATGTTTGGTTGTTAAGCGAGAGACAGCCGGCCGTGTGATGCGCAGCGCATTTATTTCAGCTTAAAAAGATATGGATTTAGATACAGTCTTCCTCCTTCGTTTCGTCAGCCCGCCTGACATCACGCTCCTGCGCTTTTCATCCGATTAGGACGATCGGAGGTGCGAAGCGTCGCCCGCGATGAGATTTGGATTAGTACCAGCTGAGGATTCGGGTCGGGGGGAAATATATATATCGAGCTGTGAGCATAAAATAAGAATTACAGGAATGAGGTTTTAGTTTTGTTGTTGAAGCAAGGTAACCTCATCATGAGGTAACGAAATGAAACAAAACGCTTTTGAATCGCTGAGATCGGAGTCGGAATGAGCGGTCAAGAGATCGGGTTCACGAGGATGTGAAGTGTTTTTCCAAATGTTTTTTTTGGTAAAACAGTAAGTTTAACCAGTGAGTTAAAAAAAAAAAGTTCACAGACTTTTCCTTTAATATAAAAAGCAGGGGGTCTAGTTGGACTGTCTGGTTTGAATTTGTCCAGGGATTTCCATTGCTTCTCTACTGTTTAGTATCCAATAAAAGCAAAAAAATGACAAAAACGTGGCTTCAAAAAAAAACGAAGAAGCCGGGATGAGTCTGACCGAACACACACACACACACACACACGCTCTCTGTTCATTAACATACACACACATACACGGGGTGCTCAGGTGTTTAAGAGGTATACCAGTATAATCTGGTTGGGATACAGAACCCGTGGATTAAGTAAATGAAGCTGCGGCCTCGTTGTCCGTCTGCACACTTCACCGCTGAGCTGGGAGCAATTAGCCACTTACTGCACTTGTGGTGGGACGCACACACACGCACACACACACACACAAGAAGTGACCAGGAAACACATGTTCTCTCTCTCTCTCATATCTCATATTCACACACACACAATCTCTCGCTGTCCGACACACACACACACACACATACATACACCTCATGTCTATCCCATTACAGGAGCCCCCCAGGCCCAGCTTGCAGGCTGAAAAGCCCAATTTGTTTATTCCTGTGGGGATTATGGGGAGGGGGAGGAGGGGGAGGGGGTGAGGGGGGGTGAAATGCATCTAACAGAGCACAGGGGCCCCCCTCTCAAAGCTCTTTAATTACTGCTCCTCCTCGCCCCCCCCCCCCCCCAACACCCTCCAACAACACCACTGCCTCCCGGAACTCAACCACAATGAACTTGAGCTAGAGTTAACCGCATAGCCACTCTCAGGGTGTGTGTGTGTGTGTGTGTGTGTGTGTGTGTGTGTGTGTGTGTGTGTGGGAGTATGTGTGTGTGTGTGTGTGTGTGTGTGGGAGTATGTGTGTGTGTGTGTGTGTGTGTGTGTGATATAGACAGAGAGGGAGGAAGAAAGAGATCACTAGCCAAACTCCCATCCCCCATAATACTCCCTTCTTCCTCCTCCTCCTGTCCAGGCATTCCAACCTCACAGGAGGCCGATACGGAGCGGTGACTAAAACAACAGCGTCCCGTCTCATCATCACACACACACCTGTGTGAAGAGCAGCAAGAAGTCAGACAGGGATCATTCTACTGTTTAACTGTCGATCTTTTACTCTGATTAGTGGCCTGTAGGACCTTTGAGTGAAAGTTGCTCCTCAGTGTTTTAGATCTGCGCATAATTTAATGTATTAAAAATAGCTGATAATACTCAAAAAAAAGGTTTTTGTAGATATATATTCACTTTATTTTAATGGGACCATTAAACCAGCTGTACAATATACTGCACGGTAAGAAAAAAATGAAGAAATTGGCTCTCTGCTCATATATAAGCTGTATCTGAGGCCAGACTTTTTGGCCAGTTTAAATCCTCAAAATGAGTGCTTTTATTTGTGTTTCACAAACATTCAAGTCATCATGTGTGATCCAAATAATTAACTCTTTTTGCAGTATTTACGTAGGAACCTGCATCATAGGGCTTTATCCACTGATAGCTTGAGTCTGCACAGATGAAAACAGCTCTGTATTGTAAACATTGCTTTGGCATGTTGCATTCAAGGGTAATCAAGTGTAGTGCAGTTGTGTAGATCCACAGTGGGACCAGCTGAGTTCATATGGCCACATCCACCTCTCTACTGCTGGTTAACTCGAAGATGTAAAAGTTTTTCTTAAATAGGCTTCAGGGAAAAGCACAAAATCATAATAACTCAACCTCTGGAGTTCAAACATTTAAACATTAAACAGCTTTCATGGGACAAAAGCGACGGATGATGATTATGATGTCGGTGGCGGGGCTCGGTTCCATATTCCATTTATCTATTCCTGTAACTAGTTCCGCAGATTTCTCCACAATCCCCTGCGGTCCGGAGCTGCTCCCACAATGCCCAGTAGGGATGTGTGTGAGTGCCAAACAAAAAGCCCCTGAGGCCAGCCTGGACTGCAGTTAAAACATGTTAAAGACACACTGTACTTCACTCTCTCTCTCTCTCTTCCTTTCTTTCTTTCTTTCTGACTCAAAGCCCCCCCCTCCTAATCACCACCACCTTCTTCCTCTCACTTCATAAGAGAGATGGAGGAGAAAAGAGAAGGAGGAAGAAAAACAGCGGAGGCAGCAAGGCAGAGGGGCTCGGTGATTGATTAGAGGCAGAGAAGAGGAAAAAATGGTGGAGTCTCACATGAAACACGGTAGCAGCTAAAGATGACTCTATTCACACTCATTAAAAAGCACTTTCCGAAGGCTTCCTCCCGACACACACACACACATAAAGACTGACTCCTCGGCTCTTAAAGGCGCTCTATCAGGGTGAGAGAGGTAGAAAAAACAACAGAAGCTAAATCCAGCCGGCTTTACACTTGCAGGCAAACCCTTAATATAGATTTTGACTTTAAGTTTAGTATTTGGAGCCAGTACTAGAATATTACTGCAAATGACATGTCCCAGGATGCCCTCCAAAAACAAGACTCACCCCTTTCCAACTGACCTGTACCTCGAGGCGTCAAAACGAAGGCTTTAAACAAAGTGGTTGTTGCATCATCGACCAGCATCTGAAAGCTTGTTCCGACACACCTTTCTGATCTCGCGGTTTGTTGACAGTAATTTCTGTCACTTTCCAAAACCGACAATCTATCTAACGTATGCAGAATTTTAATACCCCCTAAAGCTTTCTCTTTTTTTGTTCTTTGGTAACACAGCTACATCTGTCACTTTCTGTGTGCACAACCCGGTGCAACAGCGTGAATGAGAGGGAAAGACTGGCCAAAAAGTACGTTGCCAGCCAAAACAGGTATAAAACTTTTGCCTTAAGACATAGTTAGACAACACTTTGTACAAAAAAACGACTTCGTTTCCAGCTTACACCAGCTTTTAATATTAAACAGACTGCCAAGAACCTCAAAGCCATATTTGAATTGGATCTATTTCAAAAAATCATGTCACAAATGACACCATTGTTTCTTATTTTAACGACTTATATTTCATCACCACATGTTTCAAGCACTTTTTATCCTTTATATGAGAGTTTTTTTGTACTTGATTGACTCTTGTTCAAGATTTGGTGTTAACTGTAGCGCAAAAGTGTTAACAAGATGAGCTATTTGATCAAATTTAGCTTTATAACAACTCTATCTGCAATGTGTTGCTGAACCCACATGTATGACTGATTGCGAAACCTCAAAACAATGGCGACCTCTTGTCCCCATCTACCCCTGGCAGGGCTCTGTGTCTGTGTTTGATGATGAAGGAATGAGAACAGGTGGGCCGGTGGCTCCAGACGCATGGACACGCATGTAATCGTCATGACAGAGGGGATTTGGACCCGGAGAGCGCGCACACAGCTTCTCATTCTAGGACATACGATACCTCCTGACATCATGCTGAACAGTTGTCTCTCTCTCCGTGCACGACATGTGCATGTGCATAAATATCTGGTTTCCTGTGTGTGATGCTTTATTTCCTAACCTTTAAATTGTTGGACTTTTTCGAGACTTTTCAAAAGATTTGCTCACCAGCGTCTGAAATTAACTTTTTGACTCACCCGCCGAGGCGACCGGTAGATGAAAAAATCCACCGCTCCTTCGCCTCAGACCGTCTCGAGGGTTCCTACACTTTGTAGCTGAGAAATAAACAGGACTCAAAATGGCTTAACTGGGAAGATAAATGCTACATACTTGTCTAACAACACTGTATTTTTTTTCTTGACCTTATCACACAGTCCCGGAGGGAAATATCAAGAGACTCATCTTCTTCTTTAACTGGCTAACTATAAGCTTCTCTCTATCCAGCTGAGAGTTCAGGCAACTTTAAGCACAGTTAACTGAGCTGCCAGTGATATTGTGTAATCCGGTTTGTTGTTAAACCTCAACTTCCCCTCACCTAATCCACTCCTAACGGCTTGCCTTGATAACCTATTTCATTCCTCTGTTCGCAGCCCCTCGGACTTTTCGCTCTTTCTGTTGGCTCGTCCCGCCTTCTCCTCCTCCGCATCCGTCGGACCTTTAACCTCGGCGTATTTGTTATTCTCTTCAGTCTTCGAGTTTCTCCTCTCTGACCCTTTCTCACTTATTCCTTCCTTCTTGCTCGGTCTCCCATCAAAGAGAAGAGACCCAGAGTTTTTACAGCACTCGTCCGATTTTCCTCGTCGTACAGACATGCCTCCGGCTACGAGACGTCCGATCCAGACGCCTGGATGGGAGACTATCTCTTTATTTGCCTCTTAAATTACAAGACAGACGATTGTTTAAGCAGAACTCGGCTCCGGCCAAGCCCTGCTATAAATCTGGGCTGATTTAGACTGCAAAGACAGCTTCCTGGACAGGACTGAGGCTGCAGGGATACACTGAGATTTGATGGGCTCGATGGTCTGGCGAGGATTTAGCTGAGAGTGGTGTCAGATAAGAAAAAGAAAGGAATGAGTGAGTCGGGAGTGTATCATTGATGAAGTCCATGCGGACGTAATGTATGTAAGGGATATTTGGTTACATTGTTCTATCTGGTTATATGTCTAATCCAGTGAGTTAAATATCAGAATTAAGAAAGAAAATGCATCATCACATTAATGCAAAAAAAATAAAAGAAAATGCCATAAAGCACCTACGTTGTCGACAGCTATATTGGTATATAAGTTGTAGGAAAAAAACACCCAAACTTAGTGTATATGTGTTTGAACAAGCTGCTAAAACTGTGTGTATTTATAAGCTCTATGTAGCAGGACAGGCATCATGGCATTTGCAGCTCTGGTCAACGTTCTGGGAGGAGCTTTGTGATCAATAGGCCTGCCAAGCAGCATTAGTCCTCCTGGCCCACAGGGCCCGTCTCCGGACACAAGAGCACAGGGACTTTAACTCTGATCTTATTTATGAGCGCACAAAGGGCAGCACAAGGGGTCTTTCGGTGGGGCCTGTTCAAACAGAAGGCTGATGCGGACGGGTCTTTGAGGGGGCCGGGCCGCATTGACTCTGGGGAAGAGAGAGAGGCTGACAGGTCAGTCTTAAAGCCTTAAAAAATGGGGCCAGGATCAGGGGGTACCGAGGGAGGGGAGAGCGAGGGAGCCTCAGCCTTCTCCCTCTGCTCCCAAGAGACGAGCAGGGGCTTATAGACAATGAGTCTGCGCTGTGGAGCTGCCGAGGGGTTGCCGAGAGAGTGAGTGCCGGCTAGGGGGGCCGAGTTAAGGCAGGGAGGCAGGCGGGTTGGGGGCGCAGGGGGCCTCCACCTTGTCCCAGCTGTCGCGCAGCCCCGCACAAGTATGCATCGTCCCTCTCCGACACTCTTCCTCGAGCCTCCGTCCCCACGGGCAGGGGGAAACGGTGCTAAATCAAGGAGCGATCCGGCCCCCTCTCCAGGCTGGCAGGGCAGGCGCTGATTTGGGGGGATGAAGGGCAAAGGATCAAAGCCCTCAGGAGAGGAACACAACAGTTCCATCCAGCTGGACGCTTCCCTCCTGTCACCTCAGTGAGGGGGGGGGGTAGCTGACCAGGAGGCCGTTTTTGAGAGGGGGGGGGGGGGGGGTTCAGTATCATAAACCGCAAAACAGCAGGGTACTCGGATCTATAGCGTGTGTGTGTATGTGTGTTTATGTGGGAGGGGGTTTGGCTAAAGTCAGATGTGACACTGTGCGAGCCAAAGCACAGATCTGTCACGGCTGTCATTGTTGCTTAGCAATGAGGCGAATAGAAGGAGAGAGAGTGAAGAAAGAAGTGAGCAGGAGAAAAAAAAAAAAAAGCTAGAAACAGTGGGAAGAGAGCAGAGGATAGTTAGAGGAGAGAAAACCATGAAAGATCAGTAAAGAACAGAAGCGGAGAGCAAGAAAAGAGAGCCGGTTCCACGTGTTCCCTCATCTCTACATGCAAACAAACCCGCGTTCATGTGTCTTCATGCACGTGCAGCGCACATCCACGCATGTGTTTTTGTGTGTAAGCTGACCATCATGATGGGTTTTTTCGATTTTATCAAGCGACATAAAAAAGCTGCTTGGTCATCCGATTTATGGCTGCCTCAACCCAACCGTGACCTCTCAACCCCACGTCCACTGACCTGGAAGTTACGTCCATTCGCGGCAGCCATTTCCTGACTCTATAAAAGGAGGCGGCGGAACTGAAGGAGACTGAGGGTGAAAATGGAGGGGCAGAATCATTAACTACCAGCACAATGACCACAACTGTGTCCGAGTCCGGCCCAGCATTTTGAAGAGGTCAAACTCTAAAGATCTGAGTGCCCTGCAGCCGGCAGCACACTGAGTCTTCACAGCTAAGGGAGAAAAACAGGCCTCTGACAGGACTACAGGCGGAGGCGAAGAAAGTCTATAAACAGCTGGCCGTGCTCACAAACAACAAAGGGGGAAGCTGCCAGGGGCGCTCTTTGGTTTTCCAACAAGTTAAAAAACGGAGCCAAATTGGACCAGGCGCTGCTGTGAAAAGTATGTATGATAATTCTGGTATATCAGATGTCCGAATTTAAACAAATAGGAAAAACAGAACACGCTGGACGCATGTCAAGGTCTTGATCCTCAGCTACCATCAACAGAATGTTTCTCCACCCCCCCCCCCCCCCCCCCGCCCTCCGCTCGCTGTGCCTCAGCTATCAGTCTTCACAGCTCCACGGCTCGGCATCCAGCCTCAGGGCCCATGAGTTAAGGCCAGACTAGAGACGGAGGCTCTTGTCTGGGCATGACAGACCGGCGTGCTGGTCCTGGCTTGGAGCAATCTAGAACTTGACGTCCGTCTGAGCGGCAATCTTCGGCACAGTCAAGGTTACATTAAGGACTAGATAGCCAGACTCCACAGAGGAAAGGAGAGTCTGGCAAACTTCCAGTTCTCTTCCTTCCAGTGCCAACCGCTCCTAAAACCTGAGCCACATTCTATCTAAAGTCCGGCATGGCAGATAACATTCATACTATGCTATCCCAATGTCCCTACAAGGGTTATACACAAAGGACGGCTGTTTAGCAATAGTTCAGATAAGCAGAGTCAACAGTGTGATACGGAGATGGGTGTGTGTGATGGATAAGGAAGCAATGAAGTGCCTGGGTGGGAGATATGGGGAGAGAGACACAGAGTGAGTTTAGATTCACGGGTGAGACATTACTCTTCCCTTTTCCTTTACCTTTCGTTTTTTTTTCTCATTCCTCTTGGAGTTTGATGTCCCATCATCTCTCCGCAGCCGCCACTACTTGACTCAGCCATCACTGAGCTGCAGCCATAAAGCTGTATTTAGTCTTGTGAGGTAGAGGGTGACGGCGGTACGGCAAAAAACGCCAGTCCTCCCATTCATTTGATTGTGGGTAGTGCATTTAGGCTGCAGGGAGAGAGTTAATCCAGAGTCAACTTTTGGAGAAACAAGCAACCCCAACGTCACCAATGCGCTGGCCAATCACAGATGGCAATCAGACCAATCAGAGCTGTAAAAACTCTGAGCAGGAGGAGGGGAGGACATTTCTCTTCATTTGATAACGTTAAAAGTAAAGTTAGGCTTTGCTGTCGACTTCCCGACTCATTTTAAAAAAGATGAGAGGAAAAAAAGGGTTAGGGTAAAGCGGTGGGCGGAGTGAGTGGTAGCGAGAAAGCCGGTGAATCAGATTAATAAAACATTATTTTCTGACTGTCTCACAGCGGTTACATTCTAGAGCACAAACACGCCCACACACACACATTGCCTGATTTGGTCTGAATACAGCCTCGGCCTTCAAAAGTTACACTGTGGGGTACGCCAGAGCCGATGTGCACCTCCTCAAAAACTGCACACCAACCAAGACTGTAAGATTTGTAATTGGTCAGCTTGACTACTTGTTTTAGAAGTGAATAGCGTTTGCATTTCTGAAACGTTTCTACAAATGGACAAAAAAATATGATCTTACTTTCTGGTCTCACACACTGCAGCCTCACGTATGAGACACTGGGAAGTTGCATCTCTCTCCTCCTCACTTAGAAATGGCAGATTCTTGAACCTTGCATCTAAGGCTCTATGCAAGACTTGTTGCACGTCCACATATCGCTGTTCGAGCTCCCTGGCTATAGTCTGTTTCATCTCTATTACTAAAGTGGAGTCCTTCCTCTGAGATACTGAAATACTCCACCAATTTAGCTTTAAGTGGTGCAATGACAAACACAGCAGGCTTATCTTCCTCACACATGATAGCCCAGTCTTCAAGCTGCAGTGATGTCACTTTCATTGCACATCATTTGCGCCTTTCTTTAGTTTTCTGTCCAGGAGTGAAGCACACACACTGCAGCTCGTTGCTCTAAAAACCACTCCAACATGTTTCACTCAAGTGCCGTCTTGACGGAGGCGGCTCCGGAGTACGCGGTAGCTCACGGAAACCATCGTCCTCGACAACACTGTAAAGGTGTCTTGTCTTTGCAAATGAAATATGAAATGGCAGCTGTGATACTCATCGCTCTTTAAGAGTTCAGTTTTTGCAGAAAAAAGTCGGTCAGCAGGCATCTGACACGTTGAGGCTAACGTTAGCGCTAACGCAGGGGGACAATGCCGTGTTTCTTTTTTTTAGGTGCCCGGCCAGGTTTATCATGTTTTTCCTGAGTATTTTATCTCAAAAAATTTTTTCTGTTGTCTTTTCTCTGGAATACAAAATATTTCCATACTGTTGATTTATTCCCGAGAGGGGAGTACATATCCTGGTCTTTTTCTTGGCTGCTTGCCATTATCTGCCTGGTGCTGGGGCCACTAGCGATGTTTTAAAAGGAGGTGCACTTGGACGGAAATGGTGACAAAGATGTGCCACGGGAATTTCAAAATAAAGGAGTAACGATAGGGATTGATGTTTTCACTTTGCATCGATGATACTGGATAACTGAATTGATACGTCGATCCAGATTGATGGATCGTTACATCCCTAGTCGGAACGTCTCTATGACAAGAAGCTCTCAGCAGACTTAATCAGTTACATGTTGACAATTCAGTTTCCTCTTTTGAAGCCCACACAGCGAGATATAGATGCGCACGTAGAGCCAAAAATGGTATGAGTATATTTAGCATCACATCCTTTTGATGTTCTCTCCCCCTCTCCTCCCTCTGCCTGTATCTCTCTCTCTCTCTCTCTCTCACTCTCTCTCTCCCTTTCTGGTGCTGTAGCTTTGCAGATAAGAAGTGTTTCTCTCTCTCCCAGAGGAATGGAAATATCTGTAAGGACATTGTACACGCAGTAAACAGGGCACAACACCATTAAGCCGTCCATGACTCAGCGCTGTCACAGAGATCCTGAGCTGCTGCTGCTATTCACTTTTAACAGGAGTAGAGCAATTTTCAGTACAAGCATGATCAATGAAGTAGTAGCTTTCATGTGAAAATAAGCCCACTCAACCTTCCCCCCAAAGAGAACAGTTTCAGCACTCCTCTTTGTTTTGTGGTGTTCTTGCTATTCCATGACGCCTTTCTGAAGCGTGGTCAGCCCATCTTCTGAAAAATGAATAGCTTAAAAGGTCAAACCAAGGCACTCGAAACACTAATGCATTGATGGAAGAAGCGTTGACGTGTGCGATGGCGTTGAAAACTGCAGCTTCTCTACAATTCGTATCCTTTCTCTATCTATTCTCAACCTTCACGTATGAATCTTCTCTAACCCAATTGAGGGCTTTTCAAAATAAAGACCTAATGAATGAAATAATGACCTTCTGAACTATTTAGTCAGGTTCTCCACTACATTTCAACAGACCAGAAAGCAACACAGCGGAGATGCTTGTTGTCTTTTGAACGAGAGGGGTGGGATCATGATTTTTTTTCTTTACTGGAAACAAGTCAATGTCTCGCTCTTACTATGCTATCATTGCAATCACTACTAGTATTGTTCTCTTTGAGACACATAAAAAGCATTGCTGAATGCAACATGTTCAGGCCCCTTCTGTGAGACTTTTTCAAAAGTGCTTCAGGGAAATCGAGAAAAACCATAAACTTAAGTAGCGGATGAGGTAGATCGAGGAAAAGAATGGGTGCGCAGAAAGTCACAAATTACAACACTTTGTCAAAGAATAAGCGGTTGACCGTTGAGTTATATAACCGCGGCAGTGTATCAGAGGGAGGAATTAGAATTTTCATTTAACTCTTTCCAAGAACAAATGGGGAGACAGAAAAATAAGAAATACAGCTGTTTTTTTTTCCCTTTTTACTAGAAATACTGTCTTTTTTCACATTACCATAGTGTTTTTCCATGTTTTCCAACCTTCTGGGGCAGTTTCAATTCATTTAACTACAGCATGAAAAAAATCAACTTGCAGAGACTTGAAACATTCTGGAGTTACCTAATCCACCACAGTGACCAACATCTCTTCATTTATTTGCCAGCACTATATAATCACAGCGTGGTAATGCAATTATGAGCATGTATACAACTGGGAAGGACTTTACAGAATAATTTCTCAGATTTGTATACAGAAAGTAATAATTTTATTTTCTTCTTTGAAACTTGGGAGTTCATGTCCTTTGTGTGATGTTGCACATTTTAAGTGGATCTGAATGAATTAGGATAATTCAGAAGTGCATCATGTGTTTGTCTTGAGCTGTGTCAGCAGTGGTTGCGTCTGGGAGTGACTGGGGTTTTAGCTAGTCTGTCGCTGCAGTGAATAGTGGCTCTGTTGCAGAACGGCGAGCCCTGAGCTGTCTGACTGATCAGGAACACGAGGTCAGCACTTGATGTTCCCTGGACATTGTCTCAGCTTTATCTCCGAGCTTCCTGCCGTCATGTGACTCACCGCCGAGAGTGGCTCGGTGCTCTCTTCTGGGGCTGGCGTCTTTGTGGGGTCGCCGGTGTAAAAACTAATTATGTGAAGGAGGAAACTAGAGTTTACATTGTCATGTGACGTGCTATTGGGAATCTCTCGGATTTCTTTTTAGGGACTGCCATCCTTATGGGCCTCAGATGTAAAATTATAATTATGTGAATGGAAAAATACAGTCTATGCAGGCAAGCCAGACTCTTTTTTTTTTAAGGTGGTTTTCATTTCAGGCAAGGTGGTGCATTGGAATCCATTGTCAACAGACTGTTCTCTGCTTAAGGATCAAACTAGGATCTTATCATAGTCATTTGTGACAAACAAAAGATACACTTCTGGGTGGAGAATCAGTAGGAGTGTAGTTATCATGTGCCAAAATATCATAAGACCAGTCCAGGATATTTCAAATGCATATCAACTGAGAATCACTCCAAAAGCCACAGCTTATCTCATCATTCTTCAGGCTAAACACCCACCCTAATTCCAGCTGGTCCCATCTGACCACACCTTTATACTATGCGTTGGACTAACAGCTGCAAAGAAAGCTGATATCAAAGAATTAACTCCCTTTTACACTGGACCAGATGAAGGACATGACACACCCTAGTTGCTCAACAAAGAAACTTCTCCAGAAGGTGGATGACAGGTACATCATCCACCCGTTATCCTGACCGTCATCCCCTCCCTAAACCGAGGTCAGAGGCAGTTCAAGGGTAAGGGGAGCGTTTGTTTGCATTCCAGGACTGCTTCTATGCTGCTTAAGTGGTCAGACGGTCAGTGTTTGTGAGTCCTGGAGGCGCATAACCTCTGCGTCCTCCTCTGAAGGGCAACAGGTCATCTGATGCAAGGGCGGGGGGGGGAGGGTTAGCGTGGGGAAGGGGTGACGGTGTGGCGCTAGCGAACGAGCACGCTCCTCAACCAAGAATAGCTGTCCAAAAAACCCCTGAGGCAGGAGGAGGAGGAGGAGGAGGAGGAGGCTGACACCCTACACCTGAGTGAGACGGAGTAGAGGGTTTAAGGGTGGGGAGGGGGGGGCGTAATTACAGTAACTGGAGGGCAAGTGAGACACTGGAATGGCGGGTTGGGTTCTGATAGCTGATTCCATTTTGGATCTGGTTCCCAGTCGGTTAAAATTTGTTGAGCTTAAAGTCTTAACGAATCTTCAATCATTATGGTCTGGCCTCTTTCTCACTATCCAACAGTAATTAACACAACATCCAGGTAGCAATTTAGCTAATACACGTAATATAACTGGGAACATTTTAGTAATAAGGATTTATATGTCAGTCTTTTCAGTTTCACTTCTTAAACTTTTGTTTCTTTAAAGTGGTAAAAGCTAAACCTGATGGTGTTCTTAAAGATTCTGATTTTATATTGGAGTCAGATTTGATCAACTTCTATTAGCTGTAACGATTAGGCAGACACAAAAGCCACAAACACATCCTGCAAATCCCAACTTTGTTCTCCAGACAGTCTAAAAAACAACACCAACAGACTAACTTTTAATCAGTTTATCAGATAAGCAGAGGTAATAAAACCATATCACCCACACTAATCTAAATTAGTAGTAAGTGTATTACCAGATATTTACAGCACCTCTTAGTTCAATGACAGCAGAGCAGCCAACAGCGGGAAACAAAGCCTTGAATGTAGTGCAATGCTTGTTGGACTCGGGCACATGGAGTCTCCCAGGCCTCCCTCATAAATCAATGTTATCCGGCTGAAGGTGGGGAAGGAAGAGTGCCAACACTAAATCCAATTATAAAACGGGCTGGCACCGCTCAGCCATATACCGGTGTCTACCTGAACCCCCTGGAGTGACAGCAGAGCTGAGGCTTCCAGCTTCAGCTGTGGAAGCAGAGGAAGAAAATCAGCACAGAAAAGATGTGAATGTTTGGGAGTGCATGTATGTATGTGTTATAATCAACAGTGTTAGTTGAGTGGTTCCTGGTTGAAGTGTGTGTATATATTTTTGTGGCAAGCTGCCAGAGACACATATCTGAGCGGGAGCACTATGGGCGCCAGGCGCCAGCTGAACCTTTTTTATTTCGGCCCGCTGCTACGACCGCATGGCAACTTGACTGCACCCTGGCACCTGTCTCACATACATACACACGACCGCGACATGAAAGCACACATGACGGAGGGAAATGCATGTACTGTAGCGCTGACGAGACTCACATTTAAGCTGTGACACCTGTCAGGGATTTACCATGAACGAATGTGTAAGACGGAAGCACCTCTTATATCCTGAAGCCGAAAGCTGTGACCTTTCCTTCGCTGATCTAAAACTAAAACTCATCTCTCTCCTTGGACAGCGGTGGTGATGTACAGTTCGTCTTCAGAGGAATGAGCTCTGATTTACAGCGAGCAGACCATACATTCACTGAGCTGGTAAGAAAGCCCAGCCACTCCTGAGCCTCAGCATGACCCTAAATGCTGGTCTAAACATGGGACATAAAATTAATGCTTCAACATTGAGTGGGAGGGCATGCGGAAGAGTAAAAAAACCTTGAAATATGCTTTTAGAGCTTTGTGTGCCGTTCTCTTCAGCGAGCAAGAGCAGCATCCCTATTAAATGAGCAATTTTCCGAAGCGATGGTGTTTTATAAAAGCTGCTCTAAAGTGCGTCCCTGCCTCCCTGCTGTCTGCCAAGGTTACGGTTATCAATCGAGGCGGCTGTGGTTCAGGAGGTAGGTCGGCGGTTAGATTCCCGGCTCCTCCAGTCCACATGTTGAAGTATCCTTGGGCGAGATAACTCCTCCTGATGAACAGGCATGGCAGCTATCAGCCTATGAATGTGTGTGTGTGAATGGTTGAATGTGGCTTGCGGTGTAAAAGCGCTTTGAGTGGTTGAAAGCCTAGAAAGGTGCTATATAAATACAGTCCATTAACCATTTGCAGTCAACATCTAAATTAGCCTGCAGGAGGACAGGCAGTCAGAGAGGCCATTGACTGACATTGTCAGTGTTTGTAAGTGTGCTCTAACTGCTGGTTTATGTATAGCATACACAGGAGAGTGGTGTGTAAATCAAGCTCTGCAGGGCAGTCGGTATATATTGACCTTAGAACTTAGACTGAACCTTACAGAGGGCCACAGACCCCGGGTCACCCCTATCTGGCAATTACCAATGTTTACCAGAGTAAACAGGCTGATAAAAATCACGAGGCCGAATCCTCAGACAGCGACATATCTCATTAGGCTTGGACCTTATTTGCACCTGACAATATCATGAATGTTACATGCAAGTAATGTGTAAATCTGATGTTTGCAGCAGGCATTCAAATACCTCTTCAATATGCATTCTTTGCTCACCAAAACCTAAACTCTCACACACAAAATTCACTTACATCTTGCTTGCTATGAGTTAATTTTCTGGCAACCCTTGCTTCCTGTCCAATTTGCTTTTCCTGGTTGAATTCATAAATTTGATTGTATATTCACCTATAAATGCCTGTGCATGGTTTTTATTTGGATTATCAGACGTTCAGTGGATTTACACCACTTTAAAAACGTACAAGTTTTAAAACGCATAAGCAACTGAAAAGTCAGTTTTTCATTTCTAACTGTAGTAAACAGTTCGGTCCTCATGGAAATTAAGCTGCATATAAATGAAACTGAAGCCATCAGACTACCACGGACAGTGAAAGAGTGAAAATGAAACAGTTTGGACACTGACCAGAGGCTTTCAATAGCCCAGTCCAACCCCTCCGTCCCCCAGCATGCTGCTACAGCCTACAGGGCTGGGTCCAGGCCTGGCTCTGATTTAACGGTGCCCCAGATTTCCTCTCCCTCCCAGGCTAACACCTGGACAGGATCTGTAAGCAGCACCAGTCTGCCAGGGCCTGGACAAAAACATCCCTGCCTGCTCTATCCCCAATTGCCTCATAACGTAGGAAGCAAGCAACACACTCAGCATCTGCCACCAATGCAAATCTATAAGACAGCCTTTGGGCTGCCTGGCGCACTAGATTTCTGTCTTGGTCCAATCTGAGCATGAAGGGGGAAAACAGCATAAATACATTTTTGGCTGATTGTTGTTGATACCACAGTGCAGCGTTTGACATGTTCCATATGACTTCTAGAAGTTTAACTTCAACTCGGGTCAAACCTCTGCTACCAAACTATGCCTTCTCTCCTTTAATCAGACAAAAACACACACACACATACTTTACGGATTAGCTTTAGGAAAACCACCCGAGGCCCCAGCTTGTTACTGACCAGCCTGACGATGCAGGGGGTCTATCCTCAGCTCTCAAAAAAAAATAAAAAATAAAAAAAATTATCTCCATATGAGCTTGCGGTGTCTCTGCCATGTGTGACAGTGATAGAAAGTGGACACTCAAGGTCACATCAAAAAAAAAATCACAAAAAGAAGTGGAACAAGCCTCTGAGAGAAACCATTTTTGGGCCATGACTGTGATTTGGAGCGAGCTCTTAAATAAATGTGGGCTAAATGCGAACGAGGACGATGGACTTCGCCCAACATAGATGGATTCGTCTCTTGATGGCCGATACAATCGCTTAAGTAGGTGCTTCTCAGAATAGAAGCCCCGTAGATCAACCACCTAGCAGCAAAAGTGGAAAATCATGCTGACCCAATTAGCGCCGACTCTCAGCAGAATATCGTCGAGGCCCGTTTCAGTTCACTTCAGTCCAGACGGATGGTTCCCCTGGTTCTGGTGGAGAGTCTTGTTGTTGTTGTTGTTGTTGTTATTATTATCTTCCTCTAGTTTTAGCCTCAAGGCATAAAAGACTAATTCCGGCCCCTGAGAGTGGCTGCTACATGCACCCTCAGGCAAAGTCACAGTAACATTGTTTCACTCATTATTCATCCTCTTTTCCTTTCTTTTCCCTTTCCTTCCTTCCACTAACTCTACTGCTTCCTGATCATTTTTAAAAGACTTTTGAAAAATCCCATCACTTTTATGCTGGCATTCAACTATTAAACAAACACATTCAAAAGTAAGAGACACTGGGAGATTATATATTCTCAGTTTTGCAGAATTTTATCCTTCAGTTTAGTGAAGATTTGTTTTCTGGGTTTGATTTTTTACAGCATACTGTGCGTGCGATACTGTTTAGCATCTGACATATTTCCTTGAGCACAGCATTACAGTTACAACACACAGAGATATCATAATGGCAGAAATCCAAGATTTCTATCAACACAAAATCTAATCAATTAATCCTGCAATTATCTGTGCAACAAACAGGAAGTACAGCGTGTCTTTGAGGAGATTGAAAGTTCAAAAGACTCTCAGTCTTGCAGACATTACTTATGTTTACACTGACGTTTGAAATTGACCCTGGTTGTAATCACGGTCCTCCGTTTGAGACCGTTTGTGCATGTGATGATGACAGGGAAATCCAAGGTAAATCAGACATCCGAGTTCAAACTTGCAAATAAACAACACCAAACAATACAGCCATTGTTTGTGAGACAGGATTCCAGCGCTGCGAGACTGATGTGGTTGTCTGGCAAGAAGAGGACAGATACGTTTCACTCTGAGTGCAGCAACAGTGAGCGTGAGTGTTGTAAAGCACAAAGATTCTCACAGTTTTGCTATTGATTAATCTTACTATCTTTTTTTTTATTTAATCAATTTATGATTTAGCATATAAATAATTCCTGTCTTACCGATGTCTTAAAAGCATCAAGCAAAAGAAGTATTCAATTTAAACGTTCATATTTGAGAAGTGATCGATTGATTGTTGCAGCACCGGTCTACTCATTGAACTATTCTTTCACTCTTTTCATATTCTATTTATTTCCACGTCTCTGTTCTGTTTCCCAATTCAATGCACAGTAGTAAAAAAAAAATCACAATACTGTCTGCTCTTCTTATAATAAACTCTTGTCATAAAACAATCGTGGCCTCTTTTACGGCACCGGCTCCCGATCGCCGCGCCGTTAAACGGTCGACTCAGCCAGCCATGGGCCTTATCAGGGCACTGCTGAGCTCAGTTCTATTCTGAAGGTCCTGTTATGAAACACAAGAGTGGGAGTTGTAGTATTATACATAGCTGCCTGTGTAGGCCAACTCTTTAATCAGTCACTGTAATTGCCGGGATGGACTTTGAACCACAGACATATTTGTCTCCACTTTTCATCCATGGCTAAACAACTGAGGGGAGGGAGGCAGCAGAGTGCTAGAGGCCTGGCCGTGTACTGCTGCTGCTGCTGCTCCTGCTCCTGCTCCTGCCCCCCCCCCCCCCCGGCCCCCGCGAGCAGCCATGCATGGAGGAGCGACGGAGGGGTCACAAACAGAAGAAAGAGTTTTGGCTAAGGGTGGGACGGAGAAAGGAGAGAAAAAGGAATAGAGGGGGTGGAGCGGCTCAGAAAAGAGAAGAAGAAGAAGGGAGAGTAGAGGCGGTTGAACGGAGAGGACATGATGGTACACAAGTCCCCGGTGGCAGATTGAGTGCTTTGAGGAGCCCAAACAAGGCTGTCCTCTGAATACTAAGACCTTTCATAGAGGCAACACTGCTACAGAGACGCAAACTCCAAAGCCTCCTCCTTTGAGGCCCCTGCGATATATAGGGCTTTCAACCGCTTGTGCAAGAGTAGGTCTAATTGGAAGTCGAGGCGATACAAGGAGGGGGGGGTGGGGGGGGGTTAGGGAGGCGGGAGCGGAGTGGCTAAGGAGAAGAAGAGAGGCGAGGAGGGGTGCTTGATTTAAGAGGCCATTGTTTTAACAAGTACATTCTGCCTCCCCCTCCTTTCTCCTCATGGCCTCCCCTTCAGATGCCCACACTCCACAGAGTCAAAAGGCGGCGTTTAGCCCCTGTGAACGGCGAGGGGCTGGGCTTGTTTTGACACTTTGTCCTCCTTGGCTTCTGTGAAAAGGCCTCCGCTTCTATGGGCCACTCGAGTTCATTAGGGAGTGCAGCGCTTTCAGTCGCGTCCCCATTCCAGCTCCAGGCCTCAATGGGGCCTCCAAAGCCCCTTCACTTGTTTGTTTAATAAAGACCCTCACCACCTCCACAACTAGCACCTCAATTTCCCCTCATCACAGGCCTGGTTGAGTTAGTGCCTGCAGGGTAAGGGTCCATTGAAAGAAAATGGTAGAAGTAGAAAGAGTAGGGGAAAGAATGTAAAGGAGCTGGCAGGCATACGGTGGAGAATGATGTGGGAGTTAACTTATTTTTTTTCCCCCCCTCCTCAAGGAAGCGTTACACAGGTACAGTGTTTAACTGCATCGACAACTAGCTGCGAGGCAACCGCACTCTCTCAGGTCAAGCATTGTGTGTGTGTGTGTGTGTATGTTTGTGTCTGTGTCCAGAGTCAAGTTTCGGCTCTCACACTTTCAGGTGACATCACTGTGCGTCAGTATCGAGCGGACAAAAGTGAGAGATGTCACTTTAGAAGGGCAAAGGAGCTCTGAGATTATACGAGGCCCGGGGAAGTCTCAGCTGCCGCCGTGCGTACCCGAGCTACGCTCTGAGATAATTCCTGTGAGAAAGTAAAAGTCAGGTGATTGTACACCCCCCAGTTCTGTTAACTTACAGTGTTTAATTTTATGTATATTGTGTTGAATCTGTGTTGCTTCTTGTAGGTGTAGTGCTGAAAAGATCAACCGACATAAATCAATAGTTGAGTATATTTCTGCATCTATGTAATAAATACCAAAAGCTATTATCCATCCTCTCTTGTATCTTCACAGACATTGCAGCCTTTGAAGTTTGGTGTAACATTAAAAGCGAGTTTCTATGAATGTGTCAGAGATTTCTTTGGACGTGTTTTTAATTCCACAGGCGTTGCGGCGTGCCTCCTACTGGTTTCAATGGCTAGAAGGACATCAGATACTTAGCAGGTGCTTCCATGCATGTGTAGAGTCACTGGGAGGTGCGGGGAGGGAAAGGCGACACCGATACACCACATGTTCATACTGTAAGCGGCGTGATCGAGAAGTCACTCGAGTCTGCTCAGCTGTTTTTCCCTGCAGAGCCGAATGATACACCAACCTCGACTAAAAGTGAGCTTCGGTGGACACTAATGAACTTTTCTCAGTCCTCGGCGATCGACAGCTAATCAGGTTTCCTTCCTGGTTTAGCAATCAGTGTGATTCAGTTTCACAGTTCTGTATTCTGCTTGCGATATGAAAAGAGATGTTAATAAGCACCGTTCAAAGCTTTATCTGCGAGGTTATTCCATCACAAGAGCGAAACACCTCCAGATGAAGATGAAGAGAACACCTGCATATCATCTTTAGAGCCGCTGATAAGATCGGAGATGATCCAAGCTTGGTTTATTTCAAATATACTGCACTACATGCAGGTGAACTGAAAGATGGTTGTTTTGTTTTGGACTGATTTTACCAACAAAAGGAGTGGATTTGTTTATAATAAACAGGGTCCTTAGTAAAAAAAAAGGGAGGTGCTGCTGATTAAACTACAGATGAGCCGACAGTGAGTCCAACAAAGTTATTAAAACAGTAAACCTGCAGAAATATTTTAATATTTAAGCCATAAATTCCTAATTTTTACTTAACAAAAGCTGAAAATAATGACTTGTGTACACTACACAGCGAATGTAAGGCATCAACACAAAAGGAAGTTACTACAGCTGACTATAGATACATCAGGCCTTTAAATGATATCTACTTTCATATCTCCTGAAGTCACATGCCCGCACGTAATTGTATTTCCTGTCCATTCCGGGTCGTGAAGAGATCCTTTCTTAATGTGATTACAATGTAAGAGACGCGGACCGAAATTCAGTCTTTAGTTTGTGGAAAAAAAAAAAATAATGCATTTTAAAGTTCAGCTGAAGCTAAGCGGTGTGACTTAGTCGAATCGATTGGGTAACTTCCAAAGTTCCTGTGTTTTTAGTACAATTTTTCCTCTCTCTCTGTTCTGCAATCCATTCACCACAGCTCAGCGAGCGAACACTGTCCAGGGAAACAACAAAAAAAAGGGAATTATGCAATAAGGAGGACGCTTTGGAAGATATTCATTTGATATAACTAGGTCAGACAGACGAAGCCACATCTAAGCTTCGGTTGAACTTTAAGGATTATGAATTTTGTCTTCCGTCGCTTACGATTACAATCACGTGTCAGCATCTCACCGCAACCTGTATGGACAGAAGGAACAATTACAACCGATACCTCCTTTCAATATGGGAATGCCTTAAGACTTGAAAAATGTTAAGCTCCACTTTATGTTCATTACGTTGCTCACAGTGTGAACTAACATACATGATTTAACACTCGCCGCTATGTGTTGGTGAAAATGTGTGTGTTGAGGTAAGTGTGTGTGTGTGTGTGTGTGGGGTCTCAGTCCAATCATATCACACTCTAATCTTATCTGAAGCTTGAGATGGAAGCTGTGAGTGTGTGTGTGTGTGTGTGTGTGTGTGTGTTCATGAACATATGCCTAAGCAGGCCGTGTGTGCATGCTGGCATGTTGAGGGGAAATGAGGAGCCTCTTCATTCAGGCACCTTTTGGGAGGTGATCTCTGAGACAGCTGCAGGACCCCCATCTGCAGGACCCCCACTGGTGAACAGAGAGGGTGGGCAGCACAGTTAAAAGATGGTCGACCATGAGCTGCCTTTATGGTGCTGAGCGAGGGGGAGGGGCAGAGATATAATCAGTAAAAACAGAAAAAGAAGGAAAAACAACCCCGCTAGAGAAAAAAGGCAGCTATGTGGCAAAAACCTTAAAAAAAATATATATCTGGAAAAGATCTAGTGAAAAAGGACACAAATGGTCGTGTAGCTCTGAGCTGAGATTTTCCTCTGAGAAATCTGTCGGAGTATCAGATAATCACCTCCTGTAGACTTGAAAGGTGGTTCGGAAAAGGTTACTCCTGCAGCTGGAGTCGGCTTGGATTCGCGTCGGTTAACGGATTCCGTTGGTGACCCGGAGTCACGGCCAAAAAACAATTATAAAATCATGCCATCGCCTTCTCATAATGCAGAGGCTCCACCTAAAGTAAGCATATTTTGCAATATTTAAGTAAAGCAGCAATTATTTGGAACATATGGACCAACAGGAAGTTAATTAGTTATGCTGGAGGAGCGTTATGACGAGCTTAGTCGGATGTTTTAATACTTTTTTTTGCCATGATAATAACTGACTCGGAGCAGAACTTTTCAGAGTAACTTTTGAAGCTTACAGGCAGTGAGTATTTAATACTCAAAACACAGATTTTTCAAAGCCAAATACTAATGGAAAGGAAGAAAGAGTGTGTGTGTGTGTGTGTTCTCTGTAACCACAGTTTGTGAAATGAAGAAGAATCTCATTCTGGCACCAATTAACAGAAAGACAGAAAGAGTCTCGTCTCCCTGCTTCTTCCATGAGGCAGCATAGAGAACTTGCTGGGTTTTTGGTTTTTTTTTGTGAGCTGCCATGCGATGTAGTAGAAAGCATGTATCGGTCTATGACCTCGGTGTAGTGAATGAGGCCATGTCCAGTTAGTAAAGTAGCCTGTCTGTCTCTGTAGTTATTTATATCCTGAACTCTCACCCCATCTGTTTTCTGTCTACTGTCTACATAGAGGGGAGAGGACAAAGGCATAAACAGCTAACCATGAAAGCAGCTTTGGCAGATTGTTTTTTTTTTTTTTTAGGTTTTCAGAGAAATATATCTTTAAAAAAGGATAAAGTTGGAGTCTTTCATATTTTTCTTATTGCCAAGAAATCCCATTAAAAGACAAAAAAAACAGCAAAGTGCGAGTCCGTCTTGAATACTTTCCAATTTCCCTACCCTGTCTGTAGCACTCAGCTGCCCATTTGTTCCTACAGGAGAGACGTAAGTACATTAATAAAAAAGACTGGCTAAAACAGCTGGGTGCTGCAGTTTTTTTAGCAAACATTAGTCAAACAGGACAACATTGTGCACTGCTTGGGGACTATTTTCAGCCCCAGACTCTCCACATCACTGTAAACGAGGGCACGCCCTCAGCGATCTTCAAGATTGAATAAAGATTGAATGAATAAATGAATGAAAAAGATTAAAAACACATTTGGTGAGTATTTACAGCAGAACGAGTCACATACTTGGGTTCTGTATTTTCATGGGATTTATTGACGAAGAAAAAAAAAAAATATAGAACATCACCGCGTTTCCAACTTTTCAATCTTAACAAATCAAAAACATCCTGTAAAAATCTTGATCAGTAATGTCAAGACGTCACTACAGCTGTTGTCACCGGTTGTAAATCTTCCTCCACAGGGATGTCAATGATTAACTGCCGTCTATTCAAAAATAAAACTTTCAACTGGCCATTCATTTCCCGAGAGCGATTGGACACCCCCCTCCTGAAAAGTGACAATGGGATAACTGTCCTGCGCTGAAAAATTGTTCAGATGTTTCTGTCGCACAGTGACAAAAGTCATCTCTAAACCATATGTTTGTGCGTGTGGCCCACTGCGCAGTTTAACCCATTAGACACGCTGAAAAATATGGCTGCGTGAATTCCCCCCGTCGCCCCTCGGTGAAGACTGGAGCCATACAGACACTGGCATTAGACAAATGTCTTTCTTTTTGTCTGAGAAAAAGAGGATCCCAAGATGTCTTGGTTACTGAGACAACACAGGAAGAATAAGTGGCTTATTTTTAATGCATGGCTGAAACCACAGCCGGGGACGTAAAGAGGACTTGTAATGCAACAATCTGCCGAAGCCTCCATCATTTCACACTGATGTCTTCTTCCACGTTTACCAGAATTACATTAACATCCCGGCAGATGCTTTTTCCCCCAGAGTCGAATCGAGAGAGGAGCGAAGCCACTGAGGAATTAAGTTACTATGGATTTGTACAAGTGTGTGTCCTTCAAAATGTCTTTGTGTCCCCCCCCCACCCCCCCTCCCTCCTCCTGTGGTTGCGCTCAGACAGCGAGTCTCCAGCCCTGCTTATCTTTCTGTCCTCTACAGCAGACCCCCGCTGAGACAGAGAACCAGAGTTTATTACAGCCTCCAATAATCTGCAACCCCCAAGGAACTCAGATTCATACTACATGGCCTAAAAAAACCTACTAACGTCCCTTTCGATACCAAACCTCTACGGTGATGTGGCCTGAATTTCATATCGCAAAAGATTTAAATGACAGTACCAATATCACAGTACGCTACCAGCTCTACTGGTGATGTCATTTGACAAACGTGTACTCCGGGTGGCTGCTGTGTTACCTGAGCTTTCACACTCGGATTCTGAGAGACTCAACTGACAAAAAATGACAGGAATTTGTCCTGGACAATAGCTGGAATGAATGGCTGTTTTAAAATGCTGGTGTGACCCAGTCTTCATCCAATAAAACCAGTATAACACAATTAAAGCCTTGACAAAAATTTCTACCAGTGTGTAATTTCTGTTGTTACACCGCCACCCGTTTCTCTCTCTCTGCACCGAGAGGGCAGCCAGCGGTTGACTTTATTTGTTTGCTCGTGTGCTCTTTAAGCTGACATCTGTGACATATGTTAGCGCGGTCGACATAATTGAAACTGGCCCCGGGGCGGTGGCATCGTGTTCTGAAATCAGAAACGACCCCAAAGACGAGGGCCTCGGGGGTCCCCCTCGCACAGGAGGCCCGGCCTCGCAGGGAGGGAGGGAGGGAGAGAGAGAGAGAGAGAGAGAGCCAGGTGATTTATAGGAAGGTGGAGGAACATGAGGAGAAGAGAGGAGAGGAGTGGGGGGTGTGGGAGGGGGGGTAGGAGCTGAGGTCTGACATTTATCCATATGAGACTGTTTGAGAGGGGAGGGGGGGAATCAAGTAATCATAGGTTACCTCCACTGCTACCTTGGAGGTGCAATTCCATCCCTTCAGCAGAGACACACACAAAGCACAGTGGGGGTATCAGGTGGCCCACTCTGCCTTCCCCCCGGTGAAAGCAAAAGCCTGGCTGACACCAACCTAACCAGCTAGACCAGGGAGGGCACACACACACACACACACACACACACACACACACACACACATTCATTCAAGCTACAAAAAAAATCACATACACTCATCCAACACAGCAGCCCCAGTCTCACATCCCATTAATGAAAGCTTCACCCTTCTCCTCTTCCTCTGGCCGCTGAAGAGGTTCAGCCTCGACAAGAGAGAGTGTCACCGGAGTGGACGTTGAGCGCGGCGCGCCAAAACAATCAAACCCTGCCAGGAGTAAAGACAAAGGAGTCATCTTTCATAGACCTGAGCCGTGACCACATCCTCAAAAACAACCTTTTCCCCCCGTCGGAGAGAGAGAGAGAGAGAGGGAGTTTCGTCGCCTGCAGAGTGGAACCCGTACCAAAAACAACTTGTGGCGGGCAATAAATCTGTCTGTAGGTCTGAGTTATACGGAAATATCAAGATTGCAACACCATTAATACCAAAGCAATTACTCGGCAAACACTTAATCAAATGTGTTGTTGGAGCTATTTTGCGAGACAAAGTCATAAATTTACATTCTGATGCTCGCTGGGTACGCAAAAAAAAAAAAAACACGCCTGCAGGCTCTGTGAAAAAGGCCACTGGTGAGAGCGTGAGTCGGTCCGGAATGAGGAGGGCGATGTCTGAGGGGACTAATCAATCGGACAAGGGGGGGTTCGGGCGGGCAGGGGAGGGCACGGAGGCCGCTGACGACCTGGACCGCGGAGGAGGAGGGTAGCGGAGCGAACGCACCCAAACCCCTCCATCTCTACCCTCACCTCTCGCTGTCTTACATGATCTGCACGCTGGAAACTGATTGAAGCCATTTGTCAAGCAAAAAAATGCACCTGCTGCTTTCAGCTTCTCAAACGCTGCTTTTCTCTGTTTTATTGTCATTATAAACTTTGTACCTTTGGACTGTTAGCTGCACAAAAACAAGCAATTTGAAGATGCAGTCTTGGAATCTGGGAAACTGCAATGGAGATTTGTTGCAGCCCACATCTTTTCCTCGTATTATACCGTCATCATCCCCATCCTTTTCTTCTTCTTCTTCTCCTCCTTCTTTGTTTGGCTACAGCAGCTAAAACCAACCAATTGCACTCAAGCAAGGAGATTTTGGACGGATGCCCAGCTGTCAGATCCGTACAGCAGCACCGTCTCAGTTTAGTCATTTTTTTGCAGAAGCATCATCATGCAAGTTAGATATTTATATCCCACCCCCCCATTCAATTATAACTATATATATATATATATCCGTCAATGCTGCTTTATTGTAATGTGATTTGATATCTGATATGCAGTGGAACACAGCAGAGGCTCTGAGTCAGTCCAATCAATACTTGATCAGTAAATGAAGAGGGTCCAGGGGGGGGAAATGTAGGAGTGGGTGAGGGGTTGTCCTGTCCCAGAGCACATCATTAAACTGTATAACACACTCTCCAACACGCCATTAGTCCGACTCAGCCCATTACTACAAGGCCACTAGACTTAGCTGAGGAAGCATCTTGACCTCACACACATGTCGGAGACTGTCTCTCTCTCTCTCTCTCTCTCTCTCTCTCTAACACACACACACACACACACACAACAGGCGGAGTAATAAATCGCAGCCTTGGGTCATCCACCGTCAGCCGGGACAGACAGCTGGCCTTTGTGATGCCATTTATTGTACAAAGCTCACAAATTACATCCTTTACACTTTATTCATCTTTATGAATCTATAATGTACCGTAAATCTTCTAATACAAGAGGGCTGAAATGTCAGTGACCAACATATATATATATATATATATATATATATATCTCTTTGCCAGTATTTGTCTGCAATATGATTAAGGTTTTCCACTGGAATTCCATTTTTGCTTTGAACATTTTATTTAGTCAATTAATTACAAATAAGATATATTTATCTACGCTGGGTTTTTCATGTATCCTGGAGTTTCCCAACCACTGGATAGCTGTGGTATAAGACCCTGTCTTTAAGAGCCACTAGCCCTAAAATAATGTCATTAGTGCGAGTCTGACTGTCAGTGTCACATGAGGGTTTAACTGCTATTTCAGAGGCTTTTCCACCCTGACGAAAATAAAACTCTTGAGGGGGGAAAATGTTATATTTGGAATTCCTGGCATGAAAAAGCTCAAATTTTAAAAGATCCTGAATTGCAGATTGCAGAATGAAATACCATCTACCAGCAACTTCTGCCCCCAAAGAGGCTTTTCATAAGCAGCATCGGTATATCTATATGTTGTGTGCCACAATGGAAACACACACACAATGACTTGTTTAAGACGTGATACAGAACCCAGCAGACTTAATTGCTTTATGACAGAACAAGTCCATAATCAAACAAGCGCAACCCCAGATAAGACGAGGGGGGAGGCGGGACAAAACATTGATAACTACATCAGTAAGGATAAAAGTTCCAACTATAAATAGGATGTGGATCATCCGGGGAGGCTTTTGTTTTCAATTGGATATTGAATCTTATCTGGCTGACATTTCGGTGACAGCCTCCTGGTGACATTTACGACTCGTCACAATTACTGCAACCTCCTTTTGAGGTCTAACCAGCCAATTACAGATGTAATTTTTGTTATCCTGTCGGGTACATCTTTTCAAGTCATGTAAGGAGGCATGGCATGTGTGTGTGTGTGTGTGACTATGTGTGTACGAATGACGGTAAGCCCGGTGTGTGTGTTTGTGTGTGTGTGTTAAGAAATAGCTTCAGTAGGGTCCTTGCATTCCAGCGGCTGTTCTAACATGTTGTAAATACAAGGTGTTAGAGAAAACATAGGAAGGGGGTGGTGGAAATCACTCAGACCTATTACAAGAGCTGCTGGGGGTGGGAGGGAGAGTGGGGAGGGACACAGGATGTAGGTTATCACAGATAAACAACCCAGTTCACCTGCAATTAGAGCAGAGAGAGCAGCGTGCCCGATTTTCTTTTTCTCTTTTTTTTTTTTTTGAATGGAAAATAAGGGCTGCATCCTCTGACAGTGCCTGTCATGTGCAGGACGAATCTGTTGTTTTCAATCAGCGGATCACTTTCACAATAGAGGAAAGCAAAAAGTGAGCTTTTAAGCAACTGTACGCTGAACTTTGTATCTGCATATAATCCACTGACTGGGGCTGGACGATTCATCCAAATTTTGTAAAAATCGCAATATGGTGCAATATTTTTTAAAAGTGCAACGTGTGTCAAAATACCGTTTTAAATTAAATATTGTTGTGCTGCAGAGATACACATCATATTCTACAGACTTAAGAAAACATCTTTGTTTGGTACACATCCCTGCAAAAATCACACCATAATCATTTTTATATGTTTTTCAATGAAAATGAGAATAATGATATAAAAAAATATCATTCACTCTAATCATATCACAACTGCAGTATAGGTCAAAATAATCAAAATTTCATTCAGCTCTACCACCGAAGCACACAAAATCCATCCCAGCTTCACTTCACATCTTATATCTCATTCTCAGCCAGTGTTTTCCAATTGATGTAAGATTCAAGGTTTTATTCCCACATCAGCCAAAACTGATGAGAGTCTGGCTCAAAGAAGAACACAGACAGGACACCAGGACACCTCTCATACTGTAGTACATCCAGCCTAGACTGCATTTAACACCAAAAAACACTTCCATAAACACATATAATCACAGATCAATACACAACTCCATTTACTGCCTTTATACACCCAACAGCACATACCTGGCATGCGAGATATATCAGGTACATAATGCAAAAGACATCAAAAGTACAGAACATAATGAGGGTCAAAAGTGAATTTATAAACTTAAAAGCAACACTTTCACAATTTCAATCAACAAACACAAGATAAACTGCTGCAAAACTGAAAGCTCGGACCACCGCTTCAAGACTTACAAAAGCATGCTGTCAAACAAGATTTTTTTTTTTTTTAAAGAATAAACAATGAACACAAGCATATTTTCCACTACAGTTTCTATTTTAACCACCTAAATTACGCTTCCTGAACACAACGGGGGGAAACTTGGCTGCTGAGTTTAGATGTATGAATTCACAGATCTGATAAGGAGGGAATTTAAAAAAAAAAAAAAAAAAAAAAAAAAAAAGCACTACTACCAAAACATTAGCGGTGTAAAAATACCTCCGTTCTCCTCTTCCAAAAAACGCACTCATATGCAGTTTCAAGTCCACTTTGCAGTGTTGTTAAATAGGCATTTTCTTACCTGGACTCTGGCTGAGCAGCAAAGTTATCAGGGCGCCCCACAGCACCGCGGCCAGCTGCATCTTGGAACCCCGCTTTTCTCTCTCTTCTCCGGGCTTCCCTTCCCTTTCCCTTTTCCTTCTTCTTCTTCTCCTTCTCCTCCTCACTGTTAAATATCAACGGGCTTCTGTTACAAGAAGACGCTCCGGTTTTTCACGCTAACCTCATACCATGACTGACTTTGTAGCCCCTTTTCTCTCCCCGACCTCCTCCGCCTCCTCCTCTTGTGTGCGATAACGCGACAAAACCGGGATTAAAAAGTTAACTCAGAGGGGGAACAGCTCGGTTACGGTCTCCAACATGTTGTGCTCCAGTTCTCGACGCCGTAGTTACCAAAAGGAGCTGTGGGTTGTACCAAACTCAAGCTAAGGGGGAGCTAGCTGAATCTATCGCGGTATATTTCAGCTAACACGGGCTTTAACAGGCGACAAAGACCAATTGTCATCATGAGATTAATATTTAAATATAAAACTATTTAAATATCTTCCTATTTTCTTGTTTTTCCCTTTTTATTTTTCCTCATCCCTCTCTGTGCTACCCTATCCCGCAACAAATCGGCCCGTCCACAGTCTCTACTCTCGTTGTGTCATTTCTTAAATTACAACGTCTTTGTAAAAGAGATTGGTGGTCAGAAAATCAAATGATAAATTCAGACAGCATCTGGAGGCATGAGTTAGCTGTTAGTGCCCTTCCTCTCATCTTCTCTCTCACAGAAAAAAAGTTATTTTTCCGCACCCAATCTACCTTTTTTTTCTAATACAATGTGGACTAGAGAAGAAGGAGAAGGAGAAGAAGAAGGGGGGGAACGCATCTCACTTAAGTCAATGGAGGTAAATGACAGAGCAGTGGTTTCCACAGTAGGGTATAATGACCATGAGATGAGGTTATTACACAGTCATTATTCAGTACCACAAATCTACAAGGCGTTACTGGAGAGACATTATGGTTATATTGAAATGTAATTAAGTCCAAAAAGGTCACTGTGGACACATGTTTTTTTTCCCCAAGGGATGATATAGTTACACCACAAGTTTATACGTGTAGTTGAGTCCGAAAAGTTGAACTCATTAAGATCTACTGTATGATACACAAGCAGTAAAACCCTAAGAATATTTTACTGATACATCAGATATAAAAACCACAAGCACAATAAAATCACTACACTTCCATGGTCACATTATAGTGATATCAGACCAGAGGTTCAAAGTACCCCTCTGCTCAAAAATGTGCTTTTCTTCTTGTTCTGACAGTTGAATGTTTTAGCTTCACTGTGCAGAATGATGTGTGTGCACAGTTTGACACTGGAAAGCTGTTTTCACAGTCATCTGCACAAACACTGAGAACAGACTTTTCATTGAGGTAGGAGACATGTTGTGTCCAACAGTTCAACTTCTAAATTGAAATATATTTGCATATTAATAGATTCTGGAATTTTTAATGAGTGAGAAGGAGTGGAGTGTTATTTTAAGGATTTTAATAAGATAATTGAAGTTTTATATACATCTTAAAACATGTCTGGAGGGGATCTTTAAAAATACACTTTAAATATGTCTGGAGGGGATCTTTAAAAATAAACATAAAGTTGTGTAAAGTCTCTATTATCTCGCTAGTGAGGATCACAGATACATCACCAGCCTTTCTAGAAATAGTGTAGTTGCACCACAAGATATACACTATACGTTAAATCCCATAAAGTCACATTTTAAGGCTTTCCAGGTGTAAACAAAGAGTATTTTTTTCATCAGATAGATAAATCAGTGTGAAATCTAGTGTGAACAGAAAAAAAAAAAAGACACAGAATCTGACATTTTCAATTCTGATTACGTAATCCTAAATTTGATGCATACAATAAGAGGTTTCTGACAATGTGGACCCAGCTATTACAGTGAAATTTGTGAAATCTTTGTGTCAGTTCAACCTGACATTCAATTTTGTTTCTGCACTTGTGTTTGAATGTAGAGAGATTTGGCAGCGATATAGCAAGAAAAGAAGGAGAATAGCTGTGATGGAGGTGCTCAGGTGTACACAGACAGTGAGTTGTTAGTGTGAGTGAAGCTTTAGTGCTTTTTCATTGTTGAATGTGATTTCAGTGTCTCAATACAAAGTTCAGAGTCTTAAGAAGAAAAGTCTCCAACCAAACAAAAAAACAGTAAGTTTTAAAGGTTTGCTGTGTATATTTACATGACAAAAAATAGATGTATATTTTATTATAGGACTGTTATAGTGTACTATTACAGTTTTATTATAATGTTAACCACACTACCTCATTTTTTGTCCTCATAAAACGACTGACCCACTAGCACGAGAACAGCTTCACAGTCTACATATTCATGTCTATCCTCTGTCCCTGGGAAGAAGGTTTTAGACCCCACTTTCAAATTATGAGGCAGCTTTAGTTGGGATGTGAGCTCCCTCGTCTCTAAACAGTACATCATCATTCAGCACACGCCTCCTCTCTACTCTCCTGTGTAGCATCCATCATAGTATTACATATCATCCCAGTAGAAGTGGTCTGTGTGCTTATTCTTGATTTGACACAGAGCATTTTAATATTCAGAAGCTTTGGAAAAAGAACTGAGGTAGTCCTATGAAAAATCTTTATATTTTTTTATAGGCTATTACAGATGACAAAATATTAACTCTGTTCCTTCTCATTGAAAAATAAAAATTAAAAAGTTTAACTGCTGGACACAGGATGTCTCCCACTCAGGACGTTCTCTGTGTATGTACACTGGAGGTTTGATGTTTCCACATTACACTTGTTTATGTTGCATATTGGACTGTGATTGTCTTCCAAACTAGTTGTGATGTCACAAATCATGCTCGTAGGTACAGGCATTTTTGGTGACCACAGAGAAACTTTCTCCACTTCGCAGGTCAATGTGAAGAACAGCCTTCTAGTGTCAAACTCTGCACGTGCATCATTCTACACAGTGAGGCTCAAACATCCAGATGAAATAACAATGGGCCTCATTCACAGTGTGTACGCACAAATATGTGTTAATACGTTTTAAGCACAAATCCAGAATTCATCGATATGTTCTTACCTGAATTTGTTCTTACTTTACGAACAAATATAGAACTGCCTTAGACCATGCGTACACACAAATCATGAACATCCCACAGTCTTAAAAAATTATAAATATTTATTCAATGTAGACAGTGTATTAGAACTACAGTTATTTAAAAAATGATTGGGCCTAAATATACAACATTTAAGTGTGAAATTGCTAATGATACACAACTTAATAGTTAAAATGTTGTAATCCATAAATCATCATCATAAATGTAATGAAATTATTGATATATTGAAATTGTCCTGTTCCCACTTTTAGATGACAATAGCTTATATATCAGAGTTTCTATATTGGAATGTGACAGCAATTAAGTTCCCCATCATATTTGACCGTGATACATGTAGCTGGTTAACCAGCAGCCTGTTCAGTGTCCTCACAGCCTGACAGTTCAGTAGTGGTTCAGGGAGGGGCGCTCTGCTTTCGCTACATCACGGCCTGTTGTGGACAGAGACGAAACACAATGCACACCTGTCGCAGCAGTAGTGATTTATTTAGATCAATTCCACAGATCTACACATTTACCAACTTTTTATTTTGTCATGGACATAGTGGTGCAACAGGTATGCAGGCTGTATTCACAATGTGCCAATGACATGTTTACCAATGACATTTCTACCATCGCCTCACTTTTTGCAGTGCATTGCAGCTCTCTGCACTGCTGCACCGCTCCAACAGAGCTTTCCATATATAGAGAAATGGGGGCGTGGTAGTATGCTAATTACCAATAGCAGGTACATACCTGTCAATTTAGAATGATTCTGATTCACTAACATAGGCACGTTGGTAAGAACAAAATTGGCCGGTGTGCAGGTGTCATGAATCAGACAGTAATTATGCATGTGCACTTAGTTTGTACGCCAAGTAAGAACACTTCTGCACACGTATTAGTGAATGAGGCCAAATGAGAAAAACACTTTTTTGAGTGGAGGAGACATTAAGTATTTCATTCCAGCAGTTACAACAAATAAGGTTTAATATTAATAAATCCCAGTTTAATAAGTTCCACTGTTCCGTTTGAAATGGCACGTCTATCACATGTAACACTCCTTGAGCATCTACTCTGTCAGAAATGCAACAGAACAGCAACTCATAGATAGATAGTCTTTATTGTCCCAAGAGGGAAATGTGCCTTCACACCCTTTAAATGTTCATGTCTCACATGTGAAATGTACAGATACATGCAACACATAGTCGATATATAGTCACATCTACATCCATGCATGTACATCTGTGTATAGCGCAGCCAAACAAACAGGCTGAGGGGTTACATTGTGTCACCTTGTTTTAATAAAGAAGACTAAAGATCAATAATGTTGTCCAACACGATAAAGGTGTCTATGCTCAAAATAAACTAGTTCATATGACGTGTTTTCACGTCTTCCATGTTTGAAGGTAAACATTTAAAGCTGTTCCAAACAGCCACACTGTAAGGCAGGAAGAAAAGCCTGCTGTTATAGAAAGTGGTTAGACACAGCAATCCTTCAAATATGGGGATAACGGTGTATATTTATAAATGTCCAAAACAATCCGACAATCACTTCCACTTTACAGAGTGATTAGCCAGATGTGTAGAGGTGCACAGGTTCGCTCCACCCTCAAGTGTGTAGATGACATATGCATATGAACTTGTTGGTCTAAGGTCTTAACAGGGTCATCACAATCAAGCACCAAAGACTTAATATAACTCACTTTAGGAATATTGTACTGATACCACAGACACCATTAAGTGCAATAAGGTCACTATAGATTTACTACTGAGTAACCATAATATAGTATTAAAATATTAAATGTGATAAACTTTTAAAAGTATTACTTGTCAAAGCAAACAGAGCCCAAACACATGGTTTTAGGAGAATGTGGAGAACGAAAAGAAAAGCAGGATGAGTTTTATACTATTTCTCTCAATATGATACTCTGCCAGTTGTGGTGACTGAGCGGTGAGCTGATCCAGGATCAGGACCTTGACGAGTTGAACTCCAGGCAGCCGGCCTGGCTGCAGTGTGAGGCGGATAGCAGCTGTGGCCCCTTTCAGCTCCCATCCTGTCTCAGGGTGAAGAGATGGAGACATTTAATTATAACTTGTGATTAATGTGTCCGCAGTGGGCCAGGAGTCTGTCTGCATGGTACCAAGGGCTTTCGTTCAACTTTCAGACTTGTCTTACACACACACACAAACCCCCCCCCCATACACACACACACACACTCTTGCAATGACTTTGTTTTGCTCTAGTACACATTGTTTCAACAATTTTATTGAAAACCTTATCACTTAAAGTGCCAAGAATTCACACCCAACCTCCTCTGACTTTTGTATTTTCCGTCTCTTTCTGAGACACCACTGGTATCTGGCACCTTTTGGCCAGTGCAACATATGGCTGTCAGAATAATTGTGTGTGTGTGTGTGTGTGTGTGTGTGTTGTGTTCATAGGTGCTGAGAGAACAGCTGTGGGCTTATCACTTTAGCTTCCGTTGATAAATAAAGAAGTGTGCTGGGAGATGAAGAGGCTGCCACAGATAGAAGATCAAGCAGGTGTTGGACGTTTATTTTTGTTTTTTATGTGTAGTACATATTTAAGTAAGTAAGTAAGTAAAGTTCATTTTTATAGCACCTGTCACAGACAACAGTCACAAAGTGATTCACAGTCAAATAAACAAAACAAAGATAAAGAACAGATAAAACACACGGGAGGGGGGGGAACACACATGAAACACAAGTTGAAACATAAAATACCACATGCTACCTAAATGCCTGTCTGAATGGATGGGTTTTTAACTGCTATTTAAAAGAGTCCAGAGACCTCAGACTTACTGGGAGTGATTCCAAAGCTTAGATGCTGCCGCCTGGAATGCAAAATCTCCCAGAGTCTTAAAACGTGTCTGAAGGACACTTAAATGACCCTGGTTAGAGGACCTATGAGCTGTGCTTGTGGTGTAGGGGTTCAGAAGGTCCAAGATATAATTTGGAGCCTGGCCATGTAGGGCTCTATAAGTGAGCACCAAGATTTTAAAATGAATTCTTAAATTATCAGGAAGCCAGTGAGAGGTTAAAATAGGTGACCATCTCTTGGATTGCAGTAAAAGCCTAGCAGCAGCATTTTGGACGGTTTGTCAATGGTACAAGGAGGTTTATTAAGGCAGGTAAAAAGAGAATTATAGTAGTCTAAATGTGATGAGATAAAAGCACGTATTAGCATCCCCATTTCAGCTTTTGAGACAACAGACCTAAGTTTGGCTATGTTTCTTAAGTGAAAGAAAAATGATGGAGTCAGCATCCTATTATAAGTATCAAAACTCATGGATTGGTCAAAAATCACACCAAGAGTACGCAGACTAGACTGAGAAGATGAGGATAAGGCACCAAGGTTCTGCCTGATCACTGAGTGAAGGTTATCAGGAACTTCAGTTTTATCTGCATTTAACTGCAGGAAATGATTTGCCATCCAGTTCCTAATTCAACAACCTTTTCTAAACATTTAAAAAAGAAAGGAAGTTTAGAAATAGGCCTATACTGTTGTTCTCTAGCAGGGAGGGTCCAGGTTAAGTTTCTTCAACAATAGCTGGGGATACACCCTGATAAGAAAAGTGGTTTATAATATTAACTAAGCAAGGTCCGATGAATTTAAATACCTTTAAGAACAGAGAGGTTGGTAGGACATATAGTGCACTTGAAGAGGGTTTCGTTTTTCCTAACAAGGCTGTAATATGATCTATAGAGACTGTACAGAAGGAATCCAAGATGGATGGGTTAGAGGAATCACTAGTGAGAGGATTGGACGAGGGTGAGATGTTTGCCCTAACGTTTACAACCTTATCTATCAAATATTTAAGGAGGTTTTTGCAGTAACTGTTAGAGAAAATTGGCAGATTTGGAGTGCCCAGAGAGACAATATTGTTTATTGTATCAAACAGGTCTTTAGGATTTCTCTTGCTGGAAGATATTAGATTAGAGAAATAAGCCGATCTCTCAGCCTTCACCATGTCATTGTGGATAGCCATAAGATCTTTGAGATGCAACTTGTGTACTTCAAGCTTTGTGGCTTTCCAGTTTTAATACTCCGGATAGATTAATTTATCCATGGGGATGAATTTATGGATGGGATCTTTCTAAGCTTGAGAGGAGCTACTTTTTCCAGCACTGAGAAGCAGTGATTGTTAAATGAGTGGACTAAGGTCTCCACATTGCCATCCTTTAAAACAATGTTTCAGTCAAAAATCATAGAGAAATTAACCGATGCAGCTTTGTTTATGAAAGGGGTGCATCTCATATGCAAAAGACTTGTGGGATTTGTGGTCACTATTAAGTCCTTAGAGCCAACATGTTCAATATCCATTCCATGTGTAAAAATGAGGTCCAAAGTGTGCCCTCCCATGTGTGTAGAGCCAGATACGTGTTGCACAAAATCGAAGAACTCAGTGAGATTAAGAAATTAAGAGGAAATGTTACACATTATATCATCAATATGAAGATTTAAATCCCCAGCCATTAGGGCTCTGTCCAGCTTTGTAATAGATGATAAGAGATCAGTGAAATCTGATAAGAAGGAGCCATTTGGGCCTGGTTGTCGGTAAATTAAAATACAATAAATAGGGTTTAGCTGACGACTCTAGAAATTTGTAATTCAAAAAAAGACTTGGTGCTTCTGGCATGTAAACTTATTCCTAAAAACTACAGCGAGTCCACCACCACGATCCGTCAGCTGGGGCGTGCTGAGAAAAGAGTGGTCTGCAGGACAAAGTTTGATTAGATGGGAATAGTCCATTTTCCGCTGCCATGTTTCAGTCAGGAACATAAAGGCCAATCTTTCCCTGCAAAAGAAATCATTAAGGACAAATGACTTGTTTGCAATAGACCAAGCATTGATCAGAGCCATCCTGACTGGCGAAGACAGAGGTTCCCAATGCACACACCACAGTGATAAGAGGGGTTGGGATGTAAACAGTCAGTCATATGGAGAGGACTGTACAGCATGTTGCAGGTTAGCTGTTAGCATTCGGCTACCCAGCCTGTTGGAGTAGATTCTGTCAGTCCTGAAGAGGGAGAAGCGATCCCAAAACAGATAGAAATTGTCAATAAAACCTATATTGTGAGCTCTGCAGGTGGACTGGAGCCGAGTGTAGAGGCTGAGGATTCTGCTGAAACACCCTGCTCCACAGGCTAGTGAGGGAATTGCACCAGAAATAAAGACAGACTTTCCACAACTGCTTACAAAGTTAAAAAGGATGTTAAAATAATTTTTGGTCAGCTCAGACTGCTGACGAGCTGCATCGTTTGCCCCCACATGAACTATCACTTGTTTGGTAGAAGACCGGAGTGAGCACAGCAGCCATGGGAGCTCATCCAGGATGTCGGGGACCATGGCTCCAGGAAAGCAGCGTGTGGCTGTGTTGAAAAAACAGATATTCCTGATTATCGAATCCCCAACTATTAATGTGGTTGGGGAGAAAAGGGGAAGAGGAGATGATGGCTGTGGGTTCTCATGACGGGAGGGTGCATGATCTGTTTCCACACTGTGTGTTGAAGTCAAGGAAGAATTCCAGAGCATCTGATCATGGTCCCATTGCTTGAGATGAGGGCTGCTGATTTGGCTTCACCGTAGAGTGGCAAGCCACTTGAATACTGTTAGCCACCAATGGTGAAGAAGTTGCAGTGTCAGCAGGCGCCGTTCTTCGAAAGAGGTCAAGATCAGGACGAGTTGGAACCACAGGAGCATCAGTTGGGTGGATCAGAGTGTCATCAGACAGGGGCACGTAGTGGTTGAAGAGGCTCAGGCAAGGTGGTGAGGCAGCCCCGTCCGAGTATCGCTTGCAACCTTGGATCACCACTTTGGCCCAGGACGGCGAATGGTTAGGTGTTGAGCAGAAGAAAAGCTGTGGACAGGTGGAGGGATCCCACAGAACTGTGTCCTGGATGGTTGCACTGAGAGAGGCAATCTGTCTGGACTGCCCAGAGGCCACATCCATGAAGTTGGACAAAAGAAAGTATTTTTTCTGCAATTCATCAGAAAGCCGTTGAATATCCTCCTTAAGGTCAATGATCTTTTTGTTTGCTTTCTGGAGTAGCACACAGTCCACACAGGGCATAGTTGGTATAGTTTGGTTAGTTAGCTTATCTACCAGGCTAAAAACGAGCCTGGCCGAGCAAGTAGCTGGAACAGTAAGCAAAGTAGTAATAGGAAAACAAGCAGGGATGTCTCGTAGAACCAATGGAGCTGTGATAAAATGGTGAAAGACTAGTAAAACTGCCAAGATCAATTCCAATCAAAGGATTAAAAATGTTAAAAGATAACTTAGAAGCAACTGTCAACTCTGATGGCGATTATTTGAATATACATCCTGGCATGCACTGGTGTACAGTTGCCTCTCCGTCAACAGCTACTACCATACGCTATAATACTATGAAAAGCAAGTTATTGTGCGATATGAATGCATAACTTATAACACAAACTAACCTACATGAACACACTGTGCTACATGAGTGTTTACATCTGTGTATGTGAGTGTGAGTCACAGACATATGACCTTCCCTCTCCACCACTTGCTGATATGAACATTCTTCCCAGAGATTAACACAGGATCTGATTAATTTCCGGGGCGTCTTTCCTTCTAACACATATACGCTCTCACACATACATACAAGCATATGGTCTTTTTATAGCACTGTAGTAACTTGAAACAAGAGTCAAATGTTTGTATGAAATTGGCACTCAGATGTTCCATTCATTTCAGTACTTTATGAAAATCAACTTGCAGTGACTTGAAACTTTGAGAGAGCTTATCCATGAGAACAATTTGTTTAACTTCTATGTTTCCAAAGTTACGTCATGATTATTTAATAACCATGTTGTTATTGGCGATCACATAGGGGACTCTAAAGGCTTGGTGCATTCATTGACACTCTGACTTCTGAATGAGTTAGAAAGTTAGACAGAATTTTATTCTTGAGCTACTGTGTGTTAGAACACTACACTCATAAGAAAAAAAATTTGCAGATATAGACATTGGGGGGAAGATACAAGAATTTCAAATTGGCTTTTGCATTAGATTAAAGAACACAGTTCAGTTGCTTACTCTTGATGCTCAAATGTGGGGGCTTTATTCATTGATCCAATTAGGAGAATATTGAAAATAATCCCTGAATACAACTGCATTTATTTAAAGATCCCCTCCAGACATATATTTAGACATATACAAATGCTCTGCTTGGAACAATAATGTGTGTCTGATATGTTTTTTCCACAAAAAGTGTAAATACCACTTTAAAATCCTTAAAAAGGCATCTACTCTTTCTCCCTCTGAATATGCAAATATATTTCATTTCAGAAGTTTAACTGCTGGACACAAGATGTCTCCTACTTCACTGTAAAGTTCATTCTCAGTGTATGTGCACTGGATGCTTCAAGTTTCCACATCACACTTAATGAAGGTTGAATATTGGTACAGGATTGGCTTCCAAACTAGTTGTGATGTCACAAATCCTGTTCATTTGCCCACTCCTTAAAATCTGATTTTCAATGAGGACAGAGAAACTTTCCAGTTTCAGCAGATGAATGTGAAAACAACCTTTCAGTGTCAAACTCTGCACATACATAATTCTGCACTGCGAATCTCAAATATCCAACTGTAGAAACAAGAAGAAAAACATTTTTGAGTGGAGGGGGACTTTAACTTTGAAAATAAATTGATAAATAGAAGTTAAAGGGGACCTATTATGCTCATTCCCAGCTCTATATTTTTATTCTGGGACTACACTACAGTAGCTTTGCATTATTCACAGTCCAAAATCCTTATTTATCTTATACTGGCCCTTATGCAGCCCCTCAGTTCAGCCTCTGAACACAGAGTCTTAGCTCCTGTCTCTTTAAAGACCCTCTCCTGATGAGCCCACTCTGTTCTGATTGGCCAGCCTCAGGAAGCTAGCGAGGGGCAGCACGTGTCAGAGTCGTGTTAAATTACTGCTGATGAAAACCCAACATTTCCTGCTTTACTGCTTCACATTAAAATCCTTTAAATTACTAAATAATGGGGGACTTTTATCGTGAAGAATTTACAGGAAATGAAACCTGAAAGTAGATAAAAATGTTGGAAACTTATCATTCAGAGCAGTCTGAAACCGGTGCTGTTTGCTCTCAGGGATTATTTCTTCATATGTTTACCTCATTATTTGACACTCTGGCCACGTTTAATATGAATATCCAACATTAGACATATAAATGAAAATAAGGAAAAACATAATAGGTCCCCTTTAAGTCATTATTTCCAACAACACCTACAACAACGTACATGTACACAACACATACACAACGTATACAATGTGCACGTGCACTTTCACATTATACTGAATGAAGTGAAGCAATGGCTGCCTGGAGGAGAACTATTTTATCTAACAATTTATAGTATTCCTAAAATGGTGCAGAAAGGGTTGGAGTGTGATGAAAATCTGAATCCTTATTGAATCTGGGTTCAACTGAACAATTTTAAAGACCCTATGGGTATAATTTGACAATTCCCAACTTTGGCGCCATCCAGTGGCAATATCAGGAAGACAATGTGCCAGACAGCAATTACAGAGAATAAGAACAGATACATTAATTAATATTTTTATTACATTAATAATTCAACATTTAATTAGTAATTGATAATGTAATTAAGGATTAGTAATTAATATTTTGAACATGTCAAATGATAATGTGAAATGAGGCACTCTCAGTGCTGAACCCATAGAGAATAAACTTAACCCTTCCGCTCTACAGAGCTTTTTAGCCTCTTTTAGCTCATTGTTTTGGTTTTACAACACATTTACAGTTTGGTTCAGTCTCAGCACTGAGCCTAGTTTCAAGCAGCAGCAGGCAGATGATTTTTAGCAAACAAGTTCTGATAAACCCATGTGTGTTGTTTGCCCAGCACCATATAACACACAAAGTGAGTGAGTGACTTGCTGGAGAAGAAAGTGACACATTCAATTGAAAGTGAAAGAGTTCGTGGAGACCAAACCACAGCTAAAAAGAAAGTGAATATTGGATTTACAATCATTAGGTGGACACAAACATGACTCCAAAGGAACAGTAATGTTGCTGCATGTCTTCTAGACATGAAATAAGCAATTATTTGCAAACATGTTTGCCGTGACAACTTAATAAGGTTATAATATGTCATAGCTGTGTCTGACAACTTGTTGTGGACTTCTTCTGCCCCAAGTGACAAAAATAAATGACTAATGATACTATATATAGCTTTGAATTCTCATTTGTATATTATTGGCTAAATTAAACATGCTAAACCACCATTATGGTCCTTTTAAATGTGCTAATGTCAGTTAATGCTAGCAGATTTTTTTTTCTTCCTGTCTCCCTCTCTCTGTCTCTCTCTCTCTCACACACTGTTTCTCCTGGCCATGATGTAACCAGAGACACCCTTATTAAATTTAGCAGGGGAACCCGACCACACCACAGTCCACATGGCCTGGCCTGGCTGCTGTACCACAGTCATACCCACACACACACACACATACACACACACCAGTGCTGTGGTGTGGTTCGGAGCCCAGCACCCTGTTCTGTGGCGCGTCTAACTACAGGGCTTTTCTGTGTGAGGTTTATTTTCGTGGACGCTCTGCTCTCTCCGTGTTCTCCTTGTACAATGGGCTCGTTTACATGTGGCCAAAATCAAACACACTCGCTGACATGGACGCAGGCTTTTGCCTTGCTTCGTTGTTGGCCCTTCGAAGCATGGAGACTCGGGTTTTGACCGCAGGCTTGCCCTCGGTCGCAATGAGAAGGGCCTTTATTCTGCAAAGCAAAGCTGGTGTTATTTTAGATCCAATCATAACTTGTTCTTTTTGTGTCTTAAAGGAGAATACTGGTGTTATTAGAGCTTACAGTCCATTTACTTCTGTCTTGCATTTTACATGTCATCAGATTTTGTAATGTTTAGTCGTCTTTTATTATTATTAGTTGTTTCTTTTAGCCTAACTTTTCCATGTCAAGCCTACAGTAGCTTGAACTGAACAACTGCCCCAGCCAACAAAGATGACCTACATAAAAACACATGGATGTAGTGGTTTCAGGTGTTTTCAGATGATGATTGATGATTGATTATTTTAGTCTAAAAAATTTTTTTTGAAGATGGCAGGTGAGAAAGAGCTTATTTTTGGCCACTCCAGTCATTTTGGAAGACTATCAAATTATGTTGTCTTTTAGGTGTGATGACTCACTACATTACTACTTGCTGTCATACTGAACAAGACAGGACAATAAATGTCTTGCTCAAAAGTCTGATCTCTCCAACACTTACTGTGTGCAAACATAAGCAAGTCCATCCTAACCTTCATCTGTTAAAGACATTCAGTCTCTATTGCTTGGGTTTGCTTGGTTTTTAATTGAATTCTAAATAAACACAACAACATTTTACAGTAATGAGATATTCCATTAAAATCCTTCAATGTTAGTGATCCACAATTAACATTGACAGCAAGCACAAGAGAGATTTAAACACAAATGTACATAATCAGCACCTAGCAAACACACACTTGTTCCTGCAGGTGTACATAATGTGAATGAGACTGTGCAGTCACACGCAGGTAAACACATTCCTCTTCAGCACAAAGTACACACAGTGCAAAACCCACCTATATAGGCTCAAGCACCTGGCCTGTTGGCATCAGGTCTTAAAACCTCATAAGCCATCAGATCTTCCATGACTCACAATGCCGGGGGCGCCGCTGTTACCAAAGAGGCCCCAGCTCTGAGGCTCTATACCCAGAGGCAGCGCACTGAGGCCTGGGTTGAGGAAAGGTGAAGCTGGGGCAGCTCTGGCGGCTCTGGATGGGGCAGGGCCCGGCTTTCTGTTAAAGCTACTGAAATGGAAACAGAGGCCAAGAGCTTTGATATGGCTTTGTGGGCAGAATTATCTCTGAGGGCGAGATTAAGATTTTAAAGTACGATAAATTGCTGCTAATCACCCTTTGCCTTCACAAAGTGTCATAATGCACGCATACATGGATCCCATGCACACACACACAACACTATCTGAAATGATGAATCCTTAGCGGTCCTGTGGGGAAAGTGGATATCAACAGAAATTAAGTTAAATGTACCAAAGGGGGATTTATAATTATGTGAGATATGATCTCAATATGAGCATGTGAGGTATCCCCAAAGGCTGGGTTATGCTTGAAATTAACTAGTCTGTCGTTGTCTGACCACATCTAAAGGCAAAAGTGTTTATATCTGTTCCAAGTGTTCACACTCCAAGAGGAGGCAAAAAGCCCGCTGTCAAAGGAAGTGGCAAAATGCAATGAATTGCACACACAGGGATAATATTGTGCACTTTCTGACTTTTTGAGTCTCTTCTCAAAGGTATTCATAGTGCTGCACTTTGTTGTACACACAAAACATGATGAAGATAGAGAGCTTTAGGGACAAGTTCAAATCCTGCCTAACTTCTCACCTTTGCACACCTGGCCAATTGGTGCATGAAATTACTATGACTGTCAAACAATTTAAACTATTTTTATTTAGCATAAGCTCAATTCAGATCACAGAGAATTGTCTCTAGTACAACAGTGTTTTACATAACAGCCTGTGGTTTGGGGCAATAAGATAGTAAGGCATTGTGTTTGCTATTGGAATGGGTATTTGGTTAATGTAGAGCAGCTTGTTTGTTCGCTGCTGGCTGGATGGCCTGTGGAGGGCTGCAGTACAAATCCAACTATGGCTGAATGCGTCACAGCACCGACCACAAGGAATGGGACCAAATATTGACATCCAGCTCTGAAAGCCAGAGCGGCTATAAAGCTCACATGTTTACTGTAGGACAGCTGGTGATTTAGTGTTCCTGCATCCACTGGGCTCCACCCAGGGGAGGCAGAACCCAGCCTAACCAGCAGCCTCAGCTACATTTCAGCCTGGATCACTGCTCATCCGCTCAGTGCTGCAGTGTTACACCAAACCTGCCAATGATCCATTCCAAAACAAGGATGTTGCTCAAACAAAGCCAACAGTGTTACAGCGTTGCAGTTTGTGTATATTTGTAGAAAATCCACTGTATATACAGTATACGTGTCGTCAATCTGTGATGTTTGACACATTCTTCTGTGATGTTGTAATTTACCTTTCTGGCTTTTGGGTGACAAAAAGGATTCAGTTTGACTTGTCATGGCTGAATCCAAATGGAAAAGTTACTGTACCATCTCTGACAACAACTAACAGCTGTGAAATGATGAAATTACAGCATCTTTAAAACCTGATGCTTTTTCATTATCAGCTGACAAAGATATATCGTCATACCTTCCACCCCATCATCTCATGCACTCCATTTAACTATGTTTCCCCAACCGTCGTTGGCACAACAGGTGGAGCATAGCCACTGGTTAGGTAAACATGTGTGGTTACTCTGCTTGCTCTCAGCTGAGCATTCCTTCGACTTCCTTTAACCCGCGTTTTGACATAGACACGTTCTTCTGCTTTCATTTCCAGTTTGCATGTGTATAAAATAAGTGTCAACCAAGGAGGTAATTGAGTTGATTTGCTACATTGAGACCCATCAACTATTTCATACACGAGTGTCTGATGAGCACTGCGTCAAAAAACATAGCCTTCTCCTACATTTCAATGATGACTCAGGGTCGTCCAACAAAAAAGTAGAACCCGGCTCAATCTTTGCTGCAACACAGTGCAATGTCATGTGGCAGCCCACTGCACCGGCCAACCAATACATCAAAGCGCACATTCCAGGTAGAATATTTTGTAACGTGAGCAATGCATCGAAACAGAGGATGAAATTCCCAGAGTTGTAAAATCCTACCTCATTATAAACTGCTGGATCTATTTCTTAAACAGGACTTGGATATTATTTCTCACCTGTACCTGTAGCAACATGCCCCCACCAGTGCAGACCAGTACCATTTTTGGTGTGAATGCAACTTTGCTGTTGAAGCAGTGGTTTAAATGAAATCATATAGTACAAAAATGTTTTCAAAAATTCCAGTTATGTTCTCCACACTACAACGTGAGACTGCTGTGTTTACCTGTACAACTTTTTCCAAAAGATCATATTTCTGGGGAGGAGAAATGCCCATGTAGTATGGAAGAGGGCCCGAAACAGAGGGGGATAAAAAGATTTTTTTTTCAAATGTACATTCTACATTAGTGTGGACATGGCCAGTCTCTCCGTTGTCTCCAAGTGAAATTGGAATCAAGGTCATTGAACCCTCACAGATTTTCTTTGCATTTGAAAATCAATTCCTTATGTGCAGAAATGAGATGTACTCCAGTGTGTGTGTGTGTGTGTGTGTGTGTGTGTGTGTGTGTGTGTCGTTCAAATCACACACTGATTGATGTGCGCTTGATTCAAACCCTTTTTTTCCTCCTGTTTGAAATTCTCTGCCATCGTTGATAACAAAGCTCTTGCAGAATCGCCCCTTTCGCATTTCAACAAAATGATAGGTCAGATGCTTAACAGGGTGTAATTATATGACAATTTCCCTCATCCACATGTTCCATCACAAACACAAAGCTGCTGTAAATGCCCAGGAGTTCACTATAAATAGGCATCTTTTTTATCGGCCTGTCCACCGCTGCCTTTCTCTTTGTGCTCCTCAGAATGGCACTTGTAATTGTGTGCCGCTTCTTTTCAAGGCAACAGCACTTTCCCTGAAACAGCTGGAGAATGACAGTGCACACAAAGATCACAGACACATAATCAAAAACCCGCACATACAGTACACACTAGTATGTATGCATATATGTGTGCAGGCATGTGCGTGTACACAGAGAGTCCTAATTTTCTGCTTACAAAAGCCCTGGATCCTCTGGGGCTTAGAAAGGCTTGTTGGGGTTTTGTCTGGATTCTTCTGAATGTCTTCTGCCCGTTTGGATTTTCTTTTAACCTTCAAAATAACAGATTGTGATGCATGCAGGCTTCCATGCAAGCTTCTTTTCTTTAGGCGATATGGGCAGAAGGTGGGGCCAGCAGCTGTGTCAATAGGCTACCGAGCAATCCTAAAGCAGCCTCAAAACCTTGCAAACTCCCTTTTATGTTGGCCTTCTGGCTAAAAGACAGGCCTGTTTACACTTTGGTCTTTGTAAAAAGTCTTACACCTGTGTTTTGGGGGGGTTGGGGGAGGGGACGTGTACCGCTTAGTGTGAAGGTGTTATGTGTGTACCTGTTGAGTGATGAGCAGCACCTGTTGTGTAAATGGACCCTGTGAACTTGGGCAAGTTTTATCTCTGGCACAATTAGTAAACTGTCAGAGTAAGGGCGGAGGAGGAGAAGAAGAGCTGAGATGAGAAGAAACCACCAGTTTCATAGAATCCTCCATTTTATACTGTAACTGTGTTTTTCTCATTAATCTATGTTGGACTGAGCTTTTTTCTAATGCTCTATACACATTGTGAACAGCTACACCGATAATCAGATTGAATTGTCGTTCTCCCCAACCAATCGGTAGCTAGTGACCTATCCATACTGTCGATGTAATTTTCAGCAGAGACAGAAGCCGGGTAGCGGTTACAAGGAGCGGTTACTGATTTTAGAGTTGCTATTTCTGTAACAACAGCTCTTACAACAGCCTATATAGTTGTGTCAGTCTCAGTCACAGTTATCCATGTTTTGTAAGGAATAGATTCTTGTTTTGGCACAGGAAGATGACATACCCTTAATCCTGTCTACAAAGCTGTGGTTGGTAATTTTTTTCCATCTGGGGAAGCTGCCATCAATGAGCACACCCCCGGATCTATTCAAATCACTGAACTGTTAAGTACACATTCTTTTTCACTTAAAGGGTAAGTTCACTTAAATTACAAAATAATTGTATTACTTGCCATGCAGATGTTTTGGTTTTATTTGAGCAGGTTTTGAGATATTGATAAATTATCAAATTCATTCTGAAATTTAACAAATGCACAAATGATATTCCATCCACCTCTATTGAATTAGATTGGCAGCAGAAATCCCTAAAGGTAAGTGAGAAAATTTGTTTTGTAATTTGGGTGAAGTGACCTTTTAAACAGTATAAAATAAGGAATTTGCATTTTCTGTGTGAGTTTAATCACACAGTCCAAAGACATGAAGGTGGAGTGAAAACTAAAAATTGCCTGTACTGTGTGAATATGAGTGTGAATGTGTTACCGCTGTGATAGACATGGCATTCGGGGTGTGTGCCGCCTCTCACCCGGTACATGTTGGGATAGGATTCAGCCCCAACCCTGAGCAGCTGAGTGGGCACATGGACTGATGGATGTAGGGATTATAAAATAAATCATATTTACAGTAGAACACATTAACTAACAAGATTAAGAGTCATGACAACCATGCTAATGGCTCAGTGAGGATGTACTGAGGCACAGCATGCAAACATGTGCTCAGTGACAAAGCTAACAAACTGATGTTTAGCAGGTAGTGAGACAAAGTGAAATTTTGACCAGATGAAAATGAATGAAAATTCAGGGGATCACCAAAGTTATTAGGATTTATTTCATGGGCACAATGGATATCTGTAACAAATTTCATGGCAATTCATCCAAAAGTTGGAAAGTCAGATATTTCAGTCTGGACCAACATAGGGGACTGCCAGACCAACAGACTGGTGGTCCACTATGTCAGAACAATTTGAAGAATATCTATCAAGCGTTGGTTTATGTTTGGTTTATGTGTAAAAAGACTATTATATAAGTTATAAGCAACTTTTAAAGTCATGTTTGACTATATTGTATCTTTCTTTAAAAGTAAAAATTTAAGAATTTATAAGTGGTGGTATAGTTTTAGGGAAGATTTTTTATTCAGACAATGAAAAACATTTGGTTAAATTCAGCTTTTTATGAAGCATGTGATAAGATAATTTGTGCCATTTCTTGTTTTTCTTGTGTTTTTGAGAACAGTGCGTTTTATTTGTGTTTCGCTTGGCTATAACGGTACATACCAAAGACAATTTTGAACTTGAAAAGCGGACATATCGAGGGTTAAGGCCCGAAGACATAACTTGAAGTTTGCGCTGACAGTACTCATTAAACACAATAGAAACACACAAGAGAAACAACTTAAAGCAAATGTGTCCTGGCACCGGCCCCAGCCATTGTGTTGGCACAGTCCAAATCCAGCTGGCCCGGCCACTGGCCACAGAATTCATTTCATGCTTCATCTCTTAGCCTAAAGAGCCGAGACAGAAAAGGCCGCAGTGATAATTGTGCTGCTGAATCCGGCGTGAACAAAACATATTTTTTACAAGGAGGGGGCCAGAGGGGGAGACGGGCAAACATGCTGACACATCCATATAGTCACACACACTTAGACACACACATATTCAGACACGCACACATTAACAAGATCTAAGAGACTTGTAATCAAAACATATTTGGGATTTTTCAATACGTAAATTTTTAGTGTTCTTCCTATTTTATTGATTCAGCAGACGCTTTCACCCAAAACTTGCTTTCATCCTCTCTGTGTGCACATATTGGGAGTAATTTGAGGATTAATCAACCTGTGTATCCATACTTTATCATCTATTATGAACTATTAAAGGGTCAGTTCACACAAATTACAAAAGACAAGTAAGTAACAACAGCAAAGAAAAAACAAACACACTGGGGTTGGGCATCCTAATAAACAATCAAATCCCAAATTGTGTCCGGCCATGCAGATAGTCTTGGTCTTTTGGTAATTTGGGTGAACCCACTCTTTAAATGTAGCCTGATGTTTTCAGCTTTTGTATAAATGATGTGTCCAGTGCACATGGAAACACTTGGTGGACAAAAAACATTATAAAACTAGAGAAACAGTGTTCTGCTCAGCAGGGATTTTGGCATCACGACCAAAGTCAGATCTGCACATCCGTTGGCACCATCGGGCTCCCATACATATCCATTACAAGAGAATTGGTTGTAGCAACTGAAAAGGAAATGTTTTTGTTTGATTCTGGGTGTCAAGAACTCTTGAGGTTGTTCTTTGGCGATATTCCACATTTTTGTTTTCATCATTAAAAAACAAAAACAGCAATGAATGAACAGTTCTAACAAGTATTGTTTGTGTAGCCAAAGCCAGATATAACTTATTCCTCAGTACCATAGACCTCCATTGTCCAAAAAACTATTTAAAACACATCATTGGACCACACTATTGCACTGGGTTAGATGTTCTTTCATTACTATGAACACACACACTGTAGTTTATTTTGACTCAATCCCACATATAGTACATTGCCCTGCTGTGGTAAACACTCACTAGTGTATACTGTATTAACCCATGGCTAAAAATTACCACCCAAAAAATGCACAATTTACTCTTGTTTGAGCAATTTTTGCCAAAGAAATTACAATGCCTGGCTGATTTGGGAGGGTTTTTTTTTTTATCCTTTTTTGAAAATGTAAGTATATACTGTCAATTTGTGTTTTTAAAGATTGTTTTAAGTGGAAAACAAATGGGTTTATGGAGCAGAAAGCTGGTAAAAAGTATAGTGTTGATAGATGGATGATTGCATTGTTGGTTTTGGTCTTTTCATGGGATGTTTTGACAGTAAATGATTAAGGATGGGTTCACAATTTTTCAAGTCTGTCTTAAAACAACATGCAGGTGCCCAAATGAACATTGAAATATGTTTTTCTTGCCATAATCATTCCTCCTGTTCATACTTGCCAGTAGAATTTGCCTCCATAATGCACTTATAATGTAAGTGATGGTGGGCAAAATCCACAGTCCTCCTTGTTATAAAAATTATGATTACACTGTGTATGTGTGTTACTATTTTACATAGATCATGATGAATTGTTCCTGTCTTGTACTGCAACTCTGCAACATCAGCAGACTCATCAGCTAAGGTTAAAGGAAGTTCAGCATCATATTTGTAAAGAGGAAGATGTAGAAAATAAAATTTGTTGGAGACAGGGCGAGACATGTCATCTGGGGGTCAGTTTTGCAGGTTGGCTCCTCAACAGGAGAACTGAAAATGGTCACGACGTTATCTATGAAGTCTGTACTTGACAGATTGGGGGAAGAAACTGAAAAGCCCATCTATACTGTATAAAAACTTGTTGTAGGTGCGCCTCGAGGAGCCTTTTTCTTTGTAACCTCATCCTGTGTGTTGCATTGTGAAATGCTCCTTCTTGTACAAGAAAATAAATTCTGTTAATTCTGTTATTTTGATACTTCGGCTCTGGTCTCTATTGTTTTAAAGGTTATTACAGAAATTCATTTAACATTTTGGCGACCAACGTGGGGCCCCAATAGCTGATCCCCTCAAAAGGCAACGGACCTGAGAAAGACCTTACAAGAACACAACCGAAGACCTTCGCCGTGGAGTTCTTAAAACCCCGTTTTGGCAGAGAAGGCCAGGACCGGTTGAGAGAGGAGACAGTGACGGGGTCGATCAAAGAGAGACAGACCGAACAATCCAACAAAAAAGGTATGATAAATTTTAATCACTGATCAGTTAAATCTGAGTCAGGGACTTAGAAGTTATGAGTTAAACCTAAGTCAGAGACTTAGAAGCTAATGTCTTTGGAAGGACAGTTGGAAAAACTAATCCCTCAGGCCTGAGTAAACAAAAAGACGTCTAGAGAAGTCAGGGACTTCACAGGATAGTGTTATTTGTGAGTCCAGGACTCGATAAATAATACTGGGGAGTCTGGGACTCCAGGAAGTCTGGGACTCCAGTAAAATCATGATTTAGTGTTTGTTTAAATTCATACCTAAATATATAAAAAATATATAATGTATAAAGGGTTTTATTGAATATTCAATTCAATTCAATTCAATTTTATTTATATAGTGCCAAATCACAACAAAAGTCATCTCGGGGCACTTTTCACATGAAGCAAGTCTAGACCATGCTCTTTAATTTACAGAGAGAGAGACTCAACAATTCCCTCATGAGCAAGCACTTGGCGACAGCGGTAAGGAAAAACTCCCCTTTAACGGGAAGAAACCTCAAGCAGAACCCGGCTCTAGGTAGGCGGTCATCTGCCCTGACCCGTTGGATTGAGAGAGAGGGGGGAAGGGGGGGCACAGAGAAGCAGAACAGCAACAGCAACAACAACAACAATAGATACATGACAAACAACAACAGCTGGAGAAGGGCAGAAGAAGGACGTCAGCATGGTTTATGGGGTTTCCTGCGGATGAGAAAGCACAAAGAACTCCGGGGAAGAAGTCAAGTTAGTAACATGCATAAATGGTAAAAGAATATATACAGATGGAGAAGAGGAGAGAAGAGCTCAGTGCATCAATGGAAGTCCCCTGGCAGTCTAGGCCTATAGCAGCATAACTAAAGGCTGGTCCATGGCGAGTCTGGTTGGCCCTAACTAAGGAAAGTTTTAAGCCTACTCTTAAACGTAGAGAGGGTGTCTGCCCCCCGGACTGAATCTGGAAGTATGGTAGTTATTAACAGTGTCTCAGGGAAATGAAAACCAGACAAGTGTAACCTCACGGTGTCAACAAATTGTCTGGGGACTGGAAACTTAATGGTGTCAAAAAAGGTCTATATATCTCACTGGACCAGTTGCTTGGGTGAACTCCATACACACTGGTTGGCTGTTAAAGGGAAAACAAGGAAATTAAATAGCTTTACCACATACAAAAAAAAAGAGAAAAAAAGAAAAGAGAGAAAAAAGAGGCCTCTACAATGGGTAACTGTTGTAGCTGTAAAAAACCACAAGCAGAGAAATATGGTAGAGACGCCAACAGATGAAACTACTGCATTCTGATAATGTTAAATATCTCAAGATATGGCAGGAAAAGTATGACTTTGTAGGAAAACTAGATGTAGAAGCTTGTGAAGAATTAGTGAAGGGCCAGATGAGCTGGCTTTCAGAAAAGAAAGAAGAAAGGGTTGCTAGACAACAAGAAGGCATAGATAAGCGACAGGAAGCTCAAAAGAATAGAGATAAAAATAATAACATATATCCTGTCCTATATTCCGCACGAGACGACATGATGACAGCTACGTGCCATGTGGGTTCCGTCCGGATCCTCCGCCTTACCCCGAACCTCGATCACCTCCTCCTCCTCCTCCTCCTCCACCACCGACTGCTCCACCTCCCGCCTTCTCACCCCAAAACCCCTTCACGAAGGTTGACATCACCCCACGGAAAGGAGAGACGCATCCACAAGATCCTCAGTTTCTTTGGAGGACACGAAGCGGTACAGTATATGGTTACTTACATACTGTACACATGAATGAGAAACTGAGATAGTCCATACAGCATGCAATTAAAAAATGCACTCATGATTGGATTTAGACCAGAAATCAGCCAATTTGTGGCCAAACATCTGATTGCCTGGAAAAATGCAGTGTTGCAGAGAACCATTGATTATGCAACCCATGCAGAAGAAACGATTGAAGCAAAGAAAAACAAAAGAAAGGTTGCAGATACATTCTTGCATGATAATGATGACACTGATGAAATTTTCTTCTGAGGCAACAACGGGCAGAAAAACCACAGAAGGGGAAGAGGAGGCGGTGGGAGCGGAGGAGCAGATGTGTGGCAAACCTAGACATTATGCGAGAGACTGCAGAGTTCCAAAGAAATTGGGAGGAGACAGAGGAGGAGGACGGGGGAAAGGAGGGAGCGGAAGAGCGGAACCCAAACAAGAACAGGAAAGAAACCGCTCTGTATGACTGGCTCCGGAACCAGGTTATGCACCCATACTGACACATACATACATTAGCAGATAGGGAGACAGAGGTAGATGAAATCCTATCGTTACAAACAGCTGAAATTTTACTATCACAGGAAGGGACTAAACCATGGAAAGTATTAAAGTTACGGGGGAAATCAATAACATTCTTATGTGATTCTAGAGCTTGCCGAACAGTTGTGCGATGTAACGAAATAGGGACAGATTTTCCCCTAAAACCAAACGGCGGTTTAAGGGTTAGAAAAGCCACAGAACATGTGACTATTGAACCATTAACTGAACCTCTAAAAATAAAAGATCCCAAAACAAACAAAAACATATATGCCTCAGTGGTAATATCACAAATGTGTCCCGTTTACCTCTTAGGAAGAGATTTGATGACGAAATTAGGGAAAGCTGTAGTGCCAGATGAAAACAGCTCTGGTATGAAAGCATGCCGAGCTAACCTAAAAACAACTAACAGTGATGAAGAGGACGACACAGAAACATTTGTGCATGAAGGACTGACATTAAATTACTGGTACAGTTTGGATTTAGTTCAAACTGGGCCAGGAGGTATAACTCAGGCGCTAATGAAATTGGTAAAAGGTAGATTGAGACCAAGGTCAGGCAGGATACCCAATGCACAATACCAATTTCACACAGTATGTATGGATTTCATTGAATTGAATAAAGGTGAAAACAAAAAATACTGCCTAGTAATCATAGACTTATATTCAAAATGGATTGAAGTCATTCCAACAGTAAGAAATGATGCAATAACAGTAGCTAAAGCCTTAGCAACACATATTGCACCGAGATTTGGGTTTCCAGATATCATATATAGTGATGATGGACCTCATTTCAGAAATGATGTAATTGCTAAACTAAGTGAACTATTTTCCATCAAAATGAAATATCATTGTTCTTATCACCCACAGTCAGCAGGATTAGTGGAAAGAACAAATGGTACAATCAAAGCTAAACTCAGGAAAGCCAAGGAAGACACAGGGAAAGGATGAGTAGCCTGCTTGCCAGCAGTAATGCTAAGCCTACACATACAACCTAACAGTACAGGACTATCACCTTTTGAAATCCTATATGGTAGACCCTACCGGATACCTTTGATTAACTTAAAGGGAGATGACACAGAATTAACAGAAACAATTGTAGATTATATGAGCAGGATGTTGAAAAACAAAAAGACTGGGTTTTCACCAAAACGCTTAAAAGGAAGAACTGGAGCTCTCCAAGGTGGGAATGCCCATTCCAAGTGCTACTTGCAACACCCATAGCAGTGCGCATAGCTGAGAGAACAACGTGGATACACCTGACACACTGTAAACGAGCACCAATACCTACAGATAAGTAATAAACAAAACAAACAAGTCAATGACAACTACTGAAGATTACACATTTGTAGAGTTAAACCGTGTACCAGTTCATCAGACTCCAGGAGGAAGAGCGTTGCTCGCCTGGAGTAAGAAACAGCTAAGGTTACAATGGATTTCTCTCACCACTAAGGGTTCCGGACTAGCAACTGATTGCATAGCTTGTGCAGCTGCAAGACCATCATTGGGAACAGTTCCTTTTCCACTTAATCCTCACAATGATCTTCAAGGATTCGAGAGTATGTTCAGTCTGTATAAAACTGACTCTCCTAGAAATAACTGTACTACTCTCACGTATCTGTTTCCAGCTCTCTCCACTAAGGTTGTTCCACCATGGTTTATGCTTTACAAGGGGAATTTTACCTGCCTGTCCAGAACACACGGATTGAACTGAGGATAAGAAATGGGAGATCTGACAGGTTTTGGCACTACAATTGCAGTGAGTAAGAATCCCTATGGGATTACTGATGACCTGGTAACCAATCACAAATATGCACATTCAGATACGTGGTGGTACTGCGGAGAATTCAGGTATCACAGATCATTTCACTGAGTGGCTGGAGGACATGTTTGGGAAATGGGCAAACACCTTTAACCCTTTCATGCATGGTGTCCACTACAGTGGACAGATATTTGGAAGCCATCTTGAACCATTTAAGTTATAGTACAGTACCATGTCCCAACTACCAGGTGGTGAACCCCCAAAGTGTTCTCTACAATTCCATCTGAATATCATTTTTGACTCTGTGATTTTGTTATATTGAATCATAATTCAAAATGGCGGAGGGTGGAGGAAATGCACCAAGTAACTCAGGAATATCTGTTAAATACTTTTATTCTCAGAGAAAAAAACAGGTAAAAAGTATATTTTTCAACTAAATAAGATGTTTGAAATACTTTTGTCAAGTTTTTAATAATATTTTTTTTGTACATTATTTTCTGTGACTGAAAATACATCTGTCCACTCCAGTGGATGTCATGCAACAAAGGGTACATTCTGTCTATTGGGCCTAGGACATGTTTTTCAAATATCCTCTCTATTGTTGTTGTTATCTAATGTTCCTATGTGTATTCATACCATATGCTCTTAGTAATAAAATTATATATATATATATATAGCCTATATTGATTTCCATAAATCACTTTTTACTCCGTTGATGCATGGTGTTCACTACAGTGGACACATTTCAAAATTCAATATAAAATTCAATATATTAAAAAAATAAATATATATATATATATTTAAAAAAAAAAGTTACTGACATGATTTTTCACTTGTTTAAGAGTAAAACCATAATATTGTCTGTGGGAATCATGCTTGCTATTCTAGTCACTTGTGGTTGTTGTTGCATTCCATGTCTGAGAGAATTAATGCAAAAATTGATTACTACTACACTAACGCGGCAACAGCTATTGTATCGGCCTGTCTCCACAGATAACGATTACGAGAGACATGTTGTGGTCGGAGGACATGTCGGGGTTAGACACAGAGATGAAGAGATCTACAGAGAGTACGTTCAGCTCGAAGCAAGAGAGGAGTCCATCTATGAACACATTGGAGATGTGACACTTGCTGGAGATGACACACCTGTTTAGTCTTTATTCCACAGCATAATGACCAACCTATAGAAAATCTGAAGGGAAGTTATAGTGTTCTGATGTAATGTATGCTTAAGAGAAAAAGACTGACAGTATGTTGTATATACATTTATAGGTTTTCTATTTCTTTCATGTATCAGGGAGAAGATCCCTAGGCAGGGAAAGATCCACACATCGGGTCCAATGAGTCGATCAGCCCGACTGAGGACAAGTTTTTTTTTGTTTGTTTTTTTTTAGAATACATAAGAAATGTTTATATACATGGCTATTGTCAGTATTGATGTCTCTAAAATTGTGACATGTGATTAAGCATACAAATATGATTGAAACACTTATTGACACTGATTAATGGCCGCCGGGGGAATGCGGTCATGAGGAAAATTTTTCACTCCCACATCTGTTGTCAAGAGAATCACGCAAGTATGTAATTCATTTGAATCATTAATATATACTCATTTGAATCACTTGTGGTTTTCTTGTTTGAATTAATTGTATTTTTCTTTTCTTCTACTTACAAGAAATGTTTATACTCATGAGTGTATCTTTTGTATTTTTTAAGAGTACAAACAGGAGGGAAATGTCATAAAAAAATATGATTACACTGTGTATGTGTGTTACTATTTTACATAGATCATTCATCAGCAGACTCATCAGCTAAGGTTAAAGGAAGTTCAGCATTACATATGTAAAGAGGAAGATGTAGAAAATAAAATTCCTTGGAGACCGGGCGAGACATGTCATCGGGGGGTCAGTTCTGCAAGTTGGCTCCTCAACTGGACAACTTAAAACGGTCTCGAAGTTAACGATGAAGTCTGTACTTGACAGATTGGGAGAAGAACTGAAACGCCCACCTATACTGTATAAAAACTTGTTGTAGGCGCTCCTCGAGGACGCTTCTTCTTTGTAACCTCATCCTGTGTGTTGCATTGTGAAATGCTCCTTCTTGTACAAGAAAATAAATTTTGCTGAATTTTGATACTTCGGCTCCGGTCTCTATTGTATAATGGTCATTACGAAGAAATTCTTTTAACAGATTTCTTTCAACATTACAGTCTTTTTAGTGCCAAAGTCCCTCTTTTTGTTACTATACTTCCACCGCAGTTCAACAGGGAAACACTGTCTGAAGAAACACACAGAGGGAATTTGATGCAAAAAAGACTGTAAATGTGGCAGATATCCACTTGGTATGATTAACTCAGACTGCTGAAGCCTCATAAGCTTCAGATCAACTTTTAAATGCATTTTTGCACAAAATGACTGTGTGGATACACTGTGGCTTTTTTGGGCCCCATCACTTACATTGAAAGCACATCTGCAAGGGATCTTTTAATTGTTAGTGTGAACAGGAGGAATGATTACAGTGAGGAAAACCTCTTTCAGTGTTCATATAAGCACCTGACTGTGGTTTTAAGACTTGAAAGATTGTGAACCCATTCTTTAACCAGGGTCATTTTTACTGTGAGTTAACCTTTTCAAACAGATAAAAAATGTCCAGTTCTCCACATAATTCATTGCATGAAAGGAAGAACACAATCATCACATTATTAATTTCAGATTATCCGATGAGCAATAAATGAAGACAAGTTTCTAACCAGACTCTCAGCCTCCACATGAACATGTCTTTGAGCTTGTTTTATCTGAGGAGGTACGGGGGCAGGGGAGGTTAGAAAGGTCATCTTGGTCCACCCTGCTTTGATCCCTGAAACTTTTGATTGAGCAAGACACTGAAACTCAATGTGCTCACTCACTGGGTCGCCGGGGTGAGGAGCATCAGCTTAATGAAACATGAAGCTCTGCCTGCCTCAGTGTTGCTACTGCTGCTTCTCAGTGGAATCCCTCAGAGGAATATTTAAAGTAATTACACACTGTCTGCACTGTCTAATATTGCGACTGGGTTCTCCGAATTCCTGAAAGATTCAGAAACATACACTTTTGTTTGGACCCTTTGCTTTCATATGGTATTATTCAAGCCGCTATGTACTGAACACTTCTGACCAAACAATTCTGTTCTCGAATTATAAGTGTGGTAGGGGTCTACTGAGCTGTCTGGCGCCATCGTCCTCCTTAACATGTCATTACTGTAACCACGAGGTCAGCACAATACAACCTCTCATACAGATCCTCTGAACTACAAATCAATCCTGCCACTGTATTAAAACATGAAAAATGTGTCAATGAAAGCTTTATGAAACACAAATAAACCACAACACTTATCACTCTGTAAGATAATAGGATCATGTTTTCTAATAATGACATGTCTGACATGACTATTTTCTGTTAGACGAAAGAAGGGTGTCTATTAAGAAGTTGTATTTCAAATTCAATAAACTATATATCATTTTTTAGCTATTAATATAACCAGAAAGGATGGAAATATGTGTACTTTAGCCTAATAAGACCAGTATACAATTAGAGACTGTCTTCTCCAGAAAAAGGACAGCATTGGGAACCCTAGCCCTAAGCAGATGGAAATTACTTATGTCTACATTGAATGCCAAAGCAGGAAGAAGCACTAATTTGTCAGAAAGATGTCTGGGGGATGTATAAGCGTGAAAAGCCAAACTTCAACACTGAAAACCAGTGTTCATGTCCTGTCCTCTCCTAACAGTCAACACTGGTGTCTTTAAACCAAGATCACAATCTTTTCCCAAACTTAAACAAGTAGTTATTCTTTTAACTTTGACCCCAATGTTTTAATAAAGTATTTCACTATATCATTAAATATTCATGATTAAATAAGCAAAAGTTGAAGTGAAAGTTGTAAAAATTTAAGATGATATAAGAGAACATTTAATAACTGAGGACTGTGTGGGTGTTTGATCAGATTTGACTGACTGCTGGCAACATGAGCAAACAACCACATAGCTTTCATCATAATTGATTTGAATGTCGCTAAACTGTGATTGGTGCACATCGCCTCTTTCCAACTGAGCACCGCCCACTTCAACCCAGTCAGAAGAGCATAAATGAAATATAAGAATCTACAAAAATGGTTAAATATCCAAAAATTGTTTAAACTCTGGCAGAAAAAAAAGATTCAGGACCCCAGTGCTCATAGTTAGAGGCTGATGGAAAAAATAGGTTTTCAGGGCCTTTAACCTTAACCGAGTAGTTTTAGTTGTCTAAACTTTACCAGGAGGTAGCAGCTCAGAAAATACTCATACTGTGTGACTCATTTTTAGAGCATTGTTACGGATCATTTTGGAAAGCGCTTCTAATGTGGTTTAGGTATGAGGATTTGCTGCGGAATTTTTTCTTTGCTTATTGTATTTTCAAGGTTTAACAGGCATTTGCTACAGACATAATTTCAAGGCTGTACAGCATGACTGACCATTCTCTGTTTCACTCAAAACGGTTAAACAATTAGCTCGTCTGTAAAATGTCACAAAATAGGGATGTCAGAAATGTCAGAAATAATGATGTGAGATGTAGAAATGCTCTAAATTCTCAAATAGAACTGGAAATGTTTCTGTTGAACTGACTGATTAGTCAACTAATCGTTTCAGCACTGCTGTGATGTTGGTTATTAACAGGTACTTGTGATGAGCATTACAGCAGGTCAGGGGGATCAAGGACAGTTTCTGAGTTAATCATCTCGGTGTGCCACAAACTTGAACAACAGAACTCTTTCATCACTTCAGTCTCTTTTGCTTTTCAATCTCCTCACTGTGTATCGCGCCACCATGCTGAACACTCTCTAATGGCCACAGGAACCACAAGCAGTGTTAAATAGTTCCTCCCAACAGTACAAAAGAAAAAATTTAGTTAGCGCTTAACACTTATTTCAGCATATTTAAACTACTTAAAAATGAACGCAAATAAATAATTTACTGATGTGATGAAGTTCAACAGCATTAGTATCGTCAACAAAACTAATTAACATTTCTTAGTGGAAGCCAACCTCCAACTCCAATCAAAGTAATTATGCTGTCTTTAGTGTTTCATTACACTCCACTTCACAGTTGGATATTAAAATACCGATGTGAAAAAAATGTGGATTTCAGCTTCAGAAGACATGTCAATAGTGGTTTCCTGTTGTGGGGCAGACATTCATTGACAATAAGGCCAATGACATGTACAGTAACACCAAAGTTTGCCTCTCTGTGTTTGTTCCAATACTCTTAATAATGTCTCTCGGGTGAATGTGAGGCCTCTGTGGCGAGGAGGATGTAGACTCTGAGCTCAGTTTTGCTTACAGGAGCGTTAGTTTACCCTCCGGATCTTAAGGGTGCTGCTAGCAGGGCTTGAACACTAATCCCCGTTCTTTCAGCATGATGGTAGTGAGAGTGTGAAGAGACTGTTTTGTTCTGGAGAAGGAAAGTGGAGACCCTCATAGATCCCAGCGCTGTAAGTAAGGGACGCAGCTAGCTGCTCTATGGTCTCCAATCCCCTGGAGACTCATTTAGCCTTATTTCTCCTCGCTACTCGCCCCGTCCAGTCCGCTCTTTCTCCCCCCTGCTCCCACCCTTCCACCGTCCACCCTGACAGATTGGAGGAAATGAACGTCTGCAAATTGGCCTCAGTGGCGAGGCGAAGGCGACTCCAAGACCACGTCGGCTCTGCTTCCCAACCAGCTAGCTTGCGGTCTCTCGCCCAGCTCCTCTGTCTCTGTCTCCTGTATTAAATTAGCATCAGAGAGCAGCCTATTTGGATGTATATTTGATTATGGTCTTTGGGCTTTGTGTTTATGTTGGACCATGTAAGAGTACCTATTAGCGGTTAATAATAATGGAGTACCACGTGAAAGGCTGCAATGTGAACTATTTTATGTCTTAAGCAGCCTCAGCCTGTGTGTGTGTTTGGAAGGTTTGAAGCATAGAAGTGTTTTAATGCGCCCTGAAGTGTTTGCACAGTACTGTAAATGATAAACAGGCGTTCTGATGATCATATTACTCCTCACCACTCAGTAAATCACGATGTGGTTTCATCTAAGTACTGGAAACATTTGCATTATTTCTCGTCTCTATGTGAGTGCTCCTTTCATACCAGCATATTGTTTCTCCATCTTTGATTGAATCCAAAGTATGTTTGCGTTTAAAGATGCATTGAGGTTACTGTCTGTATTTAATGCTGCCAGCCTGTCTTGTTTCAAGATGTTTTCGGTTTGGCTGGGATTTGTTGGCCACTTAACGAGCTGTAGACTAGAGTGCCTGCAGGTTCATTAATTTGCATTTGAATGTTTATTTTTACAATAAAAGTGCCAGTCATAAGAAAAAAAACAGGAGTCCCCTGAACAGTTTAACAATGTTACAGGAGTATGTTACAGACATTAATTGTAAATGTTTCAACTTTGTCTCTGACAAATTAGGTTTTTTACCCACATACCTTTGTGTATTTTGGTGTGGAGTTGTTTCTCATAAAGTCCTCCAAATTATGATAAAATACGTTGTTTGTTATTACCCTCTGAATCGACACAAAATAGTGTTTTCCTATTAACAGGATGACATAATTTGTCTGTGTCTTCCAAAACTGTTACAAATCTCTGTTGGGAACATAAATCAGTTTTATGATGTGACATCGCTATGGTTAAGGTTTGGTTAAGTTTAGGAACAAACATGACTTGGTGAGGGTTAGGAAAGAGTATGTTTTGGCTTAAAATAACTACTTTGCTTAGGTTAGAAAAACATCTTGGTTTTGTTTTAAAATGACTGGTCATGGTAACAATAATAACTACGTGGTTACAGTTAGGTAATGATCACAGCCATGGTTAAAAGAAAGCAACGTTGACTGTTGGAAGGAAACCAAAAGTGAACAACTGCATATAACAGTCAAACGTTTTGTTGATTCATCCATCCACCCTGACCTCCTCCTCCGCAGACTTTATGCCTCTATAACAATGTCACCTGACTTCATAATCATAATTACAGCTAGTTTAAACATAAACAAATGTCATTTTTGGTCATTTGCTGAAATGACTGATGCTGTTGTTTTTTCTTGGGAGGATTTTTCGTTATGCTGTCTAGGACCCAAGAGACTAATTCTTTCCCAAAGTTGGACACAGTCTCTTACCTGTAACATTCTCTTTCACAAACCTGAACTTTTCCAGTGCAGTTGGTCATTGTTTTGCGCTGATGATTTAAACAGGAAAGTTTGATGTATTTCCTGACGTTGGAAATGCTCACCTAAGAATGTGTAAAGGAAAAATGAATAGGACTTCAAGAACTTTGGCTGCCCTCAATCTTCCCACCCACTTCTGCTGTCTGTTGTTTAGATTTTTGTGATCCTGATCTGAAATTTTTGACACATTCATGCTACCACCCTGTTTGTGTGTTTCATTCACCTGCTATTTTGATGTAAATAATTATTCAGGGTCTGGAGAGGTTTATCGATTCTCTTTTCCTTCTAGTTTTAATATATACCCTTGTCTCTTGCAAAAAGACTCATCCTATTCCTCATCCGAGTCAATCAATCCAAGTCAGTAATTAAAGTTAATTTACTACTTTATCATACAGTCATGTTTAGAGAAAGGAAAGGGGAGTCGATGACATGGAATAAAACATCTGCCTGCTTGTGAGTTCTTACCTAAAACACTACTGTGTCATCTGAAACAGCTGCTGAATATTTGCAGGATTTCACAATTAGCCCAAAGATAAACAGATTATAGATCACTGTCACCGTGAACATGTGTTTAAATGCTCATCTCTCTTGCCAGAAGTGGTGAATTACCACCATTTCATTTGCACTTTATCCGTATTCATGTCATATTAATGTCATACAGGAAATCTGAAACTAAGAGCATGCCTGCAGGGAAGCCTGAGATGTAGAAAAACAAGACTTAAAAGTCAGCAACCATGTTAGTGACTCTGTGAGGCTGTACTTTGGCACAGTTGTATATTGAGCTTAATGCTAACATCAGCATGCTTATCTAATTTGTAGAAAACCCAAATACACCTCAGGCTGATGGGAATGCCATTAATTTAGCAGGTGTTTGGCCATAAATTTAACCAATTAAATTTTGACCTGATGAAGGCGCTAGAGGAAAAGTTAAGGGATCACCAAAATTATCAAAACTTAATTCTGAGGGGGACATGTATGTGTGTACCACTACCAAATTACATGGCAATGCATCCAATGGTTGTTGATGTATCTCACTAAAAAACTCATTGTGAGGCTAAGGGGAAAAATCAGGGGATCACCAAAGTCATTAGAATACACCAACTTGGAACAATGAATGTCTGTACAATATTTTGCGACAATCCATCCAGTAGATGCTAAGGTATTTCACATAATAAGTAAAAACTCTGATCTGCTGGTGGTGCTAAAAGAAAAGTCAAGGGATCCTCAAAGTCAAGAGAATTTATCCTCTTGGCTACTTGTGTATCTGTAACAAATTTCATGGCAATCAATCTAATAGTTGTTGAGATATTTCAGTGGTGGCCTGACTCACAGAATCGAAATTGCCATCCTTAGAGCCCTGCTGCTAATGTGGCTAAAAATATCTAGCAGACAATGCCAGTCAGAGACTTTTGTCCTTTGGCAGCTACAAAATGTTTTGTTATTCACAATCAAAATACCCTTGTTTGCTGCATTCATTCCGAACAAAATGCAAGAACAAGGAGGCGAAAAAATGCGTCTTTTGCACTTAATCATGTGTGACATTTGATTTGTTAAACTCTGTATTTCTGAAAACAGAGAACCTGACATGAAAAACTCTCACTTTCCTCCCTTTCTCCCATCTCATTTCTCCTTTCTTTCTCTCTTTCTTGTTGGTCGGGCCTCCTCTTGCCCTGTAGGAGTAGGATTAAGTTTGCTGCTGCCAGTTTTCTCACAAACTCACAAAAGCTTCAAAAGCCCTGCAGGCTAGTTTTCTCCCACTGATGATAGATTTCACATTGCAACTTTTACCACAGCAACCCCCCCTCCATCCCCCAACCCCCCAATACACACAAATTATCACACACACACTCTTGCCAGTCCCTTAAAGGGATAGTTCAGATTTTTTGAAGTGGGGTTGTGTGAGGTAGTTATCCATAGTCACCGCAGTAGACTTGGGTCGGCGAGACTTGGGTTTGGAGAAGCAGACGGGAGTACCGGCACGGCAGCTAAGCACTGTACTGGGGCCAGCAGCAAAATGTATTTTAGCCACCAAAAAAAAAATCAATACCAGTTTAAGTGTACACTATATTTAGAATATTTTCACCGCTTCACCTTACTGCCAGACAGCCCTTTCCTTTGGCACTACATTTCCTCAAACGTAGAACTTCCGTATTCCTAGGCATGCTGCGTACCGTAATACGCTGCAGCAGCACTTTCTGACCCAAACAGCTGATCTGCAGCGTATTACAATGTGCGGCATGTGAAGGAATACGGAAGTTCTACAATTGAGAAAATGTAGTGCCAAAGGAAAGGGCTGTCTGACGGCAAGGTGAAGCGGTGAACATTTTCCAAATATAGCGTACACTTAAACTGGTATTGATTTTTTTTTAGGTGGCTAAAATACATTTTGCTGCTGGCCCCATCCACAGCAGTCCAGTGCTTAACTGCTGTGCCAGTACTCCTGTCTGCTTCTCCAACCTGGGAGCGTGCCGACCCAAATCTACTGCAAGTAATAACTAACTATGGATAACTACCTCATACAACCCCACTTCAAAAAATCCAAGCTATCCCTTTAATAGTCAGTGATTGTCCCACACACAGGGACAGCTCTGCTAGGAGCTGCATAAGACCCGAGTCTGAACCTGCCTCAACGGAACGATTTGTTGTAAAAGAGGAATAGGTAGAAAGAGTGAAAGAGACATTAAGGGCTCCCTCCCAGTATTCAGGATTCATAAATCCACATTGTGAGCTGAGCTGCAAGGCACATCAAAGAAACAAGGAGCAATCTTCCCTTGATCTGTTCAATTATGCACTTTTTTATTCACTTTTAAGGTTAATAAATTACGTCAAACAGACTTTGATCTCATTCACAGCGATTATCTTTGACAGGACATATTTACTGGATGTCAGCCTGCTGTATGTGATTGTATAAGATACATCAGGACATTGGTTAGTACAATGACAATAGGTATCAGCTAGTAACTCTGCTTTTGGCTTCTTCATAAAATAATGAAAGCTACAAATACTACTGAGGTCTTATTACTGGTCTATTTAGGGTATATAACGGATTGTTGCTTTTATATATTTTAAAGCAGAACTCTAGTCTGGATCCTGTATTCCTGCCACTATATTTCAACCCAACCCTGTGTCCTAGGAATTATGTTTATATATCCAATCATGTTGCATACATACTCGCTGCCTGGATTATGTTCACACACAAGGTTTTTTGAACAAATTAAGCGCTACATATCATGCTGAAGTCAGACAGAGGGGGTTGGGGTGGATGGTGGGTGTGCAATATGCAGGACTCTGACACCAGAGACCAGGGTTCGCATCCTGAGTCGCGCATGTGGTTAGCTTCAGGCAACAAAAGCACTTTGGTTAAATTAGTGAAAGATAGGGATGTGGCTTAAATGTTAATAAACACGTTATGCTTCAAGTCATTGTGGACTTTTTTCTATTAAACGAATGTTGCCGGTGCCTAAATGTAACCATAAAAAGTTGTTGTAGTTACTATACTGGTGGACTAGAAGTATTTGGGTGGAAAAAAAGACTACTTTTTCTCTGAACATTTCATTGGGCACTCACGTTGCTACTCACTCTTTGCTGATTTTCCACATGGGACACAGGTAGCTTCTGAGCATTAGGGAATTGCAGTTTTCTGTCAGTATTTGAATGTATACGAAAAGGGTGTTCAGTTTTTGTGTTGTCTATGCTAGAGGAGTAGCTCCAACGATGGCGTTCATCTAGACACTCCAAAACTTTAGAGTAAAATATCTCATAAACTATTAGATGGATATCTAGGATGTGCAACTTTTTTTTACAGATAGTCATAGTCTTCAGAGGATGAATGTCTTTGGTGATCGCCTTGGCTTTCATATAGGGCCACTAGCAGGTTTAGTTTTGTTTTGACGCTACCACTTGAAGTCAAAGTGTGTGTATATGTGTAAGTGTGTGTGTCTGTGGTGACTATGGAAGAGAGAGAAAGTATGTGTGAGAGAGAACAAAGTGTTGGCACTTGATATCACAAGTAGGAGAAAGGTTGTGATTATGTAAACAGAAATATTCGACAAATTTCTTTATTCTTATTATAGCTGTCCGACGTAGCGAGAACCACATCCAGAACAACACTGATGCTAAAAACAGAACAACTTCCATGTTTGAACAAGGACAGCCTTTCATTATCTAGGCTAATCTAGAAATATCCGCTTTAACCAGCTACACCACATACAAAGCACAAGGGCTTCTACAATATGTCAGAGTGGTGATTCCCGTCCCCAATTCTGTGTCCTTGTTGTTTTTATTTTCCTTTTTATGACTTGTCTTAAATAACCGGAACAGACCACACCTCACACTTAACTTAGTTATGGTATGCGTTTAATGAAAGAATAGTTCAAAAATGTCAAGAGGCACACATTAATGCTGACCGATTAACTATCAAGATCACAATAATCAAAGAAATGTCAATTTAAGAGTTGTTATTATTTCTGTAAGTCAACATACAACAACTTGTACATGCTTGTTGCCATTTTTCTGTAGCAATTTTTCATGATTGTGACTAAGTAGCTAGCTTTGTAAGCATCCCAATTCTTCTTCATGCCTACAATTTCACCGTAAGTGGAGTATCGCTGATGCAAAGCTGCTGCACATGAGGGCAAATTTGTAATGACAACTAGGAGGGTCAGTCAATGAACTAATTAATCATCAGCTGATAGCAAATACCCACCTGTTTTTATAAATGAAAAAAAAGATACTTTCTTTTTATGATTTGTTATTGAGTCATTAATTATGATCTTAAATATATAAAATAAATCTCACACATATAATTATGAGGTTTATGTCATAATTACAAGAGCCTTTTCTTCAATCCTATAAATTACCTGCTGCTAACTCATAATTACAAGATACAGAAGTCATAATTCATGAGTAGCAACAAAGGATGTTTGATGTAAAGTTCTTATATTTTGAGGGTTTTTGAGGTTAATTTTTGAGTATTTAGTGGTTATGTTGAAATGCATCAAGCAAGGTCGCTTTATAATGAAGCATCTGATGAGAATTTAATGAAAAAGTGATCAGGATGATGGGAACATCTTAACAGAGGGTCCACATGAAAAATGGCTGTATTCTGCTTTAAAATAGAGGTAGAATAAATCATATTTGAATGTATCCCAAAATAATCACATCCCCCAACAACAACAACAACCTGCCACACAAACATATATACACCCCCTCCTCATGTAATTTGTGTGGGTTTGCAAGTCCTGCATCCATGAGCGAGGGTGTTAATGGATGGGGAAACCCTCTTTGTGGATTATAGATGAAGGTTGGTGACCTGCTTCCGTGACTGAATCTGTGATGAGGTGATATAGCAGCATCAGGCTGTTTAAAGTCTAAATTATTCAGGAACTGCCTCTGGCCACCTAAAGGTTGCGCTCATTGCGCATTTTGATTGAGAAATAACACACAGAAACATATTTCATGACGGCAAAACATTTGCAGGTTAATTTTACACAACAGCGGGCAAACCAGTGGTGTATAAACTTATAAGGGTTTTTGGAAATGGGTATCGACATTGAGGAAGCCAATTTCACCCCCAGATCATCATTATACCGTTAAACATGATCAGTCTGTGATGTTTGATGCATTTTTTTCTGATGAAATGTGGTAATTTACATTTTTGTTGAACCCACTTTACCTCAAACTGCTGCATCTCCTTCTACTCAGTGATTTTGCAGAGTGTCTTTTGACAGTGCCAACCAAAGGAGTGCAAACATGTACTCAGCTGTAGATTCAATGTGTACAGTACAGGGAGAAGAGGCTGTGTCCTTGGTGATCACTTGAAAAGACCTGAAGGCTTAATCTGTGCTTTCAAGAGTTTTGTCGACCTTACAGGGAACAAAAGTAAAAATGAGTTTGGGTGCTTCTTGTCAAGTGGTAAAATGAAAATGGTTTTTGGGAAGTTGGTGTTAAACGGCTGAAAAAGTGTCCAACACCAATGGTAAATACGGGAAAATCCACTGCATAACTTCCATTTATCTGTAACACCAAACTGAACAAACAGGTGAGTTTATTCCCGGCTTCTATTATTTACATCCTCTAGTGGCTCTTCATTGGTCCACTTCATGTCAAGTATTTACAAATGGCTGCCTGAAGGCAAATACGCGGTACAGTAAATATGATGTGGTTGCGTGATGTGTCCTGACTTTACAATTTGACGAGCACCACTTAGGTAAATGCACCATTAAACGCTGTACTGGCCAGCAATGGATTGGATAGTCTGTGGGATACTGATGCTTGTAATGGATACTCTTGTTGTGTCCTCTAGGCTTGACCTTTTCACAGCCACTTCTTTATTTCCACAACTGTCTTGTGTGTAAAGAAACTGTTTACATCATTTGGTTTATTGTTCGTTATTGTCCTTCGTATTTATGTGTATTTTATGTTACTGATTAGCTTTATGTTGTTTCTAGGTGTTAATTTGGAACGTCCACCTCATTGTTTCAATTCTATTATCTGTTTTAATGTTGTTTGTATGAAATTTTAAAACTGAAATACTGTTGAACATTGCTTCAAAATGGCATCTCTAGAGCAAAGTTCTCATGCTGAGGAACAGACATTAAAACACCATATAAATACTGAACATTTGCTGTTGTCAAACTCAATTGTAGCCAGGCCCAGTTCTACGACACTGCAAAAACATGCATTGCACCCTCAGTTTAATATTTTGCACCCTTAGTTGAAATTTGACAATTAGGACAAGAGACATTAGAAAAACTTAACCCGATTAAGCGTCGGAGCAAATTTCCAAATAGATGTTATTTGTATAAATTGACCTCATATTGGGAATCTAAATGGTTACTTTCTTGCCTGAAAAAATATTAAAACTTAATAAAGTGACATATTAACAGTCCTACAGCGAATGTAAATGACCGCTAACTCATCCAGTCATTCAAGGTCAGTCACTCATGTAGGTGTATTGTTTTGATGCGCTAAAAATGATTCAACTCTGAATTTTCACTCGCCCCACAAAAAATCAGTGTAACCCTTAAGTTAACATCATATGATGTAGAAATGTTATGTTAGTTACTCATTAACGCTGCATTTATATATGTTTACATTCGTAGTAACTTTTTGAGACTTACACAGTGTTTTGTTGGATCTTTGTGCTATTCTCAGCTCAGAGAAGGTGTATCCATTGAGTCTATATTTTCCTTACATGTTGCACCCTTGGTAAGTGGAGCTCTGTGTATAAATAGTCACAAACACTGTAAAGATATTAATATGCAGTGTTAGTCAAGGTTGCTTTGAGCATAATATCTGTGCCAGAAAAGTTGCATGTGCTAATTGAGCGGCACCATATTGGTCATTGTCAACACCTGCGTTACATGTCATTTAATATGCGGGGTGTATGAAAGTGTCTAAATAACTATTTCACTGCTAAAATGCATGTAATTGTGTGCAACCTACTGCACTTGTCGTAATGAAAGGTTTAATAAGCAGCAATTTTAGAATAAAAAAAAAAAGAACTTAAATTTGGGACAATGGTTGTTAAGTTTGGCACAGTTAAAAATAGAAAATTAATTTCCAGCCCTGGTAACACATACACTATTTGTCATTGCTGTTGCTGACCCCCACCGGAGCTACTGGTGCACCCTCGCTAATTTCAGTCACACCCTAAGTCATTTTGCTCTGGAACTGGGCCTGATTGCAGCTCCTGATGTTAGTGTTTTGTGATGGAGTTATTTAAGGCCTTTAGCGCTGTGTTGGAGTGATAAAAGATGATTACAGGTGGGTGAGCCCAGGAGCTGAGCGTCAGAGGAGGGTGGACTTAGAGAGGAAGGCACTAAGAGATGTTGACAGTGGAAAAGTTAAGCATCTCTTTCTCTCCAGTATATTTGTCATCACCGTTAGCGCTGTCATGTTTAGTCAAGGCATGTTTTGATCGGTTTATGATATCCCACAGCTAAAAATCTTGCATACAGTACAGTTACAATCTGCGTGATTGTAAATGTACAGTAGGTACATATGTGTGTGAATGCATATAATTGCCAGGTTCTTACATCAAATGCTTTTCAATCTGCACTTCATTATTGCTGCACTCCGGCGGGTGGGAAAATCAGGTGTGTTTATGTGACTTGTGCGTGTGTGTGTGTGTGTGTGAGAAGGAGAGAGAGTGTGTGTGTTCGTGAATGTAACTCACGGCTGTTAAGTGCTGTGAGCCTTAGGAAAACATTTCCACTTCCCCACAGCTATGACTGCTCGCACTAAATCATCACTAAATCTCCCACGTGCTCCGCCCTCAGTCGTCCAAGAATTACACACTCTCTCACACACACTCACACACAAACACAAACACACACCAGTCAGTAAAACAGAAAACTAGAATATCTCTATGATGAATCACTTAATCTCTATGAAGTGTTTAATTATGGTAATAATCTTTTCACATCTCTGGAAATTTCTGTCATAGCAGAACAAGGGCTTACATGGAAAATCCACCATAAAACACTTCAACACTGTCAAAAAGCTGCTACTGGTGATGCATCATGTATTTCTTTGTTCCAATTTGATGCTGTGACAACAGTAAAAAATCAGGTTTCACTACAGAGACGCAGGATACAATTCCCAGTAGCAATGTCTCCGGCTTTGTTGTATATTCTGGTGGGAAGCTGGTGAGGGATCATGTCTTTGTTGCAGCTCAAACTGGACAGTTGAAGTGGGCATTCTGGATTTGGGAGTAAACTAACAAACGCACTTTCACTTTATTTTACCAAATGTGACTGCTGGAGTGTTTATGAAGTCTATTTTTTTTCTCGCCCACAAACAGCTTCTTTCTGTTATTATTTTATTTACTTTTCACCTTTTTGTTAACTTAGCTTGTAAATACATCATCTGCCATCTGTCAAATTTGACTTGAGTTCAGTAGTGACATGGCCAGATTAAGTCACTATGACAGGATGTGTTTGTGTGTGTTTCATACACAGATCAACAAGGAAAGGCCACTGCGTGTGTTTCTTTGTAGTATTTGAGCTATGTTTTTAGTCTGTTAGCATTTCTTCGTAAGCAATGTGTAAATAAACAACTCATTTTCTTTTTGCTTTTACTTTTAAAATAATAAAAACCTTTAAAACTACTGTACATTTTCACTTATGCCATATATGGACCCTCAAGATTAGGTAACAATCATTAAGATTCCCATTATTTTTGTTTTAAATGTGCTTTAGTGGCACATATAGTATTAAAGAACACATCACTACAAACTATCACATGGTGAACCTGAAGCCTTTGGGCCCCTGCAGGTGTGGGGCCCCTGTGGCTGTGGGGCCCCTTGGCAGTTGCCCACTTTAACTTGTTGGTAATCCAACCTTGAGTCTTGTGGTCTGGTTTCTGCTAAGGTGAGGTGTTTGTCCAGCTTCTTATGTGCCTTAGAGAGCAGATTTCTGAGCCACCTGACAGAATATAACCTCCGCTGTCAACTTTTCGCTGAAAAAGCACTGAATCCTAAACAACCTGACAGGAGTTCAAACACACCACACAGGAGGAGTTTACACTTTTTACAAGCAACACCTTTGAGAAAATTCCATGATGAAACTTCTTTGCTATTCTCCTGACACGACGGGACGATTTCAGTCTTTTTCTCTTCAGTCCGATAGAACAAAGAGCAGCACAAAGTTGGACAGACAGGTATGAGACAGCACAGATGTTTCTTTAAACCTTTGGAGTGACACCATCAGATTACTTACATGCCACATTTACAGATACAGCAGGTTTCACTTTGCAGCTAATGTGAATTGTTCAGATTTAGTGTTTCTTTTTCTTTTTCTTTTTCCGAGGATCATTTCATGGCTGTGAACTGTAACCAATCACAGCTAATAGAGTCCGTAGCTGACAGAGATAGAGATGGCTCGAGAAACAGAAGGAGATAGGGGTCGACGCGCGTAGGGGAAAACAGACAGGAAGACAAGGCGAGAGAGGGAGGCAGCTGAGGAGATAAAATTAAAGAAAGGCAGCGGCTGAGATTGGCTCGACGCTGCCATTTGCTGTGAAATTACAAAGCCATTATTTGATGGAGGCTTAAACGTCCTGTGCCTCCTCCGCCTGCCTGTCCGCCTGCCTGTAAGCCCGTCGTGAACCCACACTCTGAGGAAACTATTTCCAGGTGTGAAATGGATCCACCGTGGCACCGCTTTAGGGATTTCAAAGGGAAGGAAAATGGAAACTTCAATTTGATGAAGACGTCAGCTCAGACAGACTCTACCTTTGCCGTGCCTCAACGGCTTAGACATGAAGCCATTATGACCTGCTCTGCCTGAGTGGATGGGGAAGGAAATCCTGCAATATACCACAACCCCCATTATCCAATAATAGTAATATAGATATACACCACAATGTCAACCACCTGAACCTGGTGATAAAGACCTGACACCGGTGATATAGCTATAAGTTCAATGAGTTTATAGACGTCCACGCTGATATTTGAACCTCAGGTCTGACAATAACAGAAAGACAAAGAGGATCAAGATTTTTATTAAAGAGAATTTAATAGGGTTTTCTCATTTTCGGAGATTTGCTTCATAACAAGTATGCTGCTGTAAGATTATAATACAAATATTTTCTGATCACGTAAAAACAGTTTTCATCAACACTAATCATTTATAACAAAAGGTCAATCCATTTTTCACATGATGTTGGAATAAATGAGTTGAATCAGTGTAACATTTCTGGCTAATTTATTTGCAATAACAGAAAAAAAAACAGATGATGTCACAACAAAATAATAAAAATAAGCCCCAATGCTGTGAGAAATAACAGTTAAATACTGTCTTTAAATTTCACTGTTTTAAATCTTTTTATTATAACGCTTAAAAGTAGAACCCCTTGCATATGTATGATAAAAGTGAATATGAAAGGGACGTTGCCTTTTAAAAAATCAGTTAATTTAATTTTGCAGATTGTTACCTGACTTTTAAAATGAACATGAAAACCTAGCTTTTGGATTGAAATACAATTATATTATTCACATTGAAATGCGCATTTTTATTCTCATTTGAATTATGGCACCTATCTATCCAAGTGGATGTGACACAATATAAAATACTGGATTGGTTACATTTTTATAATTTTTCTATTTTTGCTTCAAAGAAATCTCAAGATAATCTCTTGAAAATAATTAGGCTTGTTTCTGAACTCCTTTTCATTTCTTTGGACCTGTTGGCGTCAGTTTGAATTTGTAAAGATGAAGCCACCAGTGAGTTAAAGATTTATGAGGCAAATTTAGATGAACAATACACTTAAGCTAATGACAGTCTGGTACATCAAAGCTGACATCTGTTAGGAAAATGTTACCATATTTAAGTGTGCAAAAAAGTATGTTTAAACAAATATAATCTGATATATTTATAACTTAATTTACCTTTTTCTGTTGACACAGCAAACCCTCATACAAACTGCATTGTGTCCTTCTGCTTTATTCCTCAGTTTCAGTAACAGGATGTTTTATAACAGCAGGGTAGCAGCCTCTCCAGCCTCGGAACATCCATATTCATCACCGCTCGCGTCCACCCTCGCATTTTCCTCTTCGTCCTCCTCACTCAGGTGGACTCACCTTGGAGAGGACCGTCACACCTCGATGCTCCGCCTCCCCAAACAGTGCATGCATTAGCCTTGAGTTGGGGACACTGGCTGTGGAGAAGCAGCAAGGACAGCAAACTGACTTCCAAATGAAACACACACACACACAGAAGTGTAGTTCGGGTTGCATTTAAGGTTTAGGATCTTGAAGGGTGATACTAACAGCATGACTGTCCTGCTGGAAATCTTTAAATATGAGCAAACTATCATTCTGTCACCAAAAAAAGATCCAGAAATAACATTTAAACATTCATGGGATACTAAAACTCTCACCAACACACAGACAGAGAAAATGATTTTAGGTTTAGCAGCTCTTTAAGGCATGGTGACCCAGCTCCATGTCAGGGAAACCTTCAATTTACACAACAGAATGACATTTCACTGCAGGTATTTCACTGTAGGTCAGGCAGAAACCTCCATCATTTAACTTAAGACCAGTGGCTTACATGACCTTGGTATATATTTTTTTAATTTAAATTTTTTTTCTTCAAATTGCTAGGTTGCATATTAAATATACTTATTCCGATATCTCAATTTACAATACTAATCACTTATTTATTATCTTAAATTAAAAAAAAACGGTGCTCCCATAATGAGTCTTATGCCATTAAATGAATTTATTTCCTTCAATTCGACCTGGGGTAGGTAGTGTTTTGGAAAAGATTTAAAAAAACAACAAAAAACAAAACAAAAACGCCAGAATTAGAAAATAAAGCCCTCCTCCTGCAGCTCTCCTCCCTCTCTGTCCTAAGCCCCTCCCACCAGACGACCACACGCATATGCACGTGCTTCATACGCACACAACAGTTTAACAGTTTACTACTGCACTACTCACACATACGACTTACTTTCAAGGCTCAACAACCTTCAGTAAACAGTAAACGCTAAACAGGACCGCCTCTCATCTGTTTGAAGTCCGCCAAAAAAATAATGAGTGTCCCATCTCCCTGCTTGAAATCGAGCGATATCGCGTCTCTTTCATTGTCCCTCTCCAACACCTCTTCGGTCATCAGTCCGTCAGAGAGCCAGATCTGGACCCACAGCTCTGAACCGAGTCCCAGGACGACGAGCAGCACCAGGGCACAGAGACAGCTCAGTATCTGACCTTAAGCCGTGGTGGTTCATGAAAATCTATCACTGCTTTTCACTTCTGGGAGCCGAGTTCACTTCCATTGAAAGTCTCTCACTCCGGTGTTGTTGATAAGATTAAAGACTGTTCGGTTTCCCCTGCTCTACAGGCAATAATCCGATGATCTCATGTCACTTTTCACTCTGCTTTCTGTTGATATTCCTGTCTCCTTCTGCAATATCTCACGGCTCGCCTGGCCTCCAAACTCTCTGTGTCAATGAGTGCATGCAGATTTGCAGGTAGGTAGGTTGACAGACAGGTAGCAGGTCCATCCAATTCATTCGGCCCGAATGAAATGACTGGATGGACTTATTAAAGGCCTGCGCCAGCCACAGATACTGGATTTTTTTTCTTTTTATTGTCAGAGCATTTGATATATTGATCGCTGTCGGTATGTACAGAGAATTTCAATAAATATTACAAAAAATGCTTCTAAAATACATCACCTACCCTAGCTTTAATACACCTCCATCTAACTTCATCTAAATCTTTTACTTTTAATTAAATGTGTTTTCGTTGGTGTGTTGTTGTGTTAAATAAAGGATTGGAATACTTTAAAGAGTCACTTTAGTATTAACAATAACTTTTTGCGACCTTTACTGATGACAAGTCCAGCGACATTGACATGCGCAGTTTGTAGTGACCTGTGAAAAGTTAAATTTCACAATAGAGGGGACAGATAAAGAATAAAGAGCTAAAACATTACTCTAATGAAATAACAAACCTACTTTGGCATTTGCATTTTTGGCTCGAGAACAAAATGTGTTGCATCAGCTGAGGAGTTGTTGTGCCAAAACAGAGTACGAGCCAGAAAAACAGAAATGTCAGAACCACCTAAAAACCCTCTACACTTTTTTTTTTTTTTAAAACACAAAAATTGTTCTTGTTTCTCCTTTAATCTGCCATCTGCCTCTTGCAGATCCATGTAGCACAAGCTGCTGTATCTCTGACATTTTCAAGCATGCACACCACACTTTGTGACATTTCATATTTTCCACTTTTACAAGGACACAGTTAAGTTATCTGAAAAGGACAGGAGGAGGGATCCGGATTGTGCTGCTGCTCAGACAGGCATCAAAAGCCTCAGGCCTGCTGCTCTCCTGACGGATGAAGGCTGCAGGATGTTTAGTCATATCACTGTTAGCCTCATTAAAGCTCACCCTTGGGTGCTGTAAACAGAGAGAGGACGATTAGTCTGTGTTCAAGGCGCAATTTAGCTTCAATCTCTGCTCTCGGTGGGGGAGGAGCCACCACAGACAGATACTTATCAGCTTGTCCTCTGTAGTTCGGCCTGGATGACAGTGTCACGCTGACCACAAGTCTACCTTTGCTCCCAAAAGTATTTATATCAAACTCCTAAAAAAATCTCCTACAAAAACAACAAAAAAGCCTTTCACAACTGCTGTGGGAATACAATGTGAATGTTTCAAGACTTTGTTTTCAAGTAGGGCCTCAGGATGATCACACATTTCCCTATGATGTTTTATAAATAAATCATAAATTAAATTGGAAGAATTTGCAGACACAAAGCTGCACTAATCAGAATGTTGTTAACAATAGATCAAACGACTGCGTATTGTGAATGGAGTTGCTCAAGACCATCCCACAGAAAATGATTGCCCAACTCTTCACTTTGCCCTCAATCTCCACTTTCATCAACCCAATTTCCAGCTGCAGCAGACAGCTGTTTCGGTGCAGTGTAAATGCATTGTCTGCCAGCTTTTCAGCATCAAACAGCACACAGACAAACTTAGGGACTAGTTGGTGAAGAAAGTGGAACATTGAGCAGCGAAGATGCCAGATATTTCCCTCAGGAATTGGTGGAGACCAAACAGAGCTAAAAGGAGAGTAAATATTATGTTATATTCATCAGATGGACCCATCATAACTCAAAATGAATACTAATTGTTTGCTGGATTTTTAAATAGGAGACTGTTTGCTAACGCGTTCATCATAACAACCCTATAATGTGATAATATGTCAGATGTTGTGGTTTCAGCTTGTTCTGCTGCTCCGAAGTGGCCAAAAAAATCAAGATTGATTTATACTACATATGAAAACATGTTGGATTTTGACGTCATGCCAACACATTCTGTGTCAACTCTTGGTTTTGCAAAGCATCTATTTTAGAAAAAGTTTAGATGATCAGTCCCTTCTCCACAGTAAGATGTGTCAACAGCCACACCACTGCTGTCCAATGTAAAGTGGATATTCGTGGTCCCCACCAGATGAATCTCAACAATTTTCTCCTTTTCTTTAGTGCCATCCTTAGGACAAAGTTGCTACTTGTTCACAAGAAATATCAACATAGCATCTCAGCCATCACTCTCCTTTTCTAATGCTGAAACTTTGGCATTAGGAACAGACACAATTACTGCAACAGCATTCTTTATGCTATATCATCCAAAGTCCTAAATAAACTCCTGGACATCCACAACTCTGCTGCTTCTGCCCCTCTAACCTCACTGACCTTCTCCACTGCCACAGTCCTTCCTTCCTCCTCCTTATGCACTCACGCCAAACTCCTGTCTCCACCATCCAAGACCAAGCACAGAACCCGGGGTGACAGGGCTTTCTCCATATCCTCCCCCCGCCCACCCTGCCCCCTCCCTCTGGAACTCTCTCCCCAAACACACCTGTGACTGCACCAATCTGTCCATGTAAGACATTAATCAAAACTTACTTTTTAAGTACTGCTTTTAATGTGTGATTAATGTCCTGTGCTACCATGTGTTTTTAGTGTGTTTTCTTAGTTTGGGGAGTTGTATAAAGCATCTTTGAGTATCTTGAAAAGCGCTCTATTAATAAAATGTAAAATGTATTATTATTATAATGAACTTTCCTGAGCACATTCATTCTCCCCAGAGGATGAATCCTATCGATTTTAGACTCTCCATGATGGTTTCCTCCAGTGGTGCTCTCAGGACAAAATGTCAACAAGATATCACCTAATCAAATAAGTAAAAGATGGCAAACCGATTCGAAACATCCACCGAGCTGGTGTCACTTCTGCGGTGATTGATGTTCGTACAAATGTGATGAAGCAGATTATCAAGCTGGATAGCAGAATCCTGAGGTAACGGAAATCAATATCTTTGTCAGTTTCCATCTTCTGCCTGACAAGTGAGAATACTCCCTGTATCTGCTTTGTTCCATTACGGGGATGTACTGGCCTCCTTCCTGTCTTCCTCTCAAAGTTATACTGTATATATACAGTAAAACATTTTCTTCTCCAAAATATCCAACAAACTCAGCCTCTGGTTGCCATAACAATGTGTGCTTTTGCTGAACTATAAAAACAAAACACTGTGCTTTAGTAAATCAGCCTCAAGTTGTATAAAAGGTCCACTTATTGGATTTTTGGATGCTTTTCGTCATATTTTGCTGTCTTCTCCATCATGTGGCTTAAAGATGGAACATCAGTTACATGAGAACGAATAGTTTCTACGTCTGTCCAGAGATGGGGTTTTTTGATGTGAGATGGCCTCCTTGAGCTTTCTCTGGTTATGACTGTCCTGGTCTTAAAAGGGACATACCCTTCTTTTTGTCATTTTCTGTTGTTTTTATACTGTTGCAATGTTGTATGTAAGAGTTAAACACAGTCAAAGTTCCAAAACATGAGGTGTACATATGTAAAAAGCCTGCTTCAGCCTGCTCTGAACGCACCATTTGCAATGTTACCTCTACTTCCTCCTCATGATGACATCAGATAGTTTGCACATACCCACAAACAGTTGTCCATTCTGTAGTCTTTGTTGCTAAGGTTGTTTAATAGGTCGTTCATGTTGTCCACTCGCATATTTTGGATCAGATTCAGGCTCAAACAAATACAGATGTGTTTAAAAAGTTTTCATTTCCAGTAAAGAACAAGAAAGGGAAGTGAAATCCTACCACCGCTGTTTGTTTACGTAGCCTCTGAAACCAGCGGAAGTCTGCTGAGACGCAGCTTCTGTAAGCTAATCAGAAAAAGGGCTCATCAGGAGAGGAGCCTTCAAGTGACATGAGCTAAAACAGCCTGTCTCAGACAGAGGCTGAACTGAGGAGCTGCATAATGAGCCAGTATAAGATAAATAAGGAGTTTTTTTTTACTTTAAATCATTGAATGATATTCAAGTAGAGCCCCAGAATATAAATATGGATTCTACACCATTCACTTATTGTACCCGTTAGCCTGGAGTGACCTGCTGCTCTCTGTCCTCTTTTCCTCTGTCCTGTGCTTTGTGTTGGGGCATGTTGTCGATCATTGTTATGACCTACAGTATGTGCTTGAATTACTTTATTACACATACTGTTCCCATGGGTCAAGGACAAACTTCCATTCCAAATTTTAAAGATTAACTTAACACCAGGTAGAAAAGCAGTGTTTCACTACCCTCTTCTGAGCCCAAAGAAGTGAGCTCAGTTGCACCTATAACCACATCCCACAGTGATGTCACAGTGCACTGACACATCCTGAAGTACACTTCTACATCACTGCAAACAGCTTAGAATTTAAGCCACCGGAAGTCAGCAAAGACGAGATTCAGCTGTTGACGATGTTAATTCCGGTTTCTGATGTATTTACCATAAATGTGGCCATTGTGGCTCTATGGGTCATGCTAGATTTGCACTAGCCAGCTCTAGCACCTTTACAGAGGTGGAAGTTCTCTGGCTCCATTGCAGCAAAACTGACCTGACAGGTACAATTTGTCCTGGTAAAAACTCCTTTACATGTAAACATCAAATTATCACATTTTAACAATGACTACATTAACCTTTTTGATCACATAAATAGGGTAAAATCTGGTACAATTCAAGATCTTTAACATAATAAATATTCAATCTACTTCTCATGTAATAAATCCAAACCACCAATAATGTTTTTTTTAATGTTTTTATTGACGTAATAATGATTGTATCAGGTGTTTTGTATTGAGTATTAGGTGTTTATATAATCACAAATGTCCAAATACAACCGACAGCTGTCACACATTGAGAAATCAGAGTATCAACCATGTTGCAACACATGATATGCATATAGAAGAGTCTAATGTTTCAGATATGTGTTATGTTTCATTTCCACAGGCGTTTACTCCTGCATTTGATCTGACTTCTGCAGGAATCTGTTACCTCAGCGGTGTGGCATGAAGAAACGTCAGGGGACACGAGCCGGCGTGTCTGGTTGTTGTGAATGTCGAGTGTGATGTGACGCCGATCAGAGTGCAGGCAGCTAGAAGGCAGAGGGAGGAAACTTCTTCAAGAGTCCCGTCACTTCCCCAGACGCTGCCCTCTTGCCAAAGTCAATGTTGTCTTAACGTCCCGGGCCCAATTTCAGAAGGTGAAAAAAGCCTATCCATGCTGAAAGGATCTGGAGAAAAACGAGGGTGAAGCCCGCAGCTCAAATTAAAATATCACTTGGGTAAACAGACTGGATTTCCTCCTGTGGTTACACACCCTCCTTACCCTTGTCACCTTTTTCTGCCTGTCACTTCTCACCCCTCTGCTTCTGATCGCCCTCATACCACCCAGCAGCCAGCTGTGGTTGGTTATTCATTCACAGAGTTTGTATTACATGGAAATAAGGTTCATTCATGAGTGCCATATACAGCATATGACCTCATGAAACATAAATATTTTATAACTAGCAATATAAAGATAATTTAGCTGCTGTAATATACAAACTTTGTATCTTCAAACTAAAATGCAGCCTTGTTTTAAAAGGGACATATCGTGCTTTTTGCTATTTTGTTATTTTTGTACTGTTATGATGTCAGGTGTTAAACATGCTAAAAGTTCCAAAACTTGAGGTGAAGTTATGTAAGATGCTCCCTGCAAGTCAAAAACCAGGATTTCAGCCTGCTCTGAACACACAGAAGTTTTAACATCAGAGTTGATGAGCTTTTTCTCAAATCGAGGGTGATAGAAGTAGTAGAAGAGTAGCGGAAAAATCTGTATATACATAATTATTAATCTTTTATTCTGTCTTACCGTCATCTTTTATTTTTAAACAGTGACATGATTACTTTTACAGGATAATCAACACAGCTACAGATTGTTGCTGGATGTACTTTGGTCAGAAGGACGTCTAAGTGAAACTGAGCAATCTACCTGGATCTATGCATGATGTTCCAGCTTTAGATGGTATATGTTATAAATAAAGTGATTGTTATTTAGTTATTAGTAAAGTTTATGTTGGTTTAATTATTACTAAAGTCAATATGATTTGAAGAGTTTTCTTACTTTTACTTACTCAAACTCCATGAATCCTGGAGGTGATGTCACAGACACCACAGCCGTGTTTTTCTACAGTTTATGACTTTTTAATTCTCACAACAGTCTCGGTGCTGTCACACAAAATGAATTGAATTCATTATGAATTTTATCTGAGTGTATTAATTTACATACAGTCACCTCTGCACTCTAGTTTTTCCTGCCAGCGACTTTGATGTCCAGCTGGATTTCAGCTTCTTGCATTGGAAATTAGTGTTTTGCAGTTTTTGATGTGAGTCATAGTTAACAAACTCCTGACACTGCTGCCTACTTCATTTAGGAGTTTCAACACAGTCAGTGTAGCGTGTGCTGTATGTGTGTGTTTAGCCTGAGGCAAACCGTCTTGATTGACAGGCCAAGCAGTGGAGTCCGGTCCGGTGATCCCAGAGGTAGAAGGTCTTCACTGAGGTTTGACCTGCCTGCTTCCCCTGATCATCATCTCGCTCTGCCTGCTCAGGTGCGGATTTCCCAGAGGCATGTTTTATACTTCACATTAAAGGGTACTGTGTGATTTTTTTTTAGAATTATTTACTGTTTCCACTCTTTGCGTCAGTTTATTGAAGCATTTGTTCTTCTCTTTTAGAAGATGATTTCACAGAGTTTTGACAGTGTTTTATTTATAATCCATAGCCCTGTCAAGCTATGTTTGCATTTTAATGAGAACACTCTGTTAAATTTTAAAGAACCTCAAAACCTGTTTTCTCAATCAGCTTTTTACTGTTGAGTGATTCACATAAAATACTTTCTGTATTTTTTGTTTTCTTTCTGCTCTTCTCACTGGTTTGGAGTGGGCAGAACTGGAAAAAGGTGATGTCATATAGTCATTTGAATCAAAATATGATGAAAGTTGCGGGGATGTTTGCCTCCGTTGCCAGCACTGTCAATCAAAATATGATCAAACCACACCCACACAGTCCTGATGAAGCACATTAATGAGTTCTGGACTGTTGAACACTTACATAATACATTTTCACACACAACTGCGTTTAGTAATGAATACTTAATGTTATAGAGAAAATCATAAGCTCTGAAGCCATGTTTTCAGGGAAATATTTTAAATAGGCCTATTGAAGCTGCATTAATCAATTTTTGGCCCTTATGTGTCAGAAAAATGTAAAAACAAGCTTCAGGGCTAACATGTTAGCAAAAAAAGTGCCTACTTTCTCAAACATAGAGGAACATTAGCATCCATTTGGAGCTGTTTTTATAGTCCAATTTTCATTCTGCTTTCAAAAATTCAGGCTATTATTCGTAGAGCACCTTTCATACACTTTACAGATGACTGCGGATAATAAGAAAGTACAAATGTAGACAGTAAAACAGTTTGAGACAGATGCACATGAAAAATAAAAATGATGAAAATGTAACCAATAAAATAGATAAAAATAGATTTTAAAAAGCTCTGTGTAGTTGCAGGTTTGGGTTATTACTGCAATTTAGGCACTATGAGAATTTAAGAACTGTCATTACAGGCAGCAGTAATTACTCAAACTTTCTTTGAGACATTCAAAATTAAACTTACAGTCCTTACAAATGGCAAACATAGACGGCTCCATGTGGACTTTGGCCTGTGAGGCCTAAAACATTGCATTGATGAGCAGTGTAACTCTGAACCATGTGCCAAAAAAAGAAATAAAATTAAAATTACAAACCTAGGAAAGAAAAGCCCATGTTGTAAGAATAGTGTATGCAATGTGTGTTGGACCGCAGGAAAACAACAGTTTTGCAGACTTTATGTTTTTACTGATGCATCTCAGTGTGATTGCCCCTCATGTGATTATACAAGAGAAAAGAAAAGAAAGCAGAGAAGATAATTGCAGGCTTTTGGGATACATATAATAAAACTAAAGCAGTGATGGTGCAACAAAAGCATTATGGGATTTTTTTATTTGAAGCCAAAAACCATAAGGACAAAGGCACTGTCCACTTCTGAGTGAAATGCCTTTTTAAGTTTGGCATTTCCCAAGTGAACAATTTGTCGAAATTAGTTGCATAAAAACTCTGCAGAGTTACTGAGCAGTTATAATCCAAGATTTCCAGAAACGGATAAATGTTGTTCCAGCCGCTATTCTTATGTTACCTCCTGCATGTGCTCTCATTCTGTGAATTCAATTTATAGCATGCAACTCAATATGCTTCACAATAAATCAGTCACATACCAGGAAGCGATCAATTATAAGAGCAAGGAGGGAATTGGAAGAGCTTTCAGAGAAAAGACCTTATCAAAGCAAAGCAAGAAGAATAGCATCAGTTAGTCAAAAGCTATGCAACCAAAGTGTAATTACAGGAAATCTATGTATGAACTGACTGTGTAAGTCGGATCAGGTACCTTCTCCACTGAGTTTGTTTGTTGATCTCAAACAGTGAGCAGGACTGTGCACCTTTAGGAAATCTGATATGTTGGTTGGTATGGAGCCAGTAAGGCCTTAAAAAACAAGTTCCAGGACGTTAAAATCAATGTGTGCAGAAAAAGGAAGCCAATGTAAGGTGGCCAGGACAGGTGTGATGTGTTCATTGTATTTTGTCCTAGTCAGCACTCTGGCCAGGCTGTGCTTGGTCTATTGTCTCATTTTTAGCAGACCAGTGAGAACTGCATTAGTGTTCAAGATGGGATAAAAGAAAAGCACAACCAGCTTTATGTGTGTGTGTCTAATAACAAGAACTGAAAAATCTCTTCATCTTCCAGTATTAAGATGATAAAAGTATGTTTCAATTACATAACGAGAGTGAAATTATTTCCAAAACTACTGTAAATGTTTCAGAGAGAGAGAAAAAAAGACAAAGCCTTATATGTTTTTTTCTTTATTAGATATTATATTTAGGGTATGTAGGTCATACTTATTTCCTCTCCATCTTACAATAGTGTATCTGGTCTTGCAAGCTTACTTCCTTGTTTTATTGTAAGTCTTGCCAGGTTTAAAATGAGATGTTGTGCTGCTTTATGTTCGCTCTCTCCTAAAAAATTACATTAACATACAACTAAACTGACTAATATGATTTGGAGGAAACATAACTGCCATGTGGATTATGTTCACTGGAAATGTTCCTTGGGGTCATCTTGTACCATATAAAAATCGTACAGAGGTGGTCAGTGGACTGGAGACCAGGGTTTTCATCATGTGTCTTGCTTTTGATTAGGGTCATGCTGCAAAACAATTTTGGTTGAAGTTACGGAACGTTTGGGGTTTTGGCTAAAAGTGCACATGTTGAGTTTCGTGACTTCTTCTGTATTTAACCAACACAACAATCTTTCTCTGACCGTAACCAAGCGCTTTGAGTTGCCAAAACATAACCATAAAAATGTTAATCATGCTTTACCATTATTGTAGGGAAAACAAATGGGATACATTGTCAGTAAACGTTTTGCAGATAGGGTACATTCAGTAAACAAAAACAATAAGCTGAAAGATGCTAAAATGATACATAAAACTATGAGGAACTGCAGAGTTGGGTTCATCACTACAAGACACCATCTTTACAGTCATTTGTTTGATTTTTAATATAAAAATACTCATTAAAGCAGCTTTATGAACTCATAAATGTTAGCTTAAAAGTTGAGATTGAGAGTTTATTCGCAACCTTGGAAACAGCTTTAGCTGGCATGTTATTGTTTCATCTGTATGTGCCAAATAACCTGTCTAATAGACAGCCAGAAACCTGTTTGTCACAGAGGGATTTTAATCTAAACTAAATTGGATCACCTGTTTCATCTCCTTGTGTCTCTAAAACCCTGCGGTATCTAACTTGTCTCTTTCCAAGAGGCGTCAAACCTGAAACAGATGTTCAGTTGTAGTATTTCCCTGCTGCTTAATGATGGATGGGACATTTGATGTGGAAAAAATACAAAACAAGTGTTCCTTTTTTTTAACCTGACAATCCAGAGGAGTTTCCACTTCTCCTTTCAACTTCGAGGAAATAATATTTAAGAACACAATACGATTTATTGTCTTTGTACAGCTTGTGACTGGAACTTGGCATAAACTCGACTAAAGCATCTGAAGCCTGACCAGAGTAAAGTGATGGATTATACTGTACACTGGATCTCCACACCGTTGAAGAGCAGTAACTCTGACTTTGAGTCTTCCCAAGGCTCCACTTCCATCAACAACCAGCCAGTGGAAATGGTGGAGAGCTTTAAGTACTCCGGCATCATCATGGACAATAAACTGAGCTTTGATCACCACATCACAGACATCCATAAACGCAGCCAACAAAGACTCTCTTAGGGCTCTCTCAGTCAAACCCCCACCTCCTGCTCCTTCTGTACCAAAGTATTATTGAACCCATCCTCCTGTACTGCACCACCTGCTATTTCACCATGCTCACCCTCACTAATAGTATCAAGCTCCTGAAAATCACTGACATATCTTCTAAAATAATTGGCCTCCCCACTCCCAACCTGCCAGCCCTCATTGACACTGCCACCACTCGCAGAGCACTGACCATAGCACATGACCCCTGCCACCCCCTCAACCCACGCTTCACCCTCCTCCCATCTGGCCGCAGATAAAGACAATCACTGTGCAAAAAAAAAACAAAAAAAAAACATGCTTTGGGTGGAGTTATGTGTCCTCTGTTTTGAGTGTTACTTGTGTACAGACTGTGAAAGCAAATTTCTTCTATAGAGGATAATAAAGAATGAATCTGACTCTCACACACCAACAAACCATCAGTCATCATTAACCAATCAGCATGTCGTGCTTATTTGACATGTGAGCAGACACAGATAGAAATCCAGCAGCAACAGGCTGCGATGGGGACAGATGGAGAGTTATAGGTGCATAAATACAGGCCAATTAAAGCTTCAGTTAACCAAAAAAATATTTTCTTACTTATCTCTTGTGGTATTCAGCCATGCAGAGAGTTTTAGGTTTTTATTTCCTCTGGTTTTGAGTTATCTGGGAATCTTAAAGTTTCTGCCTCAATGCAGGAGCAATGGGGGTGAATGGAATTTTGCTTGCGGTGCTCAAAGTATCTACAAGTTTTAAGGTTTAAAAAACAGTTTTCATTGGAAATACTGTCTATGGAGGAAACCATCCTTATGAACATCAAGCATGAAGATTCATTCTTGACCTTAAAGGAGACATGAAACGTATGTGTTTTGGCACTAGTAGTGCCCAAATATTTTAGAAAAACACCTTGCCCCAGATCAGATTTTAAAAAGCTGCCTATGAAACGGGGTTGATTGGTTCCGTGAAGTGAAGTGAAGTGAAGAGGGTGAAGCATTTCTGGGCTCTCATCTTTTTATTGATATCTAGTTTCTAGTCTGGTCTTTTCTTTGATTTTTCTGTTTTTTACTAAGTGCTATTATAGTTACTAGAAGTCTAGCAAAAGCCAGACTAGACTGGAAAAAAAAAACTTTATTGGACACATTGCAAGAAGAAGACATAAGATGACAGTGAGGAAGATGATGGAATTTGGGATAAGGTCTGGGGATAATTTAATGTTTGGAGTCTGAAGTCTGGAGTGTCTGAAGTGTGATCCTGACTGACTGCTGGAAATCATGGAGTCACGGTAAGAAATATTCCTTTGGAGGTTCACATCAGCTGTGATGACCTTCTCTGGCTGAGGAATCAACTGATGTATGATGTGGAATGACATGAGTTTTAGGTGAATACTTTCAGGTCCAGGTGTTTATAATGGTTGTGGTCCATTTTTGGTCACCTTGCCACCCCTAACTGAATTTCATATCATTTTGGCTGCTGTACTGCATAGCCAAGCTCCCATCAGATGAATCCTGAGCTGCAGAGATGCTATGGAAATCTTTAGGTTAGGGGACATGTGTTGGACTGTGTGTTGGGGTGAGGGGGGTAAGCTTTCAACTGCATCTCATTTTCTTCATCATGGAATGGAGCTGGCTCAGGCGTCATCATGAGACCAAAGTATGGAGTGTTGGTTACATAATAACAAGTGGACATATATAACTCCTGTCTTGGTTCAAAGATGAAACAGTGAAATGTGGTTGAAATCTTAAAGAAAGCTGATAAGTGGTCTTTGAGTTCAGATGATTTTGTCACAGCTTTGAACACTGTTGACCGTGTTTTCTGTGGATTATCCTGAGTAACTGAGCCATCAATGTTTGTTGAGATATCTGTCAAATTATTGGTACATGGTCTTGGATTGAGGATCGTAACATGTTTCAAGCAGAAAATAATATTTTTTAAGGTTCAACATTTTGCGTTGAGGCAGGAACTGTATTATTGCTGGATTGGTGATGACACTCAAGCATGTGGTGAATGAAGCTAATGAGCCATAAAACAAAACAACTTTATGTTCATTGTGTTAAGAAGTTGTTGTAACTTCTGCTGTAGCCTCAGCTTGGTAACCACACGCTGCTCACCTCTGCCTATTTTGAAACACAGACATGAATAGAGGAGCCGAATTCAGTCAAACAATAAATTAAGGCACACAAATTGACTGCTAGAGCTAAGCTATGCTATTTATATTTTATTACTGTGTATTGTTAAACGTTTCATATTACTAGAATGAAGAAAAAAGGTCTTTAGGGAAATATCGGAAATGCTCCTTTGCGTCTCAGATGGCTGACTGCTGTTAACGATGCACTTTTCCCTGGTGAACATTTGTTGTTTGGTGTATCATTCAATAAACTGAGAGGTGTTCATGTTTGTAAGTTAGATAAGAAGACTTTAGCAAGAAAGCTAATGTGGGTTGTTGTTCAGTTTTGTGTTGTGTAGCAGGATGCTATCAGGATCAATTTGACTGTCTACTCTGCCGATGATTGAACGCCACGTTACTGCTTTATTCAAATTATTTTCTGTATGGAAATAAGGGCTCCAGCTATGTAAGCAGATGGCGGAATGGTATTTAATCCAAATAATGTAAAACTAGGGGGCACAATAAAAAGTGTTTTTTCACAGGACGAGTGATTTACAGAGCACATATATATGCTGTAGTTGACAAAAAAAAGGCAATTCAATTTCAGGCAAACTCAAAAGTAAAAACATACACTCACTGGCCACTTCATTACTAATGCAATCCAATACAACAGCTCTGCCATAAACTCTACTTTTACAAATCTTATACATTCTCAGCTTTTGTTGACATTATCAGAAAGGTGATAATTCTACTTTATGTTTATTATTGAGGTCGTAGTGGGTGGTGGTGTTGTACTGGAGTGCATTACATTGAAAAGTGTTCCTAATATTTTGCTCCCCCTCATGTATGTTAATGGAGTGGACAAAATAATAGGAACACCATTCGATATAATGCACTCCAGTGTACAAACACCACCTACTACAACCTCAATACTGAACATAAAGTAGAATTATCACCTTTCTGTCAATGTCAACAAAAACTGAAAATGTAGAAGCTTCGTAAATGTAGAATTTATGACAGAGCTGTTGTTTTGGACTGCATTAGATTACACAGGTGTACCTAATGAAGTGTCCTGGGAGTGTATATGTAACTTTATATATGACTTTGTTTCATGAACTTCTCAGGTCTGGTATGTAAACTGAACCAATTTTGTATCATTCATTTTTTCTGTTTCTCATATTAAATAAATCATAGATTTTATCTTGTAGGGAAATTGAACATTTTAGGGCAAAAACAAGTCCTTTTGGTAGAACAGGAGACAAATCTTACCGCCCCTCTTTTCTTCTTACATACATGTACTGTATACTCAGAAATGAGCTCAGTCATTTCCACGTCCTCAATCTTTTGACAAAACTTCTCTGCTGTATTCAGCTGAAAATCCATCATGGCTCAGTTTGTTTTTCTCTGTCCCCTCTCTCTTTCTCTCTCTCACACACACACACACTCATACACACTCACACACATTTGAACTCTAGAAAGTATCGTCTTGCTCCGAGCAGCACAACATAAATGAACACAGGGGGTGAATCACTGGTTTACTTTTCTTGCTCCCTGGTTGGCAAATGGCAGGTTTTAAAAACAGAACCAGGGATTCAAAAGAGCAGCCTGAAAGCCAATGCCGGGATGACATCATGAACGCGGAAAACGACTATATAGCTAAAAATGGACGAGGGCCTTTGAAGAACAACAGACTCCAGTAAAGATGATTACCTCCCTGTCAGCTGTGATTTAAAGCTGGCTTTCTCCAATTCGATGACTCATGGTCAAATAGTGGTGAGAAGAGGCTCCTATGAAATCCTGCCAAGATTTTTCTGTCTTTATAGCACTGAAAGTTATGTGATGACCCCCAGTAACTCCAGCGCAAGCAGTCCGGGCCGGCCAGGAAGTGTGATATGGAAGCAAAAAAGATAACAACAAAGCCCAGGTCTAAAACGGTGTAGTTGTGGAAAGGAATTTATGACATACATGTGTTAACACGAGTCTAACCAGCCTCTGTTCTGTTGACATAGTTCATCTGTAGAATGACCTCATTGGTTACTGCCTTGTTTGTGCCTCGGGGAATGTTTCTCTGATTTCTTAAGTCATGCAAAGTGTAACAACACCCGGTGTGTTTTTGGATTCAATAAAGCTTCCACTGTTTGATTCTCTTTCCCCATGTCTCTCAATGTCTGTTTGCAAACTTGCAATCTTGAACTCTCGTATTTCGTCCTGCAGCAGCAGATGAGGTTACTCTCAGGCACGCTGGGTGGTTTTGATCAGAGGGGCGGAGGGAACAACCATATCTCACATCTGGGAGCTGAAAGGTGAGGTGAGGGCCAATGGGAGACAGCTGTCGGTACGCTGATCACAACAGGCTACTGCTAACGTGATGAGAGGAACTTCTGCATGTGCTGATCAATGACACATTGACACTCAAAATATGCACATAACACACTCGCACAGAAGGAATGGATCTATATCATATGCCTTACTTTATGATCACACCTGTGTCTTTCTTTGTTATTTTGAACAGCTTGGTCTTGTCAACAGGTTTGGACATAGTGTGTTCAGTGGTCTTGTGCTCTAGTGTTTTCACATGCACTATACAGGGTATATATAAGTGTTTGCCTTTATCTCTTCCGTCAAATGGACGACGGGGGTAATGAGTCCTCTGCAGACACGACGTAAGCTGGGAAAAGCTTACTCATGACCTCAGAGAACAGTATTTAGTTGGTATTTACGGTAGTAGTGCTCCTAGATTGGTTGTGTGCTCCATTAAACACAAGTGGCAGTGTTCCAGGGTGGGAAACCAGTGAGGAATCATCAGCTTTGTCGCTGCAATAGTGACTACTTCTGGGTGGCCAGGGTGACTGGACAGAGTGGAGTTGGATCTGGAGAGGAGTTAGCATAAACTTAGCATGTAAATAAGTAAACTGTGAAGTCTGCAGCTTACTCAGGCATCTATGCATCTTAAAAATGACATTTATGCACAAATATTTTGCATTAGAAAATATGTTTTGTAGGAAATGTAATGGAAAAAATGTAATGGGTTTTTTTTTTGTGCAAAAATGTTGGATTGGAAAAAAAAAGACACGTCAGTGAATGTAATCCAGGCAGCAAATAAGTAACATATTAACATATTAACAATTTACATATATGGCAATGCAAAAAAAGGTAGGAGACATGGTTGTCTACAGAGGGAGTTCACAGTAAAAAGGACAGGAAATATGATGTCCCTTCCTTTAAAAAAGAATGATTTGGTCCTTATTTTAACAGTTTTACAAAAAGAATGCACATATTCATAGATAAATCATAACAAACTATATCAAACAAATGAAGAAAGAAAAATTATTGACTGAAAAGGAGTAGGCTGAAGCTTTAGCTTATAATGCCTACCCTTTTTACCTCATATGAAAAACAAACAATACAAAACAATATTCCCAAAATACAAAATCAAACATTTCATGTTCATACCTCGGTTTTATATCTGTTTACTGTTATATTTTAACATTTTTCCGAATTCACAAGGTGTACTACACATTTTGAATTCCCTGTCACAGTTATTCCATAAATTAATCCCTTTTACAGTTATACATCTATTCTTTATATTTGTCCTAGCCCTTGTCTTTTTAAACATACATATTCCCCTAACTCCTTACTGACTCCCTCTGATTTTAAACATGTTTTATAGACAGTCAGGATTCAAGTCATTTTTTACTTTGTACATTATTTGTGCAGGTTTAAAGTCAACCAGATCACTGAATTATAAAGCATGAGAGTTCATAAATAATGCGTTGGTCGGTTCATAATAATCCATTTGATGTACAATTCTCATAGTTCTCTTCTGTAGTATGAAAACTGGATTTGTGTTGGTTTCCCCATACCTCCACACAGTAACTAATTTACAGAAGTATAAGAGAGCAATACAGTATATGTAGTAAAAGGCAAATAAGCTCAACAATAATCAGTCAAATCTATGAAACAAGACTCAGGTTGTATAAATCTAAATAAAAAACAAAACAAAGTTGAGTGCAACTTGAAACTGCATTTGGAGTGTAAACAGAGGTAAAGAGACAGGAAGCGGGAGGATGAGAGAGCAATTAGATTATCTCAGTCGGAGGGAGAAAGTGGCTTTGTTGTCCCTAGACTCATCATCTCAGAGATGGCTGGAAGATTAGATAACTCCAGTGGAACAGCAATGAACAAGTTCCTTCTGTATCCCTCTAAGAAGGTCTTATTTTGGGCCTAACCTAGAAAAATAGAGCTTTGGTGAGAGCAAATAGTTGGAGCAGTTACAGTGCATTAAAAACATTACGCTACAAAAGTTTTTGTACAATTTTAGGAGGAGATGAAAAGGATCTGTACCTAAGAAACAGTAGAAAAATTGTGTGTGTCTGTGTGTATGTTCTTTTTATATGAGTTGTAAAATGATAAAAAGAATTTTATAGGCTGTAAACAATCTGCGGCCATGACTCAATCATCCTCCTCTCTTCTTGAGCCAGCCTGTTTCAATGAATCACCACACACACACACACACATACAAAACAACAACTACGGCATCAACATTCACTCTACCTCCACTCTCTGGTATTCACTCATTACTATGAGGGCAAAACATGGTCTGACAGGGACTCTGGTTGTGTTCTCCACAATGGTTCTTGTTCTGTTGGTCTGCACTGAATGAGATTAAAGATCAACCGATAACTTATCAGTTGACTAGAAATTGTTTGCTTGATTTATTACAAACAATGAGTTGTAAATATACTTATCATGAACTGACAGGTAACTCATTCACTGGACAGTTCATCTTCGCCGCTACACGGATGTGCAGGGGAAGTTCATTCTGGAGAACATCAGATTGTTATGATACTAATGACTGCACTTGAAGCATTTCTTTATTTTCTCTGGTGGTCACAAAGAGCTCATCTGACAAAAATGGAACAGACAATACTGATTTAGTTATGTTTGCACTATGTTGCATGCCCGTGTAGGTGTATGTGTTCAAATGGTTGCCATGATCGGCAGACAGATCAGGAAACATTGGAGCCAAACCAAGACCTTTTCAAGTGTGAGTACAACTAGACTGGATTGTGATCTCGCCAACTGTAGATTTTCTTTATTTTTCTTACTGTCAAGAAATCTTATGTGTACAATTGATCATATTTACAAGTATTGTGTGTGTATCCAAGGTCCATTGTTGTCCAAAAAGTATTTAAAAAAAAATGTCAATGAGCCACACTGCTGCGCTGAGTGACATGTTCCTTCGACACACTATTACGGTCACATTAGTTTGTTTAGAATGGGCTCTAAAAACTAATAACAGTGATCACGTTTTCCGTCTCCGGAGAGTAGTTCTGTGTGTGGCAGATGCCACTGCGCATGCGCGGCAACACTGTTCTGTTTACAGTGCTTTGCTAGCTTGTTGTGCTAACCTATCACAACTTTGTACTACACTGTAAATCTCTCAAAGAAGTTTAATACATAACTTCTCTCCAGAGACTGAAAACGTGATTGCTGTTATTAGTCTCTGGAGCCAATTCTAAATAAACTAACATGACCACAGTCTTTGTGGTGAAGGAACATGTCACCCAGTGTAATGGTGTGACTCACTGATGTGTTTTTAATAGTTTTTGGACGGAGGTCTATGGCACAGAGGAATAAGACTCTGGATACACACAAAATACTTGTAAGTAGGAGAAATGGAAGCTTATATTCTTAAGTTTATTGTCTTTAGATCATGTTATATGTTTCTATGTTGCACTGTGAACATAAGTGAACAATATAATATAATAGTCTATTTTCTTTGCGTCTCATGTGAACATATTCCGCTGCTAGTTCCCAACAGGTGTGGATCAGTTAATTAAAGTGAGCTGTGAGATTTAGCCTTCAACTTCTACTGCTCAGCAAACAGAGGCAGAGAAGAAAACTCCCGAAGGAAGAAACATAGATAAGACTATGAATGAATAGAAGGAACATTGTGCGTTAATTAAAAAGACACACCTGCATGTACAAATATGATTTTTGAATTGTATACATAATCTCTTTGAGCCTAGCAAACTGGGAGATCCGCATTTGCAAACATGTACTTTGGATATTACATAAAACTCTAAAAGACAACTTGCTCTCTGTGAATTCATCTTAAATTTCCACCAATTAATTGTCCATTTGGCTCTGCACATGAGATTTGCTGACAATAAGAAAAATAAAGAAAAGAGCTAGCGATATCCTTTAAGTGGATCAGAGTATACAGGGAAGCTAAAAACATGCAGAAACCTCAAAAAAATCATGAGTTATTTGCCAATATGTAAAGTGCTTTCTAAATTGCCTCAAGTGGGGTGACCTGGTGGCGTTCATCTCCAACAGTCACAGTTAGCATCCAGCAGGGGTGCTTTGTTGCATCTCATTTACCACCTCTCTCAACCCCTGTCTTCCTGTCATCTCTCTATTGTCAATTATCTAATAGTAAAATGAAATGCCCCTTATAATTATATATATATAATGATAATAAAATGGCTATTATCCAAACCAAAAACCAATCACACAATCAATAAGCCTTGCTTCCATTAAATTTCACTGAAATAATTTTGAGATATTCTGCTAACCACAAGACAATCTCTCAAATTTCCATGTTTTGCAATCATATTATTGTAATTTCATTCCAGGTGGTCTTTCATCTTCCTCTGACGCTCTCCAGGAACAAAAACAGACCTTGAAACCTGAGGAAAGCTGGCAGCCAAGCGAGGGATCTGCTCAGTGTTTCAGCCAGCCACAGATCAATATTTTTACTGTAATTCCATCAACCGTCATTACAGCTACAGCTCCTCAGGCAGAAAGGCGTGGAGGGTGTTTGAGGGGACAGAAGGGCGGAGAAACAAGAGAGTGACAAAGATTACTTGCAGAGCACTTCAAGAGAATTTACAGACAAGCTGGGAGACAGAAAGAAAACGAACAAAAGGACAGAGTTCAGATGAAAAATCTGAGATCTGGCTTTTATTTGGTCAAAACTAAATAAAGTTTACTTTATTGAAGTTTGTACTTACGTTTTACACATTTCAATCACAAGTCAGCCATGACTTGTAAACAGCGGTCACATAGACAAACAGATAGCCTGCTTATTAGACAAAGTTTTGATGTCACCTCTCACCTTGTGAGCTACAGATTCTGGTGACAGAGAAATGACTCCAGACTTTATTTTGTTCTGCTCTGCTATTCATCTGCTTATACCCATCATCACTGTGAGGTCTGTTCCTGTAGTTGGATTTTATTCTTCAGTCAAGGAAAATTCCTTTTTTGTAGTTTAAAACCTGTGTTATGTTTTCAGACAGTCACTCCCCAAGCATGTTTTACTCACAAAACTTGCTGCTGAGATCTTTGGACATCACTGGAAGCTCAGCAAGCAATTTGGGGATTTGCAGGTCAAAAGACATCTAGCCAACTGGGTTAAAACTAGTTTAAATTTAACTGGAAAGTTAAAGTTTTATAGATTTCTATGTAACATATTAAAGGAAAGTCTGCACAAAAAGACCAGAGCCAGCTTAGTCCTCTGTATCTAAATCTCCATTGTTGTCCAAAAACTATTAAAAACACACCAATGAGCCACACCGTTGCACTCGGTGACATGTTCCTTCATTATGATGAACATGGCCACTATAATTTATTTGTATTTTATGTATGTAATTTATATGAAATCCCACACACATCGTTCTGCTGCCGAAAATACTACAGCACCAAATCCATGGCTGTCCCCAACAACTGTTTATTCCTGTCTGAGAAAGATTTATGTCTTTAGTAGGAACCAGTAGGCTTAGAGTTGAGAGCCACAGACAGGAGAAGAAAGTCTTAAAATTTGAAAGATTTGAAAAGACTAAAGGCAGACATATTGTTGAGTTTGGTCTTTTAGTGGGATTTAAAAAATGTGGAATAACACCAGCCTCATCTTTTTACGGTCAGATGATTGACAAAAAGCAGTGCACGATGCAACGCAGCGCTCAGATTAAACACTTGAAACTTGGCACAATGAAAAAGGGTTTTTTGAATGTTGTTCATGTCCAAACACATGATCTGTTTTTCATAAAACTTGAGACTTTGATGGGAAAGCAAAGGACAAACATATATGATTATTGCTTGTGCATCTTTGGCAGCAGCATGCCTCAGGTATGAGTTAACCCAGGCAAACCACAAAAGTCACAATCACACATGAATGACGACTGCTGATACAACCCAGTATCACAACAGTTGAAATAGTCATGAAACTTAATCTATAGATTTGTGTACACGGACACAAATTTTCACTTTTGTTTGTGATACTCAGCACAACTTTCAAACTGATGTATTGCAATTAGAAGTATGTTTCATGCCTGCACCATTATGTTTTTCTGTCAGTCGGGACTCGGAAGCACAGAGCCTGTATTGTTTTTTTTCTCATTTGTTATTCATTTTTTTAAAACTGTAACCGCTACATTACTCAACATTTAATCACAAGATTTTATCCTTGTTTTTATTTCTTTATTTTAACTTTATCAGTACAGTAAATGGTCCACGTCAGTGGGTGGACCGGAGGACCCACTGCCAGGAAGTATTTTCCTCACTGTCGATTTTAATGATATCCTCAACATTTCTCAACACAAAAACAGTAAAGTGTCCATGATAACTCAACAATGTGATAGGTTAAAATTTATGGCAATCAGTTATAATTGTTTTTCTTTCTATTCTGAGAAATAAAGTTTTTTAGGAAGGTTGGGTAAGACCATTGAGTTGTGGGCGGACTTGGCGCGTTTGACTACTGTTTTGGGTTGTCTGCCGTTGGTGGGCTTCATTCCACTTCAAATTGCTGCCGGTCAGCCGCAACCCCAATCTAAACACCACTATCTCTGTTAAAGCTGGGATAGATCGTGTTTTGGGAAAGGCAAAAATAAATAAAAAAAATAAAAAAATAAATATTCACCCATTTAACAATTAGATATGTAAAATCTGATTACACAAATGTGTTTACCATCCCTTTCAACTCCTCAGTGTACTCTTATTTCGGTATCTACAACTTCCAATTCTGGGAAAAACACTAATAATTTTTAAAAACTACAATTCCCTAGAGCCACAACTACTGTAAATAGAGTCGTAAAAAGATATATCTGCTGAATACATCAAATATCTAGCACAGCCGAACTAGTAATTACACTGCATCTAGATGATCTATGTTAAGAAAAAGTAAAGATGTTGGTTTATTTCAGACATTTTAGCCAAAACAGGAGTCAAACGCGCCAAGTCCACCGACAACACACTACTCTTCCGTGTTTGTGTGTGTGTGTGTGTGTGTGTGTGTGTGTGTGTGTGTGTGTGTGTGTGTGTGTGAATGGGGGGTGACTTTCTGAACCGGCTGTACACAAAAATTTTAACCAGTTTGGGATAAATTCAGTAATTAAAAGTAAATAGTGGATGTTATAGTAAATAAAAGTTTTGTAACATAACGCAAAGTGGACTGTCTTCATCTCCACTGTTACAGTCGATGAGGCTCATGGGTATTGTAGCAGCTTCTGCAATGAAAAACTTTCTCAGAATCAAAGGTGAAATAATTGAAACAGATGGCCATAACATAAATCTATCGTACTGTTGAGTTATCAAGGACACTTCGGGTGGGGATATCATTAAAATCGACAATGAGTTAAATACTTCCTGGCAGAGGGTCCTCCGGTCCGGAATGATACGGACCATTGACTGCACTGATAAAATTAAGACAAAGAAATAAAAACAAAGTTAATGTCTTGTGGTTAAATGTTGAATAATGTAGTGGTTAAAGTATCTAGAAAAAAACAATACAGCTTCTGTGCTCTCGAGTCCCCACTGACGTGGTGCAGGCATGTAATCTACTTCCAATTGAAATACATTAGTTTGAAAGTCATGCTCATTGTCAGGAAAAAAATGGAAAATTTGTGTCCATGTACACGAATCTAAAGATTAAATTTTGTGACTATTTCACAAACTGCCGTGAGACTGGGTCAGCTGATGAACTCTTTTCATCCCCTCTTTGTTTCTCTCTGTCTGTCTTATGTTTTTCAGTCAGCTTCCCACATCACATTGACCAGAACTGCTCTGTGTGTAAAAGTGGATCATAAAAACCGCCAAGTGTTTTCATTGCCATCCAACCTCTTTATTCCTTTTATTTTACAAGCTGCAGGGTCTGATTCAGCAATGGCGCTGCTTTCTTGCCAAAACCAGTAAAGGTGAAATTTCTCTCCGAGTGGAATGCAGAGTTTCCGAATAAAATCCAAACAACGTATGAGGCTGTTTACGGTGTACAAGGACACAAAATGAAGGCAGCAGGCCCACATAGAGTTCACACCCAGCATGCATCTGGGCAGCTTATTTGAACTTTGAAGTATTTTAGCCTTTACTTAAGTTTGTTTGGCCAGGTTGTGATAACATCTAAGAGTAGGGGTACTCAAGAGCAAGTCTTAGAGTTACACTTAATAAATTTCAACCACATCAAAGGTCCAGTAAGGGTGCATTACATGATGATATTTCAGTACAAAAACTCCAGAACTCTGTACATGAACAGCATTTCTGTACTAAAGGGAGACGTGTCACTTTTGTTCTATAACCAAGTCCTTAAAATTGAGCATAAAAGTGTGCAGTGGATGGACTGGTGGAGATACTGGTGTAAGTGTTCATTAATGAGTTCTTCACTCACTGCATTCACTGTTGAAAATGTTTGATTTTATCACGACTTCAACTGGTTCAGTTTTCTGGTTCTTACCTCTGTGTTTTTGGGATAGTTTTGTTCAAAACAGACATGCTTGATGTCATGATGGAGTTATGTCTCTCCACTCTTCACCATGACCACTATTTTATTGCTATTTTATTGTCCTTCCCTCAGGTAAAATGAACACATATTTTTCAGTCCACTCATCCTTCCAGTTCATCCAGTTCAAAGCTAACCTTTCTTTTTGTAACAAACCATTTTACTTTATCAGCTGGAGGTCTTACATCCCTGAACAACCTTGCTAACTGCCTCAACTAGCAGGCAACTGAATAAAGACAGCTGAGGTGACAAGATAGTGTTGTGTCACTCGCGTCAGGTTGCGGTTACATTTTGTTCCCTTTACTATCTAAGACACAATTACTCAGTAGTGGACTTCAGTCTGGATCCAAACGAATAAGAATTTAATCTGGACTGGAGTTTGCATTGGCTGCACAGACAATACATGTAGCAGGATTGATTCATTGGGTTTCGGTCTTTTTATTAGATTTGCTGAAAATAAGGAAAATAGAATATCACCTTATCCTCTAAAATCACATTCATGATGTTTTATTTTAGGGCGTTTATATATTTTAGTAACAACAAAGAAATGAATAAAAAACAGCAGCATCATACTCAAATGTTAAGTCGGAGTATGACATTTATAAGAAAACATTTTCAGCAACACATTGACAACCTTTTCAGCTCATCTGTAAGGACAAACATCCACTCTGTATTTTTCTTAGCTTGTCATGATGGTGATGATGGCATGAAAACTTGATTATATATCTAGGACTTTGTATTAAATGTGCAACTTAAGGCTCTCTCAGCTTGAATGCAGAGGCAGAAATAGGAGGCAAACTCATAATGACAACTATCAACGCTTTCAGAGAGAAAACATGTTTCCTCAACAGCACACATAGGGAATCAGAATTACTGCTAGACATCACTTTAGGTGAGCTGTTCATGGGGCACGTAAAGACCCAGTTTGTGCCTCTCATGTAATCACTGTCATTATTTGACACTTTAAAGTACCATAACATTTGAGTCTGAAATGAGCCCTGGATAGAGGGAGACACAAGACACACAGCAGGTTGTTAACATTCATGATGTTTGTTGTCCTGAAATCGAGGACAAACAAACAAAAAAGAAAAAAGGACCCTGGAGAAGGAAAATGTTTTTTTGAATGTATTCCTGGTGGTGGCGCTAGACGTTTCATATTTTTGGGACCAAAATAACATGGCAAACAACACCGCCATCCATAAGACGAAGGGCAAATTAAAGCTTATTGGAAATTTCAAAGTGTGTACATATGTTTTTTTTTTATGATTTACTGTATTTTTGCAGTTTGACTTGATTGTACATGATAATTATGGTATTTTATTTTTGTTTGCAAATATGTCTTCTCATCGCCTGGACTCATGCATCTTAAAGGGAACATATCATGCTTTTTGTGATTTTCTGTTATTTTTTATACTGTTTTGATGTCAGATGTCTATGTTAAACATGGCCATAGGTCCCAAACTTGAGGAGAATGTATGTAAAATGCTCCCTGCACACTTAGTTTGTAAAGTTACCTCTACTTCCTCCTCGTGATGACATCATGATTGTTCACGCATGCCCATGAACGGCCATCCGTGCTGTTGTTGCCAAGGTTGTTGCATGGGTTGTTCGCATCGTCCACTCACATATTTTGGATTGGATTTGGGCTTGAACATGTACGAATTTATATTTGAGAAGATTCCATATTGGTTAAAAAAAACAATATGGGAGTGGTGGGGGTGGGGGGAGGGGCTTAAAGAGATAGAAGCTGAAACAGAGGCTGAACTGCAGCGGGGCTGCAATAAGGACCGGTATAAGATATATATGGAGTTTTTTGAACTGTAAATCATGCAAAGACATTCCAGTAGAGCACCAGAATATAAATATAGGCCCGGAAATGTGCATGATATGTCCCTTTCAACAATAAAGAACCACAATGAGTCTTGCACTGTGTCCACACTGTGTCCACACTTTCAGTGTGGACACAGCTGCATTTTTCAGTTGTCTGTCTAACATGTGTCTAATGGAGCAGTACGCTTCTATGTTAATCAATACAGCTGTCTACACAGCCCACATGACAGTTTGTGTGTCACACGTGTTTTATGCAAGTAATTGCGACCTGGAGCATATTTTTAGGCTTTAAGTCTGGAGGAGGAATGAGAAGGAATGAATGAGCAATAGATAGTCTTCATTATTGAACTTTACTGGGACAAAGTTACCACGTTCCCATGCCCTACACTCACCCACACTCACACACACACACTGCCTCCATAGACACTGCTCACATGATCTCATCCACACATGGTAACAACAGAGAGGAAGCTGCTTCATCAACACAAACAAAAACAGAGAAGCCCACGCAGCAAAGCAAAAACAGATAAAGTGCAAATTGTGAAGGAAGTGGAAAGATTACTACAAACACATGATTATGGGTGTGTGAAGCACAGGTGAGAAAAGTCTTTCACCAAAACCCACCACCGTCCGGACGGCCACACTCGTCACCGGTCCTATAGCACTCGTACAAAAGCACCGAAAAGCGTATTTAATTCACAAAATTAGTGCTGTCAAAGGCAACTATAATTATCTTTGTTATTAAACTTCTTGGAGAAAGGCAATAAAATCAGTGTCATTAAAGGGCTGGCATAGCATGGAACAAAAAAACCCACTAAATGGCAAAACTGAAAGAAACTAATGGAACTAAAAGCTTAATAATGCTGCCAAAAACAGAACAGAAATCAAGCCAAAACAAAGAGACAATACGTAACAAAGCGAGAACAAAGCAGAAACAGAGCAGCAGTGGCACTCAATGTCTCATCTGTCTAATGATTGCGTAATACTCATCACAGAAGGCTCAACATGTGGGAAGCAAGGGTCGCTATGCAGGTAAATGCATCACAACCTGTCAAACCAGGGACCAGAGAGGGAAAAGCAGCATACAGAGGGTTCATTGGCAAGGCTTATATATTAAACCAAACAAAATTGAAAATATGGAAGCAGGAGGCGCTAAGGCCTCTATGGTAGCCCAGAAGGGACATTCCATTACTGGCTACATTAGCTAAAATTGAAAGTGTGGAAAGCGACTTTCAAGAGGACACTTGTACTGTTTCAGCTGAAAACTACTTTAAGTCAAAAAAAAGTTTTTTTCAGCAGTAAGTTGATACAGTAAACATGCTGCTGGTCGCATACCGTCTTGATCGAAACATACAATACAGTTATAAACATGATAATCGTATTAGAATTGATTAGTACACGCATTTCAACATCAAATCAATCCCATCCAAGTTCACAATGTCCTCCTTGAGTTCTCATTTTTATTACAATTCAGGTCTTTTAACTGCTGTGCTAACAACATCACATTGTTTAAAACTGGATCACAGACTATGCCTTGAAACTAGATTTTAGACTGCATGACTATGACCGCAAAGACAGAGGCCAGTTCTCACTTATTCAGAAACGGATGCCAGTGGATATATATAGAATCCAATAAGTCCTATACAGTTCATTTGTTTTTGTCATGGAAATGTAATGTCCTCTTTCTTCTTAAGTTATTAAAAAGGTCTTAAAAGTCCTATTTTGACTCAAAGTGTGCAGATAGACTGCCTGTCTGATAGAGAAGGGGAAAATACTATGCAGACATTGTGAGGCTAAATCAAACATAATAGAGGCTGTCTTTATTTCTGTGTGTGTGTGACAATCACTTCAATAGACAGCAGCTGAGAGGCAAGCAGCCACACTCCATATCATATTGATTTTAGCTTAGAAAGGCTGCTGTGTACAGACGGAAGGATGGAGGAAAGAAACAGGGCAGAGATTGCGGATAGTGATGGTGGTGGGTGTGGTAAAGAAATACACAGAGCAGAGTGATTGACATGGGGAATGAGGGAGTGCAGCAGAGGAACAGCGCACCAGGGAGATGTTTAGTGAAATGTGTTGATGTATTTCAATCCCATAAATGCAGCAATTTGTCATAATAACTACAGGGGGAAAAAGGTGGAACTAATATTTTCTGTGGTTACATACCAGTGCTGTTGATTTCTGTAAGGCCACCCACATTTGCAGTGAATTGATGAATGATTGATCGGAGTGCAAACTGCTCTCTAAAACACTCTAATCACTCTCTCAGTAATCAAAAGGAACCAAGTCCAGAAGCCAGAGCTCTACCACTGATCTGCATTTATATACAAAAGCCTCTTAAGTGGATTTTGTTTGGGTTTGTTGTATTTTCCTCATTTAAGCATTCAAAACCTCTGCTGTGCAGCCAATTTAGACTTCAGTATATGTCACTATCTATCACTATCTAAACCTGAAATTCTTTCTTTTTAGTAGTTTGGTGGTGCTTGGTTGATGTTTACTACATGTGAACTTTGGATGAACATGCCACTAGTTTTGCATGTTTTAGCTCATTAAATATCCATCACATACTGTATACTTCATAGATAGATATTTCCAATTTATAAATACATACAACTTTATGTGCATTTATTCTAATTATTAATTGGAATTGTTGGAAATAAGTTTAAAAAAATACTTAAAAATCTATAATTGTGAGGCTAAATCAAACATAATAGAGGCTGTCTTGTCTTTAGAGGATAAGGTGATATTCTATTTTCCTTATTGTCAGCAAATCTAATGAAAAGACCGAAACTCAATGAATGGATCCTACTACATGTATTGTCTGTGCAGCCAATGTGGACTCCGGTCTGGATGAAATTCTTATTTGTTCGGATCCAGACTGGAGTCTGCTATTGAATAATTGTGTCTTAGATGGTAAAGGGAACAAAATGTAACCGCAACCTGACCCGAGTGACACAACAATATCTTGTCGCCTCAGCTGTCTTCATTCAGTTGCCTGCTAGTTGACGCAGTTAGCAAGGTTGTTCAGGAATGTAAGACCTCCAGCTGATAAAGTAAAATGGTTTGTTACAAAAAGAAAGGTTAGCTTTGAACTGGATGAACTGGAAGGATGAGTGGACTGAAAAATATGTGTTCATTTTACCTGAGGGAAGGACAAGCCTATGTGCTTGATCTGCAATGAAACAGTGGCCATGGTGAAGAGTGGGAAGACATAACTCCATTATGACACCAAACATGCCTGTTTTGAACAAAACTATCCCAAAAACACGGAGGTAAGAGCCAGAAAACTGAACCAGTTGAAGTCGTGATATCAAGTCTCCAGCAGAGTAATTGTAAATCAAAGATTTTTAACAATGAATGCAGTGAGCGAAGAACTCATTAACGAACACTTACACACTTACACTTTTTATGCTCAGTTTTAAGGACTTGGTTACAGAACAAAGGTGACACGTCTCCCTTTAGTACAGAAATGCTGTTCATGTACAGAGTTTTGGAGTTTTTGTACTGAAATATCATCATGTAATGCACCCTTACTGGACCTTTGATGTGGTTGAAATTTATTAAGTGTAACTCTAAGACTTGCTTTTGAGTGTCCCTGCTCTAAGATGTTATCACAACCTGGCCAAACAAACTTAAGTAAAGGCTAAAACACTTCAAAGTTCAAATAAGCTGCCCAGATGCATGCTGGGTGTGAACTCTATGTGGGCCTGCTGCCTTCATTTTCAGATTTAAAAAATCACTTAAAAATCTATAATCGTAAAATCAGGCTCAAACTCATTTCAAAAATAGCATTTGCAGCATAAACATGGATATTGAATTATTACTGTCCCTTTTTAGCCAAGTTAGCGGAGTGGCTCCAGTGGTGGCAATGCTGGTTGGTTGGTTGGTGAGTCCAACGCTTTGATCCAGACTTAAATATATCAACAACGATTGGATGGATTTCCACGAAATTTTGTGTAGACATTCATGCCCCCCCCCCCCCCCCCCCCCCCTCAAGATGAACTGCAATAACTTTGATGATCCCTTAACTATTGTGTTCTACAGTAAATAACAAATTTTGCATGCTAACATGCTAAACTAAGATGCTGAGCATGGTAAACATTATACCTGCTAAACATTAGCATGTTAGCATTGTCATTGTAAGTGTGTTAACATGCTGACGTTCAATGTACAGCCTCACAGAGCCTCTTGCATGGCTGTACACTCTTAGTCTTATTATATGTTATTCTTATTATATATCGTCTTGTTTTTTCTGATAAATTGTTGTATGTTCCAATTTTATTGACTTGAAAGTCAAGTTGGAACCATCATTTTTCATTTCAGTGTAACTTTAATTGTCTCTTCTAACACAGGAGTGCAGTTAAAAGTGAGGGTTTGAGTTTTGTTTGACTGGCAGAAAGTTATTGGAGCTTGAAACAGTCAGCTGAGCTTCATCTCAGTGTAATAACTGACCTGAAATGTACTTCTGAAAAGACCTGAAATTACAGTATACTTCATAGAACCGACCTGGCCACCACCACACAGTCGGCCTAGTCGCATCTGTCCAGATTACAGTAGTTATAACCAAAGATTAACTATATCCATTAACAGTAGCCACAATCCAAACTCCTCTTCTGAAACTCTTACAAGAGTTACACAGGATACTCCAACAATCAACTTGAGGTTGAATTAATTCCATTCACCTTTATGTTAAGTCATGTTGTAATTAATTAATGTAATTTTTGCAATATCAGTCCAATACTCAAAGATATGTTAAGATACATAAAAAACAACTGATTTACAATGAGATTTGCTTCTCGGGGGTCACTTATTATCAAATACAAGTTCAGTCTTCTCTGACAAGCCGACACATTTCTCTCTCATTACCTCACAAACACACCTTCCCTAATGACCACTGGACTCTTCTATGAATTTGTTTCTGCATCACGACTCCTTCAAAAATAGATTGTTTGCTATCTTATAATCATTTTGTAGCCTGTTTACAAATCTTCCAACTAACTTTTGTTTGGCCTTCAGGCTCATATTCACAATGCTGCTAATATTTCACTTTTTCTTCAGTAACTTTTCAGATTATTCTAGATGGAAGCCCGTATCCTAAATCAGTATGAACTCAGATACAAAGATACATAAAGATACTGCATCCTGGTGAGTGAGAAGGTTCTCAGTTATGTTCGATGTAAATCTACTAAAGATCCACTATTCTAATATTTTATATTGACATTGGATCAAATGACTTCATCTATTGTGAAAGTGGTCACTCTAATGAACGCACAGAGAATTATCACTACAGAGGTTTATATAGCTTTTTAGCCTCTTTTAGCTCATTATTTTGAGTTAATAACTCATTTACTATAGGCTCATTCTCAGCACTCCTACCAACCTACTTTCCAACAGCAACAGCCAGCTATTTTAAGCAAAAAAAACAACAACAACAACAAAAAGATGGTACATTACCTGCCCAGTGCCAGAGAGTCACATATTTTTCTCAGGAGTTGGTTGAGACCAAAACAGAGCTGAAAGTTTGTGTTTCAGAAGGCCAAAGTCTGTCAAAGACTCATTCATTAAATGGGGGAAATCCACAACACATTTGTTTTTTGTGGAAATGTCCATTTATTCCTGCTATATATCACTTGCTCCCTGTTTTTATGTTCCTTGAATGTGAACCTTTTATCTCTTTGACTACCTGTTGCAGATCTCCCGCTGCCTTTTTTTCACTTCGCCATTTTATTGACTTTTGCAGTTAGTCGAACTCAACCAACAATGTCAGTGTTTGCACTTGGTTCCTTATGGTTTTTTTTTTTTTTTACCTTACTTTCTCCTGTTCTGTGCCTGGTATTGGTCGTATTGACACAATGCAAGAAGATGACGAACTCAAGACTCATCTCGGAGTCGATTGCTGTGGACTCGACACTTGTCTTCCACTTGAGGTTTTGTGGATTGACAGCAGCACTGTGGCGGAGAAGATCCTCTATCTCTGTCAAACTTTCCACCTCCCACGTTTCCTCTTACACTTTACTTTTTTCTTCTTGCTCACCTGTTTATTTTCCCCCCATGACTCCCACAGATTCTTGGCTGTGTCTCCAGTAGCGCAGCTCTGGGACATTTCATTAGCTTCCATCATCCCAGGCAGCAATAAACCTACAGGTAGGGAAAAAAGTGACAATGTGTGAAAGATATTTCCTCCTGTGTGGGACCAGTTACACCAAGAACAGCCACCAGTATGCAGGCTATATTTAACTATTCCCAAACACACAGAAAGGATGTAATATCCTTTTTTTTTGGCTTAATTTCTCTCACTGATTCAGTTTTGTGTGCGTTGCTTGGATTATTAATCTCTAATGCCTTGCAGATGCAGTTTGAAATGCACATGTTAATACTGTATGTACAGTACATGCACCCACACATGCAGCAGCACTCTTCTGCACACCAACTGGTGCATTTCCTTTTCAGGCTGCAACGTTAAAGGAAAGCATGTGAGTGAGAGATGAAAGTGGCAGTGAGCAGAGCAGAGGGAGGAGTGGGACGGATCGAAGGCACGCTGTAGGAAAAGCAAAGGGCATTGGAGGAAGGGAGGGGTGGGTTATCCCAGGACAATGTTTCATTATTTTGTGTGTGTGTATGTGTGTCACTATATCACAAACGAGCTTATTATGTGCTAGTAATTTCTTCCTCTTCCTCTTTTTTTTTTTTGCAAGGAAAACACATTTATCTATGCATAAAGGAATCAACAGTTGTCCCTGTTTCAACTCAAACACACACATTTTTGCTGCAGCACTAACAAAGAGGGTTGTTTCCATTTTCTTCCTGTACCATGTGGTTCTTGGAAGTTGCTTATGTTTTAGTTCAAATGCTTGAAAGTACTGAGGGCAGGAGAACAGACTGCAGATCTTTTTCTTCTCTGTTAGGTCTGAGTTAGCTCGGCCAGTGATTGGAGCTGAGATAAACATACGAGATACATTTCCTCTGGGTTTGCAGAGGCTGAGTTTTAATCTTTATTTTGGCTCTCCCTTCTCCATTAAAGTGAATCAGAGTAATTGGATCAATATTTTTGACCATGAACGATTGTGTTCCAAAACTAGAAGCCAAACAACCGAGCCTCTACAAAAGGAGAATTTTCTGGGGCATTGATAATCAATAAGACACTGACCTCAAGGATGCGTGGGAAGCTTGTTTGAGCTTATTTCTTTATAGAGACAGAAAGTTCATATTGACAGAAAACATAATGGCACAGTGTCCGTAAGTCCAGTTACTAATTCACTGTCGATGGAGAAGCACCAGAAAGTGTCTCCTGGTGATACTGAGGATCAAAGGATTGGTTAGCTGCTGATTTTATGGGAGGATCATCATGTTTATGTGGGAACACTGTGACACATCAATAGATAACCAGTAATCCAGCCTTCACTTTATTAACATTGTATGGTTTCCTGAAGTCATAGCTGTCACAGTTAAGTGAACAGTCAAGGGATCACTAAAGTTGTTACATTTCATCCTCTTGTTCATGGCAATCCATCCAATTTCCCAATTTCAAAGGTTATGGCTTTTTTTTCTTTTTTTTTTACTGTCAACAAATCTCAAGTACTGTGCCAAACTAACAATGAACCGATCCTATAAGTGTTGTGTGTGTGTGTATGTGTATTCAAAGCCTGTTATATCTTATTCCTCTGTCTTCTTCCACCTTTGTTGTCAAAAAACTATTACAAAACACACCAATGAATCACACCATTGCACTGGTTGACATATTCCTTCATCATGAAGGGTACTTCCGTGTACGGCAGACACCACTGCACGTTCCATTTAAAGTTCATTTACAGTGCTTCGCTAGCTTGTCGTGCTACATATCACAACCTCTTTGTAATACATTGTAGAGGTTTTGATATGTAACACAGGCTAACTCTCCAGAGACTGAAGACGTGATCGCTGTTTTTACTCTTTGGACCATTTCTCAACAAACCATTCTCAAAACTCTTCAGGGTGAAGTAACATGTCACCCACTGCAATGGTGCGTCACTGACATGTTTTTAATAGTTTTTGGATAACGACGGAGGTCTACAGCAGAGAGCAGGAAGTAAGTAGGAACAATTCATCATTGGTTTGGCTCTGCACATAAGATTTGTTTACAATGTTAAAAACATAGAAAATTGCCTGACTTATCCTTTAATTCCCTTCTGTATCAAAATCACATTCCTTCTACTTCTATCCTAAAATTTATTCATTTTGAAGAATCCAGATTTGTGACAGCTGAAGAATACAAAGGAAGCATTTTTGCACTTAACAGCAGCCTCTAACTGTGTTATGTTCCGCCTTGACATGCTGGTTCAATCAGATATATATTAATCACAGAAGGACAAAACCATTGAAATCCCCGTGACTTTAAAACTTGAAGGATAGATTGTTTTTTACCCCCCTTGTTTTCTCTTGTTCACCTCATCTGTCTTTCTCTACCTCTTCCCTGGTCTCTCCACCTCCTGTCAGCTTGTGAGGACATGCAGATGACTAGTGATGAATAGTGATGAGCATATGGGACAAATATGTGAGTGTGTGTGTGTGCATGTATACTCGTGGCTGTATTGGGTTGTTAGAGCGAGACCTGCAGCCCTCTCTAGTCTTTGTCCCAGCCTGACACTCCTGCATCCCTCTGGGAGGAGACATCCTGATTCTGTCAACAACACCGACTTGAACCAGCTTCACCGGAGGCTCTGCCCCGCCTCCGAGGAGATGAAGCACACTGGAGGAGAGGAGGGTATCCAAAGACAAAGGGAGGAGAAAGATAAACTGATGCAGAGCTTTGGCAAAGGAATAAAAAGAAATAAAATTAGATCGAGAGTGTAGGGCGCCGAAAAGCCAAAGGGGGACTGGAAATATTCAGAACATCCTCTATGCCGCTTCTATCTGCAGCTAAACACGCTGTTCGTTATCAACCTACAGGGGGTTTAGTTTTTCCATAAGCTGCTCAGTGCTGCTGTGGTTTTCAGTAAACAGTGTCACATTGCGTCACTCCACTGATAAACAGATTTCTGTGAGGCTCCTTTAGGTCCAAACATGTCGCTTTTAGGATAACATGCCTTATAAAGAATTGTCTGTGAGCAGATGAGCACCATACAGATCATCTGCAGCTGGTGGTTCTGCAGCTCTGAGTTGGAAATGAATTTATAGTATATCATGAAATACATAAATCCACCTGGTTGTGGGAGTCAAGTAAAGTTTATTTTGTATTCCTCAATATTATTGATTAAATAAGTTGGTTTTCTAGTAAACCCTTTTTGGTTATAGCTTCTCAAATGTGGGAATTTGCTGCTTTTCTCTGTTTTATATCGATGTAGTTTAAATGAATTTCTTCGTTTATCTAGACTTCATTAGTCAGACAAAAAAAACATTTAGAAGACCTCATATTGGGGTCTGAAATTGTGATTTATTTATTAAAATTGATGCTTCATTTTCTTAAATTGTAGACTTGTCACACTGGTTCTGAATTATTGATGATTATATCATGCAGGGCAGTAATCGCTCAAATCTGCAACCTTTTTTTTTTTTTTTTCTCCGATTTGACTACTTTTGGAGAACTAACAAAGGACTGAGACAAAACTGCAAGGTGTTGAAATAAGGGGAAAAGGGATTAGTTAAATATATTTTAGCTTTTTGGATTAATTTTGCAAAATCGAGTCAAAGAATGAAGATTACCATTACAAAGAAAAACAAAGTACATTTACTGGAGGCCTAAAAATAGGCTTAGTAGGTGGATTTGTATAGTAAGTCCAAGTTCAATGGAATGAGCCAAGTAGCAGTTCTTTATGATTCCAACACTACGGCTGGCCTGTGTTTGTGTCTGTGTGTTTGTATGTGTGTGTGTGTGTGTGTGTGTGAGTGTGTGAGATAGAGATAGAGAGAGATAGAGAGAGAGAGAGCAGTCACTTCATCATATTCCAGGCTCTACATGCAGGACTAGTCATACTGGATTAAGCCCAGGGCTCCGATATCATTAGTATCCAGTCACAGAGAAGGTTTTTGTATCAACAGCACTCACATTACATAAGCACAGCGAAGTCTTTCCAACTGAGAGGCTCTTTGTTTTGAATCCTAAGCTAGCTTGATTACAAGTGAATCCATTAAGCCTCCATATGGACGTGTTGATCATCGGCCTAAATCAAATGCCTCAATTAAGTGGTTTAGCGTTTCTCAGCGGGCTCCCCGTTCCCGTAAGAAGGACAGTCATACCTTTGTTTACCTGGATTATTAAGTTTTGTTTATATATTTGGATTCTCAGCATTGTTTAAATACTATATTTACTTTACTATAAATACTTTATTTTTTGCAGCAGGATATCCTGTGCTGGAACACAGCTGCCCTACTGCTGGCTGAGTTTACACAACGATTTACAAGAAGTACAACAACTTGGCGATAAACCAATAAATTTATGATACTGACAATGGAATTAGTTTTTCCCAGGAGCTTGGGAAAGTTGCTCCCTTAATTACAGGAATACTCCTCCGAGAACCAGTGTTTGGAGACTCAGACGTTCACCTCATGTAGGCTTGTAAGGTGGCTCTGAAAAGTTAATACCTTGCTCATTGTGGAGGACTGCAGCTTGGATTCACAGCAGTACAATGGATTCCAGTGATGACACAGTTTCACAGGGAAAAAAAACCAAAAAAACCAAAATGTCCATAAACTTCTCAAACCACTCCTGCAGCTTATTCAACTTCTGCTGTCATGTGTATGCTCAATATTACAAACATCAGACTTTTTCACCAAAATATGGTATCTGTTGTTTGCTAGCACTGTTAGCTTTTAAGGTTTATTGTTGTACAATAACAAATTGGCCTCATATAACAAAAAACATAGTTGCTTACCGAAATATCAGAATGCAGATGTAGCTACCGGGGGGGCAATTCGCAATTATTTAATTTGTCTTGGGCTCGTGTTTCATGCATCTTCTTATATATAGGTATATAGTGTAGCCTATATATATATATATATATATATATATATACTGTATATATACTCTTGCATGCTACATGACAAATCTACTCAGTACTTTCTTGTTTTTGTTGGCCTCTCAGTTTTTACTTTGAGGACACTTCTAAGAAGCCAACACTCAGCTCACACATTCAGAAATCCCTCTGCGCCGCTGCCTACAACAGACTCAAAAGGGGGGAAAAAAATGTCTACAGTGAAATTTAATCCAACACAGTAACCTGTTTCTACTGGTCAGCAACGTTGTCAGCTCATTTTGGTTAAAATTTGACTCCTAATGTGTGTTTCATGCTTAAGCTCGGCGTCTCCTCGCAATTTCTTAATTTCCTGGTCGGTGTGTAAATGTTCTCTGGCTCATATACATGATCACCAATATTTCTGTTGGCAACGGCTGTTTCTTGCCCCTGCCACAGTCATTCACAAGCTCTCTTGTGCCGCGCCGTCCACAACAAAAAAACATCAAAAATAAACAGTCTAGGGCGAGACTCACTGTGACACAGGGGCTCATTTCTGTTGGACAGAGTTGTTAGCTCCATTTGGTTAATTCCTTTTTCTGAAGTTGTATATTTAAACAGCAAAAAACAGGTTACGTTATAGACCAAACTGACATGACATATTAGTCAAAGCCACTTTTAAAATATCCCATAGACTTACAATGAAAAGTAGCTTTTAGAAAGCTTTTTTTTCATATTTACAATTACAAAACACTTAAAACCTGTGACAGCCTTTCAAATGCCGAAACAGTGCCTAAATAGAAACATGCAGACATTTTGTTTTGCCAAATGTAGGTGTAACTAAGATGAATAATGGCTGCATCCGATTTAGGTGTTCCAGGAAACAGGGCCCTTGAACTTGCTGCCTCTCTTTTGTATGGCTTACTGGAACCTAAGTGGAACAGAGCCACCATTAATGTTATTAGTTACACTCGTGCTTTTCCTGCTAAGACAAGAAAAATGTCTGCCATGTGCGAGGGTACTCAACTTTTTAAATAAAGGTCTACATATTAATTATAAATAAGGTCAGAAGTCTAGAACAGAGCCATCAAAATGTTTTGACATAAAAAAGTTCACTCAGATCACTTTGTTTTGACTAGCTTTCCCTGACTGAGACTTTTTTATCGCCTTTTTTGTGCTATAAAACGTCATTGAGTACACTGAAAAGCATCCAGAAAATATATCCTTAAATGACGCAATGAGTTTTACATGGTCAATCTGGACTGCAGGTTGGTCTGGATTCAGACCAATCTAGGTCTGGACTTTGAGAGGCTCCGGTCTGTTACATGAGGCTGCCTTAGACAAATTATCACATACAACTCTCCATGTCTTCCTATGTTGCTGACATTGTAAGTGGCTAAAATGGAGCAAAATCAAACCTAGTTAGCTCTTCCATATTGGGTGTAAATAGATGAGTCTCTCATATCTGTAACATTTGAAATTGAACACTGGGCTGGCTGCTGTTTATTTTTATTTTTTTTTACTAACATAGAGATTATTGTGCAAAAACATAAGCTCATTTGCATTTTCTCCCCATTGTCTTCTTCACTTTCTATAACTGGAAAGTCTTCTTAACGTTTCTGCACAGAGGCTTGTTTTACTGAATGGTGAGCGTCAGTTCTTGCAGCAGAATATAATAGAGTAATGTTTGGGAGCGTGGGAACATAAAATGTGGGTGAAAATCACTTTAAACTGGTGAGTTCTTTAAAAAAAATTAGGGGTGAAAATCAATTAAACTCCCAAAGGAAAGTTCTCATAAATGATGTGATCTGTTTTTTTTTGTTTTTTTTTTCTACATGTGGCTGCATCTAAATTTCCATCTGGTTATATCGAGGGTAGGAGCTAAAAACCAGCATGTAAAGTCTGCAGTTTTACATATTAATAAACTGACTGTTAATAAAATCACTGCTGCTGAATTTTTAGCAAGTCTCTGGTAACATTTCAGAGACACACAGAAAACTGCTTTACATTGCAGAATTTAACACAATCTATGTGTAATGTAGTGGTGTATAAGTAAAGAAGAATTAAAGCCATATTATATGTTAATTACACAGACTGAAAACAGGTTGAAAACAAGTTGCTATAACTTCCTCGCTAGGCTGTATCATAGAAAACCGGACAGGAAAAATTCTGGTCCAGCACTAACTGCAGTTTTTGACCCAAGAGTGCTTTTTGCACAAATCAAAAAACTGCTTGGTTTTCTTTGCTGTCCTCACCAGCAGTCACTGTGATGAAAAATGACAAGGAGATGTTACTCATATATCAGCAGACAGAAGATATGTCCACAGAGGAAGAAATGGCCTCAAACCACTAAATAGCTACTTAGTGGGTTGCCAGATATTTACAGGGGGGAGAGACCTTTAACTCATCCCGTGTGCTGGACATGACAGGATGGCTCCTGCTGAAGAGGCGACCTCAGAGTCAGGATACGGTCGAGAATTTACAATCCTCGATCTGGGCGCTTATCGTACTTGAGGGACACAGTGAATTCTGTAAAAAGGGGTCAAACAATTGTGTAAAACAACTACTGTACCTGGATGCAGGAAAGAGTTTCTGTTTTATTTATTTCTGTCTGCATTTAGTTTGCATTTTCCCAAGTGCAAAGCAATGCATTTGCAATACTTCCTTTTGTCTATGTTGGATTCTTTTGCCTTATTTGACTGTTTTCGATTTCCTTTGTATGCAAACTGTGTGACTAGATGAGGAATTCTCATTCAGACCCCTAATTGAGGGCAGGTTCAGCACTGTGTGAAAAAAACACAACCCCCTTATTCATTTCAGTGAGACCACTGTGTTAATATTTTTCTTATTGTCAACAAATCTCACGTGTAGAGCCAAGCCAACAATGAATTAATCTACTTACAAGTATTGTGTGTGTATCCAAAGCCTGGTATATCTTATCCCTCTGTGCTTTGTTGTCGTCCAAAAACTATTAAAAACACATCAATGAGTCACACTGCTCCACTGGGTGACATCCTCCTTCACCACAAAGAGTTTGGGCATGTTTTCTTGTTCCAAAGATTAATAACAGCGATCACGTTTTCAGTCTGCAGGGTAGTTCTGTTTAAAGCAGATGCCACTGAGCATGCATGGGAATGTGCTTCGCTAGCTTGTTGTGCTACATAGCAACCTCTTGATTTAGTACTACACTGAAAATTTCTCAAAGTTCAGTACTTTACTACAGCACTTATTCAATTGGTTGTACTGTGTGTGTAGAACTAATACTGTTTCTTACATGGTGTACACCTGAGTCTGTCTGATTACTCTGTACCTAACACAGAGCCAAAAATGCACTTTTCTTAATCTAATAAATGCATTTTAAAGGGAGCACATGACATTGTTGCGCATCGAGATAGAATTCACAATACATTTTTTGAACTTTTGTTTTTGATTATTCTCAAAACGGACTTTCAAAAGAAATTACAAACAATGATTTGTAACATTAAGACAACTCAAATCTACCCAATTTATAAAGAATAAGAAATGTGCATACAATTAAAATGCTCCAAGAATCAATCTTCTCGACAACCATTCATCCAATCAACTTCACGCTTGGTGTGTATTGCTGAGGACCAAAGCAAGTGCAGTTTGGATGAGCGGTTCTTGAGAGGCCAAGCAATCGGCCCGTTCCGAACAGACACGTTTTGACTGCACTAGTACTGTAAGTATAAATGATTTTCTCCAAACTCTGGAATTGAACTAAAATGAAAACTCTGATGTCAAGAGGATAAAACAGAGAGATTTGTCATGTTCACTGTGATTGTTTTGCTCTGTGGCTGTTGTTTTTTTCATTCTGAACAGGAGTGAAAATGGCTTTTTTTTAAAAGGGGAAGAAGAAAAACAGTCCTGATATCTGCAACTACTCCAGAGAGCCGAACCTGAACTATTGACACTAACTTAAAAAACTCCAGTATTACCCTTTGAAAAGAGTCAGTGCTTTAAGCTCAGTGATCCATGACATGATGTGACATGACATTTTCTCTCCTTCCCAAATAAACCTCCTCAGTGTTTTGTTACAGGTCAGTCCAGTTCCAGAAGAGATCCACCTTCTCCCTCTCTCACCCTCCCTCTCGAGTGAAGAAAAACTACTAACTAAGCTCAAGAGGCTCCTTGACAGCAACCACAGCCACTTCTTTTCAAATCAAGCATCCTAATTAGTGCCTTTAAGTGAATACCGATCTTTATGCACAGCACCATATGCAGGACTGAATATTCATGTGGGCACTGAGCTGGCTGTCCCCGCTCTGGCCCAAACTCTGCGTTTCTCTTGCCCTCATTATTCTGACACGCTGACAAAGAGCAACAAGGCAAAGAACAAGGAGGAGAGAGCAAAGTCAGTCCCTGGCAAAAGTTCACTTCAAACTTCAAGGCACTGGGAAACAGAAGGGAAGAAGGAATTAAATACTTTTATGAGGTGCTTCGAGCTAGCCAAGGCTTTAGTGATATCAGTGTTTTTCTGACACTCTCACTTGATTCTTGAGGCATCTGTCTCTGTATTCTGGAGAAACTGCTGAAGGACCAACCAGAAGTTTTCATGTTTCAGCTCATTACATACCAGCTGTTAATACTTGACATTACTGCTGACTGTTTTCCAAAGTGCACTTGTTAAAATGGATATCCCATCCTCAAGAGTTCCACTCATAAGCAGTGGGAAATAAGACTTCCTTCCTATAAAAAATAGATAAAAAAAAAAAAAAAAAATGGAAGCAGAGAAAACCGTGTCAGTATAATTTACAGTACCGATATGTGTTATAAATCATAAGAGTGCATCATACACAGAAAGGAAAGGCAGCTATTATTCATACAGCAAAAGGAAAGCAAAGTGTAACACTCCAGCGGCTATTGATTTAATGCTATCATTCACAATTGATATTTAGTCGCTTTTCATGTTAATGATCAAATGTCATCATTGTAATGGAGTTACAAGCAGGGACTGCTATTAAGTCACAAGCGAAAGAGAAAACACGGATGTTGTGAAGAGCATTCTCAAATCAAAAAAGTTGGTTCGGCTGCTAATTATTAAAGTATCATTCCAGTTGTAGTTCTGTGCATCATTCATGTCAGTTATGATAACATTGTAGTCCCCATGTTAACTGATGAGATGGGAACATGGTGACATTAATAAAAAGAAGTCAGATGGGGCAAGAAATGGCCTATTGTACTTACCGTAAATGTGCGTGCACACAGTTTTCCTGTGCAAAGAGGGACTGCTACTGACATTTCTGGTGTGTTCACTTTTGATTTTAACTCCAAAACACGTTTACAACCGGTCTAATCGTCTGCTCATGATTCCCGCCCCATGTGACCTCTTTGTAGCGATGTCACCGGATTTCAGCGTTTACTTTATATTTTTGGGCAATCGATTAATCACATTCAACATGGAATAATTCACTGTAGACACTGAACAAGCACAAAAACCCTGCAAAGAGGCAAGACGACTTTGATGGTTATCCAGAGCTGACTTTGTTCCTTAAGCTACCATTTTGTCAACAGCGTGCCTTCTACAGATTTGTGTTTGTTCGCTGCCTACAGTACACCTCCTTGCAGGTTTGAGCACGGAAGTTACACAATGGGATAATTCACCTTGCCCAAGAACAGATTTCATTAATCACTTTAGTACAATGTTATCATAGCCAATAGAAATGATGGCTATAACTATAAAAACGAGTGGGAGGTTGTAGTAAACTGGATGAATTGTCATTTAACTCTTTGATTATGGATCTTTGAATGCACCACAGAGAGTTTTCTAAAAAAAAAAGTTTTTGCTCACAACTGCATAACTGGACATAAAGGTGACTAATGTTAATTGTGATGTTCTACTTTAACATTATTTTACTGACTTTTTACTGTTTGCAAATGGAAAGCAGGAGCTGACATTTACATAAATCAGTCATATTACTGCAGTGTGTTTTCTGAAAGTCGTGGATGGCAGTACATGCAGTAGCCTATGGAATATCACTGAACTGTACTCACTTTGGGGGCTGAATGTGTCTTAAAGTTGTTCTTCTCTCAGAATAAAACATATCCTTGATTATCAGGCAGCTAAGATAACATAATCTTTATAAATGAATCCAGCTATGTCTCTTTATTATCGGGCAAATAATGAGACCCTCCTCCTATCCTGACACCATTATCACAAAAGAGGGCACTGTGTATGACAGGCATTTTAATTGGTACTCAGGAAGTAGTGTGTTATTTAGTAAAATAGCTGCAGTTGGCACTTTCTCTCACAAATTGTAAGCGTTTGTTTCAGGAGTCAGAATGGCAGCGTCAACAGAAACGCCGTGTCACGACAAGTCATGGGGAGGCAGCGGCGGCGGCGGCGGTAACGAGCGGGGGTGTGTGTTTGTGTGATGGCGTGTCTGCGTGTCTGTGTGGTGTTCTTCACCTCACATTCCTCCACCTCTGCTGGTGGAGGAATTTGAGGTGAAGAATGAAGAGCGGAGCGGCTCCAGCGTTGACAGTGTTGCCTGTCCTTCACCTTGCTGCTCCGCTCAGGCTTCAACACCTCCAGCAGCCTCTCACTTGGACGAGCTCCAAGTGCCGCCAAGGTCAGGAGAGCACTGTCATTCACCACCAGCCAGTGTGTGTGTGTGAGTGCGTGTGGGTAATGTGGGGGAGGGGAGGGGTTGAGGCCAGGGGGTACGGACATGTGTGCAAGGGCAAACACAAGCCTAGATATGTGTGTGTGTGTGTTTGTGTATTCGTTGCTGTGGTAACTGCCACAGACAGTAACAATGGCAACGGCGGTGGATTATAGTACATACTGTATTTCTCCAGCTGTGTTTAACTCTGCGAGCGTGTGTGTGTGTGTGTGTGTGTGTGTGTGTGTGAGTGAGGATCATTGGTAGCCTGTGTCAAAATGCCATACCAGTGTCCTGAGCAACAGCCTTCCTAGCATTCAAATCAAATAATCAGAATCGCATTCTGCATCAGATTTTCTAAATGAAGAAAATAAGCTCTGTAGCAAAAAGAAGGCTATTAACATGTAAACAATTGTTAGATGTAAGATAAGACAGACAAAATAAGTTGATAACACTTTAACCATATTTGAATTAGACACACAATTAATAACTAACACGATATTCATTGATAACTAGCTTGTTTTACATAACACATAGCATAACTTTTGAGAAATGTGTCACTGCTATGCTTCTAAACTGTTTAGACCTTCAAACACCAGTAGAGTATGTGCTTTTTTTTTCTTTTTCTTTTTTACAATGAGAAGGTCAAAGGAGCATCAGAGATGTCAGTAAACTCTACTGATGAAAAGAGGGCTGCAAATGTGATTTCTATCAACTGTTCATTGACATTTTTTTCTTTTCTACATCTGTTCCGGAAGAAATAAAGTTGTTAAAAATAAAGTCAGTTAAACACTAATGAAAGCAAGTTTTAACCGTTTTTATTGGCAGAACATATAAACTTGACTGACAATGCTGTGGGCTTTTTTACTAGGTTGTGTGACAGTAGAAAGTAACTAAGTACATTTACTCAAGTGTTGCACTACTGTAATTTTTTGTGGCACTTTTACTGTGAATAGTTCCATTTGATGCTTTTCTATTTACATGTCACTGCTACATTTATCTGGCAGCTGTAGTAACTAATTATTTTGCAAATAGAGATTCTTATTTTTAGCACAGAACCACTGGCACAGGAAAAGGGGATACAGCAAGACTTTTTGTCCGCCCACTTTCAGGTGTTATGGTAATAAAGTGGTAACGTCTAAGCCAGGTATTACGGGAAGCCTACTCTAACATGTTGGACCTGATGACTTGGACGTGAACAAAGTGTTGAAAAGCTTTTGCTTTGAGAGTGATAGGCATACTCAGTACTTTGGAAAATAAGCCTAGGGGACTAAACCTCACTCTGCTGCATTGCTGTCTATTTGTATGTTAGTAGACATATTGGATGTAAAGACTCTGTTTTAATAGGACATGAATTTTGATTCTCTTTCAAACCTTACTAAAACAACATTGACTGGTTGGTTAGTTGATGGATTGGTTACAGTGTAACAGTTTTCAGAGCGAAAAACGTAGGGGTCTGTATCAACAGGAGACAGGACTCTCCTTCTGAGTCAAACCTGCTACCATTTTGATGTGGAAGTACCCTGATGAGAAGAGGGAATGCATTTCTTACCATATTTTAGTTGTACAAAAATTGTAGGATAGGCTGAGATCGAAAGGAAGTTGACTTAAAAAGTTCACCGACAGGATAGCTATAAAATTAAAATGCTGTTTATCAATGCATCAATAATAATAATCTGACCACTCTGATAGGGCTATTTTGCTTAATGAGTACTTTTAATTTTGATACTTTAGGTTAATTTTGGTGCTGATACTTCTGTGCCTTTACTTTCATTTTTTTTGCATGCATGACTTTAAAATGGAGTATTCTTACATTGTAGCATAACTACTTTAACTTAAAGATCCCCTCCAGATATGTTTTAAGACATATGCAATACTCTGCTTGGAATAATAATGTGTGTCTGATGGTTTTTCCACAAAAAAATGCAACTACCTTTTTAAAAAATCCTTAAAATTACGTTTCCTCTTTGAAAAATCCATAACCCTAACCCTAACCCAATGAATATTCAAATATTGTTAATTTCAAAAGTTTAACTGTTGGACACAAGATGTTTTATACTTCACCGAACAGTTCATTCTCAGTGTATGTGCACTGGTGGCTTCAATGTTCCACATCACACCTGCTTCCAAACTAGTTGTGATGTCACAAATCATGCCCGTAGGTTCATGTGTTCTCAGATTTAAGGTGATCACAGAGAAACTTTCAATTTACAGCAGATGAATTTGAAAACAAACTCTGCACATGCATCATTCTGCACAGTGAAGCTCAAACAACCAACTGAATGAACAAGAAGAAAAACACATTTTTGAGTGGAGGAGGACTTTAAGTAAATGATCTGAGTCGACGACTGGTGTCAGAAGGCCTTAATGATCGGGGCAATTGTTTAGACCTTCACCCATGACTCCAATATTTCCTGGTTTTAGGACAAACTAACATTTTAAATCATGTGAAAAAGTGTTTGTCTACAGAGATAAGACTAATTGTAACCGAGAAACTAAATATTTAGACTAAAGTCCGACCTATGAATAAAATGCACTTTGAACCCAGCAAAAACGTATCCTGACTACTGCGTCAACTGTATGTTTTCTTTCTGTGCGTCAAGTCCTTCAGTCCTTGATAAGAAGCTTCCTACTGAAGGAGATCCTGCCAACTAAACACCAACTCTCTTTCCTCTACGTCTCCACCATAACCCATTTGCCGTCTACAGGGAGCATGTGAGGAGACAGTGGTTTGGCAGTAAGAAATAACCCTTCTGATGTGTGTCATTCTGCTCTCCTCCTCCCCTGTCATCACACTGGAGGGTCTCTGGGTGAAGCTGAAGGAGTACTCACCTCCCCCGTCTCCTCTCTTTCGTTACTCCTCTCTTTCCTTATGACTTCCTCCCCCCTCTTTAATTGCCACTCATTCATGTCCACTTCACCGCACCGAGTGCCACTAGTCAGTCGCTCAGCAGAATACGAGGGACTTGGTTTATATACTGGTGTTTATTTAAGATTTGGTAAGTATCCTCTGTACATCTATGCAGCTTTTTATTCAAAGTGAGTGATATGGATGCTAATCATCCACCTGTCCATCACTGTTTTATTCCTCTCTCAAAAATCCTGAGATGAAAATGCCTGAATAGTCTTTCTGACCTCCCTCTCTGTCCTCCCCTCTCTTATTGTCTTTCTTTCTAATTTTTTTTCTTCCTGGCCTGACAGGAAACATCTGCCCCTTGGGTAGTTGTTACACTCTGATTGGGTAATGAGAGGAAATTAAAGTTTATATGCTTCAGAGAGAGACAAGAGAGTGAGGAGTCAAACTTCTCTGACCCCGAGCAAGAAAACAAAGCTTAGTTAAGCTGTGACTGTGGGCTGCAGACAGATTACCACTAATGAACGCATGGATTGTTCCATGGTGAAGCTCTGCTGCCTCCATGCAGAGAAATCTAAAACTCTAATTAGTGTTGAGGTGAGGAAAAAGTGAAGGTACAGAGAAAACAAACAGTACTTTTGTACCAAATCCATTGTAGGTTCTTTATCATTTTGAAGGTGCAGGTTTCGGCTCATTTGGCGAGAGAAAAAGCTCAAGCTGGGGACAACCCTGAAGACTATAGCTGCAACCTACAAAGACTGGACAGACCACACATTAAGATCGTTTACACCAACTGGCACCGATTTTTTAGTCTTTGTCAGGAAGGAGCATAGACCTTATGACTGAGCAATCACACAGACAACACACTGAACCACTGCTCAGTAACCACTGGAGTTCTGGAGGTAGACAACCCCACAAATCAATTAACCGAACCAAACCAAATAAATTATCACATATTCTTGTACCAAAACAAACATGCCAACCTCCTGCTTGTAGGTTTAAATGCAGAGCAATTTGGGCTGAAAGGACAAGAAAGAAAGAATCAAAAAGCACAGAGTTTTTGTAGATCCTGGATGGAAAGGTGTGGGCGATGTGGACTGTAGAGCCTATAGAGGGAATTTTAGGTGAGTGAAGTTTGTAAAATCAAGCTAACTTCAGGTTCTGGTAGGCTGTGTAGGTCTTTGACTTTTATGCTGTAGAGACATTCATTCTCTTAACAGGTCAATCAGTTTTTCCTCCATTTCAGTTGTCCAGTGCACTCTCACACAAGGAACCTTTCTGCTTGCCACTTACCCCTTCTTTTATCTATTTACCAGTATGTCTCCCTCAGGTAACACACAAGAGACATCATTGGTCACAGATGTCAGTTGCAAATATCAAACTGTTTTAAAAAAAAAATCATGGGACCAACTGGCAATGACAGGATCTGAAGACTTAAGATTAAAATCTTTACCCATCACACTCTATCTGATTCTATCTGCCGACTGTCAACACCAGCTGACACAGACTGGAACAGACATGCTCCAACTCAGTCCAATCAGTCGTCAAACCCAAGATCACATTTATGATCGGCACAACAGTCGTCATCTGTGTCCCTGCCTTTAGCAGTGCTTGGGGCATCTTTGGGCTTATGTCATAATCCAAAATAGGACCAGCATACCTGTACCTATTCTCACATATCGTTCATCATAAGTCTGGCATGAGGAACCATGGCTGGCTGCTTGATCACTATGAAACATCTTTTTAACAAACCTGTACGCCAGCCTTCTTCCGCACCATCATGTGGGATCAGGCATCCAAGTTCTAAACTGATGAAATGGAAGAAAAGTAACAAATATTTAAACACAATATGTAATTGCTGCCGCTAGGTGTCTCTCAGTGAAAACAATAACAAAAGATGGAGTTTGCTGACATTGTTGATGAAGTAGTGTAGGACCATGGGAGTTGTTGTCTTCATTGTCTTCATTGTCAAACAACCAGCTTCTCCTGGGTAGGAGTCTTTCAGTGTTCGTCGTTCAGGAGGTTTTTACTGGGAGCTGAATTATCTGTGGAGGTCTCTCCAAAACAAATGTACATGGGGATTAAAACCAGTAAAAACACTGAATAAAGCAGCTTTCCGTAAAAAATCAGTGCTTCTCCAACACTCTTCGGCAGACACAGGACATCCGGAGGGGCTTCTACGAGCTGCGTTTGCCCCAAAATTTTATTGTAAAAATGTGGCTTAAAACTGAATAAAAGTCAATTTATGACAGTTTCTGGCAGACAACCACAATACCAACGTATTATCTTGTATGCATATACTACCTACCTAGACTACCTAGTTTTTACTGTTACCATTGCGTTTGTGTCATTTGTTGAGGTAATCCCTTGTCTGTAAATCAATTCAATTCACAAGAAGTCACGTATGTCATATACGAAACCTGTACTAGACCTGTAATGTAGTAATGAAATAGGAGTTAAAGTGGCTTTCAAAATCTGATCAGGTAAAGGTTAAGTTTTCATAAATATTTATGACCACACAGTAGTATGACCCTTGTCTGTCACCTTTGTCCCCTTCTCAAAAACCTTTTCTTATTTCATGTTTGAAACCACAACACCTATGGTTGCTTTTGTTATTCGTGTGACCGCTTTCATAAATCTCCCTGGACTGTCTTTCTTCTGTCACATGATCTTTTTTTTTTTTTTTTTACCCACAGAATAAGCATAAAAACCTAGCAACCCTACACTAATTTGAACAATAATGAGTGAAATTCAGCCTTTGTCATTTAACAAGAGGGACCTATAAAGGACAAATGGAAGCAGACCAGCACTGAGTGGATATTCAAATAATCTACATTGGCCTCTTGTTTTGGACTCACAGTAATAGAATAAGTAACTCTGTTTTCATGCATAACATATGCCTAATGTCATTCCTGCTCTTACTTTGATTATGAGACTAATTCAATTTATGTGTTTACTTGCACAGCAAAAGAAAGACCTCTTAATATTCCCAATTTCATGCGCGCTTGCATAATGTGATTATTGATTGAATGCATATGCGTCCCTCGTAAGTGGCTGCACTCAAACTCCCTGCTAATAACTGTAATTCATCAGTTATTAGTCCCATGATATTTCTGTTGCCTGTGTGCAACTCCCACATGATCAATTCCACTATGAGAGGGAAGGCATGAAGCCTGGATATAAACAAAGGTAATAGCTGTAAAAATTAACATCTCAGGGTTCGTTAAGCCAATGTAGTAACTCGGGAAATCTCCGAGGAAAAGGCTTGCTGGCTGTATAATCTTTCAATGACCAAAGAGTCAGTAAATGCAGCACAGTGTTACATCCGCCTTATGTGTTATTCTAGTGAATAGCAGTTTTTACAAACACAGTTTTGTTAAAATTCTAATCAAACTGAATACATGGATATACTGTATATAGACTTCACATGTAACGGCAGCCAGTGTCTCAGCTGGAGCTGAGCACAGTGAATGTGTATTTCAAGGGCTATAACCTAAGAAAGAGGTTAGGAAATCAATATATGAATAAGAGCCAACAGGAACACAAAGCTTCAATGTGGTATTTGTATTTTAAATATGATGACATTTCTCAGTGTGAATTCAAACCGTGACTCTTTTCTTAACCTTTCTCATTTCACCCACTGAGAGTCTAACATGAAATAAACATGTTGATAAGTTACATGGGATCCTCTTATACACTCTTATACCTATTCTTATTTATTTACACTTAATATTTCTATTTGTTTTGTATGTTATTATATTTGTATTTACTTTACTTTATCTGTATTTACTCAGTTAATACAAAAATTGTAGTTTGAGTTAAATAAATTCTAATTCTCTCAGAGCATAATTGTTGTTGCACATTAGTTGTATGAAAATGTAATTTCTAGGAGTCTGGGATGGATAATGTAATCTATTTTGATGACGAAATGATTAGTTGTTGATAAAAACAAAAATAAAATAACAATACAAATACAGATTTCCCTTCGTTATTACTTCTGTCTATTCTGTATATGATATCTATTACATGTGTGTCCGTCCTGGAAGAGGGATCCCTACTCTGTTGCTTGTCCTGAAGGGAAGAGCAACCCCATCCTCCCAATTAGCAGGATTTTTGGGGGAGTTTTTCCCTGTATGAACTAAGGGTCTAAGGTTGTCAAGGTGTCATGTGCTATGCAGATTTTGAAGCCCTTGGAGGCAAATTTATGATTTGGATTTTGGGTTATATACATAAAATTGAATAAAATTAACTAATTTGTGGTGCACATCTGAAATGTTCTACTTTACATGTCTTTCTAGTGAGTCTATTCCACATATCATGCCATATACCCCCTATGTCCACATTCTTATGTGTGCCTAGCTCAAATACATATATCCTTAGGAAATATACATAAATGCAAAGCAGTACATTTATTAATTAATGTGATTCCTAATTTATTATTTATCACAGAAGAGGAAAGTATCCACAGCCTCAGGGCAGATTTCAGCTCACTGTCCTGTGATAACATGACACCTGTCCAATTTGACAATCAGTTTATGCATGGTTCAGAGCTGTTTTCTCATGTTTGTGTGTGTGTGTATATTTGTGTGTACCTTCCTCTTCTTCTACCCTCCTTAATGTCATTCATTGCCCAATTTTCAGCGTGAAAGTAAGCCCGGTGGACCGTAGAGCAGTTCGTCACTGAATCAGCTCTAAACAACAATATCCTGTTCATCACAGCTCTGTGGAGCCTTGGGCTGTCAACACATCACCCATAGAGAATGAATAAATAAGTAATGGGGGGCGTGTTTGCACCATGGGCTGATGTGTTTGCTGCCTTGACAAAGCCTTGGGGCATCAGAGCAAACCCAACCTGCTCTGGACTTCCCCTAATCAGCTGCTGTCCATCACGGCGGCCCCCGCTCTGCTGCTGAGTCGGCCGATCTGTAAAACAGGTACAGTAGCCGCCCACCCGCCCCCACCAACACCGCCACTGCCAAGGTGCTATCTCTAAATATACACAAATTAGTTGCATTAGTGAGGCATGCTCCAGGGCATCATTTAATTGGCAGATACTGAATGACATTCTCTGTACCGTGTCTTCGTCATCTGGCAGCGAGAGAGAAATGTACAAACCCGGGCAGAGGCAGAGATTTTGGAAGTCACCTTGGCTCAAACAAGCAGGCTTTAACCTGCTTGTTTCTCATCCAACGCTATTAATTCTTGCATACTTTTGTTATTTATGTTTCATTCGTGCACTGCTCTTCGTGTACGTCATTCACATGCTCTGCTCAGCTTTTTTACTTTCTTCAACTGTCCATAACAAAGGTATACTTTAGTCTCATTTATGTATTTATGTATTTCAAAGTTCAAGGTTCAAGGAGCACATTCCTTGAACCTTGAACTTTGAAATACATAAATACTACCATGCTGCTACCCCTGATTTATTTATTGTATTTGTTATGCTGTAATTTAAGCTTGCAGTTCCTCTAATGGCCACTAGATGGCTCAGAGAAAGCTATGCTTGTGTTTAAGTCAGTTGAAATATATTCCTAAATACAATGTAAATTTTAGACAACAAGTTAGGTCTCAGTAATTTCACTTTCATTAGTGTGCTTATCTCACTTTTAAGTTATTAAGGAGGTATTATGGCTGATAGCAAAGCATGTTTCTGGGCATGTTTGGTTGGCTGAGCAATACCCAAGTCTATCAGAGTCAGCCACTGTGGTTCCTACTTGCTCTTGTCACCTCATGGTTCAATAACCAACAGAAATGATTATTTTCTAATTTGCATTGAACCCAATAATTCCATACCAGAGTATGCAACTGTAACACTACTTGTTTGGCCTCCTAGAGTCAAAGTGAGTAGCTTCTTTGTTGTACTTCAAGCAACATGACACACCAAGAAGACAAAGAATCATTTGCCTCAAGTGAATGCAAATGTGATTCCTTGACATCTGTGACTGTTGTGATCATTTCCATTTCTGAATTTGACTCATGACATCATGCTGGTACTTGTGCAATTTGTACCTAATATTATTTGCTTCTTAAAAAAAATAAATGTAGGTGGTTTGATTGCACAGGAGCAAAATAATTCACCAATAACCCAACATTCGATCGACCAGATTCCCTGGAACAGTAGCTCTGCTTTGGTTGTGCATGTGGGTGGGAAGCCTGCAGGGGTCATGTCTTTATTTTTGTACTTATGACTCCCACTCTTTGGTCAGGGCACCTTCATAAAGGGGGATGGGAGTTTGAACATCTGTGTGCAGCTTTCACTGGACAACAGTAGTCTCTTATTCAGAGACAATATCTGCAAAACACTGACATTTAGACTTTCCAAATGGCAGAGGTTCAAATGTAGTTTGATGTCATCTTGTTTAATTTTAGTCCTCCAAGCTGGCTGAAAATTGCTGGCTAGGTAGTTGGCTCTCTAACTCATTTGCTAGCTCAGCTTGCTAGCAAACATCTATTTTGTTTTCAGTATACTTTGTTGTTTTGATTTGGTACCAGTAGTTTTAGCCTTTCAATAACACAGCTGCCTTTTTATTTCTACAACTGTCAGCTGCTGTGGCTAATTTTTAAATCAGTGCAGCTTTGTATATTTGTGTCAGGATACATTGGAACAGACGCCACCATTCTTTTTAAAGGAAGGTCAAAATCTCTTTCAGTGTTCATATGGACACCTGACTGTTGTTTTAAGACAGACTTGAAAAATTATGAACCTGTCTGTTAAGGCCACATTCAGACCGAAACCAGCCATGCGTTAAAGCAATGCAAAGGGCTGCGTTGGTGGGGGCATGTTGATTAGGTACTGGTGAGACAATGAAATCCGATCCAGGAGGTCGAGTTGGAGCTACAGTTTAATGTATTTAAAGGCTTATCAGATGCCAGAACACAGCACAGTGGTTCATAATACTCACAGACCGGATTTTAAAACTCTGGAAAGTTATTGTATTGAAAATAACTGTTTTATATTTTGTTGTGATGATTGCAAGGTAAACAGTGGAAACACAGTCTTCATGTTGCAAAGTGATCCACCAGGAACGTGTGCTTTCATGTATGTGATTTGCCAACGCAGTGCCTAGCCGGATGACTTTGCGTTGCATTGCAGCAAAAGCTAAACCAGATTCAACTTTAATGTCTGTCTGAACACCGCCTACATGTGGACAGCACAGTGGGACGACTGAGGGGATTCCAGCTTACATAACAATCAAAATGAATGAAGGTGAGCTGTTAACCACCTGGTCCATGACTATCATGATTCGGATTTTCTCATTCATAGACATGCCTGGACATCGTAGTGTCAATTTTGTCAGCCTTTTTTTTAAAAAAAAAATTTAGTCTTAGTCCTGTGTCAAATGTCCTTGTTAGCTTTTATCATATTTAATCAACCTCATCCTGCTTTCAAGTCAAGTTTTAGTTGACAGAGTCTGGGCATTTTAGTCTTATCTTAGAGAAAAATGTAACTATTTCAGTATAGTTTTAGTCAAAGAAAACTTGACATTTTAGTCTTTTTTAGCCATCAGATTATATTGCACATTTCAGTCAACCTAGTCAAGCCAAAACCAATAATTTTTTGTCATTTTAGTTACCACCAAGATGTTAAACCCACCTCAATTTCTTTGTGGTGAGCCTTAATGTGTCTCTTCAGGTTTGTGGTATTCTTATCTTTATGGCTACACTGCTTCCCTTCTGAAAAAGCAATGCATTCAGTTGTTTTTCTCAGCCTCATTGTAGCGAAAACGGGCCCAAATATCAGTTTGTTTCTTTCTCCCAAGCCATGTTGTTATGATCATTAAAGTTTACTTGCTTTCTCTAACATAGTTGATGTACTCCTCACTGTGCTTATTGTGCTAGTGTAGTTCTGATATGGTGCACGCAACACAGGACAGGAAACTGCTGCACATGGAATCCAATGAACAGAATATTTGGATTGTAATTTAGAGAAAAACAGTATGATATTTTGTTTTCTCTTTTTTGCCAATGAAAATAAAGAGAGATTTTAGTAAAGTTTTTATTTTTCAAAACTGCATTTTAGTCTCGTCTCTTTTCCTCAACAATATTGCATGTTGATATAGTCACAGTTAGAGTTCAATGATGGTGCAGTCTCTTCATCGTCTCATCTTAGTCATGGAAAAAAAGGTCCTTGACGTCTTCATTAACGAAATTAACACTGGTGGACATAACCTGTAATTTTGTACAGCTAAAGTGTAACCACCTATCATGCCTTGATGAGCTAATTAAGAGGCAGTTATCTGATTGTGGGAGCCACAGAGTTGATGTGCAGCCAGATCGGGGATTGCGTGTGCTCTGCTATTAGCCATTAAGGGTTCACGCTGGGCTGACTTCACACAATGTGGACGGGGACGGAGCTGTCCTTTATACAGCGAAAGGAAAAGCCAAATTAATGGAGGTGGATGATTCTCATTCTCTCCGTCCTTCCATCCCTCTATCCCTCTCTCATTACCCGTCTGTGGAGTCCCTCTTTTGTTTCACATGCTCTTCATAAGAAACAATAAACTGACCCCCTTCCTCTCACCCTGAGGTGCTTCCTTTGGGGAGACGGAGGGGCCTCTGAAAGACAGAGTGCAAGTGTGTGTGAAGCATTGTGTGAGAGTGTATTAGTGTGAGGGTCTGAGTAATTACGTGTGTGATAGTGTGTATGTGTGTGTGTGTGTGTGGGGGTTCACCCGCCTGTGTGCGTGATTGCACGTGTAAATGTGATCAAAAGTGCGAGTGTGTGTGATCTGTTTCCAATTAGCCCTCTTGTGTCCCTGGTAGCCCAGAGGCATGACTAATGTCTTGGTGGGCCGGTGGGCTAAAGCCCCAGCTGATGTCGCTGAAAGGGCCCCCATCTGCTGCAAGAACATCACAATGAGGAGCTGGACGGTCGCAGACAGAGGAGTGCGACAAGCACTAAAGGCAACGAGCACCATGGGAATGATGGTGAGGGGGGAATAAGCTATTAGGGACAAATTGTGCTTGGGGGGCCACCTTCACAGAGAATGCCATTAGAACTGTCCAGCACGCAACGGTTAGAGCACAATCAGGAGGACGCACAAACAAACACACGCACACACACACACACACATGTGTGCGCGCACACACACACGCACATGCACACAGACTATGCATGAGCATGTCATCAAAGGTTCTCTGAATGATCCAGATATCGGTTTTCCTCCTTCAGGAGAAAAACAGTTTCCACAGTGTTTTCACTTTCACACCAAAGAGAAACTTTCAGTTTGTTTGTTTCATAATGTCATGTTGAATGTTTTTATATCACATTTGCATTATGATATGTGCTCTGATCCAAAGCAAACACCAACCGGGCCGGCATACCAATGGTGTAACTTCATCACTGAATGAGTCAGTCAGTCAGTGACAGACATTCAAGGTTATGGGCTGGTCTGTGGCCGGTCCAGCCGAAAAGATATAATGCTGATGGATCCTATTCAGACCAGTTTCTGGTCAGTGTCCATCTGCCATTGACCGGGAAACACATCTCTTCACTCTATGGTTTGTTTTGGTGTAAAGATGAAGATTTAGTGTGTATCAACACCATAGATTGTAAAAAAATATGGACGTAGTCACTGTCACCCACTGACTTGTGAACTGCCTTTTTGAAGCCTCGAGTGTAGCGATTTGACCATTGCCATCTTGGATTTGATTTTTGGAGCCAGAAGTGACCATATTTGGACAAGAGGCTGGAGCTGACCATAGCGCTAGCTGCTCGCTTAGTTAGCTTGGTTAGCTTGGTGCTTTTACAATCTATGGTTAACAGTGATAATGATAATGATAATGATAATTTTTGCTAGCGAAAAACAGGCCTAAAACTGTTAAAACAAAAATGTACTCACCAGAAAAACTTACATCTGACTCATTGGTGGGTCTTTTATTACAACCAAATGCTGAACAAAACTTTTTTTAGGTGACCGAAATGTTACAATTAACTTTCATGAACTGAAAACACACCGTGAAATAGCAGCAGCCACGCCTATACGCCATGGTTACATTACGTAATCAACATTGTTGCCGTGGTAGCGACTTGTCAATCACAACATAGTCACCCCCTAAAGCATATGCTGCTTTATCATCTATTTCACTCTTAATGGGACCATAATTTACAAAATGAACATCATGGTGTATTGAAGATCTGAAACTAGTGATTGACTCCATAAACTCGTTAGGAAACTGTTTACTGAGGTGATAAATCAAGTGAGAAGTAGGGTCATTTTCTCATAGACTTCCATACAATTGGACCTCTTTTTGCAGCCAGTGGAGTCGCCCCCTGTTGACCATTAGAGAGAATGCAGGTTTAAAGCATTTCTGCATTGGCTTCACTTAGACCGGAAACAACCCACTTGATCAACACCAGAATTTAATTTCAACAGAGTGGGTGCTTATAAAGAATCTCAATCTGAGAGGAAACCTTTTTCCTGCATCATGTTGAAGAAGTATTTTTTACCATGTTTTTTTTTTTTTTTTTTTTTACCATGTACCATGTTTTGGTACCAATCTAGGGATTTTGATTTCTTGCATTATATTGTTGAATAATTTCACTATTTTCTCATGAACTACTGCACTTATCTGTTGTTGAAAAAATGTTAAAAATGTTGACTGAGATAAAAATCCAGATGCAGATTAAAAGTATCTCAGATTTTTTTTTTTTTAATTATCTAAATAAATGGGCATAGGAACCGCATACATTACATTTGACACATACTTTTGTGTCTATAGGCCTAACTACATCAACAATTTCAGCTTTTTCAGGACGATTACCTGCCGATAAAGAAGAAACACTTGCGTTTTCATAACAGATTTGCAAAAGAAAGCCTAATAGATAATTTAGTCTTTTTAAAGGCTATACAGCATGTACTGTTTTCACAACAGCTTGTTTCCAAGCAACTATGCAACAACTGAGCTTTGGACTGGCTGCTTCACTTCTCTCTCTAACACCCTGTCAATCCCTGTGACTTTGGAGGATTGCTTCCACATTACAAAAGCTTTGGCTGGCAGAGGTTGCCTGTTATATGCATCACGCTGTACATTGAAACGTATTCAGTCCTTACACACACACACACACACACACACACACACACACATACACACACAGAAAAAGAGTAATCTAATCAGTGATTTGTTATTGTTACTGTTGATGAATTACTCAGACACTCAGAAACGGCCTTGGACACATGCTGAATGTACGGTCAGAGTCTTTCAGATGGGATAAAACCCTATTGTATTCACAGCATGGGTAGGAGGGGATGACGGGGGCGATATCCAGGATCTAAACTGTACATTGGAAATTTTATTATAAAAAGAAAAGGTGTTTCATTCAAAATATTGGATTTTTTAAATTTCCAACATGGAGTGGCCAGTAAATTTCCACCAGAAGCTTTATTAGTGTGGTAAAATAAGAAAAAAATAATAATACAGCCAAGCCATTTGTTGAAATGATTTAATAGCTTTTCAAGTATTGGTTAACTTTTTATTTCATTCTTTATATTTGTGCAAAGAACCTGACTGATAAATTTAGTTGTAAGAAACTGTAAATACAGGAAGAAGAAAATAAAAATAAAACCCTCAACCTCATTATATCTCTCTTATTTGTGCAGTTTTTGGCTGTCATTGTGATCAGCTATGATCATATTTTACTCATCAACTTCATTAGTGACATCTGGGGATGCAGCCTTTCTAGAAGGGAGTCTGTTTGGGTTAATATCATGCAGTCACAGTTAAGTCACATGATGTAAACCAAATTATTTGAAAGAAGAAAATTAAGGGAAAGTAACCAAAATGTAAGGTGTCATAAAAATCATGTTTGTACTGTAAAATGCATGTCTACTCAACTGCACCCAACAGAAACAGAAGGTCACAGCAGCATGCAGGAGACAGTTTGGGAAAAACCTTAAACTTCAAAATCACTGGTTTAGAGAACTGGTGTAAACTAGCTTTGTTGACAGATGTCAGCGCTTGCTGTATGTTGATGAGTAAAGTTGTTTTCTTAACTGATAGGAATGATGGACAAAAGGAACAAAATACTTAGGTAAAAATACATTTTACTTCAAAGCAGGGCTCCTGAGGATAGTCTGACTCTGCCACAACAACCTGTCAACAAAGTGTGAAGCCGTGAATCAGCATATCTGAGGCATTTGCATGCTTTACCTGAATGCTGTGTGTGTGTGTGTGTGTGTGTGTGTGTGTGTGTGTGTCTGTCAGTGGCTTTGCAGCTCATTGACAGTGATAGATGGATGCCCTCTAAAGCTGCTGATTGTTAGTGATAAGGGATTTGGTGTCTTTGAGTATAAACAGTACACACACACACACACACACACACACACACACACACACACACATATATATATTAAATACTAAGAAGCTGGAAAAACTGTGTGTTCCTCTATATGTTTGGCAACAGTGAGTGTACTGTAGATGTATTTGTGCATATGATGCATAAGTATCTATGGTGTATGTAAATATAGATAGGTGACAAAAAACAAAACAAAACAAAACAAAACAAAACAAAACAAAACAAAACAAAACAAAACAAACAAACAAAAAAAGACAGAAAGTTTCTTTGTATGGTGTTGGGCAACCACGACCCTCTAGAACAACGTCAGTGCTCCTTCTCATAGATTCTCCAAATCTGAACTCCACTGAAGGGTTGAACATTATCCACAGTATTTTAACTGCTTTGGTGTTGTGATAATTGATGAATTAACACATCACTCTAAAATAGGTGTTAAATTTAGATGTGATCTGGTGACTGTGAATGTAATAGCATGTGATTCATATAATTTTTATACTCATCAAACCATTTAGTGACCCCCTGTGTGTGGAAGCATCTGCATTCTCATGTTTCCCGATTAATATATTCAGGTTTTTCATCCAGTTTGTCACCTGTCTCTTTATATTGGCTACAACAGTATGAAATATAATTAATATAATATATATATTTCATTATTTTTAATACAACATTTCAGCCTTTTGGCAACAGTACTGTGATATCAATGATTAATTCCAGTGTGCAGTTAGCTGGGTGGAATATTGTGGTTTTTTGGGTGCTACAACAACATCAGGGAGTATATCTTTAAAGAGAGACGAGGATGAAATAAAAGAAGAAGATGAGCAAAGCAATGGTGATAGAACTGGTTGGACCGCAGAGACATCCCTGGCCTTAAAACTCTGCACACAGAGAGAGATGGGAGCTGAGAGAGGTAGACTTTGTCTTTGCAGAGTCTTTGTGTTTGTCCTGGTTACTCAGGGGGCGTTGTGTCTGTCTGTGTGTTTGAACTTCCGGCAGCTTGAATCTGCCTCCCAGGTGTCAGGCTCCAGGACAAAATTAACCATCCTTATCCGGCTGCCGGGCCGCCACTGCAGCAAAGCACATGCTGAGCTGAGAGTCGCACACACGGGAGAAAGAGAAAACAGTCACAAACCAGAGAGGAAAAGTAAGCTAGAGACAGAGAGAGAGAGAGAGAGAGAGAGAGAGAGAGAGAGAGAGAGGTAGACTGTCAAAACACCTTTAGGGATTTTTATTTCCTTTGTTGGTTTGTCCTTGTGGTTCACTTGGGGCAGCTGCTTTCATTTCATGTTTCCATTGTGCCTGTGAGTGTGTGTGCGCTTGTTTTAAAGAAAATACACTGGGCTTTGGCACAGAGCGTCCTTGGGGATAAAACCTTTCAGTGTCAAACTCTGCAGCTTTATTTAAGTCCTCATAGAAGTTGCATATGATTTCTGATGTCAGTCCTCACATAAACACATACCTGATCAGTTTTCACTGTGGAACCACATGAGCACAGCAAGCTGAAAAACTTCAAAAGGCCTTCATTATACCATAAACCACAAGTGTTTTGTGTACACACACATGGACACACACACACACACACACACACATATACACACACACAAGCGCTGCTGATAGATTCTTTTCGCTTATACAACAAACTGTAAATTGTTGAAACCATGCAGAGGTATGAATGGATATTCCAGCTGTAAAAGCAGATTTATGGTGTGGAAAAGGCTTGTGGACACGTCTCGGACTCCACTAAACACGATTATGGATGGATGGATGGATGGAGTGAGGGTTATTCATTCTCTGGAGGACAGAAATGAGGCTCGAGTGAACAACTTTCCCAGTCGTGTAACTGTGCGCACATTCTGCTGCTGGTCGCCAGAGAACCTTAAAAAACAGGCAAGAAATATGTTGTTAGGGCTTTTGGGGAGTCAATGTTGTTAGCAGTGTACTGTGAAATCCATTTACCTCGGTGCAGCGTTACATTTTATGCAGTACTGCCTCAAGTGTGTGTTTGTGTTAAATGCAGCCCATCCTCCCAAAAAAAAACAACAGTATGGGTCCAAAATTCAGCCGCCAAAAATGACCTACAGTTACAGTTGAATGGCAGACGCCCTCTAGTGGCCACAGTAATTACGACCTGGAGAAATTACACAGCCCAGATGATGTCAATATAAGGTTACAAATGTTTGTATTAGGAGGTGGCAGGTTGGGTGGCTGGCTAGATAGATAGATGGCAAAAAGTGGATTTTTAGCTGCAGGAGACCGCTGTTCACTTCCCGTTTCCAACCACAAGTAACTATGATTGTTGTGGTGTTTACCGTTGCCATGACGATGAAGGTTGCGTAATTTTAAGGAAGTAGTAATTTTAACCCACACCATGTTTGAAGTGATTATTTTAACTCAAACCATGATCTTTCTCTAACCCTAACCAAGTGTTTTTTTGTGCCTAAAACGGAAACGGATGATCCGCTGTGGCGACCCCTAATGGGAGCAGCCAAAAGGAGAAGAGGATTGGCCAGAGCCACGACTCCAAATGATTGCTAATGTTACTTTGTATCTGCTGGATGTGTAAATTGTTTGGGAACAAGTTTGTCTCATCAGCTTAAAAAGTGACAAAATGTGTCAATGTTGAGTTTACAGCTTGTTTCCATTGCCCCCAAGGGGCCTAAAATATCAGTTAGGTCAAGTTTAAACTGAACAGGTCATGTAGATTTTTGAAACCTAGACAACCCACACATTATGCCTTATTTGCACACATGCACAGATTTTGCTTTACTTGACAACCAGAATAGAGCACATATTGAATGACTGACAAAACACAGAGAACAGCACACCATGCTAAGCAGCTATGGGATTAAATTTGTCATAATAATTTAAGAAAATCTCTCAAAAATCAAACAAAAAAACTGAATTGAAAATGAATAAAAATAAATTGAAACCAAAAAATTGCCTCAAACAATTGTTACATTTGATTACAATATTCTCACTTTTCTTTCACTGATTTCTTTTTTTGTGGTCATATTTTTCAGTTTCATTGCTGAATTTTTCAGTTTCAGTTCTGACACAAGCAAACAACAAACGTAACATTATCGCACCACATTCTTTAAATTCATATATATTCAGTACTAATGTATCTTATTATAATTACTAATAATAACCTAAGAAAAATTAAGAAGACCATTACAGAACAAGTTGGTGGGGGAAAATAATTGCGTACAACTTAAAGTGGTACCACTTGTTGCACTTTGGACCATTGACTGGTTTGTCCAATGGGGATGCAGCCCTGTAACACCTGCCCATATGAGACCAGAATGTAAACTGAAAAATTCAGCAGCAAAACTGAAAAAAAGTGATTGCAAAAGAGAAATCCTGCTCATTGATGCTACAATTTACACAGAAAAGGACAAGAAAAAGAGGAAAGATGCCAAACTTGGATGGAATCATCGCAATTTAATTCACAAATTGATTTTGGTAGAAAAAGGCCCTACTCACATGAAAAACAGAAGAGACAAGAGCAGAGTATTTAGATGTTAAATGAAGATGAAATTGACTCAAAAAATGTTTTTTCGTTCGAAACAACAGCCTTTTGAGTCGTGACGAGGGGAGTGTGGTCCGTTAAGGGCACACAACACTGCAATTCCAATTGTGAAAAACATATTTTAATGAAAATCTTTTTTGTTATTGTTGTGTGTGTGTGTAAATTTCAGTTGTTACTCTCATACAATTCATACATAATTGCAGAAACATGCAATGACTACTGAAAAAGCGCTGCCCACAGTCTTTGTCTGTGTGCTGAAGGGTGTACCTTTCTCCGCCCAACGGCGGTCTGTGTGGAATATGTTCGGCTTTTCCTGGTGGCCCCTGATTGGTTGACACCGTACACTAAAAATAACTGGATCTGAGGCGGAAAGTTTTACGCCCAAGAAATGTTGCCAGATTGGGTGATTTTCCGCCCAATTGCTGCCTCCTTCTTAGATAACATGTACCCCCTTAAGGCAGACAAAAAGTACATGGATCATTGTGGTACTGTGGTGATAACTGTAAAGTGAAAACAGTTGCTAAGTGGCCAGCAAAAGATACTTTTTTAAACTTTTAGAAACCGCTAGCCTAGCTTTGGCTCACAGCCAAAATACACAGAGCTACCAAGGGCCGTAGTCACGCCACACCACTGGTTGTGACACCTGACAGATATCATAAAGCAATCTTAAAATAAATGAGGACAGCGATGCACTCCATCTATCAACATCTCATCTACACTCTTTTTTGTGAATTTATACTTCAGTACTATAAGCACAAATACACACATAGAACTATACACACAGACACGAGCACGCACACACATTATTGAACAAAAATACAAACACATATTCATAAAGACAAATGAGAGGCTCGTCACTGACTGTGATACAAAGCAATGCCTGTTTAGTTTGTGTGTGCAGCATGGTGTGCAGTTTTTAACATTTTACAGTTTTTCTGGTAAATTTGGTTCACAGAATCGGATAGCAAGTACCCTCTCATACACACACACACACACACACACACCACCCCCTCATAATCGTCTTCCATCCATCATCCGTTGGGTTGGGCCAATTACGGGGACCCCCCACTGCGGCAGCATCTTTTATCCCTCTGAGGAGGTGTCAGGGCTGACAAAAGTTATACTGTCCTTGTATGAGGGCTATGGATTTATGGGATCGCTGTGCTTCTTTTACTTTCCACTTTGAAAACTTTTAAATCAGTAGTGACTTCCCCCAAAAACTGGAACATCAGCTGAATGAGAAAAAAAATAAAAAAAATACACAAATATAAAAATGAGTTCAAACACAGAATGTTTCTTCAAGTTGCAAAATGTGCGTTGTGCTGAGACGGGGGTTTCCCTTGTCACCACTCCAGTTTGTGATGTGTATTGACATTAATCTTGCAGCACACATCCAGCAACCCTGTTTACAATAATTGGTCATATGAATAGGGTATAATTAAAGGTCAAAATTTTAAACTCAAATGTCAGCTGTCAAACACCTGTGGTGTGACGCTGATGATGACATTTTGGCACTGAGGTCGGAAGTGCTACACCTTACAGCCCTGCATCCTGCCCCTGACATGTCTATGCATTGTACAGACTATGAAAAGACTTACAGAAAGTTTGGTTCTGCTAATTCAGTAAAAGTCTGTTCTTCTGTTTGTACAATATACACATTTAACACTGGTCAATGAAGAATTAGAAATGTGCAGGTCTCCCAGAGAGTGAGAAGGAATGAGGTTTCTTACACTTTCTTTCTTTCTTTACACTATGTACCCATTTATTTCCACGTTCTCTGTAATGTATACAGATACAGATGTGTCAGTGCAGATGTTGTGTATATATGTGTGTGCAGTTGCCCTGGCAGCTCTGTAAACACAGATGTAGCTCTGGTAAATATGGCAGAGAAAGTTTGAAGTCAAAGTTAGGTCAGGTCAAACACCCCGGCGGGGTGCTAGTCGGGCTAACAGCAGTCCTCTCTGATTCACAGCAACACACACTGTGACCAGTACTGTATTTTAACGTTAGCATACATACATATGTAGTAATGTGATGTGGAGTAGTTTGGGAGTTAGTAAATTGTAAAATAAATTTCTTCATTTATAATGAACTAATTGGAAAAAGTATGGAAAGCTGCCATTTCACAAACACAGCAAAAATGTTTAAAGATTTATTATAATGTGATTTTCCAAACTGCCCGAATAAAATAAAAATATATATAAATAATAATGAATCATATATAGATAAAAACAATGAGACAATGTGAGATTTCAAGAATAAAAGGTAATTTTGAGAAAAAGTCAGTCACACCAGAATCCACACTGCAACATCAGTTTAGAAAAATGATTTCCCAACTTTGGGCATCAAAACCGCACAAATGTTTAATGATTTTAATCCACCTGTTTTCATATTAACTGTACTTCATTTTGTCATTTTTTAGAGTTAACATACTATATACTCAAATTACAGCTGGAATCAGTATTTATGCAACTTGGACAAAGGCTTTAGTTTTATAAAAATTTTGTGAAATAAGCCTAAACTGTATTTCAGATGTGATGTGGGCAGAATTTATTCGGAAAATCATGATGGCATTATGTGAAACACAATTTTTTAACTGTTTGATACAAGAAAAGGTTGGTAAGTGAGAAGTGTAGGGATAAAGGACCTTTTAAAGAGCACTCATCTTCATCCCTTTTTAAAAGTATCATCTCATTACTGATGACACCGTGTGAACAAGCCTAACTTTGTTGCTTCCGAAGGTAAGGAGTATCTTGTGTGTATGTCACATTATGAATTAAAACATAGCGACTGAGTGGACATGTGTTTGTATGTGTGTGTTTGTGTGTCTGTGTATGTGTGTCATAACCGGTGGTTTGTGGACTTTCCGTCTGTGGCCCTCTGAAGCCCAGCTGACTCTATAAATACTGTGTGGAGCTTTACATAAGTGTGGTTGTCATTAATGTGGCTGGCTTTCTTCCCTTCTTCCTCTGCAAACACACACTCAGTGTTACACACAAATAGCTGCTTCTCAAGTTACGGTCCTTGGACCGTCACTGCTGCTCACCAGTAAGATTTTATTTGAAGAAGCCCAATTATGGGAAATAAAAATGTTCCAGTGTTTACAGATGATAATTGCAGACACACATGACTGTGTTTGAGTGGTTACATTTAAAGGAAATTGAAATCATTAGAATAGATATGAAAACATAAACATGAATATGAGACTTTCAAATTGTCCCTCTGGGGTTTTACCTCAACCCTGTTTCTGTGCAAATATAAACTGAACAACGTATTAAACTCATTAAACTTGTATTACTCGATTTTCTTTGGCGACTTGTTGGCTACAATAAGCTGTAAACACAACATTTAAATAATATCACCGTATAAAGTTGATTTGGTGAATGTAATAGCAAACAACTGCCTATTCACACAACCAGCAGATACAAGGCATCATTCATTTGGAGTTGTGCCTCTGTCAACCTGATGAAAGAACCGTAAGTCCAATATTTACTCTCTTTTTAGCTAAAGTTTGGACTCCACCAATGCCTGAGGGAAACATCTGCTCCATTATGTTAACCAGCAAGATGCTGGTGAGAGACCAAAAAAATGTGCTGAAAGACACTAAAAACCTTCAACCAGCTGAGGACAACTGCTAATATATAATATGATATATTATAATTCTCTGTTAATATAAAATCAGATAGAGTACTTTATTAATCACAAAGGGAAATTAAAGTGTTACAGCAGCCACCTGACATAAATCAAAATAAAAAACAATGAGGTAGGTAAAGAAACAAATGCAATTAAAGGTTAAATTATATACAAACACTAAATAGAATAACTCAAAAATAAAAAAATAATAAAGACTAGAGATATAACTATAATATACTATTCAATGATGTCCATAAATTTAAAAAATATTGATTATAGTTACTTTAGTCAATGGCCTGTCTATTATTAAAGGAACAGCTCACCTCAAAAAGAAGAAAATATCATTCAGACACCTGAGCGTCGTATGTACTTTACCTCACCGATATATCAGCTTACTCTCAGCTCTGACTTGATATACACACATTCTGTGTATGATCCATTTTACACTGCACAAGACCCGAAAAGTAAAGAAGATTAATAGGACATTGAGCACAGCAGGCGGCAGAGAGAAAAGAGGAAGAAGACAGGAGAGGAAAGAAAAAGAAAAAAAGAAAAGGGAAAACATCAAAAGAAGAAGAGGACATGATGGAGCAGGCCCGGGGGAGAAGCAATCAAACACCTCCCTCATACACACACATATACACACACACACAGCCTGCATGTCACTCATATGTCAAAGAAGAGGGCAAACCCCTGCTAGAGATTAATTACTCAGTGCCATTCACAGGGGGAATTTGGGGATTTTTCTCTCTTTTCCCATTTAGCGGACACACACCTCTGCCCTGCAGACATTTGACTTTGTGGGCGCAGTGCTCCCAAAAAACCTGCCCGCTCTTTTCACGATGACTGTGGGGCAAACGCTTACCGCGTCTATTTAAGTTAAGTGTTAATGGGATGAGGAGAAAATAACAGGCTGCACTCTGTTGGTTCTTTCATTCCCTTTGAACTTCAGCCTACGTGATGTCCATGAAGAAAACATGTTGTTGTTGACTTGAGGAGGCGAGACCCAGAACAAACATTAACAGCTTGTTGTTTTGTGTAAATGCCAAAGTTATTAAAGTTCCACTTTTTCATATTAATTAGGCTAATAACCCCAGTTACCCATTCCTTACAAAGGGCCCATTCCTTACAAAGTCATGCAGCATGAACAACTTTTTCCAAGAGAACATTCAAAGTTTTCAGAGATACCTCAATGTATCTGGCTACATTTTGATTAAGTTTGTATGAAGCGATACTCAAGACATCTTTAGAGAAATGGCATCTTAGATTTAAATATTTAATTCAATGCAATCCGCCATGGAGTTGATGATTTGTTTATTTGGCTGTTTAGTTCTCACAATATCTACATTTATAACATATTTGAACACTAAGCAGTTATTGTTGATACTTTGTGGTCTTGATTTGAAACTACTCCACGCACTGCTGTCTCACATGCATTCACTTAGTCAGAGGCTCAGGTTTATTCAACAAAAACAATGTTTGCTTTGTGTGTTTGACTTGATTTTAATTTCAGTTTAGTTTTTCGAAAGGGTTTTAGTCTAATTTTTATTTCAGTAAATTAATTGCAATACTGGTGCAATGAGAATGAAAGATTATCATCTTTCATGTCAAATGAATAGGATGTGAGAGGTTACCAGATTCATAGACTGCAATATACTAAGCAAGATACAATATATTAATTGGATCTGAAATGACAGTGACTACAGGAGTGAGAACAAGACATGAAAAACATTTCAATGTCCTGATATTTTCTGACTTAACTGTATAAACAGTACAGCAAGTAACCAGCCTCATTATATCTGTTGCGTTGGCAGATATTGACAATTCACAGCAGCTGTTGGATTGTGGTTTAATTTAAAGTGTAAGTTAATGAGACACAGCTTTAAAATTTGAGAAGGCCTGAAAAGAGCATAAAATTGTTGATGGTGATTACAGAAATAACTAAAAGCTGAATAAATGTGATAAAGTACAAAGTGTTGTGATGAGTTTTAAGTTTGAATGTTTTTGGGTGAAAATATGAATGAGTATAAAGAGGTTTAAGGGGAAGAAGATTGGCAGTATGTTCAAAGTTTCATTTGAATGGCCAAAAAATCCCAACCAACCAAATAAAAAAACAAACAAACAAACAAACAAACAAAAAAACGCCCTGTGAATCTGTGAACCTGTGCAAAGATATGGATGTACAGAATTCCTAAATAAGCATCACATTTTAAAGTTTGAATGGTCTTTCTATGTAAAAGTATGCTGAAGTCCTCCAAGTTAAATGACTAAATACGTTGTTTGATCATGTGACTCCAGAACGACACATAGGAATGTTTTCTAATCTGGTGCCCCGATAGGCAGGACAACATCATTTGTCTGTGCTTTCCAACACTGTAACAAATCGCTGTTATAAAATAATTGTTTTATCATGATACATGTGACAACACTATGGTTAAGGTCTGGTTAGGTTTGGTTTGGTTTGGGCACAAAAAACACACGGTTAGGTTTAGGGAAAGATCATGGTTTGGGTTAAAAAGATCACTTTGTTAGGATTAAAGAAACGTGATGTGGATTAAAGTTACTACTTCCTTAAAGTTAGGTGACCTTCGTCATCATGGCAACAATAATAACAACTGTAGTTTTTAAAAAAACTTTCACAACTCGTTAATTAATTACTCTTTCCATTAATTACTCATAATTAATGCCTCAATCCACCCTCTCCTCCAAATGTGGAAATTTGTTGACTTATACTGTATATACATCATCTGAACTATGCCGCTGCTCTGAGTCATGATTACTACAGCTGCTCGGGGAATCTGTCACTCAAATATAACTATATGTTGTTTTTGGGCAACTGACAGTATGACCTATTGTGTTGTTTTTCTTTGGAAGACAGTGCAGACATACAGTTGGTCCACCTCTTTGGTCCAGACTAAAATATCTCAACAACTATTTCATGGATTGCCATGAAACTTAGTACAGACATTTATGGTGCCCAGCGTATGAATCCTAATGGCTTTGATGATCCCCTGAGTTTTCCTCTAGCGCAACCAAGGGATTGTGGTTTTGAGTGAAATGTCCCAACAACTATTGGATGGATTGCCATGAAATTTGGTACTCACATTCATGTAACTTTGGTGGTCCCTGGAATTTTCCTCTAGTGTTATCACCAGGTCAGACACTCCCATCAGCCTCAGCTATACTTTGTGTTGTGTGCTAATTTAATGTTAGCATGCAAGTACCCTAAACTAAGATGGTGTACATAGTAAACATTTTAAGCTACCTGCTTAGCACCAGCATGTTGGCAGTTGGCTAGTTTATACTGTTGTGAATCCAATTTCCTTGTCTAATTCACACTCATGTTTTGTTTTGTTTTTATTTGCAATAACTATCATTGAATTTGTTGTCCAATATTTTGCAAATGGGAGCTACCACTTGCACAATTGCTTCCCATGTCTCTCTTGCTAGCTTTGCTCTCCATCTTTTATGTTTTTTCTCTCCTTACTTAGTGCAAACTTTCATTTTATTCTTCCTTTCTTTGATCCTTAACTGATCTGAAAGCATAAAAATCCTCCAAAACCCATGTGGTTTTTTTGTATCCAACAGTACCTTCACTGAGTAAATTGTTTGGCACTTTGTTGTACCACTACTCTAATTTACATAAAAGTAAAGGTTCTTCTTCCACACTAACACTTATGGAGGCTTGTGAAGACTTGGGCCATATTCTCGTGGAGGCGCAACGAGCAGCACAAGCAGCGCTGCGACTGTTTCGTATTTTCCTGACCTTGAAACTTGCTTGGTGCATCTGTGTGGTATTTTGGTGACCAGCACAGAGTGCATGGTGCACAGGTGGGAGGAGAGGCGCAGACAGGTGAGAGGTTCATTCAAAGGAAGCGGCGCAAAGACAGATGTTGTATTTTGGTTGAAATTTGGTCAGACATCTCAGAAACACATCAATTTGTGGAGCAACGTCAGTATGTGCTGATTTGGGATCAAACTAAACAATTGCTGCAGACATGCTGCAACAATGGATTAATGCTTAAAATATAAATCATTTATTTCAATGAAACACTCTCCACCCAAAATCGGCACAGAAAATAACATTTGATGTGGTTAAAGCGGGAAAGTCAGTAAATCAGTCTGCACTGATATATGCATGTGGGCGATTCTTACAGTATCTCTTGTCCACAGCTGTTTATACTGTATGAAAAGCTTCTCTTCCAGTTTATTAATCTCTGCGGCATCTGAAGGCAGCAGGACTGATATGTTGATAAATCTGCATCCGCTGAGAAGCGAAGCGCCAGAGCGCAGTGCCGTTACACACGGCCGTTCACTGTGTTAACCTTCATTAAATCGCCTGATGTCACCAAGCTGCTACAGTATAACCACACACACCTCGGTTATTACATGATATTCTGCTTTTTTATGAGGGAGACGTCTGGTTAGCAGGGCTCATCATGGCCTCTTTTCCAACTTTCTTTCTAGCAAAAGTAGCAACTCATGTTTTATCTTTGTTTAACATGAATTACTAAACTATGTGACCATGAACGAGGTGAGATACCTTAGAATTATTGCTTGAACAGCTTTGGTATGATATAATCAAAAAAATGACCTTACCAAATTAATTTCTTGATTTTTTATTTCTATTTCATTATCATAGTAAACTAGCTGATAAAAACAAGTACTCCATCTGTCTTTGGGTGCAGATTTGTGGTGATGTGCGTTCATGTCATGACGCTCTGAATTGTCTTGACAGTTCCTGAAGAAAAGCTATTTGTTTGTTGAGCTGTTGTTATCATGTTTAACTGTGATTGGCACAGCTGTTTCAGAGCTATGAGAGAAGTAATGTGACTGGCTGGGGGAGTATTTAATAATCACCACATCTGCTGATCTATACTCACCTTCATCCAGCCTGTTTGCACGTTGCGCTGCAGCACATACATGAACCAAAACAGCAGGTGTGCATGGAGACGCCCACACAGTCCGTATGCCTAAGACCTACCACGTTGTGCTCCTCGTTGCACTTGCGCAGTTAAAATAGGGCCCTACGATTGCGGTAGCTGATGTGATAAGGACCGATATGAAGACTTAACAGGTGTGGGGGGAAATTAGCAGTACGCCATGCAATCACACGCACACACACTGAGCTCAGTGCACATTTTGTCCCCTTCAACTACAGGTCACATGACATTAGAGCAATACTATATCATCCTCATCCATCCTCCTCCTCCTCTCTTCTCCCCTTATCTTTTGAAGTTCACACCTCCTCTCTGTACAGTAGAGAATCATTTACAGGTGGTAGCTATTAAAACTGTCAGCCCATAACTCTACACAATAAAGGTGGCTCAAGGCCAAAAGTGTGTGTGTCTGTGTCTGTGTGTGTGTATGTGGTTGTAGCTTATAGGGTAGGTAGCAGTGAGGATATGAGTCAGATCCAGTTCAGTACAATGGTGCTTTGTGAGCGTGTCAGACAGGAATGTGTATGATGGGAAAGGATGAGCGGTGCCAGATGCTGTTCTGTGTTAGCGGACTTTGCTCTCATAACTCCGCTTCTCCTTTTTTGAGTCTTTCCCTTTTTTCTTGAAATTATCCCTGCCCCTCTTCCTCTTCTTATCTTTCTTTAACTCTTCTCCCCTTCCATATTTCTCTGTCCCTCACGAGGGTGAATCCATTCACACGTTCTCCGCCATCACGGAGGAATGTGACCCATGGAGAGTCAAAGTGATACTTTGGAGTATGATGTTACAGCTTTGACATATATCCTTGCACAAGGGCATGCAAGGATGGTGGTGGTGGTGGTGGGGGGCTCTATTGTGTTTCAGGTCTGTGAAAGCAACCTTCATCAAAGTCAAAGATCAGTGTGAAACCTTTAAACTATGCCCCTCATTTCACCTGCAAAGGTCTGAGTTGGAGAACAAGACATGAGCATGAATTTCTTTTTAGATCAGTTTTAGGTTTCTGTAGTGTATAAACAGAAACAATTACTAACAGGACCACCAGCAATTCTCTGTCTGTCCTGAGAATTTTTCCTGGGCTTCCTCCATAACAATGTCTTGTTAAAAGATCACAGAAGAAGACTTGCCTAACCTTAATAGAGAAGAAATGGATGTGTGGTAGCTGGAATATGCAAATATACTGAGGGAGGGAGTCAAAAATACAGCTTCAACTCTAGAAAACATAACAAATTTGATATTAGTTCTGAGTATTCAATGGTTTTGCTAGATAGAATACACATTGCAATTGGAATACTGTACTTGTGCTTTCAGCTAAATGTTAACAACATGTTGATGTGAAGCATGTATAACGTTTACCATATTAACCATCTTACCCTATGCCCCCAGTCTATATTACATACTAATTCTACACAGTATATACTACATACTACCATGGAAAACTTTTTGCAGTTTGTGTACAACAAATGAAGCCACTACATGCCTCACACTAAATGGAAATTACACAAAACCTCACGCAATGGATGCCATATCATCAGACAACCTGCTCATTTGAAAATGAGTGTGCGTATGAGTGTGTGTACCAAATTTCATGGCAATCCATCCAGTAGTTGTTGAGATTTTTACTCAAAATCGCAAAGCACACTAGAGGAAAACTCGGGCTCACCGAAGTCATCAGGGTTCATCATGTATGGTTGTACCAAATTTTGTGCCAATTTATCATGTAGATATTTCATGGTATAAGTGAAAACTTTTGATCTGCTGGTGGCTTAGAGGATCATTAGTCAAGGGATCACTAAAGTCAATAGGATTCATCCTTTGGGTACCCTGAATATATCTACCACAGTTCATGGCAATCCATCCAATAGCTAGATATTTCACTAAAAGCCAAAGATGTCAACCTGTTGGTAATGCTAGAGGTAAAGTTGGTGGTAGACTTCATCCTCTGGAGACAAAAAATGTCTGTACAAAGTTTCATGGCAATTCATCCACTGAAGATATTTCAGTCTGAACAGAAGTGGTGGACTTACCGATCACGCTGCCAGCATGGCTAAAAAAGAGAGTAAACAAGGAGATTCTATTTGAGGTCTGTAACTCACTGACCTTAATGGTCTCTGGTACTTTACCAAGTTGGAACTGAAGTAAGAGAAAAGGAGCAAAGAAATAACGCCTTATTTTTATTCCACCAACATATTGATATTCACCAGCAGCTCATTCAGCCAACTCTCTTGCAGTCTTTGGAAGGCCCGCAGTACTTTAAGAAGGTTTGGTTCACACCTTCATTCATGTTTGCTTCTTTGTTCGAGTGAAGTGCTTTTAAGAATGCAGCTTTCGCAGGGTGGAAAGGGCACAAGGAGGCCTGGCAGATCTGCAAACATAAAGTGTACATGCAGGTATGCTAACTGCCAGAGACGCATACAGGTGTGTACACTTACAGCTGACTTTATGTTCACCATGATGTTTATGTGCCAGTGGTTTGTGATTCCAGTTCACCTCCATATTTTCATAGCTGGGTTTCAACTTAGATGTCACCTCTCATAAAACACAAGAGTAAGACGACGTCAGCACGTCCCAGCTTAAAATTGCTGCTTCCAAAAACACTGCCTGTTGAAGAAATTAACGGCCTTTCTGGGAAAGAACACTTCATGCCATTGATTCTGTGGAAGAGCCTGGTAACTGCATAGCTTAGAGAAACAGGTGACAGATCTTTCACCTGTGAGTGACCTCTCCATCAGGTTGCTGTTTTGCTGCTGCTGAAAATACGCTTTTGTTGGGTTTCTAACACGTTGGACGCGGTGTAAAGCGTTGGAGACCACATGTATAGTGATTTTTATATCATGTTGTGTCATTTTGAGTGTCTGTTTGCATGCAACCATATCTTGTACAAATTCTGTTAATATGTATACTGGCTTTGAATTTACCAAATACAACTTTGGAGGAAATGTATTGTCACTTCTAATATATATTTTTAGTACCAAAGCATAAAAATGTTTACTTACTAATTGTTCCTCAACTGTTTCTCCCCTCAACCTTAAAAAATGTGTTTCCTGGTTCTTTGTCTTATACATTGTATCCCTTAGCTTCCATGCTTGTAGTCCATACATCTGATATGACTACAATACCCTTCAGTGTAAGGTATGGTGTGTGGATAAACGGGCTGTTGGAATAGGGTTTATCATAGAAATGTCTATTTACACATACAGTATATGCTCTTTCTCATTTTGTGCCTTTACAGTGTCTATCATAGCAAGTCTGTGTGTAGTAAAATAGTGTGTGTATAGATCCCAGTAAGCAGGAGCTAATTCTTTTGTATTTTGTCTAATTATCCTTCCAGCACCAAGTTCTCTTTCAGTCAGGTGAGTAGTTGACAAATTTTTAGTTTCTAATCAAAAAGGTTAAGAAAAGATCATAATTACTGTTAAATTTAAAAAATAAGAAAAACAACTGACTACTAGTGAGACGTGACACAAACCTTGGACACAGTCGATGGAAGCAAAGATTTATATGCTCCAAAATTACATTTGTAAATGCATAATATGAACATAATTTGTAGCACAAAGTTTTTTGTAGGCATGTGTATGAATGTGTCTTAACATGATGCGTTGCTTTTAAAAGCCACCTGTGGAACAGCTCCATTTCCCTGTTTGAACTCTCTCCAACACATACACACACACACACACACACACACATTCCTCACAAAGGAATTAAGCTGAGGATTTATTATGTTGGTGCTGCTGGAAGAATTTACAAGAAAATGCTGTCAGCTCTGTGATCCATGGATTCTTCAGGACACACCCTCCCTCTCCTGCTATAATTCTCATACCAGCAGCTAAAGTCATATACTGTGTTTAGCTGTGATTACTCAGTCTGCTTGTCATGTACTTAAAGCAGCACACATTGGGACAAGCTTCTCTTTTGCTCACCATTTGCAACTGACATGTTTTCACATATGCAGTACTGGTGTGTCCAAACTTTTGACACAGTTGAAATAATTAAAACAAATGACCAAAAGATAAGCCTATCACGGAATTATCCAGTAGACTACCATGTTTGCATGTTCAGTATAGGTCTACCATTCAGGACATGGTTAAAAGTAAACTTTGAAATATGAATTCACACCAGGAAACAGCACCCCTCTTAACATTATATCTCTGTTCTAATCATGTCTGTCTCTGTTTGCTCTTTGGGCGTCTTTAATGATGCTTAACATCCCGCCAGATGTGTGTATTTGCCGTGTATGGTCGTTGATGTCATGGAGGTTGTATTACTCAAATACACTGTGCGTTGTTTGACTGCAAGATGAATGTTGACTTCTGGTGAACTGTGGATGGACTGGTCCCACTTTGCATTTATTGTTTTTTCAGTCACCTACTGACGTTTGTGGCCTGTGCAGAGGATCTGCTGGTTGTAGCTTTTTTTTTTTTTTTTTGTTATCTGGGCTGCAGAGGCTATTTTATGTCAAACATGTACTGCAGATAAGTGGAGTGTACATTGTGAGTCATATATTTGATACATGCATACATTTTCATTATCTATTAATCTGTGAATTATTTTTATGATTAGACAGTTGATTGTTTAGTCTATGACATGGTAGAAAATAGTGAGAATGCATGAGTTTCCTACAGCGCAATATGACGTCTGACGAACAATTTAACATATGCATATCCAATCAACACAAGGCATGAAACAGAGAAAGTAGCCAATCCTCACATTTGAATAGCTTGAACTAGAGAATGTTTGGCTGTTTTGCTGGATAAATGACGATTAATCGATTATTAAAATTGTTATTAATCACTTTTCTGTCTCTCAGCACCACTAGTATGGCTCTACAAAAACTAGAGAATACAGATGGAAATATAAATGACATCTAGTTTGTGTTAAAACATGGCAGATTTCATAGACAAATTGTTTAGTAGCTACAAGTGGAAACACAAGGAAGAGCCGATGACTGCATATTGCAGCAGACTTACCACAAAGTGTAAACAGAGCTGTGTTTGTTCAGTTAGCAGCATTCGTGGCCAGACTGCTGCCTCATTCAAATGGACACAGCAGCTGTGTGAGAGACCTGACATACAGATGGAGGTGACTTGAAGGGTGGTGGGCCAAGGTGAACCTCTGAGACTTGAACTACCCGTGGATCCAGTGTCAGATGAAGAAAGGGTGACATGGGTGGGTTTGAATACGAAGCAAAGCACACATTTACAGGAATGGAGGAAGTCATGAAATACTTTAAATACAGAAATCAGTCACAGACTGCTTTTGAAGGTACATCTTTGACACTGACTTAATCTGCTCTAAATATATAATGTTGAGAAAGCTTTCATGTTAAAAAATGCATTGTGTCATCAAGCTCAGATAAGGCCGAATTTCTGAAAAGTTGACATTTTTGAGCCAGCCATACTTTATGATCTCATTTTATGAAATCTGAATCTGCAAAATAACTAGTAACTCAAGTCATCAGTGGAGTAAAATGTACAATGTTTCCCTTTTTAAAATGTAGTGGAGAAAAAGTAGAATGTCAGCTTAAATGGAAATGCTGACATACCAGTTGATTAATTGGTACTTAAGCACAGCACTTGAGTAAATGGAGTAAATTTAATGAGTTGCTTCCCCTGCGCACACTACACCACCTCAACAGTGGTAGCATCTAATAATGCTCTTCCTAGCTTGATAATTTGACTTGACTTCATTATTAGGGTTTTTATTTTATAGTTCTGAAGAACAGACAACACATGCTGTCTGTGTGTGCCCTCACCCAGCCTTCTACTGTTTCTATTTTCAGCACAAATGAGGGCACAAACAATTTGTGTTGTGAGCTGCTTCTCCTTCTTAAGCTCTATTTTGGCACAGACATCTAAAACAAAGTCATGTTTTGTATTTAAGACATCAGATATTGAGAACCACCATGCCAAATCCCTTTCTGTTGTGTCTGTAACACACGGTTTAGGGTGCACAGCCAGACCATGGAGACTACTACACGACAAAAAAATCTGTTTAATGTGACCACAACAGATATCTTGGGGCTTTTGCAATTGTTTAGTGTGTCTTGAGCTTTCTATATTTTGTAAGGGCAGAGCTGCTCTGGAGAAATACACAGGCTCATTGAGCTAGCTTTCAATATTGATAGTGAGAAGGTAATATAGTAAAATGCTGTTAATATTGTTTATTTTAGCTAGTTGGTGAAACTCAAGCTAAATACAAAGATGATTCTCATAAGAAAGAAACATGTCATCACTCTGCAGTCATGAATGATGCTATTTTTGAGGTTACGGACAGTTCTTTGTCCACATAATCTCAAGCTCCATTAGTCATCAAGGCCACTCAACCTTTTTAGAAGTGTTTTTAAAGGCCAGCTTTTATATTGATGTGGCTTTACAACACTGATTGAGTGTTAAGTGAACATGTTGGAGTGTTGTTTGCCATAGGATAAGAGAATAAAACCACCATTTCTAAACATACATCTGACAAAAGTGTAACCAGTATTAACATAGTTAAAATGTTGCTTCATTTATGCAGATCAGTTTGTTACATTAAACTCTTTCTGTTGAATAATTGTGCTGTTTTTGTCCTTTTCTGCTGTTGTTTTCACAGTATTCCTGTAATTGTATTTCCTTTGTCTGGAAGGTACTTTGAGGTTCCTGAGCTTATTCATTGTGTGCTTTGTTTGCTTTGAGTGCCATCGTGTGGCATTAAATGGTAAGTCAGTGGTGAGTTTGTGCAGACTGTCCCATTCAGGATTTAATCAAGTAATTTCTGTCTATTATTGAACCCTTAAAAGTCAGAATTTCTTCAAAAAAGTGCAGTGATTTTTCTTGAAATGAGTGTCAGTATCTTGACAGAAACGAGGATAAATCAGATCACACAAGAATCAAGAAAGAAAAATTTAAAAAGTCAAATTTCTTTAAGGAAACAAGGCTTTCAGGGCTCAAAAATGGACCAAAATTACTTGATGATTTGTTTGCAGTGTTGTGAGCTGGCCTGTCAATGTCATCAGTGACATAAATAAGAGATGCTATAGGTCATTGCCAGTTCTTTGCCTCAACAAAAAGTGATAGAAAGAGACTGATGGGCAGTCAGGTGAGGCTGCAGAATATCAGTTATGATGTTGAAAAAGAAAAGAAAGATTATTTAAAGCCATGCAGTGGGATCTGTCACAGAAAGGAGTTATTTAGAAAACATATGTTACAACTAGAGGCATGCCTGAATACAAATACTTTATTCGGCAAAGTACAAATAGAGGTTTTTTTTATGAATATTTGTTTCAAACGAGGGGAGTCACATCCACCTGCTACATGACGCACATTTCCTAATTTGGACATCACTCCCGGAGTTGGGGGTGTTCCCCAGAGATAAAGCTGAGCTCCTGACACAAGCGAAGTACTCCCAAGGGACTCTCCATAACCTGTTGTTCCCCTTCTCCTTTCCACAAAGTTATTTTGTAAAAAACAGGCAATAAATGAAAACTGCACAGCAATAATCACCTTTGAACTTCTTCCCTACATGTTACACGATGTGCTGTCTCTATGTTATGGGTGTATAAATAGGTAGAGGTCTGTCTGCAATAAGGCGATGAGTAAAGTTTTTGCTCAGTATTCAGCGCAGTCATCTATGATCTGGGAGACTTCAGTTTGAGACCAAGTGTGGAGACCTCTTTCATAAGGTAGTTTATTCATGAACACTTACAATAACATTTTAATTTTCTAAAATTAAAAATGTAATAAAAACAAAACAGGATTTTTAAGCCTCTTTCCACTTTTATTCAAATACAAATACAAATACAAATAATTTTGCTGCCTCAACAAATACAGACACAAATACAAATACTGAGCCCTCTGCACATCCCTAGTTACTACATTACTCTAGATACACACACACACACACACACACACACATACTAAACATGAGTTGGAAGGTTTGGTGTGAAGGTACAGTTGTGTATCAAAGGCAGACATGACACTATCGCCCTCAAGTGGCCACGAGGCTGACTACCCTTTTTCACACAATGGTACACAACTATACTCTCACCAAGCACTTTATCAGGAACACATGTGCAATAGAATGCAATCCAGTACAAAAGTTATGCCATAAATTATATTGAAAAGTTTTCCTAATATTTTGTAGCATACATGAGGGTGGAAAAATATTAGGAACCCATGACAACCTCAATGATAAAGATCACCTTTCTGACAATGTCAACAAAAACTGACAATGTATAAACTTTGTAAATGTAGAATTTATGGCAGAGCTGTTGTATTGGACTGCATTACATTGCACAGGTGTTCCTAATAAAGTGCTCAGTGAGTGTAGATAGCCTTTTACTTTTTTCAGCTTTTGAGAAAGTGGTGTCTGGTGACTCAATCTGAGAAGGTGCATACCTGCATTGGGAATATAAACACTAAGACTGGAATGTGTTGCACATAATCCCCTCACAATCTCACATTTTCTTCAAAACCTAAAAAAAAAAAGTCTATTTATTAACATGCAAACCATGATTCTTATTTATTTAGCCTGAACACTATATACACTAAGGCCAGGACTGCTCTGATGATATCCTGCCCTCTTCTTTCTTGTACGTCTTTGACAGGGTGAGTGCAAAGGTGGCAGGGTGCACTGATGTGCCAGATGGTGGCATTCTATGAATAATGCATCAATGCCTTCAGTCAGACAGGTCCAAGCTGATCTGAGGTTAGTTGAATGACACAGGTGGCTGCAGGGTGGTTCATGCTGAGCAGTGGGATGGACTACCCAGGGGTGAACTGGGCAGACCAGCTCTTTAACATGCAGTTGTCATGTCTGTCTCTACACTGCAGATACGGTACAACAGAATTTGAAGTATTTTATAGTCTAAAGCACAGACACAATCTGAACACATACAATAACTGTGTCTTCTAACCTCTAGTGCTCAGCTATGTAGCAATGCACACTTAAAGGCTGAAGACTGCAGTTGGCCTTTGAGGTTTTTACTGCAAGCAATTTATTTGGACAAGAAAATCAATGAGATCAGAAAATTAGACCAAAGGTAGCGCAAAAATGTATGAGTACAGTAAGTAGATCAGTCGAAATTGGCTGTCAAATTAGTTAGAGAATATTCGCTATTTACAGGAGGGGGTGGGGTGGGGGAATGTGCCTTTTCTCAACTCCAGGATTTTGTTTTCAAGTAACTTTTGTTAATGTGAGCATCAAAGGATAAGTTTTTAAAATCTAATAACGGTCGCCATGCCAACTAATATTATTCTGATCACTGCTGCCGCTGTTGTGTAGGTTACCGTTTATTTGGGAAAATGACAAGACAAAGTAAAACCCACTTGTCAAACTGAACACTGATACTGGACGTTTCCAGTGGTGTACCGGCTATTGGGTATACTGGGACAAATCCCGGTGGTCTGCCGCATCAGTGGGCTGTAAAAAGAATCCATAAAGTCAGGGTCCATGGCTGAATTTCTTTCCCAGTACACCACTGAACCTTTCCAAAAATTGTAATTCAAAATATCTACACATTGAATCTACAATAATTCTAAGGTAAGGTTTGCAGTTAGGCACCTAAAAGTTTTGGGAAACATCATTGTCATGGTCAAAAATCATGGCATCATAGAAGCCCGGTGTTGACATTGTCAACAGCTGCAACTCAGGAACTGGTAGCAGCTGCAGATTGAGAACTGATGTCAGCTGCAGCACAGGAGCAGGCTGGACCTCAGTAGTGTCGTTAGGCAGAGGAGACTCTGTGGCGCTGAGGAACAGAGACTCCTTGGCGCTGGGGAGCAGAGATTCTGTGGAGCGGAGACTGTGGCACTAGCGGAGACTCTTTGGCGCTGGACTGCTGAGAGAGCTGGTGATGTCAGGAGCCATTTGGACCATGCCTCCTTTTGGAGACTCCACGGTACCCAGTGAAAATGGCAAGGCAAATCCCTTTATAGGGATGACTGCTGAACGTCATGGTGGCTCCTCAGTTCAGTGAATTGAAGTACAGTGAGCCTGAGTTGGATAGTCCTTGGATCACTACATGCTTCCCATCTATGGGGCCAACACAGTTTGGAAAGTCCCAGCACTGATGGAAGCTGTCTGTGATGGTCCTCCAGTCCTCTATGAGAATGGGCATGAACTCAACCACCAGGGACTCCCAGATTGCTGGAGCAACTTCTTTAATGATTTTGCCCACTGTGCTGAGACCTACATGGTAATTGAAGGCAATGGTCTGGAATGAATCACCAGATATGAAATACTTGAAAATTCATGATAAAGCATATATGCTTTTTTTTTTTTTTTTTTTAAATTCACTGTAACTTGTCGCTATGTATGTAGCCTATCAAAAATAGTAATGATGATATTCAAAGAACCATAATTGATAAAGGCTGTAGAAGGGCATAAGCTATAGATTGTGTATTAGGTTAATTGTTACAGGGAGCTGTTATTTTTCCTCCTACAATGTAATAAAAAAAATGAAATAATGAACATTTACTTTAACAAGTTTTTAGCAATTTCATATTTCAAAGAGCTTAATGGCCTATCACACACACACACACACACACACACACACACACACACACACACATCCAAATACATGCACAGAAGATACTGTAACTGTATACAGATATTTAATACATATCAGTGTTGTGTTAATGTTCATATTCTGTTATTGTGTACTGTCTAAATAGCAGGACTAATTGTACTTTTGATACAATTAGTGGGATGGACCCAAAAACCCCGGCAACAGCAGTGATATCTCTGACGGTAAAGCACCGCTATTGCAATGATCTTCCTCCTGTGATCCATAATGACAGAGGCTGTTCATGTAAACTCACCTATTTTATAACCAACTACCCCAACAAATAGTTTAGTAGGCTGATAAAACTGGGAAGACATGTAGTAGGCTACTAAAACCAAGAAGATATATAGTAGAATTGGGAAAAAATCAACATGTGACATAATTGCATACAGCACACAGCACTGCCCACAACACTGCCCACTGGCCGGAGCGTTCAGTGGTTGTGTGCATCTCAATGCGTCCTCGCCAGAGACTATGCAGACACACCGAATCGTTGCATGATAAACCCGTCTTACAACTGTCCGGCTCCATCTCCTTGTATTAAAATGTGAATTGCTATACAAAAGATAAAGACCTGTACCATCCAATGGTATTGTCCCCATTGATGGTGAGTCTGGAGGATGAGATGGACCCAAAAACCCCAGCGACGGAGGTGATATCTGATGGCTCATGTAAACTCACCTATTTTATACCCAACTACCCCGCCAAAAAGTTCTAATAAAACCGTCACATCATTTTTTACCATCATGGTCATCCGTGTCCAGTTTCAGAATGAATATGATCAAACAATTTGAGATTCTTTTGAAAGTTGCATCCAGTCTTGTTGCAGAATGATCAGAATTGGCCTTAACACATAAAATAATTCATTCTAGAATCAGATGACTTTTGTTTTGAACTGATGCACTAGTTTGCTAATGGTTCTGCAGGGATCAGTAAACAAATGTTAGCTCTCATGATCCTTCTCTCTTTTGTTATTGGCGGAGGTCTGTCTGCACCTGTGCTGAGAAGGTAGGTCTTCTTTACATCATTACCGCTAGCCAACTCATTGTACTGCCCATTGGTGTTACTTTTACTTTGTGACCTTCAGCAACATAACCATCCATCTGTCATTTGGAGGAGCCACACAAGAATGTATGTTCTTTTTCTAAGAAAATACTGACTAAGTGTTTTGCATGGACATTTTGGCTGGGCATGGGGTTGAAAAAAACAATTCACTCTATTTAAACGTGTAAAATCTGCTTGCAAACTTGATTACTGAGATCTATGTGGCAATATAACTAGAGTTGGAATCAGGACTAACGGTTAGATGACCAGATGTGTTGTGATTTATTTATTACCAAGGGCCTGTTCCGGGAAGCAGATTTAACAGACTCTTGCTGCTGAACAGCATTCACCTGTTACCTTCACTCTCATCTTTGTGGTTTATTATTAGTGTGAATGCTGTTTAGCAGCATTCTTCAGCTAGCTGAGCAGACATTTTATACAGGGGTGTCATCCTTTCACTTCTGTACCCCTCTGGTTTACAAATAACAATCCTGTCTAGAACCGCAGAAATTCTCACACTGCAGGGCGTCATGGTAGTTTAGGGGTTTTAGTCACTGACCATGTAATTGCAACGTCCTAAAGTTGCCTTGGTCATCACTGCTGTTTTGACATGAACTTTGTGGCCTTCAGCAATATATTCAACCATTCATCTGTCATTCAGAGCCACATAAGAATGTTTGTATGTTCATTTTCCAGGAAAAGACTGACTGTGTGTTTTGCATTGACATTTATGGTGGGGCATGTGGGGGGAAACCAAAGTCCTAATGTTGTGTTAGTGTTGCCAAGAATGCAAAATAAGCAAAAAGAAAGCAAAACAGAGCAAAACAAAACAAAAACATCTGTATCTTAGCAACAGTTAACAACAAATATTATAATTCATGAGTTGTTATTTGTGTCTTCTGTGATTTACTAAGTAAATGAATATCCGCTACAGCACTTGTTATTAGAAGTTGAAACCTGGTTATCTTAATAAAGTGAAACAATTATTGATTTGCAGTGTTTTGGTACTGTAAATTTATTTTCATCTAGTGTTGTGTGTTCTTGCAGCAGAGCTGATGATGGTACAGCAGAGTTAGAACTGCTCTTTGATCCCGGCCTCCTCAAACAGCATGTTAGCCTTACTGATGGTAAGACAGCCACACATCAGTTTATTGAGACCGCTTAGTAACTCATATTGTTAAATTACATGGTGCTTTTCCAATCATACAGTGTAGTTTTTTCAATTTTATGTAAATCAATATTTGTTCATTGGTTGTTTTAATGTAATTTTATTAGATTTTAATCTGATAGAAGGATGTTCTATTGCTGTATTGTGGTTGTAATGTATTTTACTAGTAAACAGGAAACTTTGTTGAATATGTTCCATCCACCTGACTGTGTTAATGTGTTGCTGCAGATTACGGTGAGAAGCCCTGTCCTCCTCCTCTACTATCCAACACTGAAAATTCTTATAAACCTAACCTGGAGGATGAATACTACTAATACAAAGACAACTGATTCTGGTGCAAAACATTTGCAAATGCATGGAGGATCACCTCCAGTGAGCACAGCATGTTAAAATTAAAACAGGAAAGAACAATCCTTACCTTTTGTTATTATTGTCTCATACATATTTTTTTTTATTGCTTTTTACTTTCAGTAAACTTTCACTTTAGAAGTTAAACTGTAGGCCCAGAACAATGGCTACAGAGGGAGATTGAGATGAGGCCAAACTTCCTTGGCTTCTTCATTTTAAAAGATGTCTCTTACACTTTTAAACAGCAGTAGTTGCTTGTGCTAATGGACCACTGAGTTGGGGTTGTGAACAGAAGACTCTTGAGCTGAGCAGAATTTTATACAGAGATGTTGTCTTTTCTTTTCTGCAGCTATCAACCTGCATCCCTCTGGTTGGCAAATGCCAGTCCTGTGTGATAGAAACACAGTAATGCACACACAGCAGGGTGTCATAGCTTTAGGGTTTCAGGCACTGACCATGTAACTGTAATATCCACAGCTGCCCCAGTCATTCTTCTCTTTCTACATTAGGGCAGAAATGCCCAATAAATACTTTAAAATGCATACACTGCAACATAACTTAAACAAGCCACATGCTTTACAGAAGGCCCTTTGTTACTTTATAAGTAAATCATACTCATTGAAGTAAAAGTTGTCATAATAAAAAAATATGAAATAGTATAAGTCAGTTAAGATTTATTTATATAGCACTTTTCAAAACTAAAGTTACAAAGTGCTTCACGTTAAAAGCAACAAGCAAACATGAAAGTAAGAACAATATTTATGTTTAGCATAGTTACAATACAGAAATAATAACAACAAAAAAAAACCTTAAAAAACTGAACAGAAGAACAGCACTTTAGAAAAGCGAGGGAATATAAGTGGGTTTTGAGGAGCTTTTAAAAATCTCAACTGAGCTGGATAATCTGATAGTAAGAGGTAAACTATTCCAAAGTTTAGGGGCAAAGACTGGTTTATCCAATAGACACTGGTTAGCAAATCTGAGAGACTTTAAATTACAATAAGGACACAACAATTCCGAAATGTAATCAGGGGCTTCATCATGTAGAGTCTGATAAGCAATAACCAAAATTTACATTGATTCTAACTCTACTGGCAGCCAATGGAGAGAGGCCAACATTGGAGTAATTTGCTCCCTGTGCTTCGTCTTGATTAAAAGACGGGCTGCTGCATTGTGAACAATCTGTAGGCAAGCCAGAGCTCCTTGGCTGAGGTGATAATGTATTACAATAGTCTAGTCGTGAGGACACTAAAGCATGGATTAATTTCTCTGCACAAGTTTCTTAATCTGAACAGAGCAAAGAAACAGAGTCAAAAGTCAAAAGTGAAACATTAATTCTTAGAGTAGCGCTTTACATTAGAGGTTAAAGGTCCCTGTGACTGCTGCATTTAAATGAAAGAAGTTTTGAGACATGAGTATAAAACCGGGCCAAGAACAGACCCTTGAGGCACTCCAAGACATCAGTATCAGACATATTATTACTAACCATAGCAGAAAATTGTCTATTTGATAAATATGATATAAACCAGCTAAGAGCAGAACCAGATAGGCCAACCCACTGTTGTAGCCTGTCAATAAGGACTCCATGATCTGCTGTATTGAAACCTGAACTGAGATCTAACAACACTAAAATTGAGAAGTCTCCAGTCAACTTGTATTAAAGTGTCATTTAGCACCATCAAGAGAACAGTCTTGTGCTGTGATTTTGATGAAAGCCAGACTGAAACTTCAAAAAAATACAGTTGACTTCCAGATTCTCAATTAACTGTGTGGCAACCACTTTTTCTAAAATCTTTGAAATATCAGAGGTGAGGGATGAATTAAAAATGGTCAATTTGGCAGGGATGCAATCATAAGGACTGGAAGAAGGTCATATGTGATGCTGTCTCCATTAAGCTATTCATAGAGACGGGTGCAAACTGATGTAGTGTCACTCAATGGTTACATGGTGGGGCTACGTAAAAATCTGTGGATGGAGCTGTGATTGATGTTCTGAGGATCTTGATCTTGTCAACAACAACAACAACAAAAAAATCTAAAAATTGTTTAGCATCAATACTAAAAGAGGGAGCTGCGGTAGGGGCATCAATAAGATCAGTAAAATAAGATGCTCCCGCTTCCTTCACTGAGGATTAAAAGAGGTTAAAGGATCAGCTGCTCCTGAGGCAGGTTGAAGTTGAGCTGGTGCAGGAAGTGCATCCTCTGCTTGGCCTTTTTGATGACTGTGTTGACACTGGACTCCCACTTCAGGTCCTGGGAGTCTCCCAGTGGGAGTTTGTAAATCCCAGAAACCTGAAGGTTTCCACAGTTGAAACAATGCTATTGAGTATGATGAGGGGAGTGTTGGAGGCTCCTCCTGACATTCAGTGTCACCTCCACAGTTTTGAGCGTGTTCAGCTCCAGGTTGTTGTGACTGCACCACAGGGCCAGCTGTTCAATCTCCCACCTGTATGCAGACTTATCACTGTCTTGAATGAGGCCATTAACTGTTGTGTCATCTGAAAATTTCAAGAGTTGAACAGATGGGTGTCATGGGGTGCAGTCGTTGGTGAGAAGACTGTTCAGGTGCTGGATGTGATTTTCCCCAGCCTGACCTGCTGCTACCTGTCTGTCAGTAAGTTTGTGATCCACTAACAGAGTGAGTTGGGTAAGTTTAAAGAGGAGGACTGCTGAGACAATGGTGTTGTACACCGAACTAAAGTCCAAAAACAGGATCCTTGCCTACATTCCTGGGGAGCTGAGGTGTTGCAGGATGTAGCGCAGTCCCATGTTGACTGCATCAACCACTTACCTGTTTGCCTGGTAGGCAAACTGCAGAGGGACAGTAGAGGGTCTGTGGTGTTCTTCAAGTGGGTCAGCACCAGTCTGTCAAAGGTCTTCATGACCACAGATGTCAGGGTGACGGGTCTGTAGTAATTCAGTCTTGCGATGGAGGCTTTCTCTGGGACCAGGATGATTGTGGAACATTTGAAGCAGAAGGGGAGTCTCTATATGAGGAGTGCATATTTTCCATAACACTGTGACATCTGTACACCAACCTACATTTATGTATAAGCAGTTGCTGCCCTGTTAACTCTTAACTCTCTTAATTACATGGGCCACTCGCTGGAGTTTGAAGCCCGGTAGATGTAGAATATTGTCGGGGTGGACTCACCGAGCCAGGTTTCAGTGAAATACAGAGCAGCAACTCAGGGTTTGTTGAAGAAAGGCTGCTAGTGAGCAGGTCAGGTTCATAGAGTAAATTACTGCAGTAACTGACCCAGGGTTAAAGTGGTTTCTGGAACTGAAAACACAGAGTTTCCCTCATCTCTGGGTTAACAAACTCAGTTATTAAAAAAGTTATTATAAACTCACTTATTGGGCACAAAAGATTTGTTTATATAACTGGTGGGAATGTTGCCCAACACTATGAAAACTGAATGAGGGATTAGAAAATAGGTCTTTGTGAGGGAATCAATGCCAGGTCCTCACAAGTACAGTGATACAAATGTGTGTGTGTGTATATATCTGCAAGTGTGCTCATGCTTTGATTCCAACATAATAATGACAGGACACCATGGGATCTGCATTAAAGTTTTTAAATAAAGAATAATTCACACTAAAAAAATCCAGAATAAAGAGAAATTTCACATACTACATGTTAAATCAATACAATGTATTATCTGCAATTAGATATTAAATTATTTATTTATTTATATATGGCATGTCTGTACACCCTATGTATAGGCCCCACTGCAGTACATGTTCTCCTGTCTGGCTGATTGGCTCTTGACAAGGGAACTCATAAAAGTCAGTGTTGATCTCTTGATGCAAACACGATGGCTTTGATCAGCAGATAACTCGGTCGTTGTTTTTTCTTTTTTTGGAAAGGAACAAACGGGGGGACTGATGAGGTGGCTGAACTGAATTTCCACATCCTTCATTAATTAATCTTTCTCTTACAAACATTCTATCTTCTGTTAAATATAGATCACATAAAATTATCTGTTACAAATTAGTGTTAGCGATAAATGATGTAGGAAGTCAGCTTTTTTACCACTGCAGAACTGTGCTGTGCCTGTACTGGACTGGAATATTAAAAAAGCAATCCATCAGTTTTCTGTTATGATCAGAGGGCCCATGTTCAGAACCAACCTTATTTCAATCTGGTGGTCACATCAAGTGCATTTTAACAATCACAGAGATCCATTTAAAACAACATGTGTAGCATCAACAGCATCAGCTTGTACTCTACTGACAACTCATTAGAGGAAGAGAAACTTCTCTGTAAAGCTGTACTCTGAAGCAAAATCGTCAAACCAGGAGTCATCAAGAAAACAGCTACCAAGTCAGTAGTTTGTGAATTGTACAAGTCAAGTCAGACGTTTGTCGACAAACTGCAAGTCAAGATGGTCTTTCAGGCCTCACAGTATTTGAAAACATTTTCCTCTCAAACTACGTTAATAGTATTTTTACATAGTTGTCCATACTCCTTACAATGTACTGGCTGAATGATTAGATATTTACGTGTTGCTATCATTGTTGGGCAAGTTACTTGAAAACTGTAATTAATTACTGATTACACATTATCACACTTATTATTACTCAGCAGCAAAGGTAACACATTATATTACTTGTTACTTTACTTTCGTTAATCAGCTGTCAGGTCTGACTAAGTTGCCTTTAAACAACTCAAAATCCTCCACATCCACATTCTGCATCTTTCATGTTTAACACATGTAGGCACAAGCAGGCAGGGGACAGTTGGGAAGGATTTACTGACCATCCAACGGCTAGCGTTAGTGTAGCCTCAGCTACACAATTCATACACCCTCCAATTCTGAACTTAACTAGTGTCAGGTGACTCCTGAATGTAAGTGAACCATTACTGGGATTAGTTACTGTAACATCATTACTGAATTTCAAATTGTAATCCCTTACACTACCCATTACTGAAAAAAGTAATTATATTACTGTGACACATTACAAAGTAATGTATTACTGCCCAACACTGGTTTCTATGCCTGCCTGTCACTGTTGTCCAGTCAAAACTTGGAACTTGAATGTTTTTGCTTTCAAGTGTGAAGTCAAGTCTTTAGGGAGTCAAGTCTCTGGTAGGTCAGGACCTCATTTATGTGAATTGAGTCCAAATCTGAAGTCTTGAATCTCATTAGCAAGGCTGACTTGTTAACTAGCTGGAGCTTCTTTGCCTTCAAATTCAACATGCATCATTTCCAGAATGGTCTTTGCTCACCACATACAACCAGGATGTAAGAAAACTGGATATTTTTGGGCAATAGTACATGTGCACATGACCTCCTATGTATTTTTATCCTGTCCTTAAATGTTTTTGTTTTTGGTGGATTTTAAGTCATACTGGACTGTATTGCAACAGCACAGGTACAGTACAGCACATTTAATGCAGTGGGAAAAAAAGCCCAAGTCACATCAAAGATACTCCTACATCACATCATTTGCATTCAAACCCTTAAACTCAACACACACTCAATGGCAATCCCTTAAAATGTTGTGATAATGTTCACTGAGGAAGGTCACAATGATCTGATGAAAAAGAGGCACTACTAGTAAAAATCTGAAGACACCAGTTTTGTTTTTGCTCCCTTGTCAGCACCTGTACCTACTGTACCGAGGATCACCCTTATTATCTTTTCACCGCCCCACTGAGCATTTCATATTTCTGATGAGGAGCAAGTCTCTAGAACGCCACACAGAGGAATTTCTTGTCTTCTACCACCAAAGCAACAGCCTAATACAGATGTTTTTTTTCTTTTTTCCTGGTGTTAAACATCTTGGTAATTGATTTCATACCTAGTTGGAACACACAGTAAAGAAGCGCAGTGTGTCTGGAGTCAGGCTAGGAATTAAGGACTAAGGCTTTATTGGGCAAGTGGTGAGGGCTGTTAGCACTACAGTACCGATAGAAGCCGCTACAAGGTTTGAAAGGAAAATATCCACTCACATAAACCCGAACACTGATTTTTTTTATCAACATGTGATGCTCAGTGCATTCTAGGAATTTAAAGCTTCCTAAAATTCAGTGTTGAATTTTTTTAGTTGATCCTGCCTTGTGTACTCCTACCTCACTTAATTACCTATATTTCCCAGAATGCCCTTCAACCCAGAGAAAACCAATGGATCCGCTAGCATGCTAGCTGTTTTGTTGTTGCTTTGGTCTCCATTTTTCTTCTTCTCCCTGTTTGAATGTGGAACGCTGGTGCAAAAATGGTGGCTCTAGAAAGAAGCCATCGCTCAATTACTTTAAAGATCTCTACACATGATTGGCAATGGAACCACTTTGTATCTGCCTTAACTACTGTTTACCAATGGAGAAAGAAAAACTTTGGGAACTTGCAGCTATGCTACCTTGGGCACTGCTTAGACACCTTGACATCAGTTTCAACTTTGATCTTGTTTGAAAGCGACCAGTAAGGGAAGAAAAAATGTTTCATATATCCAAACCCTTTTTGATCATTGGCTTATTACCAGTTTTTTCTTCTTTTGTGTTAACTGAAATAAATATTTGCTTGACTTGTTTGTCAAATTTCCCAGCACTTTTCAGTGCACTCAGCTCATACTGCTGATCATGTGTAGAGAGCTTCAATGGCAATATGAGCTGATGCTTGGCCATTGATGTTCCAGATGACTATGGCATTTTCTGCTGTCAAACTGTTACAGCTGGATTTGACAACAAAGGCTTGGCCTTGAACACCAAAAGTCTAAAAAAGGCCCAAAAATGCAAAGAACATCACTTATAGCTGGTTTTATAACAGTGTTTTAGGTTCATCACCACTGAACGATGTGGATATTTCACCTTCATATCATTTGTGCTAAAAGGATAAAATTTGTTGTTACTACATGGAGTTGTTTCATTTAGTGTACATTTTCAATGTGAGGATGTTATTTTGTAAATATACACCTCCCTCATGCTCAGACCCTGAATATTTGAGGTCACAGCAAACTCACCATGTGTTAATTTTTCCAAACCTGAGCTGACTATCACGCTCTTTTGTCAAGTGCGAGTACAAGGTAGTGCAGTCCAGTACGGCTCCAGGGCTTTCAGTGTCCACCTGCTGAGACAATGCTACAGGCTAACTAGCGCTGCCAAGGCTGCGGTGATACAGCTGGTTTGTGCTTTCCATGGACAGCCTGTGATCACCACCTCATCACCGACGCCATTTTGCATATTTTCTTTTCTCAAAACGCTCCTCCTTTGGCTCATTTTCATATCTTCCCCTGTCCACTGTTCCAATTCTTGATGCTTCTTTTCCTGGTTGTTTGTCAGATGTGTTATTTTTTATTTACTTTTTTTTTTAGATATGTCTGTCCTTCATGCAACATTATGTTATGATACAGTGTACTGTACAGGGCTGTGGTTGAAGGCAGGGCTAGGCTATTCCAGGTAGATGTCTTCTGTAGGACACGAGAACTCCACAAACTCTTTATAGTACAACTGGAAGGCTTTCCTGTAAGACAAATACATGTATATCAGTCATTACTTAAAAGTAGGACGTAACACAGATTTTGTTATAGTGCCCAATTGTGAGCCAAAGTCCTACACATCTTCCAGGTTATCCTCTAACTCACTAGCTCATATTTGTCAATGTATTTTCTCACACAGTCTCATTAAAAAGCTGAAACATGATACTAGCATTTTCTGTTCAAGTTCTACTGCTGCACTGGACAGTAGCACTTGAGCAGCTCACCATTTCAACCAAAAATTCTGTTAGCATTCACCAACTATACATCTTAATGATTGGCGCGCTACCAAAACCTCATGAAAGAAAACGAGGCTTGTGAAACCGAGGCTCTCAATAGTTGAGGATAAAATAAAGTTTTTTCAAAATAAGAATTTTTGCAAATTAAGAACTACGTATGAACCCAAATATAATGAGTTGACACTTATCAACTAATCCAATTTAACACTGTTTTCAGTTTTTTCTTATAATCTGTAAATTGCACCACCCTCTCTGTCAAATGTCCTAAAAAATAAGCATTAAATACCTGCAAATACATAGGAAATTAGCACAAAATTAAAGGACCTGTAAAATAAAGTGAAAGTACTTTTTGTTTGACAGCAAGAATAAATCAGTGATCAGGATGTACCAGACCAGCTGATTATATTAATTATAATCAGCTGGTCTGGTACATCAATGTCCTATAAAGCCTGACTGGAGCATCCCTAAACAAGAGTAAGCATCTGATTAACTAAATGCACAAATGCCCTTAAATTACACAATAATTTATATCTAGTAAGCAGAAAATCAAACTCACCCTACTGACTCCGCAAGAGGCTTGGTGGAGTTCTCAGACACAAATACATGGCAGGCAAATCTCTGGTCTGCCGGATGCTTTGTAATGAAACCAAAATACCTGCAGAGAAGACAGATAAGGGTCTCAAAAAAGAACATTCAGTATGGGAATCACATTTATTTGTTGAATACTTAGTTCTGATTGTCTGCTATGTTTGAATAGCAAACTGCTGTTTTACATTTAATCACTTTGCAGTCATGCAAAGGCAAGAGGTCATGTCTACATTTGAAGTCTGGTACATTTGTCGATTTCTAATGACATCTTGTGGTAATTTATTGCTTAGTTTTTGCACTAGCAGAGAGTTTTTTGACAGAATGTCTTTTATTCTAGTTAGAAAGTACAAAAAATTGACCTCAGGCTAATTTGATGTATTTATCTTTTTGACTCAGAGATCCTTGATCAAAAAAAATGCTTTGACCATAGTGGCTTTACTTACTTGCTGTTTTTGGGATGATAACCACAGAAGGAGACGTTCTTTAACTGGAAGAAGTGACTGCACTCGTTACTCTGTGAACAGAAATAGGTAAAGACACAAAGACAGAGGCAGAATAAATATCTTACATTAACATTGATGTGGCTGTTTGCTCTACAGTTACTCGAGGTGATAATGTTACTCTTATCAAAATTATACAAAATAAACATTTATTATTTGCCCCACTATATATCTCTATGAATTTGAGACCCCCCCCCCAAAAAAAGTCAAATATCTCAGTTTGCTGTTTTGTTCAGGTCTGTTAACATTAACCACAGACATAAATAAGTCAATTTGTAGTTTTATTGGCCTTTAGATGATCATTTAATAGGTTTTCCTTTTAGTAGGATGTCTGCTGGATGATTAAAAAAAATTGTTTGCAATGTAATGTTCTATGTAGACAGTTCATTCTTACAAATATTGCTTCATTGCAGTGGTATATTTAGTGTTTTATATGCCCATGTGGAGTCGGATATTTAGGTTTATCATATGTTCAATGCAAAATCTTCATCTGTAAAGTAACTAGTCAACTACAGTTGTCAAATAAATGTAGTGGAGAAAAATTTTAAATCTTTAATAAAGTTGCAAAATTTAGAAATACTACAGTAAAAGTATGTTAAGACTTTCCATGTCTGTTTAAAATCTCTTTCCTGTAAGAAAACACTTTTGACATGTTTGCCTGCAGTATCTGTCTTCAGCCACATGGGGGCAACATGTCTCAACTGTTGTTGATGTGATTCTAGTTTCAGGATGAGCCTTTATGTGTCAAGAATCCATGACGTTGCAAAAAATGAAAGACAAAGAGACAGCAAGCCAGTCTTACTCTGTCACAGGCGTAGTAATCCTCCTGAACTGCGAGCTTGATGCCTTTCACACTGATCTCCAGGATGCACGAAGACGGCGGGTTGTACTTGACTGTCATCCTTCTGTTGGTGGCAATCTGGAAAACAAAAGTAAAAATACTCTCAAAAGGAGACTTTTAACCTGCAACCCAATTCTACATTTATAAGATGATAATGCAAAATTAACTGCGTAACTGCAACAGTCAAACAACAATTTTGTAAAGCTCTTGTCAATTTAAAGTTTGAAAACGTAACATAAAGGTAGTTTTATACTCTTTATCTCATGATTTATAATCTTAGTCCATTTGCACCTCTGTGTTATTTTTACATGATGCAGCATCTTTCATCTGTATTCTACCAGCTGTTTCTGGGACAATAGCTGATGTATGATGTGGCATTTAATTAGGGCTGCAACTAACAATAATTTTCTCAATTACTGGTGAAAATGGTGAAAAAATGACTATTTCTTAAAGGCCATGGTGATGTCTTCAATTTGCTTGTTTTGTCTGGCTGACTGTCCAAAACCTTAAGATGTTAAATTCATTGTCATATAAGACAAAGAAAAACAGCAAATCATCATATATGAGAAGCTGGAACCAGAAAACATTTTTGCTTGAAAAATCACTGACACGATTATCTGATTATCAAAATAGTTGCCGATTCATTTTCTGTTGAAGGACTAATCAGTCATTGCAACTCTACATTTAATGTTGTTTTACTGCAGTAGTCAAAATGCTTTACACATGCGAACATACACAAATATGCATAACACAGATCCCATACCTTCTGCATAGCTGCACACAGAACGTCGTTTCCTTTGTGGTAGGGCACTTGGACTGAGCCCAGGAACTTCAGACGGTATCTGTCCATCCATTCACTGCTCTTCACTGCATTGGGATGAAAAAAAAGCATATAAGAGCCATTAACCCACGCAAGAAATGATAATCAAAAGCAACAAAAAACAAAACATAGAAAAGGTGGCAGTAATTTATCAGGAGCACTCAAATCTGGGTGAGATTTTAGTAGCTTCCCTAAACAGACAAAAATAATTTTTGATTTCCACTACAAAAAAAGGACAATAATACATCTGTTGGGGGTTGATTGGGTTGATCAACACCAGTGACTCAGTACTTGATCAGTTTTTACCTCCCCAAGATGACTTTATCTACACAAGCAATCTAACCGTGCATTTGTTAGTATTTTTACCACTGTGACCAACTGCCTAAACTAGACAGAGAGCAGTTTCACCAGGAGGATGTAATTCCACCTGGAGTTTACATTATCCCCCAGCATCACAGCCCTCTTTGTATTTTATCCCTCACTGGCTTCCCACCCACGAACAAGGCCACATTTCTTTGTTGAAGCACACAACAAAGCCAGGGGAAGAACCTGAGCACCAGGTTCATTTGGAAGCATTTCCCTTCCCCTGTTCCCTGTTTACTCATTTTAGCAGATGCATCTAAACATATTTTAATGAGCAAACAGATCTTCACCAGAGCCTCCCTCAACTGGCTCCCTGTAGCTTATTTGCTGCTGCTTCTGAAATGTTATATCTTTCACTCCAGCATGACTTCTGCCTCTTTAAGAAAAAAACAACATGCATATAAATAAGTTCTAAATTTAGATTGCTTGCAGCAACACTGACATGATGTCACTTAATGAAGCGTCACTGTACTGCAGGTGTTAGTAATTAATTTAATGATGGCTGAATTCCATGTAGCTGCTTCAGTTTCAGAGTCCTGGCATTGTGCATGTTGACTCACTATCACACTGTCATAGCTTACTGGGGCACTTAAATACAACAGAGCCATCTGTAATGTTATTATTAACACTTTTTACTACTATGACAAGTCAAAATGTCTGCTGTGAAAAAGGCCTTTTGTGGAGAAGTTAGCATTTAGAATGGTGATAAATTACTTCTTAACAAGATGCTTCTAAGCTAGTGTGATGTGGTAGTTTACTTGTGTCTATTCTGAGATGTTTATGTGATGTTTTGTCAGTTTTATGCCACTGTAACTCAAGAGGATAGAACTCTCTTAATAAGCTTAATTCATTACTACAATTTGATAAGGAACTGCACAAAAACGTTATAAAATTTATTTTACGAAGTTGGCACTTGTGCAGTTTCAGTCAGTGTACATTCAGTATGCAGTCGGCCTTCTATAATTAATACTCCTCATGGTGTTAGTACCTTTGTAGCTCTCCTCTGTCTCCTTTGTCACCTCTATAGCGTAATAAGCTGGGAAGATCCCACGGGCACCAGTTCGCATGTTGTAGCCCTCGTACCAGTAATCCTCCGCCTGGACCTCCACCAGCAACGGATCATCCACTTCAAGCTCCAACTCATCGTCGTGTCGGGGGACAAACCTGTAGAAACAGATGTAGTTATGCTGAGGATCTGAGGGATCTCACAGGTGTTTTATGAGCTGGATGACAATGTTACAGAGTATCTGCATTACCAACATGTCTCAATTGGAGAGGTCTGTCTGTCTAGACATATGACTTTTTTTTTAAAGGGGACATATCATGCTTTTTGTTATTTTTATACTATTATGATGTTGGATGTCCATGTTAAACATGGGCAAAAGTACAAAGCTTGAAATGAATATATGTAAAAATGCTGCCTCCAAGTCAAAAACCCAGGCTTCAGCCTGCTCTGAACACTTTGTTTGCAATGTTACCTCTATTTCCTCCTCATCATGACATCAGATTGTTTTGCACATGCCCACAAATGACTGTCCGTTGCGTAGCCTTTGTTGTTGTTGCAAAGGTTGTTCCGTGAGCTGTTTGCATTGTCCACTTGCATATTTTGGGTCAGATTTGATATCCTACTGTTTGTTTATGTGGCCTCCAGTGCAACTGGAAGTCTGCTGAGGAGCAGCTGCAAGAAGCTGGCCTATCAGAATGGAGTGGGCTCAATGGGAGGCGGGCCTTAAAGAGACAGGAGCTGAAAAGGCCTGTTTCAGACAGAGGCTGAGCTGAGGGGCTGCATAAAGAGCCAGCTTAAGATAAATATATGTATTATTTGTCCCCTTTAAAGGACTACTTATTTGAAAAGAAGCCTATATTTTGAGTATCAAGCCCAAGCCCTGTAGGCTTGAAATGTGGCTCTGAAAAATTTGCTGATTCACAGTTAGCATAGAAAAGTCTTTTTATCTAACAAGGTTTGAAATGGTTTTATCAGTCAAAGAGTCAGAGCTTCAACTTCAAAAAAGTAACTAAGCTTAAGGTAGAACAAAGTACTGAACAATGATATAACCTAACTAAAGCTACATCCACACTAATATGTTTTCATTTTTAAACAGTGTTTTAAATCAGGAACGATCTCCATCCACATGAGAATTTTAGCACCGTTTCAGAATAAATCTCCGTCCTTACGAACATGCCTGAAAATGCATATAACATGACCATGTGCATGCCGATATAAACAGGAAACAGATTGTCTACTATGCGGTTGGTTGCTTAGTTGCAGAAAATACAATGGAGGAAGAACAGCAATGGCGAAAAGTAAGACCAGAGATTTCTTTGCCAGGTGAGGACGTTTTAAAATGAAAACGTATTAGTGTGGACAGCGCCTAACTATCCCAATGTTTGCTAGTCAGATGTGATGTTAATAGCTACATTGCACTACAGAGATAAACTGTGTGACATTATATGCATAGGAATCTGTAGGAACACTGTATTAAGGCCCCGGCTTTCTGCTAACCGTGCATAATGTGCCGCACCATCACATGGTCTGTCAGTGAGATGCTGCTGTTCACATGACTGCATTGCTGTTGTTTTTGCCTCCCTCCCCTATGCATATATCAGCCTGAGGTCTTCAACAGCAGCTGTAACTCCACACTGCCAACTGGAGTGTGACTGTTACTGAGGAAACATGCAGAAGTGGAGACTTTTCTGCTCTAACAACTGCACTGCTGATCATAACCACACATTGTAGATGAGCATGTTAAAGAACAAGTCCAATTTTTTGGCTATATGGCTGTTGATACTGTAGTTCTTCTGGCCATGATTTTGCCAGAACAAGCCAGTTTAACCCACTGAACTCTCAGTTATTGCCAGCAATAAGGAGCAACATATTCTTGAATTTATATCAGTGAATTATTTCTAATGACAAATTAAAACAAAACCCTTAACCACATTTCCACATGAAATTTCACATCAAAGCACAGGCATTATTAGACATTATTTGCACAGTGAAAAATCAGTGCTGTGTGTAAAATCATGTGTCCAGCTGAGACAAAAATGAAATTTGATTATAATTTTGGCAGTATTTGACTTATATAATAATCTAAAAATTGTTGATTTCAGCAAGAAAAAAAAAGCTAAGCTTACACTAATTTTGAGTTGAAATACAAAGAAGAAATATTTGTTTGCATTAAGTGTAAAAACTGCTTTCAGTTGGTAACCGAAGGCAAAATTCAGTCATGGTTAGAATGTAAAAATTCAACTCAGTGGAAAAATTCCAGTTTATTACAACTTGGATCTTATCTTAGCAGTTTTGGCCATTTTGGTTATGCTATCCTTTATGATAACATTGTATTCACAGTTAATTGTTGAGATCTGGGAATGCAGCAATATGGCTAAAAAGAAGTCTGACGGAGCAAGAAACAGTCAGACGATCAGGTGTGTTGTAAACAAACCCCCAGATTAGCTTCTGACAGAGGAAACAAAGGTGGACTGTGAAATTAACAAACAAACTTCCTGGTTCAACTTGGACGTACTGTACTTGATGTAACTGTGTACGCACAGTTTTCCTGTGCAATCGGATTGTCTGAAAAACCTGCCCCAAAAGAGGAGGTAATTGTAGCTGTGTCCCAAGATATCTGATGTCATTATTAGTGACAAAAATAAGGACCAAAACTACAAGAATAAGACGCAAGTTGTAATAAAACCTGAATTTTCCTTTAAGACTCCAAAGATATTTTGTCTGAACTACATATTTGAAAGTTAATGTATCAACATCCTGTAGCTATATTGGACATTTCAGGTGCACTAATCTTTATTTTCACTTATCAGTACATGTATGGCTGAGCTGTGTTGTCATATTCAGTGAGGATGATGGCCAAAACTACAAATGTTTTAGTCATGGTGAAACATCTAGCATGGCCTGTGGATGATGTTAGTGATGAAGATGGTTCTTCCTCACCTGTAGACAGCTCTGTGACTCTGATCCTTCTCCTCTCCATTTATGATGCAAGAGTACAAGCCAAAAGATTCTGCACCTTGAATATCAAGAAATAAGAAAAGAGATGAGGGAAATAAAACAAGAAAGACAACAGTGCTGAGTGTCATTCCCTGCATCAGGATGACAAAAAGATTAATGACACTGACTTCAAATTGCTACAAAAGTCTATTATTTGCAAATAGAAAACACCATTAAGACACATTGTATGTTGCTTCAAAGCACACATGCATGCTGTAGAAGCTATAAATCACACTTTAATTAGGCATGAAACAGATGAGCATTGTGTATTTCTACCTACATTCCCCTGAGATATCCTCTACCCCACCGTGCACTCCTCAGATAAACTACTGTGGAGTTTCTAATGAGTCTCTAAACCATATGGACGGCAACCAAGAGGACAGCGAGGCCTATTAGAGCAAATCACCACGTATACATTACGGACAAATCTAGTTCTCTGTCAGTCTCTTTCACATGAATCCTCCCTTCTGCCCATTACTGCTGGCTTCTTTACACATACATACACACCTTAATGTGGGTGGATGTATGCTGATATTTCCCATTGTTTTCCCAAAAAAAACCCTTCAGCTTAATGAAGGCAAATTCTACAATCCTCCATCAAAGGACTCTCCCTTGGCCCACTCTTCCCCCCTGGGAGACCACTTTAAGAGCCATTTTTGTGTAGTTATGAAATCACAGAGTTGCATTTTTGTTAAATGATGTATTCAAATGGTGCCAAGAGCTTAATCTGATCAACACAGGTGTGTGTGTGTGTGTAATTTTTGTTATCTGAACTTGATTTTTGATGTGGTTTCTTTCTGATTAGAAGGGCACATTTTGTAAATGTTGAACATGTGTCAATTGTATCTTTTCTTTTTTTGCGTATACACACATACAACTATTAACCTTGTGCTTTCATCTAATCGACCCTAAGAAGTCACATACCTTCAATGAAGCTTAATGTTTACCATGTTCACCACCTTAGTTTAGCATGAATGCTAACATTTGCTAATACAAAGTACAGCTGAGGCTGCTGGAATGTCATTCATTTTGCAGGTATTTGGTCATTAAACAAAGTATTGGATGATTTGCAATTTTGATCTGATGGTGGTGCTTCAAAGTAATTACAATTCATCCTGAGGGGGACATGAATAGGTATACCAAATATCATAGCAATTCATCGAATAGTTGTTGAGACATTTCGCTAAAAACCACACATGTTGACCTCATGTTGACGCTAGAGGAAAAGTCAGGAGGTCATCGAAGTGGTGCACCGACCAACAGACCGACTGATGGCTAAAAACACAAAACGATAGACCACTGCTACTAAAAAATAAAACTGTACAATATTGCTGAACACCACTTGCAAAATTTTTTGTCATAATCATATATTCTCCCATTGTTAGAATTACAATGAGGTTAAATCTGACTCACTGCCGTTATCCTACAGAAGATCACAATATCCAGTTAAAGCAGTCACGTGGATGATCTGTGCTACACGAGAATATTCCAGCCCCTGAATCTCTCTGTGGCTCTGCCTCAACAGCCACACCGCTTTAAGCCTTTTCCACCATGCTGCCAATTCGGCTAGACAGCATTCACTGCTGTGTTACTGTATGTTTAGAGGGAATTACACCAGAACAACAGCCTGCAGTGCTGATGTGCTTCCTGGCTGCTTCACACATAATTCTGGAGGGAATTTAAAGTTAAGAAATATGTTCTCAAAATGTAAAATCAAGTCTTAGAAATGGACAGAGGAGTGAATTGTAACTGTAATCTATCTGATAAACGGATGAAAAAGAAAATACTGGTGTTAAAAGAAGCTGTGATGTCACCTAGCATCATGAGGCTACGCCATGAGCAAACCAGATGGAGCCTTAGTTTGCATGTCTTATCTTTCTAGCTCCAGAACAAAGGCCAAACCAACACCTAACATTTCACATGTCACAATTTTGATAAGGATATTTACACAAGTTGTGTGACTTCCTGCTGACAAACTAACAGGGTTTAAAATATACAGTATGTGTATTCCTTTTTGGGACATACATACATAAAGCCTCAACACACTGAATTAAACTGATTGGTATCATGACAGTGACTTACTGGAGGAGCGAGAGCGACCGTTCATGAAGACGTTCAGGAACTTCTTGGAGAAGTGCATGTCTGCTTCTGGAGTGGAGTCTTCAGACAGACAAGCTGTGGCCTCTCTCCTCACTCCTCCCAACCGAGCGCCATCCTCCTCTTCATCTTCCTCCTCGTACTCCTCACCAATTGCCGACTCGTAGGGAGAAGAGACGCAGTTGTCGTAGACGGTGGCTGAGTCGCTGTCGTCGCTGTAGCCTTGGTAACACTGCCGGAGACTGACCAGTTCTAGCTGAGCGTGCTCGTCCACCACCAGCGTGTATTTGACCGAATCGTACGAAAGGCCGCTGGCGTCCGAGCTCATGGAAGTCCTTAGCGGTACGGCTCTGCTGCTGCCGCCTCCGCCGCCATCCCCCTTTCCTCCCCCCTTTCTCATCCTTCCATCCATTATTACCCTGTCCACATCCTCATCCTCCCCACAGTAGCTTTCATCTGTGGCGTCCACATACTCCACAGATGAGCCGGCTCTCAGCATGACCCCGGCGCCCGTTCCTGCCCCCTTCATACTGAGGTCCAGTGCAAGGGAGGAGCGAGCTGAGAGAGCCATGCTGGGCGGCGTGATGAGGGACTCTACACAGGAAGCATAAGAAGGCGGGGGGATGTAGACCTCGTCCTCCTCGTAGATGGAGGGGTTGGTCCGGTCTGGGAGGGGCTGGTAAGGAGGTGGGCCCTCTGTGTCGGAGCTGATGGACATGCGGCCCTGCTCAGTCTGCTGCGAGAGGAAAGGCCTATCCTGTGCGCTGGGTGGCTCCAGGGGGTCAGCAGAGCGCTGCACAGGAGTCAGATAAATCTCCTCTGTGGGCTCTAGATGAACGTCTGTGTGGTAGCGGATCCTCTCCCGGTGGTGCCCGCCTCCATCCACCTTCCCTGTCGGGTACAGAGGTGCTGGTGTGTAGTTCTGTGGTGGTGGCGGCGCGGGCGGCTTCTCCTGAAGCTTGGAGCGTGTCACCACCCCTACGGACGAGCCGTGTGAGTGTCCAGAGGTGTGGCTGTGTCTGCAGGGGGCGTCAGTGGATGTGCCGCGGTCTTTGGTCTGCGCCCCGCCGCCCTGTACCTTGTCCTCGTCACTCAGACAGCTGTGCTCACGTGGAGGGGTAAGCTCACCTAGAGACAAACAAAACAACACGCACACAGCCAGGAAAACACAAACACAGACACACACACACGCACAAAGGCCACACAAACAGACAGGGTAAATATACATGATTGAGACATGACGACGACGACAGACGCACAAACAGGCACGAAGGCAGATATGGCAGCAAATGTACAGACAGAAAAAGTACAAGCACAAAGCACAAACAGGAAGAGAGAAAAGTAGAAATGGTTAGGTAATGGATGTCAGGATTACGCAGCTAAATCCCCATTACTCATCAAATTCAAGTGCAGCTGAGAGAAGGTGATTGACGTGTTATGTCATAATCCATCGGCAGGAAATCCAGGCATGATATTTCATAGTGGATGATGCAGCACTGAAGACTGAAGCCACGGGACAGCGAACGACAGGTGAGGTCTGAGTGAGTGTTCAAATAGGGAGGTCAATTCATGACAATACTGAGACATGTCAGTTTTGTCTCTCATTGAAAGGAGTTTAAATCTGTATTTGTGTGAGACCTACTCAGCAATGCATCATTTTGGATGCTATTTGATGCATATTTACTACAATTAACCCTTTTATCTTATTCAAAAAGAAAAGCCAGAAATTCCTTGTGGGACTGTACAGACTTGTTCTGCACTGAATCCTTTTAATCTGCAATTTAAAATTTAACAGAATTGTCTCAAATGACTCCTTATAACAAGCTTCTTGTGGCTTAAAATGAGTCTTGTCAGGCAAAATGATGTCATTTGCTCGTTTGCATGTGAATGGCATCCGTTGTGTTCACTAACACATCTGCAGGTTTTATCACATTAAGTATTGAGAATGTTAAGTGTAAAAAAAAAAACATTTTTCAATATTTTACAACTAAGATGAATATGAAAATGAAGAAAAACTGTCCAAGTTTGGTGGAAAGAGTGTCCATCTCAGCTTTTCTCTATTTTATCCATGTTGCAATATGTGCTAAATGACATAGGCTATTGCCATGTCGTCCTAATAATCAATGATAAATCAGTAGAAAATATGTGTATTTCATTTTATCGTCATCAAGAACAACTTTGTGAAGTTGCATGTAGTTGGATTGTCAACAAAGCTAGATATGAGAATGATGAATCTGATGAAGATCAAAGGATCAAACCTTCTCCCATCTCTATTTTTCCCTCATGTTTCAGTCGGACACTAGCAAACAGTAAGCTAGCTTTCTTGAGAAAGAAGGCCAAAGATTTCTTTCCTCCGACTGAAAAAGCTTCTGCTAGTTTGATTTTATTGAGCAACAACACTGGACATCAGTGTTATTCAGTTTCCCAAATCATTCTAACACAGCCTTCAGATCATATTGTTCAGACTATAATTATCAGCAGCCAAATGGTCAATATGTCTGACAGCTATATCCATCCCTAGCAATTACATCCAGATAAAATCCAATATTAACACAATAAATTTAGCTAATTAAAAAGGAAATTGTAATCAGCTTGTATCTGGTCTAACTAAGTGTTAGAAACATTACTTAAAAGTAAAAACGTCCAGCTTTATTTCCATTTATTTACAAGGCTATCAGTGGGCAGGTCAGAGTAATGCTCAGAATTAAAGGATGTATTTCTGTTCCTCCCATTCAGCAAACATTGTGTGTGTGCAGAATAAAAGCACAGGCAAGTGGATTTATCCTGATTTTTGAAGGTTGTTTAAGTTTGTTTTGAAATGTTCAAGAGTAACAAGTAATATTTTACTTTTACTAACAGTGGTGAGTTGTTGGCAGCTAGTTCGGCCAGTCCCGCCTCACATGATGCTCTGAAAGGAGCTGCAGCAATGACTTGTGACAGCTGCCGGCTAGCTAAGCCTCAAACTGACAAACACACACATACACACACACACACACACATACACACACAGTACTACAGCTAGCTACACTTAGCTTAGCATAATCCAAGCCTTAACACTGTCCCCCGAGGATCAGAAAGAGAGAGACAGCCTGCCAGACTCAATGCAAATCACACACACTTTCAGCCGGTCTGTTAGTAGTACAAGGGCGAATCATGTCAGAGGAAGAATTTTGCTTTAAGCATCCCAGTTAGAATCGACTAAATGAGGAAATTCAGACATTTAAACTTTAAATTTGAGCTTCATGGTGTGAACTGTGGGAAAGTAAAAACTCACCTGTTTTAAGAGGCGAGGACGAGCCCGAAACCTTCTCCTGCCAACTGTATTTCTTCCCGAAGGAGTTGTTATTTAACGTGTCCTGTGTGAAAATACAGAAGAAGAAGAGGTGGAGGGAGTCGTGAGAAAGAAAAACAGATGAAGAGATACACAGAGTCACTGAGTTCTAGATCCTGAAACTCAATGTACAAAACTTTTTGTCTCTCTCTCTCTCTCTCTCTCTCTCTCTCTCTCTCTCTCACACATACACACACATACACACACACGCACACACACAAAGCTTTTATTCTGTTGAATGAGCAGGGATTCTTTTGTCTGCGCTCCGTGGTGTGCATTTAAAGGGAACCAGACCTTTTCCCCCAACTGGGAACACACACACTCACCCAAAAACAGTGGGGGTCTCTTTAGGCTGTTTTAGGGGGGGTTGATGATGGATTGGAGGGAGCATTTTCTAGAAACCATGATACTTCTCAAGAGCCTTTTTGTGTCTTTCAAATCTAAAGGATAAGTTCATCCAAGTCAAACACAGAACAGTACATAACTGAATGTCCCTTCTCATTTTTATAGATACAGGCAATTAAGAAAAATAATTGTAAATGGTTTCTGAGAAAAGGAAGTGGCCAAATAGCATAAATTATAAAAAGAGTAGAATGTGCAGCAATCTCCATTAGTGATGTAGAAGTGTACCCTAGGGTGTGTACACAGTGCACAGTGACATCACTGTTGTGGTCATGAAACAGACTTGATTCTTTCAACCAGAGAGGGCAGTGAAACAATTCTTTCAGACTAGTATTAAGTTACTCTTTGATATATACCTCATGATACATATCTATTTATATCATTAGTATTCAACCAATGAGGAGACATTTTATTTAAAATTTGTGTGAGTTAGGAACATTTGTCACCTGGGAGCCACCGTATCATAGAAGACAACAACATATGTTAGCACAACACAGCCAACTCTTTCTCCTACACTTATATGCTACTTATTTGCCTTCCTATATTAGTATGTTTTGGGGAAAATGTAATTGTTGCCTGGACTTTAACAGCAGAGATATGGGTTTACATCCACACATGTTGTTAGGTACAGGCTACAAAATGCTTGTTAGGTTCAGGAAAGGTTGTGATTTTCAGCCTTTGATACTTCAGTGGTACCACAAAAACAGTACTGAAGTTTGATACCCAGCCCTAGATAGGAGGAGAGGCATACAGAGATGGTGAAGGGGGATTTTTTTTAAACAGAAGAAGAAGATTGGAAACTCCTGTGACGATGACGTGTCGTCCAAAATAAGACCATGTCCTCCTCCTCCTCTGTCCACCCGCCAGCCACCGACGTGCATGACTCACTTCCCATTTACATGTACCAGGCGGAGACAGAGCTGTTGCTGTGGTAACAAGTGAATCAGCAGGTGGGATAAGGCAGCATCGATCTGAGGAGCGAAGGTTTGTTTTTACCATGGTGACAAAAAAATCAACGCTCAGGGCAGTGACTCAGATGGTGTGTGTGTGTGTTTGTGCAAGTATTAATGACTCATGTCTACACGGAAGTGACTCTAATAGAACGTGACCTTGTCAACTACAGGGTTTGGCATTGGTCAACACACAGACATACCGCACCACACATAGCAGCAGAAATTACATCAGCAAAATTTAAAATCACAATGGCACCGCTTTGCAGAAGAGTTCATTCTGTCTTTCATGCACCGAATGTAATCTAGAGGTTTAGTAATTCCTCCTTTTTTGATTTACGTTCACTAGTTTATGGCTTTGTCCAACACTTCAATCAGTTATGATAACATTGTACTCAAAGTAATTACTGAGATCTGGGAATATGGTTGAAGAAACAGTTAGAATTTGTTAGCTTGTACTGTGGAGGATGTTTACATTACAGTTTGGGTAATAAATTTACTGTCTGCTTCATTATCTGTTTTAAATAAGTTCGACTAACCCGGGGGGGTTTGTTTACAACCTGTCTCATCATCTGACTGCTCGTGTCTCTTTCCCCATCGACTTGTTTTTAGCAATGTCAGTGTTTCCAGATCTCAATAATTGACTTGGTGTCTACAGTGTGAACACCACAACACAACCCCTTTAACTAATTAGCATTTTGTTGATTGTTGCACTACTTTCTTGTGGTTTATGGTATTTCTTATGCACTTGACTTCTTCCAGTTGTTTCTTACTATCAGTCTCTCATTGCTGCTAATTGAGAATTTGTACAATTAGGATAAAAGTGTCTGCAAAACGTAAATGTAAATGTTATTATTACTGATATAAATGCTGGCTAAAGCTAGACGAAACCCACTTTGGGGCTGCATCTGGTACCTCCCTCTCCTCTCTATGTATCTCCTATAAGAGGTTAGGAAAGGTTACATGGACAGTGTTAATGCTGTTTTGACCAGCAAATACGGCATGAAATCATTTTTCGGTAATAATTACATACTAATTGTCAGCCCAAATGTCATGGCACTTCAAACCCTTAATGTCCATGTCTGTTGCTGTACTGGAGTGTAGTCTACTGTGTGGATACACCTTGTAAACACGTACTCACACACACAAACACAAGCACTTAAATAGACCAGGCCAGACCGTGTCGTGGCCAGATGAGCGATTAGTCAGATTTGGATTAGGACCGAGGAATCCTGCCTGATATGGTCGTCCGTCTGGATAATTTCATTCAAGCAGCTTCAGTGGAAACAAGTCTCTGAACAAAACTATTTTCTGCCAAGAGCTCATTATACAACATATGTCTATTTTTTCTAAATATAGTAATGTTTACTTATGCAGTTTGGATGCCTGCATGAAAATCTGTGTAAACTAATCTATTACTTTAGGAGGTCTAACCCTAAAAGGTCTCACTCTTGCTTTAAGGAACTAACTGATGTTCACTGTTTTAGTCCCTCATGATGGAAGATTTCCCAACTTTTTAACTCTGGGGGGAAACGGAGGACTTGTTTGAGTGCAACATTTTTCTGTCATGAGAGTAATTTCATTTGAATACACAGAAAACTGGCACAAAATGCAAGCACTTAGATCCAAAACACTGCTTTTCATAAAAGCCTCACTACTCTTAACTGTCAGCATTCAGAGCTGTATTTGTTCAGCCACAAAAGTCTGTTACATGCTGCCAAATGATGCAGAGTTAAATGTATATTTTGCATTTTTACCGATCCACTGACCTGGAAACAGTCACCCAGCTCCCTCTCCCTGCTTTTCTCTTACAGTAGTCTGTCTGAGAAAGACTGCCTAGAGATCATCAGCACTCATCTAGCTCATCTCATCTCAGTTTTGTCTGCACCGCCTGATTAAATCTCAGTTTTCACTGTCAGCTCTGTTGGAGACGGTAGAGCTGTAGTGTCTCAATTATAGATGTGATGCAGAAAAAAAATCCACCTTAAAAACACTTTGCTTTAAACCTATTTTGGTGATGTGTTCTATATTTAGATGAAAGACGTAGATGAAAGAAATCCTTTCAGTTATTTGGTTATTTTATATCACCGTAATATCTTCAGAATCTGAACAGTTTGTGTGTATATTTCAGACATTGAGTGGTGTTTTTTTTTTTGCACAAAGCCGGTAAACAGTGAATGTGTGAGGCTGGAAAAGAAATCACAAAATCGAGTGAAGAGGAGTAAACAGAGGTCAATCTCTACAACCCAGAAGAGCAAGAAACAGACCAGAAATAAAGGAAACCCCCGGCTGTAACACGAACTGAAATAGACGAGGAAGGCTGAAAGAACAACAAAGAACACGCTACAACTCTACATCTCCTGGAACATGTTGAATGTCAGACACTGCTGACAGTTGTTACTACTACTACTACTGTCACACAAATATCTGATGAACACGCAAACGTGGCTAGAGCTTACATGTTCAAATGGCATAAAAAAATGAGCAACTAACAACTGAGAAATCTTTCTAAGGTGACCTTGAAGTTATGTGTATGTGTCAAAACTGCAGTTGACCTTTTTTCTTTACTTTTAGCCATTTAAGATGACTGAAATTGGGAAATTCAACGTACAATATGTATATGTATGAAGTTCTACAACTACCCACATTATGGTAAATGCTTCCTTCCAATTGTGGGATACTGATTGGATTTTAACTTTCTGCTGAATAATGTTTTACAGCAGCTTATGCAGCAAAATAATTTGAAATTCAGACATTCAGACTGATGAACGAGGGGATGAAAGTCATAGTACATTACACAAAGCTAAAGCCTCACATTAAAACACTATAACATCATCTGTAAATATGGCCACACTACACCAGAGGCATTAAAGTCCAGAAATGACCCCAAGATGTGCTGCTGCAGATGGTTATTATCATAACGAGATCTGATTTGTTGCGTCATGTCTTCACACTTCACGGCGGAGTCCATCTCCAGAAAAACTGTTTTACAACAATTTTGAAGTTCTTCACGTTTTTTTATGTCCTAGTTTTTTTCTAGTTGCTGAAGAAAACGAACAACATCCCGAGAGACAAGAAGACTTCCCAAGAACAAAACATTTCAGAGCAATTATTTCCTTTATACTTTCCCGTCCTGACAGCTCAAACACACACACATACAAGCTCACGAGAACAAAGGCGCAGCAGCGTCTACAGTAGTCTTTCTTCCACCTCGTAGAAACTAGGCAAAGAATAAAGCGTAGACAAATATAGCGCTGCTTGGTTGATCATGTTGACAGCCTGCACTCTGGGGGAGTGTGTGCATATACACTGCTGTATATGTTGCGTAACAAGTATCATCATACAGGCATATCTATGGAGCCTGGCAGGTATCAGAGTAACATGTTAAGAAAATTTAAAGTGAACATATGAGTATCAAATGTACAATACACACCATGAATCATTTAGTTACCTTGAATATAATTATTCATGTCCATAAATGACTGTGCCCTCAAATTACTTAATTCCTTCAAATTAAGACTCAACTATACTAATAGCTGAAGTCAGGTTGGTGTGGCTAGTTGGGTCAGTTAGTGAGAAGGCTAGCAGCTCTGTTTTTGGTCGTGATGTGTCTCATGGAAATTATTTCCGTCAATTAAGAGATCAAATGGCTACATGTGATGTGAAAGCAGTCACAGAGAATTATCACCAACTCTGCAGCTCTATGGAGTTTTTTAGGCATTTCTACCACAAACTTTTGGTTTTGCAGCACATTTACTTCCTGATTCAGTTTCACTGCTTTCACTAGCACATCTTCCACCACCAGCAGACAGCCATTCTCAGCAAACAAGCTCTAATAAACATACGGTACACTACCTGTCCAGCAGCAACCATTGGATTAAAGAATTAGCTTTTAGCTGATGAGGAAAGAGAGAGCGAGATATTTTTCTCAAGAGTCGGTGGAGACCAAACCAGAACTAAAAGTGAATATTTGACTTATATTAACCAGGTGGACAAAAACAGAGGGCATGTTTTGCTAGTATGTTAGCTATAACAAAGTTCTAAGGTGTTAATATATTAGTGCTGTCTCTGTCAGGTTGTTGTGGAGTTCTAATTAATTAACGCATCTTTAGGTTATTGCAATGATTCCATTTGTCCTTTTCCTTTCAGCACTGTTTCTCATAGAGGTTTGGTACTATACTGGGCACGTCTCAACAGCAATCACTTTGATAAGTATGATGTTATCATAACTGATAGAAAAGAAGGTGTGATTCTTCTGATTTTACAGGACAACAGATTGATTTTGTTTTGTTATTTTGTGTGCGTGAAGTGTATTCCACATGAACTTGCAGTCTGCATTGAATACAGATACACACATTTGCTATTTAGTGAAGAAAAATATAGACTTGAGCTCTGTCTGTACAGGAGGCAGACTGACACACATGAGATCAACAGACAGTGATGAACACTCACACATGCCTACATTGTCACACACACACACACACAGCCTCACCCAAACACACACACTCATGGGTGTATACTTACGAGGACCCTCATTGACATAATGCATTCCCTAGCCTCTAACCCTAACCCTTAATCATAAAACCAAGTCTTAACCCTCAAACAGCCCTTTAAAAGACAAAATATTCTCCCTCTCGAGGTTCGAAACCCAAATTTGTCCTCACAAATCTAGAAGTACAACAACACACACACACAGTCACGAGCTCTAGCAGCAGTCCAAGACAAACAGAGATGGGCACCAAGGGAAAAAAAATCTGTCTTGACAATTGAGGCTATTGTTCAGTCCAGTGAACACATCCTGTCAGAAAAACAATTATAGTGAATCCAGTGGTGATGCCATACAGATTGTACATCATTTAATGTCATATCTGCATGTGAGGAACAATCCAGACAGGCAGGCATGCAAATATTCACTGAAAAATCATTTCTCTCCTCCTTCTGCTCTTTGATCAATATTCACTCAGCTGTCACAAATTGTGTGTGTGTGTGTGTGTGTGTGTGCAGATAAGGTTAATTCAGGCTCTACCTGTGTGCGTGGCACAATCGGGAAGAGGTTAAGGGTCGTGGGTCTCTTGGGCCGGTAGGTATCCATGGTAACAGGTGCTGCAAGGTCCTTGGTGACTGGCGGGGGTGCGATGGCGGACGCCTTCAAGGACTCTTTGTCACCGCGGTAACCGTCAGCACCGTCAATGAGGTCCAAATGCAGCATCTCTGCCTGGAGCTGGCCAACGGCACCCAGTTCGGCCCTCCCCGACATGCTATTGGTTCCTCGCCTCACATGGCCCTGCAGGGATTGGAGGATACATCCCGTCAGTCGTAGCAGAGGAACAGAAACAGACAGAGAGAGAAAGAGACGGAGAGTGTGTGGATGGGATGAGGAGATTGAGCCGGCCAATTAGAAGCTGCTCTGTCTTCAGCCTGTAACACTCTCACTGCCAGCACTTAGCTGCTTACAGCAGAGAGAGAGAGCAGAGGCTATTCAAAGCATCAGCTTCTCCATGACAGCATTTACCTACAGTAATAAAGTGGATGAATGAAAACTCCCTTTGTTCTGTTAGTAATTGTTCAGTTTCACAGCTTTTTTTTTCCCATTGTAATCTTTTGACAAGGGCTGCTGTTAAATCTAGTTTGACATGCACAGATGGTAGAGGGATGAAGTCCTGACCTTGCTTGATAATCCTAACTGAATTGCCACTTCACTTCCACTTCATTATTCAGTCTGATGTTGTGTTCATGGTAGCTATTAAGTAGTGACTGATGTATCCGTCCCATCCGCGTCACTTTTAGGGCATTGATGATCTGAATTATGAGTCGAGAATCCCACAAGTGAAGCCTCATTTTGTCAGTTGATTCAGTGTAATTTCTTTAGCCATGTCGTTGCAGCCTGACAGACAAAATTTCACAAAGCTAGTCTTATCTCAAAATAACTACATAACTAACTGTAATGGAAATATAAAAGGGTGATGGAAATGGAGGGCAGTGCCAGGCAGAGCAGCTCAAATTGTTTCTGTTTGTTTACATGATGCTCTCAGCTCTGTTGGTGAAAGCTAGCAAAGTCGACTTTTGAACTAGTGATTTGGCTAACAGGGCTGTCAGCAGCCATGCAGGATAGAAACTCGTTGGATGCACACTTTTTATTTATTCTTTCTGTAAATGTGATGTTTTCACATTACAGATAATGACCAAAGATACGAAAACACTAATCTTAAAGCGTAACGTAAATGTGAGAGTAGGCTGACTTTAGTGTGAGCTGCTCTATAGATGCTCAGCTCTGTAGTGTTACCGGGCAGTGGCTGTGAACAAAAATCATAATCATTGGTACATAGGTAGGTATGTAATCGTGGGTGCACATGACAAAATAAAATACAGAAGTCGGTGGCGGTTTGGTTGTGGATTGTAACACACAGTTTAACACAACTGGCCGTATTCGAAAGTGGAAAGCCGTTGAGGGATCATAGTCTCTTTGCTGCACTAGCGACTCCTACTGGTTGGGCAGGGTGCTTGCACCTTGGGTGTGGAACTAGGAGACATAACTTGGACCTTACGGCAGGTTAACACAGGTAGTCGATGTCTGTCATCCCTCCACAGGTTAATATTAGAGTTAAACAAGACAAGCAGCACAAAGGGATCTGGATATTTTGAACTGGGGGAAATATTGGAGGTAAATCCTGCAAAAAAGGAAAGAAAGGGGAGTTCATTCTCATTCTCATTGTGCAGAAAGTGAGGTATGATGAAAATTAAAATCACAATGACTATCTCATAATTCTAATTTAAAATATTAGACATAATTCAGCCATAGTTAGGTAAAATCATAATTATGAATGAATAAATGATGTCGCAATTAAAATACTATGTTATAATTATGAGACACAAAAATGTTTTTGATATTTAGAATTTCTTGATTTTCATTGCCTTGGCAGGTTGGGCTTGTTTTTTCATTAAAATAAAAAAAATATCCACCTAAATTATTAGTAGAGAAGAAAACAGCACATACCAGTGTAGATCTGTAACAATTAAACATTTAAATATCTAATGTTTTTGAATTCTTAACTTAAACTTTGCAGTGCATGGTATAAAGCATCCGCATTGTGCCTTATTTTTTGATAACTGCATGGTTCAGAGTGGACTGTTCAAATGTAAGCATTGCTGAAATACTACATTTTGAAACATTGTCTTAGTTCTATTGTTGTCCAATATAAATTCTAGAAGAGAGTACATTATTCTTTTCCAAATTTTTTTGTTTGTGTCATCAGTTCATTAAACCTGCTTGAGCTGCTTTCATTAATGCTACTTAACACAATGCTACAATGTGCTAAACTGAGCGGTTGTTTAATCTTGTGATGAGATTCACTTTAATTGTCTTTAACGGTACTGCTGAAATCAAAGCAACTGACAAGCACGAGTGTCGTCTGGGAGACAGCAAAAGTCAGAGGTCACTGGGGCAGTACAGTCTGCTTCACTTACCATCACTATCCCTGCAGCTACGCACACACACACACACACACACACACACACACACACACACACACACACACACACACACACACGTGGTAATTCCTCCTGTTCGTTGCTGTAGATGCTTTGACATGGACACCAGAGTCACTGTTAAGGCTATTACAGTCTTCAGCTCTGCTCCACGTGTATAAACAGACACACAAACACACATACATTCACATGCATATAAAGTCATGTTAAATTTCAAACCTGGACATATTCTAGTCAAATTTATCTTGTTATCATGTGAACCACAATATCTGTTTTTGTCAGTATACAAATATAAAGTGAGGTGATAAATGCTAAAATAAATTATAATATGTTATATCTGTATATTATCCTAATTGGGAAATTAATGCACAGTGAAACCCATGAACACAGTGATTGATCAATGTGGGAAAATAAAATTGTAGGACAATAGAAAAGCATATTCCGACAAGAGTAAGCCTCTTTGAGAGCTGCACCAGAGCAGATTCAGAGAGCAGAGGACAACAGCGAAACAGGAACAGCTGCCATAATAAAACCATTCATCACTCCGGACAATTTCAGAAGGGAATTGTGAGGTGAAAAAAAACCTCCTTTCACATGAACCCACATTATACAGCGATTCACTGAACAGCCTTGATATTGTGAGTAATAATCGTTTCAAGAATTGAAGCTGAAGCCAAAATAATGAGCACAGTATCTAAAGCTTTGGTATTAAAAGACAGCATATGTGTTCATTTGGACATGCACATACCTTTTTTGTTGCTGAATGACTGTATTATAAAGATAAGTATCAGTGTTTTTTCTTCATAAATGAAGCAGAGCGGGTATTAACATATGTGCGCAGCTGTAGACAGTAAGCTAACTCACAGTGGGTGAATGGAATGGAGGTTAATCCAATTCCATCGGCTGAGTGTTGCCTTCAAGCACATTTGTATGCAGCAAAACACCAATCACAGATATCCAGAGGTCTCTCTGTCAAGAAAGAAAGAGGCCTGTGTGCATTTGAGAGAGAGAGAGAGAGAGAGAGAGAGAGAGAGAGAGAGAGAGAGAGAGAGAGAGAGAGAGAGAGAGAGACAGAGAGAGAGCTGCTGTAATTGGTTTCTAAACAGCCAGAAACCTTTGAATTGGGACTAAAATGGAAAGCGGTGTTGTATGCAGCAGCATTCCATTTCAGAGACTGCCTCCTTAAAAGTCCACATTTCTAGACCGAATACATCATAACAGGCAGACAAGAACTGTCCAAGGGCTGCAACTTTTTTAATTTAATTAACTTGATCATTTTCTTGATTATTCAATTAATTGTTTGGTCTGTAAAACACCAGAAAACAGTGAACAGTATCACAATTTCCTAGAGCTCAAGGTGATGACTGAATCTGCTATGATGCAAATTCTCACATTTGAGAACCTAAAAGTATCATATTTGGCATTTTTGCTTGGAAATTGCCTCAAATGATTAATTGATTACCAAGATAAATTTTAAGTTCATCGACTAATCAATTAATTATCAACTAATTATTGCAGCTCTAAACTGCCCCGTGTCAAAAGTTTCCTCAGATGTAACCCAGAAATGCTGCCTGATTTGACCTGAATTGGGAAGGCACAACAGGTTTATCTCAGTAAGCAACTTCCTGTTTAATGATGCACTCAGGCAGTCAAATCACATGACCATGTTACCGCTTGTTCACGCTCGAGATGTTCATGCTCAGGCCATTGTTAAATAAATCCCATGATATGCATTAATGAAAAGCCCACTGCAGAGTGAATCTATGTATAAACCCAAGAGTTTGTTTTGAATGAAACGGTAGAACAAATGCAGCAGAAGAGCAAGAGTCCATAATTGCCAGGCTCCAGAAATGATGTGCACATAGAGTTTATAGCTACTGCTGTTTGGCATATTTTCTCACTTTAGACTTGAAGGTCCCTAATGCTTGTTTTGGCTCAGCTCTTGTGAAGAGGATTTTAAGGCCTTTGTTGTTGCTCTGAAGGACCGAGCCAACAGTCCATGAATTACATTCATACTGGATGATTCTGCAGGGCAGAAGAGTTTATGTCAAATGTCAATACGCTGCACCAATACAGGAAGTAATCTGCTTTTTAAGTAACATAGTTGACTTGGAAACCAGTTTGTGTTTTGATTGATTTGATGCTTCTGTACCTGAGAGCCTATCTGGGCTTTAAATGTTGTACTCTTTTTGATATGTAACAAAGAAAAATATCTTTAAGGGAGCATTTTACTATGTTGCGAGCCTTTGAGAGATACAGAGTAACACACCCTCTATTAAATTATTATGTTATTAATTGCTTCACCATCCTCATCTTTCAATATATTGATCCACCTATCCTGCCATGCTGTCTGTCCATCTATCTACTAATCCATTAAATATGCATAAATCACTCCTCTATCTGATGAGCTGTCAGGAGATGCTCCTGTCATCCCTCTTTCTCTTCCTCCCATATTTTCAGCTCAGTCACATCAAACAACTGTCTGTCTCTGTGTCTACACCTCCATTTCATTCCTTTTTTCTCCCCACTCTCCTTTCATCCACCTCTTCACCCATCTAAGATCGATACCTGCTAATGCAACGGGTTTCTCCTCGTACTCTCATGTTTTATGACCTCAATTTATGACCGGCCCCTTTAAGAGAGCCCTGGCTCTGTTGCTAGGAGACAAGGGGCTCAGTGACGATGAGGAGGCCGACGAGATGCCGCTGCCCTGAAGATGCTGTGATGCTCGGCTCTTGTCCAACCAGAGCAGCCCAAGCAGGGGAATCACACAGCCAACAAGTCAAATACAACAACACAAGAGTCGGTGCAAAAAAAGCTAAAAATGCTAAATCACCAAACACCTGCTGCTAAGAGCTATCTGGTGGTTAAGAAGATGTAATTAAGAACCAATGCAATCAACAAAAAAAGGCAAGATCAGGTGTAAATTCAGTGCAAATGTGGATTTGACTGATATCATATTCCTTTAATCGGATATTAAATGTGTGAATCATAAATTCTTTAAAACGTTGAAGGATTCTATGTTAAACTCATATTTCCATCATTTGAACTCATGGTTTTACTCTGCTGAAGAACTAATCATTTGATTTGTTGCTCAAAAATATGAGACATTACTAAAAAAAATAAAGATTCTTGTCTTGTCTTCTTGTCTGCTTTTTAATTATAAAAACTCTGGGACTGTTTTTACTTTAAATATCTGAAATATTAAAAAAATCCAGGTGAAAATGATTTAAAAAATATATCTTGTGCAGCACCAGTATGCCAATATTTACTAATTACATAAAAATATAAAGTCCATATGGACATTTTTGTTGAGAATCCCCAACCAATCAGCTTTGTAGAGCACAAACAACATGTACACACAGGACTGAGTCTTAAAGCTGCACTTCACATCAGTATTTCCATAACAACAATGGCGGACAGAAAGTTAGCAACACGCTGGTGAAGAAAGGGAACATCTAGCAACCAGAGAGCCCGATAGGTGGTGGAGACTAAACCAGAGATAAAAGGAGCATGAACATTGCACTTTTATTCATCAGGTGGGCAAAACATGACTCAGAATATGAATACTAATGTTGCTTTGTGTCTGCTTGACCTGCAATTGTTTTGTCATTGTAATTGTTTGCTACCATATAACCATAGCAACTATATAAGGGGGTATGTGTCGTTTATTCAACTTGTTCCAATCACCCAATGTGGCAAAAATGAAATGAATCCATGCAAACTAGGACAAAAAACCAGTAAAAATCCCTTTACTTTATACCATGTCAATTGTGTGTAATATCACTACTGATCAAACAGTGCTGGTGTGCATGGAAATGCATGAATATCAGTGAACGCTTGACTGTCAGTAAACAACAACATAGATGACAGGTGATGATGTTTTAAACAGGATCAGAGACGAACAGGGCTTCTCTGTTTTGTTTGCGTTGATGAAGCAGCTTCCTCTCTGCTGTTACCGTATGTGGACGAGATGACGTGAGCAGTATCCATGGAGGCAGTGTGTATGTGTGTGTGTGTGTGTGGCCCAACACTGCATTTATTTTCAGCTCTAACACGTGCAGTAGGTGAGAGAAACACTGTTGCCATGGAAATAGGTCTCCTTCTACTCTCGCACTGTGTTTTGCTGGACCCTCTCTCTGTCTCTCTCCCCCCCTCTACGCCTCTCTTTTTTTCTTTTTTCTTTGCTCTCTCCCTCAATCTCTCTGTATCTCTACCTCCCTCTGCCTCTCTGGATAATAAGATCTGTTTTTATTGATGTAGACGAGCACTTTCAATATAGCATTTTAAAGACTTAAAAACCTCTTCCAATCTATTTGAATAGGATTTGTTAACATTATGTTTTCAGAACAATATTGCCAAAACCAGGTTGTACAGCAGAGATAAAAAAAACAAGCAACAATTAAAAATATCTGAAGGATTTACACACTCAAGCACACAACATCCCTTGTCTTTAATGTAAATCTGAATTAAAATATTCAGATTTGATAGCATGACTGTTGCACACATTAGTTCTGGTCTTGTAAATCACAATGTTTTATTTGTAATAAAGCTCATATATACTGACCAGCTATAAAGACGTAATTCTTCTCTGCAGGTCTCAAAAGTTTTTCAGAATCAGAAACTTTAGTTTTCAAATTTTGGACAACGTTCAGACGGCACAAGATGACTGCAATGTTGCTGTGAATAGCTTGTATTTATGGTGATTTATAACCATAAAATGACAAACTTTGTCTAAATCTAGAAACAACCTTAGACAGCACCTTGATAAAGGCAAGACAGCTCAGATGTTTTGGGGAAAATAGCATGATAGATTGGAGAAAAGTTATGTGACGCATTTAATTTTGATGCCTGACTGCACTGTCAACAAAAAGCCATGCTGTATTTGTAACTTTGGTTTAATATTTCTATTTGTTTAAGTGGATCTAACATTTGATTTTGCATTGCTTTCTCTATGTCTCTCAGTCTTGCACAAAGTGACAATAGAGGGCAGCCTAGACAGTATAACAAGCCTCGACTTCTTCTATATCTGTGTGTCTAGATACCGACTGTATTATGTGTGTGTTTCTACGGCCACTTAATGTAATTGCCTAATCTATCTGACCGCACCCCGACGCTTGACTTTCTCAACCATCCACACACGACAAATGACTGCTAATCAAATCCATTCACCCCTGCACACATGCATGGAAGCACTCTCTCCTCTCTCTCTCTCTCATGCACACACAGAAAGTGGACATGATAATTCATGTTGTCATTTCATGTCTCTGAGGAACATCAAATCTCTTTATGTTTCACTCTGGACTTGAGCTGCTCCACATTAACCCCTCAGGGCTACAGCCATGTGGACACAGATGGAAATCCATTTTCTCTCTCTTTGTTTTAGGGCCTTTGTCTACCAAAATATGGCCTTTTCTACAGGATCTACTAAATTCAGCAACCTAAGGTTCATTTAGAACATTCATGTCTGTGATTCCACCACATCTGAGGAAACCCGAAGAGTGAGGTAGGCTAAATTAGTGTGAAAACAGACTGAGAATCAGCAGCTTTGTTTGAGAAGCAAGTTCCTGTGTTATTCTGAGAATAACACAGGATTAATGTGTTGTTCTCCTTGTTCTTAGTAATTTAATGCTGTGATACTGTGATATTTTAACAGATGTTATAAAGGAGATATATAGAGATGGAAGGGGAGATAGACTTGTGCAAAAGTAGTGACGATTTGTTAAGTGATTTTAGATCATTTTTCGGTTTTAGAGCATAACCGCATCAAAACAATCAGTAAAGAGAATTAAGTTTTGCTTTCCTGAGGCACACATTTGCTCGCTCTCTCTTTATATTGTTCTTTTTTACACCTAGTTGGGAGGTCGACTACACCTAACTTTGTTAAAATGTCAGTAAACACTGCAAGACATTCCCATTCATAGTCCTTATATTGACACTACTGGCAAGACCAGCCAGTGACATTCAGTGCTATTAACTCCACCCCAATAGTTTCTGGGATACATGAGTGTATTACCCCCAGAGCAGGGACTTTTTGCAGTCTCCAGGGACAAAATTTAGTCAGTTGAGATGTGAGTTAAGTTCTTTAGGTCCCAAAAATGATCCTCAAAAAGTGGCTGTGGTCGAAAAAGAATATTAGTAAACAATGTTTAGTTCTGCAAACTCCTGACTTGACAATTCCTGGGCTTCTGGGAGGTACTACCTAAAGAGCAGGGACTTTATTTTTTGGTGATTTGCATGCTACATTTTGAAAATAATGTATATACAAATGCTAATAAACTTAAATGCAAAATCAAACTGTGTTGGCTATTTGCTTTTCTATGCATGTTAATGAATATATCTTTAATGAGAAAAAAGGTAAAAGTGAAAAGGGTAAGTGGTACATTATATATTTCCAATACTGGTGCAGTCATCACAAAGATCTTTGTTGAAAAAAATCACAAGTTGTCCTACTGATAAATAAAGTGTTGTGCTTGGTGAGCCTTGGTCAGTATGCAGGATCTTGTGTCCTATGTGGGACAAGAGCTAAAAACTACAATAGAACCAGGTTGCTGCAGTTGAAACTGAGAAACTTCTCGAGCTCCTGCAACATGTTCCTGGAGACATTTTTGTGACTGAAAGGGCCACAAGCTAGTGAGTAATTCTGGGTAACTCTCTCCAGAGTCAATACATTTTAAACTAAAATCTATGAGAGTTGCACATTTCGTGCACCGAAAAGAGGAGGGGAAGAAGAGAAATAAATGCTCTTTATACTACTGCAGCGTTATAGTTTGGACAACAAAAATTTTAGAAAAAATCTGAAAATGTTAATGTGATTGGAACCAAGTTTGACCTGTAACAGTGTTTTCAATTTATCTGCATTATTGGGACACACCCTCTTTCTGCTGACACACACACACACTTACACAGTCATTGCCTTCCCACTGAGGCAGACACCACGCCTGTCTGGACTGTATGATGCTCCTTCCATGTGACCGTCCATTATTGATAAGACAAGATGCATCCTGAACTCCCCCGGGACGATGAGCTCACTGATGAGGTTACCCGCTGGTCCACCCTTGTGCATGTATGTGTGTGTACATACAGTGGGGGCTCTGGGCTACAGTGCCCACAGTTAACAACCCCCCTGACGTTCTGAAGCCGTACCACCCCCTCATACATTTTTGAACAGGCCGGGTCTCCATCGAACACTTTGCACTTTTAAATAGAAAGCATAGAGGAGATAAAGCTGCGTTTCTGTGATGACAGCTGACATATGAGTAAAAGAAGCAGTCTGTCTGACCCAGCTGATTCATTCACTGGTCCTCAACTTTGTTTTCCATGTCAAGACAGTTTGACACATCATGCAACCTGTTTGCACATCTTGGATTTGCAAGACAAACTCAGAAAAACTAAGAAGAAGGAACTTAGAAACACAGACCTAGGCTTATTAACTTGTTATAGCTAATATTTTAGGAAACATCTGTCTATTTACATATCCAGCAGACAGAGTTTTTCAGATTAACATCACATTGGAGTTTTGTTTGTGCTCACCTGATGAATAAGTCAAATATTCACTCAAAGCTGAGTAGAAGAAAAAAAAAAGCTAAACAAAAAACATCAATGACCTCCTACAAAACCATCCCTAATAACACTCTTTCTTTCTTTTCAGATTCCACCTACAGACCTCCACTTACAAACTCTAAATGGCAAAAGTTCAATAAACCTTTTCTCTCTTGCCACATTCTGCCTTCATTCGTCTATTGATGAATATCTGCTATTTTCTGCCACTCTGTTGGAGTCTCTGTCACTCTCTATTGGAGTTCCTGTCATTATCTATACCGATAATCTTTCTGCCCGCATTCCTTAAACTAATGGTTTATTGGATGCTGCTCTTAAAAATACTGCAGCTTTCTGTTTTTTCACATCCCTCATTGACGCTTTGACCTTCAGGATGTTCCAGGAGATTCACTTGAGAGGACCCATCTTCCACCAGCTGGCTTTATTCCACCAGCGCCACCAGTGTCTAGACGGCGAGGAGAATCAGTCCTCTCTCCTATCGTCATTGGCCTACATGTCTACAGAGTGTTCTGCCACCAGCAGTTGGTTTCAGTTGAACATTATATTGCTGGTAGAAACCAGCAGTTGCAATTTGACATTTACACTCACTATTTTGTCAAATCTTTGCCTATGCCAAATTTTCACATCCATCCTCTAAGTGCCCCTGTTAGATCATTATCTGTAGGTAGTCAGTTTCATATAGCTACTTTTTGACTGCTGTCTGTTATTTTGAAGTATTAATCTGATTCGATCACTTGAGTAGTAACCAAGCTAGCCATTATACTAGCTGTCTGAGGCTAATGTCATGTAAAGTCAGTTTTATTAATATAATCCACTATCACACATGTCAAATTGGCCTCAAGGGACTTTACAATCTGTACAACATACAGTACAACACCCTCTATGCTTAGACTCTCAAATCGGAGGAGGTGAAATTCCCGTCACAAAACCTTTTCAAAGAAAAAACAAAATGGCTAATTGCTAATGCTGCATTCATGCAATGTAAAATCCAGCATGGGAATACAGAATGGGAAGGACAGGAAAAGCTCACATTATTCCAATTTAGGAGCGTTCATGGATTATTTCAAAATAGTTACCCCCACTGCTAGCGTCGTAGTCACATCAGATAAATAGCATTACGTATTTGTAGCAGTTAGTTAGCAAGTGAAACCAGATCGACACAATCAAATCAGCTTAATCAACTGTATCAGTATTAATATTTGATTGTATTTAATTGCCAGTGGTTTCTTGACAGTCTAGTGTAGTGGATATATTGCAGCTGTCAGAATACCTCATATCTCCGACTGCTCATGATTACACTCTCAAAATGATATGGCATGAAAGTGGCATAATATAATTGTTGCTTACTGTTGTGCTGACTGTTCTCACCAGATTATATGCACAGTAACCTCTAAATATAATTATAGAAAATCTGTCAAAATATATTTATTATCTGACTAGGAAGATATTTTATGAATACTGTTTTTGTATCAATCCCTTTTTTACAATATTGTTGGTCCAACTCCTTATGGTCCTTTATCTATTGTTCTTGATATGGTCATCCTTTCCTGATTAGTAATCCCTATAGTGATGCAAGTAATAATTATTTTCATTATCAATTAATTGGCAGATTATTTTCTTGATTGATTGATTAGTCTTGAAAAGTCTATAAAATGTCAGATAATGGTGGAAATGCCTGTTATCTTAAAGCCCAAGGTGACGCCTTCAAATGTCTTGTTTTGTCCACCCAACAGCAAACGATTTGAAACAATTATCCAATCATTAAAATAGTTGCCAATTTAATTCAACAATTAGTCAACTGACTAATCAATTAATCCACTAATCGTTGCAGCCCTGAATCACTTTTATTGAAATTGTTCCATTATTCCACTTTGTATTCACAGTTTCAAAACTGCCTCCAGTAAAAAAACTTTAAAGGCCAACTCTCTGTCTTCAACCTTTATTGTAAGTGTGTTTAGCTTGCTGCATACTGTAGCTGTGCACCCACACGCATAATGAGGGCAGAAGACAGAGATACTGCCTGTGTTCAATGGACAATTAAACAAGCTGAGGGAGACGATGTAGAGTAAAAAATAAAATAAAACAAAAACGAGAATGAGACTGTGCGATTGAGGGTATTCAAATTATTGCGACTGACCAACAGAGCCTGCTCTTTCCCTGCAAAAAGAATGTGACAAAAAACGCTGAACTGACATACTGCCTACACGCTCTACATACACAGAAGCCAAACACTGATAGTGATGACGCTCAGTGACACGTGTGTTTTGTTGTTGTTGTTGTTGCTGCTGCTGTCAGACCTGCCTCATCTTTACCAGTCAAGGAGCCATTTTGGAGTCTGATCTCTGTGAAGCCCCTGCAACAGGATGAGTCATCAATGTCCACACACACACACACACACACACACACTCATGTTGTTCTGGGTCACTTTTGGGGACATTACATAGACTTACATTCATTTCCTGGCGACTTTACATAAATCTAACCGTAACCGCTAATTGCCTAACCCTAACCATAACCACTGACCCAAAACACACACACACACACGTACACACATACACACAGAGATGTCTCACATTCAATAATGTGCGCTATAATTAGCTCCCTGGATAGGAAGACATGAAAAAGCAGAGAGAGGGTGAATTGGCTTTTCAACCTAAAATATTCCTAACTTTCCGTAACATCGGAACAATTTTCCTCATCTGTCGGGTCACCGGCTCACTAAAACAATGAAATGTGAATCTCTCATCTGCTCGGATAAATGACACTGAACAAAAAACAAAAAAAAAAACCCTCGACCCTGCTGTTGCCTTGGTTACGGGAGCGGAGGAGGAGGTGATGATGGTTTCAGTGGGAACAGAGCCGGAGAGATCTGACAGAATAATAAATTTACGTCTGCTTATTCCCCTCCCTCTGTACCACTCCACATCTATCTCTCATCATCTCTCATAGTTGCACTTCACACTCGCTCCAGTTTTCATTAATGATCCACTCATTTCTATGCCAATAATATTTGGGAAAACCAGGGTGCTGATGGGCCTGTGGTGCTCAAAACTTTTTTTTTTTTGCGAAATAACATTCTCCACTTTAGTGAAGTTTTAGAGGACTTGAAACATAAGTAAACAGCTCAGAATGAATAATTTAGATGCCCAGGATGCAGTGAGGCAATCATATGCAATCAGGCTCAAGATGTATGGAGCGTCCCTGGTGCTGTCTGTCAGTCCTTGCTGCCTCTGGCCTCTTTCCTCTGCTGGCAGGAAACTGAATGCAGCAGCTGTTGAGGACAAAACGCCACAGAGAGAAGAGTCCAACCCCTTGTTGAGCTTAAACTTGGACTAAATGTTGCTGAATGGAGGCAGCACAGTTTCATAAAAATTGATGAAATGAGCATGAGCGTTAAGAATGGAGATTACGGCTCACACAGCTCATTACTTTTTAAAAATGTTCTTAAAAAATAAATGAATAAATCTGGGAATTTATTGGTATATATTTTGAGTATTACTGAATGGGATGAAATAAGATTTTACTGTATAAAATCAGTGAAAACTGTATTATAGTACCTTCAGCAGCAACACTAATTTTTTAAATATATGGTGCGTAATCAGCAGCTTGTCTTTGTTTTCTCCCTATTCTCTCAATTTCTACAACCAAAGCATTTTCTAAACCGTCAATGTCGCAAGAGGGCCTCATTAATTCTGACCGGCAGTAGATGGTGTCCTCTTGCAGATGGAAAACAAAACAGTAAATGTGGGGACATAAATTATATGTGAAAATCAGCCTAATCTATTCCTTTAAAAAAATCCAACAGTTTTACAGAGAAAATCAGTAAAAATAGAGTGATGGACAGGAATTCCTTTGACTTGGAGGAATTGTGTGGCATTATAGCATGACTCTAATTACGTTAATTGTAACCATTTGTGTTTATATTTTAAATCCCCCCCTAAGAGCCAGATCAAGATACAGTATTATATATTTCCTTTTCATTCATGTGGGCCAGCGGTCGGCCCAGCAGAGCCAGAGAAGGACATCATGTCCCCAAACACATGATCAGCAGCACAATCCCTTTGCAACAGCATGAGACATCATTTTCCTACAGAAAAGGGCAAAGATACCTAACCCTGCGACAGCGATAGACTTGAATATTGTGCGCCTCGGATCTTACACCTCCTCACTCTGCTCGATGTTTAGTCAGTATCAATTTTAACCTTTTTTGTCACTGACCTGCAAGCAATGAGAAGCAGCTGTCCGAGATTTAACCTGAAAGCAACTTCTAAAAGCACCTCAGTGATTTTAATTTATGCTACACTTCTGTATGAACATGGAAAAGGGAAACTGTTAAAACTGCTTTAATCTCAGTGGCTATGCAGACATTGTACCAATCAGCTCTAACTGAACTCTCCCCTAGTATAATTCCCAATTGAAGCTGTGGGTACATTTCAGGCAGCCAACCACTAAATCTATAGCTAGGAACTGTTGTTTGAAAGAACCTTCACAGATAGACGCCGGGTCATTAGTTACGTCAGACTGCTTTAAAAGTGGAAGACTTTCTTGTAAGAATATCTTAGCTTATTTCATGAAACGGTGAGAGCGAGCTCTTTGTGGGGACAGCTTACCTTTATATCGGGGCCATTGCAGTTGAGGCTCATCCCGCACTCGTCTGTGATCTCCGTAATCTCTGACAGGTCATCATCTTCAAACTCATCCAGGCTGATGTCATGGGTCAACCTGGTGGAAGGGGAGGATTAGGGTGAGAAGGGGGAGGAAGAGGAAAAGGAGGAGATGTGGGGAAAAAAAAAAAAAAAAAATTCAGTTAATCCTTCAACACTCATCCGCAGTCACAGTACATCACCAAATCTCTTGTTGACCGAATAATCAGTCTGAAAGGGTGGCAACTCCGAGCCAAAACATGGCATCTTCTCGGGTCACATGCTTTGCTCTTAACTTTCAACATTACTAAATCGTTACCTCTCCGCATTGTTGCAGAGGGGTTCAGTAAAAATACAGACTATATATTCAAGTAGAATCTTCTCTTAAATAAAATATAAGTTAATGCTCCCTATATATGTGACCCTTTGGAAGATTTGATGTAAATAAAATGATAAATAATTTTATGTTCTCATGGTCTCCAGAAGATGCAGCCTAAAGATCTGAATTTTCCTCTAGTGCCTCCATGAGTTTCACATTTATGGTTTTGATTTCAATTTCTTCAATACTTTTGGTTTATGACCAAATACCGGCAAAACTGACATCGAACTGTGTGTTATGTTGATTAGCAAATGTTAGCATGCAAACACGCTAAACTAAGATGGTGAACATAGTAATCATTATACCTGCATAGCATCAGCATGCCAGCATTCTGACGTTAGCATTTAGCTCAAAGCCTTATTGTACCTGAGCCTCACAGAGCCACTAACATGGTTATAGACTCTTGTTCTTTCTATAGGGAGGATGGAAGGGGATGACCGGCTGCTCCTTCTCATCACAAGCAAGAACCAGGGTTGTATTCTTGTTCAGTGACAGTCACAGACAGATGAATGGCGTGTGAGAAGAAGCTCATGCTCTTTCAGTTGGTATGATTGACCTACTGTCCATTTGGCTGCTGGATAAGCATTAGCAGCCTGGATAAAGCTACACACAAACAGTGATGAGAAGACTGCTGGAGTGGAAGGAAAATGCATCATCACAGATGTCAGCTCGGTCTATGAACTTACTGTAATTTTGAAGTGCAATGACTTAAGACACTACTTAAGTACTTAACTACTCAAAAAACTGTGGGCCAGGGTGACCAAAACCACTTTAATTCATCATCTGGGGACCACAAATATCCACTGTGAACGTAACGCCAATCAGGCCTGTTGTTGCCGACATATCTGACCAACTGACAGACCGTATTTGAACAACTTTTAAGTCAACATAACAGCAAATCATACAACTACAAGGTACAAGCCTCTTTTTACAAAGCGTGTGCCTCTTCATCAGTTTTCTGTCAACATGTCAACACAGTGTAACGGTTTTGGCTGTCAAGTGCACTCAGACACAGAAGAGATACAGTATGTGGTACACATGCCTGCTAACTGATTCACTTTATCACCGATTGTCAGTTGGTGGCAGTAACACACCATGAAACATAATCATTTATTTTACTGGCCTGTAACTGTGATTGTTTTGTCCATCCATACATCCTAATGTCCATTGACATAAAAAACTACAGGATCAGGAGGAAAACATTTATATATTTTTAGGGAAAAACACAAGGTCTCGTTAAGTCTTGCAGCGTCCCTCAAGTGTCAAGTAGGGCAATGTACCGTCCTGCTGTCTGTGGCAGGATTCAATTAGCTTCCAGTAAACAATGCTTCAGTTTTCCCGATCTGTAATTATGTCTGCCTGTTATCTCTTTACCCTGCAGCCTCCTGGGCGGACAGAGACAGAGAGCAGGGAAATGTTATTAGAGGGAGGAAAGAGAAGTTGACAGCGATCACAAGGAACATAACAGTGAGCTGTCAGAGACCTGGTGAACCTGGAGAGCTACAATCATCCTGTTGCTGGATGATGCTAATGTCATTTCTGGCTACATCCACACTGCAGCTGTCTCCTCCGCGAATGTACGCACAGCTGCGAACCATCTTTAGCTGTCACGTGTCAGAGGATGGGTATGGGAGTTAAATAGCCCAGGCAGAAGCATCTGTTTACCTCTATAATGAGGCCCTGAAGGAGGCGGGAGAGAAGAGTCGTGGGATGGAAATGGGGAGAGAGAGAAAGAAAGAGCAGACCAAGAGTATGAACCCAGCGATCTATAAGGAGTCAAATTATCTCAGAAGAGAATATACGGTATGTACACCTGATAGAAAGACAGCAACACAGATGAATTCAGTCAACCACCTTCACTGAACAATCCTGCAACTGGCAAAGCTGCAGTTTAGCATATAGGCTGATTTTCTAAAAATGGAACCTAAATGCAAAGATGTGTAGTGACTGATGTGCAAGGTCGCTTTGTAGAGTTTCATTAAAGGCTGACAATATTGTTTTTTTTTTCTTGTTGTCAATGAATCACTTAAAAGGATCAAAACCAAATGAATGATCCTACTAACAAGTACTGCCACTTTAGTCAAAACCTGGTAACGCTTAATTATCTGTGCTATAGTGTAATTGCTGTAATTGTTATAAAAACAACTATTAAAATGACACAAGGTAATTATTTTCTCCATCACCATGAATATGAACACTGTAGTTGAGTCAATCCCACATACACGGTCCTGCTGTATATTAATAAATACTGTGTATTTATTAACATGTGGCTGAAAATAGTCCAGCAAATGCACTCTGAGTAAGGTTTGCTAAAAGGTACCTTAAAAAAATGTAACTGCATATTTGTGACCCTTTTGTAAAAGATTTATGTTGTAGAAACCGATGGGCTGAGTGCCAACTCTAACCCTTTTTCTTGGAATTCTGTAATGTTGTTTTTCATTTAAAGCTGCAATAGGTAGAAACCTGACATGCCGTCATCTAAACAAAAGATTATGGCAAACATGTTAGCAAACATTTACTTGATATATGATCATCTAATGGGAGTTTTGCTCCTGTCCATCTTATGAATGTAAGTCTGATATTAACTACTTTTAGTTTGGTTTCTGTTTGGCTCTCCAACTCCTGAGAGAAATATCTGGCTCTTTCACTGCTAGATGTTGCACTTTTTTCAGCGGGCTGGTAGCATAAAAAGTTTGTTTGAGTTGGTGTTAATTTTTCTCATTTTGATCCTTTGTTAACGAGTGTTAACATCCAAAAATTTTGCCTAATGCATGTTTAAGCAGGTCAAATAGATTACTTTGCTCTATATATTAACAGTCAGTAAGTTATAAGAGTTCTGTTATTCCCATTTTTTAAATATAAAATATATATATTCACGGTACTTAGAGGGGAAAAAATGTGAATTCAGAAGTGCCTTCTAGTACAAAGAGATGTGATACTTTTCCAACATATTGCATTTGTAGTTTATCATAGAATTTTTGCCAGATAGCAGGAGGCAAGAAATTCTACATATCCTGTTACAAGGCCAAACAAATTTAAAAATAACATCTTCCAACTTTTGTTCTGCCAGTGTGTCTCCAACTCCTCTTGTCTTTGCCCACCAGATAAGGCCAGCACAGAACAACATGTGGCTAAAGTGCCATCGAAACTTTTTTTTTTTTTTGTCCCAAATGTCTTGCATCGACAGGTTTTGGTCTGGCGACACTGCCCTGCTTCTGAATAACAAAAACTGCAAGCTTATACTAGTACACAACAAATGCAATTTATTACAGCAAAGATGGATGCTTGATAAAGGATCTTATCAGAATTACTTACAGGGAAAGAGGAGAAATATGAAGGAGAGGAGAGGAGAGGAAATGGTGTCGTGACTATAGATCAAACCCTGAGGAAAGGGCGAATAGGGGCAGTGGACAGTGAGAGGATGGAGGGAGTCATCGGGAAAAAAAAATGAATGGAGGGAGGGTGTGGGAGGAGAAAATTATGTGCCAGGAGATAAACCACCTGAACAGGGACAGGACAGGGTGACCCCTTTGCTGCAGTGAATTGTGGGTAAGGAGGGAGGCAGACACTAGAGAAAACCAACAGAGTGTAGGATACAGAGTAAATTACATTGTCACACATCAAGGCTCGGGGTAGCATGCGGGGCACATGGTGTCGAGCATGCTCACATCAAATAAGCTGCACAGTTACATCACAGTTGCTGTGTGAAAAGCTCCAATCACATATTTCCTGTGTATGTGATAATTTGTTTTCAATTTATGTAAATGATTACAGGCTCATGATACCAGAAGTTATTTGTTTTAAGTTTTCTTTTAGTTCCCACAAAGGTAGACACATTTAGTTCTTGACAGCACCATAACAGAGCATTAAATGTTAATGACATAGCAATATGTGCACAAAATGAAAGATGACTTACTTAGCTAATGTCCATAACATAGCAAACACCTGTTTAATATTAATTGCTATTAAAAATGATGTTTATTTAATTCATTTTTAATGGGGAAAATGCCATTACTATAGAACAAGCCCCCATACAGTCTCAAAAGACATGTTAATTTGTAAGAATCTGAAACATGCAAACTCAATATCATGAACAAATCTTTTTTTTTTTTTTTTTTGTGTCCCATCCTTCAGATCTCACTCTCATCCATACAGACACCTGCTGGCCTGTAGGAGACGACAGGACAAAGGACATGTCACCTGGCCTGCTTCCCGCCTGCAACACTCGACTGAGCTACTAAGCCTACACTATAGCTGTGGATCAAATGCAGGTTTTAAACATTTTTTAGCAGTCCCACGCTGTGTTAAATCGTTCTAATACCTTCTGTGTAAATGTCAAAACACCTTAGGTTAATTTTTTTTTTTGACTGTTTTACAGAGGGGTTTATTACTGCGTTTGTTTTCACACATGAGAATCCATAAAAATCATGGATCTATTGTGTATCATGTATCAATGGCAACACAGTATCAATCTTCATCACACCTGTGAAATGCAATATATCTGAGAACTTTAGATATTTCTCTCAATATCAGAATGCTGTTGCTTCACTGATACATGTTGTATTCATACTGTATGTAACACTTAAAATAATCACATTATTCCAGTTTCAAGTGTATGGAGTGATTTGATTTTCACATCTGATTTTGACTCAGGGGTAAAAAGCACCAGACCTACATTTTGAGGTGGCACAGATGATTTTGTGGACCACAACCGAGTTTGAAAGTGTCAACAGTGTCCGTACCTCCCCAAAAGTTCCAAACGCTGATGGAAAACATCCTCAGGTCTGAAATCAGCTGAAGTGTGAAGACCTCCAAAATATAATTTGAGATTTGATCACGTCCTGATTTTGCTGAATAAACATTACATGGCCTATCAATAAACTGGAACACCCAGAACCATAAATATCCATATTAGTTTCCTCTGGGATTGTATTCGTGTACTACATATACCCATCATCTCACAACACACTCTCACAACACACTCAGCAATCAATGCAGGCTGACTCAGCAGACTGGCTGCGCTGTCCGGGTCAGAGATCCCTGTGACACATCTACTGTGTCATCACTGAAAATGAGACGTATCATATGTGACCGTATGAGACCGTAGTAACAACAGGCTGACACTGACATCATCACTTTGGCACAGTTACCTCACAGGAACCTAAAGACCATCTGGGTACCTGGACGGTTCAGCTAACAGGTTGTTGTCACATCAGCATAATGACTCCTAATATTGTTTTTGACTCTGCTGGACAAGTTCAGAGCAGATTATGTTTTCAGACGTCAAGAAGTCTGAAAACATATTTCTATATTTCTTCATCAAATTTGGAGGAAGCTTAGTCGCTGCTTAGATTAAGTTCACTGACGACTTTTTCTTCAAATCCATTGTGATCCAAGTGTGATGTTCTTACACAGCACAAAAGCCATAGGGAGAAGGTTTGACAAAGATTTGCATCCTGTGTGCCATGTGTTGTTAGGTTTCGGCTATTAAACACTTGGCTAAGGTTAGGGAAATATGGTTTTAGTCTATAATGAAAAACTCAAAGCATCCCTCCTCATTTGAAGTCAGTGTTGACTTTTTCAATAATTAACCTAGATCATGATCCTTAACAAGTGTTTTGAAGTTGCCCAAAGATAACCATAAAAAATTAAAGCAAGCTTTGGTCTCCAAAAGTCCATAACATCCTTGAATCAGCAGAGTACAAACTGGCAACTTAAGAAGACATGACTCTGCTACTCTGCTCAGCTGTTGTTGCTCAGTAAATAGGTCCAACATGGAAACTAATGTCTCATTTTCTATTTACACACATACGATATGTAAGTAAGACAACATAAACCACTACTATAGATTACAGTTTGGCAAAGGTTTACGCTCTTCTAAGTGACTCATAACGCAGCATGCATTAGGAGGAGCAGGAGGAGACTATGATAGCTGAATGTTGAGGCCACTACAGATGCAACTTGGGATTTAGTTTCTCTGTTCAGTGCCAGCTCCAAAATAAAACCCCAGACTAAATCTAAGTCATCTAGAGAAATCCCCAATGTCTCTCAAAAATTCTTTTCCAAAAGATGTTGAAGTACCATTAGCTCACTTCACTTCTAATGTGTCTTAAGCCTTGAGTTCTCTACAGGGGTGATTTTAATATTTTATGTGCTATTCAGTGATTTTAATCCCATTCTCTGAATGTATGATCTTTCTCCCACTACCCCAGTATTAATTACAATAAGTCAGATTTTAAATTGGGCTCTGTGATTCTGTGATTATGTAAAGTCCTGTTCAGGTAGACACTGTGTGTTTTAAAGAGGCATCGCTGATTAAACTCTGATACAATGATGGTATAAAGGCTTAAAGAAGGGTAAGTCTGAGAGTTGACTATTTGCCTCGACTGACAGGTGTCTTGGGTCATTGTCATTTTTTCTCAGCTACACTCTGCTGCCTAAATTCAGATTTTATAGCTGGACAACATACCTTCAGAAATCTGAGATCACAGACACTACGTCCATAGTTCGTGTTGTGAAATGACATCAGAGGGCAATGACACTGCAGGGCGGATGTTCCAATTTGTCTCAATGAGGATTTGGGATAAACGCCTGCATTACTCTGACAATGGGGGATGAGTGTGTGTTTGTGCCACCTCACCATGCATCTCTGCTTGTGTTAATGAAGGACAGCATGACCTCCCGTGCAGGCCATGATGGGCCCGACCTGCTCATTAGTCTTTATCTGGCTCGAGCTATAACCCTGATACCAACAGCACTGTATTTACCTATTTCTTGCATGCAAAGCTGACTGTAGTTCACAAGTAGCATGCAAGGTCACATATAGATAACGGTCATCGTTTTCCTTTTTTTTTTACAGATACTATATTCAGTGAAAATACCAATATTACCAAAAGCAGATGAGCTTAACCAGATTTTCACCAGGATTTTATGTCCCTAAAGTTTTTATATTTCTTGCAGCAAAAACAAAAACAACTTTTCCTTGCAATTTACAGTGGAAAAAAGGTCGTGTCGTGATGAGGAAAGATCAGAAAAATGCTTCCAGTGATAGAAAGTGAAGTGAAAAATGTGGAAAAAATGCAAATGAGCTGCTGATTACGTGTCCAAATCCCCAATTAGTAAAATAAACAACAATAAAATATCATGAAAAAAAACTAATGCTACAAATCTGATTTATTTTATTTATTGCAATATCTGCTGACGTATCAGTGGAAGCAGGACAGGCATGTTATCCAACCAACTATGGATATTTACACTCACCTCTTCCCATGTTACAGTGTTGTGCTGTTACTAATCAATCACCTCACACAACATAGACATTTAAACCCAGCATTTAGGCTAGTCTTCATAGCAGACACATATACCCTTGCCTGTCTTCTTCCCCCATCTTTCCCCAGTATTTCACACGTTTATGCTCCTGCTGAGGGACTACAAGGCTGCACAGTGAGGGTCATTCATCAGCTTCGCCCTCTTGCAAGGACAGGACCTGTCCTGGACCAGGACGGTCCTGTCCGATGCTTTCCATCCAGATAACCCCCCCCTTCATCAGTCGCTGTGTGAAAACAAACTCTGGAAACACAAATCCATCCCTACAGTGCTTTTCCTGTAATGGCATTGGTGTTATAGCATACACATACACCAACATAAGTGTGATGTGTATTCTCCTCTGTGGCTTCTCTGGTCCCATTTTTGGTCAACATAAACCAGCATCCTCTGCTGCACGCTCTACCTCTCTTCTTAGATGCAAACCCACACAAAACCACATGCATCCTCTCTCCTTCAAGGACATGCCTGCCTTGAGCTTTAAGATGCAAGAAGACGACATATCGCAAGGAAGAAAGCATGTTAGCAGTTATTACACACAAGGTCACACACACAGCCATGTTGCTGCATGCCGGTAAAAAACACACACAGAGAAGAATGAGAGAGATGCCCTACCATTTCTCCCACTGGTCCTCCATCCAACCCTCTCCTCCTTCCCCTCCCGAGTCCATACTGTAAGTGAGGAGGGCATCCAAAGCCGATGGAGGAGGAGCAGGAGCAAGGAGGTTAGAAAGTGAAGGAGGGAGGGAGGAAGAGAGGGAGGAGCGAGCAAGAAGGGAGCCGGAGGAGAGGGAGGAGGGGTGCAGCTCGTCCGGGTCGATGGGAGAGGCGTCCGATTCAGAGCCCTGCTGCTACCGCTCATCCGGAGAGGAGAGAGACAGAGGGGGAATTATTTAAAGCAGAGAAGCTGAGGCTGCCAGAGAAGAGTAGCGTTATATAATCTACTCCTCTTTCTCTCTCTCCCTTAGATGTTTACTCTATCAGGTTTACTATGCCACTGCAGGAAAAATGCTGCTGTTAGCATAACATCCAATGCCACAGAAAGCTCAAACAAGAGAAACATCAGCACAAGAGGACACTCCTCACTCTCTCTCACTCTCTCTCTCTGCAAAACACAGTTGTGCTCAATTATTCATGAGGCCCATTGATCATGTAAGACTCCCTCTAATTTTTCACTTCTCTTTGTCTCTGTGTCCATCTATCCTCTTCAAGGAGATTTCTGGTTTATTACAACTTGGGTGTTATGTTTGTAGTTTGGACCATCATTCCTATCAGTTATGATAACACTGTATTTACCAAATTACACTACCGAGAAGGATTTGGGAGCAAGGCGACACTGATAAAAACATGTCTGACGGAGCAAAAAACAGTCAGACATCAGACAGGTTGTAATCATGGCAACAATCCAGATTATCTAAATCAGTTTATTTGAAAAATGTTGGTAATACTCAGTTATTATGAAGGAAAATTATATGTGCACAGCTACGGTAATTGCAGCGGGTCAAAGATGATCAGCAGGAGCCTGTAAATTGTGACAGATTTTTGCGACGGCCAATTTGGCCAATAATTTGACCATTCACCTTCTTTTTATCTAGCAAATACATATGCCTAACCACGGGGTTTACAACCTGTATGATTGTCTGACTCTGAGCGTCATGTTTCCTCACTGTCACACACTGCAACTGACTTCAGTAGCTGAGAACTATTATCAAAAGAAATGATGGCCAAACCTATGAAAACCAGAATTGTTCTATAACCTGTGCTGGTTTTTTCTTGTTTTGGCAGGTGGTTAAGCTTCCTCCCAAAATCAATGTGTGAGTGGAAAAGAGCAGACGCGCAGTGAAGTGTGCAGCCCATTAACCCTGTAAATGCCACTGACCTTATAACCTCCTGCCAGAACCTTAGGCCCGAGCATGTGTACTGTACATACGCAGTAATATTGTAAAGCAGAGTGACTGGCTATTTTTAGCCACCAAAGTCTTCAATAAACAAGAAGCAAAGTGGTGTATCTCACTGCAACTTTGCTTCTGTAAATTAAAAACGGATAAAACTACAAAGTGTAAAAGAGGTTGCTTGTGATGATGAACCCATAGAGAATTATCACCGAACTCAGCATGGTGTTCCCCTCAGTTCTTTGAAGCATTTTAACATCTTTTAGGTATTTGTCTTCCAGCAGCAGACAGTTGTTTTCTGCAAACGAGTTCTGATAAACCCAATGTACACTACAAAATGGCGGGCAAACAATGTTAGCAACTAGCTGGTTGTAGAATATCTATCAGCTAAAGAGCACGATATTATTTTCAATATTTGGTGGAAACCAAAAAAAAAAGCTAACAAAAGAGTGAAACTTGTGAAACATGACTGTAATGTGATGATAATGTTGCTCTGTGTCTGCTGGATGTGTAATAGGCAACCGTGATCATATATCAGGGTATGTGCCTTTCTACTTGTTTTGATGTTTCTCAGCCCCCTAGTGGCAGGAAATCACTTACTACAGCTGAAAAGTAAAAAGCATTTCCCTCAGCCATGCAGTATTAGCATCCATCACAACTTAACACTGCTGTAGTTGTGCTTTGGAAAACCTCACTCCAAGCTTCAAAATATCCTTTTTTTATCAAAGGTCAAAGTCACTATATCCTTGTTTTTCTACACTCTGAGCTACCAACACGCAGCCATATGGCCATACAGCACGCCTCGGCAACTGGCCAGAACCTATGGAGCTCGCACACACACACACACACACACACACACACATTTCCCCCACATGACATCACACATCAGAGCAAAATGCTATCAACTATCAAGACAATGGTTAAGTGTTCTGTATGTTGAGAGAATGGGTTTTAATCTTGAGAGCAAAAAATAAAGACATGAGCAAACCTGCCAACATTTGGGTTTTTCTTTAGTGTTTCGGTGTGTGTGTGTCTGAGTGTGTGTGTGTCTATTCTACAAGCATAAACATGTAGAAAAGCAATATTTTCAGCTGCTTTGCCCACAGTGTCCCATCCACCGCCGGTATGTTTTACGCAACCACAGCACACTGGTTATGCTAATAACCCGCGAGTTGTTTGTATGTAGGCTAACTGTTTATTTGCCACATATCTTAAAATTTGCCAAATTCTTGTAAACTCAGCTGCTGGCTGAGACAAACCAGCCCCTCCTCTCTACCAGCAGTACCTGCAGGCAGTGAATCACACCGGCAGCAGAGGGAGGGAGGACAGAAGACAGGAGGAAAGACTGCCTACGCGGAGCAGCTGTGCACACGCCCCTGTGGTGACAGATGGTTTTGAAATTGTGTGTGCGATTGTGTGTTTCATAGACAATCTGGCGACTCCGGTAACGTCAGACAAGCATACAAAACTTATGGATCCATGTGTATGACGATTATTCATAATAAGGTTGAGGGGCATGCAAATTAAAGGAGTTTCCCGGGAGAAACAACAAAACAGGAGCACAGCGGGAGAGGTGTGGGGGGGAATACGGGAGAAGCTCAGTAAAAACAGGAGAGTTGGCAGGTCTGCAAGAGAGGCAGGAGGGGATGAGAGGAGAGGAAGATATAGGAATCCCAGGACTGTGTGTGCGTGCATGTGTGTGCATGCGTGTGAGACATTTAATCCCTGTTCAGCTCGTCAGCAGAGGCCAATTAACCCCGTAACAGCCATGTGGGTCGAGGCAACAAGATGAATTCATGGCATCAGGCGGTTCAACATATATGAGCTGAAGTAATGAGTTCATTCATCTTTTAGTTAGAAAAAAAAATATGAATCACAAATCCCATTGTGTTTTTAAAATGTTGTTCTAATGAAATATACAATTGGAAAGTGAGATATTTGACTCTTGACTAATCAAGCCTTTATTCATACTGTCTGATCAGTTCCTCTTTTAATTTCTGCTCTGTTTTCTGTTAATGCAAATGAAACACTTCCTATGTACATATTGTCTTTTATAAATTCAGGATAATGTAGTTTTCCACAGCGTTAATTCCATCAGTAATGTCAAACTCCACATCGTACAGCTTTTGGTTTCTCTTGACAGAAACACTGTTCTTATCCCACAAATATTTCCAGTTTTTTTTTTTTTTTTGGATTTGATGTTAAGCTATGTATGTTAAGCAACTCAACACTTCCTGTGCAGGTGTTTCACATTAAAAGACTTCTAGCAGCTCAAAAGGTATAATTCCTCTTTTTCCTGGTGGGCTTTTAATGTGAAACATCTGCAGGAAGGGTGACAGGAGCTTCACACTGATTGAAAAAACAATCCATGAAATTGACGGCACATCTAACATCGCCAGCTCTCTGTTGTCAGCCATGGGAAACGCCCACTTTGAGGGCTCAAGTGCCCTTTCCAAAAATATGTCCAACAATTTTATTGTCTTTGAAAAATTGGGAAAATAAATAATGTCATCATAATTTCCTTGCAAAAAATGCGAGGAGAATTCAAATTTCAGCTCGTCTTAGCATCAACAGCACATTAAAACAAGAGCGGATCAGAAAACAGGAGAACATCTTACTAAAAATGGAAAATTTGTAATAAAGGAGTTGTCTCTATCTGTTTCAGATGCAGACCTGGTAAATGAGGCCACTGTTTGAGAATTAATTAACTGAGAGGCAGAGAGAGAGAGAGAGAGAGCGAGAGAGGAGAGAGAGAGAGAGATTGCCAATTCAGCAAAATTGAACGACAGCAGTAAATGATCAGTGGGAGGCGAACTGCAACCAGAGCAATTGCACTCAGTCCACTCTGTCAGCTTCTACTGTGAGTGAAATTCAAATCAGCTCAATTTAAATTCCCCCCTCTCTCCCTCTCTCTCTCTCTGAGGATAAAAGACATAATCCTGTTGAAAACACCTGAAATCATTTATTTTTTTCCGAGAAAACATCAAAGTCCATGAAAGACAGATGCAGTGAATCAAGGAAAGGAGAAACTGACACTTCAAAATGTGCTTAACCTCCCTTGTCTCCTCTCTCTCTCTCTCTCTCTCTCTCTCTCTCTCTCTCTCTCTCTCTCTCTCACACACACACACACACGCATCCCTTTCACATCCCACACCCTGTGAATCCATCTGCCTGAGCAGATCTTGTCAGCAGTGTAACATCAGTTTGGAAGCTACAGTAAAAGGATAAAAGAAAAGAGGAAAAGAGGTATGTCAATGAATTAATGAGCGAGGGAGCAAAGGAGCAAGGGAGGGAGAGAGGGAGGGGGGGATCATGGACATTTACGTGCTTTTAGTTTGATAATTTAGTGATCTATACATTTTTAAACATTTGCTTAATATTTCTGATTCATTATCCGAACATAATGACATAATTCGTTCATAATTCTAATTGCAGTCTATATTCAAAATATCATCTCTCACATCTCTCTAACATTTCACTCTCCTCCCACCTCGAGACTGCAGGATAATGTAATAACTCAAGGGGCAATTATTGGCTTTTGTCAGGAGACCATTTAAAAAATATTGAGGGACAATTAAACATACTCCCTGCTTCTCATGTGGGCAGTATTAGTGTTTTAGCTTTTAGCTATAGGTTATGAGAAAGAGGGCAGTAAATCACACACACCTACAATAAACAGCGAGGATGACACAATAAAGTCTCAAGTCTTATTTCCTTTGCAGTGCTTGATGTTAAGATAGCAAAGATGCATGAGGATGTGACAAACTAACACAATAAATATGCCTACCATCATCGAAAAAATCACTCTGTTAAATGAGTTACACCATTTGCTGCTGATGTAAACGTTACATTTCAGTTTAATCAGCTGCTATTGTACAATCAAATCAATTCAGAAAATCAATGATGTCTTGGCATGCGGTGATCAAATCACTTAAAGTAATATGAACAAAACAAAAGAAGAAACTGAACACACAAACAAACAACAGAATTCATCCATCTATTCATTTGCTCTTTGCATTTATCTGTAAAAGGCTCTCAAGCTTAACCATAACTGTAATTTTAAAAAGAAAAATATTGAACTGCATACGAGAGAGATTGGTTTTACCTCAAGAGGGATCTCCGGTTTCATATCCCTGATGCCATCAGACATGAGTTCTCTATTTCTTCCCATAATGCACCACAGCATGGACTGCAATCCTACACTGTCTTGTTGCTCCATACATGCTGCATTACACACATACACACACACACACACACACACACAAACAATCCTGGGATTCCTACATCTCCCTCTCTCTGTCATCCTCCCGCCTCTGGTCTTTACTTTTTGCTCTCAAGATTAAAACCATTTCTCTTAAAAATACAGAACACTTAGCCAGTGTCTTGATAGTTGATAGCATTTTGTCCTGATGTGTGATGTCACATGGGGGAAATGTGTGAAGCTCCTCTGGTGTGTGTGTGTGTGTTTGTGTCACACTGAGAGCATAAAAGCATGACAAAACCATGCAGCTAATACCTCATCCAGCTAATCCCTCCAACATGTTCATTTGAACTGTGCTGCAGGTTGAATAACCTCTGACTGATCACCTAACTGATGAACTTGGGTTATCTATAGCTCTGCAACATGACTTTCATTATAGATTAACCGATTAATTATGTTTTTATGCAACTGATTATTAATTGTTTCTGTACAATAAAACGTCCTGTTCGTACAAACCCTGATGTGATTCTTTATACTGCCTCTTCAGTCTGGCCAACAGTTCAACAACCAAGAGATTCAAATTATAAACATGAAACGGACAAAAAGAGTAAATACTCAACTGGTAATTATTAGATGTAATGGACAGATTACTGTGATTAATTATATTTGTGGCTTTAGCTACTAATTAATATAATCAAAACAATTAAATTTTTACACAAATATGCAATACTTATTCTTAAAAACAACAACAATAACATACATAGGTTCTGGCCAGTTGCCGAGTCTGTGTTGTATGACCATATGGCTGCATGTTGGTAGCTCAAAAAGCTCAAAAACAAGGATTTAGTGTCTTTGACCTTGAATAAAAAGGACATTTTGAAGCTTAGAGTCAGGTTTTCCATAGATGCTGCATTACAGATATACATACACACACACACACACACACACACACACACACACACACACACACACACACACACACACACAGATATACTGTCCTAATGTGAAAGAATCTCCTGCTACGCCCTCTTGTGCTATAGATGATTAATGCAGTGTGGGAGCATTTAAAGGTACAGTTCACCCAAATATGAAAAGTAAGTCTTTATCTGTCATGCTCAGCTCCAGTGAAGATCAGTAGAGCCACTAAACAAACAGTGACTAAAATTACAGTACTGAACTAAAACACTTATACGGAAAATCATACAGAAAGGGTGTCCTGATCAATACTGAAAGGTTTCAGTGTTTTAACAGGGAGTAAAGGATTCAGCGACCAAGTGATCAGAGATGACTGAGCTTTAAAGACACTTAATTTAGCTCAGAACATCACTGCTAAAATATGCACATTTCAGCAACATGATTCAAGTGTTTTAATCACTGAACAGTGTCATATTTGGGCTATGGTATGTCATTTTTTTTAGGGCAAGATATAAAAAACGGAGCCCAGACAGATCAGAGAAAAGAGGGCAGAGAAAATCAGCAGCCATGTTGATTTTTCATTTTTATTTTTGAACCATCAGAGCTCTTGCCTCTATTTATTTTCTGCCTTTTAAGGTTGTATATTGAGAACGGAGTATGGAGCTACAAGAGCAAACTCACTGTGTAAGAAGATCAAGAAGAAGACTAAATCAGAGTTTCCAACCATGGAACATCACCAGGGGTTGCTTGATAAGCAGAAATATTAAATATTAATACATTTCTTGGTTGTAAAAATATATTAGAAGTCTATGATTGAACTAGATTTAACTATTTGAAATCTATGATCCTTTCTGTAAAATCTACTTGCAGTAACATCCAGACTGTTGAAAGCAATGATATCTTGTACCCAAACTCAAATGACAACTTGGTAACTCTTCACAAGAGTCATGAAAATTTTAGTGACCTCAAAATGAGGTCACAGTGAAATGCTGCGGAAACTGTGGACTGAATCTAAATTTGAGCGTGAACTGCTCCTCCTGTATGTTATCTCAGTAACTGAATATATGCACGCGAGAGCTGCACATTATGGCAGCAGATCGACTTTAACGGCAGCAGATTGGAGAGAGACACAGAATTCGACCACCGTGTGTGGAGGCAGGGAAGGTGACAGAGGAAAACATGCCAACATATGGCTGCACTGGGACCGGGCCAACTTCAGGGCTGCCGGTTATGTGGTTTCCCTTCTCTGGTGTACTACAAATCTGAAATATTAATCAATACTCTTCCCTCCCCCGTATGAGGCGCTTCATTTATATGTTTCTCTGTCAGACAGATCAAATACCAGTGAAAGAACTCCAGTGTCACTATGATGAAATTCTGAAGAAAGATGGCTGTGGATCTGCCTGTTTGCAGGCTCAGCTAATGAGACAGGGACAGACTGTTTGTGTCTGTGTGTGTGTGTGTGTGTGTGTGTGTGTGTGTGTGTGTGTGTATGTGTGTGTGTGTGTGTGTGTCTGTGTGTGTGTGTGTGTGTGAGATGGCACTGTCTCACTGGGGAATATCGATCATAGGCCTCCATTCATTCAGCAATGCCACTGAAGAATCACAGCTTCTCCTCAGGCAACATTGTAAGGACCTCTGAGTGTATGTATGTCTGTTTGTTTGTGTGTGTGTGTGTGTGTGTGTGTGTGTGTGTGTGTGTGTGTGACACACTGACAGTATAAAAGCATGACAAAACCATCCAGCTGATCCCTCCAACATGTTGATTTGAACTGTGTTGCAGGTTGAATAACCTCTGATCACCTTGAGTTTTCTGTAGCTCTGCAACATGATTTTCATTATCGATTAACCAAATCAATTGTTTCTGTACAATAAAACGTCCTGTTCCTACAAACCAAGATGTGATTCTTTGTACTGCCTCTTCAGTCTGGCCAACAGCTCAACAACCAAGAGATTCAAATTACAAAGATGAAACAGACAAAAAGAGTAAATACTCAACTGGTAATTATTTGAAATTACCTTTGTTATTGTGATTAATTATATTTGAGGCTTTAGCTACTAATTAATACAATCAAAACCATTCCATTTTTACAAAGATATGCAATCATTATTCTTAAAACTAACAACATTAACATAAAATAGAAATAGCTATAGAAAGCTTATCCCCATTTATTTTCGTTTGTTTACAAGCCTGTGGGTTTGGCTATGATATGTTTCAAACTAATTAAAAATACTCCTGCTAAACTCCAAAATCCAAACAAAATATGAGAGAGAAAGCAAAACGGTGACAATAATGAAGCAGCTGTCATAAGGTTGCTGAAAACTCACTAATTAATCCTGCATACACATTAGAATAGTAATAGATAATACAGTGATAGGACACGCCAGCCAACTATTAAAAATCAAAACACGCAGTAAGTCACTAGAGGGACACACAGCAATAAAACAAACTTATCATGAAGCTGTTGTGGGGGGAAACCTACCAAAGACTTCAGTAAAAGCAAAGCAGAAAAAATGCCAGATAGCCTAAAAGGCCAATAAAAGCTCATTATCTGAAACTGGGAATAATAAAGCTGCTGAGTTTTTGCATAGATTTTTGGCTGGAGCAGATTTGGTTGACGACATATTTTAAGTGTATGGTTCTAGTGGGTGCATGGAGCACACAGCTTTCCTCGGTCCTCTGGGAGCAGAGACACGCCCAAACAAAAAACATAGGACTCAACAACACATTCCGACTTTAATCCGCAAAGCTGAGCGGGGCCAAACGCAGCGGCAGCAGCTCCGACACAGCCAGCATCAGCACCTTCAGCTCTGCAGAGCCGCGCTGGCTCATCGCTCATTGACAGCTTCCAGTCCCGCAGACAGGCAGGCAGGCAGCTCGGACCCCCCTCCCCAGGCTTCCTCCACCGGGACTCTTACCTGAAGCTGGCCGGGGAGTTCACCTGTATATTGCGGCCAGGCGGTGGGCTGGTTTTCCTCTTCTCTCGGTCCGCCATGCAGCTCCGTTTTCATTCCTCCATTGGCTCCTGTGCAGCAGCCCGGCAGACACCTGAGAGGTCCGGCGATGCTGCGATAGGGTGCTGCCTTCGCGGGCTGTGGGAAAAATGGAAACTCAGCTAAACTGTTCAATGAATATTGGTAACTTTGAAGTTATGTAAAAAAATGTGTTCTTACCATTGACTGTATAAAAATAATGGACGTTGACTCGTGTTTTAAAGCCTCGAATTTGGCATTTTGACCATCGCCATCTTGGATTTTTAGAGCCAGAAGTGATGAGAAGTGACCATATTTGGACAAGAGGGTGGAAAGCTAACTGGTAGCTTTGTTAGCACGGTGCATTTACAGTTTATGGTTTACTGTGATGATACCAATGGGAACCAATAGGAACCTATTTATAGGAAACTATTTATAGGTTCCTTGTTCAGACTCGGAACTACCCGCTTGGTTGTTCAGTTGTGTTTTCACTTATACTGTATGTATAATATTTAAATAGTCCTGACATTAAAATCACAGGGAGTAGCCAGGTATGCCTGACATTTTAATTCCAAGCCATAATTTCCACCACCAAAGACCCCCAGGTGTTGGGTGCTATAGCTGACCCTTTTTCAGCCTGACTAAGAGTTTAGATGTGTAGAGTATCTATCTCATATCAATGCTGAATATGTTGTAGTTTTTCTTGATACATTTTATATTGTAGTATTCTCTCTGTCTCTCTCTTTTTTAAGGTTAATTATGTCGTTGTCTAATGAGTTAGTAGGATTCATGGGTACTGTAGGGGCCAGACATCTAGATCTAAATGTGTGTGGTGCTGAGCCAACTGATGACCACTGATGTAGCAGCAGGACCAATGTTTATGGTGCCTGAAAATATTATACATAGCCTTCCAATAAATATTCCTTCACATTTCTTGGTCGATGACTGACCTATATACTTTTTCTTTGACTGTTTTTAGTATTTTAACTATTCACTGTGTCATTCTATCCTGTGTGTTTTGTTGAGATGTGTGTACTTGTGTGTGCTCTGCTGTGAATACTTTTAAATTGCCCCACTGGGGATGAATAAAGTTGTTTGAATTGAATTGAGCTGACCATCACTCTAGGGTTTTGCAACCCTAATGGACTCATTTTGTAGCAACGGATTTCAGCAATTTCTAAATTGGTAATAAAAATCAACAAGTAGAAATGATAACCAGCTATACAAGTAAGAGAAGCTATTAGATGCAAGTCGTAAAATCAGAATCACAAAATATTTTTCTTTAACTTCTATTTTACAATATGTAAAAAACACATATCATGTACCATATCCAATGAGAAGTCACAAATCTGATGTCAAATAATGACATTGACATTAGCAATATGATTTTGGGGGTGTCAAACAGATAACACACAGACTGTGCCACTTTTCTGCCGTAATTTGTGTATCAGACAAAAATGTTTATACAGTTAGTACAAATTTAACATGGCATTAGGCTCTAAAAGAAGGTCTTTCCTAGGCCTACAGTTGTATGTTTTTTTTTTATTTTTCATTTTGTAGGAAACCTGTTGTTGGCCTAGTTGGTAGTTTTAAGTCTTTATTTCATCATTAAACATTCAACTATTGCAGTCACCGCTTCATTTGACAAACCAAAGAACAATCAAAAGGCATCCTCCATCATGAAAACTGCTTTGTTACTGCATCCATCTTGTCATTTATTGTGACTAAAACAACTTGAAAACACATACTAACACATTGTACTGTATAGTTTCTGAGTTTGAAGTTTACGAGAAGACCTTGAAGGCAGCAGGAGCTCCCACAGAGAGGAGAGGGCTGAGAACTAGAGGCAGAGGATGAAAAACACGGTGGTAGATACAAGCTGCTGTACATCACCTTATTTCTCTTCTGGTCTGGACTCACTTGAAATAGCTAATTCAGTAGGCTATATTTATGAAATCTGGTTCTGCTGAGATTTCTCCTGCAGGTCTATATACCAACTGTAGCCTATTAATCCCTTGTAGTGTTGAGAATGAAAGATATTAGATTTGTCTTTACATGATAAAATAAAACAAGCAAAAAAACAGTCACATCAGAGACAGTGTGTTGACATACCCCAAAACTGACCACTAAGAGGTCATGTCACAGAGAAGCCAGCAGAGGGCAATGATGTACAGAGAACGCCTGCATATGTATACCTTCTAATCTCTCCTTTTTTCCTCTATTCTACACCTCCCCTGTCCTTCCACCTTTCTTTTCCTCAGTTCCCCCTTTTTGACTCCATCGGTTCCCTTTCTTTCTTACATTTTTTTCTTATGGATTCACTCCCAAACTTCCTAAAGCATCACATTCAAAACCTGCACTGCAACATGTAAACTGTAAATATATCCAGGTATCTATAACTTACACATTCATGTAGAAAAGTGTAACTCAAAAACGAATAGGTACAAACACACTACTGCTTCACATATTTTCAGTGCCAACTTTAGGCCTTTCAGGACAATGTTTTTGACAGTAAACTTTGTAAGACAGTTTCAGTGGACAGTTAGAATTTCAGAAAAAACTTTTGAAGTATTGATAAGATTTGTGATCTGCAGACCAATGAAAGAGATTCTCAGCAAATGGCTAATGATTTTTAGCTATGCTTAGGGATGGCAATGTCAATTGGTCCAAATATTGGATGAACTGCCAAGACATTTTGGCATTCATGAATTCAAATGACTGTCAATCCCCTGACTTTCTGCAACACCACCCGCAAAGTTTTCAGTTATCCATTGGAATATCTCAACATGGATTAGATGTATTGGGACAAAACTTGGTACAAACAGTCATCATAATACAATTTTAATGATAATCAGTGCAATAAAATATAAGCAGCATTTTCTGTGACACCTAAAAAACACAAAACTAAGCAAAACAAAAAAACTGTCACATGAACTTTTAATACAGTTGATTTGTTTTATCTTACCACCAACATAATTTTAAGCGTTTGAAAGATTGGCAAATTATAAAAAATACAGCAATGATTTAAAAAAGCAACATGGCTTTGCAGTATATTTTTATAGTGTTGACGCAAGAAGGTGTACAGTAAATGTCATAAAGCAGAACTGAAAGAGAGAAGCATTTTAACTTCTGCATTTATCAGCAGTGCTGCTAAATGTGTTGCTTGTGACTGTACAGATAAACAAATAGTAACCAATGTACAATTAAAAGACCAAGTCAACCAATGCCATAATATAATATACATTAGAAAAACTTGTGAGCCAACAAAATCAATTAACTAAATCAAATTTAACTGCAACTGAGTTGATTCGTGTCTGCAATTCATCTTTGTTGTTTGCATATATAGTGTAATTACTGTTCCAGTACCAGTTTGCTGTGCTGAAAATCACTACACACTACACTAATGTTCATCTGTATGTTATGACAACACAAGCATATTGACAAAAAGCTGATGTTAAGAGAACAGTCTTGTTTTTTTACCATCTGGGTCTCATTTTCATTATGTACATAACCAGTTATGTTGACATATTGCTCAAACACTTAATTACTGAGATCTTGGATTGCAGCCACATCGCTAACAGAGTCCAGTGATCAGATCAGTGGACTCTGTTTAACCCAATTATATGAACTGAATGAAGTATATTTAGAAAATAAACACAAATGCTATTTGTTACCCAAACTGCCTCCTGTAAACACCCATTGGATTTTGCAGAGATACATTCTGATTTAACTTTAAACTGTCTGACTTACAGTCATGCATACATGTTTTTTTTTGTGGTGTTTTTACACAGGCTGTATGACCATCTGACACCTCATGATGCTGACCATTGGACTCTGATGTAGTGATGTTGCCATATGCTCAGATCTCAGCAATTTAAAGTGCAATATGTTTTTTCACTTTCTTGCTGTGAGTTAGATGAGTTGATTGATACCACTCTCATATCTGTATGCTTAAGCTGTACGGTTGGGACCAGTAACTTCCTGGAGTCTAAAATGGGGATTTGACATTTTTACACTTCAGTTTTTGTACAGATTCATCAGACGACATACAATGTGTTACTTAGTGAGATTTAGAGGTGGTGGCAGGTGTATTGTGTTACTTTTTGGAAAGAGCCAGGATAGCTGTTTCTCCCTGTTTCCAATCTTTCTTTATATTTACAGTTGCATAAAGAAGTATCAATCTTCTCATCTCTCTGCAAGAAAGTAAATAAGCATCTTTACCAAATGTTAACTTTTCAAACTTGTCATAATGTTGTCATAGCCAATGACAGCCAAAATCACAAAATTAACACCATGATAAAACTATAATATTCCTTTGAAGAACTAGATTTTAATCAGTTGCATTTCCAGAATGGTCTGGTTGTTGATGTGACATCTCAGTGGTCAACGGTGAACATATGAAGTCAGTCACTTTCACGTGGTCGATGCTGTGTTTCTCTCTTTTGATGTAATTTTCATCAAACTCCTAATTACAAAAGAGGAACTGGAAGCAAAACACATTTTTGATTGATTAGAAATTAAACTCAATGTAAACATAATTGTTATTTTGCCCTTTATCTTTCATTATATGTAGACATTAATTTTACCTTTTGGAAAAATCAGCTCCGTCCGTCGTGTGTGGCCTCCCTGGCAAACTAATTTCTCTTCCTTCACACTGTTTAAAAAAGACAAAAAAAGACAAAATATGAAAGGTGGGATCATGTCATCTTTGCTTGAGGCACAAGTCAGTCCGGTGCTGAGTATTACCATTAAGTCAGCCAAACCACTTTTGATTCAGACAAGCAATTCTACTGGAGTGGAGTAATCAGCTCAGTGTGGGGCTGATTGCTCCACTGCTGATTGATACTGTAACTGGGTGGGTGCTGTGAATAATATATTTCTCACAAATGTAGGTGAATAAAACATCAGTAATAATGTAAAGTATTTATAAGGATGAAAAAAAATCTATATAGATATGAAAAAGCATGAGAAAGAAAATCAAAGTAACTGAATGTAAATAGTTACAAATATTGTTCTAATTACTGAGATCAGTGGACAGAATATTTTGTGATGTAGAAGTAATAATAATACATTAGAAGCACAAACAGGGCCCTCCCTAACCCATGCATCACTTACAGGTTATAGAAGTCAGCGTTGCTGAGCTCCTGCCAGTCTCTCCAGGTGAAGTAGTGTGGACAGCCTTTTTCTGGACAGGGTGTGTGCACCTGCTGGGTCAGTCCTGGCCACTGCCTGGACAACACAAACAGCTTGGACATCACTGCCAAGATCAGATCCCACAACTGCCGAAACTCTGAGGAAAGAAAACAGCTGTCTGTGTTGTTGCAGTGCAGTCTTGTTATGAAAGGGTGATTATAGATTTTACCATTATGCTTGTCAGGTCTCCTGCAGCGTATCTCTATGAACGGATCTCCATCTTCAATCTTCTGTCGCACCAGAGCCAGTCTGTTTCCGCAGCAGAGGACACACTGCTCTCTCCCCACCCAGTGAGTCGGGTACAGGAAGCACGTCTTGATGATTACTCTGGTGGTTAGACACAGTACATAAAGGTAACTTATGGAAGTTTATTTGTGACAAAAGTATTCAAAAACTAATTTCAATTGTTTGTCAAAACAAAAATTGAGACATTTTCAGGCTGTATGTCCAGATTTTAGAGTGTACAGGGATAACATGGTAAGTGCAGAACAAGTCAGTTTATTTTGTAAAAACGCACCAGATGGTTTGTTACACAGAACCATCTGAGATGTAGGAAACATGTTGTTGTCTATCACTTCTCACTGTGTCACACCTAAACCACGCCCATAGCTGCCAGTAGTTCTAGGATGCTGATTAGTCTGAACCAATGGTGGTTTGGCCACAAGCACATAACTAAAACCTGAGAGGGTGGATTCTCACATGATCTTGTGATCTTGTGAACTTGAGAAACCAGTAACCTCACAAGGTAAACGTACACGCACAAGGATTCACATTCTTGCAAACCGCAACTGATTGTCAGTTAGTAGTGAAAAAAGTACCAAGAAATGTAGCAATGTGGCAGCAAAATGCAGAGAAGAAGAAAACTGCTAGCTAGCAAATGCAACAATACAACAAAATACAAAAAAAGGCAGATTTTTACAAAAAAATCAATGTTTGGTTATGAATATATTATTCATGAAGTGATGAACTTAAATGTTTCATTTGGATCAGAAACTACTGTATTTCATAGACAAATTTAAAATGATGAAACATGTTCCAAGCTATGCTACCTGTGGAAGAAGCCATGAGGAATCTCAGGAAGGAAGTACACGTGGACACTGAGGTCATCTTGCTTGTCCTCACCCCACTTATGGCACACTGTAATGTTGTCCTTGAGGTAGATGGGGAAGAGACAGGCTCCATCTGGGTCTCTCTTTTCTTCCCAGGCTGACTCCCACTGCTTCTCACCAGGGATGAAATCTGATGCTTGGGGGTTCAGGGGGCTTCCGACAAGAGTGGGGAGGCACACCTCAAAATGCTGCAGTAGGGTGAGTATTATGCCTTCCTCCTTCTTGGTTCCCACCACCTCTCTGACCAGGTCATCATCATCCACAACCAGTTTCTCTATCTCTCTGCGCACCAAGATCCGCATGGCTGCATTCTGCAGGATGCCTCTGTACCTCAAGTCATGCACCCAGGTGAACTTCTGTTTCACCAGAGCCCCCTCCTGCATGAGGAGGTCTCTGGAGACCCCCTCCAGCTGCTGCACCAAGTCATGTCTCACAATGCTCTGTGTTAACAGGAGGAGACAGGGGGAGTTATATAAAGGTTTGTGAGTCATGTGTGGGCCTTCTCCAGAGATAGTCCATTAAAGGGTCACCTTGGAGTAGCTCCATTCTCCCAACACCTATTACATATACACATTTCCATTCCTATCTGGCTGTCAGGCATTCCTGACATAATAGGCCTGAAATACGTTGATACAACGGCAGGTGGTGATTAAAGAAGCCAGGCTGATTTTTGGTTTTCCCAAGCAAGCTAAGGTGGTTTTGCATATAGACTCTGGAAAACCCATTCAACACCTAGGTCAGAGGTTGTAGAACAGTCACCTGTCAGTGCCTTATCCACATTTGCAGGGGGTATTGGTTATCTGAGGCAGATACAATTTCAATGTAAACATGCAAGGAATAAAAAATATTGACCACCAACACTGCACTGCAGTCCTTTTCTCTACTAATTCTACTGTTGGCCATGTGGAGGGCAAATGACAAGATGAGTCGCAATGTGGGTCGCCAAAAAACAGCATATAGTCATGTTTGAGCGACAGGGGCCATCTAGTAGCAGTAGTGATTATGACCTGGATCAGTGGCACAGTTCAGATAACCCAAGCCATTAATTTAATGTTAATTTTCTTTGTAAATTTGTCAATTCTCATATTTCCTTTCATCTTGTTGAGCTGGGAGGAAAAGTTGAGAAAATAATCAATTGTGGTAATGTTTAACATTTTCCAATCAGCAGAAACAAAACTGATCAGGAATTAAGGGAAGCACTGATAATCATGTGTCCCAGATGGCTTCATATATTTCCAAGGAAGCTGGTTAGAATTTTTTCCTTTAGTTACAGGTTAATTTACAAGAAGTGGTGTATCTTAAGGGTCCATAAATTATGTGGGTACCAGTGCAGTGCCCGTTCAAAACATGCCTGTTTAGAACAGGCTGATTTCTCAATACCTACAGAGAACAGTGCCCGTCCCCTAAACGCCTCTCACGCAGACTATAGGTAGATGCTATAATTTACGGATGCTCCCTAAATGCCTCACATGCAGGCTATCAGTAGACGACAATTTTGAGTTGAGCTGAAGTTGATCGGATGAACTTTAGTGCCCATTCAAAACCTGGGACATCCTGCACCATGTCTTTAACATACATACAAAGTGATATGGACAAACATACATACATACATACAGAGAGATTCCTTGCTTTATATAGAGAGATAATTTCCCTGTTAGAAATGAAACGCAACTACTAACCTTGAACATTGAGATGAGAAAAGAAGGCTGGATAAAGACTCTGTCTCTTAGTACATCGATGTCTTCATACCAAATGATCACCCCAATCCGGTGCAGATATCGCAAGAGGGATCGCAAGATGGAGTGGAGACTCTCTTGGCTCATTTTAACATGGTTCAGAATTAAATCACTCAGTTCTTCAAGTAGAATAATACCTGATATCAAAAAAGGAACAAATTTCAATTAAGAAATTTAAATTTAAAAAACTTGTTTAGTACCCGTTCAAAACGTACCTGATCAGAACAGGCCGATAACTTATTATTTCTCATCAATTGACAAACATATCAATTAAAATAACAGGGAATTAATAAATTAAATGGTTTTAATCCAGACAGAAACTTCACCAGTGAGACTAAACTGAGGTTGAACTGTAGAAGCAGTTTATGGCCTTCCAGTGGTTGATTCTGCTGCCAATCAAATGTGTCTGAGCTCCTATTGGCTAGTTTTACTTCCTCTGCCTTTTTTCTCCTGTGTGCACTTGTTCTTCACTCTTGGGCAGCTTAACTAAACGGGCAGCATGCCTTTGTCCTGCTCAAAAAGTCAGAGCCCAGAGCCCTGCCCTGCTGTGATGTGTTTATAACCAACATCCCCTGCTGCACTCAGACACAGAGCTGAGCAGCTCACTGTTTGCTTGTTTAATCAAAGTTTATTAAACGTGTCCAAACAACTTCACACTCGACACTGCACTTCCTTGGTCCTCAGCAGTACACCCACCTAGTGTGAACTCAAGTCAGAGCCCAGAAGCCCCGCCCTGCTGTGATTAAACGTGTTGCGTGTGAAGTAGATCGGATGAACGGTTCTTGATATATGCGAAGGACAAACATACAAACATACATAGACAGACAGACAGATATTCCTTGCTTTACATAGAGAGACATAAAATATTTTTCACATAAATTTTCTATAATACTAATGATAAAGTGTACAGTACTTGGACTTTAAAATTGACTTACCGTGTTGGGGAATTTCTTGTTGTGCAACAAGTGTAAGGATGGCTTGCTCCACTTCTTCATAACTTTTCGGTAAGATGCTCTCAGCACAGAGAAGCACACTCTCTGATTGAATGCACATCAGAATATGACTTCTGAGTTTGGCAATATCCTCAGTCCTTTGGCAGTCGAGAGTTACGAGATCCAGAACCTGAACAAAAGATTAGGGCAGCTGTGAAAGGTTGTAATTAATTTTAAAAAATTAACATTGTATTTACACAGGATATTGTACATGTAAAAACTGTAGAAACTTGTGCTTCATATAAAAAAACAGAAACTTTCAAGTAAATACATGAGTCGAACTGTACAGATGCTTAAAAGACAAATTTAGAGGAAAGCCTCATAAGGACAAAAAATAATATTAAACCAAAATAAGACCATTAAAATAGTAACATCCTCCCATCAACTATCAGTACCTTTAAATTGTATCCCAGTAGGCAATCCAGCTCATCCATCTGGTCTGTAAAGAGAGAAGAGTCTGTGTTTTCCTCCAGATTTTTCTTCTGGTATTTTAAAACAATCTTCCTGTTTGCCAGCATGTTTTTGACCTTCTCCTCAATGTCTTTCTTTTTCTCCATCACCTCCTCCTGGTCGCGGCACTGGTCGCAGTGTGTTCCCACCAGCAGGACCATTGAATCAGGCACACGCAACTGTATGTTGTTTATCCAGAACCACAGTTGGTCTTTGAAGGAATGCGGGTCTTCAATGTTGTAGCTGATTGAAAATCAAAACATTTTTTATCATGGGCTCATTTCAAAATCGTACCCAGTAGTCTTTGTTTTTGTTAGCTACAGCCATGCAAGTGGCTCTGTGAGGCTGTGCTTGTCACAACAGTGCTTTGAGCTAAATGCTAATGTTAGCATGTTCTGAATACTGTATGTGAATGGAAACATGCTGACATAGGTGCCAATTTAGGCAATTATACGGTGACCATGTCAAGAGAACAGTATGGCATAGCGGAGAATAGGTGGAGTAGAGTTTTAACCGTAAGCTAAACCTGTGTCCATTATTCCTGTATCAAAATTTCCTGGTGTCCTGACAGTCCCCATTATTAGTTTTGACAACTCAGTGGTTTCTTACAGTAAAGTGATATAAAAAATGCATCATTCTGTATAACCTTTTGAACCACTGCTGTCTGACCAAATCAGTTCTAAAAGCTGCAGAATAGCTTTCAAACTGAAGCTGTTGCATATAGTACAACACATCCCTCTCATTAACAATGAGATCTTTTAAAAAACTGATAAGTTTTTAATACAAGAAGAAATTGCCCTATGGCACTACAACATCCAGGATGTCCAGTGAGCGCCCTGTCTCTGCAAGTGGTTGAGGTAAATATTTGTATTTTTGCAAATATTTAATTCTGTCGATGTAAACATTCCATCTCTCATAGTAATACTTATAATTATAATTATTATAAAAACCAAACATTTTAGGAACTACTGCCTTAAAAGGTGATTAATCAAGACTATTACACTTTCTCACCTGGCTAAATCAATAGTAAGGATGACAAGGGCTCGCGGTGTGATGAAGACATGGTGTGTCAGGTAGTACTCCTCCTGCCCTGCGAAGTCCCAGAAAAGGAAACGGACTTCCTGGGTGTACAGTTGACTGATCTCGATTCCCTCAGTTCGGTCCTCCACTGCTACTGCAACGGGCTTCCCCTCCCTCAGGCTGCGGCAGAGTGTGGACTTCCCTGCCATGGAGGAACCCAGAAACATGGTCTTGACTGTCCAGGCACTGTGTGTGTTTGGGTTCTCCTCCATTTGAAGGAAGTAGCTCTGGATGTCCATGACCCCTCCATCACAGACCTCCTCTGGGGGGTACCTCAGCGGGTTGCCTGTGGCCTTGAACACTGTCAGCTCACAGCTCCTGTTCTGGAAGAGCTGGGACGGAAGCTCGGTCAATTGGTTTTTTTTAACCAAAAGCTCCTTCAATTTTTGGAGACCAACTAGTGGTTGGATATTTTGCAGGCAGTTCTTGGAAAGGTCCAGGGAAGTGATACTGGTGCACTGGTTAATATCTGAGGGAAGCTTGGCCAAGCGATTGGTGCTGAGTTTTAGGAACTTTAGCCTCCTTAGATGAGGAAAGATTCCCTCTGGAATAGATCTGATATTGTTCTGGTTCATGTAAAGTCTCTCTAATTTATGCAGGTTTTGCATTTCCTGAGAAAACTCCATTATCTTGTTCCTGGAGAGATTAAGCTCAGTAAGGTGGGTGAGTCTAGAGATGCCAATGACCCGTTTCAGTTTGTTCCTCTGTAGGTCCACTTTTGTTGCATATGTTAGACAATCCTTAGGAATGGACTTCAGTTTCTGTCCTGACAGGTCCCATTCCTGCCAACTGTTTCCTGTGTTACAAATGAGAATGTTTACAGGCACAGTAATATCACATTTAACATCTGCAGCACTGTTTCAAAAAAGCAAGTTTACCGAGTTGTCTGGATAAACTTTGCAGATTAACCCCAGTACCAACTCTTTCTACATCAGTCCATTCTCCAGGATTGAGGTTGAGCTGGAGATTACGTTTGCCCCCTCAAAAATGTAACTCCTGTAAGGTATTTAGTGTGTCAAAGCATGTGCCTTAATTTTGGTAGACAGCTGAAGGACTCTTGTTAGGAGGTCATCAGGAGTTTAGCAGTGTTCATTGGTATGGCTAGGTGTTTTATTATTTTACGACTGTGTTTCTTTAATTTTTTATTACTTTATTACCCTCTCTCTGTCAAATTCCTACTAGGACATACTGTATTTAAGCTGAGACTGTTTGATTGTTCTGGAGAACGGCTGTGTGCCCTTCTCAATGCTGGCATGTAAGAGTAAGGAGAGAGAGATTCATCACTCTGTGTTTTAATTTTTCAGAGAACTTCAATGCTTAAGAAATTCTCCTACACTCCGCAATTGGTCAGCTTGGGCTATAATTGTGTTTTCCTTTTCAGTAATCTACAATCTAGTGAAGCATTTTTTGCTTACCCCCCAAAAACCCAAAACAAAATAAAAAAAAACTCAGAAATAACAAAGACTGTTGGGGAGGTCAATGGGTTGAAAACATGTGCACAGAAAACAAAGACGATAAACCTGGAGAATGTTATAATGATCTTGAAATTTAATTGACTATTCTGAATCATCACTGTCTCAGATAAAATCAGCAGTAAAAGCACCAACGTTAGCCCAGTTGCTACGTACGGTGCGTTGTAACTTCCTGGTTAAAAGCTTACTGAAAGACCCAAAAGTCATAGAAACAATCTTGTTGTGATAACTATGTTGCACCAGCAACAGGCTGAACTTACTACTGAACAGAAGCAACAGTAACATCAGGGTGTTATCAGGGTGGTGATGCAATCTCTTAGTTTAGCAAATAATATAGTCAGAGATTACGATTTGAACAAAACAATTTGAATCATCAAAGTGATTTATAATTTCCACATGTTCATTCCGAACACATAATCTTGAGGAGAAATAAACGTGTCTTGCAAATTAAAACAGAATATTGAAGAGAGGCAGAGAGCATTTTGGTGGGACACCACCTCTTATTTACAACAACACAAATGGTATTTGTTTTGGTATTTGAAGTAAGTCTATCTGTTACTTGTTAAGCTTTAGTATTGTTTTCAGGAAATAATGTTTTCAAGATATAACACTTCACTGGGCGTTCCTCACCTTGAGCAAGATAATGTTATGCAAAAAATATGGAACAGTGCCCCCATTAAGAAATCTCTCATCTTAATATTTCTGTACCACAGACAGCTAAGTCAACATTCTCAACAGTAATCACAGACTGCTAACAATATTTAAAGAAAATGATGGGTTGCTTACTATCTACAGAGGCCATTTCTTCAGATATTTTCTTCAGCTGTTTTTGAACCAGCTTTCTTGTGGGTGATTTCCTCAGGAAGTGAGCAGAGAGGGCTGTACACACAACTAGTTATCCTCATAGGCATAGGGAAGTGAAATTACCATCTTACTGTCATTCATCAGATTATTTATTTCATCCAACCACCCACGGATCCATCCATCAGATTAGCTCTCCACTCACTCAGCTGCTTTCAGACTGAATTTACCAAAATTGTACTCTAAATGTGCTTTCAAACATCAAACACAACACTCCTCAACATCGTGTATTGACACCAGTGCTGCATTTTATGACTGAGAGTGTTGCTGAAATAAACTATCTAAAAAATGTATGCAGTTCGAGGTATCTTGTCAACAATTTCATAGTTGATTCTTTTATAATGGATGATGGTGGCCTACAGGGAAATTGCTTTTAAGTCTGCAAGAGATTTTTTTTTTGCTGTATCACTGTTTGCCACTGGGTCATAATGGCTGAAAGCAAACAAATAGAACCTCCACTTGTAAAAGGTGGTGATAAAAGTTGTCACCTCTTCAGCCCTGAATGAAGGCTTGGGGCATGTGTACCTGTCTTATTAACTTTGCAACATAGAAAGGAACTATTTATGCAATGAGGTCATTGCAGGTAATGGTACTTTCTTTTTGATGTGAATTCTTCATCTTTCTCTTGATTCACCCTGGATATGCCTTACGCTTTTATTTGCCCTAATTCAGTGACCCAAATACCCCTCTGTTTACACAGTGGGTCATTTTGCATTTTTACTACCTCACCTCAGACAGTCTGCATGCCAGTGGTGTGCAATATTGATCTTACTGGTAATACAGTCAGTAGCACTAACACATGTTTTTAAATTTACTACAGGATTAAATGACTGGCTCTGCATGCTGCAAGTTTGAAATGAGGATGTTCCTATTTGTCTGTTTTGGGTGTGTTCTGCTTCCTTGGCCTGTGAGGGAGGAACTCTGTGTCACCCATGCAGCAGGCAGTTCAAAAATACTTAAGTCTAAAGAAGACACATATTTAAAATTTGAAAAAGGTATATGAATTGTTGTGAAGGAGCTAAAACTTGCAAAACACACTGGTCCAGTGGTCCTTTACAATCTTTCCAAAAAACAGAAAACAGCAGTTGCTCCATCTAGTGGCTTGATGTGATTACTTCATCTCCCCCTTCTCTTCACCTATGTTTAAATTTCTTCACAGCTTTTACTTCTAAACACATTGTAAATGTAACCTTGTGGCATCTTTTTTTTCAGTATCTTAATCATTCATTGTTTCATACCAAATTTCCTATATCTTAATCTATGTCATCATTTTCTTCAAACCTTATTAAAGAAAGCTTTTCAAATAATTTCAGCCATTTTTTGCTCATTTTTATTTATTGCTTGTAGGAAAACAAATGCTGCAGTCCTTCCATGTTTTGTCTTCGAATCGAGGCTTTAAGGATAGATGGCGTTGTATTGCTGTACATATTGTAAGGCCCCCTGAGGCAAATTTGTGATTTGTGATACTGGGCTATACAAATAAAATTGACTTGACTTGACTTGAATCCTTCAGCCCACTCACTCCTTCTTCCACAGTCATTCTTTACATTTTCTACACATTGGGGCTGCTAATAAAACTATAATGTTGTGATGTACATTAAATTTGCCACTGATTTCCTTGCTCTTTTTGTTTGTGTGGGTTTAGATAAAATTACAGATATATGGTGATATTTAAATCAAAAGTTGTATCTTTACAGTTGTATCTTCTCAATATGGTCATGTTACTACAACAGCCTTTCTGCTAAAAGCACTTGTTCAGACAGACACATATTGACGTTCCTAGTTGGATACGGTCAGGAATCTTTGTCACATGTCATCAGCCACTGTCTCCCCTTGTGTTTCATATATCCTCAAACAAGGTGTGTATATTGCAAATAGTCTGATTATTAAGTTTAGTACATATTAATACTGTATGTTGATGATGCTTGTTCAGCTTTTTTTTCATCTTGCTTCCATGTGAGACACACTAATCGAATATTAGTTTACCATTTTAGCTTCAGGAAAATACCATATTCCATTGTATAAGACAGCAATCCAGCACCATTGCACATTTATTTAAAATATATTTTAAAAGGTTGAGAACAATATCAACATGTATTTCAAAGCAATATGAGGCCACAAATGAAGTGATATTCTCTTAATGTAATGTCTACTTCCTAATAAATATTATTTAAAAAGATTTGGTCATGTTATTAGAATTCTATGTGTGCCTATTTACAGTATTACAAGAGGGTTTAAACAAAATAACTTATAGTCACCATTACGTAGGCTTTACATGGTACTGAAATGAAAACATTCCAAGGCAAGAGGAGACTCCTCAAAAACTGCTGGTGGGAGGATTTATGTTTTTTCCCATAAGTATTGAAGGAATTGAAGTTCCTTTCCATTTGGCAAGTGGGTCTGAATATATTGACCTCTTTCAGGAATCTTTGGGGACTATGAGTTTCCTGTCACACAAGTATTTATGGACCCATCCACTTGGATTGACATCAAGACGCAGGAAGTTTTCCAACCAGGCGTTTCTTTGAACCCCCTCAATAAACTCTTCCAGGGTAATCTGACCTGCAGCCCAAACAGAAAAGTTATGGATTTCAGTTGAATTATCAATGATCTCAAGTGAATCTGTGTGTTTGAGACAAGTTCATTTCAAATATGCAGGCAACTCACCATCACTGTTCACATCGACCTCTTGAAAGATACGATCACACACCTGCTCAGAAGTGAGGTTCCCTATGCCACTTTCTTCAGAACCTTTCTTTATCTTGTAGATTATCTGAAGGACAAATCCAGCAATTAGACTGTTTCTCATCTTGTTCTGATAATAATGCTGTTGACAAATTGTGTGGTTTTTAGTATGTGGCATCTCCAGGGCCTTTGTGAGGGCTTGCATTTGTTGTGTTGTTTTTCAGTGTTGCAGGTTACTGATTGAGTGGAGCTGAAGGTCATCAGGGAACTGGAAGCAGATGGCCACTGTGTCCAGATTATATAAGACGTGGTCCATACTGGTAGTTTAGTGGCTCCCTTTAGCAACCTTGTGTTATATTTGTCATTATGATTTTCTCTATAGATTTATTATTTCAGTTGGATAGACAAGATAATAAAAAAGTAGAATCTCAAGGCAAACATTTGTTTTAATTACAGAGGGCTGGGAGATTTTATGAAGTCAAGACTTTGTACCTTTACAATCTTCCTTAGTTCTTCTCTGTCTAGCCGGCCGTTGTTGTCATTGTCAAACACCTTGAAAGACCACCGCAGTTTATCCTCAAGTTTTCCTCGCAGAACAAGATGCAGCGCAGCCACATACTCCATAAAATCCATTGTGTTGTCCTGAAATAAGGTAAGACATCATGACTAAGACCTATGCATGTGAAGACAGATGTTTCTAAATATCTTCAAGAACACAAAATCAGCTATCAAATTAGTGTTGCTTATATTTCACTGAATGAAGACTGAAACATTTTACTTAGAGACTCACGTGATTCATGTCAAATGCTCGGAAGATGATGTCCATGTACTGTGCTTCAGGTGTACCATTCTGCACTCCGAACATCCTCTTGAACTCATGCAGGTACAAAGACCCACTTGGGCACTCCACGATGAATGACTTGTAGAGGTCCTGGATGCTGTTTAACTCCAGTTCTTCTTCCTGTGTCTGACTGTGCTGTGCTTGACCCATGCTGAATCTAAATTCCGCCTCTGCAAAGATAGAAAACTTAAACTTCTTCTTTTTATGATAAATAAAGAAATAAAGATACTTCAGTAAATAAATATACATGAGGCTGCCTGCACTGCTTGTAATGAATAGTTCAGTATCCACTTCATGGCTGCCACTGAAGGTGTCGTCAGTAGCTCAGGTGTCCAGAAAGTGTAATAACTGATTCATGTGATGCCTGACCTCAGCCAAGAGGCTTATTTTTAGCTGAAGGTCTCAGCAAGCTGACTTTAAAACCATAATCCACATGCTTCATCCCATCTTGAACCTTTAGTGACCTAGGGTCAATAGTCTCCCTTTAACTATTACTTTAGTGACCTTGGGTCAATAATACACTTTAAACTATTACTTTGTAAAGAGATGTCATTAGAGTGACTACAGCGATTATGACGTATTTTTCGTTAAAGCTGTTAAAGATGTCAGGTCACTAGTCTAATGGATATTGATTTCATTCACCTTCATCCCTGAATAAATATTTTAACATTTTTCTTCAAATTTTATCAGATGTTCACTAAGCCTTTAAAGGTCAGGTCTTTCATATTGCAATGGTATGTTTTATTAAGTGCTTAACGTTAACTTCTTTCTTTCTTTCTAGCTCAGAATATAATTACTTAATGCAACTCAATTCATAATGAAATTTCAGTAATTCTATGTAATATCTTGGCTCTGTGTATATTTGGAGATATTTGTGTTCAGATCACACAAAAGTCTACATTCCCCCTCTACTCAAAAATGTTTTTCTTCTTGTTCCTATGTCTGAGCTGCAATGTGCAGGATGTTGTACTGTTTCAACATTACTCTGCTGAAAGTGGAAAGTTTCTCTGTCCTCATAGAAAATCGCATTTTTAGGGGTGGGCCTATGAGCAGTATTTGTGACATCATAACTAGTTTGGAAGCCAGTCGTGGTCCAGAATTCAACTTATACAAGTGTGATGTGGAAACTTGAAGCCTCTACTACACATACACTAAGAATGAACTTTTCAATGAAGTAGGAGACATTAGAGAGTAGAAGGCATTTTAAGGATTTTAGAGTGGTTATTATACTTTTTTGTGTGCTAAAACCATATAAGACACACATTGTTCTCCTAAGCAGAGTATCCATATATATCTTAATACATGTCTTGAAGGGATATTTAAATGCTGACTCAAGTATGACTTGACGGTAAGTTTGCCTTTAGATGGAGTCAGTGAGCCTTGCTAAGGACTCCACAGTATGACTGTACTGTAGTAATGCTCAGGTAACTGTGCAGAGATTAACTCTGTAAATCTGAAGGGTTTATGGGTGTGACTGATGGGGATTGTGTTACTAACTGACAACAAGTTAATTGTGATACAGTAGAAGATAGTCTCTCTACCTCACGTGGTTCTATGGGAACATGATGCAGAACACTTAATAATAACAAAGAAGTGCATTTTAGGTCCATGTCAGTAGAAGAAAAAGATATTAGAACACGTGTGCAGCTGGGAAGCTGTGCAAAACAATGACTCATGCTTTTTTATTGAATCTGAATTTACTGGTGTTGAAATGAAACTTCCTTTGATAACAGTAATGTAATCAGGTAAAACAATATTACATCACATTTTTCGCTTTATTTCTCTCTGTTCAGTATGCGTCAAAAGGTTACAATAGTGTCAGAGTAATGCTATTATTTACATAAAAACAAAGCAAACAAATAAAAATTTAAAATAGTAAAAAAAAAGAAAAGCAAAACAATAGAAAAGAAAACATAACCATTCACTTACAAATTGACACTTAATATCAAGAAGGCTTTGACTTGAGTTAACAGGCAATATACTGTATATGCACTTGTTTCAAATAACAATAGATAAAAATTTAAAATAACTGCTCTAAAGAGAATATAATTAAACCCCATATAAAAAGAAGTTATAATAATCATATATTTTCTGTGCATTAATACTGTTTGTTAGAGTTCTTGCTGAGATTTAAAGTGCTACGATATTGTGCCTTTGCTAAAAGCCAAATGATGGCCACTTTTGATTAAACAAAATTTTTCACAGTCTCTGAATATAGCAATGCATGTTGACAAAGTATCCAAAATGAATCCTGATTTTAGCTGTAAAATGTACACTTAAAAGGGTATATTTTAGCCATGATTGTTATTACTTTGTTCACATGTGAAAGGCCTACAGTGCTTTCACTTCAGAAGTGTGCACTTCTTCTCTTCTGCTCCAGCACACATGCAGCAGGATTCATGTCCAAATTCAACATGCTGAGCACCCAGGGGTCCTGCTGAGCCCCTCTAAGGAACTCCTCCATGCTAATATGACCTGTGGAACAAAAATAGTCAAGGTAAGATTAATATTCTCTGCAGCAGTAACACATTATTCCTTCTGTCTACTGTGGCACTCAAAATGATTTCAGTACATTGTAAATGTGTGGCTCTGAATGGAGACAAAGGAAGAAATGTTGTATTTCATATTAATAATCCAGTAAATGGTGTCATATAAGCCCACTTTCTTTTATTATACTTACACACGCATGTAACATACACATATAGACTGACTTGACTCCACCTCTTCAGTGATAGAAAAAACTCAAACTTTTTATTTTTATGATAAATAAGTACATAAAGATCCTTCAGTAAATAAATAAACATGAGGCTGCCTGCACCGCCTGTAATGAATAGTTCAGTGTCCACTTCATGGCTGCCGCTGAAGGTGTCTTCATCAGCTCAGATGTTAAGAACTGTGTCGAGGGTAATAACTGATTCATGTGATGCCTGACTTCAACCAAGAGGCTTATTTTTAACTGAAGGGCTTCAGCAAGCTGACTTTAAAGCCATAATCCACATGCATCATCCCATCTTGAACCTTTAGTGACCTGGGGTCGATAGTCCACTTTAAAGTATCCCTTTAGTGACCTAGGGTTAATAGTGCACTTTAAACTATTACTTTGTAAAGCGATAACTCATTAGAGTGACTACAAGGAATATAACATCTTTTTCCTGTATGTGGATGCACAAACAGTAAAACATAGATCCAAATAGGTAAATTATTCCAAAGCTGTTTAAGATGTCAGGTCACTAGTCTAATGGATATTGATTTAATTCACCTTCATCCCTGGATAAATATTTTAACAACTTTCTTCAAATTTGATCAGATGTTCACTAAGCCTGCATAGGTCAGGTCTTTGGTATCACAATGGTATGTTTTATTAAGTGCTTAACCTTAACTTGTTTCTTTTTTTCTTTCTAGCTCAGAATATAATCACTCTGCAACCCAATTCATAATGAATTAGTCTATTTTCAGTAAATCTATGTAATACCTTGGCTCCATGTATATTTGGATCTATTTATGTTTAGTTCTTCTTGTTCCTTTGTCTGAGCTTCACTGTGAAGAATGTTGTACTGTATGTGCAGAGTTTGACACTTGAAGGCTGTTCCCACATTACTCTGCTGAAAGTGGAGAGTTTCTCTGTCCTCATAGGAAATCATATTTTTAGGGGTATTTGTGACATCACAACTAGTTTGGAAGCCAACCGTGGTCCAGTATTCAACTTATACAAGTGTGATGTGGCAACTTGAAGCCTCCACTGCACATACACTAAGAATGAACTTTTCAATGAAGTAGGAGAAATTTTGTGTTCAGCAGTTAAACTTTTGAAATGAATTAAATGTCCATATTCACAGATTCTCAATTTTTAATGAGGGAGAAGGAGTAGAAGCCATTTTAAGGATATTAAAATGGTTATTATACTTTTTTGTGTTCTAAAACCATATAAGACACACATTGTTCTCCTAAGCAGAGTATTCATATATATCTTAATACATGTCTTGAAGGGATATTTAAATGCTGACTCAACTATGACTTGACGGTAAGTTTGCCTTTAGATGGAGTCAGAGAGCCTGGCTAAGGACTCCACAGTATGACTGTACTGTAGTAATGCTCAGGTAACTGTGCAGAGATTAACTCTGTAAATCTGAAGGGTTTATGGGTGTGACTGATGGGGATTATGTTACTGACTGACAACAAGTTAATTGTGATAAAGTAGAAGATAGTCTCTCTACCTCACGTGGTTCAATGGGAACATGATGTGGAACACCTCTAATAAAAAGGTTCATTTTAGGTCAATGTCAGAGAACACACGTACAGCTGGGAAGCTGTGCAAAACAATGAGTGATGTTTTTTTATTGAACATGAATTCAATGGTGTTGAAACTTCCTTTGATAACAGTAATGTGATCAGGTAAAACAATATTACATCACATTATAGGCTTTACTTCTGTCTGTTCTGTATGCGCTATAAGGATACGATTGTCTCAGAGTAATGTTATTATTTACATAAAAATAAAGCAAACAAAGCACAATTTTAAACAGTAAAAAAAGCAAAATAACAGAGAAAGTGACATTATAATAATTCACTTACATATTAGCACTTAATAACAAGAAGGCTTTTACTTGAATTGACAAGCAAAATACTGTATATGCACTTGTTTGTCTGTGCATTTATATTGTTTGTTAGAGCTCCTTCTCTGCTCCCGAAACTTTGATCCATACCTTCATCACATCCAGAATTGACTACTGCAATTCTTTATGGCACATCATCCAAAGTACTAAATAAACTCCAGTACATCCAGAACTCTGCTGATCGGCTGCTCACCCGCTCCCGCTCCTGTGACCACATCACACCCCTGTCCTCCCGAACCACCAATGGCTCCCTGTCCTACAACGGATCCAATTCAAAGTCCTCACTCGTAAAGCCCTCCATAGTCAGGCCCCCTCCTACATTACCAATCTGCTCCACCACCACATTCCCTCTCACAGCCTTCGCTCCTCTGATGCCAATCTCCTGTCTCCATCACTCAGGAACAAGCACTGGACCTCAGGCGACAGAGTCTTATCCATAGCTGCCCCCTCCCTCTAGATCTCACTCCCTAAACACACCCGAGACTGCACCGATCTGTCCATGTTCAAATCACCGATCAAAACTCACCTTTTCAGAGCTGCTTTTAATTTGTGATTAATGATGTATGTTTTAAGTGTCTTGTTTTCTATGCTATATGTTTTTTATATGTTATATATAGTGACATATGCTGCTTTCAATGTGTTGTTTTTCTATGATCAATTTAACTTATGAATCATATCTTTAAGAACCCAGAAAAGCACTCTAGAAATTTAAATTCAAAGTGCTACGGTATTGTGCCTTTGCTAAAAGCCAAATGACAGCCACTTTTGATTAAACAAAAATTTTCACAGTTTCTGAATACAGCAATGCGTGTTGACTTGTTGTTCAGAATGAATCCTCATTTTAGCTGTAAAATGTACACTTTAAAGGGTGTATTTTATCTGTGATTGTTCTTCCTTTGTTCACATGTGAAAGGCCTACAGTGCTTTCATTTCAGAAGTGTGCACTTCTTCTCCTCTGCTCTATCACCCATGCAGCAGGATTCATGTCCAACTTCAACATGCTGAGCACCCAGGGGTCCTGCTGAGCCCCTCTGAGGAACTCCTCCATGCTAATCTGACCTGTGGAACGAAAAAAAAGTGAAAGTAGGATTAATATTCTCTGCAGCAGTAACGTATTATTCCTTCTGTCTACTGTTTCAGTGCATTGTAAATGTGACATGTGACTAAACACTTACCATCTCCATCACTATCAACAGCCTGCAATAATCGCTCCACAGCCTCATCTACTGTAAGCTCTGAATCACTCATATCTGTCTTCGAGCCTTTCTTTATCCGATAGATGCTCTAAATGGAGACAAAGGAAGAAAAGTTGTATTTAATATTAATAATCCAGTTATGTCATATCACCCCTTCTTTTTAATTACACTTAAATACACATGTAACACACACACACACGCAGGGATATATACAATAGATACAAGCACCACATGCAAAAACAGTTGCAAAACAAAGACAACAACAAAACAACGTTCACAAAAATGAAAATGATAATAAATGAAAATGATAATAAACTTCTGTGATACATCATTTGACATTTGGTTTCAAAACATTAAACTCAGGAGTCCAGCGTCTTTGTAGTTATTCAAGTCAAAAATAAATAAATGTCCATCAAACAAAAAAATAAAATAAAATAAAAAGATCTTGCATACTGCATACTGTATCAACCACCTCTTCAAATAATACATAAAAAACTGTTAGATTCAGTGGTGATACATTTAATAATTAAATGGACAACAGAACATTTTTCCTTTATTATGATCACTTTGGATTAATATCTGTGTCTCATATATGGATTTATCCATTTCAAATATGAACCTGGAATATACTTGTTTTATTGTGCCAATAATCAACATACACTAAAATGAATGGGTACTGGGAAAATGAATACAGCTCATTCTTTCCTGAGGCCCATGTTTGAATACATCGCTTTTATCTCAGTCAGATAATTTTGGTTCGACTTGAATCTGAGATATCATGGTTTAAATAAATACCATACTCTACCATAATACACACGTTTCAAATTTGCTGTCACACCTGTACTGTAACTAGCTTTCATTGATGTAGCAACCAGTGAATAAATTCTGTATAATCGCTGTCCATTGAAACCGAAGTTGTCTTTAATTCTTTGGTTGTACTTATTGTTGGACGCATTGAGGATCACAGACTAGCCCACAGCTTTTATGGACATTTCATCCTTATAGAGAATTATTTTTCATAGATGGTCTTTAGCCTGAGAACTCAAAAAATATATGTGGTTTATAAGGGTGTGAATAAAACACTGTAAGATTAGGATGCATTTATTCAAGACTGAATAACAACTGCATCAGTTTGATTTGATTAAACTAGATTCATATCAGACCTATCGGATTTTTCAGAAAAGAGCACAGGTGTCAATAATAAAATTAATGATGGATGAATTCCATTTAATCCTAACCCTTGGTTTCAGGGTTAAAGCATTTGTGCTGACACACTTTCACACTGTCACGGCTTACTGAGACTCTTGACAAGAACAGAGCCATTGTTATGTTCTGTTATTAGTAATAGCAGTGTTTTTCCTAGTATGACACATACAAATGTTTGATGTGAGAAAGGCCCATTTTTATTTTTCACCGAAACTCAACAATTTACTCGGCTACTGTAAACTCTCTACCTTTGTTTGTTGGATTTGTAAGGATTATTTTATTTGCATTTTAGAAAGTGACAGGAAATATAGGAGCGAGACAAAGGAAGGACATGACGTTGTTATCATAAAGACACATTTCGCTGCTGTCACTTGAGGCTTATGTTTGGACCTGAAAATATGTTGTTCTATAAACGGGGAACTTAAGAAATTTCCCTTGTCAAGTGCAATATTTTAGTTGCATCCAATACACACAAGACATTTCTTTGCAATTGACATATAGATCACAGACTTACATCAATTATTGACCGTAGCTCATTCTTGTCCACATAGCCATTATTGTCTTTGTCGTACACCTTGAACGACCAGCGCAGTTTATGTTCCAGGTCTCCCCGAAAAACAAGATTCAATGCTGCCACAAACTCAAGGAAATCAATTGTATTGTCCTGAAAGGTAGGTTGAATGAGAACAATTAGGTCACATTTTCACATTTTCGTAAAGACACACAATATCCAAGACTGTAACAACTTCAATTCTCTCACCCCATTTTTGTCGAAAGCTCGAAACATGTTTTCTGCATAATCAGATGCTTCGCCTGTTGGGTCTACACCAAAGAAGCGCTTGAACTCATGCAGAAAAAGTAGTCCACTCGGGCACTCAATGACAAATTTTTTATACATATCCTGAAGCGCTTTGATATCAATCTCCTCCGTGTTCTCTGTTTGCTGTGCCTGTCCCATGGCTGGCTTTTAATTTAGCAGTTCATAGTCCTGCAGCCTTTGGGTGTATGGTCCACGATGGAGTGGCCAGACTTGAAATAGGCATCTCAAGATCTTAGGTGTGTTTTATAACTCTGTGGAATTCCAGAGCTGCAGTTTACGTATGAGACAGGTGATTAGTGCGGCCTCAGGATTACTATGGTATTACGTTAGTGGGGTTTCCTCTCTCTGAGTTAATTAGATTTGCAGCTATATGTAGGTCTAGGCCAGACTCATAGGTGGGAGAAGGAGACATGATTCCAACATACTAACTGTAAATGTAGGTGAATTCCAATAGTGTGGCATACAGCATATTGACACTGATGATAAAAAAGCACTATAGTGATGAATTATGAAGTTATGAAAGACGATACATACGTAAGACTATGGGCCCTATCTTACACCCGGTGCAAAGTGGCACCAAGCACAATGCGAGTGTCCTTGCTAGTTTTAGACTGATGCAGTTGTCATTTTCCCATCCAGTGCCCATGTTGTTTAAATAGCAGATGCACTTGCGCCCATCTGAATGCCCATCTGAGCGCTCATCTGAATGCCCATCTGAATGCCCATCTGAATGCCCATCTGAGCACCCATGGGCGTGTTGGTCTTAAAATGAGGTGTGGTCAGGCTCATTGCTGGCGCATTGCTGTATTTAACAAATGCTCTTTAACATTTTTGAGATTACAGTGATCAGGTTTCCATATTTTCAGCAATTAAAACCCTGCTGATTTTACCTGTTACTCCATGACTGAACAAAACGATTTTAAAGAAACCAAAGCTATAATTAAAAAATAAACCTTTGCAACAAATTAATGAACAGGATCTTAAACTAATGGTCTGGGACTGGCCACAGGAGGGTCCAGGAGCAGCAGGGGCCAGTGTGCTCGTATTGGATCGTGCGCTTTCACTTTGTGCACGACCAGATCCGTTTCCTCTGCATAGAAGCGTTCCTTCTTACTACTTGGCAAATACGCCACTATGATAGCAATCCACCAAGGTGCAAGCACACCAGGCTTTTAAAGGGAATGGAAGATGATGCTCTGATTGGTTTATTGCATGTTATGCCCAAAACACACCCATTATTAATTAAGAGACTTGAACAACCCCTTTGAACCATGCGCCTGGTGCTGCAACCATTTTTTCCGCTGTTAAACTAGCAAAAGTGGATTTGGAGACACCCTAACTGCACTGGCGCCATGTGCTTCAGACCGTGTGCTTATATTGTTAAAATAGGGCCCTCAATGCCCAATTTGGGCAGGGGGTGACTTGAATGTGATGTATGTCAACAGTGTCTATGAAACTAAAGCTTGGAACATCTTGCCTGTTGAACTGAGGTTTGCACCAACACTATTTTCTTTTGAAAATAAACTGAATACATTTTTATTAGTTTTGTGCATGTGTGGGTGTTCGTGTGTGTGTGTGTGTGGGTGCATGTATGCATGCATGCTGTCTTTATTTATGCTATAACTTATTTCTGCTTTTCTATTGTTCTGTAAAGCACTTTTAATTGCTTTTGTATGATATCGTGCAATACAAATAAACTTGAGTTTGAACTCAAATGTTCAACACATCGGTAAAATGTTTAAATATATGAGTGGTTCTGTTGATTTGTTGAGTATTAAAGCTGCATTCATTGACATTTTTAGGAGCTTGGGGGCAGCAGGCTGAAAATACATCTGTATATTATCACCTTAAAGTTTTTAAAGTTAGCAAACAGTACATTCATCATGCATGGAGCAACATAAGCATTGGTTGAGAGTCGTGTTTCAGTCTAAATGATGAATGTAAGTGCAACATTTATTTAGCTGTTGTGGTCTTCATCAACACCTGAAAAAACCATTTTGCTCTTTAGCTGCTAAATGCTTCTCTATGTTCTCTATGTCTGCCTTTAGGTAGTGATAAGAGGTTTAATCTGAGCTTTTTGTTGAAAACAGCTGCCTGCTGCTGCTGAAAACAGGGTTGGTGTGAGTTGAGTTTGCATGCCAGAAAACCAAAACAAGGAGACACAAGAGGCTTAAAAGCTCTGAAAAATGGCAGAGCTGGGTGATGATTCGTCACCCTCAATCCCTTTCACATTACATATAATCATCTGATCCATTACTAAAATGAAAAAAAAACATTAATTAGTCATAAGTATGTCATGCTGTTTTCTAATGCAGCATATATAATCATTTATTTATTGATCAGCAAACTGAGGTTTGACAAACCTGCTGCATCAATGATCTGATTTTGTACAAAAGAGATGAAAATTATGAAAATATGCTTTTTTGTTGCATTTTTTTGCTGTATACTTTACTATAAGTGCTGTTATTTGATCAACACATTTTGGTACAGGGTAATACAGCTTTCCCTAAAAGAATTTTTACCAGAAAGTTTAGTTTAGTTTTGGAGCTCCATTACAGACACAACCTCTTGTCCGTACATTTATCGGCCACATAGGTGTTGTCCAAGTCTATTGTTGTTCTTAATCAGTCTCAGTGTTGTTTTTCTGCACAGAAAAAAAAGAAGCTAAGAGCCTAAGCTCTAAGTCATGCTAATTTGAAATTGGTATATCAATCTCTTTTAATTAGATTGCATTAGCTACGCGGATAGGCTGGGGAGACAAATCCTGTTGGAGGCATGGATTGAGGGGATCCCTCAGTGTATCAAATTAACCATGAGAGTATCCAAGAACTTTTTGAGAATAGTTGATAATTACTTGTTGGTTGCTGCATAATTTTACTATCCAAAGCTATGAAGATGCAATCATTATCATCATCTTTATTTATAGATCACTTTTCTAAACCTGCATTACAAAGTGCAACAACTTCAAAACAAGCAGATCATAAAAAACAATTTCCGATAGACAAATAAGAAAATAAAACAAATAAAACCAATAACAGTGTCACCAGCAAAAGGGCAGTCAATAAATATCAAATAAAATCAGGAAAAGCTCTCCGATAAAAGTATGTTTTAAGAAGAGATATAAAAGAGGTCACTGATTCTGTTGACCTGATTTCCTCAGGCAGCTCCTTCCATAGCTTCGGGGCTCTAACTGTGAGTGCTATGTCACCTCTAGTTTTCAGCCGTGCCTTGGGAACAGATAAAAGACCTCTGCCTGAGGATCTCAGGATACGTATGGTATTGTATTCGACTAAGAGGTCTATATAGATGTACAGGGTTTCTGCCAGTGTATAGCAAGACCGGCGGCCCACCAGGCCTGACTTGACCCCCCGCCAGGCCTAAGCATTGGGGACTTTTAAAGAAAATGTATTTTAAGATGTTTTCTGAACTGTAGTATAGCTCCTTTAAGAAATAGCTCAGAGCGTGTGTGACGGTGAGGCTGCAGCGACCAGAGCAGAGAGTATGAAGTATGAAGCAGTATAGCTGTGAGCAGTGCTGTGTGTACAGTTTAGGCTATTATTTTAGCTATATGCTACAACTCCTGAAGACCCAAGTCAAGTTCCCATGTCTTGCTTGTTTCTACCGAAAACAAGCACAGAGACCCGAAGAGACATGAGAGCAGCTGCTCGCTAACAGCTATGTGTGTTTACAGCAGAGAGCAGGAGGGAGGACAGACATCTCACTCAGCTACTCTGTGCTGTGACTCTGCTGCTGCAGACAGTCAAAGAGCAGACACTTTCAGTTTATAACTGTAGTGTCCATTGACCGACTAAGTATGGCTAACAGCCTTAATACTTTAAATTACTGTTTTGTTTTTTGGTGAATGTGGGTGCTGATACCCAAAAATGAACTAAATTGGTTTTACTCACATTAAAGAAAAACAAAAAAAACAAAACAACAGTGGGGGCAGGAAGTAATGTATCAATGTATGCCCGTATATCACACGGTAAGACGTTTTGCTCAGCACATGTATTGGGATGAGAAGCTGGAGTAAGGATCTTGTAATGATGAGTAAGTTGTCTGGTCCAGATTTGAAAAGTTCCCATTGGAAGACAGATCCTGGTTTCTCTTCTAGTTTTAATTCTTAACTCATGACTAGATTTTGAGGTTTTACTTCCTGTTATTTTGAATCAGATCTTCAGACTAGCAAAGAGCAAGCATTCCACCGGCTTGACAAAAAGCCAATGAAAAAAGCAGGGAAAACGCAAAAGCCTGGTTTCTTGGATACAAGATTATTTTAAAGTTTTAGTCTGCCTGCCCAGAAGATGCATGCTGGCCAATCACAGGGACTGTGGAGTTCTGGGACAGGTGGTTTCAGCTCCTGTAAACTGTCACTCTTTTAATCAGATTTGTTAGTCTTAAAACAATTGCATTATTTTAATTTTGCATTTTTGATAATAGCTTTATCGTATTGGGAGTGAAACAAGCAGAGTGGTACTAAATATTAGTGTTATCAAAGATAATGGAATTATTTTACGGGTACACTTTGTAGCTTAAAGGCAGTGAATAAAAATCTGACTAAAGCAAACACATATTGTTATATACACACACATAATAATAAACTACATTAAATGTCCTTGGACAAAATGTTCATGGGTTGTCAGTCCTTTATTCTCTTTGGTCTGACTGCAAACGGCATCAGAGTTCAATGTAGGATTAAAGTTGGTGCCAGCCAGTCTCTGTGGGTGACTGGCTTTGGAGATTTTGAAGGGTCAAAGGTTGTTTGGGTCTGTGATCTGGTTTAATGGCCATGTATTCAAAGCAATGAGAGGACTTCACATATATGGATACATACTCATATATACATATAGAAAAGTGTTAAAGTGTTCTCCCAGAAATTTGTTGTACTCCATATGTTCTGTGCTACCTTATGTAGTTACACAAAGGATAAAGAACAAGCCCTCGAACCAATCAAATGACATAAATGAGTAGTTCTTTTACATTGGGAAATACTGTTAAACTGTTGACTTCTTGCCCACAGGACAGATGTGCCCTGCCAATCATCTATTCAATAATCCCAGATCTAAAATTTGGAATTCCTTTCATTGGTTAGTCAGCTCTGCATTAACAGTGTGATCCACATTGAAATTCCTCAGTGGCGATTAGAGGTTACTAAGATTATTGCAAGAAAGAAGGTCCACTGCTGCAGAATGCTGTTTGTAGCATATTTAAAATTGCATCATATTGTATAAAACTGTATTTGTAAACATTTTGTTGCTTTGTTCTTCTTTGGTAGTACGGCCATGCAGAATAAGGCTGATGATGGTAGGTAGCCAGCTACCTATGTACAATTTTAGGCAAATAAACAATAGCTTGTACTGTGGCAACACCCTACTGCTCCTTTTTGCATTTGATTGTTCAGTGCATTCTGCAGTACTTTAACCTTAAAGAACCTGGTTACTTTTCCTTTTGTTAATCTCATTAAGTGGCTCGCTCTGTCAGGCTTGATCTGCAGAGCTTTTTGCAATGTCATTGGTCGGCTACAGACTGCTTATCAAAGTGGAGCAGAAACAGACTTTAGCGGCTGGGTGTAAGTACATTTAAGGATCTGCACCTACCTGAGAATACCCTCTGAACCTCAACTGACTCTTGTCTCAGACATAATAGTTACAACATCTTTGGAGAATAAGAAAGATTAAATCTGTTAACATGCGCAAATATAGATAGCCAAATATACAGCGGATTTAGAAAGTATTCAGACTCCTTCATTTTTTGCACACTTTGTGTTGTAGGTTTAAATGGATAAAATTGCACTATTTACAATTGCAATTTTTGAAGAATAAAATGTCTTCTACTTCTAAATAGAATTAGGGGTCTGAATACTTATTTGAATGAGAGTTTTCAGTTTCTGATTTTTAAAATTTACAAAAATTTATAAACCCCCCCCCCCATGTTTTCACTTTGTCATTATGGGTTATTGCGTGTAGACTAATGGGCAAAAATTGCAATGGCAAAAGGTCATATTGAGAAAATTATTATTGATTAACAAGGAATTATACAATACAGTATTTTATATGTATAAATGCATATATGTTCCTTAGGCACCCATTCATTCCACTGACATTTGCTCACTCAGCACGCACTGTATGCCGAAACAGTGCTTTCTCCTTCTGGTTGACTTCTGAATTGTGTGGCTCACAACACATGCATATTGGTGCATCTTTCCCCTACCCAATCCTGACTGCTGCTTTCTTTTCCTACTGACTTTTTAAAGGTTGTCTGATTAGTGGTAAAATTTGAGAATTTAAAAATATATGAAAGTCTCCACTGATGATACACTTTCACTGAAGATGGCATCATTTATTCTGCTCTGGCTGAGTTCTATCTGCCAAAGGGCCACGACTTTTACGCTTTGACGCTGCCGTTGACGTCAGGAATCACTTAAGATCTGGTAATGAATTTGGCAAGTGAACTTGTACAGTATAAATAAGCAGAGGCCTGCTCTTTAATCCTAGAGGGTTAATTTGTGGCTTTCCTCCATGCTGATGCATCCTGTTGCCTATTTGCAGTTTTTGCAAGACCTTTACTGCTACCAAGTTTATTAATCCTACATGTATGATGACATGAAAATATATTCAAAATGAGTGGAGAAGACTTTTCATATCCTGCTTGATCATCCCAGTAGGACATGCAAGCCAATGGCAACACTTCCTCACTTCTGTTTTTTAGTGTTTCTTATAGTATTATGTGTTGAGTAAGGACTTGTCATTAAGTTTTACAGTTATCATAAATACAGCCTTTCAGCAAACACAGCAAAAAGCAGGACAAACTACCTGTGGTCTTAAATTGATACAAGGATGGAACTAAAACTAGCAACTTCATCATGGCCAAGTTTAGAGAAGGTTTTAATCAGTGAGTCTCTAAGAGGATTTAATGACAGGGGTCATGGGTTATTCTATTTCAATGTAGCCAAGGAATAAAAAAAAGACATCTTGATGAAATAAAACAAGATTGGAATTAACAGTGTTATATGGTGTAATAATGCATGCATATTTCCATAAATTTTGATTTAGATTCAGTTAAATTGCGGAATATAACAGGCTGGAAATGTATGTCCCAGATTCAACAGAATTGCATAACACCATTACATTACACCAGAATTTATTATGGAACAACAATCAAAATGTGGAAATGTATGGATTTGGATAAAGGGCTGATAACAAAGTGTTATTCATTTGCAAATACAAAAATACAGTGCTTATTGAAATGAACCTGATTTTGGACAAATGAAAATGTGATGTCTTTAATTAGTATAAAACTGTTTTCTAAAATATGAAAGAAAAGAAAGATTAAAATCTTCAGGGTAAAAAAGTCACAACCATTAAGGTCCATTATATGGTTCTTAGGCTTTATGGTTTGTTGGGGGTCGTTCTACATTATGTTTAACCTGAAGGAGTCAAACAAGCCTAATGAGATTAGTCTCTCGATGGAGAGATTGTCCTTACAAGGCCCTGACATCCACTTCTTCTTCTGCTACTTTCATATGTCTGTCCATTGAGAGATAGCACATAGTCACATTTAACCATTATATGACATGTAAACTTTATCTTGATGTCCTTCTGCTGCACAAGTTCTTTAGACAAACACCAACATAGTTGCAATAACTTCTCCGAAGTTCATTACAAGGAGATTAACTGCTATGCAATTGCTTCCTATTATTTGTATTGAGTTTTATGCTGTGAGAGAAGAAAAAAAACAAACGGAAAATGCCAAGATACAAAATGAGGGACTATCTTTACTGTAAAGGCTTGTGCACACCTTCAGTTTCTTGTAGACAGGTGTGTAGGAGGAAATGTCCATAGGCAAGAGAAGAGAGGATTCCTACACACTGTTCTTTTACTTGCATTAAACTTCATTAGGTTTAAGGACTGAAACATTGTATCCCTATTAAAGTTTATTCCATGTAAATAGACAGTGTAAAAATGAGGATCTAGAATAGATCATGTTTATTATTCTTAATCTATTTTATTGGTTTTATTACATTCTTTGTAACTTTCACTTCTCATGTGCATTAGTCACAAATTGTTTTAATGTTTACATTTGCTCTGTCTTATTATCGGCTTGTCAGTCATCTATGAAGCACTTCGAATGGCACTAACCTGTATGAAAAGGTGCTATACAAATAAAGTTTAATTGATCGAATGATTGATAGATTGATTAACGTAATAATCTGACAAAGTTTAATCAGGTTGACACGTCTACTCTACTTTTTCTGTGTTTTCATTTTTTAAAATATACAGTATATATTTTGATTGAGGTACACTGGAGTATAACATTTATATTCTGACATATAGATTGTTATGATCCTAATTTCAGGCATTATGTACCAAACTAATCTTCATATTATGAACGTTTGGCAGTGATATAACTACAAACTACCTGAGAACACCCTCTGTATCTCAACTGACTCATGTCACAGACATGATAGTTTCAACATCTTTGGAGAATAAGAATGATTAAATCCATTAACATACACAAATACAGATACCCAAATATACAGAGGTTTCAGAAAATATTCAGACCCTTTTACTTTTTGCACACTTTGTGTTGTAGATTTAAATGGATAAAACTGCATTATTTACAATTGTAATTTCTACCTCTACAAAGTAGTGAATTAAGGGTCTGAACACTTCTGAGAGTTTTCAGTTTTTATTTTTTTTTCATAAATTTACAAAAAAAAAATCTAAAAACATGTTTTCATTTTATCATTATGGGTTATTGAGTGTGGATTGTTGGGCAAAAATTGCAATGTTATCCATCTAAAATTAAATTTACAACAACACAATAAAGTGAGGAGGACATGAAAGGGTCTGAATAATTTCTGAATCCACTGTATACTCCGAGTGTAGCCAGCAACAATAGTTTCGGTACTAGGCTATATTGAGAAAATTTGTGTTCTACATTTTTCTTCTTCCAATTTAGACTGCTCCCATTCTCAGTCTGGGCAAAGATTTATATGATACAGTATATGATATGTATAACTGCATTCAAAATGACTGGAGAAAACTCTTCATATTCTGCCTGAGTCATCCCAGTCAGACATGCAAGTCAACGACAACACTTCCTTACTTCTGTTTTTCAGTGTTTATTATAGTATTATGTGTTGAGTAATGACTTGTCATTGAGTTTTACAGTCACCAGAAATACTCATTCTATACAGTATGTATTACTTTGTATAAGGTCTTATTCTTTCAAATTTGAAATTAGTTTTACTGAAAGAAATTACATGACAGCCTTTCAGCAAACACAGCAAAAAGCAGGACAAACTACCTGTGGTCTTAAATTGATACAAGGATGGCTCTAAAATTAGCAACTTCATCATGGCCAAGTTTAGAGAAGGTTTTAATCAGTGCGTCTCTAAGAGGATTTAATGACAGGGATCATGGGTTATTCTATTTCAATGTAGCCAAGAAATAAAAAAAGACATCTTGATGAAATAAAACAAGATTGGTATTTAATAACAGTGTTATATTGTGTAATAATGCATGCATATTTCCACAAATTTTGATTTAGATTCAGTTAAATTGCGGAGACAATCTTAGAATAAAACAGGCAGGAAATGTATGTCCCAGATTCAACAGAATTGCATAACACTATTACATTACACCAGAATTTATTATGGAACAACAATTAAAATGTAGAAATGTGTGGATTTGATAGTGCTGTTAATTCATTTACAAATACGAAAATACAGTGCTTATTGAAATGAACCTGATTTTGGACAAATGAAAATGTGATGTCTTCAATTAGTGTAAAACTGTTTTCTAAAATATGAAAGAAAAGAAAGATTAAAATCTTCAGAGTAAAAAAGTCACAACCATTAAGGTCAATTATATGGTTCTTGAGGTTTATGGTTTGTTGGGGGTCGTAACCTGAAGGAGTCAAACAAGCCTAATGAGATTAGTCTCTCGAGGATAGATTCTCCTCACAGGGGCTTGACCTCAACTTCTTCTGCTAGTCTCATATGTCTGTCCATTGAGAGATAGCATATAGTCACATTTAACCATTACATGACATGTAAACTTTATCTTAATGTCCTTTTGCTGCACAAGTTCTTTAGACAAACACCAACATAGTTGCAATAACTTCTCCTAAGTTCATTACAAGGAGATTAACTGCTATGCAATTGGGTCCTATTCTTTGTATTGATTTTTATGAACATGTGCTGTAAGAAAATGAAAAAAAAGACTGAAAATGCCAAGATACAAAATGAGGGACTGTCTTTACTGTAAAAGCTTGTGCGCACTTCATCTTCACGTCTACTCTACTTTGACTGTGTTTTCATTTTTTAAATATACAGCATATGGTATATATTTTGATTTAGGTACACTGGAGTATAACATTTAGGGCCTGAAAGACTGATTGTCAGAATCCTAATTTTAGACATCAGCCTTCCTTTTACTAATCTTCATATTATGAGCATTTGGTGGTTATATAACTACAACTATGTGATCATTTTTTTCTGTAATGACCAGTGTAAGTTTACATTTCAAATGTAGGAATTATATTACAGTTACTAAAGCCAGTATTGCTCTAAAATTTGGGAGATATTCATTGATACATCATTTTTAAAATTAACTTAATCAGTTTACATTTAATGATGCTGCTGTACAGGTGTACAAGCTAAGCTACAGCATTAAAAGCAATGTGTTGTCTATAATAAGGACAAGCACCAGATGGACTATGTATTTAAAGCTCCTTTTTTCATTTATTTTTTATCATTTCTTACATCAATTATGCTTCTCATTATATACACAAACCCAAATTATCTATGTAATGTTCATAAAAGTCACTTCAAAATTTGAATGTTTTTGCCTGTTTAGCCTTCATTTATTGTGTGTGCTTAAATGCCAACTGAGAGTTTATTCTATTCTAATGTGAGGGTCATAAATATCACTGGATGATTAAAAACTTTATATTTCACAATATTAAATCTCTTCAGAAATAGTGTACATTTGACCATGTCATGTCAGATCATATGCACTAGATGGTAGCATTGATTCACTGTTGGAGCTTTTGTTTTGGACAGTCGACTGTATGTGTAATAAGGTATGCAGGCTATTAGGATAACTACCTGTATCCATAAATTAACACACCATATCCATTTCTTCATAACACAAGAGTCCAGGGAGTCACCAATTTAAATATTGAAATGTATAATTTAAATTGCATTGGAGTGGATGGTCATTCTGTGAAATACTCATCAGCATCAGTAGCATTCCCTCATAAAAGTATATGCATTTGTTTGCTTCTCACATAAAGTTCAACTTACATTAAATCAGGGCAATTCAGTTTTTCATTATTCTCAGGTGATTTAACAACAAATTACTAGAGTCAACTGTCATTAATTTTGAGACATATTGCTTTATAAATTGCTGTTCTCTAGTAGGGCCTATTATCATAAAGCCAAACAGATGTGTAACAGAAGCATCTTAAGGTTCAATCAGTAACAAATTCATTTTCATATTCTGTAGCGCAATCTGTCATGACAGATTTAGTTTACAAGTTACACCTGCTGAGGTATACAGTAAGACATACCAGTGCTGGCTCACTGCATTGTGGCAACACACACTGCTTATGTGCCAGTTACTGCTTTTAGTTACCAGTGCTGATATGCTGTTTTTCAGAAAAATACAGAAGGTGCCATTTTGTCTGCATATTAAACCATGAAAGTAGATATTAGTCTATTATTCACATCCTCCTTCCACTTGCACCAAATTGATCAGCCTATGCATATCACACACAATACCAAATCTATGTCACATGTTATAATTAACTGCGATCGTGTTTATTATGAAATTGGAGACATTTCACTAACAAAAAAGGTTGACATTTTGTTTCCTTCCTTTTCAGAACATCAGAAAATCCTATGCACCAAATGGAAATGGAAATCTAAAATTAACTGTAACCAAAACATTTATTTTTTCAGCAGAACATGCGCTTTCCAAATGCACCGCTGTATGAGTAAATGTGATTACATCACAAACATCTCGAATATGATTGTTTTTTTGTATGCTGGTAATGTGCTGGAAAATAATTTCTTGCAAACACAAACAAACAAATACAAACATTTTGACAAAATTAAAATGCTGAAAGCATGCAGCATGTCCATGATAAACAGTGATTTCCAAAGACTCAGTTAAACGTGTAAATGACTTTTTGCATAATGTTATTCTTGGCTGTGATCACAAATCTAAATCAATATGCTGTCCAATATCTTCGTGCTTTTTCGTCTGCATCGAGCATCAATGTCCACTGGGTGGGGACAAAAGATCACATCAAAAGCAACACCAACACACCATAAATCACGCCTTATGCATCTATTACTCATATTTTATAACAGCTTCTGTACTTGCTTGTGTTACCTCCTCCATCTGTTACCTTCGGTCAATATAGGAAGAAACTCCTTTCTTTCTCTTCCTGAGTCTCAGATGATAAATAGTGTGCTGTAATTATCCTTCAATATGTCATGTTGAGCAATTCACTCTCATTATTCCCTATATGTATCATATACATGAAACCATGTTTGAGCTAAAATAATACTTAAAGGCTGGATAAGGATAAGGTGGATAGATAAGGTTTGTGATTTTTCTTTTTGAAAGTAAGTAATTAAGTAAAGTTTATTTAGTATAGCACCTTTCACAGAGCAAGGTCACAAAGTGCTTCACAGTTGTAAAATTGCTAAAAATAAGGCCATGAAAACAGTAAAAAAAGAGAAAAAAACAATAAAACATAAGCAACAAAAGACCTTAAAAAACACACAAAATTACAAACACTAGACAGTACAAGGCAAGGCAAAGGCCAATTTGAATAATTGAGTTTCCAGCTGCTTTTTAAAGGCGTCAAGAGAGACTGCAGATTGTATGTCTATGGGAATAGCTTTCAACAGTGCCAGAGCCACAACTTCAAAGGCACAATCACCTTTTGTTTTCAGTTGAAAGCAAGAGACAACCAGTAAGCCCTGGTCAGAACATCTAAGTGACCTACTGGTGATATAAAGATGAAGCAGAAAACAAGAACCTTAGCATTAATTCTGAACTTGAAGGGAAGCCAATATAAAGAAGATAAGATGGGTATGATGTGAGTCATCCTGCTGCACCTGGTCAACAGCCTTGCAGCAGTAATCTAGACCATTTGTAGACGTCCAGGGATGACATGCTGAGGCAGGTAAAAAGGAAATTGCAGTAGTGAAGAAGTGAAGAAAGGGACTCAAAACAATGAGCATCTTGGAAGCTACGCTATCTGAAGCAGTGATAAGGACCTCAGTCACATTTGCATTTAGCTGTAAAAAGTTGTTGGCCATCCAGTCCTTAATGGCAGTCAGACAATTGTGTAAAACAGACAGTTTGTCACTCTCATCAGGCTTAAAAGAGACAAACAGCTGAATATCATCAGTGTAACAATGATATGAAAAACCTTTAAATTTGCTGATAATATGACTTAAGGGGAGCATATGCAAAGCAAATAATATAGGACCCAAGACAGAAACCTGAGGCATACCACAGGAAAGAGCAGCAGTTTCAGATATGTAGGGACCAAGCGACACAGAAAAACTCCTATCCGAGAGATAGGAGGAGAACCAGTCTAAGGCACTCCCAGAGACACCCACCCACTGCCTAAGCCTTTCAGTTAGGATGATGTGATCTACAGTATCAAAAGCTGTGCTAAGATCCAGCAGCACCAAAACAGAGCATTCATCCACATCATTATGTCACTGGAGACTCTGAAAACAGTTGTTTCAGTGGAATATTTCTGATGGAAACCAGATTGGAATTTATCTAAAATGTTGTGTGCAGTCGAGCTGTTTGGCAACAACTTTCTCTAAAATGTTTGAGATAAAAGGCAGCTTAGATATATGCCTATATTTTTTTTGGGAAGGGATGGATCAAGGATTTTTTTTTTCAGAAGAGGCTGAACAACTGCATGTTTAAAACAAACTGGGACACAACCAGATTGCAGCGAGCTATTTATAATAGAGACCAGGCATGGGCCAATAGACCAAAGTACATTTTTAAGCACGGAAGTTGGTAAAATATCAACAGGCCTGGAGGAAGTTTTCATACTGCCCACCAGATCAATGAGGTGGAAATAGGAGAGAAGCAGTCCAAAATTGACGGCCAAGTTGGATAAGCAGAAAAGGGAGTAGAAGAGGGGATAATGCTAGCCCTGACATCTCTAATCTTATCCACAAAAAAGAGAGAAAATTACTGCAATACTTATTTGAAAAGACAGGCGCATCAGGAGGTGCAGGAGTGACAATGTTGATGATGGTGTCAAACAGGACTTCAGAGCTACATTTACTGGAGGAAATTAGCAAAGTGAGAAGCCCTCGCATCCTTAACCATGTTGTTAAAATCAGTTGAAAGGTCTTTGTAATAGAGACGGTGAACATGGAGCTTCTACAGTCGCTCTACCCCCTGACATTTACACTGGAAACAACGGATATTGTCATTTAACCAGGGAAATGAATTGACAGAGGGACGTGTGAGAAATGTGTATTAAAGGAGTGGAAGAGACAAACAACAACAGCTTGAGAAGACAATGCTGTGTTTGGGTCAAAAGCTGCAGAACACTTCTCAGCTGAGAGGCGATTTAAGATGCGATAGCAATTTACATGTTTACTGTGCAGAGAACCTGATTTAAAACACAGGTTGAACAAAACAAATTCATGGTCAGTAACATACAGCTCCTTGCAGCAAATAGAATCAATATTTAAACCAAGAGTAACCTAATGTGTGTAGGACCAGAAACATGTTGAATAAATTTAAAAGACTCAGTGACATTAAGAAAATCAGCAGCAGAACTATAAGAAACGTTATCTACATGAATATTAAAATCACTGACCATAATAACTCTGTCCAACCTAATGATAGAGAATAAAAAATCACTGAGTTCAGACATAAATGAACTATTAGAACCAGGGGGTTGGTGTCTTAAAGAGGACCTATTATGCTTATTTCACCCTTGCTCATGGTCCTGGTTATTGTCAACAAATCTCATGCGCAGAGCCAAACCAACAATGCATTGTGAAATGTAAAGTGCTGTGTACGTATCCAAGGCCATATATATCTTATTCCGCTGTGCCATAGACCTCCATTGTTGTCCAAAAGCTATTAAAAACATGTCAGTGAGCCACAGTGCTGCACTGGGTGACATGTTCTTTGGCCTAGAAGAATTTCTAATGACAGTGATAATTTTTTTCCCAATTACGTTGTGTTAGCAACATTTTGTCCATGACTGAACCGCTTCATTTATATATCACTCTGAATTAGGAGGGAGGAGGTCAAGGTGGAAGGCGTGTGGTTAGGTTTAGGCAACAAAAGCACTTTGGTTAAGGTTAGTGAAAAATCATTATTTCATTTAAATGTTAACAAACATGTTATGCTTCAATTCACTGCAGACTTTTTTCTGTATTAAACCAAGACCATGATCTTTATCTAACCTTAGCCAAGTGCTGCCAGTGCCTAAACTTAACCATAAAATTGTGGATATCGTACTGCAAGGTTGAATATTTCAGTGGAAAAAACAAAACAAAAACTATGTTGTCTCTGAACATTTTACTCATACAGGTATGTTAAGTATTTATACAAATATGTGCTAAATACGTTAATTAACAACATTTTCTCATTACTTTGAGTGAAAACGTAATTCAGCAAGCATTATGTTTCTAGCAAAATTAATTTTCTGTCAGAATTTAGTTGTATATGAACATAATTTCTGCCTAACATGGAACTTCTCTCCAGAGACTGAAAACGTGATTACCGTTATTATTCTTTGGTGCTGTTTCTAAACAAACTAATTGCCCAAACACTTCTGGGACAAGGAACATGTCACCCAGTACAAAGGTAAACTCACTGATGTGGTTTTAATAGTATGTGGACAACAATGGAGGTCTATGGCACAGAGGAATAAGATATATCAGGCTTTGGATATACATACATTACTTGTCAGTTGGTTTGGGTCTGCATGTGAGATATAATATAGAAAATTGCCAACCTTATCTTTTAAATATGATAACAGCACTATGTAATGTTCATGAGTCAATCATAACTTCTTTTCTTGAGTTTCATAACTTCATATCATTAGATTGTGAGATGAATTATGTTTTAAGGTTTGGGTCTAAAAGAGTAAGCAGAGACAACGCAGCAGATATGCTGTACTGTTGTAAAGTGTATGTCTTTCAGCCACCTTTTATACACCTCTAACCTGGAGCATCTGATTCATATCTTTATTTGGTGAAGAAGGATCTTGCACTCTCCTTTTTGCCCTCCTTTCATTTCAAGGGGCAGCGAAGGTAAGTTTGAATTTGGTCAGGGTCACTGCTGTTTGGGAGGTGTATTCGTAAATTTTGAGAGGCTTTTCATATGAAGCGTATATGCTTCACTCTGAGAGCTGACATCCACAGAATGGAAGTATTATCCTCGGATGTTCTCCAACCACATACTGAAATCCTTTATTTCTAAAAGCCTTGCATTTGTATAAAATTTGTATTCAGCCATTAAGGTACTATATACAGCATTTAAACACTCACCCATTTAGAACACCTTCAACAACCTCACTACTATCTGTCATTCATTCTGTTTTTCTCGGAAAACTGAGAAAACATAGATAACTGTTTGTATATTAGTGTTTTTCAGTAGGCACATGCATAGAGAGACCTCAAAGGGGGCTTGAGCACCTGCACGTTTGGCCTCCTAGAGAGAAAGTGCCCCTTTACTAGGGTGTTTTTTTAATAAATAAATTCCTGTTATTCCTGCTATATCCAGCGTGACACAACATTACCTCATCTTGTTTCTGAGTGTAGCTGACAGAGAATTTATATTAGTTCATGTTAGTGTTAATAATTTATAACAAGGTAAAATGACTTTAGTTGACGGAACTCAATAGCACAGAACCAATGTTCAGGGCGACTATTATTGATGATAAACTTAGGACATTTTTTACTTGGTATAGATAGATCTAAAGCAGAAATAAATGCAACAACAGCCAGTCAGTCTGCAGTTTTTGGCTTACATATCAAAGTACACACCCATTTCCTACCACAAAGCATTGTTTGAGCTACCGGTGAAGAATGTGGATGTTGTCTGGAATAGAGGAAAAAAATAAGAGGAATCAAGGGGCAAGAAAGCGATATGATGACACTGCAGCACCCTCGGATTAGCCTCTATGTCAGAGTCTGTCCCCGGGTAAACAGTGAACCCAGGCTGGCGAAGAGGGACAAACTCTGCTGATGAGGCTACTCTATTGCTAACATTAGCAGGATTACAGCTGGAGGGCCCCTCACCTCCAAAGTAACCCTAGCCAAAAAAGCTACTCTCACTCACAGACACGTCTTGCTAGTAGATACATTCTGTCCGCAACTGCAGAACAGTCATCATACATCATCGTTTTAACGAGGCTGCTTTGACTGTGGATTCACAAAGCTAACTACTAAGCTAGGCTAAGCACAAAGCTAAGTAAACAGAGTAGCAATGAAAGGCTAGTTACCCATAACACTAGCGTGGTTTCATAAAGAAAACGAGCGAATCTAGTGATATGTGAACTTAGCACAGAAAGTAACATAGTAAGATAAATGAAGATGTGTGTATATATATATATATATATATAAATATATACAGTAGAGTCTCATTCAAGTGAATGGGAAAGTGGTCTCAGACTTTTGGACCCTACTGTATAAATAAAGATGTAGCAAAATGATTGGTTTACAATGTTGCACTTTTTACTCAGATTTTACCTCTAAAACCGAGAGATAGCCAAAGGAAATTGATGTGATAATAATAATAATAATAATAATAATTTTTATTTATATAGCACCTTTAAAAACACAGTTTACAAAGTGTTTTGGCAGACAAAGCAAAAGTAGTACAATGCAAAGCAAAGACACAACACAAAAAACAAATAAACAAACAAACAATAGAAAAACAATAGAGAGATGATAAAAAAGATTAAAAGACAGTACAAAGATGCTCGAAAGACAACATTAAATAAAAGCAAGTCTACAAAAATGGGTTTTAAGAAGTGATTTAAAAGAAGTCACTGATTCTGCGAGCCTCCTCAGGCAGGTCGTTCCAAAGCCGAGGGGCCCTGATGGCAAAAGCACGGTCACCTACCTTTAGATTTAAGCCTCGACTTTGGAACAGCCAGAAGGGCCCCGACTGAGGATCTAAGGCTGCGGGCTGGCTCGTACGGGGTCAACATATCTGTTATGTAGCTTGGGGCCAGACCCAGACGTGCTTTAAAAGTGATCAGTAAAATCTTAAAATTAATTCTAAAACGAACAGGGAGCCAATGGAGAGAAGCCAGGATTGGGGTGATGTGATGTTGTCTGTTAAAACCAGTTACAAGTGTAGCTGCTGCCTTCTGGACTAGTTGGAGGCGAGAGATAGTAGTCACAGCTTTCAGTTTTATTTACATTATTTAAAGTTACAAGGCAAATTAACTTGTATTGTTTTGCTAGGCCGATAAAGCATGTTTGCAAAGTTGTTGTTGTTGTTTAATTGTTTTAAATGTTTAATTTTGTTATTCTATTTTTTATGTTAAACTATTGGTTTCTTCAGGCTTCAGTCATTATCAGAATGCTCTTCAAACTGGCAGCATTATCAAATTATATATATCGTGATAAATGTTGATATTGATCAATATGGAAAAAATGATCATGATCATATTTTTTGCCATATCTATGTGTATTATATTAAACTAATTTGTTGTCACATAGTAATAGTATCATAGCAATATAGTATCAGCATCTACTTATTATTATTGAAGCCATTATGCCTTCTATGGAGAGGTGGTAAGAGACGAATATGGAGGTGACAGAGGCAATCAGAGGAAGTGCATCTTTGTCAGCAGTATTAAGCAGAGCTTCTGTAAGTGCGGATGTCAATCAGAGGACTAGGTAAGAGTTGAGCTGGTTAACATTCGAGGAGAATTTACAAAAATACACTTCATGTCTTTGCATGTATCATTAATTAACTGTCATGTAGCAGCGTTTGAACCAACCCAGGGACCAAACTTTGATTGTTTCAGTCACTTCATTTTCTTTATTGGCTCCATCAACATGAGACAGTGTTGGCCATAAACACAAGGTCAGAGGAGTGGACTGACCTGTTCTTTACAGTTAGAAGCTGACGTGGGAGCTGACATCTTATTTTTTCTGATTGTTCCAACCATTGTCAGCTTTCTTTTGAGAAGTTCCTGTCCCTGGCTGTACGATGTGAAAAAATTATCACAGGTGATGTTGAGGCCACTGACATTTCCCCCTGCAACATTTCCAGCACCACCCGTGTCCTTTAGTTTCTCTCAGGGGCTCCTCCCTCTGACTTCCCTGTATAGATTTGCAAGTTCCATGCATAAGATGAAACATACCTCACATACAGTCCAGATTTTGATTATGTATCTTGCCGGTTTGGAGGGTGGTTTGTTCATCCACAGTCACATTGGGCCCAGGGTTGTAAAGAAGTGGAAGCCACTCCACCCACTTTTCCCACACAGTGCCAATTGCTGCCAACTTGTCCCTTTGTTGTCTAGCAGGTCTTGATTCCTGGTCATCGAACCTGATGACCCTTGAGAATATATGGAAGCTCTCCAGAGACATTGTGGTTCTAAAAATCGCTCTCTCTGTTTCAGCATCCCACTGACTCTCAGTCGACTCCCTTCTTGACATGCAAGGATAAGGATCCCAAAATAGGCATGTAGGCCTCGATATCATCCTTATTATGTTAGCAGCTGTGTGGGGGGGCTCTTTCAATGGGGATGAAGACCATTCAATCTGGCCATTCTTGGACACGTGTGTGGTGTGGGGCTCCTCCAGCTGCTGGCTGTAGGGCTCCTTCTGATGCTTCATCTTCAAACTCACATTCATGTGCAGAACATATTTCTACATTACCCTCATATTCTGAAACATCCTTCTCTTCCACTTCGCTATGTGTCTCACTTTCTTCAAATATTAGCTCCAAGGTCCTCTACAGAGAAGAGGACACATTGCTGGTGGAGGATTGTAGTTGAAGTGACCTTTACACTTTGATGTAGAGTTATTTATCTGTCTTGTCTCTCCCATGATGTGCAGATGTGAGGGGTAGAGTAGTAGAATGTTTTGGAATAACATTGTGCAGGTTCCCACTCTACAGAGGGTAAAGAGATGGGAAAGCGGGAGCAGACGGCTTGTCTGTGCTTGGATCGTAACAATGTAGCAGGTGTATGTGTATGTACATCTCTCTCTCTATCTCTGTGTATGCGTGTGTGTGTGTGAGTGAGTGAGCGAGAGAAAGGGTGTGTGTGTGTGTGCATGTTTCTGTGTATCTGTGTGTCACTGTGTGTATGCAGGTCTAATTGACCCGAACATCGTATGAAGGACTTAAATGTGTGGGGGATTGTAGCATGTGTACTCAAAATTTAGAATTTTTGAATATTCTTCACAGAAAGCCAAGGCCATGACGTTTCAGGTTGAAAAACTGTGTCCTTGTATCATTTTCCTTTTAGTAAAAATTTGAAATGGGTCAGTTTGACCTGAACATCACTTAAAGGTTAAATAATTGCAAAAATCACCTTTTTATGAATTTGAGCCCCTGCTCCTCTAACATCCTTGGCAAGTTCCTGTTTGTCGGTGTTATAGAGAGGTGAGAGAATTCAGAGTGTGAACATAAAGTACGTACATCAACAACAGAAAGTATGGAAATTAGTTTTGTTACAGAGAAACAGAGGCAATGAAATGAGAGAGAAAAGCTTTTCTATGAAACAACAAAAGCAAAGTATTGTGGCAGAGGTTTTTCTTAATTGACAGACATCAATGTCAATCATCATCAGTGCTTCTGGGCTCTAACTTGCTAAGTGGGACGAAGGCATGCACCCCACTCAGTTAAACTGCCTGAAAAAGAGCATGCATACACAGGAGAAAATAAGGCAGAAGCAGTTTAACTAGCCAATAGGAGCGAAGACACGTTTGATTGACAGCAGAATCAACCAATGGAAGGCTGTAAACTGCTTCTATGGTTCAACCATAGTTTAGTCTCACTGGTGAAGTTTCTGTCTGGATTAAAACTATTTAATTTATTAATTCCTTATCATTTCAGTCGATACATTTGTCAGCTGATACATAAATATGCGGTTCTTGAGAAATAATTCCGAACAGGAATGTTTTGAACCGTCACTACACTAGTGAAAAAAAACATCAAGGTCGATACAGTGTTTCGTGGGACTTTTTTCTTCCCCCATCTAATGATGAAAAGTCTGTGGAGGTCAATGGTCAGCACTGGTTGTGATGAAAGAGAAGAATAGCTTGGGGGTGATAGGAGGACACATTGATTTTTAATTTCTCTCCGACCAGCGCTGTCAACATATGGTCCTATTGCTTCCTTATTCATTTCTTAGTGACATACACACACACCACACACACACATCAAGCTAAAGTATCCCAAGGACAGGACAGATGAATTTTCTTGCTGGTTTCACAACAGAGGTCCCTTGGTCCTTCCCTCATTCTATCACATCCCCATTTCTCATGCGCAATGAACAGCCGTCAGAATGGGTGACATTGAACAATTTACTTAATAAACTGCAGACTTTATGGAGACTTATGTTCTCTTGAGATAGCTTGTGTAATTCAACATACAAATATGACATTTTCTACCTTTTCTTGTTTAAAAAAACAGAATATTTGACTGTATAAATTATAGGCTTATACATAAAAGCACTCGGTAGAGTGTAGACATTCGTCATGGCCTAATAATCTCCCCCATTAGTCATTAGATTCACTGTCAATATTGTCTGGGTATATGACAGAATAGTTATATCAGGATAGTCAAATTCTGGCCCGATGGTAGGAGAAAGGTCATGAGGTCTCAGAAATCAATGAGTTTCTTCCTCAAGGGAGAATAAATGTGCACAGAATGGTTTGTTTCCATATGAGTAATTGATCAGGGAGACATGTTCAATTAAAAAATAAAAAAAGGCAGAGGAGGAAGGGTCATGGTGTCACCAAAATCATTTTTTTCCTTTTCTCCATTGTTATATATTTTCTAGATTTTGTTTAGGAATTTTAGCAGATAAATTTTAAAAATACTCTAACTTTGGTATATTTTACCCTTTGTGTTCCCCATTTTCATCTCTGTTCTTCAATTACAAAAAAAGCAATATCACGGGTACTCAGAGTGGCCAACAGACTTTGCAACCCTGCCTCCTAGAAATTACATTTATTTACTGCTTAATTGCAATGAAAAATACATTTGGCAGCAAACATAATGTTGTCCAAATTACCTTTTCTCTCAACAATAATGACAAAATGTTGTCTTGACAAAATTAAGAGACAATATTTGGCAACTTCCAAAAATGATGATACAGAACATTTGACTGAAATTACATTTTTTTTTCTGTCAAAATATCCAATCTTGCAGTACAATATCAGCTGGTAATAACAACAGCATTATTAAACTTTTTTTATGATTATGTTTAGGCACTGAAAGCATTTGGGTGAAATTACTGTTTAAAATGTCCCAAAAATCCAAGATTATAAAATTGACTGCACATTTTTGCTTTACAGCCACTTTCATTTTAGGACAGTTTTCTTTTTCTTTTTTTAACAATCGCCTGAGCACTGTTGATACCTTCTAAATAGTGAATGGAGTGCCTGTGTAGCCACGGGTGTGCCTGTGCCATCTAAATCTCAAGCTGGCACACCCAGCATAAATCATAGCATCTTTATTGAATCAAACTTTTGAAGTAAACTTATTATATGCCTCAAACATAACTACTAGTGCCACCACCAACAATTATGCCCACAAATATTAATACCGACTGTCCATTACAGAGAAGATTCACAGAAACTGAAGAACAATGCTCCAACTTCACCCTGATGCTCTGCATGGTCACGTGTAATGCACACATGCCTACGTGCGTAGATTATGTATAATATTTATAATGTAATCAATATAACAATATTTCATGCAGTGTCCTATGTGTGCTCTGCATGTATATGGGCACAATGAAAGGAGAGAAGTTAAATGAGCCCAAGTCCAACCCGAGCCAAATCTATAAAAAAAAATTGGCCCAAGCCCAGCCTGAATCGACTCTCCTCGTCTGGACCCACTGGGACCTGACGGGCTTGCAGACCTCTACTTGGATGACGTCTATTGAAAGTCAAGTGTTCATGGGACCTCAGGACTTCACCTATGGTTTGGCTGCATTCTTTGCAAGCTACTACAATTTCAAACTGCACTATGCCAAAGATGTCATGCACTTGGAATTTATCCAAAAGTAATGTAAAATCTTTAAATTAATATTGTACTTGAGTGCTGGCTAGTTCTCTTAACATTCCAGCTTATGTTCCTACTGCTTTTTGCTTGTTGTTAACTATGCCTAGTTTATCAATGGTTTACCCTAAGGTTGGTTGGGTGACTCGTGTTCCTGGTGGCATCTAGTCCTGACATTTAGACCAGCATTATTATCAACACATAACTTTCTATGTGAAAAAAACAACAATGAATGCATCCTACTTACAGATACTGTGTGCGTAAGTCTGATGTATCTTATTCCTCTGTGCCATAGACCTCTGTTGGTGTCTGAAAACTATTAAATGTGTGGAGGGCAGCCAACAAGGCTGCCACCCGGCAGGGTTCTGCTGCTGGGCATGTTCGACATAGAAACACAGATCCAGAGCAACTTGAGGGTCACTAGTGTGTGCGGCACCTGACCAGTCAGGCCAAGAAAGTTTAAAACTTGTAAAGCATGTTCATTAATTCTTAAGTAAATCTCATAAAGTCCCACTCTCTCAGGAGGTGAATCAAAAGTTGCAAAAGGGGAGCAACGCCGAACTGGACTTTGTGACTTAAAAGTCAAAGCCATCATGGATGAGTTAAGATTTTATTCTTCCTGAGTTTAGTTGCATCTATCTATCTATCTATCTATCTATCTTTATCTAACTATCTTTACTTTTACTCAAGTAGGACTTCTGGGTAGGGGAGACCACGGACAGTTGTAACACCTTGAATTCCTCCAATCAGAAACAACCTACAGTGATTACACTCACTTTGCATGGGCTCAGTTAGATTTGTCTTCTTGCTTACAAAAAAGGAGCCACATTTGAAACTCCCAGAGAAAGTTATCAGCAACAGTGTTTTTTTGAGGCAAAAATTTAACTTTTCTATCAGATGTATTTTTTGGATACTGTCTTGAATCACAGTTTTGTAAGCTAAAAATAGAAATGACTGACATGTGTTAAACTAGCAGTCAAGCTACTTCACATGAGGTGAAAACATGGCTGATGATACTGGGACGGTTATAACACCTTGTTACAACCATCCCTGAACCAATTTTCATTTATATTTTAAAAACCTAAAGGCCTACATAAACTACCTAGATAGATAGATGAAGAGGGGGGAAAGCTTATAAAAGCTCAGGACAAAGATGGAGGGAGGCAGAGGAGGCAAAGGAACAGACCTGAAGTATATTAAACATCTTACTGTAGGCTAATTTGTACTACAAATTTCTTCTTCACCAAATGTTTGATTAAACTTTACTAAAATATTTGATGATACGTTTGATATAAGCAGACTGATGTGTGATGTTTTTTCCTTTTTTCCTTTTTCAGATTATTACCATCAGCATTTTAATTGTGTGCAAATGTTTCAGGTTTAAGATGCCCCAAGTATGAGGCTTACATTGCCTCTAGTTTGCTGACACATGTAAGTCTTACTAATGTGATTATTTTTGAATTGGGACCTGCTGGTGTTTTTTTCGGCTGAGGGATTATGAATGTAATGATAGCTTATAAATGAAGCTGAACTTTGTTAATGTCACACTTTGCTTTATTGTTTGATACATGATGCTTACTTGATTTATGTGAGTGGCATGCTGTCAGTTTTTTTGCCATGTAGTGGCACTGTGAAAGTAGCTTAGACTTTCTGAGGTGCTGTAGTTGCATGTTCAGTGCTGCAGATGTTCAATGAGTTAGTAAAACAATTGTAGTCGCAACAACTTCAGGTTTAACATTGCTTTTATGCACTGGTTGTGCTATAATGTTATGAAGGAAATCATTGCAGCATTAAATAAAGACATGATGTTGCAGCTCACCTCTGCCACCTTATCTCTTGAAAGTATCAGCAACAGTAAACAAAACCAGTAGCCTGCTATTGATACAATGTATAGTCTGCTAATACTCTGAATAATGTTTAATGAGATCTTAGAATAAGAGTAAAAAAACTGATGATCTACAGATCACTTTGGTTCTTGCACATATTGTATTCTACAGGCCCACCTAAATTAATATTTCTGGCTACTGGAGTTATTTTGGAGTGTTGCTGAGTGTGTTGGTGTGTGTTCATGTGCTTGTTTTTGTACCAGGTGGGGATAAAAGGCAAGGTTTGGGTTGAGAGCTATAGGAAATACTGAATCATTTATAGAGTTTGATCCCAGCAGCACTGCTGAGCTAAAGCAGGAAGAACACCCATAGGTAACGTGGAGGAGGCTACAGAGAGACAAATCAAACTAAAAAGCACTGGAGCAGAAACATCGGCCAGTGCTGAACAATACCCAACATGCTGTTATACTTGAAGACAGCATTTCCATTTCTTATATTTCACTTAAATTGATTTCTTCCTCTGAAACAGCCCCTCAGGATTAAGACATGTCTTTATCTGTGTTAGTCAGTCATAGTGGTATATATTTTTTATCTAATAGCAGAAATCCTTGATTAACGCCAATCTTTAATGAATTGTTTCTTACTCCAAATCTTACATATCTGCCAAATGTCAATGAAAAACATTCAAATGTTTTGAAGATATCATATTGACAGATGGAGACTAATTAAAAGGGTAGAAACATAACCTCCTTGACTCCTTGAGGTAAATCTTAGATCTGAAAATGTAGCAGTGAGCTCAAACCTTCAAAATGATTCTCTGAGAGTTTGCTGGAAACAACAACAACAACAAAAAAAAATCAAGATCAGTACGTGAAAATGTAGGGCCATGTGTTTTTACAAGAATTGTGAAGGGAAAGTAACTCTTAAATCTTGTGGCAGTCACATACAACCCATTTATACACTGTCCGTACTGTTGGCATTTCAGATGTGTTTTTCTGTCATGCAACTTTTTTCCATCATCTCATCAGCGATCCAGTACTAATTTTGTTGCATCCACTGGAAATGCATTTTTGAGTTCTTCACGCACAACAATGTCACAAGACATGGGCATCAGCTGATGTATCCCATTTGAGATAAGGTTCAGTTAGTTGTGAGAGCAAGCCGGACTCTTTAATTCCGTTAGGCCATGGTTAGACTATATTACTATAGTGCTATGTGAAAAAATGAATTTCAATAAAGCCACTTTGTTGATGCAGCAGGGATGCTAACTGGCAAAAACCCCCCCCAAAAAACCAAACAAGGTCATTCAGCAAAAACACTGAACGTAGCTCAACTTTTGCGACAACACAATGCAACAATATCTAGCAGCAAATACAATACATTTAGTGCAACTTTATGGTAGATCACTGTGTAATGTGAATGGCATGAATCTACTGTTTTTCAGCCTGTGGTGAGATCTGTCAGCAGTTGGTCACTTGGGTTAGCAAAGGCTTCTTAAAGAGGATTTTCCCTTGTTTGGATTTAAAAATACTACAACATTAAGTGTCGCCATACGGCCCTGTTTTTTTGTGACCAGCTGTTGATGTGTTATTTTTTCTCTTACTCTCTGTCTCTCTATCTCGCTAATTCACGCTCTCCATGAGTAAATTGCACAAAGCTGTGATCCAAATGTAAGCCTTTGTTGATGGGCTGCGGAGTAGAGAAAAATATTTTCTGCTGCTAGTTTCTCTTTGGTGAGAGAAGCAGGGTGCAGTTAAAGAGGATTAAAGGCATTGCGGCATCCGACTGGAGTCTGCTTTCACTGAAGCCCTGGAGTCAGTAATGTAGAACAAAGATATCATAGACAACGTAGCTCTTTCTTTAATACCTATCTAGCACCTATGATTGGTATGACTAGCCCGTGACCCATGATTAGCAACTCAGCTCAAAAAGACTGCAGGAATAAATTTCTCAAAATTATGTTTGAAGAATTGTTGCATCATTTTTATTAGATTTTATTAGTTTGGGATTGCTTGTTAGCTAACTAGCTAACTACATTTTGAAAATGTATTTATGAATAAATGTTTTATTTATTTACTTTTTAGCCCTGACTCTTGGTCACCATTGGAATTGTTTGTAACTGATGTGACTAGCTGCTGTCAAGCAAGCTAAAAACCTGTATGATGAGCTGACTGCTAGCATCGCTATATGTGTGGACGTTGGTAGTTAATCTAAATTTCCCAGTTGTGTTGGGTAGCCATTTTCAAAATCACGTAACATTTCATCAGCAAGCAATTTATTCCAGCCTTTATTCCAATAAATGTTTGAATAATGCAAACCAAAAAATGTGGTACATCTCGCAGTCTGTTGCTCTGCCAATCTTCTTCTTATTATTTCTTACTTGTTCAGTGCAATAAATTACAACCCAAAATAATGGATGCTCGTGTTAATAGCTCAGCTATTATCTTGGTAAGTACATTGTTACAGTATTAGTACTGATGGGGATGATGGGGAAAACTACCAAATAAGACTACTGGCTGACTGACTTTAGCAGACTACATTCAACAAGGACTGTATTTAAATTACTGATAGTTTTTCTAAAAACAATGCATACTCAATGATCTAGAATAAGTAACTTTTTTCAAATAGTGGTTATGAATGGGTTTTAAATTGGGTTAGGCATTGCCAGTTTAACCCGAGACAAGACAACCATGTCAAGACAAACAAGATACTGTTAGCCTAGTGGGAAATTATATGGTCCAAGCTAAAGTTTATCACAGGCATTTTGGGGAAAGCTATGAACACACACAAAGTCACACACTGTACATCAGTTATTGTCCCCGTTAAACCCTCTGTGGTGTGTTGCCTGTTTTCATCCGCAGTTAAAATGGGCACAAACTACACACAAGGGAGGGAGGTTTTGCCCTTTACCCCACCTTCCCCAGACACAATGACATGCACCAGTGAATATCGACCACATGGCTAAGCAGACAGGAAGGGCACTTGTGTGTGTATATGTGTATGTACAGTATGTGTGTGTTTGTGTGTGTGTGTACTCATGGTGGTTATCTATAAATCATGTCCTGTGTCTCTAGAAGCAGTCTGGGTTAATGATCAAGGTCACAGACACAGTCCTGCTTCTGTTCCCTGGAAATACTGACCATTCGACTCCACAGTGAAATCCACTTAAAAAGCCTGGGGGAAATAGGGACGAATGGTTAGTGTCTTTCCAGTATTATTATCAGCAGTGACCTGTGTGCATGTGTGAACATTGATTTATTGATTTCACTCTCAACTGCACTTCCTCAGTGGTTTCCACCGGGTCAGATTTTTTTTGTTTTATTATGTCCCCCACAACAGTTGCACATGTTACATGGAGGTTTTAGCAATTTTCATGAAGTTTGTTACCACATACAGTAGTCTACCAAAAAAGACACATTTTATTTCACAATGGAAAAATAGGGGACATAACATGCTTGTTGTGGTTTTCTGTCATTTATATACTGTTATGATGTCAGATGTCTATGTTAAGTATTGTCAAAGTTCCGAAACATGAGGTGCAGTTATGTGAAAATGCTGCCTGCAAGTCAAAATCAAGGACTTCATCCTGCAGTGAATGCTGTGTTTGTAATTTTATCTCTACTTACCCATCGAACTGACGTCAGATTTTTTGCCCACAAACGGCTATCCGCTCCTTAGTCTTTCTTGCTAAGGTTGTTGCTAACATTGTTAAATGGGTTGTTTGCTTTGTCCACTCACATATTTCAGATCAGATTCAGGCTTGAACATATTTTAGAAGTAGCCATTTTGAGTAAAGAATGAGAAACTACTATTTTGTACCTGGTGAGACTCAATAATAATCTCCCTAGGCTATGTTGGCTTCTCTCTTGTGGACTGTAGGACTGTTCATAAACTGCATTTTATTTACCAAGCAGAGTAAATGAAATCTGACTTTGGGTCATTTAGGTTTGAAAAAAGACTATTTGTGTGATTTAATATCCATACTGAGTGATTTTTGTGATCTTCTGTTCAATGGAAGTCATTATATTCCTGTCAGCTGCCTTGCTTTATTTAAGGGAAAGTTAGGGTGTAAGGGAGGTTAATCCTGACCATTATGCAGCCCAGAACTCTCTCTTATCTGTCACTGTCCAGAAGCTTAAAGCCTCCAAAAGCATTCTGTTTTTGTAATTACTGCCATGTGAAATTGGACCAGAAGGAACTACGGTAAGGAGGATAAAAAGGTAACAAGGAGTAGAGAGGCTAGAGGGCTTGTGTTATCACATACAAAGATGAAAATGGCTTTTTCATTGCACCTGCTTTTGACTTTGGAAAACCTAAACCTAAACAATAACTGATACAGATCTTATCTCTTACTACTGTGGAATATACAGTATGTGTTGTGTGTCTAACTGTGGTACAGTTCAACAATTGGAAAGGGAGATAAATGAAGAAAAACATGACATATCAAAATCGTTCATTTTAAATGATTGTGAAATATCTTTTAAAAAATGTTCTCTTTGGAGTCATTACAGAATGGCTTTGATAAATCATCACATTAATGATCCATGGCCCTTTTTTACTAACTTCAATGCTATATGATAGTGTAAATTTGTAAATTTAACCTTTTTCTTCATTGTGTTAGTCCCCCCATTCATAATTGAAAATAGGGTCATCAGCTGCATCTTAATTTTTGCATTATAAATTTTTAAAAAATCATTAACTATAAGACTGACAAACATTTATGGAGAAGAGCTTCAGTTCAAAATCTCGAGAGAAATCAAGACTAAGAGTCTACAGCCATGCTAGCAGCATTGTGAGGCTGTATAGGCACAGTGGACCTTGAGCTAAATGCAAACATCAGCATGCTAACATAATCACAATGTCCATGCCAACGTGCTGATGGAAAGTATAATGGATACAATGTTAAGCATCGTTAGTATGCAAACATCTGCTAGTTAGCACTGAACTAAAGCACACAGGTATTTGATCATAAACCAAACTTTTTTTACTTGATTATAGTGCTAGAAACACCTAAGGGATCATACAGTTCATCCACGTTTTATGGCAATCCATCCAATAGTTTCTGAGACATTTCATTTAAAACCAGAAATGTGAACCTCATGGTGCTGGAGGAAAATTCGGGGGATTACAAAAAAGTCTGTACAAAATATCGTGGCAATCCATCCAGCAGCTGTTGAGATATTTCAGTATGGACCAAAGTGGTGGACTGACAGACCAACATTTCCCTTCATAGAACTACTGATGTGGCTAAAAACCAAACTTCCACATAGGGGTGTGAATCTTTGGGAATACCACAATTTGATTCTGATTCTTGGGTGTCCGAATGAATGGAGTGAATGAATAGAAAAGGGGGAACTATTTTCAGTCTCTTGCTCCAGTGTACTGTGTCAAACCATTCAGCGGTGTCCTTAGTTCACTGAAATACAATATGAAATATGACTAGCAATTAAGATTAATGGTCCACAGCCTTTTTATTTTAAAAAATGAACTGCATTAATTAACGGATTAATTAATTTGAAAGAATCTTACAGTCTTCTGCCTGTATGCGAATAGCAAGATGAGGGGGAGGCAGAGTGCTCTGCTGTGTTGTTATTAATGTCATGTCTCCAGCAGTGGAGAGCAGCCTCTCTGCTGCACCGTTAGCTCTGAGGAAAGCCATTGTTTTGCAAGACATGGAGTGGGCGTGGGGCTTTTGATGTGAAACAGACTGAGCACCAAGTTATTTTCTTCACCTCAGAGTTGGTTTAAGTTGTTTACGTTGCTGCAGTGTGTGTTGGTCAACCGGTCTTGGACTTTGCTGCTCTGCTCTGCTAACGTTAGTCTCTGAGTGACGGCGTAGAAAGTTCACAATATGCTTCGTGTTCATCTCGCAAAGGTAATTATTGGTCAGTAAATCAATAAATGCTTGCAACCGCTGCCTTTTTTGAAGATGAACTGCAAGATAACTCTAGTATGTACATGTTGTAGACTGTTTGGGTGCTACAGTGCCCTCACAGTTGAGTTCTGCCTTTTTTATTCCATCAACAACACGTTATCAACATTTATAAAACTGATTTTTGACATTTTTGAATCGATTCAGAATCATAGGAAATATGAATCAAGATTCTTATGTGAATCCATTTTTTCACCCAACCCCACTTCCACAGGCAATTGTTTACACTGTATTAACTCATTACCAGTGTGGAGCTGCTCAGTGACCTATAGTAAAAGGCTGTGAGACACAGTATATAGATAGTTGTCTGTCAGCCTCACTGTATCAGTTGACTAAAAATGTGTCTGAAAAGCTGTCTACTGACTTTCAAGTGATACTCATAATCGTGTGAAAGTAATCCATATTTACAGATGTCTGGCCTGGAAGCACATTTTGCCTGTCATCTGAGGTGCACCTTGCTTCCACTAAATATTCCAGATTTTGCCCTTATTCCAAAAAAGACAATACTCCTACTAAGCTGTTTACATGGCTAATGAAAATGAATATTCCACTAATATTCCCATTTACATGCAGTGGGTTTTCAGGGTTTCCCTCTGCTCCAGTGGGAACGGGAATCACAAGATCTCCGTAGGCAGTGAAGTAAACCAGTGAGGTGAAAAACATTAGTGAGCTGCTGCCTGATATTTATAAGTGATATTAATATGAATGATATTATAAATTTATAGTTATAGGCACATCCAGTACCTAGGCTGTCCCATGATGTTTACACACTACTGAGTGTTTTTGGTGCATCACACCAAGTCGTCACCGTCAGTCCATAGCTGCATGTCAGGATAATAACCAGTATCCTCCGTCCCCGTCGTGAAGAAGGCACGCTCTGTTTTTCCAGCCCACACTGAACAGCTCTCTACTCTCCTCTCATTCCTCTTCTCTGTCTGCTTTCCTGCTCCATCATATGTCATTTTGCCTGTGCAGGGGTGCGTTACACAACCAGCCCGTCATACATCTCTATCCCAGCCTCGCAAATTGTTGGTTAGTTGGTTTGTTTGCAACACACAGAGCTTACGGTAAACAAGCAAGAGTCTGTATGTCTCAAATTGTGATAAATACCCCAATTGAGATGCATATTCTGAATGCGCTGTATTCATGTCCAAAGAATGCTCCTAAAACCTGAATAATATCAACATTTCCCACTTCTTAATCAGAAAATGCTACATTCAGAATAAGGCCTGATTCAGAATATCCAAATGGAATATGCCCATATCAAAATTCGGAATATTGTCATCATAATATTGGAATATTAGTGTGCATGTAAACATAGTCAATGAGGTGCACTTTACCTTACTGTATGTGTATGGATGCACAATCAACAGGAGGAGATATGATATGCTATGTGGCTGATTGTACACTGGTTCAATCACAGTTCATGCAAACGGTGAGGGTGATTTTAATGCAGGTACATTAATAAAACATAATTCATGTGCAAATTTGTGCAGATATATTAAAGGAAGGTTGTAGTGAAGAAGATCAAATTTAACCCTTTGGAACCTGCCTGTATGTCCAATAGAACCAGACAAGTTGTGTGTGCACCACAAAATAAGTGTGTAGGGGAACTGCAATGAATTAGCTGATTAGTAATTGTGCTTGGTAGCACTGACCAAAGAGGTGTGGGGAGATACATGGATGTGACATTACATATTGTCTTCACAGGAGGCATAGTCTGAGCAGTGTGTCAGCAGAGTGTAGAAGTCATAAATACTAAATTATTTATAGCTGTATTGTGACTTTGAACAGATGTCTTTTGATAAGTAAAGTTAGTGTCAACTGTAGGAAAATCACTAAAGAATTAAAAAGACTATATGTTTTGACTTTTTTGATCAGTCCAAGTAAGAATGAGGATATGTAAATGTTGGATTAATTAATCAAAAATCTAAAGTCAAAATTGTATGTTTAAGATTGAGGTTGGAGATATTTTTCTGGAATAAATCCATGTATGATATTCAGCAACATACAATCCCTTGCATTTTTCTGAACCCAGCATGTTTCTGTTTTTGAATAGGGAGAGAACAATGCAGCTGGGCAGTTCTTCAGACATTAGATGAATTGTTGATGAAGTATTCTGGGTTTGAGTGATTGGTACATTAAATTATTCAGGAGTCTATCCGGGGACAAGACACGTAGCTAGCAGCTGTATCATCTAGCGCTCCACACACCCGAAACATCACCTGATGTCTCCGGGGGCCCACAGAGATGTGACACACACAGACACACTTTGTGACTAAGCATTGCACACATGAAAATATGCACACTCATTATAAGCATAAGTGCTGGCTTGTGCACTCATAAGATCACACTTTGTGCACTGCACAGGCAGACTTCCTCTGTTGCAATCAAAATAATTTTCCTGCAGTATTCAGGATATTTAAGTATTGTGATAAATGTACTGTACTTCCTCCCATTTATTGCTGGCTTCATCGTCAACAAAAGCTTGGATTCTATTGTAGTATTTTACATTTCATCTGTTCCATTCATGCATGAACACATGCTGTTCCTCAAAGTCTTACAGCCTTTTTGAGGATGTCATATTACTTCCACGCATAATCACTTCTGTCCTGGGGACATGATAATGAAAGCCAGACTGGATTGTCACTGGCACTTATGCTTTTGCTATATTAAACTTCAAGATGATCAGAACTATTGAGGATGTCTGTGCTTGGAGATGGGCGTGTCATGATGTCAGATTTGAAAGTTGAAGGCCAAATTCCCTGTAATATCTGTATCTAGATGAGATATTGAGTAGTGTAGTTGTGGAAAGATATATTTTCTAGTGTGTGGCTGTGTGTGGATGTGCATAAATTACAAATATGCACAAATATGTTCTACAACTAAAATGTAATTTTAATAAGCATAGATTAGCCCTTTAATGAGCAATGAAGTTAAAAGCCCTATTTGTCCTCTTAATTAGTGCCCAGCTGCTGCTGTCAGTAGGGGACATTTTTAAATAATCTTTTTGACTATTTTTGTTAATATTGAAACATTTGGTTATGAAATATACATGCACCTTAGAAAATTAACATAAAAATATACACATCTTTGCTTGAAGTGCCGCAGTTGCTTCAGCAGAGGTATGAAAAATAACAAGCACGCTGGATGTTCTCCAGAAAAATGGTGGAGTGAGAGGGATGTCAACCTTGTGACACTGAAATAAATTGTACGTAGAAAATCACAGTATCTTTGAATCTGACCTGCCTGTTTTCATAGCCAGTCAGGGTCATTGTCAAACTCTGATAAGTCAGCAGAATAAAAACAAGCACATCCCGATCCTAACAAAGTGCTGAACTGAATACAGAGCCCACAACAAAAGTGAAGTCCACACATTCAAAGTTTCCCTCAAGGCATATCAGTAAATGAATATCCACACAATATTTCAAGCTCGCGGCTCATCATCACCACACGGAAGGCAAATGAATACCAGTGTGAATCAATGTCCGTGAGAGGCCAGTTAATCTTCATGACTCATTGCGAGATACCAAGCAGTTTCTGATGAAGAGCAGAGAGCTGCAGAAGCCACAAGAGTCAATACGTTTACACACCTGGGAGCATCTTACCCTGTGTGGATGGTACTTCTCTTCTCAAATCAAAAAGGCAATTTTTACGGGCTTCTTTTGTATTTTTACTGATAAAAGTAAAAAGAGAAAGAATTAGCTCTGAGTACTCAGAGAAGAAGATTGTATATGTATGAGAGTAATAAGGTTTGTAATGAGGCTCGTAAAATGAACAAGAGACACCTCTCTGATGAAGTCTGAGTCATACTGATCATAAGCTTCACAAAATGGGTATATTTTGTAGGCTGCTGTATTATATTTTACAGGAAATAGCAAACTGGCAAGAGACATACAGTACTGTGGAAAAGTTTTAGGCACTTTAGATGTTTAGATTTTTATCCGTAATGCAATACCATCAGGGAAGTGTCTGATTGGTCCCAAATTTATTCATGACATAACAATGACCCCAAGCATACAGCTAGAGTCATAAAGAGCTATTTTCAGCAACAAGAAGAGTGATGAGTCCTGCAACAGATGGTATGGTAGGGCCCCCACAGATCTCAACATCATGGAGTCAATTTGGGATTACATGAAAAAGCACCTGAGATGGCCTAAATAATAAATCCACAGAAGAACATCTCTCCCTCCAAGATGGTTACAACAACCTACCTGCAAGTTACCGTGAAAAACTGTGTTAAAGTGTACCGAGGAGAACCGGTGCTGTTTTAAAAGCAAAGTGTGCTCACACCAAATATTGATTTAATTTAGGTTTCTTCTGTTTACTGAACTTTTCATGAGGTTAATTGACAAATAAAAACCATTCATGGCATTATTTTTGAAAGCATCCTCATTTTACTTTTAGTGCCTAAAACTTTTGCACAGTACTGTACATACAAGGGGACTAAAAGGGGACTAAAGGGGACATATCGTGCTTTTTGTGATTTAGTTATTTTCATACTGTTAAAATAATGTTAATGTTTAACATGCTCAAAAGTTCAAACCTTGAGGTGAACATATGTAAAAATGCCCCCTGAAAGTCAAAAGCCAGGGCTTCAGCCTGCTCCAAATGCTTCTAATGATGACATTAGATTGTTTGTGCATGCCTGCAAATGGCCGTTCCTTCCGTAGCCTTTGTTGCTAAGGTTGGTCAACGGGTTGTTCATGTTGTCCACTTGTATATTTCAGATCGGATTCGGGCTCAAACATGTAAGGATGTATTTGAGAAGTTTCAGTTTTGAGTAAAGAATGAGAGAAAGAAGTGATTAGAACTATTTATTTAACAGCTTATGGCTAACCAATCAAAACAGAGTGGACTCATCAGGAGAGGAGGGCTTTGATAGACATAAACAGCCTGTTTCAGACAGAGGCTGAACTGAGGGGCTGCATAAAGAGCCTGTATAAGGTAAATAGAGTTATTAGAACTGTAAATCATGTAAAGATATTCCAGTAGAGCCCCAGAATTAAAATATAGACCTGTAAATGTGCATGATACATCCCCTTTAACCAAATACAACTGCTTTTTGGCTCTCCTTTATACAAAAATCTACAATGGAAAAGGGAGAAGACGAGAGAAAGAGAGAGACGTAGTTTGGATGTCCATATGCTTGTGGGACAAGAAACAGAGGGTTAGAGAGATGCAGTTGTTATCAGGAAGTTAACAGTATTTTTGTTGGTGGGACAGGCTTGGACTGAGACCAGCTCACCAGATGGATAATGGTAACAGGTGCAAGGGCCTGAAGTTATCAAATAATAAACAAATAATTGATACTTAAAGAGAAAAGAAGAGTTATAAGCTTAGATTTAAAAGGACTGAAGAGACTGTCTGACTGTCAGGGAGATTATTCCAGAGAAAGGGGGGCCTGGTGACCTCTTTTTAACTCTGAGAACAGACAGGAACTTTGTATTCTGACAGTGGAGAACACAGGATGGAATATTAGTCGAAGGAGATCAGACAGATATGAAGGAGATGACATGTATGTCATCAGAAGCACCTTAAAGTCTGAGCTAATGTGGATAGTGAGCTAAGAAGGGAAAATTGGTGTAATATGATCAAAGTTTTCTTTTCTTTTCTTTCTAGTTTTAGTTAAAATTCTAGCTGCAGCATCCTGAACCACTTGAAGAATTTTAGCCCTGGCATGTGGCAGGTCTGAAAACAAAATGTTACAACAAAGGCATTGATTTGTGTCAGCCAAGGACAGAAAAGACCAGATTTTAGCTACAGTATGTTTGGTAAGTGGAACACGGATGTCTTGGTGATTTCTTTGATGTGATCTGATCAAAACAGGGTAGAATCAAAGGTAACACTAAGATGTCAAACTTAAAATAATCACATAGTTGTTGAGAATTAGTATTACCTGATCAAACTGGTGCCTATGTAGAGCACTGCCAATGATGGCCAAAAAAAAAAAAAAAATGCCAGTCTGAAAATATCTTGTGCACTTTAGATGTTTAAAGTTTAAAACAAGGGCAGGTTAGCTAGCTAGCCAACAACTATCCATACACTAACATTATCACATAGGTGATATGGATGAGGATTTATAGTTATTTTTTTTGATATCCAATAGCTGCACCACACTGGAAGTGGTAAATAAATCAGGCATCTGATCAGCAACCTATATGGTTAAGTTCAGGCAACTAAAAGTACTTAGTTAATGTGGGTAAAAATTGTGGTCATCGGTCATGTAAGAGAATTCATGGTATTCATAAGTATAAGGAGACTAGTGTTGAAGTCCAGTACATTGTATATTTTGTAGATAATCATGTTTGGGTAGTGGACATGATTCTTCTAAAATACATATTTTGAAAGTACTGGCATACGGCATACCTTCTGTACCTGACACTGTCCACAACACTGAGCTTAGCACAGCAGAGATTGGGGAGTGACGTTGATACCTTCCCCTCTAGAGGGATTTAGAGTCAGAACCTACAGGCCGCTGCTCAGGTGGAGTAGGGGCTTATGTAATACTAAGTGAACAGCAATATTAGCAGCAAGTGAGGTTTTTATTTCCTGGAGCCAACAGTGACCCAACAACTGTGCTCCAAAAATGACCTGACCATCACAGCACTCTGAGCATTAATCTTGGTTGTTTAAACTCAGAGCAGTTCTCTGTTTTGAATATTGTATCATATAGTACTGATCCTTCGACTGAATTTCTATAACTTTAAAAGCCTTGAAAAACATGATTTTCACAATTTCCTGCATAAAAGACAACTCCATTAGAGCCAGAAAAATGTGCTGCAGGGGATCAGTCACCAATCAAGTGTGACTGTCTCCTCCTCAAACACACCAGTCATTTGGATGTCTGCTGCTTTAGCCCGCTGAGACAGTGGGTGCTATCATAACCCTATGAAAACTGATTATCCACAACTGATTACTCACGTACCCTCCTGATCCAATCTAATAATTGCATCTGAAAATGAGCCTGAGCCAACACCTGCAGCTACAATGCCTCTATTCATTTTAAAATAGCAAAAATTAATTTCTTTTGCACATTGTGTAATTTCTATGGCCTCTCTAATGCTCAAGAACAGAAAAGACAGCTGAGCACGTTGGGAGATGTCTTTGGGTTCTTGTTATTGTCAACACGTAACATTCACATGTCCTTGACACTGTCTCCATTAGCAGGAGTCAATTCAGACAAAAAAAAATAAGGCTTTCTTTAAAAAGATTATTCACGCTCAGGTGAATGCAGGATGCAAGTCACATGCATCCAACATCTCGGAGGCCATTGTGGAGAAGCAAAGCAGCAGTGAATCAGGCAGCTGTAGATCAGTATTGGCGAGCAGCCGTTTTCTCGCTCGGGGCTTGAAGTAAACTCATGACATTCTGATTCATCAGCAAGAGTCCAGCATAGGCTGAACAGAGATATTCAGGATATTTTCATCAAATCTGCATAGAAGAAACTGATTTGTTCGCCATACAGGAAGATTTTGTTTATTTTGACCCATGATAGAGAATTCAAAAACACTTTTCAGGGCTTATTAAGATTTGTTTTAAAACTCTCTGGAATGAAAGTATTGATGAGTAAAGACAGAATTCCTGTTTAGCACAGCTCAGTTAAGCAAAATAGATTTTAAACCAAAGTGATGTAATCATCGTAACTCCTGTGATCCAAGCTAAGACTCTGATGTTGCATAATCAGTCTATTACTGGGTCTTGTTTCTACTCAGTGCTGCATGGATTCAAGTGGTGCACAGTAGTCATGACTAACAGGCTTGCATGTAGTTGATGTTTATTCCAATGTTTCTTGCAATCCTTACCTGCATTTGTGTTTTCAGATCTGTTGCCTGCGGTGTCCTCATGCCTTGCCGCTCCATCCTTTTTGTATTTTAATGGATTGGCTCAGATCTAGCTTAACTTTTACATAATTCATAAAAAAATCTCTGTTTCATATTTTTGCCTGCACTTACATTACATTGATCTCTATTTTCTCCTCTTCCTATGTTTAAAAATATTATCAACACACTATTCAGTTATAGAGGTTGCATATAGCTTTTACAGTACATTTATCTTTTTATTTATATAAATATATACATATACACATACTGTACAGCTCCATCTCACCAAACTATTTCAACAGCAGATATTTTTTCAAGAGCCAGTTTTATTAGGATGTGTTTATTTGCACGGTGAGTAAACCCACACACACACACACACACACACACACACACACACACACACACACACACACACACAGTGAGTTATGCAGGTTTTCTACCTTAAAGCAACAGTAATTCAGCAACAGAAAGGGTCATAAATGATGTATAATAAGGGTAAGAAGTAAAATGTTACAAAGAGAGGACTATTGTGTAAATGTCATGTGTTGTGTTTCCCCCCAGCATCCCACTGTTTTATCTAAAAGGTTACCCCACTTTACTCTGAATATGGCAAATTCTACTCAAATGTCCGATTCAATAATTAAGAATGCTCTAATAATCCTTCAAGGGTGGGTAAGTCCAGGAATTCTACAGTGCTGCATCCTTGCTTCCACAGCCACATCAGCAAGTCTGAGGACTCTGCAGAAGCAGCTCCAAAGTAGACTCACAGGTCAGTCTCTAAACACTTTGCTCATAGAGACTGTTAAAATCGTTGTTAAAACTAGGTGGAAACAATTAGAGAATTACATCCTGCAGAATCAATCCAAAGTCTTTAGGGAGGTCCTTCATATTGGGGGCGGTGACATGTAGCCTTTGACAAAATGTAAGGGGGCGTAGGTTTGTTAGTGGCTGTTCTCGCCATCGTTCAAGCATCTACTGTGCTTGAACGATGTTACAAGTTCATGAGAAAGATGATTTACATTTATGTTTTTCTGTCACTCGCCCATTTGGTGCTGCAGGATTGTGGAGAGATGCAAGCCCACAGAGCAGTGTGGGAGCATGTGAGATGGTAAGATTAATTGGCATGATAAATAGGAAAATAGGCTGTACATTTCATAATTAGCAGTGTTATGCTTTAATAAATAATTTACATAAGATGCTCAAAGGGAAAAAAAACCACAAGCTTTTTGCTTTGAAGTGTGTTATTGCTGTGCTGTAGGACAGTTTTGCTGGCATCAATTGAAATTCTGTATTACTTTTAATAGACAGGAGTAATGATAATTACCTTTAGTTTTGAAACACATAAAAAGAAAACCTTGAAAAATGTTAAAAAAACAATTAAACTATTGATATTACAATTTCCCAGTGTCAATTACAAACTTGGCTATCAATGAAAAGTAAGAATGTGGGAATCAGAAGTTTGTAAATTGGTTTTAATAACTGTTTAACTGACGGTTTAAAGAACTGCTTGAGTTGAGCCTAAAAGGTTTCACCCGGGCACCCAAACATGTTGTCATGGACTCATGGATTTTAGACTCTTTGTGTTTTTGTTCCTCTGGGTTCCTGTGTTCACTCAGTGTGTTTGTTTTATTCCAGTTCTTCTTTATGGTTATTGAGCCCGTTAAGTTTTCTGTCACAGTATGTGTCCCTTGGTTGCTTTTCTCCTCTGTTCCACCAGAGACCTCAGCCTTTTCTCCCTGTTATGTTAAGACTGTGTTGCAAAAGGCTGATTCAAGCCGTTTCTCTAAAAGACTATCTGGCATGATATTAAGTCGCCTTTATTAGTCTGACTTTGTTTTTATTTCAGTCTGTTCTCACACAGCTTACTCAGTCTTAAGAGGATTGTGTTTTCTGGGTTTTTGTTTTCTGTTTGGTCTATGTTTCCCTTCTGTGTTCCTGCACTCCTCTTCAGCTCGTTTATCCCTCTACACCTGCCCTGCATCTAACCTCGTTAGCCCTGCCCCGTATCAGTCTCGTAAGCCCTTGCCCTGCTCCCTGTGTGCACCGGCTCTCTGTCTGTTCTCCTGTTTCGTCACCTCACTCCCCTCTCCTGAGCTTCTCCGCCCATCTCTCCACCTGCACCTCATCTCGTCGTTAGTTCAGTTAGTTTTTAAGCCCTGGTTTTTCAGTTCAATCATTGTGGGATCCTTTGTTCTGCCTGCTCAGTCTTGTTCAGTTTTGTTCTGCTTCGCAAGCTGTATTTTTTTTTTTTTTTTTGGAGTAAAGAGTTATTCTCGAGTACCTGCTGTGTTCTGCATTTGGGTCCACCTCCTGCTACTCCCATAACACATGTTATGTGAGTCAAAGAAAAGACAAAGAGATCAAATCAAAATCAGGAGATTGCAGCTGGTACCTTCTTCAGATAAACCCTATCAACACAATGTAATCCTCCGATGTGTTCTCCCTGAGTGCTATCCCAGGTCTTGTTTGAAATGGAGCATAAGAAACCTGCTTTTTAGTTGTTACTCTAGACTGTACATACTTATCCATAATGATGATGATTCACTTTACAGAGAAATGTTGGCAAAGACAAACTGTACTGTACTACACACATACAAAAGGTGGTATAATCCACCTTTAACAGCAGAATTTGTTTTTCTCACTCATGCCTACCTTTCTTTACCTCACTATTTATTCTAGCTTGCTCCCTCTTCCAGTTTCATCTCTTTTTCTCACTCTGTTTCTCGTCTGCCGCCCACCCCACCCTCTCTGCCTGTGCTCTCTCCCCTGCTGTCAATGTGTGACAGATCGATGCTGTATCCTTTCAGCTTCCCTTTGCAACTGTATTCTCCTGGTAATTGAGCTCAGCTGGTCTCCCAGGGGGCCACTGATTTTCACAGGCGCTTCTAGGAGCTCACTCCTTCCTCTGCCATCTACATCCTCTCTCGCTCCCTCAATCCAGCCTCCTTTTCTGCCGTCTTTTTCCCCTACTTGCTCCTGCCACCTGTAAAACCCCTTTAAACCAATGCTCCAAACCTGTAATTGGTTTTGATTTCCACCCGCGATGTCATCTTTCTCACCATCTAGTGCCTGCTGAGCGTGGCCATGCCACACACACACAAGCACACATTTTCAAATCCAAACCGGGATTTGAGGGGAACAATGAGGGAAAGTGGAGAAGTGAACTGTCAGCTTCTGCCAATTTGCTAGGGTACTGTAGCTTTGTGGAACACCCCACTAAGCCTTATACTGGAAACAGATGGGGAATTTATAGTGACTTAGGCTGTCAAGTCCATATTGTAAACCATGACATCAAGATTGGAGGTAGATTGAAGATTGCCATTTTATTTTAATATTCAGTTTATTAGACCCTAGCGAGTATTACTCTGCTTTTAGTGTTTTCTTCTTGATATTGGAATTGACTTTTATTAAATACAGTGTCAGTGATATCCATGGGTTTCGAAAAGAGTTGTATAGATTTGTGAATAGCAGAGAGGGTGAAAGATAAATTATAATGCAAAATGAGGCACAGGCAGTCTTGTCGGTGTGACAGAAGCATGAAGATGGATTGTAGTGGAGTGTGTGCAACTGCTGAGACAAGACAGGGCTGTTACAAAATTTATACAAAGCCAGTACAGTAACTGATCAGAGATATAGTACATGCTCAAGATGGCTTCATAACCTTGACGAACCCTTGTGCAAGCGATACTCTGTTTCCTCAGAGTGAATTCTGGGAAGTACGTGCCTGTGAGGGTGTTAATGAGATCAGCCGAAGAATGATGTTATGCTTTCTATGTTAATTTGCAGGTGTGAAAAATAAGCTGCTTCCTGTTAATGTGTGTGTCAACAGCAGATATATTGAGTGTTTATGAACCTTATTGTGCAACAACTCCTTGTGTGTAATTCTGGCTATATTCATCTATGTGTCTTGTTTCAACTGAAAGTGACATTTCAAAGTAGGATAAGAACCATGCTGTCACGGCCCTGACCGTGCCTCCAGTTACTTCCCTTGTGTTTCCATGAGTACATCTCAAGTCTCTTAAATTGTATCCATGTTTCCTTCACTTGCGTCTTTTCCTTATGTCTTAGTCCCTCCCACTGCGGATGCACGGAGAGATGCAAAGAGAGCAGAAATGAAGAAATGTTTTTTAGAGAAATGAGACCTTGTTTCCTCTGAAGCGTCATGTGACGTGACGTCTGTTTCTGATGACGACGGCAGCTGCTCACTGGATCAGCTATCAGTCGGCTTTAACAGCTGTAGCTACTTTCGATGGAGTTTGTGTCTGCACACATGTGCACTGTGCTAATACTAATAAAGGTGCACAGTTATCACTGCCAGAGCAGCAGCGTTTTCTCTCTGTAGCCTATTACCTGTTCAACAAACACCTGCACATAAATAAAAAACCTGCATTCTGTATTTATACTGTGTACTGTGTCCTGCTCAGCCACAGGAACCATTTCTACTGGCAGAATGCGTTCATATTATTTATTAATATTTGAGTCTGTATTTATTGATATTTTGATTGTGAATTCATTATTTAATAACCCAGAATATGATTAGTGTCTTTTGAACACTGGAAATTATTTATTTGGCTGAATGTTTCAGGGAAAATTGAAATTATGTGACTCATATTAAACTGGAATTTTCAGCCTCAGTTGTGACTGAATGGGTATGATGACAAATTATGTAAAATATAAATGTTAAAACTGTGTTTCTTGCTGACAGACTCTCCCTGACTGTAATTTTATCCACAACAGTTAATAGGGGAAAAAAACAGATCATGAAAGGAAAAATCTTTCTGATAAATGAAGAAAGTTTATGGTACTTTTGTTGATCAGATTGACAATTAACACAGATTTTTAATTAGATGGTGAATCAGAAAACAAAATATTAAAACTTGGGAGTGATACGCTTGAGTTTAATCTGTAATCTGTCTCCACTTCGGTATGAAACTGCGGTGATGTTGTGAAGTATCAGATCAGTCTGATAAGCTGCAGCGTCCAGTCAGTAGCTGATATCCACTAGGGAATAAAAGACTTCGTGAAGGCTGCTCTCGTCTATCCTTGCTTATGGCTCCTCAGAGATCCCTCCTCGCTCCTTGATCCTTGCTCCTCGGAGCAGAAATAAGAGACTTGAGATGGCCCTCAGAATGGCTTGGGATATAGCCATGTGTTTCCCTTTTCCCCTGTGTCTCCTGTTTTCCCGTGTGTGTGTGGTGTGGGCATGGCTTCCTTCCTTGGCACTCTCCGGCTCTCTCCTGATTGCTGTTCATTCAACAACTCAACAGTATATCTACTCTGGTCCTCCATCCACTCATCGCCAGGTTGTTGTTTCGACTACAGTGGTAGTTTCTCGCTCTCAGCTGCTCTGCAATAGCATATTCAGAGTTATTCCTTATGTTGTTTGCATTACCTGTACTCTGCCTCGCCTATTTGCTTACTAAACTGTTACAAAATTTATACAAAGCCAGTACAGTAACTGATCAGAGATATAGTACATGCTCAAGATGGCTTCATAACCTTGACGAACCCTTGTGCAAGCGATACTCTGTTTCCTCAGAGTGAATTCTGGGAAGTACGTGCCTGTGAGGGTGTTAATGAGATCAGCCGAAGAATGATGTTATGCTTTCTATGTTAATTTGCAGGTGTGAAAAATAAGCTGCTTCCTGTTAATGTGTGTGTCAACAGCAGATATATTGAGTGTTTATGAACCTTATTGTGCAACAACTCCTTGTGTGTAATTCTGGCTATATTCATCTATGTGTCTTGTTTCAACTGAAAGTGACATTTCAAAGTAGGATAAGAACCATGCTGTCACGGCCCTGACCGTGCCTCCAGTTACTTCCCTTGTGTTTCCATGAGTACATCTCAAGTCTCTTAAATTGTATCCATGTTTCCTTCACTTGCGTCTTTTCCTTATGTCTTAGTCCCTCCCACTGCGGATGCACGGAGAGATGCAAAGAGAGCAGAAATGAAGAAATGTTTTTTAGAGAAATGAGACCTTGTTTCCTCTGAAGCGTCATGTGACGTGACGTCTGTTTCTGATGACGACGGCAGCTGCTCACTGGATCAGCTATCAGTCGGCTTTAACAGCTGTAGCTACTTTCGATGGAGTTTGTGTCTGCACACATGTGCACTGTGCTAATACTAATAAAGGTGCACAGTTATCACTGCCAGAGCAGCAGCGTTTTCTCTCTGTAGCCTATTACCTGTTCAACAAACACCTGCACATAAATAAAAAACCTGCATTCTGTATTTATACTGTGTACTGTGTCCTGCTCAGCCACAGGAACCATTTCTACTGGCAGAATGCGTTCATATTATTTATTAATATTTGAGTCTGTATTTATTGATATTTTGATTGTGAATTCATTATTTAATAACCCAGAATATGATTAGTGTCTTTTGAACACTGGAAATTATTTATTTGGCTGAATGTTTCAGGGAAAATTGAAATTATGTGACTCATATTAAACTGGAATTTTCAGCCTCAGTTGTGACTGAATGGGTATGATGACAAATTATGTAAAATATAAATGTTAAAACTGTGTTTCTTGCTGACAGACTCTCCCTGACTGTAATTTTATCCACAACAGTTAATAGGGGAAAAAAACAGATCATGAAAGGAAAAATCTTTCTGATAAATGAAGAAAGTTTATGGTACTTTTGTTGATCAGATTGACAATTAACACAGATTTTTAATTAGATGGTGAATCAGAAAACAAAATATTAAAACTTGGGAGTGATACGCTTGAGTTTAATCTGTAATCTGTCTCCACTTCGGTATGAAACTGCGGTGATGTTGTGAAGTATCAGATCAGTCTGATAAGCTGCAGCGTCCAGTCAGTAGCTGATATCCACTAGGGAATAAAAGACTTCGTGAAGGCTGCTCTCGTCTATCCTTGCTTATGGCTCCTCAGAGATCCCTCCTCGCTCCTTGATCCTTGCTCCTCGGAGCAGAAATAAGAGACTTGAGATGGCCCTCAGAATGGCTTGGGATATAGCCATGTGTTTCCCTTTTCCCCTGTGTCTCCTGTTTTCCCGTGTGTGTGTGGTGTGGGCATGGCTTCCTTCCTTGGCACTCTCCGGCTCTCTCCTGATTGCTGTTCATTCAACAACTCAACAGTATATCTACTCTGGTCCTCCATCCACTCATCGCCAGGTTGTTGTTTCGACTACAGTGGTAGTTTCTCGCTCTCAGCTGCTCTGCAATAGCATATTCAGAGTTATTCCTTATGTTGTTTGCATTACCTGTACTCTGCCTCGCCTATTTGCTTACTAAACCCCGAGCTAATCCTCAGCCAACCACACTCACTCCCTCAACTCTGCCATCTGCCATCACCTCTCTACCTGCTGCCTTGTCTGCCGTCCTTATTCCCCTTTATTCCTACAATAAACCCCCTTTTTTACTTAATTCCATTGTCTGTGTCTGCGTTTGGGTCCACTTTTACTGATCATAACACATGCACAATTTCTATCCAGAACTGAGTTTCTAAAAAGGAAAAAAAAAAAAAAAAAGAAGCCTTTTTTTTTTTTTTTTTTCCATTGCCTTCTTGTGTATCACATCCATGCTGTAATAATGTGTATGCATATATGTATGTTTCAAGGCTGGGACATAAAGTTGAGGGGGGGTAAATATGGAAATTGATGGTGATTTATTAACACCAGAGGCTCACAATTATCTTTTGATTGCACATGCTATTTTAAAACTATGCAAAACTGCAAGGTTATAAAACTGTGGCTCATTGGATGCATCAATAAGTACAGGGAATAATAGCCTAATTATACTATATTTATCTTTTTGTTATTGTTTGGTTTGAGATGCTTTGACTATTGAAACCCTCCCCCACATAACAAGTCTGTGTTGCATTCATTTTTAATTGCACAAAGGATCTCACTTTGCACAGGTGCCACCATTTTGTCTTCTTCTGCGAAAGAGAAGAATACTTAAAATCTAAGAAAAAAAGAAATAAGGAAAACAACATAAATGTCAGGACTTAGAAATAACACACACAATTTGTTATCATAATCAATTATTGGCTCACTATTTGCATTGTACTTATCATCCATTGTAATCTTTGTCATGTATCAAAACATGTTTGTCTTCAGTAAAGCCATCAATTTTGCAAAGCCAAAACTCAGTTTTTGAGATAAAATGGACTGTAACCCACAAACAGACTCAACAAGTAGGTAAGTAAAAACAGAGTGTAATTTGTCAGTAGGCAGAACAGTTTGGCAACAGGTAGGTCAACAGAGTCAAACAATACCAAACAGGATTAGGCAGGCAAGCGGCCAGACAAAAAAAAAAGAGAGGTCAAAATCAATTGCGCAGAGAGGCAGATGCACAAAACAAAGAGGTGGAACATTACTGTTAGAGTCACAATAGAAAACCTGGCAAATGACTGACTACAAGGGAGGATTTCACACTCTGGTGATAGTGGGGTAATGAGGGGCAGGTGTGTAGGCAGGTGGAGGATCAGGTGATTGGCAAAGGTGGGAACACAATGAAGACAACTGATGGGAAGTGGAATGGCTTGGTCTGAAATGTCAGCAGATGTTATTGGACAGAAAAAACAGGATTTATTAAACATGATTGTGAGGATGAAGTGGCAATCAATTAAATTTACAATATGGACAAAACACTGTTAGAAAGTGGTTCAAATATTAAAAGAAAATGGGTAAGAAAACAAACAATCTACCAACTTCTCTGAGGCAGGTTGCACTAATAAAGCACTTTTTTGACAAGTCCTATTTCCAAAATAATTTATTTTTGATATAATCTGATGCTTGTACACCGCATCCTGAAATATAAAAGATGTTATATGGAGATATTTATGTCATCACGTCACTTTACAAATTCTTATTTCACCCCACTGTCTCCTATGTCCCATATCCACATTATTTCTACCGTACATATAATTTGTCAAATACATTTACAATAGGAAAAAATGTCTTTTCTTTTCTTGCAGTATATACCCTGAATACACTTTCTCTTTTTTAAGGGACAAAAATCAAAAATCATGTTTCCTGTCCTACTTTTTTTTTTTTAAACAGATTAATCTCTTCTCTGAGATCACAGGGATACTGCAGGCAGCTGAGGGGAGTAGTTTATGCAGCTGCTGTTATTACTATTGATAGTTTCGTCAGAACAAATTAATGGCACCTGGTGTTGCTTGTTCCTCATCTACAATCCAGACCATCCATATTTCATGAGTTTCTATTTACAACTCTCCAGACAACTTTCTGGCTGCCTTACACCTGCTTTCTTTGTGTGTGGTTCCTACAGAGATCCATGCATGGACATATATTGTTCATGTATATACAGTACAATATCAATTATATGTATATTTGAAAAAAAATGCATTTGCGCCATGGTATTCAAAACATGTTTAACCTTATCCTATATTAACTATATAAACCAGCTTATGCAATTGCAATGAGAAAACCAACGATGCTGCATGGTGTTGAAAGATGATGTAAAGTCTACATTTCATTAAAAATTACAATAATGCACACTCCAGCAATGCAGCATGCTAATATTTAAATTAACTACAGGGAATTTTGTTTCATTTTTTCTTTTTCCTCTTGCACTCTATTATTTTATCATAACAATACAAACCTCGAAGTGCTCCAGCCATGCTCTTGAATAACCCTGTCTAGACTTAAAAGTTGGCGGTGAAAAGTTTCTTGTTTGCTTCTGCACAGAGGAGTGAGATATAGCTTGGGTTCTTGTCATTTACAAAAAAAAAAAAGTCTTGACAGCGATTTCCACAGAAACTTATCAAAGAACTCCCACAGCATAATGCCCTTCCCCGCTGTCCATCTCGTGGTGCAGTATGATTCAGACACAACAGCTGAAGTCAGTTCAGTCAGGAGAGACTCAATTAAAAGAGAGTCTCACAGAGTAACTGAGTTAAATTTATTTGACACCGTGTGCACAGTTGTCAATTATCAATTTAAGAGGGTAGTCATGTCATGCACTGTGCAGGAATATCCCCCCGATGGAGTCTCGACACTGGTAGTGGTGGTGAAGAGGTGAGAGCAAAGGCTGAAGATTTGGATAGTGAGTAGAAATGTGATGAGCTCAGCGGAAGGACCCGTGGGTGCTGGATATGATGAAAACTGGAGGTGCAGGAGGGTTGCATCGATCTGACACTGAAATGACAGCTGACAGCAGCAGCAGAGTGTTTGACAGCAACGAGACAGCAACAAGATGATTGGTTTAACTGAAAGAGTATATGCCCTCTGTCAGCTGATTGAATTGGAAGTGGGAACAGGATATAATACAGAGGAAGCATGAAGATAATCTTCCTGATTGGACTTTCGCTAAGCTTCATTTATCTGCTCCAAACAGCAAAGAGTTCAGTATGCTTCAAACAAAGTACTTTGTACAAAAGTATCTCAAAGGAGTTGAAAAGCCTTGGGAAAAATGTGATAAATGGGGATAACAGCGCACACTTTCGGACAGTCTCTCCTCAAAGGCATTCATTGTGTTGCTCTCTGTCGAACACATGACAGGTGACAGAGATAGTAAGGTGAAGAATGATAAAAAAACAGCTTGAGAGATAAGTCTAAATCCTGCATACTTCCCACCTCAGCACACCTGGCTAGCCACTGTGTAAAGTGCACTTGTTCTCTCACAGAGTGGCATTGAAGAGCCTCAGTTCTCTGTTTTTATAGAGACATACTGAATAAAACTCTTTGCCAGCTTTATTCTGTCCAAGACTAGCAGGCACTGGTTCATCATAATTAAAGTTTTCATTGAACTTGTCTGTTTTCAGTGTGTGGCTATTGCATACTCAGAGGAGATGTTATGCTTTTAGTGCCTCAATCATAATTAATGTTAGCCTCTGGACCCTCAAGTGTTTACTAGCTTCTCATTAAGTTTGAAAAGTAAATGGGACTACTAGCTGACAGCATGTATGTGTTGACTGCAAATCTTTAATGACTGAATGACAGGGGACGGAAGCAGTAAGGACCTCCAATTTCAAATGAAAAAAGAACAAATTTTCAATACTTTCTTGACTAACCTCCAATTCCTAACAAATAACTGTTGTTATTTTGTAATGTCAAATACATACTGTACCAAAAACTCTCAAACAGAAGTATAATTTTGTCCAATTAAGCATGCACTGTAACTGGCAGGTCAAAGGGGCACTGGAGCTGTTCTGTCCATTTATTACCCTCATGAGAATATAAACATACCCAAGGCCCTCGAGTTTCTCTAGCTTGAACACAAAAATGAATATTTTGCAAAAAGAAATGTTTTCCAATAATATTTAGAAAGGCATATAGCTTGGAGGCTAACATGCACATAAAAAAACCCATATAAAATCAAATAACAGATTTTATTCTTAAGTAAGTAAAGGGATAGGCCTACATAAACATGCTGACACATTACGCTGATAGATTTTAATCAGTGAAGCAAAAGATGATTTTCATCTGCTTGGATATATTTCTATATTTTGTTGACTTTCACCATAATCTTTGAACCACAGAATATATCCTATTGCTCAGATGTGAAAATGTGCCAGATGTTGGTGTCTTTAAAGATGCAAATGTGTCTTTTTCTGAAAACAGATTAGACTACTCTTGTTAAGAATGTGCTATAGAGAATAAAAAAGCTCCTATACATGATTTTCACATTTTACTAGAGAGGATTGTTGAGCTGCTGGTTTCTCTGAAGCTCCAGGCCTTTCCGTTAGTTGCATGCAAATGTGCACTAGCACCACCCTGTTGACCTTGGTTAGCATATCCAGATATTTCAGCAGATCTCAGTGCAGTTTCTTAGCTGGACAAACTAGGCTGAGCTAAATTTAGCAGATACAGCCAATTTAGCTTCATCATTTAACAAAAGCCAAACTAAGCTGTTTTCATTCAGGACCACGAACGAAGGGTCAGATACTAATGTTAGTTAAGTAGTCAGGCAGCTAACCGTAAGCATTTTTTCACTGAGACAAATCATCAGAAATTGCATAGCTAAGATCTTGAAAATAATAAGGAAAAAAATCTATTAAATATCATGATTATTTCATGTAGAATTCATTAATTATAGATAAGCTGCGTAAAAGATTAATAAACACTACATTCCACATGTTTTCCTATAAAGTTTTTAACAATACATTGTAAACTCTCTGAAGATCCTAGCTTTTCCCACAAAGCTTCAAACAGTCCGAATCAGACACAAAAGTATTCTGTGTATGAACTGCAGACAAAATTGGTCTTTGGCGTACACATTTGGAAGTATAAAATTGTGTTATTTGGATAAGAGGGGGAAGTATTATACACTCAATTGCTTGTCAACTTAATACTGTGTGGGCTGGAGAGTCTCTATAAGGGCTAGAAAGGCAGAAATTACTTCTTTAAACCTCATGATGTCTGGAGACGTTTATTGCACAAATTTGCAATAGATGCATTTAATTTGCTCATGTTTGACTGTCTGGGTTTATGAGATACAGTTGACTGTGGCAAAGTGTCTGCAACTTCAGAGAGGGATTATGTTTTTTTCCAAGTCATTGCTGTAATAACAGCTTAAAGAATCAATCTTTTATTCAAACATATGAGGTAACCTTGCCAAAGAAAAGCAATTAAATTGGCAAAATTAAAGTGTGACAGCAGACTGTGTGACAGCTAATCAGAAGTCCTAAATTAGTTTGGAAGTTGGATTTTTAAAGGACGCTGTATCTCAACATTGAGGAGATTCAGTTGCATTAGCATGCCAAACACTCTACTGTGCAGTTTTCTTACACTGACAACAGTGAAGACTATATGGAATAATTGGCAGCAACTTGACCTCTTACTAATACCAGTAGCTCTTTGTGCTGACACAGAGTTCTGCTGGTCTTTTATTCTAGCAAGTCTCTACTCTTAATAACCATTCACCCAGTATCCTGGATATAAATCAGTCTTATAATCAGTGCTCTCTGGCTAGCATGAAAATTAGGAAGATACTTGAACTCCAAGAAGAGATTCACCCTAAAATAGCATAGTCTGGGATAGGGATGTGCAGAGAGCCAAGTATTTGTATTTGTATCTGTATTTGTTGAGGCAGCAAAAATATTTGCATTTGTATTCAAATACAAGTGGAAAGTGGCTTAAAAATCCTGTTTTTGTTTTTATTACGCTTTTAATTTTAGAAAATCAAAGTGTCTCAAACTGGATTCTCCCAAATCATAGGCAGCTGCACTGACTACTGAGCTGAAACTTTACTCATTGCCTCATTGCAGACAGACCTCTACCGATTTACACACCCATAACACAGAGACAGCACAGCGTGTTACATGTAGTTAGGAACTTCAAAGGTGATTCTTGCTTTGCACTTTTCATTTATTATCTTTTACAAACTAACTTTGTGGAAAGGAGAAGGGGAGCAACAGGTCATGGAGAGTCCCTTAGGAGCACTTTGCATGTGTCAGTAGCTCAGCTTTATCTCTGGGGAACACCCCTAACTCCGGGAGTGATGTCCAAATTAGGAAATGTTGCATCATGTAGCAGGTGGTTTGACTCCGCTCGTTGAGACCTGCTGATAGACGTAACAGTGGACACAATTTGTGCTTTGCAGAATAATGTATTTGTATTTGGGCACACCCCTAGTCTGGGACCAAGTAGTAAATAAAATCTTCTGGTCAACTGAATGGAAGGAAATCCCTTTGGTCCCCCATTGCACAATATTGGACACCAATGCCTTAACATCAGAAGAGAAGTTTAGTAGTTTTTTCTTCACTAACTCCAGCCATACCCAAAATGTGTGTCACTGTTTTGGCTAAATGATAAAACCAGTCCATCAAATAGCAACACCACATGATGGGGGGAGAGTTATGGAGTGAAACTGTAAAAAAAAATAAATTAAGTATTTTCACGTAAACCTCTCAAGATTCAGAATACCAAAATTCATTCAAACAGTTAAAAATATATTATATATAATATATATAACAAATGTAGGCCACTAAACACCACACACGCTTTCTGTTATTAGGACATAGGCATAGACATAGGCATTCATATATTCATGATGTGAAGTTCAGCTAAATTAGAAATCAAAACTGATAATTTGATTTGAGTTCTCACCCTTCTGAGCCTTTACTTCAGATAGATGGACAACTTGTTTTGAAGTAGAGCACTTGGAGCAAAATAAGAAGGGAACATTGAATGACAACTGGATGCCAGAGGTGACTAACGACAGCTTTACACATTACAACTTCTCAAAAAGCTTAGGTCCCTCCGAATGACAAGTGTTGACAAGCATTGCATGCCATGTGACAGCAGCTGTAACTCTATTTTGGTTTGATTGAAGACGATTTATGACATAACTCAGCTCACATGTACAGTCACAACTAATGAGTCCTAATACAGGTATCAGATTTGAGTTTTGTTACTGGACCAAATGTATTACACTGTCACGTCAAGCTAGAGGTTTGATAGCAAAAAAAATGAGTGGCACTAAAGTCATACAGTCCAAGCTAAGTATAGCATAGTATGGTGTGTGTGAGTCTAGAGGTCTATTCTAGCCCCCCCCACCCCTTCATCTTTAGCCCAGATTGTAGTGAAAACATGAAAATCAGTGAAGCCACATGGGTGTGATAATATCATTTGGTTGTCTACAAACCGAGCACATATCCACTGGTAATGCAGCACTGATTCACAACACAAACACACAAATATACGTACACATATATGCATATACATTAACATACAGCAATGCTTACTGTAACCCTAAAACCTGATTTTTGTCCCCAAATGGGAAGCCAGTACCCATAATGTGACTGTGTGTTCCCACAACAAATACACACACACACACACACACACACACACACACACACACACACACACATAACACAATAGTAAGAGGCATTTGTAAAGGTCAAAAACTGGGAAAGCAGTGAGTTTCATCAAAGCCACAGTTTCACACATGAAATTAGTTGGCTGCCCTACATGGCATTTCACTGTTTGTTTCCCAAATCAGCATAGCTAAGTAAATTAGCATAATGTTTTAAACACCACATAAGAGAGCACAGTGATCTGTGATTTTTAACACAGAGTACAAATTGTGTACTTCATCCATCATGCATACATAATAGAGCATGCACACACACACACAGCTGCATCTTTTTTGCCCATATTTACAAGACATCTTAATGCTAAGAGTATCTCCAAAAAATGTTTGCTCATGATTTTAAGATTTAACAGTAAGTAAAGCTGGTTTTATGGCCATTGCTGCACTATAAGGGGTACTGGTAGTATGGGGAAGGTGCAACACATGTTTAGCTAACTGCTTAAGGTTTAAGTGAGGTTTATTGACAACACTAACATATGATAAAATACTACATATCAGACTTTGTCAAGGATGGAAAGATAAAGTCCTGTACTTATTTCCATCGTTGTTGCTGGTGTTCTTACAAAAACTGCACCATCAAAAAGGAGAAGGTCAAGACAACACCAAGAAGACATGTTTTACAAATGCAAATCTGTGACAAAGTGGGTAAGAACATGTCATTTATCCTCATTCACACAATTTACATCTCACAAATCAAGCTTGTTCTTTTTTAGCTAATTCAATCTGTAATCAGAAGCAAACGCTTATACTCCCTGGTTTGGCAGTGTTAAGCATTCTTAGCAACATCCTTATCGACAAATTCCACATAGGAAGGAGGCCTGGTCAACAAAATGTCAGACTGTAATATGGGAGACAGCAATTCTTTCCAGATATCCAATTGCATTTCCTAAGATGTTCTTCAACTTTGCCTATGACATTTTCCCAGTTTATCTGCAAAAACATCGCATTCCCCAAAAATGCTCACAGGCACTTCATCCCTCCCTTATTTCCCTTGTTTTAAAGTAAACTCGGCTTGTTTTCAAACTAGTTTCACAATGTAGATTTTGAGAAGGGAATGCAGCAGGTCTGACTGCACACTTTAGAGGATCCAGCTACACTCTGAGAAACAAAGGTCTTTAGAGAAGAGGGTCATGACAACAATAAGTACCCAATGATGTTTTTGCGACAACACAAAAGTCTCGTAACTAATAGACAATAGCAACTAATAGACCCAGAGTAGGAGAGTTGTTTACTTCTATGTCAGTGGCCAACTCAGGTTTTCTCAGGACCTTGAGGGACTCTAAATGCTCAGGACAACACACACACACACACACAGGACTACACACATGTACACAGATTTTCCTGTAACTGCAAAACTGGAAAGTATCAGAAAGAGCAAGTCCAGTTTCACCATGCTTGTGATCCCTGTCAGATGCGCTTACCGTCTCATTTCAGACTGCAAAATTTGCTCCCTTGACCAAGCCAAATCAGCCAATCAGAGGGAGGATGAGTTGACCTCCTATGCCCCAGTTCAGGCACTTTCGTGATGGCAAGCACTGAAGGAGTAATTGAATGTCACAATAGTTGACAGCCCTTGTGACAACTTGTAAAAGCAGCCACTGGTGAGACAGGTCTTGAAATGAGGATTTCTGAGAGTGAAAGGAGCACGGAGAATGTTCTGAATGAAACCCACAATCCTTGTCAGGTTGTGGTGTTAGGCACATTTCAAAATACATGGATGTAATTCTGTCCTGCTCTGATGAGAAATGGAAAACTGCAAACTGTACAGTGACTAGAATACACATTCAATTATAAATCCAATTGTTAGCAACGGTCGTACCACAATATCATAATGGGGACAGACTGAATAATAAGTAGTTCAGAACATGTATCATTTATCAAAGAAGAACAAAATCTATAACTGTTCAGAGTACAAAGTGCCAGTATCAACATCACAGTTTAATACATTGTGCCAAGAATTCCCTGGAAAGCAGTTGTTTGGACAGTATGGTAAGAATCCAAGTGGATTACCCTGGTTAAGTGAAGATAATGAATTAATGAGTGAAGGCTTGACATGAGCTGTGTGACGTGAGTAAAGCTTTCTGGTGCAGAAATTGTGAAACTCCCCATCATGAGAGTTGGTTGAGAGACTGAGAGATAAACATCTGCTATCACTTGTATCCTTAATGGTCTTATTTCTTAACTGAGATTTAATCAGTGGTATTTTAACAAAGTCAGTCTCACTTGTATATAGGTATTCATGGCCATGTGGCTGGTTTTAATTTAGCCCAAATGTCAGTTAATGTAAATTCTTCATGTGTTTGTTCCATTGCACCTCAGCTTTTTATTTGTGATTCATTTTTTACCTCTTGGCTATGTATCCATGATATCATTTTTTCACCAATAACCCCCCCCCCCCCATTCCCCACCCTCCACCCCAATCCTTATGAACAATCGATGGCTGACAACTCTGAATGAATCACATTTAATCACTCATGGGGTCCCTGGGCTCTCTCCACCTGGTTTGACATGCTTGTCTTGTGTGCCTGGCCAGTTATTGCCTTGCTCTGTCAACACACCAGAGGCCCTAAATAAACAAGCATGGAAAGGTTCTGTAGAGCAGGGATTGCGATCAATATAGAGTAGTGATATGTGCTGCTGGTTCAGCGCCACCTTCTAGTCAAAGGCCATTTCACTAGAATCGATAGCTCTACGGTACGCTTACGAGAAGAACACAAGTACTAACAGGGAGACAGGGGAACAATCTAAATGACAACATTCTTTCAACTACAGATTGGGATGTGTGCTAAAACCATTTACCAGACCAAGGCCAAATAATTGTCTGAAAAAATGGTTGTAGTCATTTAAGCTTACAGCAAGTAATGCATTAGACCTAAGCTTTGGTGTGCAAGAATATTAGTCTCCTGCATAAGACAATTTCTACACAGAATACTCCACAGAGAGAGCCATCATACAAAGGACATGATAGTCTCATCCTTACAGTAATGATGAACATGGCAGTGTTGAGTGGTCGTGGAGAGCGAAATGGTGCAGCAATGATTGATGCTCACCCCACTTATTCATAGTCGAGGCACGAGCAGCAATTAAGTAGTCTAAAGTAGGGAAGTCAAGGTGATGCAATGGCAGTAACACAGCCAGCCAGAAGTGTTTTGTAGCCCTCCCGAGCTAAATATGATGAGTGTGTTTTCTGCCAGGTTCAAAGGAGACAATCTGAAGATCATCTGAAAGATGCTGATATACAGTATGCACCAAAACAGCATGCCCCATAGTTAATGAAGAGAAACCTGAAGACTTTATCTGATGAAATACATGGGAAATAGTGGAGAATGCATGGGACATAACCCGTTTGAAGTTTATGAGTGTTAAAACACTCTTGTCACTGGCTTATACAGAAGGGAGCCCAGGCTACTCAATGTATATTCATAATTCAAAATCAATTTTCAATAATGATGCTGATCTTTATCAGATAAGGCATGTCTTGCTGCTTGGTTCTTTTGAGTTACAGTACTTCAAACAGACTGCTGGCTCATACACAAACGTCTTTACTTGTAATTGCTTTGTGCCAAGTGTGTTGATTTCAAGACAGTCCCTCAATTTTTAAAAAATACTAGTGCAGTGCCCATTCAAAATATGCTCGTTCAAAACAGTCTGGTTGCTTGGCCTCTGGTTTTGCTGCTTGAATGCATATAAAAATGAATACTGTTGATGTGAGGAATAGTGTATACACTAACAACATGAAACAACATGCTTTTAAAAAAATATGCATCCTAAAATAAAGTGTATCAAACATATTGAGCTCTTAGAACGTTTATTGATTGTGGCTTAAGTTTGGATCATTTGAGTGGGTACATTTGCTCAAAAAATTTGTTCTTATATGAGACATACTGGTTTTGAACTGCTGTGGGGACACACAGCTGCATCTTTTGGGCCCATATTTACAAGACATCCTAATGGTAATAGTAGCTCCATAAACGTTCACTCATAATTTTAAGATTTAACAAAAGCAAAGCTCGTGTCATGGCCATCACTGTAGGGGTACTGGTAGTATGGAGAAAGTGCAATGCATGTTCAGCTAAATGGTTAAGGTTTAAGTCTAGGTTTATCGACAACACTAACATATGATAAAATACAACATATTAGACTTTATCAGGAATAGAAAGATGAAGTCCTGTATTTATTTCCATCATTGTCACTGACGTTCTTACAAAAACTGCACCATCATAAAGGAGGTCAAGACAACACCAAGAAGACTGGTTTTACAAATGCAAATCTATGACAAAGTGGGTAAGAACACATCATTTATCCCCATTCACACAATTTACACTTTACAAATCAAGCCTGTTGTTTGTTAGCTAGTTCCATCTGTAATCTGTAGCAAACGCTTATACTTCCTGGTTTGGCCATGTTAAGCATTCTTAGCGACATCCTTATCGACAAATTCCACATAGGGAAGAGGCCTGGTCAACAAAATGTCAGACTGTAACATGGGAGACAGCAATTCTTTCCAGATATCCAACTGACACTCAACATGGTTTCTTTTTAACCATGATCGTTCCCTAACCTTATCTAGGTGGTTCTTATTGTAATTATGACAATGATGGTTTGAAAGTTAGAAATAACATATTTGGATGTTTATTAGGATGACTTGTTGGTACAAAATGTTGTGCCAATTAATCCATTGAGTAGATGTTGAGATATTTCACTTGAAAACTTTGCCCTGCTGGTGGCGTAAGAGAAAAAGTTGGGTTCATCAAAGTTACTAGGATTCATCCTCTGGGTACCATAGGTATCTCTAACAGATTTCATGGCAATCCATCTAAAAGATGTCAAGATATTTTTTCTGAAAGGCAAAAATGTCAACCTGCTGAGGTAAAGTCAAGGAATCATCAAGGTTGGGCACCACAAATGTAAAAAAAATCATAGCAGTTGTTGAGATATTCCAGCCTGGACCAAAATGATAGCTTGGCACTGCCATCCCTAGAGTCATGCCGCTAACATGGCTAAAAAAAAGCCTGAAACCAGAATTTAAGTGTAAAATCCATTTACAATGGCAGTAACACTGCCAGCCAGAAGTGTTGTGTAGCCCTCCTGAGCTAAATATGATGAGTGTGTTTTCTGCCAGGTTCAAAGGAGACAATCTGATGATCATCTGAAAGATGCTGATATACAGTGTGCACCAAAACAGCATGCCCCATTGTTAATAAAGAGAAACCTGAAGACTTTATCTGATGAAATACATGGGAAATAGTGGAGAATGCATGGGACATAACCCGTTTGAAGTTTATGAGTGTTAAAACACTCTTGTCACTGGCTTATACAGAAGGGAGCCCAGGCTACTCAATGTATATTCATAATTCAAAATCAATTTTCAATAATGATGCTGATCTTTATCAGATAAGGCATGTCTTGCTGCTTGGTTCTTTTGAGTTACAGTACTTCAAACAGACTGCTGGTTCATACACAAACCTCCTTACTTGTAATTACTTTGTGCCAAGTGTGTTGATTTCAAGACAGGCCCTCCTTAATTTTTAAAAAGTACTAGTGCAGTGCCCGTTCAAAACGTGCCTGTTCAGAACAAGCTTGTTGCTTTGCCTCCAATATTGCTGCTTCAGTGCATAGTAAAACGAATACTGTTGATGTGAAGTGTGAATTAGTATAGGAAAGAAACTAACTATTCTATTATACACAGATTAAGTACACCCGCAAAGTGTGAAGTAGATCAGATGAACGGCTCTCCAGATATGCAAGTATGCATACATACATACATTCAGTACACGTACATAAATACATACATGCATACATATGTATATACATAAAGACAGGCTTGCAATTGGGACAAGTGACACAGACAGAGAATTGTTGCTTTATTGTTAGATAAGTAGCAATTGCTATGTTACTTTAATGGTGAGGGAGTAGATGCTGCCCCTTCATCCTGCTTTATCCAGCTGCAGGGGCTGTGCATGGCCACACTAATGGGCACATACACTGCTGGAGGTATTTAGAGCCAACAAGGCCAAGATGTATTAGGGAGGGAGGGATTCTTCAAATGATACTGGATAAAACACATGAAAGTCACTCAAAGCACTTGTTATTGTACTGATGCTGGATGGGCAATATTATTTCAGGGGGAAATATGATGCTTTTTGTGATTTTCTGTTATTTTTATACTGTTATAATTTTTGATGTCTATGTTAAACATGATTAAAGTTCCCAAACGTGGTGAACATAAGTAAAAATGCTTGCTGCAAGACAAAACCCAGGGCTTCAGCCAGGGCTGGAGCCAGGATTTTAGATATACTGAGGTCATGAGTTCTAACCCTGCCAAGGGGGTTCGGTAGCATGCCCCCCCAAGAAAATGTTGAAGACTATAGTATAAGTCTATGTATTTAATGCATTTTGAGAGTGAAAATAATCACTTTTAGGAAATAATGTCAGTGCCAACACATAGATGAAAATTGGACTAGAATCCAACACAAGAAAAGTCACAAATATGGCCAGTTTTGAAAATGACTCTTTTTCAGTTCAATTTCTTATTGCATTGAAATCATTGTCACTGTCAAAAAAATTAAGCAGAGGAGCAGTATCTTTCAGTTTTTACACATGATAGTGAAAAATTAGTGTATAAAATACCTGTGGAACCAGGAACACTGCTTACCTAATGTACTGTAGCCTACTGCCCAGTGTGTATTTTTTTAAATTTATTTATTTTTACTGTTGGGTGTGGGGTAGCCAGGCAGGGATAGAAATAATTAATTTTAAATTTGGTGGTTGCTGCACACACCAAAAATGGTGTGTTCAATGGAGGGAAGAAAGAGGTGTTGGAAAATTTTTGACTTGGAAAATTACAATTTGATTCAAACTTTGATTAAAACAAACAAACAAACAAAAAAAAAACTAACAACTAACTTTTTCCACAGATTCAAGGAAGTAGTATAAAATTGTTGAAAAGATACATGGGCCTAATGTATCTTAATTAAATACATAGCAATACATAATATGTCCTTTAAAATAAGAAATAAAATACAGTAAATCTAATTCTTATTTGCAATAAAATAAAAAAGAAGAGGTATTTCTCATTATTGATCAAAGAATTATAGTAACAAATGAGGTACTACTGAAACATTTTGGTAATAATCACCAGACACACGACTATCTATCTGTGCCAGACACACGACTATCTATCTGTGCCTCATTTCCTGTACATTTCCTGTCTGCAAAAGCTTCTGATACATGAAGCATTAGAAAGCAAAAGAAAAAAAGAAATCTTGTAATTGCAAAATGTTTAGCAGCACAATGACTCAGAAAGAGACAGATGTCTCTCTTATACATGCAAACATATTTATTTTGGACATAGGCAATATGCCCTGATGCAATCCTTCATCACCACGAAGCCCACGTACTTTTGGAGTAGGCGATACACAGACAGCTTGACTGCAGCAAAGTTGGCTAATTGTTTATTCAAAGCTGCTGCCGTGCAGTGTAACTTTATTATGATGTATTTTTTCCTATTTCTCACCATGAATATTTTTTACCACTGAAAATGTCAGAGCAGAAATTCTGATTCTGAGTGCAAAAGTTTGGACATGTCATATTTTGAAAGCATATAGGTTAATAATTTGTGAGCTCAGATCCTGAACACAGTTGTCGCTTCTGTTTCTGTGGTGTAACTCGTAGTTACTTGTTTTGAGTGTGTCGGTTAGGTGGAATATGGTCTATGGAAGGCTATTGCCAGGCCTATTATTCATGGCAATGACCAATCTTGCTTCGAGAGGTAGGCTGTATAACCGGAGCGCCCCTCCTTATTATTGCCATTCTATATTGTTCTCAAATTATGTAAGAGGATTTGTATCATCCATATTACCAATACCATATTGGTAAGGTCAGTCATGTGTGCTTTGAAAGTGCAATCTGTATTAACCTGTATCAATACATAGTATTGACTGAACTTGTAGTAAGTGTTGCATGTATGTAGGTTACAGCCCCCTCGCACACAGAGTGAATAGAATGACAGGACTGTACTGTACATGCACAACTCGTGACATGTATGTTACATAATGTAACAAGTTATTGGTGTCTATTGGTGAGATTTTTCCGACCTTTCTTCACAGCACACCATACAGCTAGGTAGTTTTAGCAATTTGTCACTTTAATTTATCATTTTAAGAAATATACACAGTACATTAAAAAAATTAAGACCCAGGAAAAATACCAAGGACATGACTTCGGTGTCCTCAATAGTAGCTATGGGCCTGGCTTCAGCTTGCTCTGAACGCTTTGTTTGCAATATTATCTCTACTTCCTCCTTGTGATGACATCAGATTGTTTGCACAAAAGTTTGAGTTTTATTTTGAGTGATGAATGAGAAAAAGAAGTGAAATCCTGTTACTTTTGTTTGTTTATGTAGCATCCCAACCTGCCAAGAGTCTACCAAGGCTGATCAGAACAGAGTGGACTCATCGGGAGGGCCTTAAAGAGGCAGCAGCTAAAATGGGCTGTTTCAGACAGAGGCTGAACTGAGGGGCTGCATAAAGGGCCAGTATAGGATAAACAAGGAAGTTTTTGAACTGTAAATCATGCAGAGATATTTCATTAGAGCCCCAGAATATAAATATAGAAATGTGCATATGTCCCCTTTAAAGTTAAAAACGATATGAAGAGATTATTGTATATACTGTATATAACCTTCAGATTTGGATGTGGACGCTTAACATTTCAAAAATTCCACTTTCCTGCCACTTCAGCCGATACAGCACATGCATACAATGATACAATGAAATATTAAATTATAGGATTCCTCATCCAATGTTTAATTTCACCTCAAGGTCCACTGAGTAGCTGTTTTTGAGCTTTTGAACATTTAAGATATTCATCAGCAGATGGAATTTACCAGTTTTTACAGAACTGTATGTTCAAATTTCTTTTTTTTCTTCACCACTTCAAAGAATAGCTTCAAAGGATGGTAGTCTAATATGAAATTTATAATGTCCACATGATTGTTTTAAGACCTGGCTGCTGTGTTCATTCTAAAGAGTTTTGAGTGTAGTCAACTGATGATTATTAAAAATATAGCCACAAGCGGCAGTGATCGGGGTCCAAGCAGATTGCAAGCATTTCAATGCTTGTTTCTTATTTGGTTGAAGCAAAACTCTTGATCTTCTTTAAAATAATTTATTGTGGTTATCACTATATGCCGATGCACTGTTAAGGTATATAAATTGACTTTCAGAAACATTTGATGTAGCTTATGACCTTCAGTGAAGACATGTTACACATAACTACATTTGTTGCTATTTTGATGAAAATTGATTGGCTTGTATAATTGAAATGTATGAATGTATCGATATTACATTAACAACTTAAGATCAGTGCTGCCTGTAGATGATCCTAACAAAGTTTTGGCACAATTGGCCCAGCGGTTTCTGACAAGATGTTGAAAATAGGATTTTGGGAAAATTGAGAAACAGTTGCAAAATTTGACATTTTTAGAGGGGAGGATCAGATTCAGATGATTTGGGAGATTAAAATGATGAAAACATTTTTACTCTAGTCCAAGCTGTTTTCAAGATAAGTGCAAAAACGTAAACTTCATTATTACAGTGTCACCTTGAAGTCAATGAGTGTCATTATATGTATGTATACGTGCCTGAGTAGTGGGTGGAATTTGCAAACTACCTGCCAGTTTTGGTGTTTCTAGGGCTTACGGTTTTTGCTGCACAAACACATTTAGCAGAGAAAAATAAGATGAAGAAAAAAATTTCACAGGGTCACAATAGGCAACCTTCAACTTAATATAACCTCAATAAGCACTTGAAAACATAACAAATGCATGAATTGCTACATTCTTGATAAGTAGGACTTGGCCATCAGTGAATTCAAACCCTTGACCTTTGTATTCCCAGAGAAGGTGATTTACTAACTGCGCCACTGGGGAGACATGGTTTCCACACTCCTTCTCACAACTTGAGGCAATGACATCACATCAAAATATTGGTGATATAATTATGAAAAAATCACACATCATTCTGCTGGTTTCGGGTGTATTGTCAAATACTTTGGTGAAGTTTGATCAAACATGTGGTGAAATGTTGTGCATACAGTACTAATTAAAGTGAGACACTGAATGTCATTGCAGACTCATTGTTTGACATATCTGAACACCATTAGAAACATATGATATCTAGTATCCAAAGAATTTCTATGTCAATGTTGGTAGCATTTGAATGAAGACTTGTGGAGATATTTTGCATATTTTGAAAAATATAGAGTGAGAGACTTCTGAAGGTTGCAGTGAGGCAAACTTTTGTCACACATCAGTGGATGTGCTGAAAAAAATTTCAGCTCACTAGGACCTACAATGAAATTGAAATGATTTTGGAAATTTTGACTCCATATTGATGAAAATATCAATCAAATCTGTACAGCTAATTATTAGATATAAATTTTTCAGATTTGTGGAGCCCCCTAGTGGCAGAATGTCCCAGGGCTGTGTAGCGAAGTTCAAACCTAGCATCAAATACATGCACAAAGTTTGGTTACAATAGCTTAAGCTAATTTTGATTTATGAGCATGTATGTAAAATTGAACTTAAAAACACAGGTTTAAAAATATATAATTTCAAAACAGATTGACAGATTTTGGGATAACTGGCCCAGTGGTTTCTGAAGACACGTCAAAAATAGGATTTTTAGATAATTGAGAACATTTTTAGAGCAGAAGCCCAGATGCAGATGAATTGAGAGATTAAAATGATGAAAGAATTTTGACTGTAGGCCAAGTCAAGAAGAAGAAGAAGAATCCTAACAAATACAATAGGCTTCGTGGCTTGGATCCCTAAATATAATGGCTGTGAGAAATTCTTCCTTAAACCTTATAACAAATGGGAGAATCCTTTCTCAACAAAGTCTTAATCACTTCAGCTGGTCTTAACACAGTTCTAATCACAGCTAAATCTAATGACGGTGCATCCAGAAGCACACCATCATCACATGAAGCTATAAAACAATTGTCTGATGCGCCACAGGAGCTGAAAGAATAATTACCCAAATGTCTCTTCCTCACAGTTGGAAATAGAGGTGGTCTAATGACAGGTAATTTAACCTCTCTCCCTTAAAGCTTAAATCTAAAAGTGATGAAATCGCCATGAAAAGCTCGTCTCGCACAGATGTTCCATGAAAACATTATTAATGTAGGCTTCATGACTGCACATACACACACACCAAATGAAAGTGGAAAATTACACTTTAAATCATTCAGCAAGTTATTTTGGGATGATGTGTATATTTGTGTATCTAGCTTTCTCTCACTCTGCCTCCCTGACTTCTACCTCAGTTGGTAAACTGCTTTATTACTTTTGACAATACCCAGAGAACAGGTGTGAATGTTTCATGTGTAGATGGAGAGAAAAATAGAAATACTGAAAGGGATACTATGGTGATCAGACATCCCGTTTTGTCCGGGATTGTCCCTGTTTTAAGCTGGATGTCCCAAATCCTGACAAATATCTGTAAAACACTAAAATGTCCCGGTTTTCAACATTCACCATCAAATTGCCCCGGTTATCACCACAATTGAAATAATAATTATAATATTATACTTGTCTCAGCGCGTACATAGACATTTATCATTTTCTGTCCCACTCATTATTACCTAACCCAATATAAAAATATAAACAATGCACCATGCGTCTGAATTCAACACTGATTTGTCTGTGTGTCAATCAATCAATGTGTCGTTGTCAAGGCTGTTGCTAGTCTATGACGCTCGCGGCTCTTTCTGACAGAACTTGTCAGTATGCTAACGGTTAGCTGTCATGCTGAAGAGAGAGTCGGTCTTTTCTAAAGAGCTCCAGGAGGCTTACTTCGTCAAGTACTCGGCAACTAAAATGCTGTGTTCTGCACACACTGTAAGAGTACATTTTCAGTTGCGCGCAGTAGAAATGCCGATATAAAATATCATATTAACATGGCAAAACACTGAACTAAAGGTGTTTTTATGTTATAGCCTATAAAGTTATTTATAGGCCACAGAGAGATTTGTAACTTTTTTGTTAAAAAAAAAAAAAAAAAAAAAGCTGGCAGAGAATGTGTCACAGTCTGCCATTTAGTCAGCAATCTTTGTTTGTACACACTGATAAGTACATCTACCTTGTATTTTCTTTTAAAGTATCTGACAATCAGTAAATATGTTATATTACACCAATGCAATCCTTGTGTTTTGTGTTTTGGTGGATTTTGGGGGACAAAACATATTTTTTCATCTGCTGAGGCATCTGCTGAGGCATCAGCTAACGCGCTGTCCATGATGTTGAAAGGTGCACACGGTAGGTGTGCTGAGCGCTGAAATAATTGTCCCCCATCCTGATAAAAATGCTTATGGTATGTACATAAGCTCATACATGTGCATGTGAATGAATGTGTGGTACACTTAAGGGTCCCAGTTTGGTTGTTAGAAAATATGGTCACCCTAAGGTATACTAAGACCACAATGTTTTAGGAGTGTGAGGTGCACACCTACCAGTTTACTCACCAAAAATTAAGCTCTTTGTCCTTTCTTCCATAATTTACTGACAGTATCGGCAATAGAAAAATCCCATGAACAACTGGACAATGATTTTCAAATCGTTAAGTAAAGTATATACAGCACCATGTTAAAAGCAGCAATAAACCTAAGCAGTATAAAAACAACAAAGGTGTTGCATTGTCAGCAAGCAAACTGGAGTATAATGTAGAAGGAAATGGTAAGCAGTCTATTTCATGCTGGCTTGCTTATAAAGGCATGTATAGACAGAATTGCTGCAGTTAAGCACAGGACAGATCCTTTGTCTTGTGAGAAGTGAAGCCAAATGCTACCCTCCCCCCCTCCCTCTGTCCCCATCTCCCTCTCCCTTCATTGCACGCTGTTATTTTTGCAGGTGCATCTGCAGTGATCTATTTTTCTCTTCACATCTTTTAATGATTCATGCTTTGGGGTTTCTCGCCCCCTCTTTCTAAAAGCTTAGTGAACAGAGAGAGCGAGAGAGAGAGAATGAGAGGAGGACTGATCAGAAGAATAAGTGAGCGATCATAAGTGTATGAACGAAGCGTAGGATTAGAAAAACAAAGAATAAAGAGGAGCAAAATGTTGTTTTAAAAAAAGAGTGGGAGAAAAGAGGCTTCCAGAAGAAATGATGAAATGTGTGTTCGATAGTGAGGTGTTTGCTAGAAATGGCTGCTGAGCTTTGAAGTGTTTCTCTGTGATACATTGACAAGAAAAATGAAATTTCAGCAAAAATGACTTTTCACTCCATACATACATTCTTCATGTCTGTATCAAGACACAGCAGTTTCTAAAGGAAACATTATTTTTGTCCGGTGGCTTTGAGCTTTAAAAGTATGACAGCCTGTGGATTGAACACTGTTGGAAACTGTTTTAACCTGAATAATACACATTTGCACATTACATGCAGTGTTTATACTGTGAACATTTTCACATTCCCTGTCAATATGTTGTACAATAATTTTTAAATGACCAGTGTGTAGGATTTAGTGGCATCAGTGAGCAGTGAGGTTGCATAATGCAACTGACTGAATACCTGCCCCCCACTCCCTACGGTGACCATGATACTTGCCAAAAAATGTGAAAGGCTGTCTCTAGAGTCAGTGTTTGGTTTGTCTGTTCTGGGCTACTGTTGAAACATGGCAGTGCAACATGGCGGCCTCCGTGGAAGAGGACCTGTTCCGTCTATAGATATAAAGGGCTCATTCTAAAGTAATGAAAACACATTGATTCTTATTTTCAGGTGATTATACACTTAATTAAATCGTGAATATTATATTCCATTTCTTCCAAGTCTGTTCCACTAGATGCCATTAAATCTTGCACACTGCACTTTTAAACTTTAAAAAAATATATTTTTTACTGATTTTTATTGTAAAATTTTATTTGTATTGTTTATGATCACCTGACTTTTGTGGTAATTGTATTTTTTCTTACATTGTATAGGTAGTTGTATTTTCTCTGACCTTCTATTTTTTGATTGTTATACAAGGCAAATTCCTTGTATTTGCGAACCTACTTGTCAATAAACCTGTTTCTGATTCTGGTTCTGATAATCACAATTATGTCACTCATGTCAATTAAAAAATACACATGCAATTGTTTATATGGAAAGAAAATATACAACTGCTTGCATTCACTGTACTGAAGGAAGGTGCAATATAAACTTTACTTTAGTGAAGGATCAACACTATGGTATTAGAATTGTTAGCTGGACAAACACTGTTAATATTGTGTCTACAAGTAGTGTTCTGAGTGTTTCACCACAACCCACCATATAGACAAACATAATAACAACTCATGAATCTAAAAACAAGACAAATTTCAATTTTGACATTACAGTTGCTACCCTAAGTGTAATCTATGACACCTATTTTATCCTGCCTTTTTGGCCAGGTCTCCCTTGAAAAAGAGATAATGTATCCCAAGAGACTTCATGGTGAAGTTAGTCTGTGTGTCAGTTACATGTACTGTATATGTCACCATGTTTTGACCTGTAACTGTAGTCAGTGGAGGAATTAACCAGAAGTTACTTGTGGAACCCTACTAGAGTTTTGCATGTTTCTCATATATTGTCGATACATACATCATACATTTTGTTTTGACCCATTTTTATCATGGCAGAGGTCATAAAGACACTTTTGATGTTATTCAATGTGCTTACAGCATACATTTGTACTGAGACATCAGTACAAATAAGTCATATAGACTAAGTAACTGTGTTATTAAATAGACCCTAAAATTACCCTTGTGGGGCGCAAGTGCTACATTTTAGTATGAATGATTTATGATGTTATATCCTGACACACTGGACTCTGTTTAGTACTTGTCTTGATTTTACTGCATTTCACCCCTACACACAGTATGGATATGCAGAACATAAAAACACAGCAAATACCATGCAATTTTATTGCATTTCCTGAGATGTGTTTCTTATATTATGTCCACCTGCATTTACATATTCAAACATTTATTTGATCAGCCATGAAATTCTTGTCTTTCCTGCATTAAGATTTTTGGTCATGCTAGCAGCATGATTCTAGGGATGGCAAGGTCAGATCGTCTGTAAGTTGGTCAGTCGGTTGCTCTACCACTTTGATTCAAACTAAAATATCTCACCAACTATTGGATAGATTGACATAAAATTTTGTACAGACAATTGTGGTCCCCAGAGGTCTAGCACACGTCAGTAGCTCCCAGTCTGAGAAATGAAGCCAAAGCGGAAATGCCTTAAACCTGCATTCTCTCTAATGGCCATCAGGGGGCAACTCCACTGGCTGCAAAAAGAAGTCTGATTGTATCTAAGTCTATGAGAAAATGACCCTACTTCACTTCGTACTTGCTACCATGGCGACAACGTTGATTACATAACATAACCATAGCGTATAGGTGTACCTGCTGCTATTTCACGGTATATTTTCAGCTCATGAAAGTTAATTGTAACATTTTGGTCGCCTAAAAAGTATTGTTCAGTGTTTGGTTGTAATAAAAGACCCACCAGTGAGTCAGATTTTTGGTGAGTACTTTTTGGTCACTTCTGGTTCCAAAAATCAAACATGGTGACGGTCAAATCCAAGATGGCGATGGTCAAATCGCTACACTCGAAGCTTCAAAACTGCAGTTCATAAACCAATGGGTGATGGTGACTACGTCCATATTTTTTTTACAGTCTATGGTCTAGCACTAACAGCGGGATCATATCTTCACTTATCATGTGACAATGGATTGGCCCAAAATTTGGTACAGACGTTCATGGTTCTCAGAGGATGAATCCTGCTGACATTGGTGAGCCCCTGACTTTCATGAAAAATATCAAGAAGTCCTCACAAGACACATACAAATATTTTCTGATCTCACACTCCTATCGCCTGAAATTATAAGTAATTTATAGGATGATATAATTCGTCTGTGCTTCCCAAAACCATTACAAATCACTGTTGAAGAATAAACGCAATGGCTAAGGTTTGGTTAGGCACAAAAATCACTTAGTTTTATTTAGGAAAAGGTCATGGTTTGGGTTTTAAAAAAGCACAGTGGAGTTTAGGGAAACGTTGTTTGGGTTAATATTACTGCTTCCTTGAGGTTAGAAGACCTTTATCGTCATAAAAACCAGTGGTTTCTTCTTAACTGAGTTGGTTCACATGCTCTTCTTTTTTCTCCCTACCTTCTGGGCAGTCCATTACAACACTATCAAAAACCAAAGCCTCAAAAAGTCCCATAGGGTCCCATAAAATAAACGCCTTAAGAAAAATGGAATATAATAAGCTTCACAAGGTTTATTTGCTTCAAGAGTGTTGTATTTGCTTGTACTATGGTAGACAGTCAAACAAATATGTTTACACTGATGTGATGCCCCTCCCACTGTCACAGAGGCAGCCTTCTGGATATTGGCTGACACTGGAGGGTCATCACCGTAGTATGGTTCGTAGTATGGGCCTGCCAAGCTATACAAGCTAGCCCATGTGGTCACTCTCTTTCTCCCTTCCTCCTGCTGATGACCACCCTGCATCATTTTCTTTTGGTTTTGCACTTTGTTCTAAACACCTTGTTTTATGAACTTTAGTTTTAATAAATATTTAAGTATACTCTTGCATGGACTCCCTCCTTGTCACATTCCTGAGCCAGTTTGTGACACTGACAACTCAGTTTAAATATATTAAGTAAAAAGAACAAAACCACATTAAAAGATTTCCCAAAGGTTTAAATGGAGGAGAGATAGCTGTTTGATGTTTCAAGTACACTGTATCGCAGCAGAAGAATAAAAAGCCACAGTTTGTGTCCCACCTTCATTTCTCCATCCTCCACTGTTCCAAGTGATCACTAGTGTTTCACTGATGGGAAGGTGCTGTTTCAGAACCATGAATGTAATTGCTCAGATAATGAGTCTCTCCTGTATTGTCATCCTTTGAGCCTGCATAGGCTCCCATCATGATTGTTTGTCCACCATCACCATCTATCATTGCACCTATAACTCAAACAGCAAAGTAGCTTCAAAAGTGCAGCAGGGTACCAGTGGTTATGAAACATGACATGGCAACCAAGAACTAAGAATATGTGCTATGTTCACATTCAGTTTGAATTTCTGCCTCTGGCTTTGAACAATGCAATGATTATTTTGGGAGAAACTTTCATACATTCTTTGGAATTTTTGATTTTTCGCAGTAGAAATTTCACGGAATGTATTCTAAGTGACAACAGAAATTATATTTGCTCTTCCATCTTTAACATGGTCGTCTTCATTTTATTTGTGTCTTGTAGAAACACACTTACAATCTTGGGATCTGGACTTCTGTGAGAAAATTCATTTTTTTCATTTTTGACTGCTATTTGGACATAGTTGCGAACTCCCACCAAAACCCTAAAATTACAAATGCAAATAACTGCTGATACCCTGCTGATTTTCAAAAACAGAAGTGTGTTCCCTTTTTTGAAGGAAACCCTGAATGAGTTGCAATTCTCGTTCAGAAATCATATTTTCAGAGCATTTCTTCAGATAAGATTTCAGTTTATAAAAGTGGATAGTTGTATTGTAGAACATAAAAATTCAAATGAGGGAAAAGTAGAAGTGGTAATATAAGCAGAAGGTAATATATTGTAATATAAGCACTATCAATGATAATAAAGGGGTAAGGTCAAAGAAAGAAAGAAAGAAAGAAACTTCATAACTGGTCATGGGGTTATGTGAATATACCTTAGATGGTCTCAATTGGTATGAACTTTTGAGAACCTCAAGCCATATTATACCTGTAAAATTGTTGAACACAGTAGAGCATAGCTAGTTCTATGTAAGCAGCCCAGTCAGACAGACTCAACCTTGGATGTGCTCACTGAGGAGCAATTTTCGTTTTCTGTCTTTCATACAGCCTTTTTCCAGGCATGAATCCACTATGTCCAAACTCTTAGCATACTCAACTGTGGCAAGCACACACAGTAGTCTTATAATGTTAGCTAGACCCTTTTCCTTTATGTCTCTCTTTATTTTCCTACTCTCATCTTCTCGCAAATTATTCTGAAAGAAAGTATAATATGAATCTCAGAGAGAGAGAGTATATGTATATGATTTGGTTCATTTATTCATGGAAACAACATCATCAAAGCTGATACTCAATGAAACATGAAATGCCTTCTGTGTTAATAATTTAATGTGAAAAACAAACATGTAGTGAGCATAAAGAAAAAGAAAATATGTAGCACATGATATGCAAATGAGTCAAGCAAATAAAAAAACAAGCAACAAAGAATGTTAGTCACAAAGTATTGCATTTCTATTAGTATCTGCTAATGTAACACATTCTTTTCTTCATTCGCACATTCAAAATTTACATTAAAAAGTTCAAAAACATCTGCAGTAAACCAAAGGTCATAGAAAGGACACTATTTGGGCAGTGGTATATTATCTTATTGGCTTGTCTGGACAGATATAGTAGATGTTCATGATGGACTGAGGTCTGGCATGTACTGTGCTTTCTTGCTCTATGAGTCACTGGTCAGTTTCACTTCCAACCCAGATAGCAAGCAAATATCAGTCCTGATGACGGATGAGAGGAAAGAAAAATGGTCAAATCAGCACATGGTCAAATCAGACATCATTGTAACTATTAAAAGGATAAAAAAAGGATAAATATTATTTAATAGAATGAAATTTTCTATATTTTTCTTATGGTCAACAAATCTCATGTGCAGAGCCAAATCAACAATGATATGATCTACTTATTACTTTATTCCTCTGTGCCGTATACCTCAATTGTTGTCCAGAAACAATTAAAAACATGTCAATGTGAGACACTGCTGCACTGGGTGATGTTCCTTGGCCTGAAAGGGTTTGGACACTTTATTTTTGTTTAGAAACAGCTCCAAAGACTAGCCATATCTTTTAAATGCATTCCACGTGTTCTTTGTGTACAATTGAATGCTGTAGTTTGTATTTTACTTTACCTCAAACTGTCTTGTCTACTTCTTCAGTATTTTGGTTAGGTTTGTGATTTCCTGAATTTCCCAGAATGCCTTTTGATAGTCCTCAAAGAATATGAATACAGTAGTAGTTGAAAGGGATTTACACCCCTGAGTTCAGAAATGTTTGTACTCTGGTCTCTTTGAGCTACAGTAAAAGGAAAACATAGCATCTCTGCTGCTTTGATGGACATCTGATTGTATGACTATTCAACATTTTCGGCAAAAATTGTGAGTCTAGAAAAAAGAAGTCCTGACAATTATAAACCCATTTCCAACCTTCCATGCTCGGCAAAAGATGTGTACAACCAGCACAAGGACTTAACTTGAAATTTTAGTTTGTGTTCTCCACATCAATTCTCCAAAACTGACATTTAAGCTGAGGCTTGGAGCTGGTCAGTGGTGTCAAAACAGTTTGATGTGCCACTTAACGCCCTGAGCTTGCCTGCAGCCATTGACAACGACAGGTGTGTGTGTTGACAGCAGCATCTGGCAGATTCTGTCTTGGTCGTCTATGTTCAATGAATAGACAACATTGTTTGGATGTCCTGAGATTTCTGTCAACTTGCCAAAGACAACACAGGACTGGTTATTTTGTGTGGTGATTTCTAAAACACAATAATACACACAACATTGTGAATAGGGTCTTAAACACAATATTTAGTGCATTAATATATCGTATTAGACACATCATTTGACCCCTAGCACGCCAAAAGGAAGTGTCCCAGTTCAAGGTTTTTATTCAGGATCACATTTTATAGAGTTAATGTTTTTGTCCTTAATGAGTTTAATTTAATCCAAAACCAGGGTATTTAAAATTTGGGACAACTTGCAGCTACCCACCTTTTGTTGAAAAATAAAAATGGTTTACCTTGATATTGAAGAAAAAGCAAAAGCAAAAATACAGGGAGCTGCCTTTACCTTTTATATTACCAGCAGAATGGACTGGCCTGCATTAAGATCTAAACAATGCCCCAAGCAGCTATTTTAATGTGTTTTTGAGAACAGTGGGGGCCTGTGTAATTTGGAGTTAAAGGCATGTTCTGTCCAGGGCTTGTAAACACAGGTTGCAAATGATATCCTCCTCCTCACTGGCTCACACTCCCTGACTACAGAAAACAGTGCATCAGCAGAACCAGACTCTACCTCAGGCTTTTACTTAAGACAGACAAAGCTGAACAAGCATATGACAAGGCAGATATGTATGATGACATGAAATTTTTAAAATGTTGCTAACATTTGAATGGACAGCTACTCCCGTGGTTGTAAGCAGCTGCACTACTAAAAGGTATGATGCTACAATGCAATACACATTCAGAATAATTGTCAAGTCAAAAGAAACTCAGTAATCTGGTTTTGTTATGTACCTGTACCAGGCTGTAGTATGTGAAGTTACAACTGCATTTATTTATTGTTACATTTTCAATTCAGTTGTAATTTGACCACAATTTGATAATTCTGTAGATAAACTGAACAATTCTGTTGCAACAATAAAGCCTGACCTCCTTTACACTAACATGCAATGTGTTGGCTATATATTCATTATTAGTCACTGACACTTCCATCCATTATGAAAAACTCACTTTTTCAGTGCTTGTGCATATGTATTTGGGTCTCTGATATGCCTACTAACACACAAGCTGTGAAATAACCCAGTCAGTTTGGTGTGGGCTAGCTTGCTCTGTATTCATGTGATTCAACAAGTCATTCAGATTTGTTGCCTCTTCTTACGTCACATGGGGCCAAGCTAGGCTAAGCTAAGGGCGAAAAATTCACCCATATGACGGGGCTGGATCGGGGGACAGAGCCACTGCTTGCCGACAGATGGCTGCTGAGTCCTGGTGAGCTCTGCAGGAGAGAGCCGGCTGAGGAGCAGAGCCTGTCTATCTATCTTCTGGAGGAATAAACACCTGATTCTGCTCTGATACGGAGCAGTTTGCCAGCAGGAGGACTTTGTTTTTTAAACTTTTGGGATTAAGTGGATTTATCTACAAACTGGCTTCGCAGCCTATCTGGAGCTAACACCAGAGTCACACACCACTTTAGCTGCTGTCATCAATAATAAACATCTTAAATGCCAGTGAGTTTATAAGATTTTAATGTTACACAGTATGTAGGTATCCATGTGTATAAACAATAATGTCGCTGCCATATTTACACCCTTAGATGATGTTATTCTGAGTGTGGACGGAGCAGCTACAATGTTAGCATAGCTCTAATCGATTTGAACTCCATTCAAAAAACAAGCATTTTAACAATTATTTGCTTGTTGTCGTGTGGACAGACCTGACAAAGGATGAATTCAGGCTTTTTACAAATCAACATCGTGATGTAGTTATTATGGCATCCTTTTGATGCGTTTATTGTAATTAAATCACAGTAAAATCTAAGTTTATTTACATTCAAACTGGCCGTTTTGAACAGGGCCGTCTAGACAGGATGAAAAGGCTGCAGTTGATACATCTTAGTAAGACCCCAGGGAACTGTGTTAACTTGTGGAAAAGGGGCATAATATGGCCTCTTTAATGCTGTTGATTGATGATTGAACAAAGAAATTGTGCAGCATCTCGATTCCCTAATGTCTACAGACCTCTTTAAAAGTGTGGTGTTCTGCAAGGCTCAATCATTGGGTCTCTTTTATTTAACTTTTAAGCACATCTATCAGACAAATATTTTTGGCATAATTATGCAAATAAAACCCAAAGTTCCCCAATCGCTCTGACAGTAATGGATATGTGAATGTTTTTGATGTGCCTAAATATCCTTCCATTAAATAAAGGAATAATCATCTTTTTTGCAATAGAGGAGAAGCTGAGAGAGAGGTCTAAGGAAGGCTTTGCAAACCAAAAAAACAAGTTTGTGGCCCTGATGTAATAAAGTCTTACACACCATGTCAAGTGTGTGCCAACAATTATTTAAAAAAATCAAAATGCTGCCGCTACAGTGCAGTAGGAGCAAAAAAACTGAAAGCTGAATATAACATGATGCTGCAACATGATGGAATTATTTCCATCATGATTAAAGATAAGATCATCATAATTGCAAATGCAATAATCCACAACCAATATGGAACAATATGGTAATGGTAGGAAGTATGGAAAAAGTGAAATGGATTTGGGTGTTACTAAAGTTTGCTTATTCAAAATGAGAAAAACTGAAAAATGCTAATTCTGCCTTTCTTCAACCTTGAAGGATGCTGTAGAACGATGCCTTTGGGGCTGCCCAGGAGGTAGGGCAAATAAAAACACAAAATTCTCCAGGGAGGCTGAAGGTTGGTTCAGAGTTGTGGTTTGGGATAGTAAATGATAGTGAGAGTGATGGATTCTGCAGATAACCACTAAATCAGAATCACTCACTTTGAAGAAGTCCCATCACACACAACAGCCGCAAGGCCAGGCAATGAGTTTAACGCTTCCTCTGTTTGCTGGTGGCAACAAAACATGCTGGGGAATAAATGCATGCATGTGCACACAAGCACAGACGCACGAAAATATCCACACAATTTCCTAATTTTGTATGTGTTGAATACAGAACTTGTGGGTATGGAGGCTTTGGAGTTGTTGGAAGACACATTTGATAGGGCTGGGAATTGTGGAAAGCAATGCTATGAGTAATGTTACAAATGACTTATTAATGAGCTCTTATTAATGAGCTATTGATAATATTTTCAAGTAACTTGTCTAACACTTCCAAAATGAACATTTTGCTCATCCGGCCTCCTCATCGATCAAATGAATGTTTAATTTGATATATAAATTGTGGTCAGCCATGAGAACTTGATTTTTTTTTTTTTCATCATGAGTTACAGCATTTTTATTCAAAATAAATTGATGTTGCTTAAAGGCACATTATGCTTATTTCCAGGTCTATATTTTTAATGTGGAGCTCTACTGGAATATCTTTGCATGATTTACAGCTCCGAAAACTCCTTAATCATCTTATACCGACCCTTAATGCAGCCTCTCTGTTCAGCCTCTGAAACATGCTGTTTTAGCTCCTGTCTCCTCGATGAGCCCACTCTGTTCTGACTGGTTAGCTTCTGGAAGCTTCCCCTCAGCTACGTCAACAAACCATGAAACAAACAGTACCAGTAGGATTCCACTACTTTTTCTCGTTCTTTACTGGAAATGTCAACTTCACAAATACATCCGTACACATTCGAGCCAAAATCAAACCCACAATATGAGAGTGGATGCAAACAACACATGGGAAAACCTTAACAACAACCTTAGCAACCAAGGCTACAGAACAAAGCGGTCAGGGCAGATTGAAGCCTGCTCTTTTGACTTGCAGGAAGCATTTCTATATATGTTAACCTCAAGTTTTGGAACCTTGACAATGTTTAACATAGATATCCAACATCATAATATATAAATAACAGAAAGCCAACATATGCCAAAACATAATGTATCCCCTTTATCAATGTCTACACATCTACTGCCGATGTAAGGGTTATTACAATTAAATTAAATAGACTAGGAAGAGAGACTGGGAAAGTTTTTCTTTAATTTTAGGGGGGATGGTAATTGTATAGAAAAACAACCGTGACTGTCTTGAGTCAGACACATAATACCGATATCAAATGTACAAGTGTTGGTGTGGATTCTGTGTGTATTGTTTTGCATATTACTCATTAAGATGAGTCATGTACACAGTGTAAGTGCATTGTCTGCTAGCTGAAGACAGTAACATGCTGGTTCTGAAATGATGCCAGTGGTTTGTTCTTAAAATAACTTCTTATTTGTCAAAGCTTGGAATTAGCATTGCATTGTTTTCTTCTTCTTTTTTTTTATTTTTGGCTCCTAAAATTCCACTTATGACAGTCATATAAAGAGAGGGATGATTATTTTGGTTCATTCTGACCTTTTCAGAGCAAAAACACCTCCGCAGGAAAAAGAAAAAAAAATCCAAAGAACATTATTGATGGATGAAATTGATTGTAAATGTCACATGAATTGTTGCGTGATCATATATGCGAGGGGGAAGCGTTGAATAATAGTTATGCCAAAGCTGAATGTAATTCAATTCAGCTGAGAAGCTCGGTCCACAGTACTTTGTTCTTTTATTGTAATGTTTCTAAGCACAGGGGACTGCTGTCAACAATAGTCTTGCTGTTCCTTTTATCATGGAATAAAAATGTCACTTTAAAATCCCTTGCCTGTCAACCCTGGGTCCATTTTAGTTTGGCTGTATATTTTTTTCTCATTCTTTTGATAAGTTTCTGATGTAGTGCATTAAATGTCTGAAAATGGCCCTTCATTTTCAGACATTTAATGCACTACATCAAATAAATGCCACTTTTTGATGTCAGTCCCACAGATCATATGCTCCTCTCCAGAAAAGCCATTTTGCACCCACGTTGAACATTCATAAAGGGAGAAATCCACTTTAGAAGAGGTAAAGATGCCACTTCCTCCACTGACAGTCACCTCAATAGACCAGACTGCATTGCAGCTGCCACAAGACATGTTTTCAGTGCAGGTGTGACTCTCACTTTTTCTCAGATGGAAACTCACTCTCACTATTTCTATCTTTGCCTCCGTCTCTCTTTCCACTCCTCCTCCTCCTCCTCCTCCTCCTCTCCTCTCCTCTCTATACAACCCACCTGCAGCAAGTCCAGGCAAGCTCTCTGAAAAATGTAGGAAGTCATTTTACTCACAGATAAAATACAGAGTAACAGTGTAAGTAAGACTTTTCATTTTAAGTATTTTCAGAATTTCCCCCCCAATCATCTGAAAGCTATTGTTTCAGTGACTGTAAACACAGTGTACAGTGAATTCTGGCAGCTGCTTCAAAACATCAGCATTCTCCTGATTCTTACATGGCAGACATTGAGAGTTAATTATAGCACCATTCACATCTGGCCACCTTGTCCCTGGCAACAATTATATCTAAGGGCAGTACTGCCATGCATAGCTTAACTCATCAGTCTACGATGTGTATGTATGTGCCAGCTGTTGTTATGATACATATTCTAAGCTATTAGATTTATGGATGTTTACCAGCTGAGGTAGTTAATTGGTAGTGGCCAATTCTTCCCTAATTTGAAGCAAACATTGAGATTTTGCTAAGACATTGTCAGCTTCATCAGTCTATTCAAAGACTGTGAATAATGTCCATGTAACAGGAAAACAATCTTGAAAGAAGAATCTCACTATCACACACTATAATCAACACGAGGTCTTGCCATAACCTACCTCATTCTGCTTTCCAAAATCACTTCAACACTGGAACTGTGTCTAGATAGTCGGTGGTAGAGCACCTGGGGTCAGCAGGTGGGCCACTGCAAGCTGCCTAATCTCTGTGCCACAACAAGTCTCCTTTATGCTCCCACTATTAATAACAGTCGTGGACGCAGAGAGCAAGTGGAGGAAGAGGAGAGGTCTGAGCGGGTAGGCATTAATCAGATGTGGCAATGGCTGTGAGCCAAGAAAGTGCTGGTAGCTAGGTGTTATCAGGCACAAAGAGGAAAAAAGCAACTGCTTTACAGCAGCAGAATGTAAACAGCAGAACTCTATGGCCACAAGTATGTGAACACCTGAAAATTACAGTCATATGTGATTGTTCAGCATTTCATTACAAAACCACAGGCATTAATTTTGTGCAGCAGGGATTTTGCTCCCATTTAGCCTCAAGAGCGTTAGTGAAATCTACCACTGATGTTAGATGATAAGGCCTGGCCCAATGTCAGTGCTCTAATTCATCCCAAAGGTATCCAATGAGGTTGAAGCCAGGGCTATGAGCACGCCAGTCAAGTTCTTCCACAGTCAGAAAAAAAATATTTCCCTTTCATGATGGTACAGGAGGGGGCCAACCCCAAACTGTTGCCACAAAGGTGTCTAAAATATCTTACATTGACCCTGTCTCCTAGAGATTACATTTATATACAACTAAATTGTTTCCCATTTACATTGCATTGGCAAATGTAGTCGCTGCCAACGTTTTTTCGAATGAACAAAGCGGTATATTAACATATTGCACTGAAGTCAGAACGAGGAGGTGTGGGTGGATGGCAGGTGTACAAGATGCATTGTTGTTTCGTTTAAATGTCAACAAACATGTTGCTTCAAGTCGCTGCATATTTTTTTCGGTATTAAACCAAGAATGTAATCCTTCCGTAACCTAAGTTTAATGATGCTGGAGTTTTTACTAGCAGATAATGTACTGCAAGATCAAACATTTTGGTGGGGAAAAAAAGAACTAGGTACCTAGTCTCTGGACATTTCACTCATACATTCAGTATCAACATTTTTGCAACTTGCCAAATATGTTAATTAACAACATTTTCTCATTATGTTGAGAGAAAATGTAATTAAGCCAGCATTACATTTCCCAAACGTGTTTGCTGTTGCAATTTAGTTGTATATAAACAAACCATCTAGGAGACAGGATTGATATACTGTAGCATAAAGATTTCCCATAACTGGACATGAGTGTCCACATATGTTTGACCACAAAGTGTAGTTTGCTGCAGCAAACAGCTGTCCTGCTGCTCCTCGTCTACAACTTTCCCATCGTATGAGAGCAACTTGTATAGCCTCGGGTTCATGCTTCCTTTAAAAATTCAGTATAGAAAATCTTCTCTCCATAGAGTGAGATTTAGATCATCCTCTTCTGAATCTACACCATCACTGCAGCTATGAAGTTACGCACAAGCCTATTGTACATCATCCACGCACTAAAGCATGAAATGTGGCTGTAAGAAATGTGACTGCAGTTATTACAAGCGAAGAGTCAACAATGTGAACCCCACTACTGCCCAGGGATGTTTGAACATTGAGTAACTCAACCATCTGCTCTCTCTCTCTCTCTCATACACACACACACACACACACACCCACACCCTTTCTTCAAGACCATCCCTCCTTGGGGAGCATATGCAACGCAGCGATCCAACACTAATTCTACTGCCTCTGCTCAGTATAATCCAATCTGCTCTACTGGAGAAACAGAGGAAGGGGCAAAAAGAAAAGAAGGCCTCACAAATAAACAACTCTAGTCTTTCTGACAATTTCGTGATTGAAATTTCCCTTTCATAGATATTCCTTCTGATGTCATTTGACCAAATGTACGAGTGAGAGTACTGTGCAATCATATTGTCTACTTGCAAATAATCTATGGGTCCATGCCCTATTTTTATCGGATACTATACTTAGATAAAGCAAAAACAGAATTACTGATTGGAACTGCTCCTCCTTTGCACGTCCCTCCAGAGATTTTAGAGTGTAATCATTTTAAAATTCAGACTGCTCAGTTTCCACCAGAAGAGCATGAATATTTTACCCTCTGCAAATGAGGGCCCAGCGTTGAATTCCTTGATGGCAGTGATTATGACACGGTAATTAGTGAGATGGTTATGTGATGATGATTGTCATTATTGTGCCCTCATCAAAGGCTGTCAATCATGGCTCATGTGAAGCTAATACACATTCAGTGATAAGGAAAAAAAAAAGCAAGGGCTTGTCTTTTAGTGTACATAAAGCGCTCACATGTGGGTATAATGGCATATATCCATCAGACAATATGTCTGTAACCCAAATTAAAGATCAAAGGATTGTGGTTATTTTTATGTGATGGGATGGCTTTGACCATGTTCAATTAAACACATGGAGCATTAACATGTAAACAACCTCCAATTATCATTTTTCACTGGTACATCGGTAAAACATATTCAGGATAAAGTAAGCTTTTGAACATAAACATGCATGCAGTGCAGATGACTGGGAATTCTAAATGGCGGATGAATGATTGCAGCTGGCACCATCAGTTAGTCAGGACCACTTCAACATTCAAGCTTTGAGCTCAGAGGATTCACATTTTGTTTGAAATAGAAGCTTTTCATACAATTGCATGGATACACAATTTAGCTGACAATCCTAATGTTAATATAAAAAAATGTCAGGATAGTGAAATTATTTGCCTATGGAAGAGTTCAGTGAAATTAGTGAGAATGAAGATTTCAGGCATGTATAGTATCCTAAATAGAATGCCACAGGATATTGCACCATATATTTTCTCTATAGGTGTCCAATGTTTTTACTAACCAGTTCTTACTCCCATCCTTTGCTCTGCAGACTCCCACATCATTCTGTTCAACTCCCTTCCCTTGAAAATTTAAGTCATGCAGCAAGCAGATTCCTGAAAAGCAGGGGGTGGCAGGGGAGAGAGAAATACCTCCAAGGATTAGTAACTAATCCAGGCTTTGGTCTGGGAGGCTCTGGCCTCTGCCTCCTGTCCTTCAAAACACTGGGAGCTCTGTTGGAAGGGTCACCGCTAATGGGTGGAGGCTTCAGGGGTTTACAAGGAAGGAGTGATAGGGGTGCTCGTTAGCAGGCCAAGGGAGTATTAGCTGCTTGTGTTAGTTAGTGAGGATCAGCTGGCGTTCGAGTAGATGTGTAAAAAAAATAATAAAAGTTTTATTTTTAAAATGTTTTTCAAGTTTTAAACTACAAATGCAAAAAAAAAAAAAAAAAACATTTAAAAAACTCTGCAGCCATGTCTGTTTACAAAACTGCAAGATGGTTGCTAATGAAAACATACAGACCTTCTTGTAAACATGCAAATTTTTTTTCCACTGAGCAGAAATAAACTTTTACTTCAAATCTCAAAAAAGCCAACTGTAAATGTACCCAAGAAACATTCAAGGTAGGTAGAAATCTGATTGTGTTTGAGATACATTCTGGCCAAGGGTGTACAGGTGTGAATGCATCCATCTACCTCATACAATAATAATCATGTTTGCTCTGTCATAATGTAACTACACCAGTAAGCGATCTGTGGAGGTAGTCTCAGGGTAAAACCTGTAATAATGTAATAATGGCAGCTGCAGTGATTGGATGTTTTAGGGCAGATTTTATGTGTTTTATCAGTGTGTCTGCTGTGTTTTTACTGAAATCAAATTACTGTGTGTTACACCCCGACTTGAGGGACAATGCAGCACAATATACTGTAGAAGTAAGGTCATCAGTCCCCCTTCCCCAAACCAAGATCTCAACATTCTAGGTTGTGCCTAAAGTGAAAAAAAATACTAATACAAAAGTTTATGTGGTGACAATAAATTGAAGCAATATAGCCAAAACAACAAACCATCTAATCTGTATTAGAACATATATATATATATATACAACATCTACTGCTAGTTAGCCCTGATCCAGCAATGAATGTATACTATGCATCATGGTCCTGCATGGCTGTCTCCTGGTCTAAAAAGATAAAGTTCTGAATTGTTCACCCAATATGGATGTGAACACTCATGTAGACCTATAAATGCCTTTAAACTACACAGCACAAGTCAACACTTTAACCTCATTCATTATTTCAGATTCACATTGTGCTGAACTACAGAACCAAAACTATGGAAAAACATATCAGGACAGAGGTATCCTGAACTCAGCCCTGGAACGTAGGGTCCCAAATATTGAAGCTTTGCTGTGGCATGCAGTATTTTATATGGTCAATGTTGAAATTATTTGCCAATATTTTTGCTGTTGTGTTGTAGTTACTTACACACGAGTCACTAAATTAACTGCATCTAGTCTTCCCTACACTGTTTCAGTCTTGAAATGAGTCACCACCACTCACCACCCGCTCTGCATTGTCTCAGCCCATAATTACATGATTGATGTGTGTGGACAAGAGGAAGTTGATGTGGAGCGCCATTTTGTTAGATGATGTCAATCACACAGATGTGAGCTAAACTAAGAATGAGTGGGCAAGTCTTTTCCTTCAAAGTTTGTCTGATATTCTAATTAAAAAAATGGACAATCAATGGAATATGTGCTCGCCACTAAGCAGGTGGAAAAAGACAAAAACTGACGCACTACAGAGTTTCTTTAACAATAGAAATCACTTGTGTTGTTACTTAACTGAGATAGCTGCAATCTGAAAATGAAAAAAAATGTTATGGCCTCTGGATGAACTGCAGTGATGAATCTGCCATCTCTGCAGAGAACAGATGTTCAAAGCTTGGGAAGGAGACATTTGTGGACAGAGTGGTAAAAAAAAGCCTCTGATCATATGTCAGTGATCTTATTTAGTCCAGAAAAAAAAAAAAACATTCTTTCATTTTTTTCTTGCTTACACTTACTATTGAGAGCAGCAACCCATTAGGTGATTACATCCAATGAAAGACAGGTGTGCTTCTTCTGCTTAAGTGACAACAACTTATGAACTAAGATAGCAGCACTTCAAAAACACATAACTGCTGCAGTGCCTCAGTTTACCATTTTATTTTATTATACTGATGTGTTTCACCAAACAGGCCCTCATCAAAGAACTAATAAAGTGTTATGCTCTTTCTTTTATAGAGAATAAGCAACCATCCCCAGGTGTTGTGTACTACAATAAACAATAGTATTTAACAGACCCTTTTTAATCAAAAGGACACAAATATACATTGCACCATAACATCAAATCCCACTCTAAAACCCCAACATCTTACAGTAAAGATGACTGTGTGTATCCTTCAGGTCTAACTAATGTATTAAATGCATTTCCTTCCTCATAAAACATTTGCAAAGCCAGTTGTTAATCATTTAGAAGCCTGCATTGTTTACATCCATGTATATTTGTCTGCAGTCTTCTTCTTCCCTGCCTTTACTGGCTCGTTGCAGCAAATCTTAGTTCGTCACCAGCACCTGTGGATAATTATAATGTGAAACTTTTGGCAGGACAGTGAATTGCGTGAGCTGCATACAGTGTAATGTTTGCCATGTCTTTATTGCTGTTTTATGTTCAGATATTCTCATTTTGAAATGTCTTTTTTAGAAGTGCCTGAGGAAAGACCAATGACAAAGCCTTGGCACAAGGACGAATCAGAATGTGAACATTGTTTCATTTATTGTGAAAAAACATATTGATTGTATGTGAGAAGTTGCAGTGCTACTGCAGAACTCTTTGTGAAGCATTCATTTTGCCAACATTATGACTGGCTAGGGAGTGCACAACCCACCACAAAATAAAACTTGTGCCTCTGCTGAAGTGTGATCACTTTAATAGGAAACCAATCAACAAGAATTTTGTTGTTACAAGACTGCAAACAACTGAGCAGACAGCTAGCATCATCAGCATCTTCATGACTTAACATATACACTGGAATTGAAGCTCACCCAACCACTGAAAACATGCAAGCATATGCAAGTTTGAATGAAAACTGCAAAAAAGAACAAGCTTGCCAAAAATTAGCAGCAACTTGATCTTCCGTGATGGAATTCACGGGACTGATTTACAACCAGAGTTGCACCAAGAATGTAGAAACACCCACCAGATTGAGAAACATCCACCCTCAATGTGGAGAAACTACTTGCTTGAGTCGTCAGACTGAACTAGCTTTGCAGGCTTTGCTCCATTAGTCTATTGTATAAGATGTGGGTAGGACTTAATAGGAGTTCTCTGAGGAAAAGAGGCCATCATAAACCCCTGCTGACATGCCAGGCTATTTTTATTTCCCTCTCCAATTGCACTGCTGTTCAGCACAGCATGAGCTTTACAATCCACAATCTTAAAAGCGTAAAAAATGAATTATCACAAAAAAATAGGAGAGTGAGACAACAAGAGAGAAAAAAAGGGATATGTGTGATGGGATGTCAATATGAATGGTGTTTAAAATTTGAAAAAAAATAACAGAATTGGGAAAGGGACGACAGTGTTATTGAAGTAAAAAAAAAGACAAGTGAGATATGACAAACCAGGAACAAATTAAAAGCTATCAAATGACAGTTCCATTTTAAATGGCTCTCCGATCATCTTTGTAGTTTATTTATTTATTTTTTTACTCTCCAAACTAATCTATTAAAGTTTATGACAAGCTGCATTGCTGCTCCACTTCTCTTGGGGAAGTAGGAAAAGGTTTGGACTGGCAATTTTGCCCAGCAGGGTGAGCTGTCCCCAGGGTAGCCCTCATCTTTCAAAACTCTGCCAGAAACATTGCAGAGAGGGAGAGGATGATGGGCAGAGGAGGTCTCCAGCTACAAAAGAGTGATGGGTGATGTCAGAAGGGTGCAGTCAAGCACATGCAGCCCGAGGCTCTGCTGGGACATCCAATTCCCTGTATGTCAGTGGCAAGATGTGCCTTGCATATCATCTGAAGAGATCACCACTCACTCTCTGTGAAGAAAGAAGAACTCAAATACTACAAATACTTTTAAAATAGTAGTTTATAAGAGCCTGTCATTGATGTTTCTAAACTTATTATTGAAGGCTGAAAAATGTACTGTCCTTCAGCCTGACAGGGTAGGTTCAAGTCCACACATACTCCTTTGTCAGTTATGAATTTGGATTAGGGTTCAAGGACTGCACATGAAAGTGTGCAATTTCAGTGTATATGTTGAACCTAACTGAATTCAAGCTTTATTCATTTAGAAATAAGTGAGAAAAAGCACAGCTTTGACATCTCAGCTTTGTTGAGAGACCTCAAAAAGACAAATCCATTATCTGTGCTGTGGTACTGCTACTTTCAAACCTGAGGGTTAGGACCCACTATGAGCAGGCAAGATCATTTTTGAGGAGTTAAAAGTTGATTCAAACTTCCATTAACTGATTTTTTTTTTGAGACATTGCAACATGCTGTAAAGTCAACAACGACACATCATTACTGAATACACTTTATATGGCGAGCAGCTGTTAGCAAAAAGCCTATTTATACATCCAGCAGACACAGAGCAACATTAGCATTCATTTGGAGTTGTGTCTCTGGCCACCTGATGAATGTAAGTACAATATTCACTCTCCTTTGAGAGAGTGAATAGCTGGTTCTTTTGCTCCTAAGTGCTCCGCTATGATCACCAACTAGTCACTTAGTTCTTGCAATTTGGTGCTTGGCAGGTTGGGTTTGTCAAAGTTTTTTCACTGGAAACAGCTGCCGGCTGCTGATTGAATGGGTTAGATGATTTGATGAAAGTCGTGAGAATGAATCAAAACGGTAAAATCAAAACAATAGAGCTGAAAGATGCCAGAATTCCCCATAGAGCTGAGAGGAACTGATGAGATGGTGATAATTCTCTGTGGGTTCATCACTATGAGCGACCTCTTTTACATTATACATCATTACTGCAGCATAAAATTTAAATTTTCATCCCTTGCATTATGCATTCCTGTGGCATGGGATGACAGGTAGCTTTGGCTCAAAGGGTTGGTTCACCCAAAATTAAAATAAAAATTAATAAAATAATATCATTTTCTCACTTACCTGCTTACATGCAGATAGTTTTAGTTTCATTTCCCAGGTTTTGAGATCTTGTACAGAAAGGCCTTGTACAGAAAGATATCTCAGACTCTGAGATAAGAAAATACAACATTAATGTGTTGTTTCAGAAGCAGTATCCCCATAACTCTTTAACTCACAGATTTCATTGTCAACATTTTTCATAGGATCTCTTCCTTCATTTTAAGTAGTTAAAAGTGTAATCAAAGTAGATATTATATGTGTTTATGCTGCAATTTATCATGTGTATATAGATGTAGAATGGCAGTGTTTCTATTGAGCATGCTACATGCATTAAGAACATACTAATGTGCAGTACATTCACTGGTAAACTCATATTATTTAAGAGAAGGAATATCTGATGCACTCAAATGACTTTGTTAAAACATTAACTCGTTTGATATGATTATGTGGCTTTGGGTTAAAGCAACACATCTATGGGAAGCAACATTTAAGGAATTTTTGAACTGCAGCACAGCACCATCTCCTTTGGTCAGAAAAAAAGTAAAATAAAATGTCTCCTGAAATGAAAGGCAGATAACATCAAGTCCTGTTTATGGTCCAGTTCACTCTCTCTGTGAGTCACCCCTTCATTATTTCTGAATAGATGCATACTGCGTCAAGGTTGCCCTATATATTATTTATTTATTGCTTTGTTTTGTTGCTTGTCACACACAAACCAACTCTGGCAGTGGCAGCATAGAATTTTAAAGTCAAAGTGATACCCATCTGGTGTACCTGCGAGGTGTGGATTGATCCGCTAAGTCAATGTGGCAGGTTGTGCCTGGGGAGATCAGCGGAAGAGATACACACAAATATAAGCACACACTGATCTCTGGAGGCAAACGCAGTGCGAACCAAAGTGGCAATCAGACAATGTTCATCTCTCTGCTGAAAGTTAAAGCACTATTTGAAAGAAAAATTCCGATTAGGTAATGATTTTTTTGTCAGGAAGGGTGAAATCAAACACACATTCATCCATCTGTGAATGCAGTCAGATTGTGGACATGCTGCAATTAGGGAGCAGAAGGTGGCTGGAGGGAGAAAGGTTTGCACGCAGAGCACTGGCAATACCACAATAAGTTGTCCCCTTCCGCCCACACATAGACACACACAGATACCCGAAAAATATATTTCATAGTGCCCTCCACATGATGAAAACCACAGATGTCTCTCTTGCCCTGATGATTGCTGGAAGTGGTCCTTTTCAAGCTGAGAAACAAATGTCGCCAGGGTCACTGAATCATGAAGGTCATGTGATGCATCACTCAGTTCCATCCTGTCACCATGACCCCACTGTGGCCAGACAACCATCCGAAAACCTCCAGCAGTGAAGAAGTGTTTTGCTTTTGTGGCTTTGCAGCAGTCTGGGCTGTGATTCTTTTGTCAGATTTCTGCAACACTCCTCTTCCACTCCAAGGGACTGAAAATATACTATAAAAAGTGCAATAATATTATTTTCGTTTTTGCTACGTGCATCCATTATGCTAACCATGTGCAATCAGGGACTGACATGATGAGTATGTTGTATTATTCACACTGAATTTGAATCTGAATTATTACCTCTGGAGAGTTTGTTTAATTTTGCTTCTTGATGCATCATGCTCCTCCTTTAAAGAAAGAAAGAAAGTTAAAAAAAAAAAAAGGTGAATACTGAAAGTACAACTGCTATCCTGTCTTACCACGACCGCTCAGAACATAAAATAATGACAGTGATTACGGTAGAATCAATGTTCTGTATAATGTGTTTATTGATTGTACAAGTGCATCTGTTATCTAAGCCTGAGCTCTAATTTTAATCACAATAATTATAGCTTGCACAGGTACTAAGGTACTGTGCGTACTGACAGAAGTATCTTAGAGTACATACTGCATTTACCCATGCTGTCAGATAGGAAAGTCCAAATACAGAAGCCCGAAGAAAACAATTCCGGCCCTGTCAGCTTTGCAAGCTTAGTTTTATGAGGAAATACAAACAGGCAATGCAATCAGAGTTTCAAGTTGGCACTAAATCACCATGGCAAAAGCTTTGACTGTACAGCTTTTCTGTCCAAAAAAGTCTTTAAGCTCCACTAATCAATAGTCTTTTATTAGCAATGAATCAAATGACTTCCTGTAATTAAAAAAGGAATTAATGCAGCTTTACTAATATAATTATAAAATGTATATGCTTTGCATAATTACAGTCAAAGTAACACCTGCAAACCACAATGGACAAATATTCCATTACTCTGCAAGTCCTGCATTAAAAATGTGACTAAAGTAAAAAATGGTTAATATTACTAAGCAGGCAAAAATACCTCTGTCAGTGTAACATTATTACAGAATATATTATACTATTGAGATATTATTACTGATGCATTAACATGTTAGCAGCATTTTAATGTTGTAGCTTGCTACAGTGGAGCTAATTCTTCCTATTAGGTGGTTTAATTTACTATATAACGAATCATATTTTATAGGATTGTAAAAATCTTCATCTGCATTGTAACAAGAAAATATAGATGTCATAAAAATTTAGTGGATTAAAAAGTTACATTTTCCTCTGAAATACTGAGGAGCAGAGACAAAGTGGCATGAAAGTACAAGTCCCTCAGAACTGTACTTAAATACAATACTTGAGTAAATGTTATTTTACACCTCTGCCTGAAAAAGACTGGTGATGAGCAGTACAGCATCATTTACTACTATAACCATAAGTTGTGAACAGATGTTGCTGGGACATTTAAAAAACCTTCACAAAGAAAATGATCAATTAAAAGTACAATACTTCCTCATATCTGAAAGACAAAGTAGGTTGTTTCTCAGTGTATTCCAAAATGCCTCTTATGAGGAGCATTGCTGATGTGACACCACAAACATTTCTCAGTACTATGGCTCTTCTGGTAAAAAGTGTGCTCTATGTAATTATAGATATGGATTTTCAATTATTTTACAGCAAAAAAGCATGACGCAAGATTTTCTGTTCAGCTATGCACAGCCGGAGGCCCACTGTTCCACAGCTTCATCCCAAGACAGTAATGCCTTCTTGGTTGTTAACCACTGGATTAATGACATTTTCTCCCTGGAAAGTACTTTCCTCTGCTGATTATTTGGGGTATTTGAATCTTCTTTCTGTACAAGATAGAGGCAAGGAGGAAATGGGGAAAGCGGTGGCTATAAAGGAAAGCAGCTGTGACTGGAGTGGGTCTGCAAAAGACATTGTCCATTCTTCTTTTTTGCACTTAGGAAACACTAAACCTTAACTTGCTTCGGGTATGACAGTCTGATCTCTTTGATGTCTGATCTGACTTAATACCAGGGTTATTTAAAGTTTATTTTGGTTTAAAATGTGTCAAACAGATTATGCAGTGCTATGATTTTTTTTTCTTTTTTCCCCTGAGTCAAAATCACACCCAGCATCAGATATTTTATTTTACATTTTCACATCTATTAAGAGTCATGCAATAACTGCACCTCGTTTTGATTATTGCAACTCACAGTATTACGGTATTAGTTATGCTTTTCTGCTTCAATCCAGATGGTCCAGAATACTCCAGCCAGGATCTCAAATGGATCCAATAAATGGGCCACATTATGCTGGCACAACTTTCACTGATTCTGTGACAGTTATAGAACTGACAAATGCTTACTGTTTGTTTACAAATCTACATCATAGTCTTGCTTATTTGTATATACAGTATATGAAGTTCCTTGTCCATTTAATATATCCTAATCCTTGTGTATATTGATCAGAAACTCCCTGGTTATGGAAGCATCCTCAATATATTCAAGGTTAAAGTTCATTATAGGAGTTTGACAAAAAATGCTCAACTGAATGGCTGGATTGCTTGCTAGTTTTTTCCATGTCAACTGAGTAGACTGCATCTGCTGAGGAAGACTGTGAGATGTGGCCTTAACCCTATAAAGCCTGAACCATCAAATGATTGCCAGAAAATTCAAATTCTTTGAAAATGGAGAGCTTATTGGACCTTCTGACAAATTTTAAAAAAGGAAATTAAATAACTCTTTGCATACCTGAGTTTTGTTTAGTATTATATTTGATATATCCAGAATTTTTTGCAATGTATTGCTCACAGCATGTTTTTTAAATCAAACAAAAACATACAGAACAACATTTTTTAACCCCTTAAACTCTGAGTTTCCTGTGTCATATATATTCTGTAGCTGCTACATTGAAGCTTCATAATGCAGCAATGACAAATCCACCAATGACAGGGTGAAAGAGGAACCCTCCAGTTAGTTTGATTCATTTTTTGATTCATTGTTTGTTTCACAACCTCTTTATTTTGCATTGTGGTAGGCGAAAACAGTTTCTGTTCTCGGTCAGGCAAAGATGGACTTTACATTTCCCAAAGTAGACAATGGAGAAGTGATTGCCTGTGCAGTGCTTGCTTCTGTGTCCGGTTTCCCATGTTGGGAAATGGTCCTTTCTCACATAAGGCAGCACACTAGAGGTTGGCCTTTTGCAGTAGGGTGTTCACCCTGCTTCTGGAGAGGAAAGTGGTCTGCCACACTTGATTTTGCCCTTTCCTGCACTTGTGAGTGAAGTGCCGACAGCAGCCTGAAACCTTCACAGGGCCATGGGTTTCAACCTGGGCTTCAGTTTTTTCTGGTCTCCTCTGTGGAGGTTCCAAGCATTGATTACTGTCACTGTGACAGTGTGCCACCAAATGTACATAAACTATCTTAGGAATCTGAAGCTGAACTTGTAAAGTGCAGATGGTATATCAAGAAGGTCACATCCTCCCATGAACTTGTATGTTTCTGACACTTTCATCTTGCAAGTCCTCCTCAACACTACCATCTGAATTTCCCTCAGTACACACTGCAGTAGGAATCCATTTCTCTTCATCATCATCATCTTCCCCTAATTGCTCCATGTCACTTGAATCACCATCCATAATCATCTTAAGCTAAGTCTTTAACACTCTGCTTTTTGTTGACATCTAAAAATAGACACCAAAACATATTATTGTGTATTTCTTCTCTGAATTGATCAGTTTTTAGTGAATATCAATGAGCAAAAGACAATTATTAGCAAGTGAGCCATAACAACATCCAACTAGTCATCGATCATAATGATACAGCAGGTTGCATACATAAAAAGTACAATATAGGCTATAAATATCTCAATTTATACTCTAAATATATCTAATTTTGTCATTTAAACCTTAGTTTCCTTAAATAAGTAAAAAGTATGTTGCTTTATAAAATAACAATTGACGGATTTACAGATAAATCACCTTAAATACCTGCTGTAATTTGATACACACATTTTCAACACGATTTTAGTATAAAACAAGTTAAAAAATATTAATAATACATTGCATCAATCCAGTAAATATTCCTTTTGAAGTATCAGTAACAATTTGAAAGTTTTCTTACCTGAACTTTTTCAAAATTGGCAAAAATATCCATGCAAAACCACATGTGGGTCACTGATTGACGGTGTCCATTTTGGACATCTCAACTGAAGTCCTCTGTTGCATGCCTTTTGCACCTTGGTGGATTATCTGTGCACTGCATGTATCTGATTGCATACATTAGGTTTTTCAGGAAAAAAATATCCCACTGATGATGTAGACATCTCAAAAACTCATGTATCAAATATGATTCACTTGGCATTACAGGGTTAAGGAAAGAAAAAGCAAGCTATAGGAGACCCATGTTAAGATGTATACTGTATATAGCCTCACAACAGCTTAATTCACTGAGATGCTTACCATTTCTCCCTCATTGTATTATAAGTGTCTTCATTCTTTTCCCTGCATCTGTATACTTCTGTCTCCTATGTCCTCTGCTGTGTAAGCTCTCTGAACTGCACTCTATGAATAAAAGTGTGTTTACTGCTCTATAAATAAAAGGATGAATTGAGAAACCCTACTCATTGTATATACAGATGGCTGACGAATTAAAGGAAAAACCATTCTACAAGTCTCTGAACTCTACTGGAGGGATGAATACCACTCTTCCAAAAGATATTCCCTCATTTAGCGTTTTGATGATGGTGGAGGAGAGCGCTATCTCACACGTAAGTCCAAAATCTCACAATTCTCCCTCAATTTGGTTGAGATCTTGGTGACTGCAAAGGCCATAGCATATGATTCACATCAATTTCATACTCATCAAACCATTCAGTGACCTCTTGTGCCCTATGGATTGGGGCACTCTCATCCCGGAAGAGACCACTCCCATCAGGATAGAAATGTTTCATCATAGGATAAAGGTGATCACTCAGAACAACTTTGCATTGATTTGCAGTGACCCTTCCCTCTAAGGGGACAAGTGGACCCAAACCATGCAAAAAATGCCCCCTACAACATAACAGAGCCACCAGATCCCCTCACTGTAGGGGTAAAGCATTCAGACCTTTACTGCTTTTTCCTTTAATTTGTCACCCATCTATATCTCAGATGCAGTAGTGGATGAAGTATTGAGATCCTTTATTTGCATAAAAATGGCAAAAATATTAAAAAGTAAGAGTCAAGCAAGGTATTATCAGAAAAATGTGCTTAAGTATCAAAAATAAGATGTGTTATGTGGTCCCTTTTCAAAGTGTTAACATTATTTATCAAATTCACATTCAGTGGTATTATTACTGATGCATGAATGTATTTGCAGAATTTGTATGTGGTGGCGTGACAAGTTGGAACAAATTGTACACGCTGGTACTTTTACAAATATTGTGATTTTATGAACTGATCATGTTTTCTATGTGAAATCTTAATCTGCAAAGTAACTATAGCTGTCAGATAGATGTGGAAGAGTGGAACATTTTTTTTCTAAATTGTGGTGGAGTACAAGTATGAAGTAGCAGAAGAGTAAGTGTACTTCATGTCCACCACTTATCATATTCACCACAGAAAAGCAAAAGATAAATCTAAGTGCTCCTGAATCTATCTGATTACATTTAGCAGGATTAGTCATGAATCTGTGGTTTACAGATCAAAATATTATGAAGTAATTAATGGTGGATTCAATGACATTAAAAGCTCACAGAGTTTATGGCTAATGCATGCTGCTTTCCCCTACATTTCTTCTGTCAACATCTGACCAGAGGGGACATAATTCATTTTTTCCCTTTTTTTCTATTTTCACTATTCAGTGCTACCAACGTCAGCAGAGGAGCTTCCTTCCCCCTTGTCTCACGTTTCTAAATATATCATGATCTACAGCTGTTGTTGTCAGGAATGACCTGAAAACAGCCAAAAAAGGAAGGTGTGACACGTGGTATATATGTAACAGGCTTTCCCTGCCAAATCCATTTCTGTGTTTGCCAATAAAGCAACCACAACAAATTGATCTGAGAATGAGAAATTCAAGAGAACCGCATCTGTGGCTGGGGTATTAAAGCAGAATATCACTGAAATTCAACCTTAATTCATCCGCTGCCCTGTGACATTTCAGTAGGTGAACAGTAATTGCAGAGCAGATTTATTCTTGCCATTTTATTGAGCATGTCGGAAAAGAAGTGCTCTAGATTTCTGGTGTAGAATCCTCATAATGTGTAAGGTACGAGTGACTGCACATCTCAATAATTTAAAAGTACGTGGCAATTCTCCTAAAACAAAGGAACAAAATTATTTTCCTCTGACAAATTCTGTCACATACATAAATATTTAACTTAGAAAGTGATAAAGCTGGATTTTGTCTAACAGTATAATTACGCAATGCATCAAGAGATGTTGGACAGTAGTTAGGCACATTTTTAAACGTATGTCAGGATAAAATTTATCATCAAAACTTACTGCACATATTTCAGAAGAAATCATCAACTGGTGCTGAATGAGGCAATCAGGGTTTGACTCCAAAAAAGTCTGACAGAGACTGCCTCAAGCCATACTGTATGTGTATGTGTGAATGTATGTAAGTGTTAATGTGCTAAAATGTATGTGTATGCAACATTACAGTATACAAATAGTGTTACTACCCAGTGCTACTGTTGTACGTGCGGCTCTTGCACACATTGCCAGCGGGCATACACAATCCTTGCATTTCAAGGACTCAAAACCTCTGTTTTGCTATCCAGACAGGGCTGAGTCACAGCTCTGCGCTGACAAGACATTCAAGACAGGGAGAAGAAAGTGAGGTGTATTCTGGGTACTAAATAATGTAAAGAGGGAAGAGAAATATTTCTTTAGTGTGTCTTGCAGGCTAAGACCCCTTAATGCAACAAAAGATCAGTGATTGACAAACACCAAGGAAATGTGATTCAAGACTAAACTTACCTATTCTAGACGAAATGTAACAGTGTCCTATTTAATGTAGTATTAACATATTGTATTAACAAAACTTAAAGCTGCTATAATCAATATTTTAGTGTAAACGATAGATCACATGACTACTTGTATGTGAAAGGGGTCGCTAGTAGTAGCTCTATGGAGTTTTTTTAGCAACTTTCAGCTCCTCATTAGGGCCCGAGCACCGACCGGTGCGAAGCCCTATTGAAACTGAAGGAATTATTATTAGGGCCCGAGCACCGACCGGTGCGAAGCCCTATTGGAACTGAAGGAATTATTATTATTAGGGCCCGAGCGCTGACCAGCGCGAAGCCCTCTTGTTTCCAAAGGAATTATTATTATTATTATTATTATTATTATTATTATTATTATTATTATTCTTATTATTATTATTATTATTGCGACTCTTTGACCTCAAATAACTTCTACAAACGTGTACCAAAACTCACCGAAATTGGCGTGCGCGTCAGTTCTGGTGAAAATCGCAGATTTTATGCGTCTCGCAAAAAATGCGGGGAAAAATGGCTCGACAGCGCCACCTAGAAAATTAAGAAAAGCGAGCCCCACGATACAGATGGTCGTAGAACAATGAAATTTGGTGTGCTTATATATCATGACCAGACGCACCAAAAAGTCTCTTGGAGCCATACCCTAAATCCAACAGGAAGTCGGCCATTTTGGTTCAAAGTTGCGATTTTCAGGCCAATTTTGCCGTTTTTAGCCCGCGTACTTTAACGAACTCCTCCTAGGGATTTGACCTCAGCAACTTGAAATTCGGTCAGTATCATCTACAGACATAGGAGATTAAAAGTTATCAAAACGGTGAGTTTTCGACATTGTTGAGGGGGTGTGGTCGGGCGGCGAATTTCGATCCTTCGCCGTGAAAATTCAAACAGCCATAACTCCGGCATGCACGATCCTAAGAGACCCAAACCTTTTGTGCTTGGAAAGAGTCCCGTCCTGAACACATCCATGTGTCAATATTGGATGTAAGTCATAGCGCCACCTACTGGCAACAGGAAGTTACATGTTTTACACTTTGACGCTCTGTGGGTGGCACGGTGATGGGATCCACCTCAAATTTACTCAGAATAGCCTAAAGACCTTGGAGATGGTATATTATGAAGTTGGTGACTTTTCGTGGAAAGGTGTTGCCATGACGACGCGGCGAATTTCGATGTCTCGCCATGAAATTTCAAAGCCTTATAACTTGACTCCACATGGTCTGATCTTTTCCAAATTTCATATGCTTGTTAAGAGTCCCGGTCTGAACACATTTTCAGGCCCATATTTAGTGAGAGTCATAGCGCCACCTACTGGCAACAGGAAGTATCATGCGTCGTTCTTTGTTGTATTACTCCTAGGAAATTTGGCCGATGCATCTGAAATTGACTCAGCTAAGATGTAAGACCTTGGTGATGCTACATTGGGTAGGTCATGACCCATGACCAAACGCCGTTGCCATGGCGACACATCCTTCGCCATGAAATACGATGCTGTATTTTAGGGATAAGGGATGGGTCTACAGTCACGAAACTTGGCACACATGTCTGGAGCGACACCAGCTAAAATCCTGGATAGGTCATTTGCATAGACGTGACAATATGGCTCAACAGCGCCCCCTTGAAAATTTCAAAATTGTAGCCCCGCCTTCCAGATGAACCTAGGAAAATGAAATTCGGGAGGCTAATGTATCATGTCAAGACGCACAAAAAAGCCTCTTGGAGCCATATCGTAAGTCCTACAGGAAGTCGGCCATCTTGATAAAAGTGGTCATTTTTCGCGTTTTTTTGGCCATTTCGCATACCTTGTATTTTAACGAACTCCTCCTACAGAATTCATCGTAACGACTTCAAAATCAGTGTGTGTCATCTGCACTAGTGTGTGATCAAAAGTTATCAAAAGATTTAGTTATCATTGAAGCGTGTGGCCGTGGCGTGGCGTTGAGTTTTGATGTTTCGCCATGACAGGCGAAATTGCTATAAGTTTAGTGTAAATGCTGGAGTCTACACCAAACTTTACATGTTTGATAAGACTCCCAGCCTGAACACATCTAAATAGCAATATTCAGTCAGTGATGAAAACTGGCTCCATAGCGCCCCCTACGACATTTCAATGCAGCAGCCCCTGCAGCAGGCAGAGTAGGTGATTGAGGATGTGACGTTAATCTCCCCTTGCACTGTCTGAAAACAGCCCAGGTCTGGGGACATCTATATGCCCCTGACAGAAGCTCTTCACCAGCGCCGAGCCCCGACATACACAAGGACGCGAGGGCCCGATCATCGCTGCTTGCAGCTTTAATTATTATTATTATTATTATTATTATTCCTCCGAAACAAACGCATTTTTGAGGGCCTAAACATGCACGAAAACTCATGAAAATTTGCACAGATGTCAGGACTGGCGAAAATTTCGATATTTTATGGGTCTCGAAATAAAGCGGGACAAAATGGCTCGACAGCGCCACCTAGAAAGTCAAGAAAATTGAGCCCCTCGATACAGATTGTCGTAGGAGAACGAAATTCGGTATGCATATGTATCATGACCAGACGCACCAAAAAGTCTCAAGGACACATAGCCTAACTCCAACAGGAAGTCGGCCATTTTGTATCAAAGTTGAAATTTTGCACCGATTTTGTCATTTCCAGCCCGCATACTTTAACGAACTCCTCCTAGAGATTTGACCCCAGGACTTTCAAATTCGGTCCGTATCATCTACAGGCATAGGAGATTAAAAGTTGCTAAAACAATTCTCATTAGTCTTTCCTAGGGGGCGTGGCTGGGCGGCGAATTTCGATCCTTCGCCATGAAAAATGAAACGGCTATAACTCCGGCATACATGATCCTAAGAGAGCCAAACCTTTTGTGCTTCATAAGAGTCCCGCCCTGAACGGGTCCATGTGACAATACAGGATATGAGTCATAGCGCCACCTCCTGGCAACAGGAAGTTACATGTTTTACGCTCTGACGCCCTGTGGGCAGCACGGTGATGGAATCCAGCTGAAATTTACTGAGAATAGCCTCAAGACCTTGGAGATCTTATATTATGAAGTTGGTGACCCTTCGTTGAAAGGTGTTGCCATGGCGACGCGGCGAATTTCGATGTGACGCCATGAAATTTCAATGCCTTATAACTTGACTCCACGTGGTCTGATCTTTTCCAAATTTCATATGCTTGTTAAGAGTCCCAATCTGAACACATGTTCAGTCTCATATTTAGCGAAAGTCATAGCGCCACCTACTGGCAACAGGAAGTATCATGCGTCGTACTTTGTCTAATTACTCCTAGGAAATTTGGCTGATGCACCTGAAATTAAGTCAGCTAATAAACAAGACCTTGGTGATGCTACATTTGGCAGCTCATGACCCAAAACTGAATGCTGTTACCATGGCGACACATCCTTCGCCATGAAATATGATACTGTTTTTCAGGGAGAAGGGATTGCTCTACAGTCATGAAACTTGACACACATGTCTAGAGTGATGTCAGCTAAAATCCTATGTGGTCGCTTTGAATGGGCGTGGCAAAATGGCTCAACAGCGCCCCCTTTAAAATTTCAAAATTGCAGCCCCGCCTTCCAGATTAACGTAGAAAGATGAAATTCACAGGGCACATGTATAATGTCAACACGCACAAAAAAGCCTCTTGAAGCCTTATTGTAAGTCGAACAGGAAGTCGGCCATCTTGAAAAAAATGGTACATTTTCGCCTTTTCTTGGCCATTTCGCATACCTTGTATTTTAAAGAACTCCTCCTACAGAATCCATGGTAAGGACTTAAAAATCAGTGTGTGTCATCTAGACTAGTGTATGATCATGATGGTTTGGCCGTGGCGTGGCGTTGAGTTTTGATGTTTCGCCATGACAGAGGAAATTGATATAACTTGAGTGTACATGGTTGGATCTGCCTCAAACTTTACACAACAAGTCACTGACAAAAGCCCTTCGACTGAGCGTCACTTCGACATGCGCTGGGGTGCGAGGGCCCGATCATCGCTGCTTGCAGCTTTAATTAGGGCCTGAGCCCAAAGGGCGAAGACCCTATTGTTTTTCGTGCGTTTGTTTCTTTATTATTCTTTCTTTATTAATCCGCCACTTTAACTCTAAATTTGACCCCCTAAACATGCTCAAAAACTCACCAAATTTGGCACGCACATCAGGTCTGGTGAAAAATTTGATAAAATGTAAAAATTAACCCCGGAAGTGCCAAAATGTGCTCTCTAGCGCCACCTATGTATCTAAAACGGCCGCCACGGCCCGTAGGAATGTCGTAGAGAGATCGAACCAAAAGTCAATTATTCGTCTCATCAAGACCTACAAATCATACGCTGACACCCCTGACCTAAATCCAACAGGAAGTCTGCAATCAGCTTTTCAAAATAAGACTTTGCCCCAATTTTGGCCCCCGAACAAACGCTATCTCCTCCGAGGGCGTTAATGGTATCGGCTTCAAACTTTAATACATGACTTATCACACTGTGTTGAGCAAAAGTTATTAAAAACTTTGTAATAACTCGAACGGTTTAGATCTAGTAAGCCCTGAAAGTTGGAGTGCGACATTACACCTTACAATGTAAACCAATGGGGAGGCAATCTCTGGGCATGGACTTTGTGCCAAACTGGGGCATCTGGCGTCTAAACTATAAGTCCGACCACTTTCAAACCTGTATCAATGGATTCGCGACGAAAATTCCTACAAAAAAATGTGATTTTTATGTAGGATTTGGCCAAAGTCATGGGATTTATGAGGATATTTCACGAGAAGCGTTCTCTAAAATCCTCCTCTCCAACTGCTCCTGGTGATGTCACTCCTTCAGTGCTGTGAAACATTCCGCAATACACACTCATTATAAAATCACAGGAGGAGCAAGAAAAGACTTTAAAACTCACACTCTAATATCTCAAAAACAATAAAAGATAGAAAACACATGTAAATTCAAGATTTGTAGGTCAAAGTCTCGTGGCTCATTTAAAGTTCAAATGAAGTTTGTATCTAAAACTATGTGGAAGCAGTAAATGTTCAAAAAGGTGTGGGTTCGCTCACACTCTCCATTCAAATATATGAGTATTTTTCTGTGTCCAGCTGCAGTTACTTATTGTCTCTACACACCTGACAGTACACATGTCAATCAAACTTTCAAAATAAAAGCACACCACACTTGTAAGAAATATCCCTCATTTTTAAAAAGCGTGATCTGATCCCGACGGGCCAGAGTGCAACAGGAAGTATCATGCGTCGTTCTTTGTTGTATTACTCCTAGGAAATTTGGCCGATGCACCTGAAATTGACTCAGCTAAGATGTAAGACCTTGGTGATGCTACATTGGGCAGGTCATGACCCATGACCAAACGCCGTTGCCATGGCGACACATCCTTCGCCATGAAATACGATGCTGTATTTTAGGGATAAGGGATGGGTCTACAATCACGAAACTTGGCACACATGTCTGGAGCGACACCAGTTAAAATCCTGGATAGGTCATTTGCATAGACGTGACAATATGGCTCAACAGCGCCCCCTTGAAAATTTCAAAATTGTAGCCCCGCCTTCCAGATTAACCTAGGAAAATGAAATTCGGGAGGCTTATGTATCATGTCAAGACGCACAAAAAAGCCTCTTGGAGCCGTATTGTAAGTCCTACAGGAAGTCGGCCATCTTGATAAAAGTGGTCATTTTTCGCGTTTTTTTGACCATTTCGCATACCTTGTATTTTAACAAACTCCTCCTACAAAATTCATCGTAACGACTTCAAAATCAGTGTGTCATCTACACCAGTGTGTGATCAAAAGTTATCAAAAATTTAGTTATCACTGAAGCGTGTGGCCGTGGCGTGGCGTTGAGTTTTGATGTTTCGCCATGACAGGCGAAATTGCTATAAGTTTAGTGTAAATGCTCGAGTCTACACCAAACTTTACATGTTTGATAAGACTCCCAGCCTGAACACGTCTAAATAGCAATATTCAGTCAGTGATGAAAAGTGGCTCCATAGCGCCCCCTACGACATTTCAATGCAGCAGCCCCTGCAGCAGGCACAGTAGGTGATTGAGGATGTGACGTTATTCTCCCCTTGCACTGTCTGAAAACAGCCCAGGTCTGGGGACATCTATATGTCCGTGACAGAAGCCCTTCACCAGCGCCGAGCCCTGACATACGCAAGGGTGCGAAGGCCCGTTCAACGCTGCTTGCAGCTTTAATTATTATTATTATTCCTCCGAAACAAACGCATTTTTGAGGGCCTAAACATGCACGAAAACTCATGAAAATTTGCACAGATGTCAGGACTGGCGAAAATTTCGATATTTTATGGGTCTCGAAATAAAGCGGGACAAAATGGCTCGACAGCGCCACCTAGAAAGTCAAGAAAATTGAGCCCCTCGATACAGATTGTCGTAGGAGAACGAAATTTGGTATGCATATGTATCATGACCAGACGCACCAAAAAGTCTCAAGGACACATAGCCTAACTCCAACAGGAAGTCGGCCATTTTGTATCAAAGTTGAAATTTTGCACCGATTTTGTCATTTCCAGCCCGCATACTTTAACGAACTCCTCCTAGAGATTTGACCCCAGGACTTTCAAATTCGGTCCGTATCATCTACAGGCATAGGAGATTAAAAGTTGCTAAAACAATTCTCATTAGTCTTTCCTAGGGGGCGTGGCTGGGCGGCGAATTTCGATCCTTCGCCATGAAAAATGAAACGGCTATAACTCCGGCATACATGATCCTAAGAGAGCCAAACCTTTTGTGCTTCATAAGAGTCCCGCCCTGAACGGGTCCATGTGACAATACAGGATATGAGTCATAGCGCCACCTCCTGGCAACAGGAAGTTACATGTTTTACGCTCTGACGCCCTGTGGGCAGCACGGTGATGGAATCCAGCTGAAATTTACTGAGAATAGCCTCAAGACCTTGGAGATCTTATATTATGAAGTTGGTGACCCTTCGTTGAAAGGTGTTGCCATGGCGACGCGGCGAATTTCGATGTGACGCCATGAAATTTCAATGCCTTATAACTTGACTCCTCGTGGTCTGATCTTTTCCAAATTTCATATGCTTGTTAAGAGTCCCAATCTGAACACATGTTCAGTCTCATATTTAGCGAAAGTCATAGCGCCACCTACTGGCAACAGGAAGTATCATGCGTCGTACTTTGTCTAATTACTCCTAGGAAATTTGGCTGATGCACCTGAAATAAAGTCAGCTAATAAACAAGACCTTGGTGATGCTACATTTGGCAGCTCATGACCCAAAACTGAATGCTGTTACCATGGCGACACATCCTTCGCCATGAAATACGATACTGTTTTACAGGGAGAATGGATTGCTCTACAGTCACGAAACTTGACACACATGTCTGGAGAGAAACCAGCTAAAAACCTATGTAGTTCCTCTTAATGGGTGTAACAAAATGGCTCAACAGCGCCCCCTTTAAAATTTCAAAATTGAAGCCCCGCCTTCCAGATTAACGTAGAGAGATGAAATTCACAGGGCACATGTATAATGTCAAGACGCACAAAAAAGTCTGTTGACGCCTTATTGTAAGTTGAACAGGAAGTCGGCCATCTTGAAAAACTGGTCAATTTTCGCCTTTTTTTGGCCATTTCGCATACCTTGTATTTTAACGCACTCCTCCTACAGATTTCATCGTAAGGACTTCAAAATCAGTGTGTGTCATCTAGAGTAGTGTATGATCATGATGGTTTGGCCGTGGCGTGGCGTTGAGTTTTGATGTTTCGCCATGACAGAGGAAATTGATATAACTTGAGTGTACATGGTTGGATCTGCCTCAAACTTTACACAACAAGTCACTGACAAAAGCCCTTCGACTGAGCGTCACTTCGACATGCGCTGGGGTGCGAGGGCCCGATCATCGCTGCTTGCAGCTTTAATTTTGGTTTTGGTTTTGATTCATTTCCTGTTTTTTAACCGCGAGTGTCACATTTCCAACTGCAAGTCGGGGCAGTTTTTTAAAAACTGTAACTATGATCGAACCATAACCTTAACCCTGTGGTTATTATTGTAGCCATGGCAACGAAGGTCGCCTAACTTTAATAAAGTAGTAACTTTAACACACACCATGTTTCTAACCTTAACCTTATCTAACTCTAACAAAGTGATCATTTAAACCCAAACCTTGATCTTTCCTTAAACCTATCCAAGTGGTTTTTGTGCTTAAACCTACCAGACCTTAACCATAGCGTTTTCACAACATAAAGTATAATTATTTTTTAACAGTGATTTGTAACAGTTTTGGAGAACTGATAAGGGTGCTGAATCAGGAAACACTTCTATGTGTCATCCTGGATTGCATGGTCAAATTACCTATTTAATCGTTTAATTTGGTGGATTTATAAGATATATATATATATATATATATATATATATATATATATATATATATATATACTCTTATAATATTAGCTTTTTTTGTGTAAAAATACACATGTTTGCGCTTGATGCTACTAAAGGAAAGGAATATGCATCTTCTATGAATATCCAACCATTAGCTTTGCTGCACAATGAAAGGAATCACCTAATTTCCTCATTCAATGTACAGGAGCAACTAATAAAGAATTTACAATATTTGGGCTTATATCAAGACAGGGAAGCATTGCAATCCAAGGTTCTACCAGAGATCACCTTACCCAGGAGGAGAGCTGAAGTAAAGACTGTCAGCAAGTACAATGAGTCTCTGGTGACAGGTATTACAAGGGTTGGAATTGCTGCTGCTGAATCTCACACCAAGTAAAAGGCACATGGTGCTGTACTTTCACAGTTTTACATGTTATCCTGTTGTGTCAATGAAATGCTGGTTGGCACTACAATTATACATACTGTTCATACCGAGGTGTGAATGATGGTCATTCAGTTTAAAAATATACATATGTTCCATAAGACATTTTCTGTACAGTGCAATCGAACCATTTCCATGGTCCATTAAGACATTGCTCAACAGTTCTTTCAGGACAAGAGAAACATATGTTAAGCAGATGTTTCATTTCCTCTTGAGCTTTAACATCATCTGCTCCCTTTGGTTTATTTAAGGTGGCATATATTCGCTCATGGCAAATCTGTACCTACCACACAAGGGCACCAGTTTCCTCTTGGGGGTGGTGCTTCAGTGGCAGATCAGATCTGGAAATGTTTTGTATCATCACGACAATGTGTAAAGTGGCACAGAGCATGAACATGAATCCATGGATCTGCCCTACCTGGTGCCAACAGTAGAAGCAGCTGCTGGTGGTAAGTAGAGTGGAAGATGATGTTTTCTGGCCTGAATTATCTCTACATCAACCAGCAATTCTATTTTCTATTTCCTCACGCATGGTCACGTGGTTCATTGCTGTACTTCTGTGGCTGCTCTTCATTATTATCAACTAGCAAAACAATGTATTAGCATATATTAGGTTGTACAGCTTTAACATGTAGCTTACTGTGTGATGCTGTCCTCACCATAATAATGACTGCATTGGTCAGAACATGAGCAGTACACAATCAAACAGGTTTTACACAAATGCTCTTATTAATTGCAAAAAAATGAGGTGAATAATGCATTTATTACCCAAGTTAAAAAAAAAAAGTCACACACCAAATTCCATGTTAAACTTTGACTTTGTGTACTTTCCACAGATGTGCATAGACGAACATAGTTGTCCTGTGCAATTAGGGGACTATTATTAACATAAACGAGCACTCACTTTTGGTTTTATAATTTGGCTGTGGCTATGGTTTTGGTTTTATATTCTGGAAAACCTGTTGCTGTTTACAACCTGTCTGATAATTTTTTGCTTTTTTTTTGTTTTGACTTCGTTTCAGTGATGTCACCATGTTCCCAGATCTCAGCAATGACTTTGGTCAGTATAGTATTGTAATAACTGATAGAAATGTAGACCAGAACAACAAATATAAGACCCACGATGTAATAAACCATCACTTTTCTTTAACCATGACCAAGAAAATTTGTTTGTATTCATCAAATGCTTTGGATTGCGCTGAATTAATTACCTATTTTGAAATTTAGGTATGAGGACTTGTTGCAGTTTATTGACTCTTTTCAGTTTTCTAGACATATTTTTTTATCAACTTTTTTATTGTTTAACAAGGGTAACAAACAACATTTACACACAGTTACCCAACAATACGTACCAATGATTACATGACAGGCATGCTGAAATGTGAAGATAGCTGTTTGGTATTGTTTGCATGATGATAATCGTATAGGGTCTTTGACGTAGTGTGTGTACACAGACGATCTTTCACTTTCTCAATAAGGGAAGCCCAGGCACTAATGGTTGATTGTTTGATATAATGCATTCTTGCTAAATGACATCTCCATATATGCAATATCTAACAACAATTGTAGCCGATGATTTTGGGAGAGAAAATGAGGAAGTTACTAGTGAAGTGCTAGCATTTTTTTTTGCTGCTGTCAGACAAAAATGTAAGTGTCTAATGAAATGAGAGATCTAAAGAGGAAGTATCAATCAATAGTAGCAGCTTTGGACAATATGACAATTTAATATCAAGTAGGTCAGAAAAGGTTGTAGCTACCATTTTCCAGAAATACACTACCCCTGGACAAGTCCAATACATTTGCAGAAAAGTTCCAGTGTCCCCATTAGGGCAGAGCTCGCAGACAGGAGAGGATATGAGCTTCATCAAATGGAGCCTCCTGGGAGTGAGATACATCCTATGTAGAATTTTAAATTTATCAGTTTGTGGTTGGGATTTTTGGAAGTACTGTCTAGATTGTCCCAGATTGATGAACAGCAAATGTCATCCACAGAACAACCAAGATCCCTACTCCAAATTTGATGGACTGCCAGTAGTTTGAGGACAGAATTTAAGAGTAAATATATCCTAGATACTAAGCCTCCTAGTTTGACCTCTCACGTCTAGCAGAGAATGAAGTGAATGAGTTGTTAAAGCTACATCTCACAGGACCCCATAGGTTCACATTGCTAGCCTGAGCTGAATGTAAAAGAAAAATGATCTTTTGGGGACATTATACACAAAGCACAAATCATTAAATGATCTCATTCCTTTGTCATCCCATATATCTGACAAGATATCAACACCTTTTGTAGACCATTGTGAAAACTGAAAAGGGGCCCCTCCTGTAATAAGATTAGTTATTAAATATGGGACAATGAGAGTGCCATTTTAAGCAAGTCTTAGTGTGATTTTCTACTAGCAGCCAATTTGACAGTAAAACGGACACATTTGGACCAAGCTGACGTTTTGCAAGTTTAGAAGGCAGAGCAGAGTAAACAAGGTGCTGTGGCTGATGGGGGTGGGCGATATTCTCTTTTATTTGTCTCGAGAGATGAAAATTGGGGTAGATAAGATGTTGGCAGTCACTATGGCTGAAGGATTTGTATAAAATACCTTAACCAGCTTAATGAAGCCCTGACCAAAGCCAAACTTCACAAGCACCTCCCATAGGTATTGCCAATCAAGCCGAACAAAGGCCTTTTCTGCATTGAGTGACAATACAGCACAGGGTGTTTTCATGTCTTTTGAAAAATGTAACACATGAAGTAGTCTGCGAATACTGTCTCCTGTCAGGCAGGATTTTATAAAACCGGTTTGGTGATGATGCACAAGTTTGGTCATATGTGTCTTGATCCTGGAGGCCAAGATTTTGGCATACGTCTTTATTTCGGCACATGAAATGCTTAAGGGTTTATAGCTTCTACGTAAAGTGGGGTTCTTATTTAATTTAGGTAGGACTAAAGCCATGTTGACCCTGCCAAGAAGGGAGCCCTATTCAACTGCACCTAGAATCATATCTAACATGTATTGTTCAAGTTCATTCAATGTTGAGTAAAACTCCAGCAGAATACCATCCCATCCCGGGAACTTTCTTCTTTCCACACCAAAGATGGCCTCCTTGACCTCAGTTAATGTAATAGGGGTCCTCAAATGGTCTGCTTGCTCTTAAGATAAAGTTGGAAGGTGTAAGTTTCCCATAAAGTCTATATTATTTCCTAGACATAATTGACAAAAAAGACAGATAAATCAGTAGTATGAAAAACATGATTTTGCACTGTATCTTACCTATGACCAATGGCACAGTAAGCCATGAGGAAGACTACTTTGATCAGGTTTTAACAGATAATCTTACCAAGTTCTACATGTAATGTGCCTTGATTTCCCTTTAGCTCTTCAGCTATGCAGTAGATTTCACCATGAGAGCAAATTAATGAGGGGTACTTAAATTAATGGATATGAAAGTGTGTTTAAGAGATCTCTGGAGTATGTAAACTTGGGCTGTGGGGAATAAAAAAAACCAAAAAAACATTATACCATTCTCTACTTGGTGATGTCAAAAAATTTTGTTAATATTTTATATCATTTCACTTGGCAACAACCTTTAACAGTGTTGAAGAACTTATATTAAATAGGTAAGATGCAAGTTTTCATCAACAGATTTAAGTAGCTAATTTCTGTTGCTAACTAAAGTTAAGTCCATTATACTGTAAACATTTGTAAGAATTATTTTGGAATAATAAATTGTGTTATGCAGCGTTACAGTGCCTTATTTTGCCATGTATTTATCAGTGCTAAAATGTTCATATAATCATATAATTACATTCATTAAGATGGAAATCCTGCATCCTGTAAATCTGGAAAGAAAAAATGGCCTAAATACAGAATGTTTTTTTTTTTTGTTTTGTTTTGTTTTTTTTTCCATTTTACCAATTACCAAATTATAGGGATGTTATGTATTTGCTGGTTGTTGAAGCTTATAATATATTAATCTGTAATGTTATAATTTGCTTTCAAGTGTTTTAATTTGGAACAGCTTTAAAGGACCAGTGTATAAGATTTAGTGGCATCTAGTGGTGAGGTTGCAAACTGCAACCAACTGAAAACCCTTCGCCTTCACCCTCCCTTCTAAGAGTGTAGGAGAACCTATGGTGGCTGCGAAACTCGCTAAATGCAGAAAGGCCCTCTCTAGAGCCAGTGTTTGGTTTGTCCATTCGAGGCTACTGTAGAAACATGGTGGTGCAACATGGTGGTCTCCGTGGAAGAAGATCCACTCCCTCTGTAGATATACAGGGCTCATTCTAAGTTAACAAAAACACAATTCTTATGTTCATGGGATTATACACTAATTAAAACATATTTATGAATATTATATTCCATTTCTGCCAAGTCCCTTCCGCTAGATGCCACTAAAATCTACACCCTGCACCTTTAAGACCTAAGAGGTGGCCTATATTGAATAAAATGAAACAGTATTTATAGTGAATTTTGAATGCAAATCAAATATACACAGTGGGCACTACTTGTGCCAGCCTTTACCACAGAGCTGAAATAGGAGAGCATATGTTGTACGTCAGAATCCCAGACATGTCAGGGGACACCTCTCTTTGGAGGAAACTCTGACATACATGCCTGGCAGGAGCTCTGATGCAAAGACAAGGCAGATATCTACATGCCAGGCTACATAAGTTTGCCAGTAAATCCTCAAAAGTGCTCATCTCAGCTAGGATTTATGAGAAATACATTCTTGGTCTTTCTCCAAATGTAGATGTGGAGGAAAAAACATGTTCAAAAATAGATTGTATGTAAGACTGTTCCATTACATAACTATTTTTTTTACATGAAATAACATATTTCAGACCTACATCACTGCTTTCATTCACCACTCCATCACCGCACCCTTGGAGCTGTGATTTACAGCCAAAATGTCTGAGAAAACAAATGTGAGCTTGGTAGTTGAGAGTTTGATCAGGATTTATACCCTTGGCTAGGAATATATACACATACTATGCTGCCCAAGTTTAGTCTCTGCAAAGTTGTGCTGGTAACAAATACATAACACATATCTACAAGCTGTATATCTGTGAATCACAAATGTCACACAATGTCGGAATTGAAATATTTCCATGTTTCTTCTATTCCCAGACCTCTCAGAGTTTCAATTTTAGCTCATGACTGCTCATACTTGTTTGCTTGCGTGTGTGTGCTAATTTCATTTCAGCTTTTCAGGCCAGCCAAGGGGAGAATTTGAGCAACGGCAGCAAAGCAAAGAGAGCCACAGCTGACCACAGTGACGTAAGCTGCACTGACCAGCCCGTCTGACACTACGTGCACGTATACACATTCAGACACACACACCCTCTCACTTACCTATACCCACATTTCCACGGGGGAATTAACCATCAATGGCTCCTCAGTGTGAATGCTTGTGTGTATGTGTGTGTGTGTGAGAGAGAAAGAGAGACAGAGAGAGAGAGTAACCTATGCTTGCCAGTTGCAGCTGTAGCTCAGAGCATGTAAGGGACAGTGTCATTTCCACCCACTTATTTAAAAATAAGTTAATGCTCACTGTAACATTTAATGCTTAAATGTATTCACTGTTAAATCTGGAAAAAATGGTTAATGTGAAAAGTAATTTATTCAGTGTTCATGTTACAAGTTTGTATGTTTTATATTCATTCCAGGTGTGGAAATGTTTCGGGAGCATGCTTCGTGCATCATTTAAAGTATCCAGCAACAATGCGATAACAGATGCTAACTGATCCTGTGTGTTAGAATGAGATGTTACAAATAAGAGTCCAAGCTGAAATTTAAATTTGTTCTAACCCCAAAATTTTACCACAGGAATAACTGTTCTAGTTTGTATATTACAGAAAATACTTCATTTTTTAAAATTTCATTTAAAAGCTGTTCTGCCCATTAAACCTATCATGGCGCAACTACATAATGACCTGGTTGCTACGCCTCTCTTACGCTGACCTACTGACAGCTTCAATTAAGCTGCTCATATCATTCCTGGCAAAGCCCAGCTCGCCCACTGCCATTTTACCAGCAATCAAATAACAACTTGGACAACCTGTGCAGAAAAGTCGAACAAAACAATCTCATGATTTTCATATGAATAGTTTTGATTGCACTGCTCAACTCTCATTCACAGTGCCTTGTTGAAAAGAACGTCAGCAGTCACCTGAGCAACAACTGATTGAATCATCCCTGCTGCTCAGATGCAGAGTCGAGCGCAATCGCAAATCATCCACAAAGGTGGAGTGTTGGGGGTCAAAGACAATACATGCTTGTCAGGACATGGAAATACTTGCATAACATATCCACCAAGTGCCTCAGCAACAGTGTCACTGACACATTTAAGTGCCATAATTCATACAATTTGTTAAGCTCAGTGAGCCTTTCACATCAAAACTACACTATATCCCACTAAGCAGCAGAACAGAAGCAGTTACACACACTCACAGATTCACACACACAAACGAAGACAAAAAAAGAAAGGCAAGTGAAGTACTATCGGCAAATTTTCATCCTCGGCTTCCTTTTGTTAGAATGATCACTTTATTGCACACTCTTCAAGAATATTTTTGCAGCAGCCTTTGCTCACTAACGAGTAGTTTTAGCTACCAGGACATGTTCTGTCAGCTCAGCTCAGTAAACAGCGGGCACAGAGAAATATCTTTCTGCTCCGTCATGCAGTCACATAGGGTCAGATTATTAAGGTCACATTATGAGAGGATAAGAATAAAAAAGGGAGAGAGAGAGACATGGAGAGAGAGGGATTTGCTGTACTTTCTTCCAGGGGCTTGTGAACCATATGTTCAGCCCTGGGACACAATAAACAACACGAGCAGCTCAGCGAGAGCCCAGAGACACACCGACACATGGGAGGCAGGCTGCAAACTGTGTGCGGGGATCAGGCATGTGGAGGAAGTGCACCGTTACTAGCAAACTGTCACAGCTGAGCGTTAAAAGCAAGAAGCCAAGTTGAGTTTAATTGAGAGGTTCAGTTCAAAGTGTGAATGGTCAGCTAGAATATTGCTCAACTGCAGGACACTGACAAAGTCTCCAGTGATATTTTAGAATAAGTAAATGAGATAGAAAACCATACAGTTTTAGCTTTAAGGGGATGGTACTGCAGATGTATTAATTAATCAATTAAAGCCTATAAAGACAGATTTACTGGAACAATGCAGGTTAAAGACTGAGATATTGTTAAACAACAGCTTAGAAGTGTTCTATGGTGAGTTCACTTTGCTTTTTTTGCTAATATCCTACAGAAAACATATGTATGTTCACAAGCCACGGATATGCAGCATTTTTTTAGTTGTAAAATTAAAAATATGCCAGGCACATCCAGAAGATTCAGAGGTAAAGGGAAAAACAGAGAGTGAGCTCTGAAGGAAAGGAACAATCCCCTGAGATCTCTGTAAGAAAGAAAGAGGTGGATGATGGAGAAAGCACAGGCAGAGAGAGAAAGAGAGAGGAAGAGAGGGAGGGAGAGAGAGAGCTTGCCTCCAGCCTCGGCACAGAGGAGGATCAAAGGTTTGTGCTCTGCATCTCAATGGACATCCGGTCACCAATACTGATGAGCCCGGGTGTGTGATGCTCCATTCACAGGGTGTATATTTTATGGGTAAACAAGTGGTCATTGCATGGAAATCAACAGACGTCTTTGCGCTATGTTATTCGACTGCACAGTTATCTGCAGTAATGCCATTCATGGAAATGAAAATTCAATGTTAAAAAATGTAAAACTTTTATCGGTGTTCAGGACAGACAGGACTTTGATTATCATACCTGTATATTTCTGAGATCTACAGTATTGTTACACCTTAACTAAATGCAATTTAAAACCTCTAAATTATGGTAAGATAGGTAACTTTAGAATTATTTTTCATTTTGTTTTTTTGTTTTTGTATTCTCAGCAGTATAGCGAAAGCCGCAATTGACGGGGTCCAAGAACAATGCACAGTTTTAGAGAAGAGAGCTTGAAAAGCTTGAAGAGTAGGCGAAATGAAATTGACAGTATTCACATGGAGTACTTGATCACCCTGGTACTTGAACCCAGGACCTTTGTATCCTCGAGTGAGATGACTCACACTGTACAATTTAACTGTTGGGGATACAATTATGAAAAAAATCACATATCAACCTGCTTTTCTCGGGCGTATTGTCAAAGATTTTGATGAAATTTGTTCAAAAACTGGATGAAAAAGAAAATGTTGAGCTTACAGTACAAATTACAGTAAAACACTGAATATCATTGCGGACCCACCATTTGACACATCTGAACACTAATCGAAACATATGGTGTCTAGTATCTGAAGAATATTTGTGTCAATTTTGGTAGCATTTGAATGAAATTGAAATTAAAATGATTTTTGGCAGTTTTAACTGCAATATTGATAAAAAAATGACCACAAGCCAATCATGACCAAACTTTATATAATGAATTTACCATGATCATAGAACATGTGGAAAAATTTTCACTCAAATCCACGCAGCTAATTATGAGATATAAACTTTTCGCATTTGTGGCACCCTCTAGTGGTCTATTGGTATAAAAGTTGGGGATCGTCCACAGAAAGTGAAAGAAAGACCTAACATATTAAGTTTAGTGAAAATTTGATGATGCATTGGCGATGACTGTGTCTACTGTAAATTTCTTTAAAACCTTAGGATAAGCAAAGTCCACAAATGATTCTGACTAAGATTTGAGACAACTGACCCTGCGGTTTCTGACGAGATGTCGAAAATAGGATTTTGAGAGAATTGAGAAAAAGTCGCAAAATTTGGCATTTTTAGAGCAGAAGACCAGTGGAGCAAAGCTTTAGACGACTTGAGAGATTAAAATGATGATGATGACGATTATGATGAAAGAATTTTGACTCTAGGCCAAGCTGTTTCCAAGATAATTGTGAAAACGTAAACTTAATCACTACCGCGCCACCTTGAGCTCAATGAGCGTCATTTTATGTGCCTGAGTAGTGGGTGGAATTTGCAACCCACCTGCCAATTTTGGTGCTTGTAGGTTTTTTTTCTGTTTCTAAGGTTTTTGCTGCACGAACACTTTTAGCAGAGAAAATAAGCAACGAAGCCTCGCTGCTTCGACCCCTAATAATAGATGTTTGTTTCCTAAAACAGACATTTACTTTAATAAAGTGGCAACAACAAATTATTTTCTACCATCTTTGTGCCGTATAAGCCAAGCAAGTCTTGAATGCGACATGCTCATCAAAATGAATTCAGGGTGTTTACCAATATCACTCTGATAGGTGTTTACTCTGAATTTTATAGGCACAGCTGTTTTGTCTACACATCCCTTGACATTTTTCATGCTACATAATGCAAACTGACTTTCAGTTCAGGTTGCTATGGAAAAGGAGGTTTAGAAATACAGTGCACAGCATGAAATGATCACTGTCATCTGCACACTAGCTTGTTTTCATGGGCAATTAGCCAAACTAGCCACTGCATAAGCTGGTAAACGGGAATGTTTAGTAGAAAATTGCTGTTTTATTCCAGTTTTAGGCGACTCAAATCTATATTTATTTTTGCAGCAGTAATGGTCCAAGAGTTAATGTATATCTAGCTTATAATGTGGTTAATTTTACAATACAGAATACTAACAAGTACCTTATTATTTTGTGCTTGAGTTCAGGAATGTTATTATGAAAATGAGCATATAAAACCAAAAGTCTGGTTCCGTTCAGAAATTATATTTATATATTTTAAAAAAACAAAAAAAGAAACCATTTTGTTCCATGCGTTGGTAACTGTCCACTGCATTATTATAAGCAGTAGGACAGAAAAAGGGCACATTATTTTACATGACTGTGTGTACTGTATTTCAGCCTTGACCTTTTACCCTTTAACATTGCCTGGTTGTAACAGCACGCCAACTGCTGCTAAAATGATCAGAGGATTTGTCCCAGATTATGGAGAGTCATCACTGTATCACTGTAATACTCTTTTCATATGTGATCTAATGCAGCCATACTTTGTAAATGCAGTTGTTGTGTTGTATAAGCTACAGTATCCACACATCCTGGGAAATGGGGATTTGCAGTGAAACCTATTCTACAAAGACATACAGTACTTCCCTCAGTTATGACATTTTCCTGTGGAAGATAAACATCCCCACATGAACTGTCAAAAAGCTGCATCATTGCACTTCAGAGAGAACGCACACGCTATTTTTGTTTCAGGGTGTTTTTTGATACCTTCTCTGTATATTACGCATCAGTCGTCACAGAAACAAGGAAATCCTTTACTGTTTATCTGATGAGATAATGTCTTATTATCTATGGACTACAGCGGCGTAAACATTTTTACTTTAAGACAGAAGAGGCTGTTGTAAATTTCAATCTGTGAATTATTTAAAATAAATAGACAATACAAATAAAAAATAAAGAAATAAACTTGACCAAATACAGTTCTTTATCAGCTTCAGTGTCTACTTGAATTAGAACCTAAATGATGTCTACATCCATGTTTTTAATCATCTTGAAAAATGAGATGCAATCTATACCCACAATAATGAAGATTTCAGCATTACCTCTCATTAGTGTATGTTTGTCTATCACAGATGGTTGTAAATCCTCTGATGAAACACTCGTGACCTCCAGTGGGATTCTGTCCCTTTAACTTGAGAGCCTATTAATTGTCTGCAATTATCCTTTGCAATGTGGCATCTGTCAGAAGTATCTCTTCTCTTCCCACATGGATAGAAATGTCATAGTGGTAAAGGTTGACTGCGACATTCAGTATTTATTGCACAGTAGGGCTTGTACAGTCCAAATTTGCCATCACAGGTCTAAAAAATGTCTGTTTTTACCAGACCTCTCCCATCTCCTGTCCCATTTTTTTGAAGGGCAACATTTTACTTTTGTTGAAACAACAGCTTGCATACAGGAAATTAATGATGATGGTGCCTTGTCATGGTTCAATTCATGGAAAAACTAAATAAATGAGACATTTGTAAACTAGCTTGTTTGATTACTTTGTGTTTAAAGTGTGCTGTTCTGTAACATTGGGGAATCATCCATAGTTCCCTCGGTGCATTCAAAATCTTTAAAGTTTAGTGCAAATTTGAAGAAACAAAATGACAGAATCAAACCAACAAACTAAGGAAATTATAAGGCAACAATTATAAATATATCAAAAATAGTCATTAGAGAACTATCTTTGTTACAAAAAAGGTACAAAAGTTTTGTCCTGTAC